>NC_079190.1:329169774-330414774 GCF_029499605.1 Hyla sarda
GCAGGGAAATGTGGGAGGTGCAGGGACTTATCGAAGAAGCACAGGTGTTTCACATAATTATGGGCATACTGGCCATTTAAATCTCAGAGCTCTGGTGCACGCGCCCTAGGAGATGAGGACACACGCGCCGGAGCTGAGAGGCAGGAGAGCAGGCAGCAGAGGAATGAGGTAAGTGACGTGCTGGGATTCGCATGCGGGCAGCGTATGCGGCCGGAGCGCAAGGCGTGACAATATATATATATATATATATATATATATATATATATATACACACACATTTATTTAAATTTTTTTTTTTGAATGTATAGTCTAGCACTAACAATAAATCACACGTTGATTTGGAAAATACCAAAAATACACTTACTATACATGATGCTATTGCTTATTTTGGCAAACCTTAATAACTATCTGCATAATAAACAGCAAATATAAAAACATTTCAGAGAATTTCCTCTTAACTGAAAAATATTCACTTCCATTCATCGCTATATGTGTACTTTACTTTGAATCACTGGAATTACTAATGGATGACTTATAATATGCCTACATTTTCCATACCAACTGTGTCATTCAGCATAAGGAAAAAGCACTTTAATCTCAAAATAGCAGGAAAGGCTCTTTATATTCTGAAAGCATAACACATGCAGCACACACTTTACAACTTTACAATGAAATAATATAATCTCATACAGACTTTACTTTTCACTAGAAAACAAAAAGTCTGGAAAAAGCTCAGCAGTAAAACAACAGCAGACAACAGATTGAAGGGATATGAATAGTCAGAAAATAGGCACATACTGGGAAGAACTGCTATGTAGGAGAGTGTAAAAGAGTACTAAATTGAGTGTACTCAAGACTGTGCCTTTATTATTGTGCTTTATCCTTGCTCTGTTGATCTCCTTTTAGAAAAGCTGGGTTATTCTTGTCTAGCAACATGCAATCTGAAATGAAATCCCAATATGAAACCAGACAAAAATAGGTTTCTCCAGACATGCGGTTTCACATATTACTTCTGATGAACTCATGTTAATAATTATCCATTCAACCCCAAATTGATTCCGATTAACTGTACTTAAGAGGAAGCACAAAGCATTTTAATGAATGTGTTAGAGCTCGGTTCACAGGTTGCAGCCATGCCATGAAAAATCATACAAAAATGTCAAGTTTTCAAATTGACTGAGCTACTAGCATTCTGCTTGTTAATGACTGAGTGATATTACTGCTATACATAAGGTTGAATTTGTTATAAAAATTGGCGTATGTTGTCACAGTTTTGGCCGCATTGTGCCTACTGCTTGACTGCATGGTGGCTGTATCTTATCAACCCAATCTAATGTATAAACATTTAATCTTTTTTAGTGTCTTTCTTTCAAATTTTTTTCTAGTTTTCTCAGGATAACAATCACTTGAACTTATCAATTCATATTTATTTCCATGAGAAATTATAACATGTTACCATACAAAATTTTCCCATGGAACCGTAATAGGTAGGTATCCCATTTTCTTGATGGCAACAAGAACTGAGAGTTGGGTGCTACCTAGTGCAGCACTGTAAAGGTTCAATAGATGTCACACCAAGCTTATGTGTGGGGCCTAACCTTTTACAGTTGTATAGGCTTATGTAAGGAGCCTAACCTTTTACAGTTGTATAGGCTTATGTGTGGAGCCTAACCTTTTACAACTGTATAGGCTTCTACAGTGGGGCAAAAAAGTATTTAGTCAGCCACCAATTGTGTAAGTTCTCCCACTTAAAAAGATGAGAAAGACCTTTAATTTTCATCATAGGTATACATCAACTATGAGAGCAGTAATGAGAAAAATAAATAAATAAAATCACATTGTCTAATTTGTAAAGAATTTTGTTGCAAATTATGGTGGAAAATAAGTATTTGTTCTCCTAAAAACAAGCAAGATTTCTGGTTCTCACAGACCTATAACTTCTTCCTTAAGAACCCAACCCATTTTGACCTTAAGGACCTGCTATTTTTTGCAATTCTGACCACTGTCAATTTATGCATTAATAACTCTGTGATGCTTTTACCTTTCATTCTGATTCCGAGATTGTTTTTTCATGACATATTCTGCTTTATGTTGGTGGTAAAATTTTGTTGATAATTGCATCATTTCTTGGTAAAAAAAAATCAAAAAATTGATGAAAAATTTGAAAATGTTGCATTTTTTTTTTACTTTGAAACTCTCTGCTTATAAGGAAAATGGACATCACAAATAAGTTATATATTGATTATCATATACAATATGTCTACTTTATGTTTTCATCATAAATTTGACATGTTTTTACTTTTGGAAGACATCAGAGGGCTTCAAAGTTCAGCAGCAATTTTTCAATTTTTCACAAACTTTTCAAAATCTGAATTTTTACAAGGGGTAAAAGGAGATAAATCACCCTACAATTTGTAACCCAATTTCTCTCGAGTAAGGAAACATCTCATATGTGTATGTCAAGTGCTCTGTGGGTGCACTAGAGGGCTCAGAAGGGAAGGAGCGACAATGGGATTTTGGAGAGTGAGTTTTACTGAAATGTTTTTTGGGGGGCATGTCACATTTAGGAATCCCCTATGGTGCCAGAACAGCAAAAAAAATTAATAAATAAATAAAAAAACACATTAAGAACAGAGAAGAATGTCCAGCGCAGCCAAGACTCGAATGTTAGTGATTTATTGTAGACACAGCAACACACAGAAAGACAGCAGTGACGCGTTTCGATCGACTAAGCGATCTTAATCATACTGATACCGGTATCAGTATGATTAAGATCGCTTAGTCGATCGAAATGCGTCACTGCTGTCTTCCTGTGTGTTGCTGTGTCTACAATAAATCACTAGCATTCGAGTCTTGGCTGCGCTGGACATTCTTCTCTGTTCTTATTGGATTACTTTGTTCGGGCTGAGTCCGTGTCGCAGCTGGCGGATATTGGAGGGGTGAGCTGGATCTACTCTACTTGTGTAAAAAAACACATTGCATACTATTTTGGAAACGACACCCCTCAGGGAACGTAACAAGGGGTACAGTGAGCCTTAACACCCCACAGGTGTTTGACAACTTTTCGTTAAAGTTGGATGTGTAAATACATTTTTTTCACTAAAATTCAGTTTTTTCCCTAAATTTTGAATTTTCACAAGGGGTAATAGGAGAAAATGTCCCTCAAAATTTGTAACCCCTTCTCTTCTGAGTATGGAAATACCCCATGTGTGGACATCAAGTGCACTTCGGGCATACTACAATGCTCAGAAGAGAAGGAGTCACATTTGGCTTTTGGAAAGCAAATTTAGCTGAAATGGTTTTTGGGGGGCATGTCACATTTAGGAAGCCCCTATAGTGCCAGAACAGCAAAAAAAAACACATGGCATACTATTTTAGAAACTTTACCCCTCAAGGAACGTAACAAGTGGTACAGTGAGCCTTAACACCCCACAGGTGTCTGATGACTTTTCGTTAAAGTTGGATGTGTAAATGAAAAAAATATATATTTTTACTAAAATGCTGGTTGTTCCCCAAATGTAACATTTTTACAAGGGGTAATAGGAGAAAATGCCCCCCAAAATTTGCAACCCCATTTCTTCTGAGTATGGAAACACCCCATGTGTGGACATGAAGTGCTCTGCTGGCGCACTACAATGCTTAGAAGGGAAGGAGCGCCATTGATCTTTTGGAGAGAGAATTTGGTTGGAATAGAAGTCGGGGGCCTTGTGCATTTACAAAGCCCCCCGTGGTGCCCCCCGTGGTAGACCCCCCCCCACCATGTGACCCCATTTTGGGAACTACACCCCTCACATGTGAGCATTTACACCCCACTTGCCGTTGACATGTCTTTGGAACAGTGGGCTGAGCAAATAAAAAATTACATTTTTCATGTTCACAAACCACTGTTCCAAAAATCTGTCAGACACCTGTGGGGCATAAATGCTCAATGTACCCCTTATTACATTCCATTAGGGGAAAAGTTTCCAAAAGCAGGTCACATGTGGGGGGTCCATTGTTCTGGCACTATGGGGGCTATGTAAAGACATGTGGCCTTCAATTCCGGACAAATTTTCTCGCCAAAAGCCCAATGGCGCTTCTTCTCTTCTGAGCATTGTAGTTCGCCCGCAGAGCACTTTACATCCACACATGGGGTATGTTCTTACTCAGAAGAAATGTTGTTACAAATTTTGGGGGGGCTTTTTCCCCATTTTGCCTTGTGAAAATGAAAAATTTTGGGTAACACCAGCATTTTAGTTAAAACTTTTTTTTTCCATTTTCCAATCCAACTTTAATGAAAATTTGTCAAACACCTGTGGGGTGTTAAGGCTCACTATACCCCTTGTCACATTCCGTGAGGGGTGTAGTTTCCAAAATGGGGTCACATGTGGGTATTTTTTTTTTCAGAACTGCTGAAAAATCAGCCACCCCTGTGCAAATCCCCAATTTAGTCCTCAAATGTACATAGTGTGCGCTCACTGCTGAGCCTTGTTGTGCGCCCGCAGAGCATTTTACGCCCACATATGGGGTATTTCGGTACACATTTTTGGGTGTCTTTTTTCCTTTTACCTCTTGTGAAAATAAAAAGTATGGGGCAACATCAGCATGTTAGTGTAAAAAAATTATTTTCTTACTCTAACAGGCTGGTGTAGCCCCCAACTTTTCCTTTTCATAAGGGATAAAAGGATAAAAAGCCCCCAAAATTTGTAACGCAATTTCTCCCGAGTGCGGAAATACCCCATATGTGGCCCTAAACTGTTTATTTGAAATATGACAGGGCTCCAAAGTGAGAGAGCACCTTGTGCATTTGAGGGCTAAATTAGGGATTCCATAGGGGTGGACATAGGGGTATTCCACGCCAGTGATTACCAAACAGGGACCAAACAGGGTGCCTCCAGCTGTTGCTAAACTCCCAGCACGCCTGGACGGTCAGTGGCTGTCCAGAAATGCTGGGTGTTGTTGTTTTGCAACAGCTGGAGGCTCCGTTTTGCCGTATGATACGCTTTTATTTTTATTTTTGGGAGGGGCAGTGTAAGGAGGTGTATATGAAGTGTTTTATCCTTTATTATGTGTTAGTGTAGTGTAGTGTTTTTAGGTTACATTCACACGAGGGCTTTACGTTGAGTTTCCCGCTAGGAGTTTGTGCTGCGGCGGAAAATTTGTCGCAGCTCAAACTTGAAGCAGGAAACTCACTGTAAACTCGCCCGTGTGAATGTACCCTGTACATTCACATGGGGGGCAAACCTCCAGCTGTTGCAAAACTACAACTCCCAACATGCACTGACAGACCGTGCATGCTGGGAGTTGTACTTTTGCAACAGCTAGAGGCACACTGGTTGGGGAACCTTCAGTTAAGTTCTGTTGTCTAACTCAGTATTTTCCAACCAGTGTGCCTCCAGCTGTTGCAAAATTACAGCTCCCAGAATGTACTGATCACCGAAGGGCATGCTGGAAGATGTAGTTTTGCAACATCTGGAGGTACGCAACCACAACTCCCAGCATGGCGAGAAAGCCATTTGTTGTCCGTGCATACTGGGAGTTGTAGTTTTGCAAGATTTAGAGGGCCAGAGTTTAGAAACCACTGTACAGTGATATCCAAAGTGTGGCCCTTCAGATCTTGCAAAGCAACAAATCCCAGCATGTACAGACAGCAAACTGCTGTGTGGGCATGCTAGGAGTTGTAGTTTTGCAAGACCTAGAGGGCCACAGTTCAGAGATCACAGCGCAGTGATCTCCAAACTGTAACCCTCCAGCTTTTGTAAAATTGCAAATCCCAGCATGCCCACACAGCAAACAGCTGTCTGGGCATACTAAGAGTTGTAGTTTTGCAACATCTGGAGGGTTACAGTTTAGAGACCACTATATGGTGGTCTCCAAACTGTAGCCCTCCAGATGTTTCTAGGCAACTCACCGGCTTCCGTAGTCTGCAGCAGGCCGCACCAGGGAGCCAGCTGCACGTCATAGCCGCCTCCCGATCACCGCCGCCGATCGTCGCCCCACTGATGGTAAGTGGACCTTTGGCGCCGTTCACCGTCGGTTCCCCTTCTCTGTTAGGACTACAGTGGGTGGGCAGAGCAGGGGAACCAAACGTTAACCCCTCGCCCCCGATCGGCTATTGGTCGTCACTTCTGAACGACCAATAGCAGGGATAGGAGAGGTGGCACCACTGCCACCCCACTCCTTTCCCTTCAGTGGGATAGTGGGTGTTTTGGACAACCCCAATCCCCTTTATTTTCCGGGTCATCGGGTCAGCGGAGACCCGTATGACCCAGAATTGCCGCAAATCGCCGACATGGGGGGGTCTCGGGACCCCCCTGGGCATTTGCACGGGATGCCTGCTGATAGATATCAGCAGTCATCCCGGACCTGTACGCCCTGGGTCCCCAAGTGGTTGAGTCTCCTCTGTCCTCCACTCGTTAACTGTATTAATGGCACCTGTTTGAACTTGTTATCAGAATAAAAAACACCTGCCTGTCCACAACCTCAAACAGTCACACTCCAAACTCCATTATGGCCAAGACCAAAGAGCTGTCGTAGGACACAAGAAACAAAATTGTAGACCTGCACCAGGCTGGGAAGACTGAATCTGCAATAGGCAAGCTGCTTGGTGTGATGAAATCAAGTGTGGGAGCAATTATTAGAAAATGGAAAACATACAAGACCACTGATAATCTCTCTTGATCTGGGTCTTCACGCAAGATCTCACCCCATGGTGTCAAAATGATCACAAGAACAGTGAGCAAAAATCCCAGAATTACATGGGGGGAGCTAGTGAATGACCTGCAGAGAGCTGGGACCAAAGTAACAAAGGACCCCATCAGTAGCACACTATGCCGCCAGGGACTCAAATCATGCTGTGACAGACGTGTCCCCCTGCTTAAGCCAGTACATGTACTAGCCTGACTGAAGTTTGCTGGAGAGCATTTGGATGATCTGGGAGAGTATTGGGAGAATGTCATATTGTTAAGAGTTGCGCAGTGGTCAGACATGCTTGCCGCGGACGCACTCCTTCTTCACTGCCCGGCACATTCTGTGCTGTGATTGGCATCCCACGATGCGATCATGCCCAGCCCACTGCCCATTACCTTCCTTGTCGTCCCAGTGTCTCCTCTGTTCTTCCTGCCTGCTGGCGCGCGTATCCCCGCCTCCTAGGGCGTGCGCCGGCTCTCTGAAATTTAAAGGGCCAGTACACCACTTATTGGTATTTGTTGTTTCCTGACCCTTTCTGCACTTCTTTTAACCCCTACTGGATCTTTGTGCTTTGCTGCCTTAAAGAAAGCGTACCTCCTATGTGCTCTGCTATTCCGTGTACAAGTTCCTTCAGCTCCGTTCCCTGACCACGCCAGTGCCGCCTGTCCTGACCTTCCAGCCTGTCCCCAACTATGAGTTTGCCTCATTCTTCCTGTACCATGTTACACCTTGGCAGCCTGTGAGGATGAGTCGTATCAGGGGTGGGTGTCGGGGCCTGGGTGTCGCCTGCCACTGCAAGTCCATCCCGCTTTGCAGCAGGCTCTGGAGAAAACCAGCGACACCTTAGACTCTGCTCCCTGGTACAGCCCCCGCCATCATCCACACAGGTTCAGCGGATCCACTTCACCACTGCCGTTACAGTAAGATCCGGCCATGGATTGTACCAAGGTGCCTCTGTCTAGTGTTGCGGTTCTCTCCACGATTGTGGCTCAACAATCACAACAGTTAGTGCCACAGTCTCAACAACAGGATCACTTGTCCGGCATGATGCAGCAGCTTCTCTGCATTCAGCAACAGCAGAAGCAGCAACAGCCTCAACCTGCGCCAGTGGCCTTCTCTGGGTCTGCAGCTTCAGCTGCATCCCATGGTCAGCCTTCTTTCCAGCAAGGCCCTGGCCTGGGCTACTCCTCTGTTGGACAAAGTAGATGAGAAAAAAGAGAGAGGGAGTGGATAGCGCATTGCGTAATTCAGTGGGATAATCCCAGTCCACAGCCCCAACGTTAGTGGTACTAGCCTGGGGTATGGCTTAGTGGACGCATATTGCAAAAAATAAAAAGTGGTCTGCTATGGTGCTGCCTTGTAGAGATCGGGATGCAGGTTCAGTCTTTTAAGTATAAAATCTATTTTATTGTTACATAAATTGAGATAGAGACATGCGAAACGCGTTTCGGGGGTAAGTTCCCCCTTTTTCAATTACAAAATGTACAGTGTAAGGTGCATACAGTGAGGCGCCATTTATAAATGTAAAAAAAGGTGCTAAGATCAATCCAGGTTCAGCCTCCAAGGGGGCGTAACAGGTAAAATTACGTAACTTGTTAAAATTACATATCAAAATCTTGTAAAAACATTTCCAAAAACATACAGTACAATATGATTAAAATTCCACAATGAACAATGTATATAGCATGTAGGTTTGTATAGTCTTTTAGGGCATAAATCTATTGCGGTGTAATAGCTCACGGGTCGGGGCTGGACTTTTTTATTCATCAAGACGAGGCTTGGAGTCGGATGTGTACGTCGTTTTCCGAACTGATACGCTTGTTCATTCAGAAATCACAATAGCTAATCAGCGTAAAGCCGGTCTCAACGTCACTGTTTCTAGCGGCCAATAGGAGAAATTCCGGGCTGAATGCATGTACGTATTAGTTGCTGCTGTTCTCATCATGAGTCTGGCGGCCAATCACTGTCCTGAACTATACAGTGATTTACCGCCAGACTCACGATGAGAACAGCGGCAACTAAGACGTACATGCATAGTCCAGCCCCAACCCGTGAGCTAATACACCGCAATACATTTATTGTCACGATTCGGCAGGCTGGAGGTGGATCCTCTGTGCCAGAGAGGGATTGGCGTGGACCGTGTCGGTGGACCGGTTCTAAGTTGCTACTGGTATTCACCAGAGCCCGCCGCAAAGCGGGATGGTCTTGCAGCGGCAGTAGCAACCAGGTCGTATCCACTGGCAACGGCTCAACCTCTCTGACTGCTGAGATAAGCGCGGTACAAGGGAGTAGACAAGAGCAAGGTCAGACGTAGCAGAAGGTCGGGGCAGGCGGCAAGGTTCGTAGTCAATGGTGATAGCAGAAGGTCAGGAACACAGTAGTGGTAAACACAGAGTAGCTTTCTCTAGGCACAAGGCAACAAGATCCGGCCAGGAAGTGCAGGGGAAGTGAGGTCATATAGCCAGGGAGCAGGTGGAAACTAATTAGGGTGATTGGGCCAGGCACCATCATTGGTGCACTGGCCTTTTAAATCTCAGAGAGCTGGCGTGCGCGTGCCCTAGAGAGCGGAGCCGCGCGCGCCAGAGCATGACAGTCGGGGACCGGGACAGGTGAGTGACTTGGGATGCGATTCGCGAGCGGGCGCGTCCCCCTATGCGAATCGCATCCCCGCCGGCAATGTCAGTGCAGTACTCCCGGTCAGCGGGTCTGACCGGGGCGCTGCAGGGAGAGAAACGCCGCGAGCGCTTCGGGGAGGAGCAGGGACCCGGAGCGCAAGGCGTAACAGTACCCCCCCCTTAGGTCTCCCCCTCTTTTTGTCGGGATGTCGCTCCACATAGGACGAGGACATTGGGAGCGATTGTAGAGTCTCCTTCTGGGGGACAGTGAAGTCCTGGGTATGCTCATGCACGGCAGACAGTTCAGAAGGAGTGGGAATGGGGAGGGGGGGCAGAGGGTGAGGCTTGGCACGGGGCAGAGTGTCACCAGGACGGGGGCTATGAGGAGGCACGGCACAGTCCTGATAGGCCTTGGGGAGATCAGGCACAGGAGGAGACACTGAGGCTCGACAGACGGGGCTGGGAGCAGAAGTGAGGCATTTCTTGAGGCAAGCAGGACCCCAATTCTTGATCTCCCCGGTTGTCCAGTCAAGGGTGGGAGAATGATGCTGGAGCCATGGTAGACCGAGGAGGACTTCAGAGGTGCAGTTGGGCAAAACCAAAAATTCAATTTTCTCGAGATGCGGTCCAATGTTCATAAGCAGGGTCTCTGTGCGGTAACGCACAGTGCAGTGCAACTTGACTCCGTTGACCGAAGAAATGTAGAGCGGCTTGATGAGACGGGTCACCGGGATGCAGTACCTATCAAGCAAAGAGGCCAGAATAAAATTTCCAGAAGAACCAGAGTCCAAGACAGCCACGGCAGAGAAGGAGGAGTTGGCAGAAGGAGAAATCCGTACGGGCACAGTGAGACATGGAGAAGCAGACTCCGTACCCAGAGACGCCAGACCCACGTGAGCTGGTTGCGTGCGTGCATTTTCCAGACGTGGAGGACGAATAGGGCAAACCACCAAGAAATGTTCGGTACTTGCGCAGTACAGACATAGATTTTTATCCCTACGGCGAGACCTCTCTTCAAGAGTCAGGCGAGACCGATCCACTTGCATAGGCTCCACAGCGGGAGGCACAGGGGTAGATTGCAAGGGATACCGTGAGAGAGGTGCCCAGGGATTAAGGTCTTTTTCCTGGCGGAGTTCCTGGTGTCTTTCAGAAAAACGCATGTCAATGCGGGTGGCCAAATGGATAAGTTCATGCAGGTTGGCAGGAATCTCTCGTGCGGCCAGCACATCTTTGATGTTACTGGATAGGCCTTTTTTAAAGGTCGCACAGAGAGCCTCGTTGTTCCAAGATAATTCGGAAGCGAGAGTACGAAATCCGATGGCGTACTCGCCTACTGAAGAATTACCCTGGACCAGGTTCAGCAGGGCAGTCTCGGTAGAAGAAGCTCGGGCTGGTTCCTCGAAGACACTACGAACCTCAGAGAAGAAGGAGTGTACAGTGGCGGTGACAGGATCATCGCAGTCCCAGAGCGGTGTGGCCCAAGACAAAGCCTTCCCAGACAGGAGACTAACCTTGAAAGCCACCTTCGACCGTTCTATAGGAAATTGGTCCGACAACATCTCCAAATGTAGGGAACATTGTGACAGGAAACCACGGCAGAGTCTAGAGTCCCCATCAAATTTGTCCGGCAGGGACAAGCGGAGGTTAGGAGCGGCCACTCGCTGCGGAGGAGGTGCAGGAGATGGTGGCTGCTGTTGCAGCTGCTGTAGCTGCTACTGAAGTTGCTGTACCATGGTGGACACTTGCGACAGCTGGTGACTTAGATGGGCGATCTGTCGGGATTGCTGGGCGACCACCGTGGTGAGGTCAGCGACAACTGGCAGGGGGACCTCAGCGGGATCCATGGCCGTATCTACTGTCACGATTCGGCAGGCTGGAGGTGGATCCTCTGTGCCAGAGAGGGATTGGCGTGGACCGTGTCGGTGGACCGGTTCTAAGTTGCTACTGGTATTCACCAGAGCCCGCCGCAAAGCGGGATGGTCTTGCAGCGGCGGTAGCAACCAGGTCGTATCCACTGGCAACGGCTCAACCTCTCTGACTGCTGAGATAAGCGCGGTACAAGGGAGTAGACAAGAGCAAGGTCAGACGTAGCAGAAGGTCGGGGCAGGCGGCAAGGTTCGTAGTCAATGGTGATAGCAGAAGGTCAGGAACACAGTAGTGGTAAACACAGAGTAGCTTTCTCTAGGCACAAGGCAACAAGATCCGGCCAGGAAGTGCAGGGGAAGTGAGGTCATATAGCCAGGGAGCAGGTGGAAACTAATTAGGGTGATTGGGCCAGGCACCATCATTGGTGCACTGGCCCTTTAAATCTCAGAGAGATGGCGCACGCACGTCCTAGAGAGCGGAGCCGCGCGCGCCAGAGCATGACAGCTGGGGACCGGGACAGGTGAGTGACTTGGGATGCGATTCGCAAGCGGGCGCGTCCCGCTATGCGAATCGCATCCCCGCCGGCAATGTCAGTGCAGCGCTCCCGGTCAGCGGGTCTGACCGGGGCGCTGCAGGGAGAGAAACGCCGCGAGCGCTTCGGGGAGGAGCAGGGACCCGGAGCGCTCGGCGTAACATTTATGCCCTAAAAGACTATACAAACCTACATACTATACACATTGTTCATTGTGGAATTTTAATCATATTGAGCGACATCAATGTTTGCTTATGTATTCTTTTTTTTTGTAATTTTTTCCTTACTTTTTTTTTGCTTATGTGTGACTTATTTATCAACTGGTTTCAGCCTGTTCAGCCTGTTGATAATTTTCTTTCACGTAAGCAATTTTTCCTTTTTTACTTTGGTAGTAGCTTTTTCTGCTCCATGTTTGAGCTGGAGTAAATTTTGTCAATTTTTAACCCTGTTGCGCAGTTGCGACTGTCGCAGTTAATAAATACCTGACTACCCATAGTCCATTTTAAAATTATTACTACGTAGTTAATTTTTGGAAAACTTGCTTTTCTCGCTTTCCAGTCAAAATGTCGCACGAAAAATCGCGTAGTCGCAGTTGCGACAATTTTGCGACAATTATAGTAAAGAAAACCTGACTAAACCCGTTGATAAATGTCCATAATTGTACTGTATGTTTTTGGAAATGTTTTTACGAGATTTTGATATGCAATTTTAACACGTTACGTAATTTTACCTGTTACGCCCCCTTGGAGGCTTAACCTGGATTGACCTTAGCGCCTTTTTTCCATTTATGAATGGCGCCTCACTGTCTGCACCTTACACTGTACATTTTGCAATTGAAAAAGGGGGAACTAACCCCCAAACGTGTTTTGCATGTCTGTATCTCGATTTATGTAACAATAAATGAAATTTTATACTTAAAAGACTGAACCTCCATCCTGTGGGATAAAGGAGATCCTGTGACATCCAACCTACAAGCCTTCCTTTTGGAGTTCCGCAGTGTCTTCGAGGAGCCAGCACTGGCTCCCTCGGCCGGAACAGCGCTGCTTAACCTCCGCTAAGCAGATTCCTCTGTAAGCAATTATGCAGTACTCTTGCTTCCGAGCTGGACTGGAATGATGTATAGAACAACTGGAAGTCGGGGGGTTCACACTATATGAAAAAATAGATATATATATTGAGATACTTGTGTTG
Organism: Hyla sarda; assembly: GCF_029499605.1. Lineage (NCBI taxonomy): Eukaryota > Metazoa > Chordata > Amphibia > Anura > Hylidae > Hyla > Hyla sarda. The sequence continues at coordinate 329,182,648 of NC_079190.1, forward strand.
CACGCAACCCTTCGTTCCAAAAAATTATAAATAAAGGACAAAATAGTGTACAGACTCTAGATATATATAAAAGAGTATATACTGACTAGTTGTGTAAGGTTAAAAAGATATTTATTGTAGTTGAAAATAATATAGATTGTTCAAGCAGGGCCCTTGCTATGGACTATGAGTAAATATTACCATAAAATAAATATATAATAGTAATAATAATAATAATATTAGAAAACAGCCACCTATTGCAGGGTAATGCTTAAACTGTAGCCAGTTATTGAACAGTCAGTTGGCCTCCTATTTGCTGTAATAATGTCACTGTTTAGTAACTAGATTTAGTTATTTTAGTTATTTTAGTGTTGGGCGCGAATATTTGCAATGCAAATATATATCGCGAATATTGCGAATACAGCGCTATATATTCGCAATTACGAATATTCACTTTTTTTTTTTACAGTACACATCACAGTGATCATTACTCCCTGCTTCCAGCTTGCGGTGTAAACAAGGCTCCAATACTAGTTACTGTGTCAGACTGGCGGGCGCCCGAAAATTTGCATATGCGAACATTCGTATATGTGAATTTTCGCGCATATTGATCCCTGCTTTCTTTTAGCTCTTTTATTATGTGATATTACACATGCGCATGCAAATTTTATGGCAAATGTGCATGCAAATTTTATGGCGCATACTGAAAAAGGCCACGAATATTGCAAATATGCGAATTTTGCGAATATATGATGAATATTCGTACATATAGTAGCGAAATATTGCAAATTTGAATATCTCCTATGCCGCTCAATTGAGATGAGCGAATCGAACTTGACGAGCCTGAATTCGTTACAAATTTCAGGAAAAATTCGATTCGTAACAAATACGAATATCGCCGCGATTCTATCGCACGAATCGCTTCATTAAACTCCCTTTTACAGCGTTCCAGGCTATTGTAGAGCTAAGATGGCGGATCCACATGTGAGTTCATGGGGCCGGGGATTATGGGAGGGCGGGAAACAGCGGTGGGAATGAAGGTAGGCGGGCTGACCCTGAACCACATGTGAGATGCAGCCTATCAGTGTTCACTGACCCCTGTGATGTCACAGCCCCTATATAATCGGCGGCCATCTTGCCTCTCTTCATTTCATCTATGCACTCAGATGGAGAGGACGGGACTGTGTGTGTGTGAATAGCTCATACCACAGCGTTACACTGCAACTGCTAGTCACATCAGCATTAGGGAAAGACAGGAGTGCAGAGTGCTGTGCTGTTACACTGAGAAGGATCATTGATAGCTAAACCTCCTATTCACGTTATTGAGCATTGCAGCAGAGAGGGGCAGATACCTGTCAGCTGCCTCATACAGATCTCCAAGCTGCCTGAACTTTCTGAAGCATCTTATCTCCTCATTTTTCAGCTCTATTGAGTTTTTTTTCTCCACAAATCTTCTGCTGCTCAGAATTGTGTGACAGAGTGCAATTTACGGTTTAATCCCTGGATTATTTTTTTTGGGTTGTGCTGCACTGTTGGGTCCTGCTGCTGTTCAGAAATAAGTCATATTAGTGTGGACTTTAGTGCCTTTTTACCATTTTTCACCTGTTACTCTGTGCTAAATTCAGTGTTATACCACACGTTATACACCTGTCGGTGTATTAAAGACATTTTTTTTTTCCTGAGTACAAATACGCTTTTTCAGTGGCCTTCAGGGCCTACATACAAACAAATAGAGTACCATATACCACCTTTTTTTCTGTCTCTGTGCTAAATTCAGTGTTATACCACACGTTATACACCTGCCGGTGTATTAAAGAAACATCTTTTTTTCCTGAGTACAAATACGCTTAACAGTGGCCTTATCATTGCAAAGGGCCTAAATACAAGCAAATAGCTGTTACGCCGAGCGCTCCGGGTCCCCGCTCCTCCCCGGAGCGCTCGCTACACTCTCCTCACCGCAGCGCCCCGGTCGGTTCCACGGACCCGGGGCGCTGCGATACTGCCTCCGGCCGGGGTGCGATTCGCGTTGCGGGTAGCGCCCGCTCGCGATGCGCACCCCGGCTCCCCTACCTGACTCGCTCTCCGTCTGTTCTGTCCCGGCGCGCGCGGCCCCGCTCCCTAGGGCGCGCGCGCGCCGGGTCTCTGCGATTTAAAGGGCCACTGCGCCGACCTTCTGCTACGTCCGACCTTGCTTTTGCCTACTCCCTTGTACCGCGCCTATCTTCAGCAGCCAGAGAGGTGAGCCGTTGCTAGTGGATACGACCTGGTCACTACCGCCGCAGCAAGACCATCCCGCTTTGCGGCGGGCTCTGGTGAAAACCAGTAGTGGCTTAGAACCGGTCCACTAGCACGGTCCACGCCAATCCCTCTCTGGCACAGAGGATTCACCACCTGCCAGCCGGCATCGTGACAGTCGGGGCAGAATTTATCCTCTCTCTGCCCCAGAGACTCTTGCCATGTCCGAATACGTCCAGGAGAATCTAAAAAAGGGCTTTATCCGTAAATCCTCCTCTCCTGCCGGAGCCGGATTTTTCTTTGTGTCCAAAAAAGATGGCTCCCTACGTCCTTGCATTGACTACCGCGGTCTTAATAAAATCACGGTTAAGAACCGCTACCCCTTACCCCTCATCTCTGAACTCTTTGATCGCCTCCAAGGTGCCCACATCTTCACTAAATTGGACTTAAGAGGCGCCTATAACCTCATCCGCATCAGAGAGGGGGACGAGTGGAAAACGGCATTTAACACCAGAGATGGACACTTTGAGTATCTGGTCATGCCCTTTGGACTGTGCAACGCCCCTGCCGTCTTCCAAGACTTTGTCAATGAAATTTTTCGTGATCTGTTATACTCCTGTGTTGTTGTATATCTGGACGATATCCTAATTTTTTCTGCCAATCTAGAAGAACACCGCCAGCATGTCCGTGTGGTTCTTCAGAGACTTCGTGACAACCAACTCTATGCCAAAATTGAGAAATGTCTGTTTGAATGCCAATCTCTTCCTTTTCTAGGATATTTGGTCTCTGGCCAGGGACTACAGATGGATCCAGACAAACTCTCTGCCGTCTTAGATTGGCCACGCCCCTCCGGACTCCGTGCTATCCAACGCTTTTTGGGGTTCGCCAATTATTACAGGCAATTTATTCCACATTTTTCTACCATTGTGGCTCCCGTCCTCTCCAGACCTGACCCTTCCAAACCCTTCCTATTGGAGGTTGATGCCTCCTCAGTGGGAGCTGGAGCTGTTCTTCTACAAAAAAATTCTTCCGGGCATGCTGTCACTTGTGGTTTTTTCTCTAGGACCTTCTCTCCAGCGGAGAGGAACTACTCCATCGGGGATCGAGAGCTTCTAGCCATTAAATTAGCACTTGAGGAATGGAGGCATCTGCTGGAGGGATCAAGTTCTCCTGTTATTATCTACACCGACCACAAGAACCTCTCCTACCTCCAGTCTGCCCAACGGCTGAATCCTCGCCAGGCCCGGTGGTCTCTGTTCTTTGCCCGATTTAATTTTGAGATTCACTTTCGTCCTGCCGATAAGAACATTAGGGCCGATGCTCTCTCTCGTTCCTCGGATGCCTCAGAAGTTGAACTCTCTCCGCAACACATCATTCCACCTGACTGCCTGATCTCCACTTCTCCTGCCTCCATCAGGCAGACTCCTCCAGGAAAGACCTTTGTTTCTCCTCGCCAACGCCTCGGAATCCTCAAATGGGGTCACTCCTCCCTTCTCGCAGGTCATGCGGGTATCAAGAAATCTGTGCAACTCATCTCCCGCTTCTATTGGTGGCCGACTCTGGAGACGGATGTTGTGGACTTTGTGCGAGCCTGCACTATCTGTGCCCGGGATAAGACTCCTCGCCAGAAGCCTGCTGGTTTTCTTCATCCTCTGCCTGTCCCCGAACAGCCTTGGTCTCTGATTGGTATGGATTTTATTACTGATTTACCCCCTTCCCGTGGCAACACTGTTATTTGGGTGGTCGTTGATCGATTCTCCAAAATGGCACATTTCATCCCTCTTCCTGGTCTTCCTTCTGCGCCTCAGTTGGCTAAACAATTTTTTGTACACATTTTTCGTCTTCACGGGTTGCCTACGCAGATTGTCTCGGATAGAGGCGTCCAATTCGTGTCTAAATTCTGGAGGGCTCTCTGTAAACAACTCAAGATTAAATTAAATTTTTCTTCCGCATATCATCCCCAGTCCAATGGACAAGTAGAAAGGATTAACCAGATCTTGGGTGATTATTTGCGACATTTTGTTTCCTCCCGCCAGGATGACTGGGCAGATCTCCTCCCATGGGCCGAATTCTCGTATAACTTCAGGGTCTCTGAGTCTTCCTCCAAATCCCCATTTTTCGTGGTGTACGGCCGTCACCCTCTTCCCCCCCTCCCTACTCCCTTGCCCTCTGGTCTGCCCGCTGTGGATGAAATTTCTCGTGACCTTTCCATCATATGGAGAGAGACCCAAAATTCTCTCTTACAGGCTTCATCACGCATGAAGAGGTTCACGGATAAGAAAAGAAGAGCTCCCCCCGTTTTTTCCCCTGGAGACAAGGTATGGCTCTCCGCTAAATATGTCCGCTTCCGTGTCCCTAGCTACAAGTTGGGACCACGCTATCTTGGTCCTTTCAAAATTTTGTGTCAAATTAATCCTGTCTCTTATAAACTTCTTCTTCCTCCCTCTCTTCGTATCCCTAATGCCTTTCACGTCTCTCTTCTCAAACCACTCATCCTCAACCGTTTTTCTCCCAAATCTGTTCCTCCCACTCCTGTTTCCGGCTCCTCGGACATCTTCTCGGTCAAAGAAATTTTAGCTGCCAAAAAGGTCAGAGGAAAAAATTTTTTTTTAGTGGACTGGGAGGGTTGTGGTCCAGAAGAGAGGTCCTGGGAACCTGAGGACAATATCCTGGACAAAAGTCTGATCCTCAGGTTCTCAGGCCCCAAGAAGAGGGGGAGACCCAAGGGGGGGGGTACTGTTACGCCGAGCGCTCCGGGTCCCCGCTCCTCCCCGGAGCGCTCGCTACACTCTCCTCACCGCAGCGCCCCGGTCGGTTCCACGGACCCGGGGCGCTGCGATACTGCCTCCGGCCGGGGTGCGATTCGCGTTGCGGGTAGCGCCCGCTCGCGATGCGCACCCCGGCTCCCCTACCTGACTCGCTCTCCGTCTGTTCTGTCCCGGCGCGCGCGGCCCCGCTCCCTAGGGCGCGCGCGCGCCGGGTCTCTGCGATTTAAAGGGCCACTGCGCCGCTGATTGGCGCAGTGGTTCCAATTAGTGGTTACACCTGTGCACTTCCCTATATCTCCTCACTTCCCCTTCACTCCCTCGCCGGATCTTGTTGCCTTAGTGCCAGTGAAAGCGTTCCTTGTGTGTTCCTTGCCTGTGATTCCAGACCTTCTGCCGTTGCCCCTGACTACGATCCTTGCTGCCTGCCCCGACCTTCTGCTACGTCCGACCTTGCTTTTGCCTACTCCCTTGTACCGCGCCTATCTTCAGCAGCCAGAGAGGTGAGCCGTTGCTAGTGGATACGACCTGGTCACTACCGCCGCAGCAAGACCATCCCGCTTTGCGGCGGGCTCTGGTGAAAACCAGTAGTGGCTTAGAACCGGTCCACTAGCACGGTCCACGCCAATCCCTCTCTGGCACAGAGGATTCACCACCTGCCAGCCGGCATCGTGACAATAGCGTACCATATACTACCTTTTTTTCTGTCTATGTGCTAAATTAAGTGTTATACCTTTGGAGGGACTTGAAAGTCCATTGTGCTCAGCGACAGTCACAAAACATCACTGCTCTAGAGGAGATCTGCATGGAGGAATGGGCTAAAATACCAGTAACAGTGTGTGAAAACCTTGTGAAGACTTTTAGAAAACGTTTGACCTCAAAGGGTATAGAACAAAGTATTGTGATTAACTTTTTTTTATTGATTAAATACTTATTTTCCACCATAATTTGCAAATAAATTCTTTAAAAATCAGACAATGTGATTTTATGGATTTTTTTTTCTCATTATGTCTCTCATAGCTGAGTTATACCTATGATGGAAATTACAGGCCTCTCTCATCTTTTTAAGTGGGAGAACTTATTGGTGGCTGATGAAATACTTTTTTGCCCCACCGTATGTGGGCCCTATCCTTTTAGGGTTGTATATCAATCACTTCAACCTTCACTCCTCCTGGGTTACTCTGTAGTCCTCCTCACGGTGGACAGGGGGTTTAATGGACATCAAAACTGTCCCTCTGTAGAAGGCTTTAGACAAACTGTTACCTCACGGATCAAAAAATCGTCAATTATAACCAGTGACAGAACTGTATTTTAGTAGCCAAAAAAAAACAAAAAAAAAAACATGTTTCAGCCCTCTCTGGGACCATTCTCAGGTAATACCAGATTCCAAACTCCATACTTCTCCACCATGAAGGATAAAGGAGCACTGTCCACAACTTCATAGAATGGAATTTATTATACTGTATAAAAACGTACAATACGTTTGAAAGCCGAACCAGCTTCTTTCTAAAGTAAGATACAACTATAAATCATAGAATCCATACTTGAGAAAGAAGCCAACTCGGCTTCGAAACGTGTTGTACATTTTTATATAATAAATTCCATTCTATGAAGTTGGTGGCAGTGCTCCTTTGTCCTCAGTGGTGGTGAAGTGTGGAGTTTGGAATCACATTTATCACGCCTTGTAGCATGTTGGAGGAGGTAGCTGCAGCCTTCTATTCATGCCTCTGTACGTGTTGTGCCAGACTTAGCACAACCACTCCAGTTGAGTCGGTTCTTTGCTCACTGGTCATTGTAACAAAGTTGCTTGAAGGAAATACACAAGTAAGCATCTATTGTTCTTTTATTGCAGGCAATACCAGAGGAAGACTCAAGAGAGGGCTGTATTGTATTTTATGTTTTTGATGAGACAGTTGCTTATATTAGACAATGTGAAATTGGAGTTTAAATATACAGTCTAGACTATAGTTATAAAAAAAGTTATGCAACTTTTTTAATTATAACTTGATATAAAGAAAAATTGCATCTTACCCATGCACAAAAGGATACTCTCAGTTATTGCATGGACCTAATATCTAATGTAGGAAAAATGTAATAGGGTGTGGCTACAAAGAATTCCAAAATACATCAGAAAATAATTAAAGACAACAACATAGTGGTGAGAAATACTGGTCTAAACAAAGATTGTTCAAATCTTATACTCGGAGGTGTATAAACTCCAAATCTAAAGCCCCTTAATCCCTATTATGGGCAGCATTTTGGTGCAACTGTGAGGCCGGCAACATATCAGCCTACTTGGGTTGGGCTCATATCCTTCCTCCCTCCTCCCACTGTATTTGTGCTTAGTCACTCTGGAGTGAACTGGGAATACAGTAGGCTGTGAGTCAGACCTATTGCTGCTGTAATTGCCCACCGGCCCCTGGTATTGCCAATATGGCAAAGGTAGGTTTAGTGTTAGGTCCTGTGCCACTTGAGAAACCTAGGCGTTCTTCATATAAGGATATACTGGCTAATGTCAAAATTTTAACATAATTTTGAGGGTTAGTCATATGGTACTGTTTACATCTACCACAGTAGTGCACTAGTGTTGGGTGCGAATATTTGCATTTTGAATTTTTATCGCGAATATCACAAATTAGCGAATTTGCGAATATTGCGACTATATTCGCTATATATATTTGAAATTGTGAATATTCGTTTTTTTTCCGCATATGTGAATATTTGCATATTCCTTCATTTCACTTGTGGGCGAATTAGAATGATGCAAATACACTTGTCAGAGGTTATCAACAACATCCCTAGCAACCAAAAGCAAAGTTGCCCACCTCACTGTTTTCTTCCTCGAATATGCGAATATAACAAATACGCAAAATAAAAAGGACGAATATTCGTCTATATATTTGCGAAATATCGCAAATTCGAATATGGGCAATGCTGCTCATCACTATAGTGTACCTAAATTTAAGTATTGGTCTAAACTTAGCCAAGAAATGGGGTGGTGAAAGTATCAAAATGTGCCATATCTATAACACAGAATGCATCATGAGAAAGATGTGTTGCAAGTTCTGCCTGACAGCTCTGGTTTTTAACTGATAACAGTTTATTTGTCTGTCTGGGTATAGGTTTCTTTCATCTTTAATTTAGCTGTCTGCTATTTTAGGCTGCCTTTACATGGTGCAGCCTAGCCACTGTAATAAGGCTGTTACGCCGAGCGCTCCGGGTCCCCGCTCCTCCCCGGAGCGCTCGCTTCACTCTCCCCGCGGCAGCGCTCCGGTCACGTCCTCTGACCCGGGGCGCTGCGATTCCGCTGCCAGCCGGGATGCGATTCGCGATGCGGGTAGCGCCCGCTCGCGATGCGCACCCCGGCTCCCCTACCTGACTCGCTCTCCGTCTGTTCTGTCCCGGCGCGCGCGGCCCCGCTCCCTAGGGCGCGCGCGCGCCGGGTCTCTGCGATTTAAAGGGCCACTGCGCCGCTGATTGGCGCAGTGGTTCCAATTAGTGTTTACACCTGTGCACTTCCCTATATCACCTCACTTCCCCTTCACTCCCTCGCCGGATCTTGTTGCCTTAGTGCCAGTGAAAGCGTTCCTTGTGTGTTCCTTGCCTGTGTTTCCAGACCTTCTGCCGTTGCCCCTGACTACGATCCTTGCTGCCTGCCCCGACCTTCTGCTACGTCCGACCTTGCTTTTGCCTACTCCCTTGTACCGCGCCTATCTTCAGCAGCCAGAGAGGTGAGCCGTTGCTAGTGGATACGACCTGGTCACTACCGCCGCAGCAAGACCATCCCGCTTTGCGGCGGGCTCTGGTGAAAACCAGTAGTGGCTTAGAACCGGTCCACTAGCACGGTCCACGCCAATCCCTCTCTGGCACAGAGGATCCACTACCTGCCAGCCGGCATCGTGACAGTAGATCCGGCCCTGGATCCCGCTGAAGTTCCTCTGCCAGTTGTCGCTGACCTCACCACGGTGGTCGCCCAGCAGTCACAACAGATAGCGCAACAAGGCCAACAGCTGTCTCAACTGACCGTTATGCTACAACAGTTACTACCACAGCTTCAGCAGTCATCTCCTCCGCCAGCTCCTGCACCTCCTCCGCAGCGAGTGGCCGCTCCTGGGATACGCTTATCCTTGCCGGATAAATTTGATGGGGACTCTAAGTTTTGCCGTGGCTTTCTTTCCCAATGTTCCCTGCATCTGGAGATGATGTCGGACCTGTTTCCCACTGAAAGGTCTAAGGTGGCTTTCGTAGTCAGCCTTCTGTCCGGAAAAGCCCTGTCATGGGCCACACCGCTCTGGGACCGCAATGACCCCGTCACTGCCTCTGTACACTCCTTCTTCTCGGAAATCCGAAGTGTCTTTGAGGAACCTGCCCGAGCCTCTTCTGCTGAGACTGCCCTGTTGAACCTGGTCCAGGGTAATTCTTCCGTTGGCGAGTATGCCGTACAATTCCGTACTCTTGCTTCAGAATTGTCCTGGAATAATGAGGCCCTCTGCGCGACCTTCAAAAAAGGCCTATCCAGCAACATTAAAGATGTTCTGGCCGCACGAGAAATTCCTGCTAATCTACATGAACTTATTCACCTTGCCACTCGCATTGACATGCGTTTTTCCGAAAGGCGTCAGGAACTCCGCCAAGATATGGACTCTGTTCGCACGAGGCGTTTCTTCTCCTCGGCTCCTCTCTCCTCTGGTCCCCTGCAATCTGTTCCTGTGCCTCCCGCCGTGGAGGCTATGCAGGTCGACTGTTCTCGCCTGACACCTCAAGAGAGGACACAACGCCGTATGGAGAACCTCTGCCTGTACTGTGCTAGTACCGAACACTTCCTGAGAGATTGTCCTATCCGTCCTCCCCGCCTGGAAAGACGTACGCTGACTCCGCACAAAGGTGAGACAGTCCTTGATGTCTACTCAGCTTCTCCACGTCTTACTGTGCCTGTGCGGATGTCTGCCTCTGCCTTCTCCTTCTCTACAGTGGCCTTCTTGGACTCTGGATCTGCAGGAAATTTTATTTTGGCCTCTCTCGTCAACAGGTTCAACATCCCGGTGACCAGTCTCGCCAGACCCCTCTACATCAATTGTGTAAATAATGAAAGATTGGACTGTACCATACGTTTCCGCACGGAGCCCCTTCTTATGAGCATCGGATCTCATCATGAGAGGATTGAACTTTTGGTCCTCCCCAATTGCACCTCGGAAATTCTCCTTGGACTTCCCTGGCTTCAACTTCATTCCCCTACCCTGGATTGGTCCACTGGGGAGATCAAGAGTTGGGGGTCCTCTTGTTCCAAGAACTGTCTAAAACCGGTTCCCAGTAACCCTTGCCGTAACTCTGTGGTTCCTCCAGTAACCGGTCTCCCTAAGGCCTATATGGACTTCGCGGATGTTTTCTGCAAAAAACAAGCTGAGACTCTACCCCCTTCCCGTGGCAACACTGTTATTTGGGTGGTCGTTGATCGATTCTCCAAAATGGCACATTTCATCCCTCTTCCTGGTCTTCCTTCTGCGCCTCAGTTGGCTAAACAATTTTTTGTACACATTTTTCGTCTTCACGGATTGCCTACGCAGATTGTCTCGGATAGAGGCGTCCAATTCGTGTCTAAATTCTGGAGGGCTCTCTGTAAACAACTCAAGATTAAATTAAATTTTTCTTCTGCATATCATCCCCAGTCCAATGGACAAGTAGAAAGGATTAACCAGATCTTGGGTGATTATTTGCGACATTTTGTTTCCTCCCGCCAGGATGACTGGGCAGATCTCCTCCCATGGGCCGAATTCTCGTATAACTTCAGGGTCTCTGAGTCTTCCTCCAAATCCCCATTTTTCGTGGTGTACGGCCGTCACCCTCTTCCCCCCCTCCCTACTCCCTTGCCCTCTGGTCTGCCCGCTGTGGATGAAATTTCTCGTGACCTTTCCATCATATGGAGAGAGACCCAAAATTCTCTCTTACAGGCTTCATCACGCATGAAGAAGTTCGCGGATAAGAAAAGAAGAGCTCCCCCCGTTTTTTCCCCTGGAGACAAGGTATGGCTCTCCGCTAAATATGTCCGCTTCCGTGTCCCTAGCTACAAGTTGGGACCACGCTATCTTGGTCCTTTCAAAATTTTGTGTCAAATTAATCCTGTCTCTTATAAACTTCTTCTTCCTCCCTCTCTTCGTATCCCTAATGCCTTTCACGTCTCTCTTCTCAAACCACTCATCCTCAACCGTTTTTCTCCCAAGTCTTTTCCTCCCACTCCTGTTTCCGGCTCCTCGGACATCTTCTCGGTCAAAGAAATTTTAGCTGCCAAAAAGGTCAGAGGGAGAAATTTTTTTTTAGTGGACTGGGAGGGTTGTGGTCCTGAAGAGAGATCCTGGGAACCTGAGGACAACATCCTAGACAAAAGTCTGCTCCTCAGGTTCTCAGGCTCTAAGAAGAGGGGGAGACCCAAGGGGGGGGGTACTGTTACGCCGAGCGCTCCGGGTCCCCGCTCCTCCCCGGAGCGCTCGCTTCACTCTCCCCGCGGCAGCGCTCCGGTCACGTCCTCTGACCCGGGGCGCTGCGATTCCGCTGCCAGCCGGGATGCGATTCGCGATGCGGGTAGCGCCCGCTCGCGATGCGCACCCCGGCTCCCCTACCTGACTCGCTCTCCGTCTGTTCTGTCCCGGCGCGCGCGGCCCCGCTCCCTAGGGCGCGCGCGCGCCGGGTCTCTGCGATTTAAAGGGCCACTGCGCCGCTGATTGGCGCAGTGGTTCCAATTAGTGTTTACACCTGTGCACTTCCCTATATCACCTCACTTCCCCTTCACTCCCTCGCCGGATCTTGTTGCCTTAGTGCCAGTGAAAGCGTTCCTTGTGTGTTCCTTGCCTGTGTTTCCAGACCTTCTGCCGTTGCCCCTGACTACGATCCTTGCTGCCTGCCCCGACCTTCTGCTACGTCCGACCTTGCTTTTGCCTACTCCCTTGTACCGCGCCTATCTTCAGCAGCCAGAGAGGTGAGCCGTTGCTAGTGGATACGACCTGGTCACTACCGCCGCAGCAAGACCATCCCGCATTGCGGCGGGCTCTGGTGAAAACCAGTAGTGGCTTAGAACCGGTCCACTAGCACGGTCCACGCCAATCCCTCTCTGGCACAGAGGATCCACTACCTGCCAGCCGGCATCGTGACAAAGGCATGGTATAACTCTTTTCCCTGTGCTTCACCTATATTGAGAAACTGGCCGGTTGCTTCTGTGGTCAGTGTGGTCAGGCTTAGTGGAGTGTTCCTCTGGGAACAACATGTCACAAGAACAAGGAAGCTACAGTGCGTGGCAGGGACATGGAGCTAATGGAATGGCAGTAGCAGATGATCGGACAGATGATTATGCTTTTTACCTTTATAGCACCCTAACTTACTTTTTACATTCTTTCTTGGGCTGTAACGACCCTATAAGGGTGGAATCACATGAGATCTCTGAGGTTACTGTCCCATTCAAATCAATAGAATTTGCAGAAATATATGTGTTTGCCGCTAAAATAAATCCACTTAGATGAGCAAAACTAATTTCAGTTAAAGGGGTACTCTGCTAGAAAGGATAGGGGATAAGATGTAATATTGCCGGGGTCCCGCCGCTGGGGTATCTCCGCTGCGGCACTCCTGTCATTTGGTGCACAGAGCAAACTCCACTCCATGCCCGATCACTAACAATACCAGCCACACACCCCCTCCATTCACGTCTATCGGAGAAGGTGTCACGGCTATCTACTAGCCATCATGCCCCCTCCCACAGACATGAATGGAGGGGGCATGGCGTGACGTCATGAACGTGGAAGCTGCAAGCTTCCATGTTCCGGGATGCTGCCACTGCCGGCCCGAAAATCACAGGGGTCCCCAGTAGCAGGACCCCTACGATCTTTCATCTTATCCTCTATCCTTTGGATAGAGATATTTCCAATGGAGTACTCCTTTAAAGTAATTTCTAAAGCAAAATCTGCTAGGTCCAGGTCACATTCAAAGACATAAAGAGAACATATTAGGTTAGTTATGCTGCCCTCTCTGAGTGCATTATAATATAGCAAAAGACAATTTACTATATTATACTGCTGTTTCCAGGGCTTTTTCAGTCATGCTAATATGTAAGTAACACAAGAACAAGGAATCCCGAAAGACACCTTTTACTTTCTATTGCCATCATGGGTCTAAAGCTGAAACTCAGCCAATGAAATAGTACACAACAAAAAAATGAGTTCACACCACTCCGCTTGAATGAATAAAAATATATACTTTGTTAACAAATGTAATAAAAACAGTTCTCAAAGTCTGCATGAATAACGGCCCCAATTATAGGCCCGACAGAAACAGAGGAGCACGTACATATACATTAGTAATATCCCGGTAGCCACTTTATGCTGTATTGCACCACCAAGGATAGTAAGAGATACCATGTTCCTGAGCTATAACTAATAGCTCAACTGGCACACTAATCAACACAAACCTATCCTAAACTCTATGTCTCATAAAATGCCAAAGCTACTAATAAATATAAAGTGCATACAGAAGTCCTAAGGTGCCAATGTGCTTATCCATCAAGAATCACTCCTCCGTACCCTACGCCATTTCATTATCACTTTCTCAAGGGGTTGCAATACAGCATGAAGATGCTCCCAGGATATTACTAATGTATATGTACATCCTCCTCTGTTTCTGCTCGGCCTCTATTTGGGGTCCTCATTCATCCAGACTTTGAGAGCTGTTTTTATTATATTTGTTAATAAAGTATATATTTTTATTCATTCAAGCGGAGTGGTGTGATATGTGAAGTAATGTAACATCTGCGCTCCAGCCAGACACGCTCTCTTGTCAAGTCCCCGCTGCCGGCAGGACTGGGATTTGCATCGCGGGACGCTCCCGCATGCGAATCCCAGCCCATCAATCACCTCCCTGGTCTTCCTGTTCTCGCAGCCCCAGCGTGCACGGCCCTGATCCTAGGGCGCACCCACGCCGGAGCTCTTACATTTAAAGGGCCAGTACTCATTTAATTAAGTGTCTACACCTGCACCCTGTCTTTAAGTATCAGCTCCTCCCTTTGCTCTCTGACGGATCTTTGTTGCCTTGTGTAAGCATACTGTGTTCCTGTGTTCCTGATATCCGTGTTCCTGATCCTTGTTCCGTTACCTGACCCTGCACCAGTGCCGTCTGTCCTGACCTACTGCTACCTTGACCTCGTCTTGCCAGTTTCCTTTTGTGCCATGCCACATCCCAGCAACCTGTGTGGACAAGTCCTGCCAGGGGTAGCAACCTGGGACCTGCCTGCTGCAGCAAGACCATCCCGCTTTGCGGCGGGCTGTGGTGAAAATCAGCAGCACCTTAGACTCCGCTCCCTGGCACGGCTCACGTCATCATCCACACAGACCCAGAGAATCCACCACCTGCCATGAATCGCAATATAGAAAAGTATCCAGCGTCAGGAAGGCAGGTAAAATTCCTCTTTTATTGTGGCATCAATAAAAATGACATCACTAAAGGCGCCACAGCCCGAAACGCGTAGGCTACTACGTTCCTGTGTATCCTATTTTTATTGATGCTACAATAAAAGAGGAATTTTACCTGCCTTTCTGGTGCTGGATACTTTTCTATATTGCTGTTCGTTCGGAAGGGCATGCCACCCTCCAGTCCAAGCACGGGAGCCAGGGGCCAGGATCTCAGCGGATACTACACCATCCTGCCATGAATCGTTACAGTAAGATCCGGCCATGGATCCCGCTGGGGTGCCTTTGCCAGAGGTCTCGGATCTTTCCACCGTCATGGTTCAGCAGTAGCAGCAGTTAGCCCGTCAGGCGCAACAACTGAATCAACTCTCAGCCATGGTGCAACAGCTTCTCCTGTGTGTGCAGCTTCTCCCGGGACCAAACTTTGTTTATCCTTGCCTTCAAAGTATGACGGAGATCCCAAGCTGTGTGGAGGCTTTGTGACACAGTGTTCTATCCATCTAGAACTCATGGCGGTTCCCGACAGAGCATGCTAAAGTGCAGTTTGTGGTCAGTTTACTGTCTGGAAAAGCTTTAGCCTGGGCTTCTCCTCTCTCGGATCGTAGAGATCCGGTCTCCTTGAACCTGTCAGCCTTCCTTGCAGAATTCCGCAATGCATTTGAAGAACCAGTGCAAGCCTCCTCTGCCGAGACTGCGCTTCTGAACCTTTGCCAAGGGAACTCCTCCATTGGAGACCACACGCTTCACCTCCACACTCTTGCCTCTGAAATTGCTTGGTACGATGAGGCCTTGTGCACTACCTTTAGTAAAGGGCTTTCCTCTAGAATCAAGGATGCTCTCGCTGCTCACGATTCTCCGACTGACCTGAGCGAACTTTACCATTTAGCCAGTCGAATTGATGTGCATTTTGCCAAGAGGCAGGAAGAACTTCCTTTGGAAAAATAACCTGCACGAACCTGACGATTACCTCGTTTGGCACCCGTGTTCCAACATCTACCTCTACTGTCTACTTTGCCTCCTGCCGAAGAGGCTATGGAAGTGGACCATTTTCGCTTAACTCATGTAGTGGGGAACTTTCTGAGTTCCAAAGAAGAGGGGGAGACCAGAGGGGGGGGGGTACTGTAACATCTGCGCTCTGGCAAGACACGCTGGCCGTAAGCATTCTCTTGTCATGTCCCCGCTGCCGGCGGGGCTGGGTTTCGCATCGTGGGATGCACCCACATGTGAATCCCAGCCTGTCACTTACCTCCCTGGTCTTCCTGTCCTCGCAGCCTCCAAGGGCGCCCCCACCTCAAAGGGCACGCATGCCCCCGCCTCCTAGGCCGCGCGCACGCCAGATATCTTACATTTAAAGGACTAGTACTCATTTAAGTGTCTACACCTGCACTCTGTCTTTAAGTATCAGCTCCTCCCTTTGCTCCCTGGATCTTTGTTGCCTTGTGACCTAGTGTAAGCATACTGTGTTCCTGATATCCGTGTTCCTGATCCTTGTTCTGTTCCCTGACCCTGCACCAGTGCCTCCTGTTCTGACCTACTGCTACCTTGACCTTGTCTTGCCGGTTTCCTTTTGTGCCACGCCACATCCCAGAAACCTGTGTGGATGAGTTGTGCCAGGGGTAGCGACCTGGGTGCCCCCTGCCGCAGCAAGATCATCCCGCTTTGCAGTGGGCTCTGGTGAAAACCAGCGGCACCTAAGACTCCACTCCCTGGCATGGCTCATGTAATCATCCACACAGGCCCAGAGGATCCACCACCTGCCGTGACTTGTTACAAGTAGTTTACAAGAATTTACAATTTGAGACCTGTATCATGGGCCTGGCACTACCAGAAATCAGTCTATCCTATTGATTATGTGCCATTTTCCCTGCCCACCAGTAAATGATTGACAGCCACTCCCTATCCATTGATAGGGAGAGGTCAGTCAATTATTCATGGGTTGAAAGAGGAAACTGCACCCAATGAATATGCCAGACTTATCTCCTGCAGCTCCAGGCATGTAGTGAAAGAGCACATGCTGAACACTCTCTGCAGTGCTACTTTAACTACAATTCTTGTATTTTGTGTTCTATCTGTTGTGTTCACTGCTCACTATCTCTCACAGAGATCTTCTCCTAACACCTGGCTGCTAAAGTTATGTGCATTGGCTTTAACATTGGCTCTGACATTACCCCTATATTTTCCCCATGGCTGGTAGACCTGTTTGATAGGCATTATGGGTTACACTGAGGTCCCGTGATCTTTTTGCCTTCTCCTTCCTGCCAACACATGAACTGCCAAGGATCAAGTTTGTTCAGAACTGATCTTTTAGCATAGTTACCAAATCCAGATTCAATTACTCTTATTACTACTACAAACATTTAAAAGAAACTTTTCCCTTACAGTAATTCTGCTTTTGAACTAAAAAGATGAATTGGCCTGTACAGTATAAAGTCTGAAAACATACTGTAGTTATCACGGTTACTCACACGGAACAGATTTTAATGGGGCTTGCAGTTATCAATACACACCTTGCAGTAACAACACCATTTACATTTATGCTATGGATTTTTCAGTTACCGTAATTTATGTAATTAATCTGTTGCATGAAATCAAACCCTAATATACCTCAGTATCCCTGTGATGTAAGGTGACAGCCATAAAAATGTTACATTGATGGAATAATATTTGCAGAACGATTATCCACCTTGTACTGATAATGGCAATCCTATTTTTGTTCTTACAGAGGTAATCTGGCATCTGTTAGAAACTGAAGGCTGGCTTAAAGGGAATGTTTCATCAGGAAAAAAAAACTATTGTTGGAATCAAGTTAAACAGATTAATTTTTTTAAGTTCCTATTTTATTATTTATATGTTTCATCTATTTTACCTTACTGTGGTAGGATGGTGCACAGTATTGGATCAGATGGTAGACTAAGAGCCTTCATTGTTCTATAGCAATATTGTAATTTTAAATATGTTTTAGTTCTTGAAGTGTGCTGTTGTAATTTGAATGTTTGTACTCCTCTCCCGTTCTATTCTATGGTCCATGCTGCTGCTAAAATGCATATCTCTTAATGCTCTTAACACAGCAGGGCAGAAGCCCAAGCAATTGGCTGCACACAAAATAATGTGTAAAAAAAAAGCAGACAGATAATCAAAGAAGAATGTATATTGTTATCCGTCTCTTATAAAACGAGATTTTGATATTATTGGCCCATATTAAAGAAAGGCCATCAATATTAGATTTCGGGGTCCACCAATCCACAAAATGAAAGAAAAGCAGCGCTCCAGCGAGCATTTTGTTCTCTTTATTGTTTACAAATATTTGGTAGCAACTATGTTTGGTATTGAGCTCTGTTTAGCTCAGTCCTATTCAAGTAAATGAGACTAGGCTGAAAAACACACAGTCATTACTGATTGGCTTCAGTACTAACTGGAGCATCACAACTGGGAACGGGGTCGAGTAAGAATAAAATACACGTCTCTTACACTCCCAGAAGGGAAAGGAGGATGGGCTCTACTGAATTTTAAAGGACAACTGCAGTGCTAAGGAAGTAGTGCTCTAATGTCATTAAATAAGAAGTAATGCAACTTACTAATTGTGCTCCATTACCTTTTCTGCACAGTTTAGCTGCTTTGCTGTCACAGGAAGTTGCTGCCTGGGGCTCTAATGTGAGTAGCGTCTACCTGTTATTCCCTATGGGGCTGTCAGCTAGGTCGACGCTACGTCAAAAACTCCCAGGATCCTTCACTCCCCCTGCAGCTCCTCCAACCTCATACATATTCATTAGGCTGTTATGTGCTCTGCTCTAATTGGCTGAGCGCACAGTAGGGGAGTTTCAGTGCTGTGAGCTGTGCCGTTTGGATGTGAGCAGAAACAGAGCCTGTGTCTGCAATCAGCTTCAGCATGGCCGGCTCCCCCCTCTTCCCCCCTCGGTCTCTGTGGTGACATCTGCCCGGTTGCTAAAGTGTGCTGCTGTCAGTGAAGGCAGTAACCCTTTATATGCCTGCCTCTCACAACCATGCTAGCTATTGTACTGTGTGTCCCTGTTACGCCTAGCGCTCCGGGTCCCCGCTCCTCCCCGGAGCGCTCACGGCGTCTTTCTCCCTGCAGCTCCCCGGTCAGTCCCGCTGACCGGGAGCGCTGCACTGTCATGGCCGTCGGGGATGCGATTCGCACAGCGGGACGCGCCCGCTCGCGAATCGCATCCCAGGTCACTTACCCGTCCCGGTCCCCTGCTGTCATGTGCTGGCGCGCGGCTCCGCTCTCTAGGGCGCGCGCGCGCGCCAGCTCTCTGAGACTTAAAGGGCCAGTGCACCAATGATTGGTGCCTGGCCCAATTAGCTTAATTGGCTTCCACCTGCTCCCTGGCTATATCTGATCTCCTCCCATGCACTCCCTTGCCGGATCTTGTTGCCTTGTGCCAGTGAAAGCGTTTAGTGTGTCCAAAGCCTGTGTACCTGAACTTCTGCTATCCATCCTGACTACTGACCTTGCCTCTGCCTTGTCCTTCTGTCCCACGCCTTCTCAGCAGTCAGTGAGGTTGAGCCGTTGCTAGTGGATACGACCTGGTTGCTACTGCCGCAGCAAGACCATCCCGCTTTGCGGCGGGCTCTGGTGAAAACCAGTAGCCTCTTAGAACCGGTCCACTAGCACGGTCCACGCCAATCCCTCGCTGACACAGCGGATCCACAACCCGTAAGCCGAATCGTGACAGTAGATCCGGCCATGGATCCCGCTGAGGTGCCGCTGCCAAGTCTCGCTGATCTTCCCACGGTGGTCGCTCAGCAATCGCAGCAGATTGCCCAACAAGGACAGCAGCTGTCGCAGTTGACCGCCATGTTACAGCAACTTCTGCCTCTGCTACAGCAGCAACCATCTCCTCCGCCAGCTCCTGCACCTCCTCCGCAGCGAGTGGCCGCTCCTAACCTCCGCTTGTCCCTGCCGGACAAATTTGATGGGGACTCTAAACTCTGCCGTGGATTTTTGTCTCAGTGTTCCCTGCATATGGAGATGTTGTCGGACTTGTTTCCTTCAGAACGGTCTAAGGTGGCGTTCGTAGTAAGCCTTCTTTCAGGAAAGGCCTTGTCTTGGGCCACACCGCTCTGGGACCGCAATGATCCTGCCACAGCCACAGTCCAGGCCTTCTTCGCTGAACTCCGGAGTGTCTTCGAGGAGCCAGCCCGAGCTTCTTCTGCCGAGACTGCCCTGTTGAACCTGGTCCAGGGTAATTCTTCAGTGGGCGAGTACGCCATCCAATTTCGTACTCTTGCTTCCGAGTTAGCATGGAATAACGAGGCTCTCTGCGCGACCTTTAAAAAAGGCCTATCCAGTCGCATCAAGGATGTGCTGGCCGCACGAGAGATTCCTGCCAACCTCCAAGAACTCATCCATTTGGCTACCCGCATTGACATGCGTTTTTCTGAGCGACACCAAGAGCTCCGCCAGGAAAAAGACTTAGATCTCTGGGCACCTCTCCCACAGCATCCTTTGCAGTCTACGCCTGGGCCTCCCGCCGAGGAGGCCATGCAAGTGGATCGGTCTCGCCTGACCCAGGAAGAAAGGAATCGCCGTAGAGAAGAAAATCTCTGTCTGTACTGTGCCAGTACAGAGCATTTCTTGGTGGATTGCCCTATCCGTCCTCCACGCCTGGGAAACGCACGCACGCACCCAGCTCACGTGGGTGTGGCGTCTCTTGGCTCTAAGTCTGCTTCTCCACGTCTCACGGTGCCCGTGCGGATCTCTTCTTCAGCCAACTCCTCCCTCTCAGCTGTGGCCTGCTTGGACTCTGGTGCCTCTGGAAATTTTATATTGGAGTCCTTTGTGAATAAATTCAGCATCCCGGTGACCCGTCTCGTCAAGCCGCTCTACATTTCCGCGGTCAACGGAGCCAGATTGGACTGCACCGTGCGTTACCGCACAGAACCCCTCCTCATGTCTATTGGACCCCACCTCGAGAGGATTGAGCTCTTCGTTCTCCCCGGCTGTACCTCTGAGGTCCTCCTCGGTCTGCCATGGCTCCGGCTTCATTCGCCCACCCTTGATTGGACCACCGGGGAGATCAAGTACTGGGACTCTGCCTGCCACAGGAAGTGCCTCTCCCTCCCTCCCTCCCAGTCCCGTCAGGCAAGCCTCTGTGCCTCCTCATGGCTCCCGTCCTTGTGTCTCCCTGCCCCGTGCCAAGCTTCACCCTCTGCCCTCCCTCCCCATTTCTACTCCTGCTGTACTGCCTGCCATTGAGGAAACCATCCATTCTTTCCCGGTGTCCTCATCCCAGGGGAGGCAGTCACCGGACAAAAAAAAGGGGAGACCTAAGGGGGGGGGTACTGTTACGCCTAGCGCTCCGGGTCCCCGCTCCTCCCCGGAGCGCTCACGGCGTCTTTCTCCCTGCAGCTCCCCGGTCAGTCCCGCTGACCGGGAGCGCTGCACTGTCATGGCCGTCGGGGATGCGATTCGCACAGCGGGACGCTCCCGCTCGCGAATCGCATCCCAGGTCACTTACCCGTCCCGGTCCCCTGCTGTCATGTGCTGGCGCGCGCGGCTCCGCTCTCTAGGGCGCGCGCGCGCCAGCTCTCTGAGACTTAAAGGGCCAGTGCACCAATGATTGGTGCCTGGCCCAATTAGCTTAATTGGCTTCCACCTGCTCCCTGGCTATATCTGATCTCCTCCCATGCACTCCCTTGCCGGATCTTGTTGCCTTGTGCCAGTGAAAGCGTTTAGTGTGTCCAAAGCCTGTGTACCTGAACTTCTGCTATCCATCCTGACTAAAAAACCTTGCCGCCTGCCCCCGACCTTCTGCTACGTCTGACCTTGCCTCTGCCTTGTCCTTCTGTCCCACGCCTTCTCAGCAGTCAGTGAGGTTGAGCCGTTGCTAGTGGATACGACCTGGTTGCTACTGCCGCAGCAAGACCATCCCGCTTTGCGGCGGGCTCTGGTGAAAACCAGTAGCCTCTTAGAACCGGTCCACTAGCACGGTCCACGCCAATCCCTCGCTGACACAGCGGATCCACAACCCGTAAGCCGAATCGTGATAGTCCCCTTTCTCACTGGCCTCTTGGAATAAAGTTTACAGCAGTGTGCTGCTGTGAGAAAGCATAGCATTCCTGTGGGTCACTGCTGCTGAGAGGTCCATAAGTCCACATTGTCCCCCTGTCCTCAGTCCCTAAATGTTGCATCACAATCTATACCAGTGTTTCCTAACCAGAGCACTTCCAGCTGCTGCAAAACTACAACTCCCAGCATGCCCTGACAGCCGTTGGCTGTCCAGACATGCTGGAAATTGTAGTTTTGCAACAGCTGGAGGCACCCCTGCAACTCCACACTGTACATTATAGCTATGTAAGCTGTTTTCCAGGCAGCCGCAGCCGGCTCTCCTATTGGACAGGGGAGAACATGTGGTGAGGATGGGAGGGGATAACCACAAGGGAAGGAGCTGTGGGCGTCACTTTATTATAATTTATTATAATTTCCTTGGGGGGAGAGGAGGGGGGGAGAGCAGAAGCTCACAGGAAGCAAGTGCAGGGGGTCATGGGAAATGTAGTCTTTATGACATGGCTACTTACTGTTTGGGTGGCAATTACCAGAGAACGGCTGGACTGTTTTGGACAAATGAGGTATCTTTGGAAAGGTCTTTTAATGAGCTATCAGATGAGGTAAACCAGCGCTGCAGATGTCCTTTAAATTCTATCTCATGACGGCAAAAGTACAGGAAATAAAGCAAGGTACTAGGAACAGTATCTTGGAACCTATGATAAATTTTTACTCAAGGGACTATAGAAATATTTTTGAAATACTAGAGTCACAACCAAGGGAGCACTTAACTAAATTTTACTCAATATTTTAAATATATTACAAAGGTTTAATTCATGAAACATCATCCAGATTTCAAGATCAGATAAAAAATAGATGGGAGGGAGATATAGGCTCCCTGGTGGGTTCTACATGGGAAAACATCTTGAATAATGTCATGCTGGGATCCTCCATTAAAAAATTCCAGTATTTACAGTTAAGGATTGTTTATAGATTATATATTATATATTATTATATAGAGGATTGTCTGGGGAACATTTTTTAAGAAGACAATAAGCTTGGATATTAGGTCAGCTATATTAGGAGATATGAATGACTTTGGGAGTTTGAAGGATCTTTTGTTTAAAGTAGTAATGCTTGCTAAATATTTGATAGAACAGAAATGGTTTGATCCTAATCCCCCATATATCAAACAGTGGCTATGTTTGGTGGAGAGGATTAAAAGTTATGAAAGGTTTAGAATAGGTAAGTCAAAGAAGAAACAAGGAGAATTTGAGAGGGTATGGGGTAAATGGTAGTTTGGCTCCTCATAATTTCACAAGTATAAATAGACATTGCGGTGGGAGTATTTTTTTTTCCACACAAGGAGGAGGGAGGGAGTGTGGTTTCTGGAAAGTGTAATATGTGTAATATTTATTATTGTATGAATAACAAATTTAAAAATAAAAGAATAAAAAATAGAGCACCACAACTTCTTCACTTAGCTGGTTGGTGCAGGTCAGACCCCACCAATCTTATATTGATTACCTATCCTGTACATATGTCATCAATATCACAATCTTTGAGACATTGTTATATATGCAGACCTATTTTCATTTGTTATTTTAATTTATATATTTTTATTATACACGGAAACCAGAAAAATGCATACAAGTAAATTATTGTTGACTTTTGTTGCGTGTTCATTTAATTCGTATAGAGATCTTTATACATTTCGATTACCGGGCCCCTTAAACTTGTGTTCTAATATAGCCTGGGTACATTTTCCCATCATTAGATCACTCAATGAAAATAGTTGGAAATGATAAGGCCTTGTTCTCTGGTAACCATGGAGATTAATTTAATATCGCCCCAGAGTGACTGAAATGAGGCATACTGGGCTTTGACAAGGTTACACCTTGCTTTTCCCCTTGGTGCCAGCTACGTAAGAAGCTCAGAGTCACAACTTCAGCTAGAAGGGAGATCAGTTAGAGATCCTGAGGGGATTACAAGCAAAGCCAGCAAAATGACCTAACAGCCTGCAAAGAAATCACAGGACTGAGCAAAATCCGTGTCAAATAATGTGCTTTGGGATTGTCTGACAGCAGAAGCTGTGTTAAAACAGCAATGTTTGCGAGTGCACTTGAAAGCTGCAGTTTTATGAAAAATAAAAAACTATAATGGCTTAAACTTGGGCATGTGTCAGTCCTGTGGATTTTTACACTTAATTTTAAATTCACAAACATGCTTATTTGTTTATATTGTTGTTTTGTTTAATGTAATATTTTACACATTATTGAATCTCCGACTCACATTGTGTGAGTTTCCTCTCTTCCTATTCACTCCTCCTTAGTACAGTATATACAAATGCACCATTTATCTAGAACAGGTCTTCACAGACTTAAATTTTTCAGTTGGAGTATGGTGGCTAGGGGTATAGCATGGCAAAGTATTGTGTCAACAAAATATGTAAACAAGTATTTGTGTCAGGAAAACAGGCTTAATTAAAGCATACCTTTTATTGGTTAGATGTCCAAAATACAGCCAAAAGCAGTGATCTACAATAATGTGTCACCTGGGCCTACATAAACAAAGTCTCACCCACAATTATGTGGTTAGAATACATATATTATTAACATATGTCAAGTGTAATAAACTCAGATCATGTCCCTGAGCATGCTCATATGGTCTAGCATGCTCCAAAGGTGCAAGCCCCTATCCTGAAAAAAAAAAAAAAAGCTCTCTACGTGCTTCTGCCACCAGAAGTGGTGACGTCACCAGTGGAGATAGGGGGAATAGAAAAGAATATAAGGAGATCGGATGTGCAGTTACTCTCAGGCATCAAGGCCGCTCTCTGCCTAGCTTAGGGAGCATGGGGAGTGAGCACGATGTCTGCGAGTCAACTGCACATGCAATTGTGCAGATCCTGATTATAGAATTGTATTGCTGCTACAAGCAGACACACGGGCAGAAGACAAGGCGCACACTCTAGGGCCGATCATCGGCAGAGCCATTACATGTGACCCTTTCCTCAGAGTCCATTACTAAGCTGGGGCTTATTGTTAGCCAACAAAACAGCTATTGTTTAAACCCCCCCCCCCCTGCACTTATTTCCATGGTATCTACCATCACAAGGGCTGGAGGCTGGATACAGTCAACCCCAGAGCATCAAATAAAGAGCAAAAAATAAATAAATAAATCACAGAAAAAGGATAAGTACATTTTGGGTGTTCTCCCCTATGGATAAGGCCCATAAAGTGCAAAAGGCTATGTTTACACATTCCATTTTTGACATATATATATATATATATATATATATATTGTGATGACTCGCTCTTGCAGATATGTGCGGTTGCAGTATAGAGGCAAGGAAACAGTACTTTTCAAATCAAAGTTCAGTGTTTTATTCACACTTGGCACACAGCAAACAGTCTTTAAATGCAGAACAAAGGAAAATGTAACAAAAGTCCACCTGTATTCCTTAGGTGTTTGTTCACACCTGAGTTTGTGCTGTGCGGCACCAATCAAGTCTTTTCCAGGCCTCCAGTTCACCAGTTTCCAACCTTAGCACAAATGCAGGGAAGAAATCCACTTTCAGCTCTCTCTGGCAGTGTGAGCTGCAACTAGCAAAATCTGCCTCAGCTGGTGAAACAGGCTGCCTTTAAGGCCAACAAAAAGCGGCCTGGATTGTGGGGAATGGCCCCCACCCAGCACTTGACCATTCCCAGTAAGAGCCATCCTGGATTGGCCTTCCAGCCATACTATGGCCATGGTGTCAGTCTGCATCGCAGCACAGACACCGAATAAATACCAGCTCTTACTTTACCAAGAACAGCACATACAAATGAAGATAAAAGTTAAATGGTGCATGCCATCATCTATCCATCATATATTCAAAAACAATGCAGCACTACTTCACCATTAGATGCCCGGTGCCAGCGCCCCGACTCGATCAAAGTCCATGTAATATAAAACAATGGCTCATCACTCCAAAATTGCAAAAAAAAGTGTAAAATTGTATTCCTTCATGTCAAAATTTAAAGCAACGTTTCAGCTCCCCAATGGAGCTTTTTTCAAGTCTCAGGCTTGAAAAAAAGCTCCATTGGGGAGCTGAAACGTCGCTTTAAATTTTGACATGAAGGAATACATTTTTACACTTTTTTTTTGCAATTTTGGAGTGCTGCGCCATTGTTTAATTTAAATATATATTTATTTTTATTTTATTTAGATGTGAACACAGCCTATGTCACCTGTCCTCCTTTCATTTCAGCTTCCTTTTCCTCAGGAATGAAGATGGGTAAAAAGACATCTCCACACACTAAACTTACTGTATAGCCCCATAGGAGTTAACCAGCGATACTTACCATCACTAGTTAACTCCTCAATCTCAAGAACCAATTTTATACAGTAATGCTAATGTGTGTTCAATACAAGTAAAACTCCCATCATGACCTAAAAGCTGACAGTTAGTGTATATTGGAAAGCTCAAGGTAGACAACCACTGCCACATACTGTGCACAGTGAAATAAAGCACAGTAATAAATGTAAAGCAGTTTACCCCTGAACAAAACGTATCACCTATCCACCATATAGGTAATAAGTGTCTAATCGCTGGGGAAACACACTGCTAGGAACCCCACAATTCCTGCATTTGGATCTTGTATCCTCACTTTCAATAAAAGTCCTGTAGAGTTGAATGGATCAGAAGTGGATGCTCAACTACTACTGCTCCATTCAAATGAGGGGCAGCATTTAGACACTTATCACTTAGGGAAGGGAAGAGTGTGTAATACAGTCCTGTTTACTGTATGATGTAACATGTGATAAAAATACATTTCTAGTATCATCATTATTTGTGCTATGCATGTTTGCAGACTATATTAGGCATTTTAGTGAGCAACAGATATAAACAAGGTATTGGTTAGAGAAATATTGCTGGTAGACATTATGGGTGAGATTTATCAAAACTTGTGCAGAGAAATGCTTCTTTAATTTTTCAAAAAATATTTTTCTGAAAAATAAAAGAAGCAATCTGATTGGTTACTATGGGCAACTAGTCAACTTTTCCTCTGCACAGGTTTTGATAAATCTCCCCATATATGTATATGATGATTATTAGGTACTAAGGAACCTATAACTTTTGTTTGTGATGATATTTGTTTTGAGTGACCAATTGTACTCTGTAATGTCACCTTTCATTTTATCATCTAATGTATAGCAAAGCAATAAAATATTTTTCATAGGGGGGAACATTGAAAAGAAAACAATTATGCAACTTTTTAAAATTGCCTATAACATTTAATTTTTTTATATATGGGGCTGTAGATGGCTTTTTTTGTGCTGTGATACATAGCTTTTATTGGTTCCATTTTTGTTTTAATAAGATTTTTTGATCACTTTGTATTCATTTTTTTCTGCTAGTGTATATGATTTGACCAAAAAATCTGCATTTTTTTATTAACAATTTTTATTAACAATTTTTTTATGTTTACACTGTTCACCGCGCAGGATCATACATCTTTTAATGGTTCAGACAATTCTAGGGAGGATTTGAAAAAAAAAGGATTCAATTAATTTAAGATAAAGCGGTATGTCTACAGATGCCAGAACTGTAAAATCTTTTAACCACTATATATTAATATTAGTATAGTAAACTTACTGAAATAGCTTTAAGCTAATACATTGTTCTGATTAACATATGAACCCTCCAACACACATATATATATATATATATATATATATATATATATATATATATATATATATATTATACAAAAAAAAGAGGATTGCAGCAGCACACATTGGTCAAAAAATTTAGGCTCTTAGCACACTTTTTGATCAAAACGTGTCCCCCATCCACCACGGGGAGGTGGCCTCATTTAGAATGGGACACTAGCACAAATTCTGAGCCTAACGCTCAACTATCCACTCACCTCTGCTGGGCATATAGCCTCTGACTGGGTGACATGCTGGATCCATTTAAAACTCCACCTGTGAAAAGGGGGAGGGGTGCACAGATAAAGAGGGTGCCATTTCCCCCTGAATTGTACATACAAGAAAAAAGCAAGATAGCCAGCACAACAGCCTAATACATGGGTGCACACTGCCATGGCAGATACAGAGTATACAAAAAAGGAGGATTGCAGCAGCACACATTGGTCAAAAAATTTAGGCTCTTAGTGCACTTTTGATCAAAACGTGTCCCCCATCCACCACGGGGAGGTGGCCTCATTTAGGATGGGACCCTAGCACAAATTCTGAGCCTAACGCTCAACTATCCACTCACCTCTGCTGGGCATATATATATGGCTACAGAAGATATAAAAAAATCTAGAACTGTTGAACTTTATTTGTGATTATTTAGTCACTTTAAATAATGACAGGTGTGTTATGACTTCTATTCAGGGGTGTAGCTATAGGGGGTGCAGAAATAGCAGTAGCACCAGGGCCCTGGTGCCTAAGGGGGCCCCAATGTGTATCTGACCCATAAGATACCAGTATTGTCATTGCCACATGGGGCCCTGTTGCAGGTTTAACATAAGTTTAAATGGGATTGGTTTAATCTGAATGAACTCAGCCACATCACTAGTTATAAGAGGGTGTGCACACTTATGCAGCCAAGTTATAGTGTGTTTTCTTTTCCTTTCTTCCCCAAAGATTTCAATTTGTTTTGCAATTGAATTGTTCACATTAAAAGTCACATTAAAGGTAGAAAAAGCTCTGACATGATTTCTCTTTGTCTTCTTACAATACAGAAATATGGGTGCACTACTGTGGTAGATGTAAACAATGACATTGGCTATCCCTCAACACTGATGTTAAAATTGAGACATTCGCCAGTGTATCCTTATATGAAGGACATACCAGAGCCCGCACACCAACGCCAAGGTTTCTCAAGATGGTGCGGGACCTACGCTAATCCTACCTGTGCTTGATAAGCAAAACAGGGGCCAGTGGGCAATTATGGCAGCATTCGGTCGACTCACAACTTCCTCCCAGATACCCTCCAGTGTGACTGAGCACACATGCAATGGGAGGAGGGAGGCAAGCTGCAAGCCCCACCTGAGTTGGCTCATATGGGTGCCTGGCCTCACAGGTGCTACCTTAATGCTGCCTTGAAGATATTCAAGGCGCATTTATTTTGGAGTTTATACACCTTATCAAGCACAGGTAGGATTAGCGTAGGTCCCGCACCATCTTGAGAAACCTTGGCGTTGGTGTGCGGGCTCTGGTGTGTCCTTCATATAAGGATACACTGGCGAATGTCTCAATTTTAACATCAGTGTTGAGGGATAGCCAATGTCATTTTTTACATCTACCACAGTAGTGCACCCATATTTCTGTATTGTATTCTAATTGTTACACATCCACACCGTTTATCTGGTGTAGGATTCTATTGTGGCACTTGTAGTCCGCTGCAGGCATCCTCCATTGTATACATTTTTATGCTGGGGATCGCCCTTAGCAACGGATTACAAGGGCAGGATCTGCTCCCCCAGTATAAATGCACAACCGCATCTGAGTTTGAGCACCTCCAGCCATTTGAGACCACGTTTTCTGTTGTTTGTTTAAATTTTATACTTGGAGGTGTATAAACTCCAAAATAAATACACCTTGAATATCTTCAAGGCAGCATTAAGGTAGCACCTGTGAGGCCAGGCACCCATATGAGCCAACTCAGATGGGGCTTGCTGCTTGCCTCCCTACTCCCATTGCATGTGTTTGCCAAGTCACGCTGGAGGGTATCTGGGAGGAAGTTGTGAGTCGACCGAATGCTGCCGTAATTGCCCACTGGCCCCTGTTTTGCTTATCAAGCACAGGTAGGATTAGCGTAGGTCCCGCACCATCTTGAGAAACCTTGGCGTTGGTGTGCGGGCTCTGGTGTGTCCTTCATATAAGTAGTGCACCCATATTTCTGTATTGTATTCTAATTATTACACATCCACACCGTTTATCTGGTGTAGGATTCTATTGTGGCACTTGTAGTCTGCTGCAGGCATCATCCATTGTATACATTTTTATGCTGGGGACCACGTTTTCTGTTGTTTGTTTCTCTTTGTCTTCTTCTTTAACTTCACAAGAACCTGGCATTATATATATATATATATATATATATATATATATATATATATGCTTTTAGTACTTTTTTTAATGTCATTTACAGGCAATATTTGGCATTCAGAATACTACTTTCTTTCCTGACCCCTATTAAAAGTTATTATTATTATTTTTTCCTGAAAGATAGCAGCATTTCCTACAATCGTTTCCTGGAAATTGTAGATTAAAGCTGATAATTAATTTCTGCAATCTCCAGGATGGAGGTTCCAGGTCTGATAAGGAATTGTGATTGCGATAAGCAGATAATTTCTCTCTACGCTTGTATCTGGTTAATAAACTGTCTGCTGGAATCATGCCAGCCAATAAAGCCATTTCACAAGAGTTATCTGGATGGGACACATTTTCATCTTGTCTTGACAGTCCATAAAGCTGCATGCACATCAGCTTTGAGGCCTATAGTCTTTCTGCCACATAGTAACTACTTTATATTTTTTAGAGAATCATTGTGGATCATCAGGAAAACTGGTGAATTTGTCAAAGTTATCCTAATAAAATTTTATGTGATGCATTACATATCAAGGGATGTTTATTTTTATTATGGTGCCTATAGCGCACGTTTGAACAAATTTGGGTGACAGTAAAACTTATTATACAGAAAAAAATTACTACTTCCGGGGACCAAGCCCATTTTGACCTTAACCCCTTAAGGACTCAGCACATTTGGGCCTTAAGGTCTCAGACAATTACATTTTTACGTTTTCGTTTTTTTCTCCTCACCTTCAAAAAATCATAACTCTTTTCTATTTTCATCCACAGACTAGTATGAGGGCTTATTTTTTGCGTGACCAGTTGTCCGTTAATGCCCTTACTCAATTTACCATAAAATATATGGCGCAACCCAAAAAAATACTATTTGTATGGGAAAATTAAAAAGAAAACCAAAATTTTGCAAATTTTGGAAGGTTTCGTTTTCACGCCGTACAATTTAGCCTAAAAATGACATATCTTTATTCTTTGATTCAATATGATTAAAATGATGATAACATGATGATAACATGATAATATACTTTTCTATTACCTTTGCGCTTAAAAGAATCACAACATTTTTAACCAAATTAGTACGTTTTAAATCCCCCTATTTTGAAGACCTATTATTTTTTCATTTTTCCGTATAAGCGGCGGTATGAGGGCTAATTTTTTGCGCCGTGATCTGTACTTTTTATTGATACCACATTTGTTTACCGTATTTATCGGCGTATAACACGCACTTTTTAGGCTAAAATTTTTAGCCTAAAGTCTACCTGCGTGTTCTACGCCAATAAGCCGCTGCAGTTCAATCATTTAAAGCAGGCGCTTTAAATCAATGAACTGCAGCAGCTTTGCAGGTGCAGAGACCTGCCATCGCTGCCAGCTTCTCTTCCCCTGCCTGTCCTGGGGTCTAGAGCCCTGCTGCTGGCCCTTCTCTCCCCTGGCTATCGGTGCCGCTGCCCCATTGCCGGTGCCGATAGCCAGGGGGAGAGAAGCGGCGCCGGCAATGGGGCAGCGGCGCCGACAGACAGGGGGAGAGAAGGGGCAGCGGCACCCATTTCCGGCGCTGCTGCCCCGTTGCCTCCCCCATCCCCGGTTGTATAATTACCTGTTGCCGGGGTCGGGTCCGCGCTGCTTCAGGCCTCCGGTGTGCGTCCACTGCGTCGTTGCTATGCGCTGCGAGACGCAATGATGTTACTCGTCATTTTGCCACGCCGTGCAGTGCTTAGCAACGACGCAGGGGACGCACACCGGAGGCCTGAAGCAGCGCGGACCTGACCCCGGCAACAGGTAATTATACAACCGGGAATGGGGGTGGCAACGGGGCAGCGGCGCCAGCAATGGGTGCCGCTGCCCCTTCTCTCCCCCTGGTTATCGGCGCCGCTGCCCCAATGCTGGCGCCGCTTCTCTCCCCCTGGCTATCGGCGCCGGCACCGATAGTCAGGGGGAGAAAACGGGCAGCAGCTCAGATAGCCAGTGGGAGAGAAGTGGAGGCAGCAGGGCTCTAGACCCCAAAAAAGGCAGGGGGAGAGAAGCGGGCTTCTGCGGGGTCAGAAACAGTGTATCGGGGTATACGCATGCACACACACGCACCCTCATTTTACCAAGGATATTCCATGGTAAAATGAGGGTGCGTGTCATAGGCCGGTGCGTGGTATACCCTAATAAATACGGTATATAAAACTTTTAATACATTTTTTATAAATTTTTTGGGGAATAAAATGCCGTTCACCTTACGGTATCATTAACATTTTATTTTAATAGTTCGGATATTTACGCACGCGGCGATACCAAATATGTATATAAAATATTGTTTTTACACTTTTTGGAGGTGAAATAGGGAAAATGGGACAATTTATGTTTTTATTGGGGGAGTTTTTTTTATTTTTTTGTAACTTTTTTTTAACTTTTATTTTTACACTTTAATAGTCCTCATAGGGGACTATTAATAACCATCATTTGATTGCTAATACGGTTCAGTGCTATGCATAGGACATAGCACTGATCAGTATTATCGGGCATCTTCTGCTCGGGTCTGCTTGATCGCTGACCAGAGCAGAAGACCCGAGGAAAGGCAGCGGAGGCAGGTGAGGGGACCTCCGTTTGCTGTTCTGGATGATCGGATCGCCAGGGCAGCGCTGTGGGCGATCCAATCCTCCATTTTTGTGATCGCAATGCTGCATATGCCGTGATCTGTATTGATCACGGCATCTGAGGGGTTAATGGTGGACATCCACGAGATCGCGGATGTCCGCCATTACCGGCGGGTCCCTGGCTGCTATCAGCAACCGGGACCTGCCACGCATGACCCGAGCATCGCTTTGATGCTCACGGTTATGTATGCGACGTAAATGTGCGTTAAGTACCAGCTCACAAGGACGTACATTTACGTCCGACATTGTTAAGGGGTTAAGGACCAGGCCATTTGTTGCAAATATAACCTCTTTAATTACTAATAAGAAATAACGCTGGGATGCTTTAACTTATGAATTTGATCCCGATATCGTTTTTTCGTGACATAGTCTAGTTTATATAAATGGTAAATTTTTGTCGATACTTGCATCTTTTCTTGGTGAAAAATTCCAAAATTTCATGAAACATTAGAAAATTTAGCATTTTTCAAACTTGGAAGCACTCTGCTTGTAAGTAAAATGAACATGCCAAATAAATTATATATTGATTCACATATACAATGTCTACTTTATGTTACCATCATAAATTAGAGGGCTTCAAAGTATAGCAGCAATTTTCCAAGTTTTCACGAAAATTTCAGAATCTAAATTTTTCAGGGACCAATTGAATTTGAAGTGAATTTGAGGGTCCTTATGTTAGAAACACCGCATAATAGACCCCATTATGAAAACTGCACCCCTAGAAGTAATCAAAATGACATTCAGAAAGTTTGTTAACCCTTTAGGTTTTTCACAGGAATAGCAGAAAAGTAGAGGAGAAAATTCAAAAGCTTAATTTTTTACACTAACATGTTCTTGTAGACCAATTTATTTTTTCATTTTTACAAGGGGTAAAATGAGAAAAGCCCACCAAAATGTTTAACCTAATTTCTCTTGAGTAAGGAAATCCCTCATATGTTAATATAAAGTGCTTTGCAAGCGCACTATAGAGCTCAGAAGGGAAGGAGAGGCAATGGGAATTTGGAGATCAAATTTAGCTGAAATGGTTTTTGGGAGACATGTTGCATTTAGGAAGCCCCTGTGGTGCCAGAACACAAAAAAAAAAACAAATAAAAGAAAACACATGGCATGCTATTTGGGAAACAACACCAATCAATGAACGTAACAATGGGTATAGTGAGCCTTAAGACCCTACAGGTGATTGACATACTTTCGTAAATGTTGAATGTAAATGTAAAAATGAAATATTTGATTTTTTTTCACTAAAATGATTGTGTTACCCAAAATTTTTCATTTTCACTAGGGGTAAAAGGAGAAGAGGCTTCCGAAAATGTGTAACACCATTTCTTCTGAGTATGGAAATACCCCATAGGTAGATGTAAAGTGCTATACGGGCTCACTACAATGCTCAGAAGAGAAGAAGTGCCATTGGGCTTTTGGAGAGAGAATTTAGTTGGGATGGAAGTCCAATGTTTACAAAGTCCCCATACTGCCCGAACAGTGGAACCCCCCCCCCCCACATGTGACTACATTTTAGAAACTACAACCCTCACAGAATGTAACAAGGGGTGCAGTGAACATTTAGACCCCACTGGCATTTGACAGATCTTTGGAACAGTGGGCTGTGCAAATAAAAAATTATTCCAAAAATCTGCCACACACCTGTGGGGTGTAATTGCTCGCTGCACCCCTTATTACATTTTGTGAGAGGTGTAGTTTCCAAAATGGGGTCACGTGTGGGGGGGGGGGGGGGGGGGTTCCATTGTTCTGGCACTATGGGGGCTTTGTAAAAACACGTGACCTTCAATTATGGAAAAATTTTCTCTTCAAAAGCTCAATGGTGCTCGTTCTCTTCTGAGCCCTGTAGTGCACCCGCAGAGCACTTTACATTCACATATGGGGTATTTCCTTATTGCTTTTTCCCTATTACCCCTTGTGAAATTGAAAACTTTGGGGTAACAGCATTTTAGTGAAAAAATCTAATTTTTCATTTTCACATCCAACTTAAAAAAAAATTGGTTAAAACACATGTGGGGTGTTCAGGCTCACTATATCCCTTGTTACGTTCCGTAAGGGGTGTCGTTTTTCAAATGGGGTCACATATGTTTGTTTTTTTATTTGTTTTTTGGCCTTTATGTCAGGACCACTGCAACTATCAGTCACCCCTGTGCAAATCAACAGTTTAGGCCTCAAATGTACCATGGTGCTCTCTCATTCCTGAGTTCTGTTGTGCGCCCGCAGAACACTTTACGTCCACATATGGGAAATTTCTGCACTCGGAAGAATTTCTCCCAAGTGCGGAAATACCCCATATGTGGCCCCAAACGGTTGCCTTGAAATACAACAGTGCTCTGGAGTGAGAGGGCGCCATGCGCATTTGAGGCCTAAATTAGGGATTTTCATAGGGGTGGACCCGGATCCAGCTGTTGCAAAACTTCCAGCATGCCTGGACAGTCAGTGGCTGTCTAGCAATACTGGGAGTTGCTATTTTGCAACAGCTGGAGGCTCTGTTTTGGAAACAGTGCCGTGCGAGATGTTTTTAATTTTTATTGAGGGGGGGGGGGCAGTGTAAGGGTGCATTGATGTGTAGTGTTTTACTCTTTATTTTGTGTAGTGTAGTGTGGTGTGTTTAGGGTACATTCAAATGGGAGGGGGTTCACAGCGAGTATCCTGCTGGGAGTTTGAGCTGCAGCGGAAAATTTGCCGCAGCTCAAACTTAAAGCGGAAAACTCGCTGTAAACTCTTGTAAACCTCCAGCTGTTGCAAAACTACAACTCCCAGCATGCATGGTCTGTCAGTGCATGCTGGGAGTTGTAGTTTTGCAACAGCTGGAGGCACACGGGTTGGGAAACACTGAGTTAGGAAACAGACAGTGTTTCTCAACCAGTGTGCCTCCAGTTGTTGAAAAACTACAACTCCCAGCATGCCCAGACAGCCGAAGGGCATGCTGGGAGTTGTAGTTGTGCAAAAACTGGAGGAGAACAGTTTGGAGAACACAGTGTAGTGGTCTCCAAACTGTGGCCCTCCAGATGTTGCGAAACTTCAACTCCAAGAATGCCCAGACTGTCAAGGCATTCTGCAAGTTGTAGTTCGGCAACATCTGGAGGGCCAGATGTTGCAGAACTACAATGCTCAGCATGCCTGACTGTCTAGACATGCTTTGAATTGTAGTTTTGCAACATCTGGAGGTCTACAGTTTGGACACCACTGTATAGTGGTCTCCAAACTTTGCTCTTCCAGATGTTGCAAAGCTACAACTCCCAGCATGCCGAGACTGTCCAGGCATGCTGGAAGTTGTAGTTCTTCAACATCTGAAAGGCCAGAAGTTTCAGAGCTACAACTCCCAGCATGCCTGGACTGTCTGGGCATGCTGAGAGTTGTAGTTTTGCAACATCTGGAAGGGCACAGTTTGGAGACCATTGCACAGTGGTCTCCAAACTGTGGCCCTTCAGATGTTTCAAAACTACAACTCCCAGCATGTCCAGACAGCCAAAGGCTGTCTGTGAATGCTGGGAGTTGTAGTTTTGAAACTCCTAGAAGGCAGCAGTGCTGCTGCTGCCTCTGACTCTGCTGCCGCTGCCTCCTAACTGCTGCCTCCACTTGCCTTACACCACTGCCTGCCACCATTCCCCCGTAGGTGCCCGCCACCAGTCCCCCCGCCATACTGGCCCCAGCAGCTGTCAGGGCCATCTTCCCCCCCACTCTGGACTTCCAGTGGCAGGCAGAGCAGGGGATCTCAACTTTAACCCCTCACCCCTGCTCTGCCACCTTACTCCTATCCTTCAGGATGGTCACTGCTGTCTCTAACAGCCCTTATCACCCCTATTCTCCGGCCGATCGGGTCACCAGAGACCCAATCAGCCCAGAAAAGCCATGATTCGCCAGTCAGAATGGACCAGCAAAGCAGTCCAGAAAAGCTGTGATTCGCAAGTCCAAATTGACCGGCAAATCACGGTGATCACCGACAAGGGGGGAGGGGATGCCCCCTAGACGATGTCTGATAGATATTAGCAGCCATCCGGTCCAATCACCGCCCCGTGCGCAACGGTGAATGGAGACGCCAAGGGCATACAGGTACGCCCTTGGTCCTTAAGTACCAGGGAGCAAGAGCGTACCTGTCTGCCCTTGGACCCCAACAAGTTAAAACCTTTTCATGAGGTGGGTGTCAAAACCAAATTTCATATTACTCATATCTCTGTCATACCATAGCTAGAAAAAATTAAGAAGATTGTCTATTGCTTGTAGATCTCTAGACCTAAACAAATTAACATTATAAATGTTATTTCCAAATTCCACAACGTCCAAAAATGGTGCCACAGATTAGGTCAGTGACCATTATTTTACCTGAGGGAGACCTATTCAATTTAACAATAGAAAAGTAAAAGGGAGCTTACTGGTACTGTCTCCACCATGACCGCACATATCCTCACTCTGTCCGAGTATACAGCAATCCAAACAGTTAATCCAGCTTCTGTACTAGAGCTACAACTTTATTCAAGTAACATAAAACATACAGCATGATGACACACACACACACAGCTGTTTCTAAGCGGCCCAAAAATTATCCTTTTTTGGGAGTAGCAACGGGTTTAGAGCCTAGCAAGTGAAGAAGCAATGGCTTTTACAAGCGGTCCAAAATGATCCCTTTTATAGGAGTAGCAATAGGTTTGGGGCCTGACAAGTAACAGAAGTAATGACTTCCATGAAAACCATTCAAAAATTCTCCTATTTTGGGGATATCCTGCAGAATAGGCAAATAGGAAAATGAAGAAGAAATATAAAAAATTACTTTGTAAGATTAAGTTCCTCCATGTTAAAATGTTGCATATTAGACAGTGTTGAGGAAAACCATTTTCATGCTGTAAGCCTAGAAAGGTGTGCTTTAAAGGAAATCTGTCATCAGTGTAACCTGCACTAACCTGTTGGTAAAGTGCAGTTGATACTGATGACAATGATACCTACCTGGTCCTGTGGTTCTCCATTTATCCTCTTTGTTATCTTCACTGTTACGCCGAGCGCTCCGGGTCCCTGCTCCTCCCCGGAGCGCTCACGGCGTTCCTCTCTCTGCAGCGCCCCGGTCAGACCCGCTGACCGGGAGCGCTGCAATGACCTTGCCGGTGGGGATGCGATTCGCATAGCGGGACGCGCCCGCTCGCGAATCGCATCCCAAGTCACTCACCTGTCCCGGCTGTCACGTCCTGGCGCGCGTGGCTCCGCTCCTTAGGGCGCCAGCGCGCCAGCTCTCTAAGATTTAAAGGGAAAGTGCACTAAGTTTTTTTTCTCTGTTCCACCTCTAGGGGGAGGAGGAGTAGATTGGGCACAGGTGTATAAATCTTAGCTTGGGACTCTTATTGAGAGCTTGCTCTTTGTGAGTGTTGCTGTGTAAGAGGGGGCGTGAAAGAGGAGTTTCAAAAACTGTGATTATCTGTTGTGCGGAGTGATTCTGTGGAGTGGGTGCGACTGCCTATAGCCCACATTCATATTTTGGGTAAGTTTTTCTCTTTTGCACATAGTGGGTTAACTGTTAGAGTTTAAACACCCTTTTTCATTTTTTTTTTCTCTGTTCCACCTCTAGGGGGAGGAGGAGTAGATTGGGCACAGGTGTATAAATCTTAGCTTGGGACTCTTATTGAGAGCTTGCTCTTTCTGAGTGTTGCTGTGTAAGAGGGGGCGTGAAAGAGGAGTTTCAAAAACTGTGATTATCTATTGTGCGGAGTTAATCTGTGGAGTGGGTGCGACTGCCTATAGCCCACATTCATATTTTGGGTAAGTTTTTCTCTTTTGCACATAGTGGGTTAACTGTTAGAGTTTAAACACCCTTTTTCATTTTTTTTTTCTCTGTTCCACCTCTAGGGGGAGGAGGAGTAGATTGGGCACAGGTGTATAAATCTTAGCTTGGGACTCTTATTGAGAGCTTGCTCTTTGTGAGTGTTGCTGTGTAAGAGGGGGCGTGAAAGAGGAGTTTCAAAAACTGTGATTATCTGTTGTGCGGAGTGATTCTGTGGAGTGGGTGCGACTGCCTATAGCCCACATTCATATTTTGGGTAAGTTTTTCTCTTTTGCACATAGTGGGTTAACTGTTAGAGTTTAAACACCCTTTTTCATTTTTTTTTTTCTCTGTTCCACCTCTAGGGGGAGGAGGAGTAGATTGGGCACAGGTGTATAAATCTTAGCTTGGGACTCTTATTGAGAGCTTGCTCTTTCTGAGTGTTGCTGTGTAAGAGGGGGCGTGAAAGAGGAGTTTCAAAAACTGGAGTTTGAAAGCAGGAGGTTGAGATCGCTGTGAGTTTTAATTTTTGAACCCACAAAGTCTACAAATAATTTTAAGTGTAATTTTGACTGTCTGTTTTTTCCTATACATTTGTGAAATCCCCATAACTAGATGGCCTCCATGTTGGAAAATGCAGTCCAATGTACATCCTGTTCAATGTATGCAATCCTTGAACAACAGTTTGAGGGTGCATATTGTTGTGCGAGATGTGTGCTAGTTGTCCGTTTGGAAGCCCAGATCCTGCATCTAGAGGGGCGACTGGCAACAATGAGAAGCATTAACAACATGGAGAGGAGTCTCCTGCTCACTGAGCAGGCACTCTCGGGAATAGAGGTGGGGGAGGACAGTGGGACGGAGTTGCAGGACAGTCAGGCAGTTAGCTGGGTTACAGTTAGAAAGAGGGGTAGGGGAAAAAGTGTCAGGGAGGCTAGTCCTGAACTGGCACACCCCAACAAGTTTGCCCGCTTGGCAGATGAGGGGGATGCCATTACAGAGCTAGCAGAACTGCAGCAGGATACCGCCTCTGACCGCCAGGGGGGTGTCTGCTCCAGTAAGGAGGGAGGGAGGAGTACAGGGCAGGCCAGACAGGTACTAGTCGTGGGGGACTCAATTATTAGGGGGACAGACAGGGCAATCTGTCACAAAGACCGGGATCGCCGAACAGTGTGTTGTCTGCCTGGCGCACGAGTTCGGCACATCTCGTATCGGGTTGACAGGTTGTTGGGCGGGGCTGGAGAGGACCCAGCAGTCATGGTACATATTGGCACCAATGACAAAGTAAGAGGTAGGTGGAGTGTCCTTAAAAATGATTTCAGGGACTTAGGCCGCAAGCTTAAGGCAAGGACCTCCAAGGTAGTCTTTTCTGAAATACTACCAGTACCACGAGCCGCACCAGAGAGGCAGCGGGAGATCAGGGAGGTAAACAAGTGGCTCAGAAGCTGGTGTAGGAAGGAAGGGTTTGGGTTCATGGAGAACTGGGCTGACTTCGCTTGTCGGTTACCGGCTCTACCGTAGGGACGGGCTGCACCTCAATGGGGAGGGTGCAGCTTTGCTTGGGGAGAAGATGGCTAGAAGGGTGGAGGAGTGTTTAAACTAGGGACTTGGGGGGAGGGAACCTACAGCAAAGAGGGGGAAGATGATGTAGAGAGGTGGGAATTATAAATGTACCTGGGGGTGGAGCGGAGGGAGGGGTTAGAATAGTTAATAGGAATAAGCTTCATAGGAAAATAAAACTTACACCCTTGAATCCCATTAACCCCAATAACATAAAGGATGGAAATGTAAAGTGTATGTTCACAAATGCCAGAAGCCTAGCAAATAAAATGGGGGAGCTTGAGGCCTTGATACTGGAGGAACATATTGATATAGTTAGGGTCACTGAGACATGGCTGGACTCCTCGCATGACTGGGCTGTCAATCTGCAGGGGTTTACATTGTTTCGCAAGGATAGAATGAACAGAAAAGGTGGTGGAGTCTGTCTGTATGTAAGAAGTGGTATGAAAGTCAGTGTGAACGATGCCATAGTGTGTGATGATTCGGAGGATGTGGAATCATTGTGGGTAGAATTACAAAAGGAGGGAAATACTGAAAAAATAGTATTTGGTGTAATCTACAGACCCCCTAATATCACTGAAGAGATAGAAGTTTGGCTTCATAAACAAATAGAGAGGGCCGCCCGGGCAGGTACAGTGGTAATAATGGGAGATTTTAACTATCCAGATATAGATTGGGGTCCGGGGTTGGCTAAAACTACAAAGGGGCGACAATTCCTAAATTTATTGCAGGATAATTTTATGGGCCAGTTTGTGGAGGACCCAACAAGAAGTGATGCCTTGTTGGATCTGATCATTTCCAACAACGCAGAGCTGGTTGGGAATGTAACTGTGCGGGAAAACCTTGGTAATAGCGACCACAATATAGTTACTTTTGACTTAAAATGTAGAAAACAAAGACAGGCGGGGAAGGCAAAAACATATAACTTTAAAAAGGCAAATTTCCCTGGGCTGAGGGCTGCACTACAGGACATAGACTGGGGGGAGGTGTTGTCAAATACTGATACAGAAGGTAAATGGGACATCTTTAAATCAACTCTAAATAACTATACAGCTAAATATATACCAAAGGGGAACAAATATAAACGATTAAAACTAAATCCTACATGGCTGACACATGATGTTAAAAGAGCAATAAACAACAAAAAAATTGCCTTCAAAAAATACAAATCTGATGGGTCAGCTATAACATTTAAACAGTACAAGGAGCTTAATAAAATCTGTAAAAATGTAATAAAAACAGCAAAAATTCAAAATGAGAGACAGGTGGCCAAAGAAAGCAAAACTAATCCTAAATATTTTTTTAGATATATAAATGCAAAAAAACCAAGGCAGAGCATGTAGGACCCCTTAATAATGATAATGGGGAGGTTGTCACAGGCGATCAAGAGAAGGCGGAGCTACTGAATGGGTTCTTTAGTTCTGTATACACTATGGAAGAAGGAGCTGACATTGGCCAGGTCAGTACTGGTAACACATCATGTAATGTACTGAACTGGCTTAATGTAGAGATGGTACAAGGTAAGTTAAGTGATATAAATGTAAGCAAATCCCCAGGACCGGATGGACTACACCCAAGAGTTCTTAGAGAGGTAAGTTCAGTAATATCTGTACCCCTGTTCATGATATTTAGAGATTCTCTGGTGTCTGGTATTGTGCCAAGGGACTGGCGCAAGGCAAATGTGGTGCCAATCTTCAAAAAGGGCTCTAGGTCTTCCCCAGGAAACTATAGACCGGTAAGTTTAACGTGCATTGTGGGTAAATTGTTTGAAGGACTTATAAGGGATTACATACAGGAATACATAGGGGATAATTGTATTATAAGTGATAGCCAGCATGGGTTTACTAAGGATAGAAGTTGTCAAACCAATCTAATTTGCTTTTATGAAGAGGTGAGTAGAAGCCTTGACAGAGGAATGGCTGTGGATATAGTGTTTCTGGATTTTGCTAAAGCATTTGATACGGTCCCTCATAGACGTCTGACAGGTAAGTTAAGGTCTTTGGGTTTGGAAATTTTAGTTTGTAACTGGATTGAACACTGGCTCATGGATCGTACCCAGAGAGTGGTGGTCAATGATTCGTACTCTGATTGGTCCCCGGTTATTAGTGGTGTACCCCAAGGTTCAGTACTGGGACCGCTGTTGTTTAATTTATTTATCAATGATATAGAGGATGGTATTAACAGCTCTGTTTCTATCTTTGCAGATGACACCAAGCTTTGTAGCACAGTACAGTCTATAGAGGATGTGCATAAGTTACAAGATGACTTGGATAGACTAAGTGTCTGGGCATCCACTTGGCAAATGAGGTTCAATGTGGATAAATGTAAAGTAATGCATCTGGGTACTAATAACCTGCATGCATCGTATGTCTTAGGGGGGATTAAACTGGCAGAGTCACTGGTAGAGAAGGATCTGGGTGTACTTGTAGATCACAGACTACAGAATAGCATGCAATGTCAGGCTGCTGCTTCCAAAGCCGGCAGGGTATTGTCATGTATCAAAAGAGGCATGGATTCAAGGGACAGGGACATAATACTCCCCCTTTATAAATCATTGGTACGGCCTTACCTGGAATATGCTGTTCAGTTTTGGGCACCTGTCCATAAAAGGGACACTGCGGAGTTGGAAAGGGTGCAGAGACACGCGACTAAACTAATATGGGGCATGGAACATCTTAGCTATGAGGAGCGATTAAAGGAGTTACAATTGTTTAGTCTTGAGAAGAGACGTTTAAGGGGGATATGATAAACGTATATAAGTATATTAATGGCCCATACAAAAAATATGGAGGAAAAACTGTTCCAGGTTAAACCCCCCCCCCCAAAGGACGAGGGGGCACTCCCTCCGTCTGGAGAAGAAAAAGTTTAGTCTCAAGGGGCGACACGCCTTCTTTACCGTGAGGACTGTGAATTTATGGAACGGTCTATCTCAGGAACTGGTCACAGCAGGAACAATTAACAGCTTTAAAACAGGATTAGATACATTCCTGGAACAAAATAAGATTAATGCTTATGAAGAAATATAAAATCTCATCCCTTCCCCACACCCCTACCCCTTAATTCCCTGGTTGAACTTGATGGACATATGTCTTTTTTCGACCTTACTAACTATGTAACTAT
This sequence comes from Hyla sarda, assembly GCF_029499605.1. NCBI lineage: Eukaryota > Metazoa > Chordata > Amphibia > Anura > Hylidae > Hyla > Hyla sarda. The sequence goes on from NC_079190.1 coordinate 329,225,220, forward strand.
GTAACTATACTGCCAACCTAATGAGGGGGAACTATGCTGACAGCCTAATATGGGGGAACTATGCTGACAACCTAATGTTAGGGGAACTATGCTGACAATCTAATGTGGGGGGAACTATGCTAACAACCTAATATGGGGGAATTATGCTGACAACCTGATGTTAGGGAAACTATGAAACTGGAACTATGCTGACAACCTAATATGGGGGGAACTATGTTGACAACCTAATGTGGGGGGAACTATGCTGAAAACCTAATGTGGGGGGAACTATACTGACACCCTAATGTGGGGGAACTATACTGCCAGCCTAATGTGGGGGGGGGGGGGGACTATGCTGACAACCTAATGTGGGGGAAACTGGAACTATTCTGACAACCTAATATGGGGGGGAACTATGCTGACAACCTAATGTGGGGGGAACTATGCTGACAACCTAATGTGGGGGAAACTATGCTGACAACCTAATGTGTGGGAACTATGCTGACATGTTACAACAAGGTTATGGGCTGTCTGCTCCTAGTAAGGTTCTGGTGGTTCTGGTGGACCAGCTCCTGAGCGCCCACGGATGTTCAGGAGCTTGTCCAACTAGGAGCAGACAGCCCATAACCTTGCGGTGCGTGCAGAAGGTTTTTTCTTTTTGGATTGATCTATGCTGACAACCTAGTGTGGGGAAACTATGCTGCCTACCTAGTGTGGGAGAACTATGCTGCTTACTTAATGTTGGAAACTATGCTGCCTACCTAGTGTGGGGGAACTATGCTGCGTACTTAAAGGGGTAATCCACTACCCCAGCGTTAGGAATATTTTGTTACGGACTCTAAGTGCACGCTGCAGGAGTCACACCACGCCCTCTCAATGCAATTTTATGGGAGGGGGCGTATTGACCACCGCACAATACTCTGATAGTGCCCCTCTCGAGACTAGACTCTGGATCCATCCCTGAAGCGGGGTTGTGTATCCTGAACTGCTAAGGTCTCTGTCTGGCTGCTTATCCTGTGTTTTTGATTATGCCTGTATTCTGTACTTTGCCTTTACCTCTGCCTCATCCCTTGGACCCCGACTTGCATCTCATTTATGAACTTGAACTGTCTTCACAATTCCTGTCTGTGTGCAGCATATTCTAGGCAGCCTGCACATGTAGCCATCTTGACTAGCTGTTGTCACAGAACCTGCTCTGATAATAAACACCTTAATCAGCTTCTGGAGCTATCTTTAGTGTCAGGTTGCCCCATTCTGCCTGCCTGGCTGGCTGCCACTTATGGCACCGTGAGTCCACACCGTGGGGTGTTACCATTGATTTACTTGAGGTCAGATGATCTTGCTATTTGTAAAGTATCCTTTGCTACCCTAACATCATATATATGTCCTTACTTATTGCTGCTGTGCTTAAATGGTGCCAAGGCCATGTGTTCCATCACCCTTCTCCTATTCTCAAATAGAGTAGGCACAAGTTACCAGCTTCAGCAGAAGCAAAGCAGTCAATATTTGTCTTCAAAGAAAAGCATACATTTCCCAAACTTCTGACAGAAAAGGGGTATTACTGGTTTAGTTCGTTCAACACTAAATAGGACCTGCTCTTTGCCCCCCCCCCCCCCAGTGTTGTTAAACCTCTGTATCATCTAACCAATGTAGCCTGATTTGCTGCTGGTAAAGAGCTGATGGTTCATGTAGCCCAGCAGGATGATATCCATCTTCTGGGTTGTCTGAGGTCAAGATGGCTGACTGTGGAGCAGCAGGGGATGCATAGTGCAAACGAGTAAGTTGCAGTACTTAAAAGGGTACTCCGGAGGAATAAAATTGTTTTTTTAAGTAAACTGGTTCCAGAATATTATACAGATTTGTAAATTAAAAGGCAATGAAGGAATGGAATGAATCGGCAACTCACCAGTCTTCTCTTCTGAAAAAGTTCCTTTATTCAAAACATACTCACAGCATGAAATGCAAATAGGGAGAGGGATCGGTGCAGGGGGGGTAAAAAGTAGTAGGCGACAGATTCTGTTTCACTCGTTATACGAGCTTCATCCGGCCATGTCTACCTGGAACACTGTGCTGCTTCTTATACAGGTGAGTGGCCAATCAGAAAATCATTCTGGACCGCCCACCTGGTCTGACGTACCTGGTGATGCTACATAGGGCATCACCATCGGCTATAAGTAGCATCACCAGGTACGTCAGACCAGGTGGGCGGTCCAGAATGATTTTTCTGATTGGCCACTCACCTGTATAAGAAGCAGCACAGTGTTCCAGGTAGACATGGCCGGATGAAGCTCGTATAACGAGTGAAACAGAATCTATCGCCTACTACTTTTTACCCCCCCTGCACCGATCCCTCTCCCTATTTGCATTTCATGCTGTGAGTATGTTTTGAATAAAGGAACTTTTTCAGAAGAGAAGACTGGTGAGTTGCCGATTCATTCCATTCCTTCATTGCCTTTTGAAGATATGAACTTTTTGCCAAGTATCAGAGCACCACCACATCTCTAATCATATTTCTCCGTACAAGCGTCATACACGACTCCCCGCTAGAGCCTATAAATAGCAGTGCCGAATATCACTTCTTTACTTTAGATTTGTAAATTACTTCTATATAAAAATCGTAATCCTTCCAGTACTTATCAGCTTCTCTATACTACAGAGGAAGTTGTGTAGTTTTTTCCAGTCTGATCTCAATGCTCTCTGCTGCCACCTCCTGTCAGGAACTGTCTGGAGCAGATCAGCTGTGGGCATTTGCTACTGCTCTGGACAGTTCCTGACATAGACAGAGGTGTCAGCAGAGAGCACTGTAGTGAGACTGAAAAAAAACTTCTCTCCCCTCTGGAATACTCCATTAAGTTGCATGCCCCTATCCCAAAATTGCCCCTGTAGAAGTCTGGCAGCTGGCACCCTTTGGTTGCACATAGCTAATGCCAGTCATGCACGTGTCTATCCGGTGCAACTATTCTGAAATTAATTATACATCATTCATTGTTAAATGAATCAAAGCCTCAATACAATTAGAATTCAAAAAGGATCTAGTAATATTAATTAAATTGTGTTATGGTAGCTGCCATTCCTATCTACTATACAAATATTCTACAACGTAAGCACCCTAGCTGTATAGAATCATTTCTTATGCAGAATCTATGAAAAAAAACTGCAAGCTCTACTACAGACATATTTTGCCTCTCTACTTTTTGGGGAAAATATGATGTCTCATGGTAACATCTTATGCAAAATATTGAACCTCTATGGCTTTGTAATGCAGAATTACAGGGATGTCATGTAAGGTCCCCGAACATTTCTTTGCCCTATGCATAGGCAATAACATATCCAAGTATTTTTAAGTATTTTTTATCCATCTTGTTTCTTGTAAATGACTTCACAGGCCGCCAGGTTGTGCACTGTACAGTCACACTGTAGACAGATGCTGATTGCAATTTAATTGCAGGTGAATGAGTCACTCAAACATTTCATAAATTGCCTTTTTAATACGTGCAGATCCTACAACATCGGCAAAAAAGGTGAGAAATGAAATAATGTAACATTTCCTTTTCATTAACCAAAAGGATATAATGAACTTACTCACATACGGTTTTCTACTTAATTTTTCTAGTAAATCTGAGAACTATTGTACTGTGTACGGTAGAAAATCGCATAGTGTGTCTATAGTGTGCAAAATGCTGATGCTGTAATTCCAAGATCTCTACATGGGCAAAGAAAGGGCTGTGCACCTGTATATTAAAATGGGAAAAAAATCGACAAAATATGTCTTTCCTACACTGCACCAGTTTCGAGAAGTAATCATATCTTTCTAAATTAAATCTGTTGGTTCTCAGTTAAAGTGCAAACCTAAGCACAATTACTAAGTATAAAGTTACTTCCTCTCATGAAAAGATGGGTATGTTTTAATATACAGAGATGCTGCCATCATTTTGCCTTCTCAGAAAAATACATGCATTTTACAAAAGAAAAAGCTTTTTAAATGTATAGCATTCACACTGAATCATTGTTCTTGTACATTGTTCCTGGTTCATGAAAAGCAAATAGGTATCGGTTTATAATCCCACACTTTTTACCTATGCAATTGACCATAAAAATGACAACTTCTGACATGATACAGGTCACTTTGCAGTCACAGCTAACAATCCAAGTCTATGAAAGTGGAAATGAATCCCCATCTCCAGTTATTAATATTGACCTCAAACCCAAATCCAAATTCAATTCCACCCACCATAGGGGGAGTCATGTTGAAACTTTTTTATCATTAGTGGCTAATGGTTTTAAGGGGGTACTCCGGTAGAAAACATTTTTTTTTTTATGAACTGGTGCTAGAAAGTTAAACAGATTTGTAAATTACTTCTATTTAAACATTAATCCTTCCAGTACTTATCAGCTGCTGTATGCTCCAGAACAAGTTGTGTAGTTTTTTTCTTTCTGCCAACAGTGCTCTCTGCTGACACCTCTGTCCATGTCAGGAACTGTCCAGAGTAGGAGCAAACCTCTCCTGCTTTGGACAGTTCCTGGCAGAGACAGAGGTGTCAGCAGAGAGCACTGTGGTCAGACAAAAAAGAACGATACAACTTTCTCTGTAGTATACAACAGCTGATAAGTAGTGGAAGGATTACCATTTAAAAAAAAAAGTAAATTCATGCACTTGGCTCAACTCCATACACTCTCCGAATCAAGCAACATCCAGGCGAGCTTACTTCAGGTGTATAAGATAAAACAAGGTGCTTTTCCCCCATTAGAAATCATATAGCAGCACATAAGACAAGAAAAAAAAAGGAACAAAACACTCACTGTTAGATATCCTTATCCGAGTCCTTTATTATAAGAACAACAAGCTGTGTGGGATGTGGGATCAGTGCGGGGGTAATCACAGCAGCGGGCGACGTTTCATATCACGCGGTATGCGCTTCGTCAGGCCCCTGAATTTTTTACTCACCCACTTGATTTTGGCACATGAGGTGTTAATTTGGTTTTGTTGTTTTTGAGTTCACTATGGCAACAAAGGTTGGGCTTTATATTGTGTCCGGTCTGACATGGCAGCATTCAGGAACCTGACGAAGTGCATATCATGTCACCCGCTGCTGTGAATACCCCTAACACTGATCCCACATCCCGCACAGCTTGATGTTCTTATAATAAAGGACTTGGATGAGGACATCAAACAGTGAGTGCTTTGTTCCTTTTTTCTCTTATCTTATGTGCTGCAAAAAAAAAAAATATTTATTAATCTGTTTAACTTTCTAGCATCAGTTGATTCGAAAAAAATGTTTCTCCACTGGAGTGCCCCTTTAAGATCGTCAACCAGGATATCACAGTTTCCAGTAATCTCTCCAAAGGAAACAAAAAGTATCACGTGACCTCATCAAAAATGAGAAACAAGAAAGATTATATATGAGATGCACTTAGACTCTTCTACCCCATAAAACAACATATTAGAAAACTGTGAAATATTCTTGGGAAAGCTGAATTTATCCTCCTTATACCTAACCCAGTGACTTTGATCTTCTAGCACCTACCTAAAGTACATAAAGATCACATTTCAAGCCATATGGATGATTAATCATATCAGGTATCTTATCATACAACCTTTACTTCTACAAAAACATGATAAATCAGCAACTCTCATTTCACTGTTATGATACGTTGAATGTAAGGATTCCTACAGATGGGTAACACTTGACATAGCCACCTTATATTCCTACATTTCTTACCAGAAGGGCATAGAGGCAAGAAATACATTTCCCACTTTGCCCACGACTAGAGATGAGCGAGCCGAGCCCAGCAAATCTGATCTCGCTCAGAACGTTGGTGTGACAGGGGCTTATTGAACTTTTAACCAAGGACCAAGCCCAGTTTAACCTTAACCAGGCCAATTTTATTTTTGCGTTTTCGTTTTTTCCTCCTCTCCTTCTAAAATCCATAACTCCATAAGGGCTTGTTTTTTGCATGACCAATTGAACTTTGTAATGAAATCTCTCATTTTACCATAAAATGTACAGCGGACACAAAAAAAATTTTTTTAGGGAGGAAATTTAAATGAAACCCACAATTTTATACATTTTGGAGGGTTTCGTTTTCACGCTGTACACTTTACAGCAAAAATGACATGTGTTCTTTATTCTGTGGGTCAATACGATTAAAATGATACCCATGGCTAGATACTTTTATATTTTTGTACCGCTTAAAAAAAAATCTAAAACTTTTTGTACAAAATCAGTAATCTGAAATTGCTCTATTTTGACCATCTATAGCTTTTTTCCGTATATAGGGCGGTATGAGGGCCTATTTTTTGCGCCATCATCTATACTTTTTAGCAATACCCCATACATAAAACTTTTAGATCATCTTTTATACATTTTTTTGGGAATAAAATGTGACAAAAAAGCAGCATTTTTTGACTTTTTAAAATATTTTTTTACGTTTACGCCGTTCACCGTACGGGATCATTAACATTATATTTTGATATTTCAGACATTTACGCATGTGGGGATACCAAATATGTTTATTAAAAAAAATGTTTTACGCTTTTTGGGGGTAAAATGGGAAAAACTGACAATTTAGATTTTTATTGGAGAATGGATTTTTTACTTTTTTTTTAAACTTTTTTTTCTCCATTTTTCTACTTTTTTTTTTTACACTTTTTATGTCCCCATAGGGAACTATCTACAGCAATCATTTGCTAATACTGTTCAGTGCTATGCATAGAGCTTAGAACTAGTCAGTATTATCGGTCATCTTCTGCTCTGGTCTGCTAGATCTCAGACCAGAGCAGAAGACGCCAGGAGACAGACGGAGCCAGGTGAGGGGACTTCCGTCCGCCATTACAGATGTTCTATTTTAACTTGCGCCCTGCCACAGATACTGTGATCTGTAATGATCACGGCATCTGAGGGGTTAATGGCGGACATCCGCGCGATCGTGGATGTCGCCCATTACCGGTGGGTCCCCGGCTGCTGATAGCAGCCAGAACCTGCTGTGTATGACGCGAGCACCACTCCAATGCTCGCGGTCATACACAGGACGTAAATGTACGTCCTGGTGCGCGAAGTACCGCCAAACCAGGACGTACATTTACGTTAAGGCATTAAACACTGCAATTAGAAGAGAGGAAGGATCCAGATCACCGATGGGATGTAATTAAAACATAACTTTTACTTTTCTGGACTAAAACATGTAAACCAAAAAGTGAAAAGGGGGTGACAGTGCATTAAAAGCAACTCGCCAACGCGTTTCGGACTCTACATGAGTCCTTAGTCATGGCATAAGGAAAACTTAAAATAAGAAATATATATATATATATATACACATACCTCTTAGACTGTGTTTGATCATTAGTGCCGACATGTGTGAAAATGCGTGTGACGCTGTTTCCGGGATCATCACATGACCGGGCTCAATGGAATATCCGGATTGGACTAATTGCCGGTCAGGTGCCCGAAAGCGTACTCTGCCGTATCTCATAGCAACATGATGTGTGAATGGGGTTGTTATATGAACAAGGGTGCATGGAGAAACAACTTATGAATATACATAGTTTGTGGTGCATACATCACCTAATATAACACATTATTGCTCCACCACCACTCGTTCAACCCAGTTCACAAGTTTTGAACAGTATTAACATACTAGAGGAGATTAATATTTATCATCATTGTACTATTGAATATGCTCAAATAATGCAACATATACCTAGAACTTCCAAAAAATCTGCATTACGCTATACAGATTAATTAATATACATTAAATCATTACGGTGGTTAAGACCTCTAGGTATACGAGAGTCCAATTGCAGAATCCAGTAGGCTTCTCTTGAGAAGACCAATTTGGACCAATCTCCCCCACGTCGGGGTCTCTTCACTTTTTCTATCCCTACAATAGAGATACATAATGCATCTCCACTTAATATTTTTTACAGTTGGAAGGATGCCCGATGGGAGCTAAATTCTCCCCGTCATTTGCAAACTTGTATATGTCCTATTGGGAGGAGGCCTGTCTGTATTCGGCCGATATATAGACGACCTCCTACTAGTATGGAGGGGGACACCAGAACAGGCAAGCGAGTTTTTTCAATATCTTAACCATAATGATTTCAACCTGAAATGTACCTGCAATATAGAGAAGGATACAGTAAACTTCCTAGATGTAACACTTGTGGGGAATTCCAACACCAACACTGTTATTTCATCCCTATATAGGAAGCCGACATCAGGCAACACAGTGTTGCATGTAGCCAGCTATCATCCCAAGCATATTATTATCAATTTGCCTATTGGTGAATACATAAGGGCTAGGAGAGCATCCTCATTTGAAGAACTATACAATAACTCTGTAGTAGATATCAATCTACGTCTCAAAAAGAAGAGGGGATACAGTCCGAATGTATTGAACTGTTCTAAAAAGATAGCAGAAGGCAAGAAGATAGAAGAATACTTGAACAACACTAAATATAGTCAAAAGAAACAAATAATAAGAACTTAAATACAATTAAAGATAGTCAAGAAAAACTATAAGAGGCCACACTTACCTTCTCTACCCCATTTTTCGATGGACTTTGATGAAATAAAACAAATTATTTACAAACCAGTACTTCATCAAGATACACAAGTGTCCGACATCTCGAGTACAGGTGTAAGAGTAGTTGCAAGAAGAGCACAAACGCTGAGAGATAGGATCACTCTCCGACCATCAGCAGTGTGAACAGTAACTGGTTGACCACAACGGGGTTTTTAAATGCAATGGGACTAGATGCACTTGTTGCAAATATGTAAACTGCGCCAGACAGTTTTCCTCATGCACTACTAGGAGATCTTTTACCATCAAATCTCTCATTAATTGTAATACCGACCACGTAATTTACCTGGCCACTTGTAATGTGTGCCAGGTACAATACGTGGGTTGTACAACACCCAAGCTCAAACTGAGAGTTGCGGAACACATGCGATGCTCACAATATCCAGCAGTAGATGTTGGAGGTAGATCCACGTCGGGTTTGTCCAAGCATATACGGGACAAACACAGTGGAGATGCATCATGTATCTCTATTGTAGGGATAGAAAAAGTGAAGAGACCCCGACGTGGGGGAGATTGGTCCAAATTGGTCTTCTCAAGTGAAGCCTATTGGATTATGCAATTGGACTCTCGTATACCTAGAGGTCTTAACCATCGTAACGATTTAATGTATATATATATTAATCTGTATAACGTAATGCAGGTTTTTTGGAAGTTCTAGGTATATGTTGCATTATTTGAGCCTATTCAATGGTACAATGATGATAAATATTAATCTCCTCTAGTATGTTAATACCGTTCAAAACTTGTGAACTGGGTTGAACGAGTGGTGGTGGAGCAATAATGTGTTATATTAGGTGATGTATGCACCACAAACTATGTATATTCAGAAGTTGTTTCTCCATGCACCCTCGTTCATATAACAACCCCATTCACACGTCATGTTGCTATGAGATACGGCAGAGTACGCTTTCGGGCACCTGACCGGCAATTAGTCAAATCCGGATATTCCATTGAGCATGTGATGATCCCGGAAACAGCGTCACATGCCGTTTCACACATGTCGGCACTAATGATCAAACACAGTCTAAGAGGTATGTGTGTATATATATATTTCTTATTTTAAGTTTTCCTTATGCCATGACTAAGGACTCATGTAGAGACTGAAATGCGTCGGCGAGTTGCTTTTAACGCACCGTCACCCCCTTTTCACTTTTTGGTTTACATGTTTTAGTCCGGAACAGTAAAAGTTATGTTTTAATTACATCCCATCGGTGAGCTGGATCCTTCCTCTCTTCGCTTCTAAGTGCACATACGGAATACGGCCCGCTGCCTCCATGCTCCCGACATCCACATTACCCCAGCTTATACAATCATTGCTTTGCATTATGTGCCATACAGCTTCCAGGTCAATTAGAACACAGTTAAGAGGTGGGAAAAAGCTGAGCGAGAGCAAAAACTACTGAACCCAGAAAGCCTTTAAAAATCCAATACAATTTCAGAGCAAGTAGAGCAAAGCATTGATCAGTAGGCTGAACTCAGATAGTGACCTCCTGTCACCTGCGGTACTGTGTCCAGTTGGTCACTACAAATCCTAGCCAGCAGTGAATAAGCCCATCACATTACAATACCTAGGAAGTTGAGCAAAGCATTTGGGCTGACCTGTATGTTGACATACATACAAATCAAAAGTGTTGTAAATGTGGAATGTGCATTTTTAAAAGTTACGTGTATTATCTGGGTTCAATCAAACATACAGCCTTTCTACCTAGGTTTAACATGACTACGCATTTAAAAGCACTGAACTTGAACACACCATAGCTATTTAAAAACAAGTTATGTGTATTTTCTTGGTTTGATCAAACATATAGCATTTCTACTTGGATTTAACATAACTATGCATTTAAAAGTGATGAGAGTGAGCATAGAATAGCTATCTAAGTACAAATTATGTGTATTTTTTGGGTTTAATTGAACATATAGCATTTCTACCTTGGTTTAACATACTGTAACTATGAATTTATCACTTTAAACCCTGAGCTGGCCAATTTTCATTTTTGCACTTTATTTTCTACTCCACCACCTCTTAAAATCATAACACTTTCAACTTTTGAGGGCTAGTATGGCGAGGCTCAACACCAGAGTGCTATATACCGAGCAAACCAACAATGACTCCTATAACCAAAAGGTGTCTTGAAAAACTACACAGACTACATGGATTAGTTGGTGCTCAAGACAAATAAAGGATAAAGGTGTATAAATTAATTTAAAATTATTCAATATAAACTCAGTACTGTAGTTGTAAACAAGGGGTAGTAGGCGAGATAAAGGGTCTTGTGACTCACACTATCACAGGAATATATACACAATAAAACAATCAACAGGATAAAATAAAAATATAGTAATATGTGTCCACTTGTTTAAAAAACAAAACAAAACTGTGGTGCTTGGGAACAAAAAGCTAAATAAGATCAATAGACAATATGGCTGATGGCCTCTCAAGCAGTCAATACACAGTTCTGATGGAATCACCAGGTTAAGTTCTTCAAATTTGCAGTTCTTAGAATTAAAAGTTCTTAAAATGAAAGTATAGATCCACTCTGAGAGAGACATATTATGTCCGGTATTCCGCTGTGTCACCACTAATTCTAATTAACTGGCACACTCATAGTAGTTTGCAGTAGGCATTAAATTGATGTAGCCATAGATTTAATACACCGCTCACCCGCGATGTTGACACCGATATAGTATGACTGATCCATCCCTGTTATAGCAGCAGTAGACTGACTAAACTTGGTGCAGTGTGGAAGACTTCTCCTGGAATCGTGAGATGGTCGAATCTCCACTTGTAACCATGAGCTCTAGGCAGGTGAGCGAACAGGTTAGTGATGCCCTGCTCCTGGCAGACGAGCATACAGATGCGCTTAGTGAGAACCGAATTCAAAGGCAGAGTTAGAGTTCCAAATTTGTTACGAATTTCATGAAAAATTCAATTTGCAACATATACGAATATCGCCATGATTCTATTGCGCAAATCGCTTCATTAAACTCCATTTAGTGCGGGTCAAGGCTCCAGGGCATCTAAATGGCAGATCCACATGTGAGGACATGGGGCAAGCAATTCTGGGTAGGCGGGAAGGCAAGGTGGGAAGGTGGGTAGGTGGGATGACCCTGAATCACATGCAGGATGCAGCCTATCAGCAGCCATTACCCCTGTGATGTCACAGCCCTATATAATAAGCAGCCATATTCCATGTAATCACTTCATTCATTACATTGCAGAGAGATAGGACGGACAGCCTGTGTGTGTGTGTGTGTGTGTTACATAGAAAAGCTTTTTCCAGTAGTGTTTCACATCCTAGTCACATCAGTGTTCTGGTGGACATTGCTTTTTTTTTTTTTTTTTTTTTTTTTTACTGAAAAGGATTTTTACTGCAGCCATTAACCTCCCAGTCACTTTCTGCAGCATTGTATTACAGAGAGGGGCAGAGAGCTGTGTGTTGCCTCATACATGTCAACAATCTGCCTCAACTTCATAAACCTTAGCAAAGGAGGCAGGGATAATTTTTCAGCACAATTCTGTGTCTTTGTTTCACAACAAATCATCTGCTGGTTATTCTAGTCTGTAGACGGTATAATACCCAGCAGTCCATTCCTGATAGTCTTTGACAGAGTGCAATTTTGGGCTTAGTACACAGCTTTTGTGTGCTGCAGCATACTGTAGCGCATTTTGCTGCCCTTATAAGTGCATACCACATACCTACATCTAAGTAGTGTACTCTGTTGTACCTGTTAAACTCAAGGGCCTAGAAACTGTGACCGGCTGGTGTTTTACAAAAATTAGTTTTTTTGGTTTTTTTTTAAACATTTTATTATTTTCAAATAAAAAGTGAAACAGTGTACATACAATATTCATGCAGATAAAGCATAGGTCCAACAATCCCGACTAGAGAGTGTGGAGAGAAAACACAAACATATCAAGAAAAGATAAGGAGGAAGAAAGGGAGAGAGGGAAGGAATTAGTGATGGGAGGGAAAAAAGAAAAACAGAATGTAGAATAGCAAGGGTATTAGCGTGCTCCGTTGTAAAAACATAATGTGGGCTATGTAATCTCATTGTGTTAAGAAATAAGAATCTCGGTGGTTTGCCAAGGCATAGGCACGTTCATATTCACAAGTAATGTTCACATATGCAAGAATTTCCGACAGTGTAGGTGCCCTAGGAGATTTCCAATTCCTAGTGATGAACAGTTTAGTAGTCATAAAAAGATGGGCTACAATCGTTCTAGCATTGGAAGGAAACATATCAAGATCTAGCATAAACAAGGCTGTAGCAGGCTGCACCTGTAGATGAAATCCAAGCCTTCTGGAAATCACTAACCCAATTCCTGCCCAGGTTGGTTTCAGCAAGGGGCATTCCCATAATATATGTAGTAATGTGCCTATGGCTCCGCACCCCCTCCACCAGTCAGCAGAGCAAGTGGGTTCTATCTTGTGTAACCTGTAGGGAGTATAATACCAGCTATGAAGGCTTTTGAATATGACTTCCTGATGTTGAGATACTACAAATGTAGCGCAGAGCTAACTGCCATTGTTCTGATGAGTCCCTTTCCCATCTTTCCATATAAGGTAAGGTATCAGCCTTGGACTTTTCTCCCAGTAGATCATAGAAGAAAGAGATACCACGCTTTGTGAGGCTAGATGCATTCAGGGTCCCTAATAGTCGTGCCGGGATTCGGATGGTATCAAGCCATTCTGTGCTAAGTAGGCTCCTAATTTGTAGACTCTTATAGAATTCTTTATGTGGGATGTGATAATGTTCCCTAATATATGGGAAGTCTACTGACCTGGATTCATCTAAAATATGATTAACAGTAAATACCCCAGCAGCTTTCCATAGGGACAAATCTAAGCCTGGGATGTGGACAGAGAGAAGTTCAATAGGTATGTTCCTGGGGGAGGGGGGGGGGGGCATTTGATAAGGTTGGAAAACTCTTTGATACTAGACTTCCACACCTTGTCTGAAACATCAACAGCCGAAAGATTAGATTTGGATATCTGCGTTCCAGACAAAGTAGCCAACATTCTAGACTGCAGTGAATACTCAGAGCTATATGACTATTCTTGCGACACCCATAACTTGTTCTTGTCTCCAATCCACCATTATTTCATTTGGTCTTCGATACAAGCTTCATAGTAACCCTCAATGTCAGGTCTTCCCAAGCCTCCGGACAACCTATGATGTGTCATAGCTTTCCTGGGAACTCTGGGACGTTTCTATGCCCAGATGAATTTGTCAAGTAACCTATCTACCGATGTGAAAAAGGATTTGGGCATGTCTATCGGGAGGGTACGGAACAAATACAGCAGCTTAGGCAGCAACAACATTTTAAATGCTGCAAGGCGTCCAAACCATGAGAGAATCTGTTTCTCATACATAGCAAAGGAAGAAGAAAGGGTAGATAGAAGAGGTAGGAAATTTGTCTGGAAGTGGAGAGAAGAAGGAGTCATCAGCTGAATGCCCAAATAAGAGACTGACCGACGCTGCCAATCTAGTGGGAACTGAGGTTTTAAGGAGTAGGTTTATGTAACAAAAGTGCTTGCGACTTAGTAACGTTCAATTTATAATAGGCTAAGCGGCCAAAAGAGTCCAATAGTCTAAAAAGAGAATGCAGGGAAGGGCGGGGATTTGTTAGGGTAAGTAATATGTCATCTGCAAAGAGTGCCAAATTGTGTTCCACCCCACCTACCGTAATATCAGTCTGTAATCAGATCGCTTGTGCCATAGTCTCAATAGCGATAAGAAAAATTTACAGTGACAAGGGGCATCCTTGCCGCGTGCCGTTCGACTGGGTGAACCGGCTGGACAGTGCACCATTTGTGAATACACTTGCCACAGGATTGGAATATAATGCCTGTATAGCTGTAAGGATGGGACCCTCAAATCCAAAGGCTTGTAAGGCAGAGAAAGCAAATGGCCAGTGCACCCTGTCAAAGGCTTTTTCAGCATCCAACGTCAAAAAAATTGCAGGTATCTTGTTTTTCTCACAGTGTTGTAATAGAGAAAGAACCCGTCTAGTATTGTCTGGCGCCTTTCTACTCAATGTGAACCCGACTTGCTCCCGTCCCAACAAAGCAGTTAAGTGTGGGCGTACGTGTAATGCTATGATCTTTGCATATATCTTAACGTCTCCATTAAGGAGGGATATCGGGCGATAATTGGATACCTGATCCATTGGCTTACCGGGTTTCGGAATGGTTGTTATAAGGGCATCCAACATGTCGGAAGGCAGAGAGACAGATTCTGCAGCGATGTTGAGCACCGGCAATAGATGCGGTAATAGAGTAGGGAGAAAATGTTTATAGTATTCGTTAGGGAGACCATCAGGTCTGGGTGCTTTATAGGAGAGCAAGGATTTGACAGCATCAGTGATCTCCCGGGCTGTTGTAGGAGAGTTCATGGAGTCTAGAGTAGAGAGAGGAAGTTTAGGGAGGTTTAAAGGTGAAAGAAAGGAATCCATCTATCCCTGGGTTGGCGCTGGGCACTGAGGATCCAAATGCAAGTTATATAAAGATTCATAATAATCTCTGAATGCATTGGCAATCTGTCGGGGTGACATTTGGGCTTGATGGGTCTTTGGTAGAGATATCGCGAATTGTTCGCCGGCGAACTTAGCATGTTCACGTTCGCATCGCTGGGCGAACATATGTGAAGTTCGATTCGCCCCCTATACCTTAACATTGCGGTAAACTTTGGCCCTGTGAGTCAGAGTCAGCAGAAACATTACAGCCAATCAGCAGCAGTCCCTCCCTTCCTGACCCTCCTACCTCCTGCCCAGACACCATTTTACCTTCATTAGGCATGCTGCAGGCTTAGAAAGTGGAGAGACAGAGAAGCTGCTCCTGCTGTAATAGGGAAAGTGATAGCTAGGTTGCTGCTAGGTGGTGTATTCAGGGTCCACTTTACTCCTAAAGCACTAGTCTAACATCTGCTTTAAGGACAGCACCCAAAAAAGCCCTTTTAGGGCTCAAATATCAGTCTGTGTGTCTTGCAACAGCTGGAGGCACCCTGGTTGGGAGGGAACCGCTGGTTAAAAGGGGTACTCCAGTGTAAAACTTAAGTTCCTTCAAGAGCTAACTACAGTATCCAAAGGGCTATAAGTTCAGTCCGTGTGTCTTGCAACAGCTGGAGGCACCCTGGTTGGGAGGGGACCGCTGGTTATAAGGGCTACGCCAGTGTAAAACTTAAGTTCCTTCAAGCAACTAACTACAGTATTAAAAGGGCTATAAGTTCAGTCCGTGTGTCTTGCAACTGCTGGAGGCACCCTGGTTGGGGACCTCTGCTTAACCCCTTAAGGACCGGAGGTTTTTCCGTTTTTGCATTTTCGTTTTTTGCTCCTTGCCTTTAAAAAATCATAACTCTTTCAAATTTACACCTAAAAATCCATATGATGGCTTATTTTTTGCGCCACCAATTCTACTTTGTAATGACATCAGTCATTTTGCCCAAAAATCTATGGTGAAGCGGGAAAAAAAATCATTGTGCGACAAAATTTAAAAAAAAAACGCTGTTTTGTAACTTTTGGGGGCTTCCGTTTCTACGTAGTACATTTTTCGGTAAAAATGACACCTGATATGTATTCTGTAGGTCCATACAATTAAAATGATACCCTACTTATATAGGTTTGATTTTGTCGGACTTCTGGAAAAAATCATAACTACATGCAGGAAAATTAATACGTTTAAAATTGTCATCTTCTGACCCCTATAACTTTTTTATTTTTCCGTGTATGGGGCGGTATGAGGGCTCATTTTTTGCGCCGTGATCTGAAGTTTTTAACGGTACCATTTTTGCATTGATAGGACTTATTGATCGCTTTTTATTCATTTTTTCATGATATAAAAAGTGACCAAAAATGCACTATTTTGGACTTTGGAATTTTTTTGCGCGCACGCCATTGACCGTGCGGTTTAATTAACGATATATTTTTATAATTCGGACATTTCCGCACGCGGCGATACCATTTATGTTTATTTTTATTTTTATTTACACTGTGTTTTTTCTTTTATGGGAAAAGGGGGGTGATTCAAACTTTTAATAGGGAAGGGGTTAAATGATGTTTATTCACTTTTTTTTTGCACTTTTTTTTTGCAGTGTTATAGGTCCCATAGGGACCTATAACACTGCACACACTGATCTTTTACATTGATCACTGGTTTCTCATAAGAAACCAGTGATCGATGATTCTGCCGCATGACTGCTCATGCCTGGATCTCAGGCACTGAGCTGTCATTCGGCGATCGGACAGCGAGGAGGCAGGTAGGGGCCCTCCCGCTGTCCTGTCAGCTGTTCGGGATGCCGCGATTTCACCGCGGCTATCCCGAACAGCCCACTGAGCTAGCCGGCATGCTTTCGGTTTCACTTTAGACGCGGCGTTCAACTTTGAACGCCGCGTCTAAAGGGTTAATAGCGCGCGGCACAGCGATCAATGCCGCGCGCTATTAGCCACGGGTCCCGGCCGTTGTTAGAGGCCGGGCCCGAACCGCTATGACGCGGGGCCACGCCGTGGCCCCGCGTTATAGATCGGGAGTGGACACATGACGTTCCAGTACGTCATGTGTCCTTAAGGGGTTAAAAGGGGAACTCCGCTGGCAACCTTTTTTGCTCATTGTCACACTAGTGCAAATCACATTTGGAGTTACAGTTGTTCAAATAAATAAATAAATACCTTTTTTGGCTGTGAAATAAAACCAGTGCTGCCTAAAGGGGGGCTCTAACTATTTGCTGCCTAATATGGGGGAATCTATGTGCTGCCTAAAGTGGGGGTCTAAATATGTGCTGCCTAAAGGGGGCTCTATGTGCTGCCTAAAGGGAGGCTCTAACTATGTGCTGCCTAATATGGGGGAATCTATGTGCTGCCTAAAGTGGGGCTCTATTTGCTGCCTAAAGGGGGCTCTAACTATGTGCTGCCTAACATGGGGGAATCTATGTGCTGCCTAAAGGGGGGATCTAACTATGTGATGCCTAAAGGAGGGATCTAACTATGTGATGCCTAAAGGGGGCTCTATGTGCTGCCTAAAGGGAGGCTCTACCTATGTGCTGCCTAAAGGGGGTCCTAACTATGTGCTGCCTAATATGGGGGAATCTATGTGCTGCCTAAAGGGGGGATCTAACTATGTGATGCCTAAAGGGGGACTCTATGTGCGGCCTAAAGGGGGCTAAAGCACGTTATTCCAAAGAATTTAGGAATAATAGGTGATTTATGCCCTTTATGGATGAAAACCAGACTCTGCATCAACGATGTAATTTTCCATGGAGTTTTGCCATTGAGCCCCCTCCAGCACGCCACAGTCCAGGTATTAGTCCCCTTGAAACAACTTTTAAATCACTATTGTGGCCAGAAAGAGTCCCTGTGGGCTTTAAAATTCGCCTGCCCATTGAAGTCAATGGTGGTTCGCCCAGTTTGCCGGTTTGCGAACATTTGCGGAAGTTAGCGTTTGCCGTTTGCGAACCAAAAATTTTATGTTCGCGACATCACTAGTCTTTGGATGTTTAACAGTCGCTATACGCTGCTTATAAAAAGCAGGTTTCAGCTTCCTGGCTAAAAGAGAGCTTGATTTCTTGTCATGTAGGTTAGAAGGATAGGTTAGATTTCCTAATAGATTTCTCATGATCATGTAGCAATAATCTCCTCATGTGCAAGTGTTCAGAACACAAACGATTCTCTGTCTCATCAGAGTAGGTAACTTCCTGGATGATCTCCAAAGCAGCGATTTTGCCGAGAGATTCAGAAAAATCCAAAGCCCTTCATTTTTTTCAGCGTGGCTCCGAGCTGAATGAATGACCCTCGTATCACTGCCTTGTGTGCCATCCAAACAGTTGTTGGACTAACATCAGGAGCCACATTGAGGGAAAAATATTCTGACAACACACCTTCTAAAAACTCAGCGTATGTAGAGTGAGCTATCAAGTGCGTGTTAGCCCTCCAGACAAAGTCATTGTGTTTTGTAACCGTGTCTCGTAGACTGATACGGGCAGGGGCGTGATCTGACCACGTCAATTGTCCTATGTCAGAGTTATCAACCCTCTCAATAAGATGTCTGTCCACTAAAATAACGCCTATCCTTGAGTAAGTGTTATATCTCGCTTAACAATGCGTATAGTCGCGTTCTGAAGCGTGCTGTAAGCGCCATATATCAAAAAGATCAAACTCAGACAAAATGGTGTCTAAATAGTAAGTACGCCTAGCAGTAGGGGGTGAGTGGTCCGGGGATGGTGACACTACTGTATTGAAATCACCGCAAATAATCAAGTTGCCTCTACGGACCTCAATGACTTTGCGCATAACTCTTCTCAAGAAACGACCTTGGCGTGCATTGGGGGCATAGACATTTACAATAGTGTAATCAATATTGTCAATAGTTCCCACTACTATGATATACCTGCTTTGCGGGTCTATAATCTTAGAGGAAATGTTAAGAGCAATTCTGCCACTCCTTAAAAAGGAGGAGGTTATGATGACCGGAAATTTCCTGTGTCGCAAGGTAGGAGGATTCTGGGAGGATAAGTGCGTTTCTTGTACGCAGACAAAGTCTGCATGTTTGTGCAATGCCTCTAGCCACAGGAAACTCCTTTTGTGCGGACTTTTAGGTCAATTTAAATTTAAAAAAAATACATCTACTCCCAAAATGTACTAGTAGCCTAGCCAAAAAGAAGAAAGAGGTCAGGAAAAGATATGAGGAAAAGAGATGAAAGGGGCAGTAGCAAGTGGGAAGGTAAGGCCTACTGTGCAATGTGAAGACTCAGTGTTGTAATGACAGTACTAACTCACAACTAGACAGAAACTGTCCTGACCTAATTCAATGTGAAAAGAGAACAAAAAATGAGTACTGTAGGTATAACAGATAACACCTATCACAGGTACATGGGAAGTGTAACAGTAATAGAGCATTGAGCATGACACTTAAAAGCTATTACAGGTAACAAACCAGATACTCAGCAGTTTCACGTCAGTCTCTATGTAGACTTGCACATTTGCAGATGTCAGGTGTTAGCCAGAAAACCTGCATTCGAGCGGCATGGGGATTTGCGGTGGTCAGAGGTGCTGAAAACCCATTGGAGAAGAGTATCGAAACTGGCTTCTACTGAGGTAAAGGCATGAATCTTGTTTTGGTGCAGAACAAAAATCTTGGATGGAAAACCCCATCTGTAAGAGATCTCCAGGCGGCGAATCTCGTGTGTGAGAGGAAGCAGGAGGCATCTTGCTTGCAATGTTGCGGCAGACAAGTCAATGAAGAGTGTACATCCTCATAAGGCACTGGTAAAGACTTTTGTCTCCTGGAATATTGTAACAACAGATCTTTGGTCTTGTAAAACGTGTACCGAGCCAGTACATCCCTTGGAAGCTCCTCAGGCAGTGATTTAGGTTTCGCTACCCTGTGTGCCCTGTCAATACTATATTCAAAGACAGCAAGGTCAGGAAGAAAGTGGCGCGTCAATTCTTGTACATACTTAATAAGTTGGGAGTTAGGCACTGTTTCAGGGATACCGCAGAACTTAATATTATTGTGGCGATTATGATCTTCCACATCAGTTAACTTCTCTTGGACCGCAGCAACTTTATCAATTAATGCATTATGTGCATCCACTAACTCATTGTGCGCTGTGGCATAGGATGCCATTTTGGTCTCAATGTGCTTCACCTTGTGTTGAAGGACCTTTACTGAGGCTGTAACAGGGGTTAGCAGAGAGGAGAAGTCCCTGTGCAAAGAGGACTGAAGGAGCTGTAGCATCTCTTTAAGAGCCAGCTGTGAAACAGTCTTATCGCAGACTTGGTAGGAGGCGAACATATCACCTACTTCCCCCTGTGCACGAGCACCTCCATTAGAATCTGTAGCCCAGTCAGTAGACACATCTGGTGACTGTCTTGGCTTTTGTTTAATAGGGCAGATCTGCGGAGAGGAAGCCTGGAGGCAGGGAGACGCTTCTTCACTTCCGAGAGCTGTAGCACAAACCCGCGGGGATACAGAAAATCAATACTCAGGTAATAAACAGGTTTTCAAAGCCTTAGAGGTCGAGGGCTGAGCTCCTACCTTAGGAGACGGAGTTCCGGCTTTCCTCTGTGGTAGTGGTAGTTGAGACGGCAGATGGTGAGGAGGTTTATGTGGCGGTGCAGAGAGACGCGCGCCATCTTTAGTCTCCCGCTGGCCTTGCTTGTCCGCAGCAAAAAACTGCTTTAGGGACCTCCTATCACTTGGCTTGTTAAATCTCCTCCTGCCTGAAGTTGACATAATGTCCCATTGGTCTGCTAGACACACCGGTCTCGTCGCTGGCAGGTAAAATTTGCCTTTTCCTGAGTGCCTGCTACAGAGCTGTACAGCTATGCGGCCATTTCTTTCTGCGGCCAAGCCACGCCCCCCTAAATAAGTTTTTTTTAAGTGTACTGTAGCAAATTTTTTTGCCCTCATAAGTGCATACCACATTCCGGCATCTAAGTAGTGTACTATTTTGCACCGGTAAAACTCTCAAGGGCCTAGATACCGTGAAAGGTTAGAGAAAAGTAATCTTCGGCTGGTGTTTTTACTCTAATATCTTTTAAAGCATACTGTAGCACATTTTTCTGCCCTCATAAGTGCATACCATATATATATACATCTAAGTAGTGTACTATTTTGTACCTGCAATCTGTCAAGGGCCTAGATACTGTGAAAGGACAGCCAAAGATACACACCTGCTGCTGTTCTAGACAAATACGTTTTAAGCATAGTGAAGCGTATTGTACTCCCCTCATATATACACTATGTATGTCAGGCAGAGAAGTGCCAGGATGTGCACAGAGGAGTGGCAGAGGCCTAAATTAATCAGGTGCAGGCAGAGGTGGCAGAAGACTAGGGGTGAGTGGCAGCAGAAGTCAGAAGGCCTGTGCTCCCAGTATCGGCTAGTGGTCGTGTCTCGACCAGCAACTCACCTGCTGTCATTGATTGGTTAACACGGTCATTCACTCCATCACAAGTGACATCTGATACCCCCAGTCAACAGTCGGTGGGTTCCTCAGACACAACCCTCAGTTGGCATGGCCCCGGAGCAGTCCCTGTCCTCCCATTGCCTCTGTCCTATGCTGTTCCCTCCCCTAAAGAAACATCCTATGCTCCACTATTCACTGAGGACGATCTAATAGAGAACAGTCAGCAGCTACTGCCCAGCCGAGAAGTGGAGGAGACATCCGCCGCTTCCTCCGCTAGGCGGGAAAGTAGTGATAAGGAGAGTGACGTGGGAGGTGATGTTGTCAGCGCTCCTAAAGCATACACTGTTGAGGAACCTGAGGAGGACATGAGTGATATGCAGACACTTGTTGATGATAATGAAGCCAATCGCAATTGGGAGCCGAGTGCAGAAGGGGCTTCATCATCATCAGGAGAAGAGGGTTGCAGGTTGCCCGTGAAGCAGCAGATGAGCCAGCAAGGTGGTAGCATACTTGACAGTCAGCATGGTGGCAGAGGTGGAAATTCTGGAGCTAAATGTGCCCAGGGGAGCCCACCTGCTTCGCAGCAGCCTACCTTCCCGGGAAGTAGTGGAACAGGAGTTCCTGGAGACGACTGCAGTAGCAGTCAATTAGTGGGACTGTTGGTGGGAAAATCAGCTTCCGGAGAAGGTTAACATAGCCACATGCAAGACATGTCAGTAGAAGGTGAAGCCTAGCCAGGGTCCCAATGTTGGCACCATTGCCCTGCATCAACATATGCTGCGCCACCATAAACCAGCCTGGGAGAACCGTGGCTCTGATGTAGTGGTCCAGCCTGCTGCATCACCCAGTGGCACACCTCTTTCAGCCAGCCAAGGCTCCACCACCTCAGCCGAAGGGAGCTGTGTATCATACACTCCTTCTATCACTCCAGATGCTCCTGCTCCTCCTACTTTTAGTCAGTCATTCCGCCAACAATCCCTCCCTTTTCAAGTGGTGGACTCTACACCTTTCAGAGAGCTGATAGCTTGTGCCCAGCCAAGGTGTAGAGTGAAAGGCCATCATTTCTTTGCAAAGAAGGCAGTAGCAGCCCTGCACAATTTTGCGGAAGGGAAGGTGGTCCAGTCCAGTTTGTCGGTGTGTATCAAAGTGCAAGGCAGTGCCAACGTCTGGAGCTGTAACTTCGGTCAGGAACAATACATTTCCTTTATAGCGCACTGGGTGAATGTGGTTCCTAAACAGCCACAACCCTAACATGGACAGGTCACAACGCTTCCTCCTCCACGCTCTCAGCCCGTTGGTCCTGTGATGGTGCGCAACTGCACCTCCTCATCCTCTACCGTGTCCTTAGCCTTCACTGCCCAGACAAGTCTCAGTGGCCCTTCAGCATACCACGTGTGCAGGGCAAAGCGGTGTCAAGCTGTTCTTCACATGGTTTGCCTTGGAGAAAAGATTCACACAGGGGAGGAACTGCTCAAAAGTCATTAGTAAAGAAATCGGAGCATGGCTTACTCCACGAAAACTGGAAATGGGAACCATGGTGACTGACAACGGGAAGAACATCTTGCATGTGTTGCGACTGGGAAGGCTGAGCCATGCACCCTGCGTGGCACACGTGTTCAATCTGGTTGTGAAGCAGTTCCTGAAGTGTTCCCCCATTTGCAAAACATCCTGACAATGCGAAGGAAACTTTGCATGCACTTCAGCCACTCGTACACCGCAAAGCACACCCTCCTTGAGCTGCAGCATCAGAACGGTATCCCCCAACATAGTCTGATTTGTGATGTTGCCACTTGTTGGAATTGCACCCTCCATATGTTGGACCGACTGTACCAACAAAGAAAAGCCATCACCGATATCTTGTTGATCCAAGCGGATAGGGGAACTCCCTTCTGTAACTTCAATGTGAACCGGTGGCAGCTCAAACGTGACACCTGCCGTTTGCTCAGGCCCTTTGAGGAAGCCACATTATTAGTAAGTCGTCAGGATAACGGGATGAACGACGCCATTTCACAGCATTATTTCCTACAAGTGTTGGAAACGATGGCTGGTCAGGGCAATGGAGACTTTGAGCCTACATCTCACGGCCACATGATCTCTGTTTGGGCTGAACTGTAGGAGGAGGATGAGGGGCACAGTGGAGCACAGTTTACGTTTCACAAAATGGGCGGTGCTTCAAATCATCTGACAGGAGAGTAGGAGCATGATCAACTAGAGGAGCTAGAGGGTTATGAGGAAGGCGAGACAGAGGACCCAGACACACCGTGGCAGTATGCAGTGGAGATGGAAGCAGGAAGTCCCTCCGAGTCACTTGCACAAATGGCACGAAGCATGCTCAGTTGCTTGCGTAGTGACCACTGAATTGTCAACATTCGGCAGCAGGATGACTTCTGTCTCTCCACCTTTTTGGACCCTTGCTACCGACACAAAATGGGGGCCTTTCTTACACCCACTGAGAGGGAGCACAAACTGACCTACTACAGAGAGATCCTACGTGGTCAGTTGGCCGATGCCTATCGGCGCCATCGTCCATCCACTCGCAGGTCTTACTCGGGAGGCCCTCTGCGCTCACCTTCCACTGCCATGGCTGCTGGGGAGAGGTGGGGTGGCAGGAGCAGTACAAGCTCCATCAGCAGCAGCCTGAGTCTACAGTCGCTCATGAGTACCTTTCTTCGCACGCATAGTGAAGCAACTCATCAGCAGCAGGTAGACCTGGAGCAGGACCTGAACCAGCAGGTGGTGGCATACCTTGACATGCCCATGCCAATACACCTTGAAGATCCGCTGGACTTCTGGGCAGCCAAACTTGATTTATGGCTGCAACTAGTAGCGTTTGCCCTGGAAAAGCTGTCCTGCCCGTCCTATAGTATGCAATCAGAGCGGGTGTTTAGTGCAGAGGGGGCCATAGTCAACCCAAGGTGAACTCGTCTGTCTACGAATAATGTGGAGAGACTGACCTTTGTGAAGATGAATCAGGCATGGATCAGCCAGGATTTCCACCCACCAAAGCCAGATGCATCAGATTAGATTGACCATGGTGCCACACCAACACCTCACAAATATGGATAGTGGATTAGACCTTTTTTCACCCACCTTCACCACCGGGTACTGGTATTGCCACCCACCACACCACTCTATCACCGGGTCACTCTCAGGACTCCTGATGCTGCTGCCACCTCTAGGCTGTCTCATTCACTATATCATCTCCTCATGCTTCTGCCAACTTCAGGCTGTGCCTTGCAGCCACTGCATGGTCTCCTCATGTTTCACCACTTCCAGGCTGTGCCATTCAGCCACTATATGGTCTCCTTATGCTTCAGCCAACTCCAGGCTGTGCCAATCAGCCAATATAGGGCCTCCTCCTGCTTCAGCCACCTCCAGGCTGTGCCATTCAGCCACTATGTGGTCTCATCATGCTTCAGCCAACTCCAGGCTGTGCCATTCAGCCACTATATGGTCTCCTTATGATTCAGCCACCTCCAGGCTATGCCATTCAGTCAATATATGGTCTTCTTATGCTTCAGCCACCTCAAGGCTGTGCCATTCAGACACTATATGGTCTCCTTATGCTGCCACAAATTCCAGGCTGTGCCATTAAGCCACTATATGTTCTACTAATGCTGCCGCCTACTCCATGCTGTGCCATTCAGCAACTATATGGTCTCCTCATGCTTCAGCCAACTCCAGACTGTGCCATTCAGCCACTATATGTTCTCCTCATTCTTCAGCCAACTCCAGGCTGTGCCATTCAGACACTATATGGTCTCCTCATGCTGCCACAAACTCCAGGCGGTCATTCAGTCACTATATGGTCTCCTCATACTGATGCCACCTCCAGGCTCTGTTATTTTGCCGCCATGTGACATGTGACTCCTTGTTAAATTTACTCCTTTGTAACTACACTCCGGGGCCTGGGACATTAAAACTTGGGAGTGAAATTTTAAATTTCAAAATATTTAATTTTGCAGTTTCACAAAAGAGTAAGACAGTGGGAGTGGGGGGGATGATGAGAGGCATGGGCTGGAACAGATGGTAGCTCACCTTACGGTGAACCGCCATCTCGATGCTCACCAGAATAGGAACTCAAAAAATGTAAATAAATTCAAATTAAATCAAATAAAAATGACATAAAAAAAATCTATTTACTCTCTTCAATTTTGACGGCATGTGTTCTCCTTGCCACCACATTCAGACGCTCTGCCGCAGTGATTCTAATGGCGATGCCTGTAATCTGCATGTCATACTGAATAACAGTATTATTTCACTAACACAACATACTCCATATGCGTGTTAGAACAAAGCAAACTGTTCTACACCCCTATTGAGGCTCTCTGTAGGCCAGAAATAGCCGTTTTAAATACAGATTTAGCGCAAATAAATTCGTACTGAACCAAATTTTTTCAGAAAATTCGTTGAATCGTCCGAATCGAATTTTTCCACTCATAGAGGGAGATTTATCAAAACCTGTCCAGAGGAAAAGTTGCTGAGTTGCCCATAGCAACCAATCAGATTGCTTCTTTAATTTTTGAAAATGCCTCTGCAAAATGAAAGAAGCGATCTGATTGGTTGCTATGGGCAACTCAGCAACTTTTCCTCTCAACAGGTTTTGATAAATCTCCCCCATATTGTTCAATGAGTGGTGTGCTCAGTCCGTGCTGTGATAAAATCGTGGTGTGCTCAGTCCACAGTGCAATAGAATTGTAACTGTGTTCTCTTGGCAGTGAGGCAAGTGTTTAACAGCAGGCAGTTAAAGGGGTTATCCATCATAAGGTGATTTTAGTACGTACCTGGCAAACAGTAATGGACATGCTTAGGAAGGATCTGCGCTTGTCTTGGGGCTAAATGGCTATGTCATGAGATTACCATAACACTGTGGCTAGCTTTTTGTGAACTTGTATTTCCTGTTTGAGTTTTCTTTTTTTTTTTTACTACAAATCCCACAATTCCATTTTCCTTCCTCCCACACATCAGCCACCCCACCCATTGAAACAAAAAACCAGTGGTTTTCAATCAGGGTTGCATTAGCTGAAGTTGATCTCTCTCCCACCAAGAGATCACTCCAACCATTGAAGCAGACAGGCTCCCTGTCATCAGCTGACTAGTGAGTCAGGTCTCGGCCGCATTGCAAGCTGGGAAAAATCTGAGACAACAGTCATTTTGTATGCTGTTAAAAATAAATAGTGGGGTGAAAATCACAGAAGAATCGTGAGAAAACCGACACACACAGGTACAGACACTATATTAGGAACTACACTAACTTTACAGCCCCTGTAGCATAGTCAAATAAAAAAAATTCCTGGAATACCCCTTTAATGGTTCAGTTCTTTCACTGATACAGACAGTAACGATGTGGAAAATAAGCTTTAAAACACAATGTATATGCTGGACATGTTTCAGGTCCACCTTAGGAACTTTCTTCAGCAGCAGGGGTATTAGGTATGTGTGTGTCTAGCTTTCAATTTGTGCACCTATAGACCCATATGAGGGCTTGTTTTTGCATCACCAATTTTGCTTTGTAATGACATCACATATTTTATAACATAATCTGCGGCGAAACAAAAAAAACATTTGTGGGGTAAAATAAAAATAAAAAAAACATCATTTTGCGGGCTTCAGTTTCTACACAGTGTACTTTTCGGTAAAAAATGACACCTTATATTTATTCTGTAGGTTCATCCCATTACAAAGATACCCAGTTTGTGTAGGTTTTATTTTATTTTACTACTTATAACTACCTTCACAAAAATTTGTATGTTTAAAATAACTTTTTTATTTTTCAGCATACGTGACTTATATTTTGTGCTGTGGTCGGTAGTTTTTATCGGTACCAGTTTTGTTTTAATGGGACATTTTGATCGCTTTTAATAATTTTTTTTATAGTGTATGAAGTGACCAAGCTCCTGTTTTTTATTGAGTGACATGTCACTTTCTGTTGTCAGAATGCCATTTTAATATGCACTGAGTAAACGTTAAGTTTTAATATTTTAGATTTTTCTGGAAGCTGTATTTTTTCCCTCTTCTACATGTCTGCATAGATCGTGGCATAGTGATTCCCTGCATCCGTGCTTCCGGACTACATGGTTTGGCCTGATGTTACATGAAGACTCGGTAAGTTGATCTATGCTTCTTTTTCTATTTTCTTACCTGTGCTGATCCTGCTCTGCTGAAGAATGGTACTCCACTCTACATCAAGACTCTTGCTCGCAAGCATAGAGATTTAATTTATATATAGAATAGACCCTGGAGCTAAACTGTTTGGGCAATGCCCATTTTGTGTAACCTCACTGCTTCCTCTCCGGCAGTTTTTTGGCTTTCCTGACCACCTTCACCCACAGCAAACATGCCGAAGGTGGCAAGAAAAAGGCAAATGAGGAGCTGGAACACCGCCATTACCTTAACGACCACAGACGTAAATGTACGTCCTGGTGCGGAGGTAATTCGCCCACCAGGACGTACATTTACGTCCTGTACATGACCGAGAGCATCGGAGCAGTGCTGGTGTCATGCACTGCATGCACCCACTGGTTATGGTGGACATCAGAGATTGCGCTGATGTCCGCCATTAACCCCTCAGATGCTGCGATCAATATAGATCATGGCATCTGCGGCAATGGGCATGTTTAAATGGATGATCGGATCGCTTGTGGCGCTGCCGCTGGGATCCGATCATCAAAAAAGGTGGCCAAAGGTCCCCTCACCTACCTCTGGCCGTCTCCAGGGGTCTTCTGGTCTGGTCTGGTATGCATAGCACTGAACAGTATTAGCAATCAAATGATTGCTATAAATAGTCCCCTATGAGGACATAAAAAGTTCCTATCAAAATATAATGTTGATGATCCCATACAGTGAACGGCGTAAACGTAAAAAATAAAAGATAAGTCCAAAAATGCACATTTTGTCACATTTTATTCCCCAAAAATCAGCCAGACATTGGACTTGTTTCCATTGCTTTGCATGAAGTTCTGTTGTACTAAAGTCTCCACAGGGGGCTGATAAAGAGTCTACCTTTTGGGTCAAGAGCATAGCAGGGGTAAGAACTGTTGGGTTGTCTTGATCTGTAGATATTGGTACCAAAGATCTTGAGTTAATGATGGCCATAACTTCTGCCATGAAAGTACTCAAAGTCTCATGAGTCAGACGAGTAAACTGGAGACAAACTAACGCACCATCTTACCAAGCCCTTTTGGAAAAGATTAGGCACATAAAAAGAATGGAGCATATATCAGCTCTTTCTGATAATAAAGTGGAGGCCTTTACGAAGGTATGGCAGTGCTGGGAGGATTATGAAGACTCCCTGAACTCCGCTCCCGGAGCCTGACCTCTCCTTCTCTGTTTCCCCACCGACTTTCCTTTTCCTTCCTTTCCTTTCTTTTGTTTATTTCACTCTACCTAGTCTTTTTCAATCTTTCATATCTTACTCTTCTATGTCTCACTTATTTCTTCTTTATGTTTTTGACGTTTACTTTTAGGAATTTCCTATGTCTCTTGGGAACCTAGTTGGGATTTCGTATGTAGTGACGGCCACATTTTATCTACATTATAATTCCTCTGATAGACATAAAGTCCTGTCCTAAGATGTTGACTACACAATCTTATATGCCTGGTCTCGATGGTTTGCTAATGAGACTGCTCTTGACTTGTTAATGTCTTTTCTATTTTTATTGTTGTTTTGTAACTTACAAAAAACTGATGAAAACAATAAATAAAACAGTTATATAAAAAAATTGATTTAAAAGTTTCATATATGCAAATGTGGTATAACTAAAAAATACAGATCACAGCTTAAAAAATGAGCCTTCATACTGCCCCATATATGGAAAAATGTAAAAGTTATAGGTGGTCAAAATAGGGCGATTTTAAACATACTGATTTTGTACAAAAAGTTTAATATTTTTTAAAAGCAGTACAATAATAGAAAAGTATGTAATGATGGTATAATTTTAATCGTATTGACCTACAGAATAATGCAAACATGAAATTTTTACCATAACATGTACAGTGTGAAAACAAAACCCTCCAAAATATGCAAAATTTGGGTTGTCATTTAAATTTCCTCCCTAAAAAATAAGTTTTTTGGGTTCGCCATACATTTTATGGTAAAAGGTGTCATTACATAGTACAATTGGTCACGCAAAAATCAAGCCTCATATGGGTCAGGGGTGGAAATATAAAAGAGTTATGGATTTTAGAAGGTGAGGAGGAAAAAACTAAAACGCAAAAATAAAATTGGCCTGGTCCTTAAGTGTAAAATGGGCTTGGTCCTTAACCTCTTCAGGACATAGGGCGTATGGATACGCCCTGCATTCCGAGTCCTTAAGGACCGAGGGCATATCCATACGCCCGTGGGGATTCCGGTCCCCACCGCTAGCCGGTTGGGGACCGGAGCCGGATGCCTGCTGAAATCGTTCAGCAGGCATCCCCGCATATCGCCCAGGGGGGTCATTATGCCCCCCATGTTGGCGATGGCCGCAGATTGCTGGACAATTCAGTCCAGCATTCTGCGGCGATTCCGGGTCAATCAGGTCTCCAGTGACCCGGTGACCCGGAATTACTGGCTACCTCATGATCGCCCTGATTTGTCGACCGGATTACCGGCTGACCAATCAGGGCGCCTGCTGTGGGTGTCACTCTTCCGGAGGACGTGAGCGGGTGCGGGACGTGCACCCCGGGTGCTGGGGACCCCGATCCCCGGCGTCAATGTTGGGATCGGGGTCCCAGGAGCAGCGGCGGCGGCGAGGGACTGACCTGTGCGGCATGGATCGTTGGAGGTGAGTGACAGCCTCCTGCTGTTGCTTAGCAACAGCTCCCAGCATGCAAAAAGGGCATGCTGGGAGCTGTAGTTATGCAACAGCAGGAGGCAGACCACCACAACTCCCAGCATTCCCTTATGGGCATGCTGGGACTTATGGTTTTGCAACAGCTGGAGGCACATTTTTTCTATGGAAAAGTGTACCTTCAGCTGTTGTATAACTACAACTCCCAGCTTGCACAAACAGCTAAAGTGCATGCTGGGAGTTGTAGTGGAGCATCTGCTGGTTGCATAACTACAACTCCCAGCATGCCCGTTGGCTGTCGGTGACTGCTGAGAGTTGTAGTTTTGCAACAGCTGAAGGCACACTGGTTGTGAAACTTAGAGTTTTTTTTTTACCTAACTCAGTGTTTCACGACCGGTGTGCCTCCAGCTGTTGCAACTCCAACTCTCAGCAGTCAATGTACACCATGCACCGTACATGCTGGGAGTTGTAGTTTTGCAACAGCTGGAGGCACACTGGTTGTGAAACACTGAGTTAGGTCACAAACTCAGTGATACATAACCAGTGTGCCTACAGCTGTTGCAAAACTAAAACTCTCAGCATGTACAGTCTGTCAGCGCATGCTGGGAGTTGTAGTTTTGCAACAGCTGGATGTTTCTTCCCCCCCAATGTGAACATACAGGGTACACTCACATGGGCGGAGGTTTACAGCAAATATCTGGCTGCAAGTTTGAGCTGCGGCAAATTTTCTGCAGCAGCTCAAACTGCCAGCGAGAAACTACTGTGAACCCCCCGCCCGTGCGACTGTACCCTAAAAACACTACACTACATTAACAAAAAATAAAATAAAAAGTAAAAAACACTACATATACACATACCCCTACACAGCCCCCCTCCTTTCCCCAATAAAAATGAAAGCGTCTGGTACGCCACTGTTTCCAAAACGGAGCCTCCAGCTGTTGCAAAACAACAACTCCCAGTATTGTCGGACAGCCGTTGACTGTCCAGGCATGCTGGGAGTTTTGCAACAGCTGGAGGCACCCTGTTTGGGAATCACTGGCGTACAATTCGCCTATGTCCACCCCTATGCAAGTCCCTAACTTAGGCCTCAAATGCGCATGGCGCTCTCACTTTGGAGCCCTGTCGTATTTCAAGGCAACAGTTAAGGGTCACATATGGGGTATCGCCGTACTCGGGAGAAATTGTGTTACAAATTTTGGGGGGTATTTTCTGCTTTTACCCTTTTTAAAAATGTAAAATTTTTGGGAAAACAAGCATTTTAGGTAAAAAAAATTTTTTTTTTTACATATGCAAAAGTCGTGAAACACCTGTGGGGTATAAAGATTCATTTAACCCCTTGTTACGTTCCCCGAGGGGTCTATTTTCCAAAATGGTATGCCATGTGTTTTTTTTTTTTTTTTGCTGTCCTGGCACCATAGGGGCTTCCTAAATGCGGCATGCCCCCAGAGCAAAATTTGCTTTCAAAAAGCCAAATGTGACTCCTTCTCTTCCGAGACCTGTAGTGCGCCAGCAGAGCACTTTTCAGCCCCATATGGCATGTTTTCTGAATCGGGAGAAATTGGGCTTCAAATTTTTAGGAGTATTTTCTGCTATTACCCTTTATAACAATGTAAAATTTTTGGGAAAACAAGCATTTTAGGTAAAAATTATTAATATTTTTTTACATTTGCAAAAGTCGTGAAACACCTGTGGGGTATAAAGGCTCACTTTATCCCTTGTTACGTTCCCCGAGGGGTCTAGTTTCCAAAATGGTATGCCATGTGGGTTTTTTTTTTTTTTGCTGTTCTGGCACCATAAGGGCTTCCTAAATGCAACATGCCCCCCAAAAACCATTTCAGAAAAACGTACTCTCCAAAATCCCCTTGTCGCTCCTTCCATTCTGAGCCCTCTACTGCGCCCGCCGAACACTTTACATAGACATATGAGGTATGTGCTTACTCGAGAGAAATTGGGCAACAAATACAAGTAAAAATTTTCTCCTTTTACCCCTTGTAAAAATTCAAAAGTTGGGTCTACAAGAACACGCGAGTGTAAATAATGAAGATTGTGAATTTTCTCCTTCACTTTGCTGCTATTTGTGTGAAACACCTAAGGGGTTAAAACGCTGACTGAATGTCATTTTGAATACTTTGGGGGGTGCAGTTTTTATAATGGGGTCATTTATGGGGTATTTTTAAAATGAAGACCCTTCAAATCCACTTCAAACCTGAACTGGTCCCTGAAAAATATCGAGTTTGAAAATTTTGTGAAAAATCGGAAAATTGCTGTTGAACTTTGAAGCCCTCCAAAAGTAAAAACTCATCAATTTTATGATGCAAACATAAAGTAGACATATTGTATATGTGAACCAAAAAAAATTTATTCGTAATATCCATTTTCCTTACAAGCAGAAAGCTTCAAAGTTAGAAAAATGCAAAACTTTCTAATTTTTCATCAAATTTACGGATTTTTCACCAAGAAAGGATGCAAGTATCGACAAAAATGTACCACTATGTTAAAGCAGAATATGTCACGAAAAAACAATCTCAGAATCAGAATGATAACTAAAAGCATCCCAGAGTTATTAATGTTTAAAGTGACAGTGGTCAGATGTGCAAAAAACGCTCCGGTCCTTAAGGTCAAAATGGGCTTGGTCCTGAAGGGGTTAACCCCTTAAGGATGAACCAATTTTTTACCTCTATGACCAGGCTGTTTTTTTTTATTTGACATGTCTCTCTTTAAATGGTAATAACTTTAGAACACTTTTTCTGAGTGGAGCGATTCTGAGATTGTTTTTTCGTGACATATTGTACTTTATATAAGTTCTGAAATTTTGTTGACACATGAAGCATTTTTTGTGAAAAACTCAAAAATATTGTGAAAAACTTTGTAGCATTTTTATTTTATTAAAATTTTTATGGTGTACACTGTGCGGTAAAAGTGATGTTATATTTATACTGTGGGTCGGTACGATTATGGCAATACCCATTTTATATAGCTTTCTTTGTTCTTTTTCCTCTTCTGAGCAAAATTCTTTTTCTTACATTCATTTTCCAACAGCCGCAACATTTTTATTTTTCATCCTATGCCATTGAGTAAGGGCTTATTTTTTGCGGGATGAGCTGTAATTTTTATTGGTATCATTTTTCGACACATGCTACCTTTTGATCTTTTTTATTCCGCTATTTGCACCAAAATTGGCAAATTTTGAGATTTTTTTTAATGCTTTTTTTTTTTACGGCGTTCACCATGCGGAATAATTTATAGTATAGTTTTATAGTACACGTCATTACGGACGTGGTAATACCAATTGTTTATGTGATTTGTGTTTTTGATCTTTTTTGGTGATAATACAGTGCTTTTATTGGGAAATGGGAATTTTTTAAAAACATTTATTGAAGAACTTTTTATTTAATTTTTTACACTTTTTACAGGTTATATTATGCTGCAGTACATTTGTACTGCAGCACAGTATGACCCAATCAGCTGCACACAGTACAGCCTGTGGCTGAATCCCACAGGCTTCTGTAGCAGGCAGACAGGAGGTCATGATCTGACCTCCTGCTTCCAAAGCAACCAACGGTGACCCGCGATCGTATCGCGGCGCTGCCGTTGGTGAACTGGTGTAGAGTGGTCCCCCTGTCAACACCATAGATGCCGTGATCAGGATTGATCACGGCATCTACGGGGTTAATGCTGCCGGGACCGGCACGATCGCGGCTCCGGCAGTTGTGGCGGCAGTGCCGTAGATCACTATGACGCATGCATGTGTCCCATCGCGCGAACGTGTCGGGTACTGAGAAGGGGTTAAGGGGTTAAAAGGGTACTCCGATGGAAAACAATTTTTTTTAAATCAATGGTGCCAGAAAGTTAAACAGATTTTTTAATTTCTTCCATTAAATTAAATCTTAATCCTTCCAGTACTTATTAGCTGCTGTATACTACAGAGGAAGTTCCTTTTTTTTTCTTTCTGTCTGACCACAGTGCTCTCTGCTGACACCTCTGTCCACATCAGGAACTGTCCAGAGCAGAAGCAAATCCCCATAGCAAACCTGTCCTGCTCTGGACAGTTCCTAACATGGACAGAGGTTTCGGCAGAGAGCACTATGGTCAGACAAAAAAAGAAATTAAAAAAGAAAAGAACTTCCTCTGTGGCATACAGCAGCTGATAAGTACTGGAAGGATTAAGATTTTTATATAGAAGTAAGTAAAAAATCTGTTTAACTTTCTGGCACTAGTTGATTTAAAAAAAAAATTGTTTTCCATCTTTATGGCCAAAATTGGTGTTACTTTATGCACTCCGGCCACACACGCTTGCCATGAGCGCATGGTCCCTTTACCTGCTGCTGCCGATGGGACTCGCATCGCGGGAGGCGCCCGCATGCGAGCCCCAGTCCATCACTCTCCGGGTGTTTCTCCTGCCTCCGCCTTTGCCTCTCTGCTCCGGTGCGCAGGTCCCCATCCCCTAAGATTTTAAGGGCCAGTACGCTCATTAGTGTAATTCACCTGTGACTCGTTTGTTAATTACTCCACCCTCCTCACTCCCCTGCTGGATGTTTGTTGCCTTGTGCCTTAGAGAAAGCGTTCCTTAATATTGCCTTGCTGTGTATCTGATCCCTTTCTTTGTGACTTTGACATGGCTCCTCTGCCCCCTGCCTACTGAACTCCTGCTACGACTTGACTGCGCTACTCGTCCATCTGCCCTGACCTTCTGCTATCCAGACTATGAGCTGCCTCATCCCTCCTGTGCCTCGCATCTCCTCCGCCACCTGTGTAGTCGAGCTGTGCCAGCAGTAGCGACCTGGGTGCCGCCTGCCGCAGCAAGTCCATCCCGCTTTGCGGCAGACTCTGGTGAAAAACAGCGGCACCTTAGCCTCCACTCCTTGGTACAGTCCGAGTCATCTGCCACACTGCTCCAGCGGATCCACATCCACCAGAGTTCCTGTCTTCAGAAACGTGAGTGTTACAATTGGCTTGGTGTATAAGGGGTAAACTAAACTAAAGGAAAGGTAACACAATACATCTGTAAATGTTACCGCATTCATTGTTATACTAAACAGGTAGTCATCATGATGATTGATCAACTTTGTGCAAATAATCTATTTAAAAAAATGGCCTCCAAAAAATTCAACTTCTGACTTGGTACGGCCCATTTGCACCTAGTTAAATGATAAGTTGGATGCCTATTGAAGCTTTTCAAATTATAAAATGAATAAATAAATAAATAAATGAGTAAACAACAGTGAGGGTATCATACATCATTTTTACTTCATTCATTTTTATAAAATTTGTTGGTTTTATGTGACATCTTATCACTAGATATTAAAACTTAAAACAAATACATTATTTTCTTCTATATTTGCGTCCTTTACCACTGTACTTGTGCAGTTAAGATGACATTTCAATAATTTTTTGATCTGATATCTCCTAAAATCATTTTAAATCCTAAATGAATTATGTGAGTGTCAAAGGAGCTTCAACTAATGTGGAATATGTATTTCATAACAGTAAAACTAATAAAATAACGCAATAACAAAATGACAGAAATTACTTATCCACATTATTATTAAAATATCTGAGCTCAAGTTCATCATGGTGACTGGCTGCCATACTTCAGTCACTGGGTGGAGTGCGTGTATCTTATTCCAGTCAACAAAATATATATGTTATAATACTCTACTGATAATCTTCAGTACAGTCCTTAGTTTTGAACATTAGTCGTAAAAATAGTTACGTAAATACTAAGGACCTAAGTACTTAACACCTTAATGCCCCAGGACATATAATTTAACCCCTTCCATTCTAAAAGTTCACACACCTTTTCCCATAAAAAAAAAAAAAGGTACAGTAAGGCACTTGTAAGGCACAAACAATGCTAGGGTGTACAATCGTGATACCATGGTCCCTCAACTAACAATGGCTTTCGGTTACAATATTTCTTTGCTGGACTATTATAAGTTTAAACCCTAAACATGTCAATTGCTGGAAGAACTGACTAGTCAAAATGGGCATTTCACTGGTAAAACACCTGTATTACTGAAGTTCATGCACTGAATGGCTTTCTGGTAGCACCTCTTTACAGTACAGGGAGGTACTACATATTCTGTACTACTGTTCTTTAGCTGTGCCAGGGTTAGCTGCTCCTTTGAACACAAGGTGAGGACGGCTCCATTTTACTCTTTTGGGACACTGTGTGTACTGTACAGGATCCAGAAGAAGCTTCTGTCCGCTACATAGACAGTAATTTACAGCTCTCAGCAGCTCTTTCTTACTTATGTGTAAGGACTTGTTTTTATCTGTATTAGTTATCTACTTATTTTTCATGAATCTTCACTTTTTCCTAATGTTGGATTACATTTTCAAAATCAATTATCAGGTTTGTATGGTCTCAACATACAATGGTTTTAACATACAATGATCATCTTGGAATCAATTTATATTGCAACTTGAGGGACCACTGGATTTAATATTGTGGTGTCCCAGTAAGTCCCCATAGTCAGAGTTCCTTCATGCTGTTAGGATTCTCTCAATAAGATAACCCTTAGTCACCTCATCAAAATGTAATTTATTGTATATATTTAATATGTTTAATAATATAACGGTTACTTGCAGGACCTTAGGTCATGTGATCTATAGTAAATGTGTAATGCTAAAATTAAGGATCATTTGGGTCATGTGATTTAGTAATGTGATGTACCACAATCCTTTGTGATAGGACTGACAGGTTTGGGGAACCAATAAGCTTTGAGCTGTGTCCAATCATCGCTCTCTTTCCCCCGGGATGTGACATCGAGCGGAGCTCTGTGCAAATCTACAAGACTAATTAGGCCTGAAGCCTATCTTTTCAACTTCTTGATAGCCGTGAGTCTACTTAACTCCAATTCAGCTAATTCTACATGACTACTGAATCTAAATCAAACCCCTAAATTCAGTGGAACAGCTTAAAGCAAGTCTCAAAGTTTATTCCCTACAAAGTCCCATCCAACCTGTGAGGAGCCTAAATACCGGCCCTCTGTATAGACTGTTTGCTGATTGCATCCTGCGTAAAATCTGCAGTAAAATTATTTCCAGTTTACTACAATTCTGGTTGTAGACAATCCTTTATTTCTCCATATTGTTCCTGGGACGAATGGCGGTAGGATATATATATGAAGAGGAGCCTGCACCCTGGCGTCATGACAGTTAAGGGTTAATGCTACACCCTTTCATCACTGCACAGCTACACCCTATTCACCCTGCACCCCCCAAGCTACCACAATATAATAACACATGAAATGTAAACTAGCATCTTTGTACAGTGTGCATTCTGGTGCATTTTGCTTAGTATATCTGCCCCAATATATTGATGGCTTTTAATGTAGCAAACTGGCATTGGCTAGCATGAAATGAAAATGGTATTCCAGGATTTTTTTTTATTTGACTATGTTCCATGGGCTGTAAAGTTAGTGTAGTTTATAATATAGTGTCTGTACCTGTGTTTGACTATGGTCTTGCAATTCTTCTCTGATCTTTGCCCTCAATGTTTATTTTTAACTGCATACAAAATGACTGTCTTCTCAGGTTTTCCCAGGTTGCAGTGCGACCCAATACATTATATCTCTAATCAGGTGTTCAGAGGGAACCTATCTTTGCTTTAATGGGTAAAGTGACGGCTGGGTGGGAGGTAGATCATTCTGCAAGGGTTGTAGTTTTGCAACAGCTGGAGGTACCCTGGTTGGAAAACACTGGTCAATTGCATTGAAGTGAGCACATGTATGTTTTAATGGGTGGGATGGATGTGAGGGAGGGAGAAAAGTGACCTCACACTTACAAATAAGGAATCATGGGACCTGTAGATGGTGCAAAGAAACTCCAACAGGTAATAGCCAGTTCACAAAAAGATATCCATAGCGTTATGGTTGACTGAGCACAGATCCTTCCTAAGTATGTGCATTACTGTCTGGCAGGTAAGTACTAAAATAAACTTATGGTGGATAACCCCTTTTAAGATTACCTGTCATCAAACCATATTTTCTAAACAAACTCAGATTATATTCCCTAACTCCCCATACTCCTAACACCCTACCTGCCGTTAAAAAAAATGTCTGAGCTTTAAAAAGCTGTTTATCATACCTTTCCCCTTGCTCACATTGCGTGAGCTCCCGGCAGGAGAAAGTGGGCGTTCCCCAGCAGGCATGACATCACTGAAGCCTGCAAGAGACGTGCCTCACCATGCCCCGCATGCACTTCCTGGTCTCCTGCCAGGCCCGGGAGAAGGTCAGATTAACTGTTTGACTTGCGGTAGGGAAAAGAACAGAGCCACCTAGTGGTCGTTTTTTTTTTAATCAAATTAAAAACATAAAGGTTAAGAATTTTTAAAGAAAGTAAATAGCAAAGTGTCTTAGGCCCCTTTCACACTATAAAAATTCATCTGTAATGAACGTCCGTCATAAAAATGTTGAAAATTGGGCGTTACATTTTTCTAATAGCCATTTTAACCCGTTATTAATAACGACCGTTATTCGTTATTTTGTGACGGACGAATGAACGGAAGAATTAGTGCATGTACTATTTCTCCTGTTACTATCGCCCATCACAAGATAACGGCCGATATTAATAAAGGACGATAACGGGTTAAAACAGCTATTAGAAAAATCCCATAGACTATAATCGGATTCTCTAACGACCGTAAGAGATTTTCTAACGGACGTTTAACGGCCGATTTTCAAGAATTTTATGACGGGCCTTCATTACGGATTAATTTTTATAGTGTAAAAGGAGCCTTACAATTACACAAGGAACAATATATTAAAAGTTTCATTTGGTGCAAGGTACTCTTCAAAGTATGGACAACTAAAACAAAATCCTTCTCCATTATAGACACACCCAATTTTGTAGATAATAAATAGATGGGGGAATTTATCATTGTTGGTGTAGTTGCACTATTTTTGTATACCTTTATTTTGTGTGCAGCTAATGTGGAGGTGCGCCAAACTTATAAAATGGTCACAGGCATTTGATAAATTTTGCTCAGGTACATATTTCATGGAATTTCACTTTGGATTCATTTCACTATGCCATTCACTTTCCATAGTTTAAACTTTACACAAAAATACGTATATCAGTCTTCCAGAGGTGTTTCCCCAGGTGCGCACCTTAGGAAACCTGATTGCAGAACTGATCCCATTCATTTGAATGGGACAGTTCACATTCATACAGCGTCTTAAGTTGGACGCTGGATGGTGAAGCACACTGCATGGGTGCTGGACAGGGTACGCATCTTGCTGCGCTCCCCTGTCTGGCATACACAATAATAAATGCTGGATCGTAAACAGCTGATGCCAACTGATACACTTCTGTCATTAGTTGTAGCATCAGTTGTGGTGATTTTCTGCTGAGCCGGACACTAGACATATGTCCAGCCTTACCTCTTACACAGTCCTATCCCCAACTGTGTGCCCATATATAGTTGTAGAACCCCTTTGTGCTAGATCCCCCCCCAATTTAGTTTTAGGCTGCAGTCTACAGACATGGGGGGGGGGGGGGGGTTATCAAAAGCTGTGCAAAGGAAAAGTTGCCCAGTTGCCCATAGCAACCAATCAGATTGCTTCTTTCATTTTACAGATGTCTTGTTAAAAATGAAAGAAACAATCTGATTGGTTGCTTTGGGCAACTGAGCAACTTTTCCTCTGGACAGGTTTTGATAAATCTCCCCCATACTGCTCACAGCTTCCATATACACTCCACTGCTCAACTTTTCCTATGGTCTGGGGGGCATACTGCAATAGGCCATAGCAGTAGATCCCCTGACTGCAGCAGCTGTAAAACAGAAGCTGAGCAATGTAATAGTTATTGTCCCTGGTCTCGACTGGGTCCAGACAGCACTTCTTTTTCCACTCTCCTGTCTCGCACTGAGGTGACGTAAGAGCCTCTGGGTGTGATAATGTTCCGAATGTGCCTGGGCAGAGCACATACATCCCCTATGCTACCTCCTGGCAGCCACTGCCCTCTTAAAATGACATTGGCCACCAGCTGACTACTGGAGCAGCCTGAGGTTAGTAGTCCCTGGGCCCCTGGAGTACTGACCGGACCACCCTGACGGAGGCCTGACTCACTGACTCATCAACGCCCAGCCTAAACCCTTGGACCTAGAAAGCTGAATTTTTTTCACAGGTGTTGTTTTTAAAACGTAGACGAGGAATAAGAAAGGATTTTTCGAAATTCAACCCTTCAAGCTCGAAGCATGAAACTTTGTTTTTAGGCTAACAATTAGAGATAAAGAAACACGTGTTTACTTGGCTAAAGTAAAATGTCCAAGTCCTCTTCCTGCATATCCCACAGGGAAAACCAATATAAAATTCTCATGTATGGTACCACATCGCCTCTTCCGTCACTTGTCTCCCCACTGTTGGACATGTAGTAAAGATATAGGTACCCTCCCGCAGATCTTCTGGGAATGCCACCAATTGCAACATTTTTGGTTTGAAGTACAATCCTTCGTGAGGAAAGTCATAGGAGTCCATATTCCTCTCCACCCGGTTACATATCTCCTAAATCTCCCACCCTCCGGCCTCCCCAGCAGCTCAGCCAGATTGTTTCTCTACATCTTAACAGCTTCTAAATGCCTCATAGCTCACTGGTGAAAGCATACGAAGATCCCACCTATACAGGCGTTATTCGATAGAATTAGGGAATTGAGAAGGATGGAACGTCTCTCAGCAATCGAGCTTCCAGAAGATTTGGAAGTCATGAGAGGAAAATGATGAAACCTTAGGGATTGCATAGTTCCTGTAGTGGAACAACGTGATGCCCCTGGCCATGCGAGGGTCTTCCTCTTCCTTTTCTACCATCTACGGTATTTATTGGCATATAACATGCACTGGCGTATACAGTGGGGATCAAAAGTTTGGGCACCCCAGTAAAAAATGTTATTAATGTGCACAAAGAAGCCAAGGAAAGATGGAAATATCTCCAAATGGCATCAAATTACAGATTAGACATTCTTATAATATGTCAACAAAAGTTAGATTTTATTTCCATTTCATTTACACTTTCAAAATAACAGTTTGGGCACCCTGCAGAATTTGTAGCGCGAGACCTGCCAGTGTCATGGATTGTTCTCAATCATCATCTGGGAAGACCAGGTGATGTCAATCTCAAAGGTTTTAAATGCCCAGACTCATCTGACCTTGCCCCAACAATCAGCACCATGGGTTCTACTAAGCAGTTGTCTAGAAATGTGAAACTGAAAATAGTTGACGCTCACAAAGCTGGAGAAGGCTATAAGAAGATAGGAAAACGTTTCCAGATGTCACTATCCTCTGTTCGGAATGTAATTAAGAAATGGCAGTCATCAGGAACAGTGGAAGTTAAAGCAAGATCTGGAAGGCCAATAAAAATATCAGACAGAACACCTCGCAGGATTGTGAGAAAAACAATTCAAACCCCACGTTTGACTGCACAATCCCTCCAGAAAGATCTGGCAGACACTATTCCACTATAAAGAGATACTTGTACAAATATGGTCTTCATGGAAGAGTCATCAGAAGAAAACCTCTTCTACGTCCTCACCACAAAAATCAGCGTTTGAACTTTGCAAATGAACATATAGACAAGCCTGATGCATTTTGGAAACAAGTTCTATGGACCGATGAGGTTAAAATTGAACTTTTTGGCTGGAGTGAGCAAAGGTACGTTTGGAGAAGAAGGGGAACAGAATTTAATGAAAAGAACCTCTGACCAACTGTTAAGCATGGGATGGATCAATCATGCTTTGGGGTTGTATTGCAGCCAGCGGCACAGGGAACATCTCACAAGTAGAAGGAAAAATGGATTCAATAAAATTTCAGCAAATTTTGGATGCTAACTTGATGCCATCTGTGAAAAAGCTGAAGTTAAAGAGGGGATGGCTTCTACAAATGGATAATGATCATAAACACACCTCGAAATCCAAGGGGGATTACATCAAGAGGAGTTAACTTAAGGTTTTGCCATGGCCTTCCCAATCTCCTGACCTCAATATAATTGAAAATCTATGAATAGACCTTAAAAGAGCAGTGCGTGACAGACAGCCTAACAATCTCAAAGAACTGGAAGACTTTTGTAAGGAGGAATGGGCAAAGATACCTCAAACAAGAATTGAAAGACTCTTGGCTAGCTACAAAAAGCGTTTACAAGCTGTGATACTTGCCAAAGGGGGCAGTACAAGATATTAACTCTGCAGGGTGCCCAAACTTTTGCAGACACCATTTTTTTGTTTTCTGTTATTTTGAAAGTGTAAATGATGGAAATAAAATCTAACTTTTGTTCACATATTATAAGAATGTCTAATCTGTAATTTGATGCCTTTTGGAGATTTTTTCATCTTTCCTTGGCTTCTTTATGCACCTCAATAAAAATTTTTTACCTGGGGTGCCCAAATTTGTGATCCCCACTGTAGCACACACCTTCATTTGCACAGGGAAATTTCAGAAAAAATAATAATCCCCTGTGATTCCCTCTGCCTCATCATTACCCCTGCTCATCATTCCCCCTGCTCATCATTACCCCCCCCCTTGCTCATTATCTCCCTCTGCTTTTTATGTTTTTTATACTCCATCACCTGGCCACGCTCCGGCAGGCTCAGGTCAGACAGCAGGTATGTCGAGGACGAGTGACGTCTCCTGCTGGCTCCTCTGCACGGTGTCAGGGACGTCACTCCTCGTTCCCTGCTGTTACCTGCTGTTCTAAAGTGGCTGCGGCTGCAGGCAATGAGGAGTGACGTCCCTGACGCCGTGCAGTGGAGCCGGTAGGAGACGTCACTCGTCATACTTTACTACCCACTGCCTGACCTGAGCCTGCCAGAGCGCGATCAGGTAATTGAAAAAAATATATATAAAAAATGCAGAGCAGTTGAGAAGTGTTTGCCTGCAGGACCTTTATTTCATAACGTCATTTAAATCTTCTTACAAAGTGGAGCAAAGCTGATAACGGACAAATAAGAGCTATGATCTTCCATTTGTTCGGCACCTTGGCCGCGACGGCATTCCGGGGGCATGCCCCCTTAGTCATGTGTGACTAAGGGGGTACGCCCCTGAAACGAGCTTCTAACCATGAGTTACTACCCTGTTGGGTCTTTTAAAATCGTGGACACTGCTTAATATATTGTCTCAGCCCACTGTGTGTTATCCAAGGGAGGAGTGGAGCTCCCTTGTGGGATACTGCACAATACTGTGTGAATTCAGGCAGACTTTGCTACATGTGTTATAAAGTGGCCGTGGCCGGGCTGCTGATCTTTAACAAGCAGCCAGCACTGCGGATGCTTTGAATGAGTAACCAGAACATTTATCGGCACATAACACGCGTAGGGATTTTGCCATAAATTTTAGTTTTAAAAGTGTGTGTTATATGCCGATAAATATGGTTATTTCCCCCCTTTTTTTTGGATCCTACCCTTGTGGTGAACCATCTACTTTTTACTTCTTTTAATTAGAGCATTCTGGGAGGCAACAGCTTTGTTACCTCTCTAACCGTAAAGTCTTCGCTTCCAATTATACTTTGTGGCACCCTTATACTATTCAAGGCCATCATACCTAGCAGAAATCACCCAGTAACCCGGATCTATCTGTCAGAGCATGTCTGAAATACCAACTAATAACCAAAGATGATTTACTACACTTTTCTCTTACTCTATATACTTATAAGTATGTTGTTTTTCCTCTCTGGAAAATTGTTTTAAAAACTTACATATAAACAGTTATACAAAAAAAAAAAAAAAAATGGCTAAAGTAGCCAACCATCTAATGTGTATGAGGACATTCCAGCCCTCCCCATTGGCTTTTTTATCAGAGGACATTAGCTGCCATCTTGCAATCCTTCCCATTCAGAACGAATGCACACACTTGAGAGAAAGAGCCGCCTGTCTGAAATGTATGTCTGCTTCATTACTGTCAGCACTGTATTTTCAGAAAGAAAATACAGATTTCAAAATCAAAAGGTTTACTTGCAATCCATGAAAAACAACATTACTCACCACTGATGACTTAGGAGAGCTGTTTCCTTAGTCACTCTTCAAGCATATACAAGTATTGTAATTTAACCTAGCCATTTAGGCCACGTGATTTGTGTCCCCGTGCCTTTTAGATTTACAATTTAGATGTTCATTGATTGCACAGTTCACCATGATGTCACTGCGTGACATCATTTTCTTCTGACAGCCAGTGAAAATATATTCTCTTTGCAAACCTGCGTTTGACAGGCTGATTTTGTCTAATCTAAC
Organism: Hyla sarda; assembly: GCF_029499605.1. Lineage (NCBI taxonomy): Eukaryota > Metazoa > Chordata > Amphibia > Anura > Hylidae > Hyla > Hyla sarda. Next base: position 329,269,666 of record NC_079190.1, read on the forward strand.
TATGGAATAGAAAACATTTCTTTTAATGGGAATATATCAAATTACACAATTTAATGAAATAACATTTCCAACATAAATCCTATTTAGCTAGGTTGAATGACTATTTCCGAGTGTTAGTGAAGACAGGGCTGAATGTGACAGGTAGCGGAACCAAGGCTGATGATAAGCTACATAATCATATTGATGGTGCAGTGAACCGTTTTTCTCTTAATTACTGGGCAGTAATGTGATATCTATGTCAAACTATTTCCACTGTGGTGTCAAATATGTCTGTATACAATCCACTTTACCTATCAAACTTTGCCTTGTCTTTTTTATTTAGAGTTTTTGCACTAAAGGAGCATACAGTGATCAGCCATTAACATTAAAACCCACAAACAAGCTGTGACCTACCAAAACATGGACTCCAAAATATCTCTGTAGGTGTCCTACTGCTGTTGTATTTGGAACCAAGATGTCAACTGCTAATCCTCCAAAGCTAATGTAATATTTCTTACTTTAAAAACCAGACACTGATACATATTCTTTTTATCTTTTTTATTATCATTTTTTAGTTTATTTACTAAATATAGACCTCAAGGTATATATTTGTATATGGAATGTAGGGAATAATTCTGAAAGACTAGTAATGTGAATATAGGAAATAGTTAGAATAGGACTGGTTATATATATAAGAGTATTTTATTAAATTGCACAAAATAGTCCAAGCAGGCCCCTTGCTGTGGACTAGACGACAAACAGGTTAATGCTATGATAATAGATCACAATGATAGTATTAAAAATAGATAAAAATAAATTCAAAAATAAATTCAAAAATAGTTAAAATAATTAGTCCATATAGCAGCCACCTATTGGATTAGATAGGAGTTATTAGTCTGTTGACTATAGGATCCAATTCAAGTTATCCAGAATTGCAACAGCTAGAACCCCCTGCATTAGGGACCACTGTTTGAGACCAACTGGGATGTTCTTACTCCACCACGAGAACGCCGTAAACACACGTCACTTGGACTATCATTGCCTGCGTCCACTCACCACAGCTGCTTACCGCAATATTCTCCACACCATCGGAGGAACCCTGAGGTTTTACCGCACAGATGCACCGGGCCAGCCGCCGAGCAGAGCCAGTCTGTGCCATGGAGCCCAGCACATCAGGGGCTACCATCTCAGGAATACGGAGCGGTGAGTGGTGCAGAAGCACCAACAACTATCTACCTACAACTATTAACTATTGTTGCAACTTATGATAAAAACTTTGATACTATGTGTTTGAATTATTGCTATCAGAACACTTGCTATACAAAGCTATGGCCAAAGTCTACTGAGATAAAGCCTGCAACAGACTAATAACTCCTATCTAATCCAATAGGTGGCTGCTATATGGACTAATTATTTTAACTTTTTTTGAATTTATTTTTATCTATTTTTAATGCTATCATTGTGATCTATTATCATTGCATTAACCTGTTTGTCGTCTAGTTCCTAGCAAGGGCCCTGCTTGGACTATTCTGTGCAATTTAATAAAATACTCTTATATATGCTGTACAACCGGTCCTATTCTAACTATTTCCTATATTCATATTACTAGTCTTTCATGATTATACACTACATTCCCCATACAAATATATACCTTGAGGTCTGCATTTATTTTCCTCTATTGTTTCCACTATTTTACACGTGGGTTACGTGTAACGCAGAAATCTTGGCATATATTTTTTCACATCTATAAGTGGGAGCCCCCCAATCTCCTTTTTATATAATTTACTAAATATGCTTATTGGTGCAGCCACCTTATCTTAGCAACTTTTAACAGTGTTATAGATATGCTTTACAGCTGCCTTGTGGACCCAAGTAAACTGTATTCTGGAGCCGATTTATACGCCAATATGGGAGAGTTTTCTAGGCATGCTCGATGAGTTGTGCAAAGATTACTGTGAGGAAGGAGGCTGAGCTGAGCTGTGTACATTTGTACATCTTCCTTTCCCTCTCTCTATATGCACTACACACACACACATACACACACAAAGCTCTCTACATTATTGCACATACACAGTTCTCTACATTCACTACACACACAGTTCTCTACATTTACTGAACACAAACAGCTCTCTACATGCACTGCACACATACTGTACAGCTTTCTACATGCACTGCACACATACAGCTTTCTACATGCTCTGCACACACACAGCTTTCTACATGCACAACACATACACAGCTCTCCACATGCGCTATACACACAACTCTGCCACATTCACTGCACACACACAACTCTGTTACATGCACTCTATCCAAAGTAGTCAATACTCGTATACTGCACTTTTCCTAGGAGCGGCCCACTCTCCTCATACAGTACTACCGGATACTCAACCGGACTCCCCCATGTGACTGATCTCAGGGTAGCAATGTTATGGAAGGTCCTTTAGCCTAGCAGCCTCTGTGAAGCTGTTATCCTGCTCCTCTGTATGTAAGTGATACAAGGCTGTTAGAGGGAGGGTTCCGAGATGTGCTGGGGGGCCGACAGTGTCTACTTTGGGAGTGTAAGTATGGTCATTCATTTCTGTAGGTATGAATAGTACCTGGGTCAGTCAGGGTGTTACCCGACCAGGGGGTGTCCCCCGGTGTGGTCCCCACCCCCTGCACTCTCAAAGGCTGGGTTCACACCACATTTTAGGCAATACTGGACCGCACATGGTTGGGGGGAGCTAAAACCGGGCGCTTCTGTATCCCTGCCATATGCAGCCCATATGTAATGTATTTCAATGAGCCGACCAGAGTCTACCATGGTTTTAGGTCTGGTGGCAAAATCACATATGGGGCATAAATGAGCCAACCAGAGTCAGTGTTTCACTCCGGTCGGCTCATTGAAATACATTACATATGGGCCGCATTTGGCAGGGATACAGGCAGGGATCCCTTATTGCCAAAAAGCTGATGTGAACCCAGCCTTAGTAATGCCACTGGAGAAATCTATTCAGCTCCTCCTGCGCTATAACATAGTGCAAGCAGATTGTTTTGCATTTTCTTGGTAACTTAATTTTTTCAAGGCTGGTGTCACACATAGTATTTTCTGGAAAAAAAGCAAATTTTTTGGGGCATTATTCTTTAATCATAAGGGTAGAATCAGACATGGTGGTTTTTAGTTAAAATGCCAGAAAATGCTATATTTGTTGAATGGCTTTTTATTTGGCAGAAACACAATGATCTAATATTAAAGGAAGATCTTCAAAAGGAAGATTTTTTCATAATTTAGTAGCAATTTTATTTGTCTTTTGTTTGCCTATTTTTCAGCTATTTCATGTTTCTTCCCTTAGATTACATTCACATCCGCTGTGGGAAATTCACTGCACGTTTAGCATCACTATTTCAAGTATTATCCCCACACAGCGCATTGGACCAGTGTTATTGGCCCTTGTCAGCCTAAATAACATCAGCTTCATACCGCCTAGGCCAGGATTGCTATTTTTAATGCTCTGGGCTTGCTGGAACCGGCTGCTCCCAGTACCCCTGTAGTTGTGGCTACCGGGATAATTCAGGTGAAGAAAACATTTCTGAAAAAAAGTGAAAACCTAGCCTTAGAGTGCTTTTCTTTGAATGTGCATTTAAGGGTTAAAAAAATAAGTTGATTCATTAAGAAAGTCAATTTAATGTGTGATGCCTGTCCAGGCCAATTTTCGTTGTTGCCCATGCCCTAACTCTTTATTTTTTTTTATCTTTACACCTATATAAGGGCTTGTTTTTTCGGGACCATTTGTATTTTGTAATGCCTTTATTCATTTTTTCCATAACATATGCTCCAAAACAGGAAAAAAATATTTGTGAGGTGAAATTGAAAAAAAATAATCTATTTTGCTAATTTGGGGTGGTTTGTTTTTTACGCCATTGCATACGTGGTCAAACTAACATGTATTATGTCCCTGATACCTTTAAAAAAAAAAAAAAATTTAATGGCTATATAAAGGCTAATTTTTGCACCATGATCTGTTGTTTTTATTGGTACCATTGTGGTATTGATCAGACTTTTTGGGCAACATGTCTAAAGTTTATTTAAATGAGGGTAACCTTTTAATTGCTGGTTGTAAAGGGGTTCTGTTCTATAAGCCATGATCATCTGAATTTCTATTCACTAGCAGCAGATGCAGGAATGACATTGGTTAATAGAGCAGCATATAACGGTGGTTAACAGAGGTGCTGTGAAAAGGGGGCTCCCAGTTGAGTGGAGTCATGCAGGGGCACAGAGAGGCCAGTAGCATCCCTGTTTCAAATAAAATCAGTCTACCATTTTTAACTCGGGCAGAGTTTTAAATCTCTCATACTGAACAGGGATTGGCTGATGTAGTCAGATACTCTGTTTTGTCAATAAACAGATACTTTTACCTAAATGCCAATCTTAACTCATTTAGGTCTATGAGATGGCCTTCATACCTAGTTGGTCCTGGCTGCTATTAGCATGGCTAATGCAGGACATCTCCGGCATAGTGATTCCTAGCATCATTACTTATCTCAGCTAGTCATATTGTGTATACTGATCGGAGCCCAGACTCCCGTCACTTTGCTCATGGGAGTACCTGCTCCTAGTGGGGCTGAGCTGTGCCAGGGGCTATACGTCCATGGATACAGCTTGAGCTTGACAAGAAGTATACATCCTGGTCAACTAACAAAGAGTTAAGTATCGATGCAGTGCATCACTTATTACCTTTTCGGGTAACATACAGTAACCAGCAATGTCTATACATCACTGTTTTCTGTGTTAAAGGGAACTCTTAAACAACACAATGTAACTCCAAGTCAATCACACTTCTGTGAAATCACACTGTCCACTCAGGAAGCAACACTAATTGACAATCAATTCCACATACTGTAGGAACAGACAACAGGTGGAAATTATAGGCAATTAGCAAGACAACCCCAATAAAGGAGTGGTTCTGTAGGTGGTGACCTCACTCCACTTCTCAGTTCCTATGCTTCCTGGCTGATGTTTTGGTCACTTTTGAATGCTGGCGGTGCTTTCACTCTAGTGGTAGCATGAGACAGAGTCTACAACCCACGCAAGTGGCTTAGGTAGTGCAGCTCATCCATGATGGCACATCAATGCGAGCTGTGGCAAGAAGGTTTACTGTTTCTGTCAGTGTAGTGTCCAGAGCATGGATGCGCTACCCAGAGACAGGTCAGTACATCAGGAGAGGTGGAGGAGGCCGTAGGAGGGCAACAACCCAGCAGCAGGACCGCTACCTCTGCATTTGTGCAAGGAGGAGCAGAAGGAACACTGCCAGAGCCCTGCAAAATGACCTCCAGCTGGCCACAAATATGCATGTGTCCACTCAAACGGTCAGAAACAGACTTCATGAGGGTGGTATGAGGTCCCGACATCCATAGGTGGGGGTTGTGCTTACAGCCCAACACCATGCAGGATTTTTGGCATTTCCCAGAGAACCCTAAGATTGGCAAATTCACCACTGATGCCTTATGCTCTTCACAGATAAAAGCAGGTTCACACTGAGCACGTGACAGACGTGACAGAGAGTGGAGACACTGTGGAGAACGTTATGCTGCCTGCAACATCTTCCAGCATGACCGGTATTGCAGTGGGTCAGTAATGGTGTGGGGTGACATTTCTTTGGGGGGCCGCACAGCCCTTCATGTGCTTGCCAGAGGTAGCCTGACTGCCATTAGGTACTGAGATGAGATCCTCAGACCTCTTGTGAGACCATATGCTGGTGAGGTTGGCCCTGGGTTCCTCCTAATGCAAGACAATGCTAGTCCTCATGTGGCTGGAATGTGTCAGTGTTTTAAAGACATTACATCAAAGTTGGATCAGCCTGTAGTGTGGTTTTCCACTTTGATTTTGAGTGTGACTCCATATGTAGACCGCCATGGGTTGATAAATTTGATTTCCATTGATAATTTTTGCATGATTTTGTTGTCAGCACATTCAACTATGTAAAGACGAAAGTATTTCATACAACTAGTTCATTCATTCAGATCTAGGATGTGTTATCTTCGTGTTCCATTAATTTTTTTGAACAGTGTATATAAATTCTGTTCTCCACTTTTCCGGCAGGAGTACAGAGCTCCCTCTAACCTTGCTGACACTTGGGAGATTGACAGCAAAGAAGGAAAATCAATACAAATTAAAAACAAATAAAAAATGTACAGAAGGTTTGAGAAGGGAGTTCAGAATCCATTAACCACTGATTTACAGCATGGTGACCTGTGGTCCCATGAGACACAACATTTGTTGAAAGAAGAGAAAAAGCTCTTTATTTTATATCACATGGTATCTGCTGTGGGATATTGAGTTTTTCTTGTACAATTGCACATTGTAATAGAAGAATGATATTTAGATAAATAGACTTGTTCACAGCATAAAGTGAATGTTTATGTCCAAAAGTACTAAATCTACTCACAAAGCCATAAATCAAATTATTTCAAAGAAAATAAAGCTTCACATGTTTTTCCTAAAATATTGCTTGGTTTTATTGCATGCTCTATACTGTATGTCTTAAACCATGAGCAGTTTCAATGTATAAATAAATGTAAATAGTACATTTGGGTGTGGGTAAGTTGGTATAGTATTACTACACATGTTATTAGATATGTAATAACTGAATGCATTGTGTCCAACTCTGTGATATGCAAACAATTACCTGACTGTATAAATATGGAATATACACTGTCAATTGTTTATAAATTTTTGTATCTAAAATAAAAATAAAAAAGAAGCAACTTTTCAAATAGTCTACATAAAAGTTTTGTGTCTACAGAAATTATGGTGACCTAATCCACATAGTAATAAACATAAACCTGGAGAGTCTGATATTGCAGTACTTCCTTCCATTCATCCCTTAACTTCTGCTAATACCAAAGTATGAAAGGAAGAAATAGAGAGCTAATGGAAGAGAGTATGACTGATGAATAACAAGTCTGTAGAGCACTTGTAGACACAACAGGGTAGAACATTTGGAATAAAGACTGTTTGCAAAGTTTCTTCTCTTTTAATTTATCATGGCTTCCATGCTGGTTTTCTAATCTACAACTTTTTTATTTCGGAAACCTGACACTGAAATCTTGATACATTCCCCCATACTTTTTGGCTACAAATGGCAAGAATATAGTGTGATCCCAACCTTATGGCCTTTTAAGGCTGGGTTCACATATGTATGGCACAGGTGAACTCAGGCTAGATCTCGATGCAACTGATGCCACAACTGATGACTAGTGTTGGGCGCGAATATTCGCATTTCGATTTTTTATTGCGAATATCGCAAATTCGCGAATATTGCGAATATATTTGCTATATATTCGAAATTATGAATATTCACTTTTTTCCGCATATGCGCATATTCACATATGTGAATATTCACATGTGCGCATATTCGCATATGTGAATATTCGCATACTCCTTCTTTTCACTTGTGGGCCAATTAGAATAATGCAAATACACTTGTCAGAGGTTATCAACAACATTCCTAGCAACCAATAGAAAAGTTGCCCACCCCCTCACTGTTTTCTTCCTCGAATACGCGAATATGCGAATATAACGAATACGCAAAATTCACGAATATAGGACGAATATTTGTCTATATATTCGCAAAATATCGCTAATTCAAATATGGGCAATGCCGCTCATCACTACTGATGACAAGTTGTCATCAGTTGTATGTCATCCGGCATCCATTGTTTCTGGACTGCAGACAGGGGAACACAGCAAGCTGCGTTCTCCTGTGTGGTGCTCTCCGGGGTGTCCAATCGTCCAGCGTCAAAATTGAGACACTGGATTATTGTGAACTGTCCCATTCAAATGAATGGGACCAGTTCTAGCATCAGTTCTAGCATCAGAGGGAAACTATGCTGGATGCCTGATATATGTAAACCCAGCCTTACACATACGAACGGTAGTTTGTAGAAACACTCCTACCTGAAAACAGCCTATTTAAAAGAGCCAGCAAATGAGAAATGCTAGTTCCTCAACTGATCGCATCTTTTGTTCGGCCAATAAAATAATTTTTACACAGGGGATGTGCGACCCAAATTATGTATTTAAATTGCCACAAGAATGATAAATCAATCATTCCATATTCAAGATGAATATCCTGCCCCGCCTACTTTACCAGTTCGCTTGTGTCCCTTGTCACATCCCTCGCACGTTTTTTAGGGAGGTCGCAGCTTTGCAATCTAGGTTTGTCTGTAATCAAAAACGCCCGCGCTTGGCCAGATGTATTATGTACAGGAGAAAGAGGGAGGGGGGCTTGGCCTTGCCAGACTGCCTCTCCTATTACCTAGCAGTTGTCCTAGCTCGAATTCTGGACTGCTTTCACGGGAGATTCGACAAGCAATGGATACCCCTTGAAAGCCTATCTAGTGGTATTGATATTAGAAATGCGCTCTGGACCCGACACTTCCCCTCCACTACACATCTGACTGACAAATGCCCACCCATCACGTTTTCCGTACTGAAAGCACACCAGACGTATCTCGAACATACGTCCCTCTTCTCCCCCGACGGTCCCCTCACCCCATTGTTCGGCAACATTTCCTTCCCGCCGTCCCTTACTGCAAACACATTCCTCTCCTTCAAGCGCTCGGATTATGTATCCTTGGCATCTCTACTACAGCCCTCGGGTTTGAGGCCACTGACTGACATCCTGGGACACTCATTCCCCTCCATCCAACATAGATTCCAATATAACCAGTTGCTCCATTTTTACACAACCACCAAAACCTCCCTTCGCCTCCATCGCCCCCCCCCCCACCTCATTTGAGACTCTCTGTTCGGCGACTTCCGCTGTCCCGCATGCGATCGGAGTCCTCTACGCTCTCCTCCTCGATGAATCTTCCACGAATCCTTTGCCATACCGCATGTCCTGGGAAAAAGTACTGAAATGCGATATAGCAGACGAAGACTGGAGCCGTGCTCTACTCTTTTGCCACAAGTCCAGTATCTCTTGCAGGGCTCAAGAGACTAACTTTAAAATTCTCACGAGATGGTATAGAGTTCCAGCCTTCTTGGCACGAATTTACCCAACGGTCTCTGATGCATGCTGGAGATGCGGAAGCCCGAATGGTACAATGACACACACGTGCCTGACATGCCCGTCCCTGGACTCCTTTTGGACGCGGGTGGTGGCTACCATTTGTAGACTGACCTCGCTCCCCTTATCAAAAGACCCCAAGCCCATTCTGCTCTCCATATTCCCCAGTTTTTATCCTCATATGTCCACTGCATTGGCACACCATCTCCTCATAGCGGCCAGGACTGTGATTCCTCGCCTCTGGAGGTCTCCGCTGCCCCCTTCTTTCTCTTCCTGGCTGAGCGAGGTTTCTCACATCCATAGGATAGAGGAACTGCTTGCTGAATCAACCCGCCAATCTACCAAATTCCTTGGACGTCTTACATCTCATCACAGGCATTCTCCACTGACAACCTAGACATGCAGGCAGTTGCCTCCATGACCCCAGACAGTAATACTCACCAACGACAACCAGACTAATAGCTCGACACGAACGGGCGGGATGATCCCATCTGGCAAGGTAAAACTCAGACCCACCTGAGATTGACACCTCTCTTCCTCTCCTTCCTCGCTGACCCCCCCCCCCTCCCCCTTCCTCCTCTTTTGCCCCGACCCCTCCCCCCCCCCTCACCCCCAAGGGGGTCTCTCTCTTTTCTTTTCGCACTACTTTCTAAATACCCTAGGCAGCCTTCATTAGTTGACACCCACTTGCTACTTTCCTCACCTATTTTCTTTGATTTTCAGTTTATTACTGTTAGCTAATATAGGAGTCGACCCTCCTTACACCCTGTGTGGAGAAATGCCTGAGAGAATGAGTTACTGACTCAGTCTACCCTGTCTACCACATATTGCATTACCATACTGTCGACTGGCTTGTTTGATCAGCTCTGTTGCTCCATTTGTATATTGAAAAACCTTATTAAAACTTTACTTTGAAAAAAAAAAATCAATCGTTCCTAGGGCCCAGCCTCACAATTTATTAAGGGTATGTTCACACTGCTTAATCTCCACCCGAAGCTATTCCGGGATGGATATTCTGTCTGAGCGTCCGCCACTGGAATCCCCCTGTGCTAGGACTGTGCCGACCTACTCCCTCATCATTAATGGCAATGGAATTTTACCATGTTCATTCTTTTGGCATGTTAATTTCTAGGGCAAAATTTTCTGCAGCTGAAATTCCGCAGAGTTAATGAATCCATTCACACTAATGCTAGATTAGTGCCGCAGAATTTCTAAGCATAAATACAGTCCCCACATACTTTTTGGATGTTTCTTTTTTTACATGGTATAGTGAGGTGCAACTCTCCTTCAGGACCTAGTGGATATCTGTTCCCGTCCAAACCAATTGTTATTTGATGCATGCATCAAAGTAAGTGAAAAACACACTGACACGTGATTCAGTACAGAAATTCTTCCTTCTTTTTTTCTTTATTACAGCATTTCACAGTGGTTTAGACTTCAGAATTAACATAAATTACCACCCACATTGTTGATTAATTATTAGTGACATGTGTGTGTTTAAGATATGTGTACATATTTTTTTTGTCATGCGCAAGTTTGACTTGTCTTTCTTCTAAGCGCTAAGCAATTATTAACCTTGTTCTTTATCCCAAATATCCAAATGTCATTTTGACTATACTTTATATTTCTGCAAACAGTTCAATCTTGTCAGACTAAACTGGGGGAAAGGCTTATGATTTCTGTCAGGTCAGCTAGTATTGAGCAAAAGAACTAAGCAGATGTAAAATATGACATTTTATACCAATTAAAATATATACTGTAAATGATTATATTTATTAAATCCCTTGCAATTCCACCATTAAAATGACCATTTTTACATTCTTTCCCTAACATGTAGTCCTATCTCATCTATCCGATGTACTATTCCAACTCTTTTTCTTCTTGCTGTACGTTAGATGAGTCATGGCTATTCCATGACTCCCCTTGCCACAGACTTAGTACATAGATTTTCAGATGCTGTCCCTTCTGTATTTGGGAATTTCTGTATTGGGGTATATGGTCCATCATGGTATTCTTCATGATTGGATTGGATTATTTTCTTCTTCTTCTGTCATTGGCACCTTCTTGCAGTGGGAAGGTGGATCCAGTTATTCTTTCCTTTCACCTTGACCGAAGTGGACGTGGTCAGCAGAACTTGGAATGGACCAAAAATTTTGGGCACAAGAGGATTCTTTCTCACAAACTTTTTCACTAGTACCCAATTACCAGGCAATAGCTTGTGAGTCCCAACAACTGCTTCAGGATCTGGAATAGAAGAAAACACCCAGGCATGTATTTTAGTCAACTCCCTTGATAATGCAACCACATAATTAGCTAGTGCATCAGACTGTACTTGTAACTACTGTGGATAGTAACACCCTAATCTTGGTGTGGTACCAAACAAAAGCTCATAGGGGGATAGGGAATGCACTCCTCTAGGGGTGTATCTGACGCTATAGAGGGCAATGGGTAGACTATCGGGCCAAGGTAGACCAGTTTCTTGGGACATTTTCAACATTGGGGTTTTAGGGGGGCCATTCATATTTTCAACCTTTCCACTGCTCTGGTGGTGATAGGGGATAGGAAAGGATATAGTGACTCCTAGAGCAGACCAGATTTATTTTGTCACCATAGCTGTGAAAGCAGGTCCTTGGTCACTTTCTATGACTTCAGGTACTCCATATTGGCATACTATTTAATTGAGGAGTTTCTTGGCCGTGGTCTTGGCTGGCATCTTGGTAGTTGTTGGGTAGGCTTCTGGCCACCCTAAGAACATGTCCCCAGCCACAAGGGTGTATTCAAATCTTCCACTCTTTGGCATTTATATGTGGTCAATCTGTATCCTTTGAAACCGATACTGTGGTCTGGCCAAGTTTTTCTGGGGTGTTTTGTTATTGACCTTGTGGGTGTCCAGATCTTCTTGGGGTTCTGCAGTCACGTTTATAGTGGCCAGGCTTGTGGCAGTTGTAGCAGACTACAGGTTGGCGCCGTCCTGGTGGCGGGCTGTTGGGGGGGCCCAGTCATCATAAGAGGTGCAGGTTTCTTGGTGAGAGCTTGGCTAGATTCTAAGCCATTTGCCACTAAGAGTAGGGTATCAAGTGTCAGCACTCTGTAATCTGAGCATGATAGAACAAGGCCCTCCTTTACCGGGTCTTTTAGGCCAATGACATAAGCAGAGGATAACATTTGTAAATGTGATTTGTTGGATAAGTCAAATCCAAGATCATGAAAGAGTTGCTTGAGCCGGTCATAGTATTTTTCAACAGATTCACCTTTGCCTTGGCTAATATCATGCACACTAGTTGCTTGATCTGCTAATCTGTCTTGGGCCCATTTTAATAGGCACTCGCAGAAGTAGGTTCCTGACTGGTAGGTAGTTTCCTCAGGGTAAATTCCTTTCTGGAGATGCGGTTCCCTAATTGGCCATTAAGCATCAGCAGTCTTAATCTGACATAGGCTCTGTAGAGCCTTAAAGGGGTATTCCAGGCAAAGTTAAACAGATTTGTAAATTAAAAACTTAAAAATAAGGTGCAGCTCACAACAGAAGGACCAAGGCAGTTAAAGCTAAAGCCGGACCCCACCGCCAACAATAATGTAAAATAATGAAAACCTACAGCTTATGCCTCTAGGACCTCACAATGGTGCATAATGGTGTGGGCAAAGATAGATATAACAGCGTTTACTCAAAAATTGTTTTTAATTCAGATTATAAAATATAAAATATAAATAAGTAAAACAGTAACAAAATATCACATTACACTGGCACTTATCTAGTGAAAATCTCACTGGGCCCTAGTGAGATAACCAAAATGTTAAAAAGATACCGTATTTATCGGCGTATAACACGCACTTTTTAGGCTAAAATTTTTAGCCTAAAGTCTGTGTGCGTGTTATACGCCGATACACCCCCAGGAAAGGCAGGGGGAGAGAGGCCGTCGCTGCCCGCTTCTCTCCCCCTGCCTTTCCTGGGGTCTAGAGCGCTGCTGTCGGCCCTTTTCACCCCCTGGTTATCGGCGCCGCTGCCCGTTCTGTCCCCCTGACTATCGGTGCCGGCGCCGATAGCCAGGGGGAGAGAAGCGGCGCCGACAGCCAGGGGGAGAGAAGGGGCAGCGGCACCCATTGCCGGCGCCGCTGCCCCGTTGCCTCCCCCCATCCCCGGTGGCATAATTACCTGAGTCAGGTCCGCGCTGCTCCAGGCCTCCGTCGTGCGTCCCCGGCGTCATTGCTATGTGCTGAACGGCGCGGCGCATGATGTCAGAGCGCCGCATCATGCATAGCAACGACGCTGGGGACGCACGACGGAGACCTGGAGCAGCGCGGACCCGACTCAGGTAATTATGCCACCGGGGATGGGGGGAGGCAACGGGGCAGCGGCGCCAGCAATGGGTGCCGCTGCCCCTTCTCTCCCCCTGGCTGTCGGCGCCGCTTCTCTCCCCCTGGCTATCGGCGCCGGCACCAATAGTCACGGAGACAGAACGGGCAGCGGCGCCGATAACCAGGGGGTGAAAAGGGCCGACAGCAGCGCTCTAGACCCCAGGAAAGGCAGGGGGAGAGAAGCGGGCAGCGACGGCCTCTCTCCCCCTGCCTTTCCTGGGGGTATATCGGGGTATACACGCGCACACACGCACCCTCATTTTATCATGGATATTTGGGTAAAAAACTTTTTTTACCCAAATATCCTTGGTAAAATGAGGGTGCGTGTTATAGGCCGGTGCGTGGTATACCCCGATAAATATGGTATATGAATAAATTGATATTCAAATGAGTCCATAAATCTGCAGATAAAAAATACAATAAAAATAAAAATAAAATAAAATTGGCAAAAGGTGTTTGGATTTGTGGCAAAATGATTGTAACATAAAGTCAATAAAAAATGTAATAAACAAGTTGATGAATGGATGATACAGAGTATCTCTCACCACTGCTTCTGGCTTGATAGGTTGTGATAGATGAGTCACAGCCTTGTGTTCCTCATGTGCCCCAATGAGTAGAGGGGGGCACAGGTTGATATGTCTCCCTTAGCAGCCCCGTTGGCAGGCGAGCGCAAATAGATGTTGCGTACCGTGAGCTCCAATAGCGGGGGAGCATGCAGCAGTTTCAGCGCTGGGGACCTCGTTCGCTGACCGGCTTAGCACAGATGGCACTAGTCTGGCACTCCGGCAGGAGTGTCAGTCGGCTCGGGTGTGACAACGGGTCTGATGATGGTGGTACGCCGGGAGCAATGGAAGGTCCGGGATTGGCGTCCCACGTGGATGCAGGAGATGAGGCTATGCGATGCAGTAGATGGTAAGGTTACAGCCAGGCAGGGAGGAGTAGGACAGATTTAACTCCTCTGTTGCCAAGATGTATGCAGATGGCCACTGATAGTAACTGTGTGAATAGTGCCAGATTTCTAAACGCGTTTCGGGGTACTGGGAAACAAAGACCTCCGACCCCTTCCTCAGTAGAAATATGTAGCATTTACACATTTCTACTGAGGAAGGGGTCGGAGGTCTTTGTTTCCCAGTACCCCGAAACGCGTTTAGAAATCTGGCACTATTCACACAGTTACTATCAGTGTCCATCTGCAAACATCTTGGCAACAGAGGAGTTAAATCTGTCCTACTCCGCCCTGCCTGGCTGTAACCTTACCATCTACTGCATCGCATAGCCTCATCTCCTGCTTCCACGTGGGACGCCAATCCCGGACCTTCCATCGCTCCCGGCGTACCACCACCATCATCAGACCCGTTGTCACACCCGAGCCGACTGACACTCCTGCCGGAGTGCCAGACTAGTGCCATCTGTGTTAAGCCGGTCAGCGAACGAGGTCCCCAGCGCTGAAACTGCTGCATGCTCCCCCGCTATCGAAGCTCACGGTATGCAACATCTATTTGCGCCCCCTGCCAACGGGGCTGCTAAGGGAGACATATCAACCTATGCCCCCCTCTACTCATTGGGGCACACGAGGAACACAAGGCTGCGACTCATCTATCACAACCTATTAAGCCAGAAGCAGTGGTGAGAGATACTCTGTATCATCCATTCATCAACTTTTTTATTGACTTTATGTTACAATCATTTTGCCACAAATCCAAACACCTTTTGCAGAATTATTTTATTTTTATTGTATTTTTTATCTGCAGATTTATGGACTCATTTGAATATCAATTTATTCATATATCTTTTTTACATTTTGGTTATCTCACTAGGGCCCAGTGAGATTTTCACTAGATAAGTGCCAGTGTAATGTGATATTTTGTAACTGTTTTACTTATTTATATATTATATTTTATAATCTGAATTAAAAATAATTTTTGAGTAAACGCTGTTATATCTATCTTTGCCCACACCATTATGCACCATCGGTGAGGTCCTAGAGGCATAAGCTATAGGTTTTCATTAGATTTGTAAATTACTTCTATAAAAAAATCTTAATCCTTCCAATAGTTATTAGCTTCTGAAGTTGAGTTGCTGTTTTCTGTCTAACTGCTTTCTGATGACTCACGTCCCGGCAGCTGTCCAGCTCCTATGGTGATATTCTCCCATCATGCAAGGGATATTCTCCCATCATGCACAACTCCCGTGATGTGACATCATCATTGAGCAGTTAGACAGAACACTTCAGAAGCTAATAACTATTGGAAGGATTAAGACTTTTTAATAGAAGTAATTTACAAATCTGTTTAACTTTCCGGAGCCAGTTGATATATAAAAAAAGTTTTTGCCTGGAATACCCCTTTAAATGAAGCAAAGTAAGATTGTTGAATTTCCCTTATCCTTCAGTAAAAAGGTATTGGTTGTTTCTCTGGGTCAGGGAGTTGAGATACAAGGGTAGTTGCTTTGGATGGGTTAAAAGTAACATATATAGTAGAGGCATCAGGAGGGGCATTGCGCCGTGCATGTTCATCAAGCCGCCTCGGGGTAGAAAAATAATTTCTGACAGGGGTCTCGGAAAGGCTGGCTGGATTAAAGGGTGACATGCAGAAGCGACTGGGTGTAATTATGTCTACCTGCTGCTTGAGCACCTGCTATTAGGGCAATCCATGGAGTGGAAGCGTAGCCGCCCACTAGGGGTGGCTGCATTAGGGCTGGTTCTATCCCCCCAGTAGCTACATTGGTCTTGTTGTCCTCTGAGAATTGCTTCTCCTCCCCTCCATTAACAGAGTGAGGGAGGATGGGTGTAGGATGAACATGGTAGGAGCCATCAGAATTAAGCACAGGATACATGGGAGTAGGCCTTCCAGGTATAGCAAGATGGCTGCCAGGGGTGGGGCCAGAAGTAGGGGAAGTAGGAGTATTGGGTGAACCAAGATGGCTGCCAGGGGCAGAAGTGGGAGTACCCATACTTCCAGGTATACCAAGAATGCCACCAGTTCCTAATATGGAAGGGGCAGGTGTTTTTAGGTCATTACTGGGGGCGGAAACTGGGTTTGGCCTCTGAGCACCACAACTATAACATGTATCTCGCCAGGGGCCGTTCTGGGCACCTCAATTAAAACATATCCACCCTGATTTGCCATTATAGGGTGGTGGCTGACTTAAAACATTGATGGGGGTCAGGAGCATTTCATCAGCATTAAGACATTTATGGTAAACATGTATCTTCTTATGCGCATGTTCCATTTCTTGTTCTAACCAATTTTCCTTGTGCACAAATGTAGCAGTATTAAACCATGCTTCTGCCTTCTTCAGCAGATCAACTAGTAATCCTTTCTTCTCTCTGAGAATTTTTTCCGCCACATTTCTAGCTTCCTCCCATTAATGGTTGCATATTACATATTTTCATTAGTTTACCCAACTTTTTCACATTTTCTTCACCCTCTCTTTCTGCCACCAGATCACATGCTAATATTCCTCTCCCTGGCTTCACCTGTTTCTGTCCCATCCTTACTTCTTTGGACCTCCCAGTGGGAGCCCAAACAGATCTGCTGCTCAATTCTGCTCTTCCGTCTCACAGTCCTCTGGCTGTTCTTGGTGGCGGGGGCACCTAACTTGCTCACTGCCCTTCTCTCTTGCTTTACCTTCTATTTCTTCCAAAGATAGTCCCTACTTCCAATCCTCTATTGGAAAGTGCACATTCAGTCTAAAAACCACTAACTCTTCAAACTCTGGTATAATTGGGTGACGTCCCAAGAGTTCACTCGGATAACCTGGGCTAATCACTTTAAGCAATCTCTAACCCCCTATCTAAAACTGCTAACATTAATCCACAGACACAATTTGGACATGACATGACATAACACATATACAGATAACATACAATATACACACTAGGACAAGTCACAGAGATGTCTCATTATCAGAAAAATCCAGTGTGCATGCATGTACCACAGACACTAACTATACACTGTGGCCCACATTTATCATTGCAGTGCAAGTGAAGCATTTTTTTACACCTTTTTTTTGTGTGCTGATAATGTGTAGGAGCACCACATTTATTAAAAGGTAAAAAAGCTTTGATAAATTTTGTGCAGGTCCACATTTTCTGAAATTTCTGTCTACACATACACCAAAAAGCTACACCATGTCTGAGCTGGTGTAGTTTTAGAGACTTTTCAGTGGCTTTGCGCCTTTTTTTGCTCCTTTTTACAAAAAGGGGCAATGATAAATCCCTTCCATATCATGTCTATTGCCAAAATCAGTGGATTGCAACTCAAAATCAGTGGATTGCAACTCAAAATCAGCAGAAATGTGTAAACAAAAAGGGGCATAAAAAGGCGCAAAAAACCCTGCTTGCGCCTTTTTTTGCCCCTTTTTTAGACACAAAAAACTGTCTAAAGACAATGATAAATGTGGGCCTGTGTCTCTATTAACCTCTTAAGGACGCAGGACGTGACCCCACGTCATACCGGGCTAATAGAGTGTGGCACTGATCATTGTGCTGCACGCTATTAACCTTTTAGACGCAGTGTTCAAAGTTGATCGCCAAGTCTAAAATGAAAGTAAAAGCTTCCCGGCAGCTCAGTTGGGCTGATCGGGACCATCGCGGTGAAAATGCGATGTCCCGATCAGCTAGAAAAAGAGCAGAGGGCGGAGGTCCCCTTAACTGCCTCTGTCACTTCCGATCAGGGGTTGATTGCTCCAAGCCTGAAATAGAGGCTTGAGCAATCGACCGCCGATAACACTGATCTTTGCCGTGTCAATGCACGGCAATGATCTGTGTATGAAATCCGTATGTTCAGTGTAATAGCCACTAGGCGGGGCTATTACACTGCAAAAATAGTGTGAACAAAAAGTTAATAAAGATCATTTAACCCCTTCCCTAATAAAAGTAAGAATCACCTAGCTTTTCCTATTTAAAAAAAGAACTGTGTAAATAAAAATAAACATATGTGGTATTGCCACGTGCGGAAATTTCCAAACTATAAAAATGTATTGTTAATTAAACCGCACGGCAATGGCGTACGCACACCCACTAATAATCTAACTAACAGAAATATCTGTAGCAGCAGTTATTAGTGCCCTTTCCTATTCAATCACCCTGAGACCCAGCCCTCTTCTTGAGAACACACACACTCAAGATATACCCGGGCAACAGATTTACCACTTTATGACAGGTTCAGCAAACATACTCCGGCAAGAACTTTTACCTGTCTTATATGTTGGCCGCAAGCCAGTCAGCTAAGTCATAATGCAGACCAAGCAAGGGAGACCGAGTACTGGCTAGGTTACAACAAGAAATGTGTCCTACAGTACTTTTAGAGTTCATCAGGCTCATCTGTGTCCCGTCTGTATCCAGTTTGTCGGGCTTGATGCCTTGTCTCTCGCCACTACTTTACGGTACCAATACTCGGAGTGCCTCTTTGGGTGTCAACTGAAGTGGAACTCTCCTTCAGGACCTAGTGGATATCTGTCTCATCCAAATCAATTATTATTTGATGTATGCATCAAAGTAAGTTAATAACAAACTGACATGTGATTCAGTACAGAAATTCTTCCTTCTTTTTTTCTTTATTGCAGCATTTCACAGTGGTTTATATAGACTTCAGAATTAACATAAATTACCACCCATATTATTGATTAATTATTAGTGAATTGTGTGTTTAAGGTACGTGTACATAGTTTTTCTATCATGCACAAGTTTGACTTGTTTTGCTTCTAAGCACTAAGAAATTATTAACCTTGTTATTCTCCCCGAATATTCAAATGTCATTTTGACATTACTTCATCTCTCTGCAAACAGTTCAATCTTGATTGTCAGGCTACACTGCGGGAAAGGCTTATGATTTCTGTCAGGTCAGCTAGTATTGAGCAAAAGAACTAAGCAGATGTAAAATATGACATTTTATACCAATAAAAAAAAAATATATATATATATATATATATATATATATGATTATATTTATTTAATTCATTACAATAGTACATATTTCACATATATATTTTGGTGACACTAGAGATGAGTGAACTTTTGAAAAATTTGATTTGGCCGATTCTGAAAACTTTCCCCCAAAAAAAATTTCGGGTCAAATTTATTTGCGGCAAATCTATATTTAACATGGCTATTTCTGGCCTACAGAGAGCCTCAATAGGGGTGTAGAATACTTTCTTCTAACACAGAGGGAGTTTGCTAGGGTAGTGAAATAATACTGTTATTCAGAATGACATGCAGATTACAGGCATCACTGTTAGAATCACTGCCGCAGAGTGGCACAATGACAGAGCCTGGAGGTGCTATCAGTATGAGGAGACCATATAGTGACTGAATGGCACAGCGTGGAGGTGTTAGCAACATGAGGAGACAAATATAGGGGCTAAATGACACAGCGTGGAGGTGTTGACAGCATGAGGAGACCATATAGTGGCTGAATGACACAGCGTGGAGGTGTTGGCAGCATGAGGAGACCATATAGTGGCTAAATGACACAGTGTGGAGGTGTTGCCAGTATGTGAAGACCATATATAGTGGCTAAATGAAACCGCGTGGAGGTGTTGGCAGCATGTGGAGACCATATAGTAGTGGCTGAATGACAAAGCTTAGATGTGGCTGAAGCATGAGGAGACCATATAGTGGCTGAATGACACAGCATGGAGGTGTTGGCAGCATGAGGAGACCATATAGTGGCTGAATGACACAGCTTGGATGTGGCTGAAGCATGAGGAGACCATATAGTGGCTGAATGACACAGCTTGGATGTGGCTGAAGCATTAGGAGACCATATAGTGGCTGACTGACACAGTGTGGTGGTGTTGGCAGCATGAGGAGACCATATAGTGGCTGAATGACACAGCGTGGAGGTGTTGGCAGCATGAGGAGACCATATAGTGGCTGAATGACACAGCGTGGAAGTGTTGGTAGCATGAGGAGACCATATAGTGACTGAATGACACAGCTTAGATGTGGCTGAAACATGAGGAGACCATATAGTGGCTGAATGACACAGCGTGGAGGTGTTGGCAGCATGTGAAGACCATATAGTGGCTAAATGACACCACGTGGAGGTGTTGGCAGCATGAGGAGACCTTTTAGTGGCTGAATGACACAGCCTGGAGCTGGCAGCAGCATGAGTAGACACTAGGGCTTCACAATCCCTAAGATTTAAAAATAAATTTTGAAATTTAAATTGATGATTTATGGTAGCTAGGGCTACCATAAAATTTAGGCCCAGGCCCAGCAGCATCAGTAAACCATGTATTGGCTGAATGACACAGCCTGGAGGTGGCTGAATTATGAGGAGACCATATAGTGTCTAAATGTCACAACCTGGAGTTGGCTGAAGCATGAGGAGACCAAAAAATGTTGGCCCAGGCCCAGCAGCATCAGTAAACCATGTATTGGCTGAATGACACAGCCTGGAGGTGGCTGAATCATGAGGGGACCATATAGTGGCTAAATGGCACAGCCTGAAAGTAGCTGAAGAATGAAGAGACCATATGAATGGCCCAGCCTGGAGTTGGCTGAAAAATGAGGAGACCATTGGAGGTGGCCTCAGTATTTAGTGTCCCGGGTCCCAGGAGTCACATGGCAGCTCAATGACAGAACGTAAAGGTGGCATCAGTATGAGGAGACCATATAGTGGCTGAATGAATGCCTGGAGTTTGTGGCAGCATGAGGAGACCATATAGTGTCTGAATGGCACAACCTGGAGTTGGCTGAAGCATGAGGAGACCATAGAGTGTCGAATGGCATAGCCTTGAGTTGGCTGAGGCATGAGGAGATCATATAGTGGCTTAATGGCACAGCCTGGAGTTGGCTGAAGTATGAGAAGAGACCATATAGTGTTTGAATGGCACAGCCTGGAGTTGGCTGAAGCATGAGGATACCATATAGTGTCTGAATGGCACAGCCTGGAGTTGGCTGAAGCATGAGGATACCATATAGTGTCTGAATGGCACAGCCTGGAGTTGGCTGAAGCATGAGGATACCATATAGTGGCTGAATGGCACAGCCTGGAGTTGGCTGAAGCATGAGGAGACCATAGAGTGTCGAATGGCATAGCCTGGAGCTGGCTAAGGCATGAGGAGACCATATAGTGGCTGAATGGCACAGCCTGGAGTTGGCTGAAGCATGAGGAGACTATATAGTGTTTGAATGGCACAGCCTGGAGGTGGCTGAGGCATGAGGAGACCATATAGTGGCTGAATGAGACAGTCTGGAGGTGGCAGCATCAGCATCAGGAGTCCTGAAAGTGACCCTAATACAGAGGAATTTCTGAAACTAGGGACCAGCGCCTTAATTATGTTTTGCAGTATCCATGGCAGTACAATGAGAGAGCCTGGAGGTGGTAGCATCAGCATGAGGAGACCATAGAGCAGCACATTTAGAAAGCCTGGAGGGGGCAGCATCAGCATGAGGCGACCAAAGAGCAGCATAATTAGAGAGCCTGGAGGTGGCAGCATCAGCATGAGGAGACCATATGGCGGCACAATGACAGAGCTATGAGGTGGTAGCATTAGCATGAGGAGACCATCGAGCAGCAGAATGAGAAAGCCAGGAGGGGGCAGCAGCAGCAGCATGAGGCCCATGCCAACTGAGGGTTGAGTTGAGTCTGAGGAATCCACCGACTGTTGACTGGGGGTGTTGGATGTCACTTGGGATGAAGTGGATGACCAAGTCAACCGATCAATCACGGCTGCTGGGTTGCTGGTCATGAAACGACTGCTAGCTGACACCGGAAGCTCAGACCTCACACTGTGGCTCTGGCTGGCACGCACCCCTACTCTGCTGCGACCTCTGCCTGCGCCTCATGAATTTAGGCCTCTGCCACTCCTCTGTGCACATCCTGGCACTACTCTGCCTGACATACGTATTGCGTATATGAGGAGAGTACAATACGCTTCACTACGCTTAAAACAGTATTTGTCTAGAACAGCATCAGGTGTGTACTATTGGCTGTCCCTTGACAGTATCTAGGCCATTGACAGATTAACAGGTACAAAATAGAACACTACTCAGATGTATGCATGTGGTACGCACTTATAAGGGCAGAAAAATGCGCTACAGTACACTTTAAAAAAGTATTTTAGTACAACACTAGCCGGTGAGTACTTTTGCCTGGACTTTCACAGTATTTAGGCCCTTGACAGATTAACAGGTATAAAATAGTACACTACTTAGATGTAGGTATGGGGTATATACTTATGAGGGCAGAAAAATGTGCTGCAGTACACTTAAAAAAGTATCTGAGTACAACAGCAGTCGGTGAGTACTTTTGCCTGGACTTTCACAGTATCTAGGCCCTTGACAGATTAACAGGTACAAAATAGTACACTACTTAGATGTAGGTATGTGGTATGTACTTATGAGGGCAGAAAAATGCGCTACAGTACACTTAAAAAAATGATTTGAGTAAAACACCAGTAGGTGATTACTTTTGGCTGTCCTTTCACAGTATACAGGCCCTTGACAGATTAACAGGTACAAAATAGTACACTACTTAGATGTAGGGATGTGGTATGCACTTATGAGGGCAGAAAAATGCGCTACAGTACGCTTAAAAAACATATTTTAGTAAAACACCAGCCGGTGAGAACTTTTGCCTGGACTATCACAGTATCTAGACCCTTGACAGATTAACAGGTACAAAATCGTACACTACTTAGATGTATGTATGTGGTATGCACTTATGAGGGCAGAAAATGCGCTACAGTAAACTTAAAAAAGTATTTGAGTACAACACTAGCCGGTGAGTACTTTTGCCTAGACTTTCACAGTATCTTGGCCATTGACAGATTAACAGGTACAAAACAGTACACCACTTAGATGTAGGTATGTGGTATGCACTTATGAGGGCAGAAAAATGCGCTACAGTACGCAAGAAAGAAAAATTTGCCCACAACACCAGCAGTACACAACAATGCTGCAGCACACAGTTACTGTGTACTAAACCCAAAATTGCAAAAGACACTCTCTCAAATACTATTAGGAATGGACTGCTGGTTATGGATTATACCGTCTACAGACTAGTATAACCAGCAGACCAGTTGTTGTGGAACAAAGACACAGATTTGCCCTAAAAAATAATTTCTCCCTCCTCTGAAAATGTTTCTGCAGCTGAGGCAACACAAAGCTCTCTGCCCTTCTCTGTAATACAATGCTGTTCACAGTGACTAAGGGGTTAATCGCTGCAGTAAGAATAAATTTCTGTGCAAAAACTTTGTGCTCTGTGTCTTACAGAAGGCTGAGGTGACTAAGAGGTGAAACGCTTCTGCAAAAAGCTTTTCTGTGTAACACACACACTGCGATGTCTGTACTATCTCTCTGCAGTGTAATGAATGAAATGACGAGCTGGAAAATGGCTGCAGATTATATAGGGCTGTGACATCACAGGGGTGACTGGCTGCTGATAGGCTTCATCCTGCATGTGATTCAGGGTCATATCGCCTACTTCCCTTCCCACCTTGCCTTCCCAGCGTTCCTTGCCCCATGTACTGACATTTGGATCCACCATTTTAGATGCCCTGGAGCCTGGACCGCAGTAAATAGAGTTTAATGAAGCGATTCGGGCCATAGACTTGCGGCTGTCACGATGCCGGCTGGCAGGAGGTGGATCCTCTGTGCCAGAGAGGGATTGGCGTGGACCGTGCTAGTGGACCGGTTCTAAGTCACTACTGGTGTTCACCAGAGCCCGCCGCAAAGCGGGATGGTCTTGCTGCCGCGGTAGTAACCAGGTCGTATCCACTAGCAACGGCTCAACCTCTCTGACTGCTGAAGATAGGCGCGGTACAAGGGAGTAGACAAAAGCAAGGTCGGACGTAGCAGAAGGTCGGGGCAGGCAGCAAGGATCGTAGTCAGGGGCAACGGCAGGAGGTCTGGAACACAGGCTAGGAACACACAAGGGAACGCTTTCACTGGCACAATGGCAACAAGATCCGGCGAGGGAGTGCAGGGGAAGTGAGGTATATATATGGAGTGCACAGGTGAACACACTAATTAGAACCACTGCGCCAATCAGCGGCGCAGTGGCCCTTTAAATCGCAGAGACCCGACGCGCGCGCGCCCTAGGGAGCGGGGCCACGCGCGCCGGGACAGGACCGACGGAGAGCGAGTCAGGTACGGGAGCCGGGGTGCGCATCGCGAGCGGGCGCCAGCCGCATCGCGAATCGCATCCCGGCTGGAGGCGGTATCGCAGCGCACCTGGTCAGTGGATCCGACCGGGGCGCTGCAGCAGCGAGAGTGTAGCGAGCGCTCCGGGGAGGAGCGGGGACCCGGAGCGCTCGGCGTAACAGTACCCCCCCCCTTGGGTCTCCCCCTCTTCTTTGAGCCTGAGAACCTGAGGACCAGACTTTTATCCAGGATATTGTCCTCAGGTTCCCAGGATCTCTCTTCAGGACCACAGCCCTCCCAGTCAACCAGAAAAAAGGTTTTCCCTCTGACCTTTTTGGAGGCCAGTATCTCCTTTACAGGAAAGATGTCCGAAGAACCGGAGACAGGGGTGGGAGAAATAAGTTTAGGAGAGAAACGGTTGAGGATGAGTGGTTTAAGAAGAGAGACATGAAAGGCATTAGGAATACGAAGAGAAGGAGGAAGAAGAAGTTTGTAAGAGACAGGATTAATCTGGCACAAAACTTTGAAAGGACCAAGATAGCGTGGTCCCAATTTGTAGCTGGGAACACGGAAGCGGACATATTTAGCGGAGAGCCATACCTTGTCTCCGGGAGAAAAAATGGGGGGAGCTCTTCTTTTCTTATCAGCAAACTTCTTCATGCGTGATAAAGCCTGTAAGAGAGAATTTTGGGTCTCTTTCCATATGGTGGAAAGATCACGAGTTATTTCATCCACAGCGGGCAAACCAGAGGGCAAGGGAGTAGGGAGGGGGGGAAGAGGGTGACGGCCGTACACCACGAAAAATGGGGATTTGGAAGAAGATTCAGAGACTCTGAAGTTATACGAGAATTCGGCCCATGGTAGAAGATCTGCCCAGTCATCCTGGCGGGAGGAAACAAAATGCCGTAAATAATCACCCAGGACCTGGTTAATTCTTTCTACTTGCCCATTGGATTGAGGATGATAAGCAGAAGAAAAGTTTAATTTAATCTTGAGTTGTTTACAGAGAGCCCTCCAGAATTTTGACACGAATTGGACGCCTCTATCCGAGACGATCTGCGTGGGCAACCCGTGAAGACGAAAAATGTGTACAAAAAATTGTTTTGCCAACTGAGGCGCTGAAGGAAGACCAGGAAGAGGAATAAAATGTGCCATCTTGGAAAATCGATCAACGACCACCCAAACAACAGTGTTGCCACGGGATGGGGGTAAGTCTGTAATAAAGTCCATACCAATCAGAGACCAAGGCTGTTCGGGGACAGGCAGAGGGTGAAGGAGACCAGCAGGCTTCTGGCGAGGAGTCTTGTCCCGGGCACAGACAGTGCAGGCCCGCACAAAATCAACAACATCCGTCTCCAGAGTCGGCCACCAATAGAAACGAGAGATGAGTTGCACGGATTTCTTGATGCCCGCATGGCCTGCGAGATGGGAGGAGTGACCCCATTTGAGGATTCCGAGGCGTTGGCGTGGAGAGACGAAGGTCTTCCCTGGAGGAGTTTGCCTGATGGAGGCTGGAGAAGTGGAGATCAGGCAGTCAGGAGGAATGATGTGTTGCGGAGAGAGCTCTACTTCCGAGGCATCCGAGGAACGAGAGAGAGCATCGGCCCTGATGTTCTTATCGGCAGGGCGAAAGTGAATTTCAAAATTAAACCGGGCAAAGAACAGAGACCACCTGGCCTGGCGAGGATTCAGCCGTTGGGCAGACTGGAGATAGGAGAGATTCTTGTGATCGGTGTAAATAATAACTGGAAATTTTGATCCCTCCAGCAGATGCCTCCATTCCTCAAGTGCTAATTTAATGGCCAGTAGCTCTCGATCCCCGATGGAGTAGTTCCTCTCCGCCGGAGAGAAGGTCCTAGAAAAAAAACCACAGGTAACAGCATGCCCGGAAGAATTTTTTTGTAGAAGAACCGCTCCAGCTCCTACTGAGGAGGCATCAACCTCCAATAGGAAGGGTTTAGATGGGTCAGGTCTGGAGAGCACGGGAGCAGAAGAAAAGGCAGACTTAAGCCGTTTAAAGGCGTCTTCCGCTTGAGGAGGCCATGACTTAGGATTGGCATTCTTTTTGGTTAAAGCCACGATAGGAGCCACAATGGTGGAAAAATGTGGAATAAATTGTCTGTAATAATTGGCGAACCCCAAAAAACGTTGGATAGCACGGAGTCCGGAGGGGCGTGGCCAATCTAAGACGGCAGAGAGTTTGTCTGGATCCATTTGTAGTCCCTGGCCAGAGACCAAGTATCCTAGGAAAGGAAGAGATTGACATTCAAACAGACATTTCTCCATTTTGGCATAAAGTTGGTTGTCACGAAGTCTCTGAAGAACCATGCGGACATGCTGGCGGTGTTCTTCTAGGTTGGCAGAAAAAATCAGAATATCGTCCAGATACACAACAACACAGGAATATAAGAGATCACGAAAAATTTCATTAACAAAGTCTTGGAAGACGGCAGGGGCGTTGCACAGGCCAAAGGGCATGACCAAATACTGAAAGTGTCCATCTCTAGTGTTAAATGCCGTTTTCCATTCATCCCCCTCCCTGATGCGGATGAGATTATAAGCACCTCTTAAGTCCAGTTTGGTAAAGATGTGGGCACCTTGGAGGCGATCAAAGAGTTCAGAGATAAGAGGTAGAGGGTAGCGGTTCTTTACCGTGATTTTATTAAGACCGCGGTAGTCAATGCAAGGACGTAGGGAGCCATCTTTTTTGGACACAAAGAAAAATCCAGCTCCGGCAGGAGAGGAGGATTTGCGGATAAAGCCCTTTTTTAAATTTTCCTGGATGTACTCAGACATAGCAAGAGTCTCTGGGGCGGACAGAGGATAAATTCTGCCCCGGGGTGGAGTAGTGCCAGGGAGGAGGTCAATAGGACAGTCATAAGGCCTGTGAGGAGGTAGAGTCTCAGCTTGTTTTTTGCAAAACACATCAGCAAAGTCCATATAGGCCTTAGGAAGACCGGTTACAGGGGGAACCACAGGGTCACGGCAGGGAGTACTGGGAACCGATTTAAGGCAGTCCTTGAAACAAGAGGTACCCCAGCTCTTGATCTCCCCTGTGGACCAATCCAGGGTTGGGGAATGGTGTTGAAGCCAGGGTAGTCCAAGGAGAATTTCGGAAGTGCAATTGGGGAGGACCAAAAACTCAATTTTTTCGTGATGAGGTCCGATGCACATTAGGAGGGGCTCCGTGCGGAAACGTATGGTACAGTCCAATCTTTCATTGTTAACACAATTGATGTAGAGGGGTCTGGCGAGACTGGTCACCGGGATGTTGAACCTGTTGATGAGAGAGGCCAAAATAAAATTTCCTGCAGATCCGGAATCCAAGAAGGCCATGGTAGAGAAGGAAAAGGTGGAGGCAGATATCCGCACAGGCACAGTAAGACGTGGAGAAGCAGAGTTGACATCAAGGACTGTCTCACCTTTGTGCGGAGTCAGCGTACGTCTTTCCAGGCGGGGAGGATGGATAGGACAATCCTTCAGGAAGTGTTCGGTACCGGCACAGTACAGGCAGAGATTCTCC
Organism: Hyla sarda; assembly: GCF_029499605.1. Taxonomy (NCBI): domain Eukaryota; kingdom Metazoa; phylum Chordata; class Amphibia; order Anura; family Hylidae; genus Hyla; species Hyla sarda. Next base: position 329,297,669 of record NC_079190.1, read on the forward strand.
ATGCGGCGTCGTGTCCTCTCTTGAGGTGTCAGGCGAGACCGGTCAACCTGCATAGCCTCCACGGCGGGAGGCACAGGAACGGATTGCAGGGGACCAGAGGAGAGAGGAGCCGGGGAGAAAAAACGCCTCGTGCGAACAAAGTCCATATCCTGACGGAGCTCCTGACGCCTTTCGGAAAAACGCATGTCAATGCGAGTGGCTAGATGAATGAGTTCATGTAGGTTAGCAGGGATTTCTCGTGCGGCCAGAACATCTTTAATGTTGCTGGATAGGCCTTTTTTAAAGGTCGCGCAGAGGGCCTCATTATTCCAGGATAGTTCTGAAGCAAGAGTACGGAATTGTACGGCGTACTCGCCAACGGAAGAATTACCCTGGACCAGGTTCAGCAGGGCAGTCTCAGCAGAAGAGGCTCGGGCAGGTTCCTCAAAGACACTTCGAATTTCCGAGAAGAAGGAGTGTACAGAGGCAGTGACGGGGTCATTGCGGTCCCAGAGCGGTGTGGCCCATGACAGGGCTTTTCCAGACAGAAGGCTGACTACGAAAGCCACCTTAGACCTTTCAGTAGGAAACTGGTCCGACATCATCTCCAAGTGCAGGGAACATTGTGAAAGAAAGCCACGGCAAAATTTAGAGTCCCCATCAAATTTATCCAGCAAGGATAGTTGTAGGCCTGAAGCGGCCACTCGCTGCGGAGGAGGTGCAGGAGCTGGCGGAGGAGATGATTGCTGAAGCTGTGGTAGTAGCTGCTGTAGCATCACGGTCAGTTGAGACAGCTGGTGGCCTTGTTGCGCTATCTGTTGTGACTGCTGGGCGACCACCGTGGTGAGGTCGGAGACAACTGGCAGAGGAACTTCAGCGGGATCCATGGCCGGATCTACTGTCACGATGCCGGCTGGCAGGAGGTGGATCCTCTGTGCCAGAGAGGGATTGGCGTGGACCGTGCTAGTGGACCGGTTCTAAGTCACTACTGGTGTTCACCAGAGCCCGCCGCAAAGCGGGATGGTCTTGCTGCGGCGGTAGTAACCAGGTCGTAACCACTAGCAACGGCTCAACCTCTCTGACTGCTGAAGATAGGCGCGGTACAAGGGAGTAGACAAAAGCAAGGTCGGACGTAGCAGAAGGTCGGGGCAGGCAGCAAGGATCGTAGTCAGGGGCAACGGCAGGAGGTCTGGAACACAGGCTAGGAACACACAAGGGAACGCTTTCACTGGCACAATGGCAACAAGATCCGGCGAGGGAGTGCAGGGGAAGTGAGGTATATATATGGAGTGCACAGGTGAACACACTAATTAGAACCACTGCGCCAATCAGCGGCGCAGTGGCCCTTTAAATCGCAGAGACCCGGCGCGCGCGCGCCCTAGGGAGCGGGGCCGCGCGCGCCGGGACAGGACCGACGGAGAGCGAGTCAGGTACGGGAGCCGGGGTGCGCATCGCGAGCGGGCGCCAGCCGCATCGCGAATCGCATCCCGGCTGGAGGCGGTATCGCAGCGCACCCGGTCAGTGGATCCGACCGGGGCGCTGCAGCAGCGAGAGTGTAGCGAGCGCTCCGGGGAGGAGCGGGGACCCGGAGCGCTCGGCGTAACAGTGGCAATATTCGCATTCGTTGCAAATCAAATTTTTCATCAAATTGGTAATGAATTCGGGTTCCTCAGCTTCGATTCGCTCATCTCTAGTTGACACGTATAATTTTCTGCGGTAAAAGTGTTCCACTGTATTCCATAATGGTGATTTACAGGTTTTTCTATGTCTTAAAGCCCGTCGCTGGATTGTTGATAGATGGTGTTTATCTTTGTAGCCTTGAGTAAGGGCATTTTGTCTACACCTGTAGTAGGTCTTTGTTGCAATGTTTATATCAAAGCAGCCATGTGACCTGAGACTGACACATTTATATTTGGAAGCTCAGTTGATATTTTCATTTTCACAGAAATGGACAACTAAGGAAACCCTGCTTGGATCTCTTAACACTGAACATCTGACTTCTGCTGAAGCTGTGGCATGTGGTAATTCACCCAACAATGTTTTTATTTTTATTTTTGGTGCACAAAATGTGCCACTATTTTGGAACATGAAAGAAAAATAGAAAACACATTTATTTTGGAAAGTGTATTTACAAACAGACTCTGACAAGCTTTTATTTATTTTCCCAAATGTTACTATGTTATTATGGAGAAGAGTGGCACAGTGTTTGGAAAAAATCACACACTTATTTTAACCCTGGACAAAATTTGTACTAGTTTTGTGTGGATTCTTCATAGTTCAACATATACATACACATACATTTCAACTGAGCTAATGCCTATAGCTGATATATCTTGTACAGTAAGATAAATTAACCATTTTCAAACCCATAATTTTTACCATTCCAGATAGTTACAGTAAATTATACATTTTGCTAGCGCAGGATAGACACAATGAGGGAGATTTATCAAAACCTGTGCAGAGGAAAACTTGCCCAGTTGCCCATAGCAACCAATCAGCTTGCTTCTTTCATTTTTATGAAGGCCTGTGAAAAATGAAAGAAGCGATCTGATTGGTTGCTATGGGCAACTGGGCAAGTTTTCCTCTGCACAGGTTTTGATAAATCTCCTCCAATGTTATTTTGACTTTTCATGCGTTTTTGCTAGTTATTCTATATAATAAATTTTCCATAGCAATAAATCACTTATTTCTGTCCTAGTCGTGATTGCTGCTTGCTCTTTTCCTGATTTTTAAAATGTGCACATGACAAAAAAAGCTATATTTTCCACTCTGCTTTAGTGATAGCATCCGGTATATGTTCCTTATTGTAACTCTAGTTTAAAAAAAAAAAGAGAAGGTAGTAAACTTGTTATGTGCAGGATTTCGCTTATGCAAGATTTATGCTGATTTCATTGGAAAAGGATTGTGCAGGAAAAACAATTCTCTAAGCAATCTGGTGGCTAATGGTAGACTGAATGCATGATGGGATTGATGGGAATGCACTTTGTATTATATCAAAATGTAAACTAAATGGCTGAACACAGCTTCAAATCTGCAGCTTCAAATCCTTGGCAAGTATGTGCAGGATACTGCATGTGTGAATAGACTCTAAGGAGTAATCCCATTTTGCAAAGTGAGCGCACATAACTAGATATGCATTCATTTATAATCATTGGGGGAGATTCATCAAAACCTGTACAGGGGAAAAGTTGCTGAGTTGCACATAGTAACCAATCACATTGCTTCTTTCATTTAAAAAAAAAAAAAAAGGCCTCTGAAAAATGAAAGAAGCAATCTGATTGGTTACTATGTGCAACTCAGCAACTTTTCCTCTGGACATGTTTTGATAAATCTCCCCCAATATTGGGTTTACAACTTCTTGAACCCACATAACCTTGATTATGAATGTGGCTGCAGAATTCATTCAGTGTTGGAGCTCCTTCACTGTTTTTCCTTTCACAGCAGCACCCCAGCCACCTGTCCAGCTGCAGAATCATCTTTGTCCTAGCTAAAGCACAAGCTTGGACAAAGTCCTGGAAGTGAGAGTGAGGAAAGCATTTCTCTGTGCTCCCTACTGTCCTATCCAACCGACTCCTGTCTAATGCAATGCAATGATTAGATAAAGAGACCCAGCAGAGTAGTGGAGATTCAAGAAGGGACTGAATGTATGGTGACTGAGGGCAAGCTCGGTGCTTACCTTGGACACACCCCTTTCTAAGCAGTGGATGTCAGAATGAGTGAGCACCAGAACAGAGGGATTTTTAAGCCAAATACAGAAACCAGACACATAAAAAAGACAGGTAAAGCATCTGCATGACCAAGTAACATATAAATATGAAGAGGAAGCCCACAAACCTAATCTGAGATACTATAACCAAAAAAGGTTGTTAATGCTCACCTACCATCACAGTAAGAAAGGAAACCCAAGCAAAGAAAGACTGTTCAAAGAAAGAGCCATGTCACCGTGATTCACAGGATCATGAAGTGGCATGGCATGTAAGTTATTACCCTATTGGAAGAGAATGCCCCATTAAGTGTCCTGTATAAGCAATATACCAGGTACTGGGCAAACTAACAAACCAACTCATCTATGAATTCTGTAGGCTCACTGGGAGACTGGATGCCTTTATTATGAGGTGCATTCATTTTAGGCACTTTGTTATTCCTGCTATGATCTTATTTGCCTTGGCAGCAATTGCCTGGTGCTAGTGGCTTAAAGGGGTTCTCCAAAGGATAGGGGATAAGATGCTTGATCGCGGGAGTCCTGCCGCTGGGGACCCCTGTGATCTTGCACACGGCACCCTGTTTGTAATCAGTCCCCGGAGCTTGTTCGCTCCGGGTCTGATTACCGGTGTCCACATGGCCGGCGGCGCGTGACGTCACGCCTCCGCCCCTGTGTGATGTCACGCATCCAGTCTCCCCTCAATGCAAGCCTATGGGAGGGGGCGTGACAGCTATCATGCCCCCTCCCGTAGGCTTGCATTGAGGGGGCGGAGCGTGACGTCACACGGGGGCGGAGGCGTGACGTTACACGCCGCCGGCCCTGTGGTCGCCAGTAATCAGACCCGGAGCGAACACGCTCTGGGGACTGATTGCAAACGGGGTGCCACGTGCAAGGTCACGGGGGTCCCCAGCGGCGGGACTCTCGCGATCAGGCATCTTATCCCCTATCCTTTGGATAGGGGATATGATGTCTAAGCACCGGAGAACCCCTTTAAGTAAATATTTTCTAAGAATAATGCCCCATCCCCAAGTATCTACCAATAGGTTAGTAATATATGTCAATTATTGCCACACTATTTAAACATGTGCACACACATTCAATAAGTACATGCACTGTTCCAGTCAATGATAGCTACGATTTCTAACATGCTTGCAAATTATGTTGTTTGAAAGACATCTAAAAAAATGGAGCAAAATGTCACCCATGCACATTGCTACTTCATCCTTTATGAATGGTGCAGAGACAACTGAATGCTGTACCAGGAGCTCCCATGACTGAAAGAAGCAATCGTGCACATATGCAACCTGGCTCTACATCCTAATGGGAGACTCAGATCCCGTTCTCAATGGTAGGTGATCCAAGCACTGAGGTCCCCTGCGATTAGATACTGTAGATGTCTGCTAGGACACACCAACCATAGTGTGGTTCTATAGAAATAATTGTAAACACATTATGGGGTCATTTTTTACCATGAGTGACTTTTGGGTTCTTTTTTCTGGTCAGCATCTGGCTACGGATGCTGGTGTCTGCTCACAGCTGGAGTGACCATTGTTAAAAACTGTGTGACTTTGCAAAAGTTGAATGTTGTAAATTAGTGCATAAACTATGCGCCTAGGAAACCACATCCAAACCTTGTCCAAAAAACGCCCACTGGGTTCTCTGGTGCATTTATATAAGCCAGTAAAAAGTTGCATCATAAATGTGGCACACTCTCTGTCACACAACTTTGCAAATATATAAGCCAATTTGGACTTTGATAAAGGACCCCCAAAAGTAAACCATGTTTCCTATTCAGCTTTTTTCCCATGTCTCCCAACCAGAGCCCCTTAGCGGACCATGATGTTTACAAGAAAAAAAAAAGGATTTTACCGATACAATGAACAATTTAGAATTCATAATAAGAGCATCTCATTCAAGAATTCATATACAGAAGTAGAGCTGTCACTTATTTCCCCATTTGTGTGAACATGTTCTAATAATCAATAGGTAATAACTGCTATCAAATTGAAGACGCACACACAAACCTCGCGTGTGCACATCTATAAAAAAAAAATGCTGTTTATCAAATATTTGACATGCCATAAGAAATGTCCCGTCAGTTTAATGACTTGGCGTGACTTGTCGTTATTAGAGTACTTGATAGCCATAATGCCATGTTTGTAGATGCATAATTACTAAGGGGATTGTAAATCATACCCTATTTGTTTAGTCTTCAGTACTGTAATCCTGTGTTGAGCCGCACATCATTTCCATGGCTGGGGTTTTATGTGTAATCATTTATTTATTTCTTTACCTATTCTAGCAGCTGTTTAATTACACATGCCCCAAAGCACCTCACGTCCAGCACAGTTAATAGTGTAAGACTAATTTGCAGTCCTCAAAGGCATCGCTTAAGAGAAAAGAGAGCAGGGCCCGCACATGTCCAGCCATGACATAAATTGAAGGAGACAGAATTACCATTGATACAAATTAAAAACAAATAAAAAAAGAACACAAGCTTGGTAGTGGGATTTCAAACTCCATTATAGACTGATTTAGTGAGCAGTGACCAGGAAAATGTTTGCATCTGGGAAAGTATGCCTTACAACTCCCTCACTATCATTCTGCGTGCACCCGCTCCATTCAGTCAATAAGCCATTTAATTTAATGGGAAACCTTATTGACAGCTTGCACAACGCCGTTCCAAGGCAGAGCGGCTGTAGAGAGCAGATAAAACCTGACACTTCGCTTCAGTGCTTTAAAATAAGGTAGTATGGATTGCATCTTTAACACTTCAGTGGCCAGAGAGGTCCTAGAAAAAAAGAGGAAACATAATATAGGATATAAACCAATCTACAATGTTCTTGTTAGCGGAACAGCTTCACAGAAATATTTCTTAATAAACACAACACATTAGCTAGGAACTGTACTGCCACGTGTTGCACTTTGGCTGAGTTCTCAACAATTGATATTCCTCACCCCTTGATTTTTAGCTTAAGGCATTTTTGAAAAAGTCAAATCTGCTATTTTATTTATATGAGTCATATCAAATTAAGTCAACACATTTACTTATCTGCATTTATGTTTGAAAGCCTCCTACTGAAAGGAAGTCTCAGCAGAATAGCAGGCTCACTGTAGTCAAGGCCATACACACAATCATTCAAGGACAATGTAAAAATATATATGCAACACACAAGTTACCTCAAGTTTTGAAGTTTTTAATATAACAAAAAGAGTCACATAAAGTTGAACTAAACTGGAAACAACAAGGATGTTAAAAAAAAACAGGTACAAGAGATCATGTAACAGGTACTCAATCAATTAGACTTATTATTCTTTGTTAAAAGGACTAGTGAAAATGCCATTCAAGGAGAAACCGCTCAGTTTATACTTTCTGGGCTTTGTGATTCATTAGTTTATCAATACAAAACAAAATAGTTTATTTCTCTAAGGCTGATCTTAGGGACCTTACCTGCCACCAGTGTTACTGCTTATATCTACTTCCACGTATTCACGTATCCACGTAGTTTTCTTCAGACGTGATCCTTACAATGATTATGTATGCACCAAGTCAGACACTGTGTGAACGTTTATGGGAAAATGTTGAAATTATGTATCTGGTGCAGGAGTTTAGCTCAGTAAAGATGGGCAAACGGCAGAAAACAGTAGTCTGAGAAAGCCACACAGTTCAAATACAGGGCTTTTTCTGTTCTTTATATATATATACACATACACACACAGCCATGTTCACGTACAAAACAAAATCTGTTTTTCCAGTACTAACGAAAAACTTTAGATTGCCCTCATTATACAAGTGGCCAAAAAACAAACAAACTTTAAATGGGTTACCCTTAAATCCAGGCACGATAACAGGACTTACAAAAGTCTCTGGCAAGCTAAATCTTGCCAGTGATCTAACTCTCTTCCACTATCTCAGTCAGCTTCTTCAGGTGTCCAAAAATGACAGTGCCTTAGAGAAATATAGTGATTCCCAACCACCACATGTCACTGTCTCACATATGTAAAATGAACCCCTTCTGGACATTGCATGCATATTTACGTGAAAAGTTGGATCAGGAAGTCTGGAGCAGACTCAGGAGTGAAAAACCAGCTCTGTAGGAAGTGGCTCTTGGCTGCTTACTGCAGCTGACACTAGCCAATAAACCACCTAGATGCATCAGTCCATGGTAACAGTGGGATTAGATGCAGCCACTCTGCCAATAATTACATTGCATAGTTTGTATGTGTAATGTACTCCTATTACATCTTTCCAGAAACAGGGATAGTAGGGATTGGCAAATGACTGTACACTGTAATACATTATTATTTCAGTGTATTGTATAATCTCATAGTCATGTCCTTCCCATGTGCAAATGTCAGAAATTATAAAATATAATGTTATTTATCCTGCAAGTGACCAGTCAAATACTGACCTAAATACAAAAGTTTTTATTTATTTTTTTCAAAAATGGAGACTATATACAATACCTCCCAGACATGAATGAGAGAAAGCCCATTATGAAGCATTTTTGTTACTCAACCTGGTACTGTCTGGAATCCCTTGCTGGTATGTAATATTTTTCCTGTGGAATGTATTTACTACTATTTTTGCTTCTATAGAAACTCCACACACGTTTTGTGTTCTATTATTTGAATTGTTCTCTGTTCTTTATACTTGACTGCTATAACATGGCATAAAAATTGGAAAAGATCACAGGTTTTCTCCTCTTTCACCTCTTTTCCCCTTTAATATGCTAAATGCTCATATGTCACTGTTCTGATTGCATTTTATACTATGTGTTTTACATACTTTATATCTTTATCAGTGATATTGTTTTTTCTATTTCCTGTGAATAAAAATTATATTTAAAAAAAAAAAAAAGTGACCAGTCGCATATACCCAAAAATGATGGCAATGAAAATTACAGTTCACCACACAGAATACAAGCTGCTAAGGCTGGGTTCCCTTATGGTTTGAGATTCATTTGGGGAACTTCATTGCAGTTTCTGTTTATTTTGCAGGGACTGACCAGACAAAAAAAAAAAAAAAAAAAGAGAGATCTATCATTCAAGGCCAGCAGGGCAGTCAGAAGCCACCTGGAACCATTCAGATTACTTGGGGTAAAGGTGATAACTGGTTCCCTTTTATATGCCATTTTGATCCCATAATGAAGTCAATTTTCTTGATTTTTTTTCTCATGGCTCTGTGAAAAGAAAGATAAAACAGCTATGGCTCCAATAAGACAAGAAGGAGAAGGGTTAGCAGGACTTTATTTGATTAAAGGAAAGCTAATGAATGGCCTCTTGATATGCAGTTACAGACCACCAGGATAGAACACCCTGTCTATGAAGATCATGTTACTGTTTATACGTAAATCCTGATACTTGAACCTCGAACATATTATAGCTAAATAGGATGACAACTAGTTGGAAAAGCCTTGAGTTATTTGACATGATCACTTTAGATATGATGAGCCAGTTAAAATTGTTGAACAACATTTGCAAGCTTGAATATTGACATATTCTAAATAAATCCTCATACACACAAGAGTATTGGAGATTTTTACAAGTTTTACAAAAAATGCAGTCCTAAATGCAGAGTTAGTGTTAGTCTACTGTATGTGGTCATGCACACTGCTGTATTTCCCTATGGATGCAACATGCTCCATTATAAAAACTGGATTTTACGCTAAAGAAAGTTTTTACCATAGTTACTGTACAGTATTTTGTACTGGCTGGTAGATTTGTACCAGTTTCAGTATATGTACCAGAGAGCAACTTTTGTACTGCTGAGGTGATATCCCAGTTCAGTAAATGTACCAAGTGATAAATTTTGTGTAGGGTACTGCTGGTAGATCCAGTCCAGTAAATTTTGTGTATGGTACTGCTGGCAGATCCAGTCCAGTAAATTTTGTGTATGGTATTGCTGGTAGATCCAGTCCAGTATATTTATAGTGTATCCTTGGTAAATTTTTAGCATACTGCTGATACATATAGTTTTATTTTATTTTTATTTTTTTTTGTGTATCAGTTCAGTATCCTTTTTTACCAGAAGATTAGTATCAGGAGACAAACTTTGGTTGCAACTATACGCACCCTTTTTTGTTTTTTTGTTTTGGTGCTGAACACCAATTTGTGTACAGCCAATCCACTGAGAGATCTTGCTAATAGGGTAACTTGCAACCCTCATTCTTCCTGAGGCTTCAAAAGCTTTAAAATTGTTCAACTCCTGCACTGGTTGTCTTTTTAAAGATAAAAATTAGCCATTTGCACTCTGCCTTTAAAGATTCAATTTCCTCACTCCCTGTGTGTGAAGAGGCACGTGACATAGTGATGCATCAGGAGGGAAAAAAATATCTTGATTTAAAAAACTAATGTCCATATGCAATTTCCATGAAAAGGGCATATTACACCCAGACTTATGGTCTGAGGCTCTTAAACAACATAAAGGGATTTTAGAAGATAAAGATTTGCTGGCATCTGCCCAAGCATGGCACCGTTCTTCATGCGCTATTGCTAAAGAAAGATATGTGGAGGAGGAATGCAGAGATAAAAAGGGCAAAGTGACTAAGTATTTGTATTACAAAGATAAAGAGCTATCACTGCCCTATAATGATGGTGATCCTAACTGTTGGATATGTCCCCATTGTGGTCAGCAAAACCTGCCCTAAGCAAAAACCTGTGTTTCCTGTGGCCAAGCCCAGCCTTTAAATGCTCAACCTTGTAATGCCACAGCCCCTCCCGATACTGCAAAAATGGATCCCCCCCAAATGCACCCGCCCCACTATATCCCATTCTACCTCCTTCGGTGGTGGCCATATTAAGACACCACTTCCTCAGCTGGCAGCCATCTTGTTCTACCCGGAAGTACTGCTCCACCCACTTCCTCTACTGACAACCATCTTGGTCTACCCGGAAGTACTGCACCACCCATTTCCTCTGCTGTCAGCCATCTTGGTCTACCCGGAAGTACTGCTACACCCACTTCCTCTGCTGGTAGCCATCTTGGTCCACTAGGAAGTACTACTACACCCACTTCCTCTGCTGTCAGCCATCTTGGCTCACCCAATCTACCTACTCCATGTAATGGGTTCTCATCCTGTACACCCAAACAGGATGTCCAAGCACTTGATCTCTTTCTGGTTATGACTCAGGATGGGGGTTACTTTGTACCCTATGACCAGATTACTGGCCTATACCAAATAAAACCCAAACACTCCCAGCCCAGCCCCCACCAGAAAGCTCTGTATTTCATTCTGCTAATAATTGCTGGGCCTCACCAAGAAGTGATACCTCTCTGTCTAGTGAAGACAATCCTCCAGCCCAAGATGAACCCAATGCACGGTTTCCTTCTCCTACCAATGATCATCATCATTAGAGATGAGCGAACTTTTCAAAAATTAGATTCGGCCGATTCGATACATTTTCCAAAAAAGTTTGTTTCGAAACAAATTTATTTGTGGCGAATCTATATTTAAAAAGGCTATTTCTAGCCTACAGAGAGCCTCAATAGGGGAATAGAACACTTTGCTGTGTTCTAACACGCATATGGAGTGTGCTAGGGTAGTGAAATAATACTGTTATTCAGAATAACATGCAGATTACCGGCAGCGTTTTTAGAATCATTGCCGCAGAGGGGCACAATGACAGAGGCTGGAGGTGGCATCAGTATGAGGAGACCATATAGTGGCTGAATGACACAGCGTGGAGGTTTTGGCAGCATGAGGAGACCATATAGTGGCTGAATGACACAGCGTGGAGGTGTTGGCAGCATGAGGAGACCATATAGTGGCTGAAAGACACAGCGTGGAGGTGTTGGCAGCATGAGGAGACCAGACAGTGGCTGAATGACACAGCTTGGATGAGGCTCAAGCATTGGGAGACCATGTAGTGGCTGAATGACACAGCGTGGAGGTGTTGGCAGCATGAGGAGACCATATAGTGGCTGAATGACACAGCGTGGAGGTGTTGGCAGCATGGAGAGACCATATAGTGGCTGAATGACACAACGTGGAGGTGGTGGAAGCATGAGGAGACCATATAGTGGCTGAATGACACAGCTTGGATTAAGCTGAAGCATGAGAAGACCATGTAGTGGCTGAATGACATAGCGTGGAGGTGTTGGCAGCATGGGGAGACCATACAGTGGCTAAATGACATAGTGTGAGGTGTTGGCAGCATGAGGAGACCATATAGTGGCTGAATGACACAGCTTTGATGAGGCAGAAGCATGAGGAGACCATATAGTGGCTTAATGACACAGCTTGGATGAGGCAGAACCATGAGGAGACCATATAGTGGCTGAATGACACAGCGTGGAGGTGTTGGCACCATGAGGAGACCATATAGTGGCTGAATCACACAGTGTGGAGGTGTTGGCAGCATGAGGAGACCAAATAGTGGCTGAATCACACATCGTGGAGGTGTTGGCAGCATGAGGAGACCATACAGTGGCTGAATGGCACAGGCAGGAGTTGGCACCAGCATGAGTAGACACTAGGCCTTCACAATCCCTAAGATTAAAAGTTGAATTCAGAAATTTTAAGCTAAGATCTTGGATAGCTAGTGCTACCTACCACAACAACATTTTTATTCCCAGACCCAGGCCCAGCAGTGGTATCAGTAAACCATATATTGCCTGAATGACACAGCCTGGAGTTGACTGAAGCATGAGGAGACCCCAGGGCTTCACAATCCTCCCCAAAAAACACAATAATTTTTGAAATGTAAAATGAAAAATTTGGATAGCTAGTGCTACCTACCATAACACAATTTTGATTCCCAGACTCAGGCCCAGCAGCAGTATCAGTAAACCATATATTGCCCGAATGACACAGCCTGGAGTTGGCTGAAGCATGAGGAGACCATTGAAATGTAGGATTTTTTTGTTTAAATTTAAGAATTAGAAATTTCTATCAAGCATGTATTTAGCTCGTCCTAAACATCCAAAAATTTAAGGCCCAAGCCCAGAAGCATCAATAAGCCAAGTAATTCCTTAAACACACAGTCAGGAGCAGGCATCAGCAGTACCCAAGAGGCTTTCATAACCCCTTACATTGCAGGATCAATTTTGAAATTTCAATTAAGCATGTATGTAGCTAGTGCAAACATCAAAAAATTAAAGGCCCAAGGCAAGAAGCATCAGTGAGGCAAGTAGTTCCTGAAAGAAACAGGATCAGTCAGGAGCAGGCATTCGCAGTGCCCAAGAGGGTTTCATAACCTCTTAAATTTAAAGATCAATGTTGAAATTTGCATTAAGCATGTATTTAGCTACTGCTAAACATCCAAATATTAAAGGTCGAAGGCAAGAAGCATCAGTGAGGCAAGCTTTTCCTGAAAGACACAGGATCAGTCAGGAGCAGGCATTTGCAGTACCCAAGAGGGTTTCATAACCCTAATTGATAACCCAAGAGGGTTTCATAACCCTAATTGTGAAGTGTTGGTGTAGCAGCATGGTCAATTTACTCTGAGGCATCTGAAATCCTGGCTGATCCATGCCTGATTCATCTTCACAAAGGTCAGTCTCTCCACATTTTTTGTGGACAGTCGCATTCGCCTGGGGGTGACTATGGCCCCGGCCGCACTAAACACCCGCTCTGATGGCACAATACCTGCCGGGCAGGACAGCTTTTCCAGGGCAAACTCTGCTAGTTGTGGCCATAAATCAAGTTTGGCTGCCCAGAAGTCAAGCGAATCTTCAAGGTTTGTTGGCATGGCCATGTCAAGGTATGCCACCACCTGCTGGTTTAGGTCTTGCTCCATGTCTACCTGCTGCTGATGAGTTGCTTCACTATGCGGGGGAAGAAAGGTACTCATCACCGACTGTAGACTTAGGCTTTTGATAATGGAGCTGCTACTGCTCCTGCCACCCCTCCACTCCCCAGCAGCCATGGCAGTGGAAGGTGAACGCAGAGGGCCCCCCGAGTCAGACTTGCGAGTGGATGGACCATGTCGCCGATAGGCATCAGCCAACTGACTACGTAGTAGTTCAGTTTGTCCTCCCTCCCAGTGGGTGTAAAAAAGGCCCCCATTCTGTGACGGTAGCGAGGGTCCAATAAGGTGGGGAGCCAGAAGTCCTCCCTGACGAATTTTGACAATTCAGGGGTCACTATGCAAGCAACTGAACATGCATCGTGCCATTTGCGCCAGTGACTCGGAGGGACTCCTTGCCTCCATCTCCACTGCATACTGCCATGGTGTGTCTGGGTCCTCTGTCTCACCTTCCTCATAATAACCATTTAGCTCCTCTAGCTGATCATGCTCCTCCTCTCCTGTCCGATGACTAGAAACACCGCCCATCTCATCCAACCTAAACTGTGCTCCACTTTGCCCATCATCCTCCTCCTCCTCCATTTCAGCTCCCACAGGGCTCATGTAGCCGTGAGATGTAGGCACAACGTCTGCATTGCTGTGACCAGCCATCGTTTCAATCATTTGTTGTAGGCAATGCAGGAGTGGAATTACGTAGTTCATCCCGTAATCCTGGCAATTTACAAATAATGTGGCTTCCTCAAAGGGCCTCAGCAAATGGCAGGTGTCACGTATGAGCTGCCACTGGTTCACATTACATAGTTACATAGTTACATAGTTACATAGTTAGTACGGTCGAAAAAAGACATATGTCCATCAAGTTCAACCAGGGAATTAAGGGGTAGGGGTGTGGCGCGATATTGGGGAAGGGATGAGATTTTATATTTCTTCATAAGCATTAATCTTATTTTGTTCCAGGAATGTATCTAATCCTGTTTTAAAGCTGTTAATTGTTCCTGCTGTGACCATTGAAGTTACACAGGGGAGTACCCCTATCTGCTTGGATCATTAAGAAATCGGTGATGGCTTTTCTTTGTTCGTATAGTCTGTCCAACATGTGGAGGGTGGAATTGCAACATGTGGCAATGTCACAAATAAGACTATGTTTTGGGATACTGTTCTGACACTGCAGCTCAATGAGGGTGTGCTTTGCGGTGTACGAGTGGCTGAAGTGCATGCACAGTTTCTTTCCCATTGTTAGGATGTCTTGCAAATGGGGTGAAGACTTGAGGAAGTGCTTGACAAACAGATTGAACACGTGTGTCATGCAGGGCGCATGTTTCACACTTCCTTTTCGCAGCGCGGACACGATGTTCTTCCCATTGTCGGTCATCATGCTTCCCATTTCCAGATTTCGTGGAGTAAGCCATACTCCGATTTCTTGTCGAATGAATTTTAGCAGTTCCTCCCCTGTGTGACTCCGTCCGCCAAGGCAAACCATGTGAAGTACAGCGTGACACCGCCGTGCCCTACACACATGGTATGATGAAGGGCCACTGAGATTTGTACGTGCAGTGGAGGCCGAGGACACGGTGGAGGATGAGGAGGCGGAGTTGCACACTGTCACAGGACCAACTGCCTGAGAGCAAAAGCGTGGAGGAGGAAGCGGTGTGACCTGTCCAAGTTGCTGTTGTGGCTGTGCAGGAACCACATTTACCCAGTGGGCTGTAAAAGACATGTATTGTCCCTACACGTAGTTACAGCTCCACAGGTCGGCGCTGCCGTGCACTTTTGAACATATCAACAGGCTAAAGGAATTATGCTGGGCTGGTACTGCCTTCTTCGCAAAGAAATGACGGCTTGGGACTCCCCACCTAGGCTCGGCACAAGCCATCAATTCTCTGAAAGGTGCAGAGTCCACCATTTGAAAAGGTAGGGACTTCAGCACCAGCAACTTAGACCGGAGCACATTCAACTTCTGCGCCGTTGGATGAGTGAGCGCATACTGTTGTCTCTTGGACATGGCTTCGCCGATGGATTGTTGGTGGAATGGCTGACTAAAAGTGGGAGAAGCAGGAGCATCTGGAGCGACAGAAGGAGGGTTTGACTTACAGCTCCCTTCGCCTGAGGTGGTGGAGCCTTGGCTGGATGAAGGAGGGAGCGGATGGCCACTGGGTGATGCAGCAGGCTGGACCACTACATTGGAGCCACATTTCTCCCAGGCCACTTTATGGTGGCGAAGCATGTGTTAACGCAGGGCCGTGGTGCCGACATTGAAACCCTGGCCACGCTTCACCTTCTGCCGACACATCTTGCATGTGGCTATGTGAACCTCCTCCAGATGCTTGATGAAATACTGCCACACCGCTGAGAAGCTGATTTTCCCACCAACAGTCCACACTAATTAACTGCTACTGCCGCCGTACCTTGGAACTCCTGTTCCACTACCTCCCAGGAAGGTAGGCTGCTGCGAATCAGGTTGTCTCCCCTGGGCAAGTTTGGCTCCAGAATTTCCACTTCTGCCACCTCGCTGACTGCCAACCATGCTACCGCCTTGCTGGCTTAGCTGCTTCCTCACGGGCAACCTCCAACTCTCTTGTCCAGATGTGACTTGTGATGAAGTGGATGACTGTGTTAAGCAATCGACGACGGCAGATGGTTTGCTGGTTGAGACACGACCGCTAGCTCATAACGGGAGCTCAGGCCTCTCGCTGCGACTCCTGCTGCCACTCGCCCCTAGTCTGCTGCGACCTCTGCCTGACACGTCCTGGCACTTCTCTGCCTGACATACTTAGTGCATATATGAGGGTATTACAATACGCTTCACTACTCTTTAAACAGTATTTGTCTAGAACAGCAGCAAGTGATTACTTTTGGCTGTCCTTTCACAGTAAGTAGGCCCTTCACAGATTAATAGGTACAAAATGGTACATTCTTAGATGTATGTATGTGGTATGCACGTATGAGGGAAAAAATTACTTGGAAAAAGTATTTTTGTAAAACACCAACCAGTGATTACTTTGCCTGGACTTTCCTAGTATCTAGACTTGTTACAGATTTACAGATACAAAATAGTAGACTGCTTGGATGTAGGTATGTTGTATGCACTTATGAGGGCAGAAGAATGCGCTACAATGAGCCTAAAATCTCTGCAAGTTTTGTAAAACACCAGCCGGTGAGTACTATTGTTTGTACTTTCACAGTATGTAGGCCCTTGAAAGATTAAAAGGTACAAAATGGTACACTTATTAGATGTACTTATGTGGTATGCACGTATGAGGGCAAAAAATGTGCAACAATACGCAAAAAAACCTCTGTATTTTTGTAAAGCAACAGCCGGCGAGTACTGTTGCTTGGAGTTTCACAGTATGTAGGCCTTTCCCAGATTAACAGGTACAAAATGGTACTCTAATTCGATGTACGTATGCGGTATGCACTGATGAGGGCAGAAAAATGCGCAACAATATGCCAAAAAACTATTTTTTTGTAAAACACCAGCTGCCGGTAGAAGAATGCGCTACAATGAGCCTAAAATCTCTGCAAGTTTTGTAAAACACCAGCCGGTGAGTACTATTGTTTGTACTTTCACAGTATGTAGGCCCTTGAAAGATTAAAAGGTACAAAATGGTACACTTATTAGATGTATGTATGAGGTATGCACGTATGAGGGCAAAAAGATGCGCAACAATGCGCAAAAAACTCTCTATTTTTGTAAAACAACAGCCGGTGAGTACTGTTGCTTGAACTTTCACAGTATGTAGGCCCTTGACAGATTAACAGGTACAAAATGGTACACTTATTAGATGTACGTATGAGGTATGCACGTATGAGGGCAAAAAAATTTGCAACAATGCGCAAAAAAACTCTGTATTTTTGTAAAACAGCCTGTGTGTACTGTTGCTTGGACTTTCACAGTATGTAGGCCTTTCACAGATTAACAGGTACAAAATGATACATTAATTAGATGTATGTATGCAGTATGCACAGATGAGGGCAGAAATATGTGCAACAATATGCCAAAAAACTCTATTTTTGTAAAACACCCGCTGCTGAGTACTGTTGCTTGGACTTTCACAGTATGTAGGCCTTTCACAGATTAACAGGTACAAAATATTACACTGATTAGATGTACGTATGCGGTATGCACTGATGAGGGCAGAAAAATACGCAACAATACGGCAAAAAACTCTATTCTTGTAAAGCACCAGCTGCTGAGTACTGTTGCTTGGACTTTCACAGTCTGTAGGCCCTTGACAGATTAACAGGTACAAAATGGTTCACTTATTAGATGTACCTATGTGGTATACACATATGAGGGAAAACAAATGCGCAACTATACGCCAAAAAACTCTGTATTTTTGTAAAACACCAGCCGGTGATTACTTTTGCAGGGACTTTCCCTGTATCTAGACTTTTTACAGATACAAGACTGCTTTCATGTAGGAATGTGGTATGCACGTATGAGGATGCACTACAGTCCACTGGAAAAACATATTTTTGCACAGCAGCAGGACACAACAGTGCAGCACCACAAAAAAAAAACTGTGATTAAACCCTAAATTGCACTCTGCCACACAGTGTTAAGAATGGTGTGAACTGGTTTTTATACCGTCTACACACAATTATAAGCAGCAGATGATTTCTTGTGGAAAAAATGCACAGAATTGCGCTGAAAAATCTTTCTTGCCTCCTGTGATAAGGTGGTTCATAAAGTTCAGGCAGCTTGTTGATATGTATGAGGCAACGAAAAGCTATCTGCCCCTCTCTGATGAAATGCTCAATAAAGTGAATAGGAGGTTTATGGCGTAAAATCCTTGTCAGTCAGAACAAGCAAAGCACTGCACTTATCTCTGTCCACAATGCTGATGTGACTAGCAGTTGGCAGTGGAACGCTGTGGTATAAGCACTTCAGCGTGTCTATGTAACACACACAGACATGCAGTCCGTCCTATCTCTGCAGTGTATATGGCATGAAATGAGGATCCACAAGATGGCTGCTGATTATATAGGGCTGTGACATCACAGGGGTCAATGAATGCTGATAGGCTGCAGCTCGCATGTGATTCTGGGTCATCCTGCCTACCTCCCTTCCCGCCATACTTTCCCACCCTCCCATAATCCCCTGCCCCATGTAGTGACATGTGGATCCGCCATTTTAGGTCTCCTTTAGCCTGGAACGCTGTAAAATGCAGTTTAATGAAGCGATTCGCGCTATACAATTGCGTCGATATTCAAATTCATTGCGACTCGAATATTTCAGGAAATTCGTAACAAATTGGGGTTCGTCAGCCTCAATTCGCTCTTCTCTAAACCTAAACACACCTCAAAATCCACAGGGGATTACATCAAGAGGCGTAAACTGAAAGTTTTGCCATGGCCTTCACAATCTCCTGACCCCAACATAATTGAAAATCTATGGATAGACCTTAAAAGAGCAGTGCGTGACAGACAGCCCAGAAATCTCAAAGAACTGGAAGACTTTTGTAAGGTAGAATGGGCAAAGATACCTCAAACAAGAATTGAAAGACTCTTGGCTGGCTACAAAAAGTGTTTACAAGCTGTGATACTTGCCAAAGGGGCAGTACAAGATATTAACTCTTGCACAGTACAAGATATTAAACTTTTGCAGACACCATTTTTTGTTTTCTGTCATTTAGTGTAAATGTAAGTGTAAAGTGTAAATGATGGAAATAAAATCCAACTTTGGTTGACATATTATACGAATGTCTAAGCTGTAATTTGATGCCTTTTGGAGATTTTTCCATCTTTCCCTGGCTTCTTTATGCACATTAATACAAATTTTTACCTGGGGTTCCCAAACTTTTGATCCCCACTGCATATATATATATTTATTTATATAAAACTCAACGTGTGTGTGTGTGTGTGTGTGTGTGGGTGTATGTATGTTCCACAAAAACTTCCAAACGGCTAAAGATATTAACATGAAACTTGGCACACGTGTTACTTATATGTCAGCAACAAACATAGGATAGGTGATTTAACCCTTACTCACCCCCATTTTCCAGCGGCGGGGTTTATGTTTAAAGTCCCATACAACTCTATGGGAAATATATGTTACTGCATAACTTCCAAACGGCTGGAGATATTTCGATAATACTTGGTCACATGTTACTTATATGTCCACTTAAAATATAGGATAGTTAATTTAACCCTTCAATACCCACATTTGTGAGTGTCTGGGTTTTTGTTTAAAGTCCCATGCAAATCAATGGGAAATGTATGTTCCCACATAACTTCTGTACGGCTGGAGATATTTCAATACCTGGTACACATATTACGGGTCGGGATAGGAGGTCGGGATAGGAGTTCAGGATAGGGGGATGGGATAGGAGGACGAGATAGGAGGTCGGGATAGGAGGTCGGGATAGGAGATCGGGATAATAGGTCGGGATAGGAGGTCAGAATAGGAGGACGGGATAGGAGGACCGGGATAGGAGGACAGGACAGGATAGGAGGTCAGGATAGGAGGACAGGATAGGGGGACCGGGATAGGTGGACGGGATAGGAAGTTGGGATAGGAGGTCGGGATAGGAGGATGGGACAGGAGGACCGGGATAGGAGGAGGGGATAGGAGGTCAGGATAGGAGGTCGGGATAGGAGGAGGGGATAGGAGGTCGGGATAGGAGCACGGGATAGTAGGTAGGGATAGATGGACTGAATAGGAGGATGGGATTGGAGGTCGAGATAGGAGGACTGGGATAGGAGGATGGGATAGGAGGACGGGATAGGAGGTTGGGATAGGAGGTCGGGAAAAGAAGGTCGGGATAGCAGGTCGGGATAGGAGGTCGAGATAAGAAGACGGGATAGGAGGACGAGATAGGAGGACAGGATAGGAGGACGAGATAGGAGGACGGGATAGGAGGACGAGATAGGAGGACGAGATAGGAAGATGGGATAGGAGGTCGGGATAGGAGGCGGGATAGGAGGTCGAGATAGGAGGACGGGATAGGAGGTCGGCATAGGAGGTTGGGATAGGAGGTCGGGATAGGAGGTCAGAATATGAGGACGGGGTATGAGGTCGAGATATGAAGGCGGGATAGGAGGTCAGGATATGAGGTCGGGATATGAGAACAAGATATGGGGTTGGGATATGACAACAATATATGAGGACGGGACATGAAGTCAAAAGCTTCCTCCTTTGTTTATTTTCCTCCCCAACAAGTATTAGAAAGGAAAAACAGGGCAACGCCGGGTACTCAGCTAGTATATATATATATATATATATATATATATATATATATATATATACATATATATATATAAGATCTAATGTGAAAGTTTAGGAGGAAAAGGAGGAAAAGACCTTAATTGAATAATAAAACCATAGCCGATTAAGGTTAAACCACTTGACCTACATTCCTTTGATGTTTTATTACCTATTTTAATATAATTGGATGTGGTCTCATTATTCAATTAACATTAATTTGCTCTAATTAGAGCAGCTACTGTATTTTTCAAAACTTTATTTCTCCCATTCATACGGCCCCAGCACGCCGTAGACTCCCTGTCAGTCAACTGCAACCACTGTACTGGAATTCAAGAATTACAACTCCCATCATCCCCTACATAAAAAATTTAAGAGCAGAGACACTGGAATTGCAAGAGTTTTTCAGTAATTTGTCAATTAAAACCAACTCATACTGTATATCTATAATGACATTGTCTTTCCCGATTATATTAAATACATACATTATTGTCCAGGCCATCTGCCTTTGCAAATTACAATTTGAAGTATCTTACATTTTTGATAGAAGACCTCTGTAAATTTACAGAATTTTGGTAAATTGACCTTTAACGACCACGTATATTTACGTCCGTGGCTGGTTACCGCGATATATAACGCACGGTAACTCGGTGACCTCATGTCATATCAGGTCAGTCCCGGGATGTAACTGAAGCCGGGACCCAGGGCTAATAACATTTGGCAGCGATCGCGGTGCCGCACACTATTAACCCTTTAGACGTGGCATTCAAAGTTGAACACCACATCTAAAACGAAAGTAAAACCTTCCCAGCTGCTCAGTGGGGCTGATCGGGACCACTGCAGTGAAAATGCAGTGTCCCGATCAGCTAGGACATGAGCAGAGGGTCACTCACCTTCCTCCGGCACGTCCAATCGGTGATTGATCTAAACCAACAGCAGTAATTACTGCAAGAAGCGCACACCAATATGAAAAATATTATACTTTATTGATTATGTCTTAACAAATAGAAAAGAGCAAAGGCTAAAATCAGTTAAAAAACTCTATAAACTAGAGCACACAACATGGGAGAGGGACCATGAACTCCCCCTCCACACTATCCCGTCTGCAATGTGCAAATAATACATAAACAATTCTGACTGTGGAAACAATGTACACAATATGCATAGGAAATGACAGATATAAGCCACAACAAGCTACAGACAGACAATCACTATGTTGATACCAGACGGGATGCCAGAGTCCCACGCGTTTCGTCAC
The DNA here is from genome assembly GCF_029499605.1 of Hyla sarda. Taxonomy (NCBI): domain Eukaryota; kingdom Metazoa; phylum Chordata; class Amphibia; order Anura; family Hylidae; genus Hyla; species Hyla sarda. The sequence continues at coordinate 329,319,563 of NC_079190.1, forward strand.
ACTGTGACTTCCTCAGGGGACCCCTCGATATGTGGTATCGACAGGTGCGTAAATGTCCGAACTATAAAAAATATAATTAATTAAACCGCAGGGTCAATGGCATACATGCAAAAAAATTCAAAATCCCAAAATAGTGTATTTTTGGTCACTTTTTATATCGTGAAAAAATGAATAAAAAGCGATCAAAAAGTCCGATCAATACAAAAATGGTACCGATAAAAACTTCAGATCACGGTGCAAAAAATTAGCCCTCATACCGCCCCATACGCATAAAAATAAAAAAAAGTTATAGAGGTCACTAAATGACAATTTTAAACGTATAAATCAAAGTATAGAAGTACGACAAAATCAAACCTATATAAGTAGGGTATCATTTTAATCGTATGGACCTACAGAATAAAGATCAGTGGCGTTATTTCTTTTTTTTTTTTTTTCCATTTCGCCGTAGATTTTGGGTAAAATAACTGATGTCACTGCAAAGTAGAATTGGTGGTGCAAAAAATAAGCCATCATATGGATTTTTGGGTGCAAAATTGAAAGGGTTATGATTTTTAAAAGGTGAGGAGGAAAAAACGAAAGCGCAAAAACTGAAAAACCCGCTGTCCTTAAGGGGTTAAGGAAATTTTGAGCCTTTTTTGACTACAGTATTATACATATTACTGATGTCCCTGTCCTCGGCTCGTCTCTGACCCCCCCCCCTGCAATTATTCATGGCAGCACATCTAAATGCCCCAAAAAATAAAATAAAAGAAATGGGGTTAAAAAGTAAAGTGAAAATATATACTGTAAAGTATTGCTGTATAATTAGTCCCTGTTGTACCTGCATCAATAGACAGATCAGAACAGGTGTAGGAAGTAACACCTGTTGCGATCTGTCTATTTATGTAGGTACTACAGCTCCCAGCATTGAGCAGAGTGTGCTCCATGTTGGGAGCGGTAGTACCTGCAGTTAAGGAAAGATCACAGCGGGTGTCACTCCTGACACCTGCTGCGATCGTTCTGTATAATGTATTGAAGCGGGGCACGGCTGGTCTTCTCTTGTCCCCTGCACTTCCGTATATATACCCATTATTTATATTACCTGCAGATAGTAGTGATTAGCTGCAACTCCTGTACTGGGCCACCTCACTTCATTTTATCATTTCATATATTTTGCTTGTTTATGTATGTTCTTTTAACTTCATATAAATAATGAAAACATTGCATATGACTTCTGTTCCCTTTTTATAACACGCCTTAAAAAAACTGACACATTTATCAAACTTTAGGCAAATCTCTGTTCAGACTCTACTTTAAACCGAAAAGTTCTGTGCTTTCTATGGTATATTGCTCTTACAGTATGAGTATCTTTTTCCTCTTTCATGGATATTTCTTTGATAATGATGAGCTTTGCAGTCCCTCACAGCCATTTTTGGTGTTCAGAGTGGTGTGATGACACAGAAAGACATAAGTCAGAGCAGCAATGAGAGTCTAGCTCTCCAGGGGAGCATCTGATACAACAGAAAACTCCCCACTAGAGTCTCTATGGCAACAACATTGGTCTCACTGATAGAACTTGTATTTTAAATGTCATCTACACCACTGAGCTATAAGAAAAAGTAGCTTGCATTTGGCAACATTACAGCTCTTGTGCTGTGCAATTTAATTTGGATCAAAAAGAAATTAGAAAAAGTAGAAATCCGGAATTTTAAACTTTTGACAACTAAATGTTTCCTTATTTGTTTCCAAATAGAAGGTGTAAGTCAACTTAAAAGAAAACATATTTTCCATATTCCAATTGGAAAATGGAAAATAGGTATACAATATGATAGACATTACACCTTCCAGAGCTTAGGTGTGTAAATGTACCTGCAAGATATTTGGAGTGCAAGAAAAGAGATCCAGTGTTGGTTTTGGTGGTGGTCATGGTGAACCACCACCAGTTCAAAAGGTGACTGGATACATTTATGGAGAGCCATAAGATTACAGGTTATGGATACTAAATTTATAGGGAAAGACCATTGATCCAGGGATTTATTCTGATTGTCATATTGGCGTAAGGAAGGAATTACTTCCCCATTATGGGCCAACTTGCATCAACCATATGTGTTTTATTTCCCCTCTGGATCATCACAGTAGGGAAACAGCACAGATATACTTAGAACTTGTTGGAAAGTTACCTTTTTTCAACCTTATGAACTTTGTTACTATGGTTACAGTGTTACATAGATCTTATGTACTACCGGGATCTCCGAACAGTGTGTTGTCTTCCTGGCGCTTGAGTTAGGCACATCGCGGATCAGGTTGACAGGTTGCTGGGTGGGGCTGGAGAGGACCCAGCAGTCATGGAACATATTGGCACCAATGACAAAGTAAGAGGTAGGTGGAGTGTCCTTAAAAATGATTTCAGGGACTTAGGCCGCAAGCTTAAGGCAAGGACCTCCAAGGTAGTATTTTCTGAAATATTACCTGTACCACAAGCCACACCAGAGAGGCAGCGGGAGATTAGGGAGATAAACAAGTGGCTCAGAAGCTGGTGTAGGAAGAAGGGGTTTGGGTTCATGGAGAACTGGGCCGACTTTGCTGTCGGATACAGGCTCTACCGTTGGGACGGGCTGCACCTCAATGGGGAGGGTGCAGCTGTGCTCGGGGAGAAGATGGCTAGAAGGGTGGAGGAGTGTTTAAACGAGGGACTGGGGGGAGGGAACCTACAACATAGAGGGGGAAGATAGTGTAGATAGAGGGGGGGACTTAATAATGTACCTGGGGGTGGAGCGGAGGGTGGGATTAGAATAGTTAATAGGGATAGGCATCATATCATAGACAATTGTCTGTCCCAAATGGTGCAGGGCCCGACCTGAGGGGGCGCCCTACTAGACTTAATATTAACCAACAAACCTGAAAGAGTAAAGGGGCCACAAAAACAATGAACTTTAGGAAGGCAAAGTTTGATCAACTCAGAGAAGCCCTTAACAATATAAATTGGATAATGTCCTCAAAAAGAACAATACTGACACTAAATGGTAGACCTTAAAAAATATCTTAAATTCTCGCTCTAAGATGTATATACCTTATGGGAATAAAAGGGTCAGAAATAAAAGAAAACCAATATGGATGAATACAAATTTTAAGGGGGCAATAAATGACAAAAATAAAGCATTTAAACTACTAAAACAGGATGGCAGTGAAGAAGCATTAAAAATCTATAGAGAAAAATGTAAAATATGTAAAAAACTGATAAAAGTCCAAAAAATAGAGACAGAAAGACCCATTGCAAAAGAAAGTAAAACTAACCCCAAAATGTTCTTTAACTATATAAGTAGCAAAAAGGTCAAACATGAAAGTGTAGGCCCTTTAAAAAATGATGAGGAAGAAATTATAAACGGGGATCAGGAAAAAGTAAATATATTGAACAAATTCTTCTCCACTGCATTCACCGAGGAAAATGAAATGCCAGGTGAAATACAGTGTGATAAGGTAAACTCTGCAGTTCAGCTCACCTGTCTAACACAGGAAGAAGTACAGTGACGCCTACAAAAAATCAAAACAGACAAATCACCAGGTCCAGACGTCATTCACCCTCGTGTTCTAAAGGAATTAAGTAATGTAATAGACAGACCCCTATTTTTAATATTCAGGGACTCTATAGTGACAGGGACTGTTCCCCAGGACTGGTGCATGGCAAATGTGGTGCCAATATTTAAAAAGGGGTCAAAAGGTGACCCCGGGAATTATAGACCTGTTAGTTTAACCTCGGTTGTATGTAAATTGTTTGAGGGTTTTCTAAGAGATGCTATTTTGGAATATCTTGATGAAAATAAATGTATGACTCCGTATCAGTATGGATTTATGAGGGATCGGTCGTGTCAAACTAACCTGATCAGCTTTTATGAGGAGGTGAGCTCCAGACTGGACCAGGGGCAATCGCTGGATGTCATATATCTGGATTTTTCCAAAGCATTTGATACGGTTCCACATAAAAGGTTGGCGCATAAAATGAGAGGGATTGGGCTGGGGGAGAATGTGTGTAAGTGGGTAAGTAACTGGCTCAGTGATAGGAAACAGAGGGTGGTTATTAATGGTACTTATTCTGGTTGGGTGACTGTTACTAGTGGGGTACCACAGAGGTCCATCTTGGGGCCTGTTCTATTTAATATGTTTATTAATGACCTTGTAGAGGGGTTGAATAGTAAAGTAGTAATCTTTGCAGATGATACTAAACTCTGTAAAGGGGTAAACACAATAGAGGACAGTGCACTGTTACAAATGGATCTGGATATGTTGGAGGTTTGCACATGGGAAATAAAAATCCAGGCTGGGATTATGTATTAAATGGGAGCACACTTGGGACGACTGACGTGGAAAAGGACTTAGGAGTCTTAGTTAACAGTAAATTTAGCTGTAGTGACCAGTGTCGGGCAGCTGCTGCCAAGGCAAATAAAATCCTGGGGCGCATCAATAGGGGCATAGATGCCCACGGCAAGGAAATAATTCTACCACTGTACAAATCACTAGTCAGACCACACATGGAATACTGTGTACAGTACTGGGCACCAGTGTACAAGAAAGATATAGTGGAGCTGGAGAGCGTTCAAAGACGGGAAACCAGGGTAATACGGGGAATGGAAGGACTACAGTACCCAGAAAGACTGTCAGAATTAGGGGTATTTAGTTTAGCAAAAAGAAGGCTTAGGGGAGAACTAATAACTATGTATAAATATATCAGGGGACAGTACAGAGATCTTTCCCATGATCTATTTATACCCAGGACTGTATCTATTACAAGGGGGCATCCTCTACGTTTATAGGAAAGAAGGTTTCTACACCAGCACAGATGGGGGTTCTTTACTGTAACAGCAGTGAGACTGTGGAATTCTCTCCCGGAGGAGGTGGTCATGGTGAACTCTGTAAAATAATATAAAAGGGGTCTGGATGCATTTTTGGAGAATGATAACATCGCTGGTTATGGATTCTAGATTTTAGGGACAGAACGTTGATCCAGGGATTTATTCTGATTGCCATATTTGGAGTCAGGAAGGAATTTTACCTCTAGTATGAGGGTTTTTTGCCTTCCTCCGGATCAACTCAACTCAGTAGGGACTTATTAGGGTTATAGGTTGAACTTGATGGACTCTGGTCATTTTTCAATCTTATGAACTAGGTTACTATGTTACTATGTTATGGTTGAAAAAACCTATAAGCTTATTTTCTCCCTAATGTGTAGTTCCAGAAGAAGGCAAAAACATCTATGAGGCTGATGTCAATTGCCCCATATCAGGGGAACAAAAATCCTTCCTGACTGAAAATATATAAGAATAAATCACTGGATCTACGTTCTGTCCCTATAAATCTAACCTGTAAATAACCTGTAATGGTATCACTCTCCAGAAACCTGTACCATTCACCATGATAACATCCACTGGCAGAGAGCTCCATAGTGCTCGTGTAGAAACCTTCTTTACTCCAGACATACAGTAGAGGATTCCCCCTTGTTAAATATATAGTCCTGGGTAAAAATCGATCATGGGATGATGATGCCATTAAAGGCCAAGTTTTACTCATTTTGGCAGATTTGCACTGTGCTGTGTCTAGTATTTGTTAACGTAAGTGAACATTTTCAGCGACTTCATTACTAAAGCAAAATTATATTGTGCAACCATTGTTGAACATTTTGATTATTTTTAAAGGACATCTGCAGCGTTACAAACACTTATCCCCTATCCTCAAGATAGGGGATAAGTGTTTGATCGCGGGGGGTGAGAAACGCTGGGGCCCCCGGCGATCTCCTGTACGGGGCCGCAGCTCTCCTGTGCAGGGGGCGTGCCAGCCGCAGCATGACGTTGCAGCTGGCACACCTCCTCCATACATCTCTATGGGAGAGGCGGGGCATTCGTGCCTCCCCGCATCCCCCATAGAACTGTATGGGGAAGGGGAGGAGACGGGGCATCACCGTCGACCTCTAGGTTGACGCTACATGCCTCAGTGCTCACCATGAGCGCTTATGGCGGCGCCCTGTTAGGGAGATTGGGGGGGGGGGTCCCAGCGGTCGGACCCCCCGCGATCAAACACTTATCCCCTAAGTGTGATGCCGCTGCAGATGTCCTTTAATAAGGACAGAGATTAAATCTTGGAAAATGTAATTCTGTCTGTCATAAAAGTAATAAGTGAAACAGCTTAAAAATATCAGTCTAAAATCAGTTTCAAAGTAATTTTAAAGGTTATGGATATACATAAAAAATACTATTACTAAAAATTGGCAAGTAAAAAAATTTGAAAAAGCTGTGAATCTTTCAGAAGTTTCTTACGTAATTGATCTAAAACATGTCACTGTAGAAAATCAGAAAAACTTTTTGTTATGTTTAAATGGGAACCTGTGATCAGATATCACCCTAAATAACTGTCTGCAACACATTCTACATTATACAATAATGTTTCCTACCATGCTTGTATGTCCTCCATAGTTAAGAAAAACTGTTTTAAATGGGTACTGTCAGATTCAAAAGCCTTTTATGTTTTACATCTTGGCAAAACATGAACCTTTCTAATATACTTCATGAGAATATTTTATTTCCTTTTTATAGAAAACATCATAAAAACCACCCCCATTCCATCCAGAACACAATCCTGTCTGGAAGCAGCATCATCTTTGTCCACAAGCATAGACAAAATCCAGAACGTAAGGGTGTGACTAACACTTCTCTGTGCTCATTCCTGTCCTATCAGACTGCAACAGGGAAGAGGGGCTTGCAGAGCTGTCTGTATTGATTGGATGAAGAGACGCAGCACTCAGGGAGGAAGATAATTCATTCAGAGTGATGACACACCCCCTCCAAAGCACAAAATGACAAACCAAGTGAGCAACAGATAGAAGGTATTTGTTAGAGAAATATAGATACTAGACACATAAAAATGATGTGCATGTCAGGATTAGGTACTGAGTATCATAGAACTTTTATTATTAAGGGGAAAATGACAGGTATGCTTCAAAACTCTTTTGCACCATATGCTAAATAGATTTCACATCTGGGCAGGGAAGGAGTGCACACTATTCTCGCCCACTCCCCCTATCCCTGCCTACTTACGTACACGCCCTAGGTAGCCGGTCCGTAACAACAGTGACGGTCCTTACAATAAATTAGGTCAATCCAGTCAAAATAATAAACTATAATGCAGATGGAGATAGGTAAACAAAATGGAATCACTCACTACCTCACTACCTGAGCCACACCACTCATTGGTGTCCTCACAATCATCTTCACTCTTTTCAGACTCCAAATCCACATGATTATTCTTCATACATTTATTGCTTAAGATATCACAACACACAGATATAGTCAGAGGCTGCTCCAAAACTGGTTCTAAGACAGTCTCAAGTATAACATCAATTTGCACTGAAGATGAAACAATGCCCCTCAGAAGTACTTTGCAGGGCTTAGTTCTCTGAGGGACATGACCTACCTGTGCTCCCATGTGGCCTCTTCGCAATCACTTGATACAGGATCTGATTAAATGAGTGTCCTCTCCACAGGCCATAGAATTGACAAAACCTAATGAGTTCTTCCGGGGTACGAATAGACCCTATCTGCATAGATTCATCCTCTGGCACAGATTTAGAGACAGGAGAGTAATCAAGCAGGACAGGAGAGAGAGAGGATGAAGAACACTCCTGTTTGCGTTCTTGCAAACATCTATCCAAATGCACAGCTAAAGTCATGGCTTGGTCAAGGATGTCAGGAGAGGGATAAATTACAAGCATGTCCTTTAAGGTGTCAGATAACTCTGGTCTGAAATGACAAATCAAGGCTGGAGTATTCGAGTTGGAGGCCACAAACCACTTTCTAAAATCCGCACAGTACTCCTCTACTGGTCTGCGACCTTGCTTTAAACCCTTAAGAACATGTGCCATAAATGTACGGCGCTGCATAGCACCTCTCAGCTCACAGTGCCGTACAATTAGGGCACGGCTGTGATACGAGCGCAGGAGATGCGCTCGCTTCATTCTCGGCGGGTTCCAGCGGCTGTCAGCAGCCGCGGACCTGCCGGTAATGGCGGACATCAGCGATCGCGCTGATGTCTGCCATTAACCCCTCAGGTGCCGTGATCAATACAGATCATGGCATCTGTGGCAGTGCGGGGATCAGATCAGCTAAGATGGCAGACGGAGGTCCCCTCACCTGCCTCCATCCATCTCCGGGGGTCTTCTGCACTGATCTGCCTTCCAGCAGACCAGAGCAGACAATTGCCGATAATACTTATCTTTGCTATGCCCTATGCATAGCACTGAACAGTATTAGCAATCTAATGATTGCTATAAATAGTCCCCTATGGGGACTAAAAAAAGTGTAAAATAAATCTAAAAGAAGTTTAAAAAAAAGCTAAAAAAATTTGAAAAATCCTCTCCCCCAATAGTTTTTAATCACCCTTTTCCCCATATTAATACATAAAAGCATAAAAAAAAGATAAATAACAAACATATTATTATTATATTATAATAATAAACATATTAATGATCCCCTACGGCGAACAGCGTAAACATAAAAAAAAGTAAAAATTTCAGCTTTTTGTCACATCAAACCGCAAAACAAAGTAATAAAAAGCGATCAAAAAGTCACATATACGCAAATCTGGTACCAAAACAAACTACAGATCATGGCGCAAAAAAATGAGCCCTCAAAAAATGGCTGAGTCCTTAAGGGGTTAATGTATGTAGTTGACTCCGGTTCGGTTCAGCATACAAGAGACCCAAGCCCGCAAACAAGGCATCCACTGAGGACTACTCCATAGCATCAGGACCAAGGGAAAATACCCATTCCTGGGGACCCCCTTGCAAAATAGACATAATTAAACCCACTCTCTGGGCCTCAGTACCAGATGTGTAAGGCCTTAAAGGGGTACTCCACCCCTAGACATCTTATCCTTTGGATAGGGGATAAGATGTCTGATTGTGGGGGTCCCGCTGCTGGGGACCCCTGCAATATAGCATGCGGCACCCACCTGTTTCTGCTCTGGAACCACTGAAGGGTCTGGGTCCCGACCACAGGAACGGAAGTTCGTGACCTCACAAACTTCCATTCCCGTGGTCGGGACCCAGACCCTACAGTGCTTCCGGAGCAGAAACAGGTGGGTGCCGCATGCTATATTGCAGGGGTCCCCAGCGGCTGGACCCCCGCAATCAGACATCAAGATGTCTAAAGGTGGAGTACCCCTTTAACCTGAAGTACAATTTGAAGGTTCTGACAATAGGGCTAAGTAGTCAAATAGGTGTACAACATCCCCCAGTAGTCATCATGCCCCCTCCCAGCTGTAATCAGGTGGGATTGACAACCTTAGCATGGTTAATGTCACAGCTGTTCTCACATATACCTGGGCATGTGCACGGCTTCCTCCTACACAGTGGCTTCGTTCTCATTCTACAGCTGTGCCTTAAAAACATTGGGCAGCCTCTGTGGCCTCAAGAGCTCCAACTCTGTACTATTGCCAGACCTTGATGAGAAAAGCAGGGATGTTGGCCATGCCCAGGCTGTCCATCATGCCTTTCCATGCCTTATCAGTAAAGCTGGCTGATATAGTCATTGTTAAACAATGAATAGCTTTTATGGTTCCACAGGCTACTGAATAATACACCACTACAGTAATAGTTTCCTACATGTGGTAGCATGCTGGGAACTCATAACAGCCTGCAGACATCACCTAGAATCCTGCTCTACAATCAAACCAGAAAATATGGAACTGAGATTAAATGCATCAATTCAAAGCACATAAATGACAAATAGCTGAGTGTAAAGTTAAATACATTTCCTCCACATTAAATTATTAAAATTAATCTAACATTCAACTGATACAGATAATTTTTTCAGACAGCATTGTTTGCATATTGGCATTGTAAAAACTTAAAACTGCTTAAAGGGACACTCTGCCTTTCAACAAGGTTATCTGCTGTTCTCAGTTACATTGATAAATTCCTGTTTTCTTGTATATTAGAAAATCATGCCTCAGGTCTTCAAACATAATATAATGTATCTCCTCAGCAAATACAGCTAGTGAAGGGGACACTTACACAAACAGCATCTTTGTTACCTCTGGTTGTGTTTAAGATAATAATTGCCTTTGCTGTCTCTTAAAAAGTATGTCTTATTGTACCTTTGTTTGGAAAGTTATAGTCTTTCATCTCTACTTTATCAGTCACTTAGTTATTCTGTTTTACATGTCACATATTTTTCATCTAGAGTCTTATTTTAAAGGGGATTTGTCAGCTGTATTGGCTGCTAAGATCTACAGGCACCATTCTATAGCTGTTAGGGTTTAAAAGCAAACTGTACCTTTCCTAGAGATGATGACTGTCATGAATGTCTTCTTATTTCTCAACCAAGTGTCAAAGAGGCAGAGCTGAGCTTATTTAGTGTCGCAGCCTGGCATGCATTCTCTCTTTACCTCTTCCAGCTTCTCCTTGATTGACATGCAGGACTCTGAGAGGGGCATAGTGGGGAGAGTGAATGAGGAGGCAGTACAGGCTGTGGCACTTGAACAGCTTAGCTCTGCCTCCTTGACACTTGGCTGAGAAACAAAAAGGCAACTTTGAAAGTTTATAACTAGAGATGAGTGAATCGAATCTGATGAATCTGAATTGGTTACGAACTTCAGGAAAAATTTGATTCTTAACAAATGCGATTATCGCGGCGATTCGATTGCACCAGTCACTTCATTAAACTCCATTTAGTGCGATTCAGGCTCCAGGGGCCGGGCATTTAAAATGGCAGATCCACATTTGAGGACATGGTGCAAGCAATCCTAGGAAGGTGGGAACAAGGGTTGGTGGGATAACCCTGTATCACATGCAGCATGCAGCCTATCAGCAGCCAGCCACTCCTGTGATGTCACAGCCCTATATAATCGGCAGCCATCTTGTGGATAGTCACATGAGGGTTCTATTAAAGAGAGTGAGGGACAGACAGCAGTGCGGGTTGAACAGAAAAGCATTTTTACAGCAGCGATTCACCTCCCATTCACATCAGCATTTTGTTGCAGAGAGAGAGAATGACAGAGAGCAGTGTGTGTTGCACAGAAAAGCATTTTTACAGCAGCGATTCACCTCCCCGTCACATCAGTGTTCTATTGCAGAGAGGAAAAGTGGTGGATAAAATCCAGGAAAATAGGAATTACCATACGGCGCTTTTACTCCTTGGACAGATGCAGGCAACAGTCCATATGACAGGTAAATTCTTTAATTTGCAACTTCAAGTTTCGAGCTCGTGCTGCACAAAATTGAAGGCTTACCAGATCGTGTTGTGCTAAGAGCACAACACCTCAGCAGTCATTATAGACTCGCAGGAAGAAATGGAGGTCAGCAGCCACGGTTTCCTTTCCAGGTTCCTCTCGGTCGCTGGATGGGCAATGAAAAGTGGTGGATAAAATCCAGGAAAACAGGAATTACCATATGGCGCTTTTACTCCTTTGACAGATGCAGGCAACAGTCCATATGACAGGTAAATTCTTTAATGTGCAACTTCAAGTTTCGAGCTCGTCTTGAGCTCTTCGTCAGGCATATGATCAATAACATAAAAAACAGGTCATTTAAAAGCCCGGGTAAATATAAAGCCAATACTGGCTTGAACATAAAGTAAAATAATTTAAAAATTCATATACACCGACGATTATAATAATAATAATTGTTGTATTATAATAATAATAATTGTTGCGAATTGTAGCAGAAAGACATAATGTTTATACATTAGCTGAGGGAAAACCAACTCATAAAATATGTTTTAACAAAAAAAATAATATTATAATTAATAAGGGTTGAGGATATGGACTATGACATATTCATTGTCACTCATGTTCTATCCAGAACTCAAATAATGGTTTCCACTACTTCATTCAGCCCTTTAGGAGCGATTGTGGATAACTTATTGTTACGCCGAGCACTCCGGGTCCCCGCTCCTCCCCGGAGCGCTCGCAACATCCTCGCATTTGCAGCGCCCCGGTCGGACCTGCTGACCGGGTGCGCTGCAATATCTCTCTCAGCCGGGATGCGATTCGCGATGCGGGAGGCGCCCGCTCGCGATGCGCATCCCGGCTCCCGTACCTGACCCGTTCCCCGTCGGTCTTGTCCCGGCGCGCGCGGCCCCACTCCTTAGGGCGCGCGCGCGCCGGGTCTCTGCAATTTAAAGGGCCACTGCGCCACTGATTGGCGCAGCAGGCTTAATTAGTGTGTTCACCTGTGCACTCCCTACTTATACCTCACTTCCCCTGCACTCCCTCGCTTGTTGCCATTGTGCCAGTGAAAGCGTTTCCTTGCGTGTTCCTAGCCTGTGTTCCAGACCTCCTGCCGTTGCCCCTGACTACGATCCTTGCTGCCTGCCCTGACCTTCTGCTACGTCCGACCTTGCTCTTGTCTACTCCCTTGTACCGCGCCTATCTTCAGCAGTCAGAGAGGTTGAGCCGTTGCTGGTGGATACGACCTGGTTGCTACCGCCGCTGCAAGACCATCCCGCTTTGCGGCGAGCTCTGGTGAATACCAGTAGCAACTTAGAACCGGTCCACCAACGCGGTCCACGCCAATCCCTCTCTGGCACAGAGGATCCACCTCCAGCCAGCCGAATCGCGACAGTAGATCCGGCCATGGATCCCGCTGAAGTCCCACTGCCAGTTGTCGCCGACCTCACCACGGTGGTCGCCCAGCAGTCGCAACAGATAGCGCAACAAGGCCACCAGCTGTCTCAACTGACCGTGATGCTACAGCAGCTATTACCACAACTCCAGCAACAATCTCCTCCGCCAGCTCCTGCACCTCCTCCGCAGCGAGTGGCCCCTTCCGGCCTACGATTATCCTTGCCGGATAAATTTGATGGGGACTCTAAGTTTTGCCGTGGCTTTCTTTCGCAATGTTCCCTGCACTTGGAGATGATGTCGGACCAGTTTCCTACTGAAAGGTCTAAGGTGGCTTTCGTAGTCAGCCTTCTGTCTGGGAAAGCTCTGTCATGGGCCACACCGCTCTGGGACCACAATGACCCTGTCACTGCCTCTGTACACTCCTTCTTCACGGAGATTCGAAGTGTCTTTGAGGAACCTGCCCGAGCCTCTTCTGCTGAGACTGCCCTGCTGAACCTGGTCCAGGGTAATTCTTCTGTTGGCGAGTACGCCATCCAATTCCGTACTCTTGCCTCCGAATTATCCTGGAATAATGAGGCCCTCTGCGCGACCTTTAAAAAAGGCCTATCCAGCAACATTAAAGATGTGCTGGCCGCACGAGAAATTCCTGCTAACCTGCATGAACTTATTCATCTGGCCACCCGCATTGACATGCGTTTTTCCGAAAGGCGTCAGGAGCTCCGCCAGGATATGGACTTTGTTCGCACGAGGCGGTTTCTCTCCCCAGCTCCTCTCTCCTCTGGTCCTCTGCAATCCGTTCCTGTGCCTCCCGCCGTGGAGGCTATGCAAGTTGACCGGTCTCGCTTGACACCTCAAGAGAGGACACGACGCCGCATGGAGAATCTGTGCCTGTACTGTGCCGGTCCCGAACACTTCTTGAAGGATTGTCCTATCTGTCCTCCCCGCCTGGAAAGACGTACGCTGACTCTGCACAAAGGTGAGACAGTTCTTGATGTCAACTCTGATTCTCCACGCCTTACTGTGCCTGTGCGGATATCTTCCTCTACCTTCTCCTTCTCTGCTATGGCCTTCTTGGATTCCGGATCTGCAGGAAATTTTATTTTGGCCTCTCTCATCAACAGGTTCAACATCCCGGTGACCAGTCTCGCCAGACCCCTCTACATCAATTCTGTTAACAATGAAAGATTGGACTGTACTGTGCGTTACCGCACGGAACCTCTCCTAATGTGCATCAGACCTCATCACGAAAAAATTGAATTTTTGGTCCTCTCCAACTGCACTTCTGAAATTCTTCTTGGATTATCGTGGCTTCAACGCCATTCCCCAACCCTTGATTGGTCCACAGGAGAAATCAAGAACTGGGGTACTTCTTGTCTCAAGGACTGTCTTAAACCGGTTCCCAGTACTCCCTGCCGTGACCCTGTGGTTCCCCCTGTATCCGGTCTTCCTAAGGCTTATATGGACTATGCTGAGACTTTACCTCCTCACAGGCCTTATGACTGTCCTATTGATCTCCTCCCGGGTACTACTCCACCCCGGGGCAGAATCTACCCTCTGTCTGCTCCAGAGACTCTTGCCATGTCAGAGTACATCCAGGAAAATTTAAAAAAGGGGTTTATCCGCAAATCCTCCTCTCCTGCCGGAGCTGGATTTTTTTTTGTGTCCAAAAAAGATGGCTCCCTACGTCCTTGCATTGATTACCGCGGACTTAATAAAATCACGGTAAAAAACCGCTACCCCTTACCTCTTATCTCGGAACTCTTTGATCGCCTACAAGGTGCCCACATCTTTACCAAACTGGACTTAAGAGGTGCTTATAATCTCATCCGCATCAGGGAGGGGGACGAATGGAAGACTGCATTTAACACCAGAGATGGACACTTTGAGTATCTGGTCATGCCCTTTGGCCTGTGCAACGCCCCTGCCGTCTTCCAAGACTTTGTTAATGAAATTTTTCGTGATCTCTTATATTCCTGTGTTGTGGTTTATCTGGACGATATTCTGATTTTTTCGGCCAACTTAGAAGAACACCGCCAGCATGTCCGCATGGTTCTTCAGAGACTTCAGGACAATCAACTTTATGCCAAAATGGAGAAAAGTCTCTTTGAATGTCAATCTCTTCCTTTCCTAGGATACTTGGTCTCTGGCCAGGGACTACAAATGGACCCAGATAAACTATCTGCTGTATTAGATTGGCCACGCCCCTCCGGACTCCGTGCTATCCAACTTTTTTGGGGTTCGCCAATTATTACAGACAATTTATTCCACACTTTTCCACTATTGTGGCTCCTATCGTGGCTTTAACCAAGAAAAATGCCAATCCCAAGTCCTGGTCTCCCCAAGCGGAAGACGCATTTAAACATCTCAAGTCTGCCTTTTCTTCTGCTCCCGTGCTCTCCAGACCTGACCCATCTAAACCCTTCCTATTGGAGGTAGATGCCTCCTCAGTGGGAGCTGGAGCTGTCCTTCTACAAAAAAATTCTTCCGGGCATGCTGTTACTTGTGGGTTTTTTTCTAGGACCTTCTCTCCGGCGGAGAGAAACTACTCCATCGGGGATCGAGAACTACTGGCCATAAAATTGGCGCTTGAGGAATGGAGGCATCTGCTGGAGGGATCAAAATTTCCAGTTATCATATACACTGATCACAAGAATCTCTCCTATCTCCAGTCTGGAGAGGCCAGGTGGTCGTTGTTCTTTGCCCGTTTTAACTTTGAAATTCATTTTCGCCCTGCCGACAAGAACATTAGGGCCGATGCCCTCTCTCGTTCTTCGGATGCCTCTGAAGTAGAGGTCTCTCCGCAACACATCATTCCTCCTGACTGTCTGATCTCCACTTCTCCAGCCTCCATCAGGCAAACTCCTCCAGGGAAGACCTTCGTTTCTCCACGCCAGCGTCTCGGGATTCTCAAATGGGGACACTCCTCCCACCTCGCAGGCCATGCGGGCATCAAAAAATCCTTGCAACTCATCTCTCGTTTTTATTGGTGGCCGACTCTGGAGACGGATGTTGTTGATTTTGTGTGGGCCTGTACTGTCTGTGCCCGGGATAAGACTCCTTGCCAGAAGCCTGCTGGCCTCCTTCATCCTCTGCCTGTCCCCGAACAGCCTTGGTCACAGATTGGTATGGACTTTATTACAGACTTGCCCTCATCCCGTGGCAACACAGTTGTTTGGGTGGTCGTTGATCGATTTTCCAAGATGGCACATTTTATTCCTCTTCCTGGTCTTCCTTCAGCGCCTCAGTTGGCAAAGCAATTTTTTGTACACATTTTTCGCCTTCACGGTTTGCCCACGCATATCGTCTCGGATAGAGGCGTCCAATTCGTGTCTAAATTCTGGAGGGCCCTCTGTAAACAGCTCAAGATTAAATTAAACTTCTCTTCTTCTTATCATCCCCAATCCAATGGGCAAGTAGAAAGAATTAATCAGGTCCTGGGTGACTATTTACGGCATTTTGTTTCCTCCCGCCAGGATGACTGGGCAGATCTTCTACCATGGGCCGAATTCTCATACAACTTCTGAGTCTCCGAATCTTCTGCTAAGTCCCCATTTTTCGTGGTGTACGGCCGTCACCCTCTTTCCCCCCCTCCCTACTCCCTTGCCCTCTGGTTTGCCCGCTGTGGATGAAGTGACTCGTGATCTTTCCACCATATGGAAAGAGACCCAAAATTCTCTTTTACAGGCTTCATCCCGGATGAAAAGATTTGCCGATAAGAAAAGAAGAACTCCCCCCATTTTTGCTCCCGGAGACAAGGTATGGCTCTCCGCTAAATATGTCCGCTTTCGTGTCCCCAGTTACAAACTGGGACCACGCTATCTTGGTCCTTTCAAAGTCTTGTGCCAGATTAACCCTGTCTCTTACAAACTCCTTCTTCCTCCTTCTCTTCGTATTCCCAATGCCTTCCATGTCTCTCTCCTTAAACCACTCATCATTAACCGCTTCTCTCCCAAACTTGTTTCTCCCACTCCTGTTTCCGGTTCTTCTGACGTCTTCTCCGTGAAGGAGATTCTGGCCT
Source organism: Hyla sarda (assembly GCF_029499605.1). Classification (NCBI taxonomy): domain Eukaryota; kingdom Metazoa; phylum Chordata; class Amphibia; order Anura; family Hylidae; genus Hyla; species Hyla sarda. Next base: position 329,336,169 of record NC_079190.1, read on the forward strand.
CCAAGACGGTCAGAGGAAAAAAAAATTTTTGGGTAGATTGGGAAGGCTGTGGCCCAGAAGAGAGATCCTGGGAACCTGAGGACAACATCCTAGACAAAAGTCTTATCCTCAGGTTCTCAGGCTCCAAGAAGAGGGGGAGACCCAAGGGGGGGTGGTACTGTTACGCCGAGCACTCCGGGTCCCCGCTCCTCCCCGGAGCGCTCGCAACATCCTCGCATTTGCAGCGCCCCGGTCAGACCTGCTGACCGGGTGCGCTGCAATATCTCTCTCAGCCGGGATGCGATTCGCGATGCGGGAGGCGCCCTCTCGCGATGCGCATCCCGGCTCCCGTACCTGACCCGTTCCCCGTCGGTCTTGTCCCGGCGCGCGCGGCCCTGCTCCTTAGGGCGCGCGCGCGCCGGGTCTCTGCAATTTAAAGGGCCACTGCGCCACTGATTGGTGCAGCAGGCTTAATTAGTGTGTTCACCTGTGCACTCCCTACTTATACCTCACTTCCCCTGCACTCCCTCGCCGGATCTTGTTGCCATTGTGCCAGTGAAAGCGTTTCCTTGTGTGTTCCTAGCCTGTGTTCCAGACCTCCTGCCGTTGCCCCTGACTACGATCCTTGCTGCCTGCCCTGACCTTGTCTACTCCCTTGTACCGCGCCTATCTTCAGCAGTCAGAGAGGTTGAGCCGTTGCTGGTGGATACGACCTGGTTGCTACCGCCGCTGCAAGACCATCCCGCTTTGCGGCGGGCTCTGGTGAATACCAGTAGCAACTTAGAACCGGTCCACCAACACGGTCCACGCCAATCCCTCTCTGGCACAGAGGATCCACCTCCAGCCAGCCGAATCGCGACACTTATACATCCAGTAGACCTCTTTCTTTTTCAAGGTTTCAAAACGATTAACAATATGGCACAACACATGATCTATCGGTGTCACTGAAATTAAGTTTTGTCCTCCAGTAGGTAGATTGGCACAATGTCTAGAAACACTTTGTAACATGAAGCTGTTTCTAATGTTCTGTCTATGCTTGTTTAGACGGTTCCTGAGCAGCTGAATGGTCCGACCTACGTATTGTAACCCGCAGAAACAATCAAGCAAATAAATAACGAAGGAAGACTGACAGGTAAGCCTATGTTTTAATTTAAATTCTTCACCATTTCTATTAGAGTGGAATGTTTTGATCCCATTTCTTATCTCTTTGCAACACAGGCATCTCACATGGTTGCATCGAAATGAACCTGGAGATGTTGTGGAAGGGGTGTTCAAGGGTTTATGTTGTTGTATAATACTGGGAGCAAGAATATTTTTAAGTGTAGGAGCCCGCCTATATGTGACCTGTGGTGCACTCGGTAGCTTTGTGCACAGCAAGTCATAATTTTGCAGGATGTGCCAATGTTTTACCAAAATACTCTTAATTTCCGTAGCAGAGTTACAGTATGTGGTAATTTAATTTAATTTGCATTTGTCATCCTGATCTTTGATGGTATTGATAGTTTTCACTGATGTTAGACATTCAGTTTGGCTTTTATTTTTCACTCTGTTATATGCGTCTCTAATAATGGGCACAGGATAATTCTTCTCTTTAAACCGTTTGGACAATATTCCTGCTTGCTTTCTGAAGGTGTCATCATCAGTGTAATTCTTCCTAATTCTTTTATATTGCCCATACGGGACATTTTTGAGCCACTGTCTGTAGGGGGCACTATGGTAGTCTAGGTAGCTATTCACATCCACATGTTTGAAATAGGTGGATGTGATGTACATTTCTTCATTATGTGTGATAGTGAGATCCAGGAAGTGTACCTGTTGTTCACTTGCTTCCAAGGTGAAGCTTATACCCCATTGATTGCTGTTAAGTACCCCCAGGAATCTATCAATAGATTCTCTAGGTCCCTTCCACAGAAAGAAAAGGTTGTCAATATAGCGGCAAAATAGCTTAATGTGGGGTGAGAATTATGTGTTATTAATAATGTGTTCCTTCTCAAACACCCCCATAAAAAGGTTCGCATAAGTTGGGGCCACCTTGGACCCTTTCCGTTGATGGTAGATTGTGCCATTGTATAAAAAATTATTATTTTCAAGAATAAACTGTAAACCCTTGAGTATGAATTCTCTGTGGGGTTGCGTAATAGTTAGGTCGGCTGCAAGAAATTCTTGGATGCATTTAAGCCCAATCTTGTGACCAATGTTGGTATATAAAGATGTTACGACACAAGTGATGAGGAAAGTTCCTGGTTCCCATTTCATTGTCCTAAGTGTTTCTATTAATTGCGTAGAGTCACGTAAATAGCTGGATAACTGAATGACTGTGCTCCTTGAGAAATGAATCGATATAATGTGAGAGATGGCAAGCAAGACAATTCATATTTGAAATGATAGGATGACCAGGTGGGTTATGGATGGACTTGTGGATTTTTGGAAGGAAATAAAAATATGGTTTATAGGTGTGTTGGAATTTCAGATACTTCTGTTTGTTTTTGTCCAGAAGATTGTTTTGTATAGCTGATTCTATAATGATTTGGTATTTTTGTTGGATGTCTTTAAAAGGATCCTTGCCGCTTTTTTCATAAAAGGTTTCGTCCGATAATGTGTTCATGGCTTCTTGTTCGTAATATTCGAGATCCATGACAACTACACCCCCTCCTTAATCCGCTGACCTCAATACAATATTTTTGTTCCTTTTCAGAGTCTGTAGAGCAAGTTTCTCTTTCTGTGTGAGATTACTTTTTTCACTTTTTTTGCCTTTATGTCTGGTTCTATTAAGGATTTTAAAGTCTTCAAAGACCAAATCTTGAAATACTTTAATATGCGCTCCCTGTGCGCGTATTGGATAAAACGTGGAGGCAAGCTTAACTGGTTGGTGCTTTTATAAATCCGAAGGATCCTGAGAGATGTTTGTCAGGTCTATTGTTCCAACTTGATCTGGTTTCGTCAAAAAGAAACGTTGAAGGGTCAGTTTTCTTATAAACCGATTAAAATCAAGAAAGAGTTGGAAGTCGTCCACATTATTGGAGGGGCAAAACGAAAGTCCCTTTCCCAACAAGGTCATCTCATATGGGGTTAACTGATATTTTGAAATATTGAATATTTTTATACGGTTACATTTGTCTTCCAATGGTTGAGTGGTTCCATCTTTCAAACCTTCTGCATGCAGAAAGGAAGGAAGGCGCCTCATGTGCGGGATCAGTAGATCTTGCAGGTGGGGGTAGGGGAAGGTGATTCCCAAGCCGCTTACCAAAGTTGGTTGTGCGCCCACACACAACAAGGTTAGGAGCAGAAGAGATATGAAGGCAGGTCCACTGCAGCCCTCCTGGATAGGTGTGGAATCAAAAGCGAATGACCAGGGAGTCAGGAGTTTGTCTGGCGCAGAGAGGAACCATCAGACAGCCAAGTAAAATCAATGGATTTATTAGATGCAACGCGTTTCGCTGCGCATGCGCAGCTTCATCAGGCATGACAAGGGGAGGCTGGTAACAGGTATATATACCTCCAGGAATTAACCATTAGGGTGCTTTTTGAAGAGAGTTGTTACATAGAGTTACATATCCATATGACAATATATGAAAATGATACATAAATACATATAAACAGAAATCACAAAAATGGTAGTAAGACAGCAATATGAAAGCACAATGCAATCCCATAAACATATATATAAATATATATAACATGATTATAATTATCGCATGTGATGTGAATATGACACCAAAGCGACTCAAGAAATCGCACCGCTAAATCGCCGGTGCGGTATTCAACAACACAAGTTGGATATTATTTCAAAAAATATATATGGTATAAAGAGTCATGTCAATTGGTTCAAGAGATAGAAAAATTATTATTTAATTGTATATCGCTACCTTATTAAAAAATAAAATAAAATAGTAAAAAATAATAAAAAATAAGTAACAGTGCGATAAACCAAACCGCAACTGATCAAAAGGGAATGTATGAACACTACTTAGAGAATAAGATAAACTCAATTAACTAATGCGGTATTGAATACAGCAACCGGCGAAAACGCAGGGTGTGAATATTCGTACAAGAATCCGGATTAACAATAAATAAATTAAAAATACAAAAATGTTTATATGTAAAAAAGAAGAAGAAGGGGAAATAAACAAAACTTAGATAATAAAACATAAAAAATAAATAAATACACCGTGGGGCGCTCCAGGGTGAACAGTACAGAAGGAACAAAGAAAAAATCAAGGTATAATATTTTCAAAATTAATCCATATGGAACGATGGGAAATTTTTAAATCCCAAATTATCAAATTATTTAACTGTATCAATACATTCATTAAAACCTTGAGGGTGCAAAGTATGTAGTTTGTGAATCCAAAAGGATTCGCGATTATTAAGTCTTTGTATTCTATTAGGTAAATGAATGGGGATAGTTTCTAAAATAATTAATTTTAAAGTTTCAGTGTTTTTTTGATGATAGAGAGTGAAGTGACGGGAAAGACTATGCAACAAAAAACCATGTTTTATATTCCATCTGTGTTTGTTCATCCTGGAGCGCACCGTTTGTGTGGTACGGCCAACATATTGGCGATCGCAACCACAGGTTAATAAATAGATAGCAAAAGTGGTATCGCAATTTAATGAATCCTTAATTTTGAATGTTTGTTGTGTAAAAAAGGAAGAAAAAGTATCAGTTTGGATAATCCATTCACAACAGAGGCAGCGACTTTTTTTACAAGGAAAACAATATGGTTTAACAGAACAGGAATTCTGTGGTGTACGATATTCGGAAAATCTGCTAGGGGCTAATAAATTGCTGAGATTTTTGGAACGTCTGTAAGTGACATTAGGGACTGGGGGAATTAATTGGTTTAAAATTTTATCATTTTGGATAATGGGCCAATTTTTAGTTAATATTTTTCTAATATTAGATGCCTCAATATTGAAATTCGTAACAAAATTGTATCTAAAGGGGTTATGAAGCTGATTAGAACTGGATTTTTTAGAAATAGATGTAACCAAATCAGATTGTTTTTTATCTTTCACCTTCATATATGCCTTAGTAAGAAGCGATTTAGGATAGCCCTTTTGTATAAAGCGTTGTTTTAAAACCTCAGCTTGAGAGATAAAATCTGAATCAGAGGTGCAATTTCTACGAATTCGTAAATATTGGCCGAATGGCACCCCTCTTAGCCAGCTTGGATAATGTGCACTGTCGAACTGTAAAAAACTGTTAATATCGACAGATTTGAAAAAAGTCTTCGTAGAAATAGTGCCATCGACTGTTTTATGGATGTCAAGGTCTAAAAATTGGATGGAATTTTCTGCATAATGCATAGTAAATTTAATACCCCATGTGTTAGTGTTTAACTCTTGTACAAAGAGGTCAGCTTCATGTTTGGTACCTACCCAGATCAAAAAAAGGTCGTCTATATAACGACGAAAGAAAAAAACGGACTTAAAGAACAGGGACTGTGTCATGACAAGGGACTCGAATCGCCCCATGAACAAATTAGCGTAACTAGGGGCGAATCGAGTCCCCATGGCACAGCCCCTATTCTGCCGATAAATGGTATGATTGAATTCGAAAACATTATTAAGAAGAATAAATCTAATGGACTCCAGTAAAAATTCTGACTGGCTGGGGTTAAGTGAAGGGTCCTCTTGTAAAAAATGTTTAATTGCCGGAACACCTAAATCAGTGGAGATGTTAGAATAAAGGGAGCACACATCCAGGGTAAGAAAACTATAATAGGGGGGTAGGGATAGGGCATGTAATTCCGAAATAAGTTGAGCTGAATCTCTCAAATAGGATGGTAATTGTAAAACAAAAGGTTGAAGAAATAGATCTATAAAGTGAGAAAGGTTTGCAGTAATTGAGCCAATACCTGAAATAATAGGTCTACCAGGGGGGTTGGTTAAACATTTATGTAATTTGGGTAAATAATAAAAAATAGGTAAATTATAATTTTTAATATTGAGAAATGTGTGCTCCCTTTTATCCAACAATTGTTTTTCTGTAGCTCCACCTATAAGCAAACAATATTGTGAAAAAATATGAGGGGAAGGGTCATAAGAAAGCGGAGTATAATATTCAAGGTCTGATAAAATTCTAAGGGCTTCATTTTTATAATCAGCCCTATTCAAAACAGCAACCCCCCCACCTTTATCTGCAGGGCGAACAATAATAGATTTATTGTTCTGTATGGATTTAATTGCAATTCTCTCAGCAGAAGTTAGATTATCATTTTCCTTAAAAATGACAGATTTATCACATAAATTTGAAAAATCTTGCATGACCATATGATAAAAAGTCTCAAGATGGCTGCCACGATTGTGTAGAGGATAAAACGAAGATTTGGGTTTTACTGGTACATGACGAGCTGGAGTCATGTCAACTAGTGTGGTAACAGGAATTAAAATATTATCAATATTAGAATTACAAACTCCCAAATTCGAAATTTGGGGGGTATTAGTAGTTTGATGGTCCGATCTGTTCTGGATAAAGAAATGACGGCTCAATGTTAATCTACGAATAAAATCGTTTAGATCTAAAAATAATTGAAAATCGTTCGGACGTACAGCAGGACAAAAAGACAGCCCTTTCGCGAGTAGATTTGTTTCATTTTCGGAAAGTATATAGTTAGATAGATTAAAGATTTTTATAGTTTCTTTTTTTGTTATTAATTTTTCTGTCTTTGAGATAATTGTAGAGGTGGGTTGGCGTTTTCTCTGACCTCCTCTGCAACCTCTGGGTTTTCCTTTCTTTTTATAGACTGTGTTCGATTTGATGTCTTTATGAGGGGGTAGTACTGGGTGATCGTGCGTAAGCGTACATCCAAATTGGCATTGCACGCTAGAGTGGCATCTGTAGTGAGAGGGCAATTGTAAAAAGAAGATGAGGAGGTGGAAACAGGAGTAGAACTCCCTGGGGTGTCAAGCGTGTCATATTGTGAGCTATCAATGAGTGTGGAACTCATGTCAGACATAGAAACCTCGTGCACCGTGAGAAGGGAGGGATCAATGGAGCAGTCGAGAGAATTACAAGGCTGCCCAACAAAAAGACCCCCCACCGCCCCGGAACCCTGGTCCAACCCATGACAAGGATCCAAAAAAGTGAGAGGAGGAAGCAAAGGACAGACCATGTTAGGTGCTGGTCTGTCTAGTGATGAAAGAGTATTAGTGGTAGTGTTATTAAGCACATTAGTGTTAGGATTGGTAGAGGTAATACATGTACTGGTAATTATTTTTTGATTACAACTTGTATTGGTATTAGCAGTAGGCATAAAAGATTTATTCGCTGATGATTTGGTTTCAGAAATAATATGATTTTTCTTGTTGTTAGAATTTTTTGAATTAGAGTATTGGGAATTATTACGAGCTGAATTTACTATAGTTCTACTATGCTCGAATTTTTTGTCAGTACTCAGGGGAGTGACAGACGATGTTTTAAGAACAGAATTAATTGGGTTTTCCTGTTTTTTAGAGGATAAAGTGTTATTAGACATTTGTTTCTGAGGATTATATCTTGGCCATTTATGTATTTGGCCACACATGTAATCCTGTTTGTCACGATTAAACTTATGTACTTTTTTATTTATGGTTTCTATCTCCAATTTTTGTAATCTATTAGATAGGAGTCCTTCAAGTTTATGATATTCAGAATAACCCGAAAAGGTTGCCAGAGTATTTTTAATGGACCTAGCTTTGTCCCGATAATGGAGGACTAATGTATTTCTTTTGTCCAGGAGACGAGTGACAAGTCCCCTAGAACAATTTTCCGTAAATTCATCCCACTCTTTAGTAAAAAGAGGATCATCAGGAAAAGAGGATTCAAAGGGTAATCTCAGACCCCTCGGGGTGAAACTATCATTAAGATATCTTTGTAAAAATAAAACATCTAAATTATGCTGCAATTCAGACTTGCAACCTTCTGCATGCAGGCTAGTTTTTTCTTTTCTTGCCGCCCCTGCACCCTCTATTTCCATAATTTTTCTTTTTGTTCTGTGCGGGGTAAACATCTCTGGTATTTTATGTAGTATCTTGGGGGGTGCCCCTAAAAAAACCTCAGAGGGGCTGGTATAACTTGCTATTTCTCCCAGTCTTCCGGGTGACAGGGGCGCATTAGCCGACCTCGAGCCACTGATCCCCGAGGAACCCTCAAAGGGGTCGCAGGGCAATTCTTCATGTGTAATGGACTGTACAGTCTCATTTTGAAATGATTCCAAGGTTAGATTTTTCAAGTGGGGAGCTAGACATCCTTTATTATTAATATTATCCACAACAAGAACCTCTGATGTTGTGGTCTGTGACATTGTTAAATTATCTGGAGATGTGATTGCCTCATGTATTGATGGATCAAAGTTGATAAGTTGTGTTAGTGAACTGTCATCTGGAGCTTCATCACTTTTCCGGGCCAGTGGAGAGAACACTGGTTTATTAATGTTTTCATGAGATTTCTTATATTTATTAAATAAACTCTTACTGGCTTGCAAGAACAAGGAATTCGGTGTAATCGGAGGTTTCTTTTCTGCTGATGACATGTTTGTTTTTATAGGTGTTACAAAATTCTGTGGATCTTCCATCCTAATCTCCTTGTTCAGCCGACCGGGGGTTGCTATATCCGGCATTCCAGGGGTTGCTATATCCGGCATGCCAGGATTGATTGTCGTGTCCTTAATATTGATATTATCTGTTATGTTATTAGAGGCCTTAGGTGTCTTATTAGTGGAGCCATGTCTCTTCTTATGGGTCCCTGGTTTGTATTTGCTGTTAATATATTGTCTCCCACTGTTTTTATCTTGGTTATCATTCCGTGGAGGCTGTGATACCTGATTCACCATGTCCACCTTAGCTCCTTTTTTCTGGTTGTTCCATGCCCACGGGTTACCGGATGCATAATCTAGGCGATCTCTTGTCAGTTTGGAGGCTTTTTTCTCTATGAGTTCCCTTTCAATTTTTCTCAACCGATTATTGATGTTGCTATTGATTTTCTGATATTCAGGGTGACACGTGAATTGCTTAAGTTGTTCAAGAATGTTAGTGATATTTTCATTCAACCAAAGACATAAAACATCCCGTTTTTTGCATACAAATAATAACATCTTAAATGTACAAGAATCTATGAGCTCATACCACTCTCTGGTATACATATTGTCATTTTTAAAGGTGGACCCAAATGGTATCCTGAGACCCCTAGGTGTAATGTTCTCTTTGATGTATATATTAAGAAACCTAATGTCTATCTGATGTTGCATTTCATCTTTGAGGTAATCTTCCAGTGATTTGAACAAATCAGTCATTTTTGTAAAATCCTCTTTGTTGATAGTCAATTGTTGTCCCGTATGGGCAATATAAAAGAATCAGGAAGAATTGCACTGATGATGACACCTTCAGAAAGCAAGCAGGAATATTGTCCAAATGGTTTAAAGAGAAGAATTATCCTGTGCCCATTATTAGAGACACATATAACAGAGTGAAAAATAAAAGCCAAACTGAATGTCTAACATCAGTGAAAACTATCAATACCATCAAAGATCAGGATGACAAACGCAAATTAAATTTCATTACCACATACTGTAACTCTGCTATGGAAATTAAGAGTATTTTGGTAAAACATTGGCACATCCTGCAAAATTATGACTTGCTGTGCACAAAGCTACCGAGTGCACCACAGGTCACATATAGGCAGGCTCCTACACTTAAAAGTATTCTTGCTCCCAGTATTATACAACAACATAAACCCTTACACACCCCTTCCACAACATCTCCAGGTTCATTTCGATGCAACCATGTGAGATGCCTGTGTTACAAAGAGATAAGAAATGGGATCAAAACATTCCACTCTAATAGTACTGGTGAAGAATTTAAATTAAAACATAGGCTTACCTGTCAGTCTTCCTTCGTTATTTATTTGCTTGATTGTGTCTGCGGGTTACAATACGTAGGCTGGACCATTCAGCCGCTCAGGAACCGTCTAAACAAGCATAGACAGAACATTAGAAACAGCTTCATGTTACAAAGTGTTTCTAGACATTGTGCCAATCTACATACCGGAGGACAAAACTTAATTTCAGTGAACCCGATAGATCATGTGTTGCGCCATATTGTTAATCGTTTTGAAATCTTGAAAAAGAAAGAGGTCTACTGGATGTATAAGTGGTCCACAATCTCTCCTAAAGGGCTGAATGAAGTAGTGGAAACCATTATTTGAGTTATGGATAGAACATGAGTGACAATGAATATTTCATGGTCCATATCCTCAACCATTATTAATTATAATATTATTTTTTTCGTTAAAACATATTTTATGAGTTGGTTTTCCCTCAGCTAATGTATAAACATTATGTCTTTCTGCTACAATTCGCAACAATTATTATTATTATTATTATTATACAACAATTATTATTATTATAATCGTCGGTGTATATGAATTTTTAAATTATTTTACTTTATGTTCCAGCCAGTATTGGCTTTATATTTACCCATGAATGGTCATTTATCAAGTGACATTTAATATCATTATTTTTATTATTATTAATATTTCTATATTGTTCCTGGCAATATTAGAGTCTATCATGGTTCAGCATTTTTGCTATATAGTATAAATATTTTATGTCCATTAACTGTTCTAGTTTTTGAAACTTTCATACAATTCTTTGCCACTGTACATTTTGTAATGCGATCCATTCATTTAACTGTATTAGACGTGAGCGTCACATTTTGTTCGTTATGACTGCAAGAGGAAACAGCTTTCAGACTTCAGGGTTGACTAGTGCATAACACACCTATTATATGTTTTATAAAAGGACTTTTTTCCATACTGTATGCATCCTTCCACTTTGAGACAGGCTGAACAGTGGGATCCAATAGTCACTTCTCCAAATGCATATATTGATTGTATCAGACTGGTGCCCCGTATCTTGGCGGCACAGTTTCATATAATCACATAACTTTAGTCCCTATTATAAATTAATATAAATTACTATTATATGCACATCATTCTTACAAGATACATGCGCTGATGGCACTGTTACATATGTTACATCCATAGCATGGAGCGCGGTTAACCGCTGCTGACATCATATGTCAGCACACTAACTAATATCTTAACAGTTACTCCCGTATAATGACACTCACATAAACATCGCTGACATTGTTAAACCCTTGAATTACACTGCTCAAATAGTTAATTTTGCTCATTGTGGCACCATACTGAACTCAGCCCTTAATGTCCAATGCACTGATGCATCTGTAGCACTGAGCGCATCACGGTGATGCCGTTACTTACACTATAAAGGTGTCAGCCAAATAGCAGTGATCCCCGTGCAATATGTTTGTCAATCAGAACACACCAGTCACATCATTGATCAGACACTACAATACTTACTGCCTTCGGTATTAGCGCTGCCTGACAGGTTTGCGCGTGTCTTTCATCTCACACCTACACAGTATGAGAGTTGTTACATCCGCCGGCAGCCACAATCTAGCGAATGGAACATTACTCTAGTTTGTTTACCCAGCCTCGCTCTGGAGTTCATTCATCCAGAGGTGGCTGGCGTGGGCAACATACGGGGTAGCATCGCTATATAGTGTTTTTAAAGCCCCTTATTTTAAGATCTGCCGCACACATGTAATCCAGTTTAACCCATGTTTCACATGTACATTGATATTTGTGAAATTCTATTAAGTTTAAACATGGTATTGAATTGAATTAATTGATTGTAATGACCTGGTGACCCGGAAGATGTTCCTTCCCCGGGCTTTTAAATCACCTGTTTTTAATGTTATTGATCATATGCCTGACGAAGAGTTCAAGACGAGCTCGAAACTTGAAGTTGCACATTAAAGAATTTACCTGTCATATGGACTGTTGCCTGCATCTGTCAAAGGAGTAAAAGCGCCATATGGTAATTCCTGTTTTCCTGGATTTTATCCACCACTTTTCATTGCCCATCCAGCGACCGAGAGGAACCTGGAAAGGAAACCGTGGCTGCTGACCTCCATTTCTTCCTGCGAGTCTATAATGACTGCTGAGGTGTTGTGCTCTTAGCACAACACGATCTGGTAAGCCTTCAATTTTGTGCACATTGAAGCCACTCTGCTATACCGTCCACACTAGGAGTCTTTTCACTATTGCAGAGAGGGACAGAGCAGTGTGTTGCACAGAAAAGCTTTTTTACAGCAGCAATTCACCTCAAGCCCAAATCCAGATTAGAAGCACTGATAAGGAAGGGAGTGAGATTGAGAGAGAAAGTACAATTTAAGTTACTTGTTACAGTAAAACAAAAGCTACTAGGTTAGGATTAATATATAAGAAAAAGGCCACATATCACTGTGTTCAGAGGAAACCTTATGATATCAAGATGGGCAATATTTAATCATAGACATATCAATATGGAATGCTAAATACACCCCCCCCCCTTCTAACCAACTACAAATCACATGACTCCATGTATAAGGATAGAAACATGGAAGAGCTATGATATACTTCCACCCCATTCTGGACTGGGAGGGTGCGGCCCATAGACTGGTTTGAGTGGCATTGGGGCTGCTCTGCCGGTGGGTCGTTCCCCCCCTGTGGGCATTGGCGTCGCGGCGGTGGTGGTCGCCGCCCGGTGCTGCGCCATTTTATGCTAGGGACGTTAGGGACCCACTCTGGATAGGTGGCCTTGACGTGGCGAGTGGGCTTGCACTTTTTGATCAAAAATGTATACTAACAACCTGTTAGTTTTTGATATTATGCTGAGAAGCAATCAGATCTTTATACAAGATTGTAGATGTGCACCATGTCTGTTTTTCTACCCGAATTCGTAATGTCAACTACCCATACACTAGGGGGTACTATTGCATAAGCAATTAGCATCATTACCATTAAGGGTTAACTGTCAATAGCTGATCTCAAACCCACATTCCCCACTTGACGTATTGAGCACTATAGTATAAATTCAGGGATTATTTTTGACATATATAAGTAATTAAAAGCTGGATTCTCATAGACATCTTGGGGCCTAAGTAGGCATCCAAATTTATTGGCAAAATAAGAATACAATGGCTGATTCTCTAACACAGATGTGTGAATGTCTATCTGTCCAGTCTAATGGGTAATTAATTATTAGTCAGAATAACATTCACAAGACTGGCTAGCTAGCCCTCTTATCTGTCTTATCTAAACAGTCATAAATATCTAAAGAGACAACAAGCATTCTTCTCCCAGACTGGTATTTGTATAAAAGAACATTAGAATACACTGTGGTCTATTTAGAACATACAACATGGCAGACACATCATGCTATTATTCTATTAAACATAGTGATTCGTTTTTGGGGCCTACAACTAGTATGACAGTGTAGTACACAGCGACTGTGTGCTGTAGCACTGATGTGTACAACAACTGAAAAGCTAATAGTAGCCAGCCAGATAGGGTGAGCAAAGCATTAAAAGCCTGTGCTTACATCTAAATGGTGTAACATTTTGTTCCTGTTAAAGTCTTAAGGGCCTAGATATTGTGAAAGGCTAGGCAAACGTACACACCTGGTGGTTTTGTAGACAAATACTGTTTTAAGCATACTAGAGCGCATTGTACTCCCTTCATAAGTGCATACCATACACTTCCATCTAAGTGGTGTACCATTTTGTTCCTGTTAAAGTCTTAAGGGCCTACATACAGTGAAAGGCCAGGCAAAAGTGCAAAACTGCCGGTGTTGTAGACAAATACTGTTTAAAGCAAACTGGAGCGCATTCTCCTCCCCTCATAAGAATATACCACATACTTACATCTAAGTGGTGTAACATTTTGTTCCTGTTAAAGTCTTAAGGGCCTTGATACTGTGAAAGGCCAGCCAAAAGTACACACCTGCTGTTGTAGACAAATACTGTATTAAGCGTAATGGAGTGTATTGTCCTCACCTCAAAAATGCATACACATACGTACATCTAATTGGTGTACCATTTTGTTCCTGTTAAAGTCTTAAGGGCCTAGATACTGTGAGAGGCCAGCCAAAAGTACACACCTGCTGATGTTTTAGACAAATACTGTGTTAAGCGAACTGGAGCGCTTTGTCCTCCCCTCATAAATGAATACCACATACGTGTATCTAAGTGGTGTACCATTTTGTTCCTGTTAAAGTCTTAAGGGCCTAGATATTGTGAAAGGCCAGCCAAAAGTACACACCTGCTGTTGTTGTAGACAAATACTATTTTAAGCATAGTGGAGCATATTTTCCTCCCCTCATATACGCACTAAGTAAGTCAGGCAGAGAAGTGCCAGGACGTGCACAGAGGAGTGGCAGAGGCCTAAATTCATCAGGCAGAGGTCGCAGCAGACTAGGGGCGAGTGGCAGCAGGAGTTGCTGCAAGAGGAATGAGCTCCCGGTATCAGCTAGCGGTCGTGTCTTGACCAGCAACTCATCTACCATCATCGATTATTTAACACATTCATTCACTTTATCACAAGTGACATCTGATACACCAGTCAACAGTCGGTGGGTTACTCCAACATAAACCTCAGTTTGCATGGCCCGGGACCACTCCTTGTCCTCCCATTGCAGCTGTCCTATGCTGTTCCCTCCCCCACAGAAGTATCTTATGCTGTGGGTTCAGCTCCACTATTTAGTGAGGACGATCTACTAGAGGACAGTCAGCAGCTACTGCCCAGCCAAGAATTGGAGGAGACATCCGCCGTTTCCTCCACTAGGCGGGCAAGTAGTGATGATGAGAGTGATGTGGGCGGTGGTGTTGCGAGTGTTCAGGCTCCTGATGCAGACACTGTTAAGGAACCTGAGGAGGACATCAGTGACGTGCAGACACAACTTGATGATGATGAAGCCGATCGCACTTGGGAGCTGGGTGCAGATGGGGCTTCATCATCATGAGGAGAAGAGGGTTGCAGGTTGCCCGTGAGGCAGCAGCTGAGCCAGCAAGGTGGTAGCATGGTTGGCAGTCAGCATGGTGGCAGAAGTGAAAGTTGGGAGCCAAACATGCCTGGGGTACACCACCTGCTTCGCGGCAGCCTACCTTCCCGGAAGGTAGTGGAACAGGGGTTCCTGGAATCGATGGCAGTAGCAGTCAATCAGTACGGGATGTTAGTGGGAAAATCAGCTACTCAGCGGTGTGGCAATTTTTCATCAAGCACCTGGAGGAGGTTAACATGGCCACAAGTAAGATGTGTCAGCAGAAGGTGAAACGTGGCCAGGGTCCAAATGTTGGCACCACGGCCCTGTGTCAACATATGCAGCGTCACCATAAAGCGGCCTGGGAGAACTGTGGCACCGATGTGGTGGTCCAGCCTGCTGCATCACCAAGTGGCAAGCCACTCCCTCTTTCAGCCAGCCAAGGCTCCACACTTCAGCTGAAGGGTGCTGTGTGTCATACCCATCTTCTGTCTCTCCAGATGCTCCTGCTCCTCCAACTTCGAGTCAGTCATTCCTCAAGCAATCCATTGGCAAAGACATGTCCAAGAGACAACAGTATGCGCCCACTCATCCAACGGCACAGAAGCTGAATGTGCTCCTGTCCAAGTTGCTGGTGCACGCTGCTTTTACCTCCACGCTCTCAGGCCATTCGTCCTGTGACAGTATGCAACTCCGCCTCCTCATCCTCCACCATGTCCTCAGCCTCCACTGCACGGACAAGTCTCAGTGCCCCTCCAGCATAACATGTGTGCAGGGCACGGCGGTGTCATACTGTTCTTCACATGGTTTGCCTTGGCAAACAGAGTCACACGGGAGGAACTGCTAAAAGTCATTCATCAAGAAATTGAATCATGGCTTACTCCATGAAAATTGGAAATGGGAACCATATTGACCAACAATGGGAAGAACATATTGTCAGTGCTGCGACAAGGAAGCCTGAGACATGCGCCCTGCATGGCACAATTGTTCAATCTGGTTGTCAAGAGGTTCCTGAAGTGTTCCCCCCATCTGAAAGATTCCTAACAAAGGGAAGGAAACTTTGCATGCACTTCTGCCACTCATACACTGCAAAGCACACATTCCTTGAGCTGCAGTGTTAGAATGGTATCCCCCAACAAAGTCTGATTTGCGACGTTTCCACACGTTAGAATTCCACCCTCCATATGTTGGACAGACTATACGAACAGAGAAAACACATCACCGATTTCTTGATGATCCCAGCAGATAGGGAGACTCCCTGTGAAACTTCTATGTCAACCAGTGGCAGCTCATATGTGACACCTGCCGTTTGCTCAGGCCCTTTGAGGAAGCCACCTTATTAGTCATTAGCCAGAATTACGGGATGAACAACATCATTCCACTGCTTCATTTACTACAACACATGTTGGAAAAGATGGCTGGTCAGGGCACTGGAGCCTACATGGCGCCTACATCTCTAGGCCACATTAGCTCTGTGGGGGCTGAACTGGAGGAGGAGGAGGGGGAGGGGCACAGTGGAGCACAGTTTAGGTTTCGCAAAATGGGCTGTTTTTCTAGTAATCTGACAGGAGAGGAGGAGCAGCTAGAGGAGCTAGAGGGTTATGAGGAAGGCGAGACCGAGGATCCAGACATACCATGGCAGTATGCAGTAGAGATGGAGGTAGGGAGTCCCTCTGAGTCACTTGCACAAATTGCACAATGCATGCTCACTTGCTTGCATAGTGACCACTGAATTGTCACCATTCGGCAGCAGGACGACTTCTTGCTCTCAAACTTATTGGACCCTCGCTACGGCACAAAATGGGGGCCTTTATTTACACCCACTGAGAGGGAGGACAAACTGACCTACTACAGAGACATCCTACATAGTCAGTTGGCCTATCTGCACCATCGTCCATCCTCTCACAAGTCTAACTAGGGGGCCCTCTGCGCTCAACTTCCCCTGCCATGGCTGCTGGGGAGGGGTTGGTGGAAGGAGCAGTACCAGCTCCATCAGCAGCAGCCTGAGTCTACAGTCGCTGGTGAGTAGCTTTCCTCACCCACATAGTGAAGCAACTCATCAGCAGCAGGTACACCTGGAGCAGGACCTGAACTAGCAGGTGTGGAATACCTTCACATGCCCATGCCAACACACCTTCAAGATCCGCTGGACTTCTGGGCAGCCAAACTTGATTTGTGGCCGCAACTAGCAGTTGCCCTGGAAAAGCTGTCCTGCTGGGCCAGTAGTGTGCCACCAGAGCAGGTGTTTAATTCGGAGAGGGCCATAGTAAAAAATGTGGAGAGACTGACCTTTGTGAAGATGAATCAGGTATGGATCAGCCAGGATTTCCACCCACCAATGCCTGATGCATCAGAGTAGATTGACCATAATCCAACACCAACACTTCACAAATATGCATAGTGCAAAACATATTTAAGGTGCTGCTCCCCAGTTACAGACATTCCTCAACATCAGACCACAAGTAAGTATTGTGGATATGCATTAGCTAAAACTTAACTTTTCTTAGGATAAAATATATATGGACCCACATTTTTTATTAAATCAAACAAAAGGAAATGTGTGCAAAAACACCATGTGCCACCAACCCCACCAATTATTGATGTGATGCAAAAGCCTCTAAAAGGTGGAAGGGAACAACATATGGTCCATTGTAACCGATGGGGGTAAAAACTTCCCCTGTAAGGCCCTACTCTCGCATTATTAATTTCTTTCTTGCCAAGTGTTGCTTGCCCTAAAAAGGGCGTCCCCAAACAGGAACCTCTCACCTATTTCCACCTACAAACACTGCCATTTCCCAGGGATTTTAGGTGGAAGTAGGGAGAGTTTCCTATGTGGGGCTTTTTAGGGCGAGTAACACTTGCCAAGAAGGGAATTAATAATGCAAGAATAGGGTCTTACAAGTGAACTTTTTACCCCCACCAGTTACAATGAACTATATGTTGTTCCCTTCCACCTTTTAGAGGTCTTTGCATCACATCAATACCTGGTGGTGTAGGTGGCACATGGTGTTTTTGCACTCCTTTCCTTTTGTTTGATTTAAAAAAAATTGGGGGAACATATATTTCATCCTAAGAATATAATTAAAAGTTAAGTTTTACGTAATGCATATCCTAAATACTTACTTGTGCACACTAACACTTTTACGAAAGATACAGTTTTCTTCTGCCTACCTGCCTCAGCTACTATTCTGATCCTGCCACCTGCCTGATGCCACACATTTGATTCCAAGTTCTCCTTTTTTCACCCACCTTCGTCACCGGGTACTGGTATTGCCATCCACCGCCCCACTATGTCATTGGGTCACTTTTAGGACTTCTGATGCTGCTGATGCCAGCTCCAGGCTGTCTCATTCTGCCACCATATGTTCTCCTCATGCTGCTGCCATCTCCCGACTGTCTCATTCTGCAACTACATGGTCTCCTCATGCTTCTGCCACCTCCACGCTGTGTCATTCAGCCACTATATGGTCTCCTCATGCTGCCGCCAACTCCACGCTGTGTCATTCAGCCACTATATGGTCTCCTCATGCTTCCGCCACCTCCAGGCTGTGTCATTCAACCACTATATGGTCTCCTCATGCTGACGCCAAGTCCAGGCTGTCATTCAGCCACTATATGGACTCCTCATACTGACGCCACCTCCACGCTGTGTCATTCAGCCACTATATGGTCTCCTCATGCTTCCGTCATGCCTCCACGCTGTGTCATTCAGCCACTATATGATCTCCTCATGCTGATGCCAAGTCCAGGCTGTGTCATTCAGCCACTATGTGGTCTCCTCATGCTGCCGCCAACTCCAGGCTGTGTCATTCAGTCACTATATGGTCTCCTCATGCTGCCGCCAACTCCAGGCTGTGTCATTCATCCACTATTTGGTCTCCTCATGCTGCCGCCAACTCCAAGCTGTGTCATTCAGCCACTATATGGTCTCCCCTTGCTGCTGCCAACTCCAGACTGTGTCATTCGGCCACTATATGGTCTCCTCATGCTTCCACCACCTCCAGGCTATGTCATTGTACAGTCATGTGGTCTCCTCATGCTGCTGGCACATTAAATAAAACTTTTTCGGTTCATCATTTTGAAATTTAAATTCAAATCTTCAATTTAAACGTTAAAAAATATCTTTCATCTTTTCAATTGTAAAGGCCCTGTGGTCTCGACAGGCTGTTGCCACCTCCAGGCTGGGTCATTCAGCCACTTTATGGTCTTCTCATGCTGCCGCCACCTCCATGGTGTGTCATTCAGCCACTGTATGGTCTCCTCATGCTGTCGCCAACTCCAGGCTGTGCCCTTCAGCCGCTATATGGTCTCTTCCTGCTCCTGCCAACTCCAGGCTTTGTCATTCAGCCACCATATTTTCACCTCATGCTGCCGCCAACTCCCGGCTGTGCCCTTCAGCCACTATATGGTCTCCTCATGCTGCCGCCAACTACTGGCTGTGTCATTCAGCCTCTATATGGTTTCCTCATGCTTCCTCCACCTCCAGGCTGTGTCATTCAGGCACTATATGGTCTCCTCATGCTGACGCCAAGTCCAGGCTGTCATTCAGCCACTATATGGACTCCTCATGCTGATGCCACCTCCACGCTGTGTCATTCAGCCACTATATGGTCTCCTCATGCTTCCGTCACGCCTCCACGCTGTGTCATTCAGCCACTAAATGGTTTTCTCATGCTGCCATAACCTCCACACTGTGCCATTCAGCCACTAAATGGTTTTCTCATGCTGCCGCCAACTCCAGGCTTTTTCATTCAGCCACTATATGGTATCCTCAGGCTGCTGCCAACTCCAAGCTGCATCATTTAGCCACCATATGGTTTTCTCTTGATGCCACCAACTCCAGGCTGTATCATTCAGCCACTATATGGTCTCCTCATGCTGCTGCTGTCACGATTCGGCTGGCTGGAGGTGGATCCTCTGTGCCAGAGAGGGATTGGCGTGAACCGTGTCGGTGGACCGGTTCTAAGTTGCTACTGGTATTCACCAGAGCCCGCCGCAAAGCGGGATGGTCTTGCAGCAGCGGTAGCAACCAGGTCGTATCCACCGGCAACGGCTCAACCTCTCTGACTGCTGAGATAAGCGCGGTACAAGGGAGTAGACAAGAGCAAGGTCGGACGTAGCAGAAGGTCAGGGCAGGCAGCAAGGATCGTAGTCAGGGGCAACGGCAGGAGGTCTGGAACACAGGCTAGGAACACACAAGGAAACGCTTTCACTGGCACAATGGCAACAAGATCCGGCGAGGGAGTGCAGGGGAAGTGAGGTATAAGTAGGGAAGTGCACAGGTGAAGGTACTGATAAAAACCTCATGCGCCAATCAGTGGCGCACGGGCCCTTTAAATAGCAAAGACCCGGCGCGCGAGCGCCCTAAGGAGCGGGGCCGCGCGCGCCGGGACAGCACAGATGGGGAACGGGTCTGGTAACGGAATCCGGATGTGCATCGCGAGCGGGCGCTTCCCGCATCGCGAATCGCATCCCGGCTGGGAACATTATCGCAGCGCACCCAGTCGGCAGGTCTGACCGGGACGCTGTGAATAAGAGAACGCCATGAGCGCTTCGGGGAGGAGCGGGGACCCGAAGCGATCGGCGTAACAGTAACCCCCCCCCTTGGGTCTCCCCCTCTTTTTGGAACCTGAGAACCTGAGGATAAGACTCTTGTCTAGGATGTTGTCCTCAGGTTCCCATGATCTCTCCTCTGGGCCGCAATTCTCCCAGTCAACCAAAAATAATTTTTTACCTCTGACCGTCTTGGATGCCAGAATTTCCTTCACCGAAGAAACATCAGAGGACCCGGAAACTGGAGTGGGAGAAACAACTTTGGGAGAGAAGCGGTTAAGGATGAGTGGTTTAAGGAGAGAGACATGGAAAGCATTGGGAATACGGAGAGAAGGAGGAAGAAGGAGTTTGTAAGAGACAGGGTTGATCTGGCACTTGATTTTGAAAGGACCAAGATAACGTGGTCCCAGTTTATAACTGGGAACATGAAAGCGGACATACTTGGCGGAGAGCCATACTTTGTCTCCGGGGGAAAAAATGGGGGGAATTCTTCTTTTCTTATCGGCATGTTTTTTAATCCGGGATGAAGCCTGTAAAAGAGAATTTTGAGTCTCTTTCCATATGGTGGAGAGGTCCCAAGTCCCTTCATCAACAGCGGGCAAACCAGAGGGCATGGGAGTGGGGAGGGGGGGGAGAGGGTGACGGCCGTACACCACAAAGAATGGGGATTTAGCGGAGGATTCAGAGACTCTGAAATTGTACGAGAATTCGGCCCATGGTAGAAGATCTGCCCAGTCATCCTGGCGGGAGGAAACAAAATGTCGCAAATAGTCACCCAGAACCTGATTAATTCTTTCTACTTGCCCATTGGATTGGGGATGATAAGAAGATGAGAAGTTTAATTTGATTTTGAGCTGATTACAGAGGGCCCTCCAGAATTTAGACTCAAATTGAACGCCTCTATCCGAGACGATATGCGTGGGCAACCCGTGAAGGTGAAAAATGTGTATAAAGAATTGCTTCGCCAACTGAGGCGCCGAAGGAAGACCTGGAAGAGGGATAAAATGTGCCATCTTGGAGAATCGATCAACGACCACCCAAACAACTGTGTTGCCATGGGATAAAGGTAACATAGAGCTTGCTATTCGAATGTAATGCCTGCAAGGGGCAAAAGTAGACTCCCAGCAATATATGAGAAATAATAAAGGGGATAAATCAATAAGAATCCCTAGGGAGGTGCATGTAATACTTAACTTTTAATTTTACAAAGTTAAAATCGTCACCAAATTATATTAGTGCTCAAATGACCCAAACAAATAAATAAATGTTCTGGTTGCGGTATGGATCTAACACCAGAAGCAATATCAAGCATACAGGGTGTCGCTCTCAACGCGTTTCTGCCACTAATGATATGGCGTCATCAGGAGAGACAAAAGACAAAGCTTGAGACACCTTAGAGTTGTGGTACTAAAAGCACCCTATAAATAGATACACCAACCAATGTGACTAAGAGATCACGGCAAGGACTGTCTGTATCAGGCCACTGTGCCGTGGATATTTTCCAGAAAACAGTTCCAGTCTGCCGGTATCCGTGATCCCAGGACGGCACGCTGTACCCGCAGTGGCGGGGAGCCTTGCGGTAAATGCAGGCTGCTAGTGCGCTTCCGTAGCGCACTAGCAGCCTGCATTTACCGCAAGGCTCCCCGCCACTGCAGGTACAGCGTGCCGTCCTGGGATCACGGATACCGGCAGACTGGAACTGTTTTCTGGAAAATATCCACGGCACAGTGGCCTGATACAGACAGTCCTTGCCGTGATCTCTTAGTCACATTGGTTGGTGTATCTATTTATAGGGTGCTTTTAGTACCACAACTCTAAGGTGTCTCAAGCTTTGTCTTTTGTCTCTCCTGATGACGCCATATCATTAGTGGCAGAAACGCGTTGAGAGCGACACCCTGTATGCTTGATATTGCTTCTGGTGTTAGATCCATACCGCAACCAGAACATTTATTTATTTGTTTGGGTCATTTGAGCACTAATATAATTTGGTGACGATTTTAACTTTGTAAAATTAAAAGTTAAGTATTACATGCACCTCCCTAGGGATTCTTATTGATTTATCCCCTTTATTATTTCTCATGGGATAAAGGTAAGTCAGTAATAAAGTCCATACCAATCTGAGACCATGGTTGTTCAGGAACAGGCAGAGGATGGAGGAGACCAGCAGGCTTCTGGCGAGGGGTCTTGTCCCGGGCACAGACTGTAAAAGCCTGCACGAAACCAACAACATCAGTCTCCAGGGTAGGCCACCAATAAAATCGAGAGATGAGTTGGATGGATTTTTTGATACCAGCATGGCCTGCGAGGTGAGAGGAGTGTCCCCACTTGAGAATCCTGAGGCGCTGGCGTGGAGAGACGAAGGTCTTCCCTGGAGGAGTTTGTCTGATGGAAGCTGGAGAAGTGGAGATCAGACAGTCCGGAGGAATAATGTGTTGCGGTGAAGCTTCCACTTCAGAGACATCTGATGAACGAGAGAGGGCATCAGCCCTAATGTTCTTGTCAGCAGGGCGAAAATGAATTTCAAAGTTAAAACGGGCAAAGAACAACGACCACCTAGCCTGGCGAGGGTTCAGCCGTTGGGCAGACTGAAGATAAGAGAGATTCTTGTGGTCAGTGTATATAATAACTGGATATTTGGATCCCTCCAGCAGGTGCCTCCATTCCTCAAGCGACAATTTTATGGCCAGTAGTTCTCGATCACCAATGGAGTAGTTTTTCTTTGCCTGAGAGAAGGTCCTAGAAAAAAACCCACAAGTAACAGCATGCCCGGAAGAATTTTTTTGTCGGAGAACTGCTCTAGCTCCCACCGAGGTGGTGTCTACCTCCAATGAGAAGGGTTTAGATGGGTCAGGTCTGGAGAGTATGGGAGCAGAAGAAAAGGCAGTCTTGAGATGTTTGAATGCGTCTTCCGCTTGAGGAGGCCAGGACTTAGGGTTGGCGTTTTTCCTGGTTAGGGCCACGATAGGAGCCACAATAGTGGAAAAGTGTGGGATAAATTGTCTGTAATAATTGGCAAACCCCAAAAAACGTTGGATAGCACGGAGTCCGGAGGGGTGTGGCCAATCCAATATGGCAGATAATTTATCAGGGTCCATTTGTAGTCCCTGGCCAGAGACTAAGTATCCTAGGAAGGGAAGAGACTGACATTCAAAGACACATTTTTCCATTTTGGCATATAATTGATTGTCCCGAAGTCTCTGAAGAACCATGCGGACATACTGGCGGTGTTCTTCTAGGTTAGTAGAAAAAATCTGAATATCGTCTAGGTAAACCATAACACAGGTATATAGAAGATCACGAAAAATTTCATTTACAAAGTCTTGGAAGACGGCAGGGGCGTTGCAAAGGCCAAAGGGCATAACCAGATATTCAAAGTGTCCATCTCTGGTGTTAAATGCAGTCTTCCACTCATCCCCCTCCCTGATGCGGATGAGATTATAAGCACCTCTTAAGTCCAGCTTGGTAAAGATGTGGGCGCCTCGTAGGCGGTCAAAGAGTTCCGAGATAAGAGGTAGGGGATAGCATTTTTTTTTCAGTCATTTTATTAAGTCCGCGGTAATCAATGCAAGGGCGTAGGGAGCCGTCTTTGTTGGAAACGAAAAAAAATCCAGCTCCGGCAGGGGAGGAGAACTTGCGGATAAACCCCTTTTTTAAATTCTCTTGGATGTACTCCGACATGGCTTGAGTCTCTGGAGCAGACAGAGGATAGATTCTGCCCCGGGGTTGAGTAGTACCAGGGAGGAGGTCAATAGGACAGTCATAAGGCCTGTGAGGAGGCAAAGTCTCTGCTTGTTTTTTGCAAAAAACATCAGCATAATCCAGATAGGCCTTGGGAGACCAGATAACCGGGGAACCACAGGGTCTTGACTGACAGTACAGGGAGCAGGCTTAAGACAGTACTTGTGGCAAGAAGTACCCCAGTTCTTGATTTCCCCGGTGGTCCAATCAAGGGTTGGGGAATGGCATTGGCCACGGTAATCCAAGAAGAATTTCTGAAGTGCAGTTAGAGAGGACCAGAAATTCAATTTTTTCGTGATGGGGTCCGATGCACATTAAGAGGGGTTCCGTGCGGTAACGCACAGTACAGTCCAATCTTTCATTATTAACAGAGTCGATGTAGAAGGGTCTGGCAAGACTGGTCACCGGGATGTTGAACCTGTTGATGAAAGAGGCCAAAATAAAATTTCCTGCAGATCCGGAATCCAAGAAGGCCACAGCTGAGAAGGAGAAGGTAGAAGAAGAAATCCGCACAGGCACAGTAAGACGTGGAGAAGCAGAGTTCACATCAAGAGCTGTCTCACCCTTGTGCGGAGTCAGTGTGCATCTTTCCTGGCGTGGAGGTCGGATAGGACAATCCTTCAAGAAATGTTCGGTACTGGCACAGTACAGGCAAAGGTTCTCCATGCGGCGTTGTGTCCTCTCTTGAGGTGTCAAGCGAGACCGGTCAACTTGCATAGCCTCCACGGCGGAAGGCACAGGAACGGATTGCAGTGGACCAGAGGAGAGAGGAGCCGGGGAGAGAAACCGCCTAGTGCGAACAAAGTCCATATCCTGGCGGAGCTCCTGAGGCCTTTCGTAAAAACGCATGTCAATGCGGGTGGCAAAATGAATAAGTTCATGCAGGTTAGCAGGGATTTCTCGTGCGGCCAGCACATCTTTAATGTTACTGGATAGGCCTTTTTTAAAGGTCACGCAGAGGGCCTCGTTATTCCAGGACATTTCGGAGGCGAGAGTACGGAATTGGATGGCGTACTCGCCAACAGAAGAATTACCCTGGACTAGGTTCAGCAGGGCAGTCTCAGCAGAAGAGGCTCGGGCAGGTTCCTCGAAGACACTTTGAATCTCCGTGAAGAAAGAGTGTACAGAGGCAGTGACAGGATCATTGCGGTCCCAGAGCGGTGTGGCCCATGACAGGGCTTTCCCAGACAGAAGGCTGACTACGAAAGCCACCTTTGACCTTTCAGTTGGAAACTGGTCCGACATCATCTCCAAATGCAGGGAACATTGCGAAAGAAAACCACTGCAAAATTTAGAGTCCCCATCAAATTTATCCGGCAAAGATAATCGGAGGCTGGATGCGGTCACTCGCTGCGGAGGAGGTGCAGGAGCTGGCGGAGGAGATGATTGTTGAAGCTGTGGTAGTAGCTGCTGTAGCATCACGGTCAGTTGAGACAGCTGGTGGCCTTGTTGCTCTATCTGTTGCGACTGCTGGGCAACCACCGTGGTGAGGTCGGCGACAACTGGCAGCGGGACCTCAGCGGGATCCATGGCCGGATCTACTGTCACGATTCGGCTGGCTGGAGGTGGATCCTCTGTGCCAGAGAGGGATTGGCGTGGACCGTGTCGGTAGACCGGTTCTAAGTTGCTACTGGTATTCACCAGAGCCCGCCGCAAAGCGGGATGGTCTTGCAGCGGCGGTAGCAACCAGGTCGTATCCACCGGCAACGGCTCAACCTTTCTGACTGCTGAGATAAGCGCGGTACAAGGGGGTAGACAAGAGCAAGGTCGGACGTAGCAGAAGGTCGGGGCAGGCAGCAAGGATCGTAGTCAGGGGCAATGGCAGGAGGTCTGGAACACAGGCTAGGAACACACAAGGAAACGCTTTCACTGGCACAATGGCAACAAGATCCGGCGAGGGAGTGCAGGGGAAGTGAGGTATAAGTAGGGAAGTGCACAGGTGAAGGTACTGATAGAAACTCATGCGCCAATCAGTGGCGCACCGGCCCTTTAAATCGCAAAGACCCGGCGCGCGCGCGCCCTAAGGAGTGGGGCCGCGCGTGCCGGGACAGCACAGACGGGGAACGGGTCTGGTTAGGGAATCGGGATGCGCATCGCGAGCGGGCGCGTCCCGCATCGCAAATCGCATCCCGGCTGGGAACATTATCGCAGCGCATCCGGTCGGCAGGTCTGACCG
Organism: Hyla sarda; assembly: GCF_029499605.1. Lineage (NCBI taxonomy): Eukaryota > Metazoa > Chordata > Amphibia > Anura > Hylidae > Hyla > Hyla sarda. Next base: position 329,362,479 of record NC_079190.1, read on the forward strand.
GGGCGCTGTGAATAAGAGTACGCCGTGAGCGCTTCGGGGAGGAGCGGGGACCCGAAGCGCTCGGCGTAACAGCTGCCAACTACTGGCTGTGTCATTCAGCCACTATATGGTCTCCTCATGCTTCTGCCACCTCCAGGCTGTGTCACTGTACCGCCATGTGGTCTCCTAATACTGCTGACACATTAAATTAAACTTTTTAGGTTCATCTATTTGAAATCTTCAATTTAAATGTTAAAAAATATCTTTAATCTATTCTATTGTGAGGTTCTATGGTTTCATCAGGCAGTTGCCACCTCAAGACTGGGTAATTCGGTCACTATATGGTCTCCTCATGCTGCGCCCCACCTCCATGGTGTGTCATTCAGCCACTATATGGTCTTCTCATGCTGCCGCCACCTCCAAGCTATGTCATTCAGCCACTATATGATCTCCTAATGCTGCTGCCACCTCCAGGCTGTGCCATTCATGCACTATATGGTCTCGTCATGCTGCCGCCACCTCCACGCTTTATCATTCAGCCACTATATAGTCTCCTCATACTGATGCCACCTCCAGGCTCTGCCATTGCGCCACTCTGAGACAGAGATTCTAATAGAGACGCCTCTAATCTGCATTTCATACTGAATAACATTATTAATTCACTAACGCAGAACATACCCTATCTGTGTTACAGCAAGGCAAAGCATTCTACACTCCTACTGAAGCTCTCTGTAGGCCATAAATAGCAGTTTTTAATACAGATTCACAACAAATAAATTCGGACGAACCAAATTTTTTCAAAAAATTTGGCGAATCGGCCAAATCAAATTTTTTTTAAATTCGCTTATCTACATTTATAATCAGCTCTAGGAAAGGTACAGTTTGATTTTATACTTTTCAAATGTGTCTGCAGATCTAAGCACCAAATACAGCTATTCAGACATATTCCTTTCAAACTAAGGCCATAGATTCAAAATATGTCACACGTAGGATAGAATATACTAAGATATTGATCTTGAAAAAGTAGAGTTTAAGGGGGGCCACGAGGAAGCATTCAAAATTAATCTTGTGGTACATAAGGAGCAAAACTAGAATACATATGGGTAAGGGTGCATTCACACCACGATTGTTCAATACGGTGACCGAATACGACTGGGAAATGTGAAAACCGGGCGCTCCCCTATCCTAGCAGGACCCAGCCCGCATCATATTCATTTAAATTTAGCATTACAGCTCTTTAGGGCAGCAGTGCCCTGCAGTTTTAGTGAGGCATGTGTACAGATGTGTTATATGTTGTTGTTGTTCTTCTTCTTGTCTTACCATAAGCACAAATGTAAAGTACATCAGTTATATTCTTGGTGCTACTTTCTCTTGAACACTTTGTACATGTCACAATATTTTTATTCATACTTGTATGTGACAATAAAATTATGATCTTAATATTTGATAATGGTTGTGGACTGCATTACCATGACAGGTTATCAAACTTGGGGTTATTCAGTTACTGTGTACACATTATTTACTATGCACAATTATTTGAGTGTACAGTATATCTTTGTAGCAATTTTTTTTTATCAAGACCTGTAACCATGAAAAGGAGCATCCTCTAAGCCTAGAATAAATACTATCATGACAGACACGGATTCTATATTATAAGAGTAGTGAAACAGTGAAGCTCTCTGTCACATGATAAGGTGAGGTTGATTCACTGAACAACTTCAAGAAGGGCCTAAACAAGTAAAAATGTAATATTACAATTAGTGATTAGGATTTTCCTTGAGATGGGACATTGATCCAGGGATATTGGCATATTTAGAGCCTGAAAGGCAACAATAACGGGGGAATGGGGGTACTTCTTGTGGATCTGCACATTATGACTATTGTTTGACTTTATAGACTTGGTCATAACTTATCAGTTATGAATCTTTTACATTTTGGGGAAACAATGTAGTCAACATTGATAGTGTTACCAAATGACCTTTTTTTTTTCCCACCTAATGTGTTAGAGATGAGCAAACTTACAGTAAATTTGATTCGTCACAAACTTCTCGGCTCGGCAGTTGATGTATTTTCCTGCATAAATTAGTTCAGCTTTCCGGTGCTACGGTGGGCATGAAAGGGTGGATACAGTCCTAGGAGACTCTTTCCTAGGAATGTATCCACCTTTTCCAGCCCACCGGAGCACCTGAAGGCTGAACTAATTTACGCAGGAAAAGTCATCAACTGCCGAGCCGAGAAGTTCGTGACGAATTGAATTTACTGTAAGTTCGCTCATCTCTAAAATGTGTCTATTAAAGGGGTTTTTACATATTTTTTTTTTCATTTCTTATTTTCTTTATCAGTTGTTATTTTGACCTTTAAATGGGCATTGTCAGAAACAAAAACTTTTGATATGTTGTACATCTTGGTAAAACATTAAACAGGCTCTACTTTTTGCTATTGCACCTCTTATGGTAAATAAAAAAAATTCTATGTTTTATTTGTGTTTATAAAGGCTGACACTAGGTGTCTCCCTACTTGTCCAGAGCACATTTCCCCTATGTCTTGCACAGACTTTGGACTCCTGCTGGCCTGGCAGAAGTCCAAAACCAGGAAATGCAGTCTAGAGTGCTGAGGGGTGTGTGTGAAGCCTTAGCCAATGATAGCTCATCTCACACTGAACTGCTCTGGGCTGTATGTAGCAGAGTGAGGGAGGAAGTTCTCCTCTGTATGGCTTCAGATGATGTCACGCCTGCTAGGTAACACCCCTTCACAGTCTGTGAGACTGAGCAGAAAATACAGAGCAATATCAAGGTAGAAAACTAATAAATAATAAAATTAAAGGCAGGGGGTAGTTTATCATGATGGGGTCAGCAAGTTGCAAGCCTACTGAGGAAAGGGCCATGTACAAAGCACATGTGAGCCCTGAAACGCGTCTAGGTATAAGAATATTATACATCACCGCTACCTGACTATTCAAAGGCGAACTCCGATCCAGTTCTGCTAAGCAGTACACCATTCCCGGAACCATCTTCCAGGCAGCATTGCCCAGCGCCTGTGACGTCACCCACCATCGAGTTACCTAGAAGTCCGCACCTGCTTCATCGTGTGGTTACCATCTGCAGCGAAACATCAGCAAGCGGCTATCATCACAGCCGGTCTGTGGCAGGCAGACCGCCGCAAGGACGCATGCCAGCATCTGGTACCACCTAACCGTGCGGACTCCACATTTTCAACTCAAGGTGACTTGCTATCGGGATGTATTGCAGACTGGTAACTATAATTTACCTATTCCACTTTTAAAATTTGGAATCTATATCCTATATGGGACTTGACGTACCATACGTATAATTGGAATCCATACCTTTTAAGGGACATTTAACCCATTTGAAATATCGGAGGCCGGATTTAAAGTAATATTACATTGTTAAAAAATTCTCAATGCTAGCTATTGGTGTGTGTATAAGTTTTATATTGTAATTTTCCTCGGCACAAGGGCCCTTGTGTTCCGAGGAGTTATTGTTTACATTATATTTTATATGTATTTTATATTGTGTAATAAATTTGCACTTTCATATTATAATTGAAGCACGATCCAGTTATCATTTTTACCATTACATCACTGTATCAGGCAACTGATGCTGGCCTAGAGGGGTTGGCTACTTTTTTAGATTTGTAAATTACTTCTATTAAAAAATCTTAATCCTTTCAATAATTATCAGCTGCTGAATTTGAGTTGTTGTTTTCTGTCTGGCAACAGTGCTCTCTGCTGACATCTCTGCTTGTCTCGGGAACTGCACAGAGTCGAAGAGGTTTTCTATGTGGATTTGCTTCTAAACTGGGCAGTTCCCAAGACACGTGTCATCAGAGAGCACTTAGACAGAAAAGGACAACTCAACTTCAGCAGCTCATAAGTATTGAAAGGATTAAGATTTTTTTATAGAAGTAATTTACAAATCTGTTTAACTTTCTGGAGCCAGTTTATATATAAAAAAAGTATTTTCCTGGATAACCACTTTAAGGACGGACACATTTTTTACCTTAATGACCAGGTTCTTTTTTTTATTTTTATTTGACTGGGTCTCTTTAAATGGTGATAACTTTAGAACACTTGTTCTGAGCGGAGCGATTCTGATATTGTTTTTTCGTGACATATTGTAATTTATATAAGTGTTGCATTTTTGTTGACAAATGCAGAATTTTTTGTGAAAAACTCCAAAATAATTTTTTTTATTACTTTTTTATGGTGGACACTGTGCAGTAAAAGTGATGTTATATTTATTTTGTGGGTGAGTAAGACTTTTCTGAGCAAAAGTATTTTTCTGCCATTCATTTTTCAACAGCAGTAACTTTTTATTATTCATCCGTCGCCATTGAATGAGGACTTATATTTTGCGGGTTGGGCTGTGCTTTTTGTTGGTATCATTTTTACGATACGTGTTAGCTTTTGATCTTTTTTATTCTGCTATTTGTAGCAAAATTGGCAAATTTTGCACTTTTTTGTTGATGTTTGTTTTGCATGTTCACTGTGAGGGATAATTTGCATTATAGTTTTATAGTAAACAAGTCATTACGGACATGGTAATACCTATTATGTATATGATTTGTGTTTTTGATCTTTTTTGTTGACAATAGAGGGTTTTATTGGGAAAGGGGCATTTTTATTAATTTTTTTTACACTTCATACATGTATTGAAGAACCTTTTATTATTGAATTTTTTCACTTTTTACAGGTTATACTATGCTGCAATACATTTGTTTACAGCACAGTATAACCTGATCTGCCCCAGATACTACAGCCTGTGCGATCCAGCCTGTGGAACTCACAAGCTTCCATAGCAGGCAGACAGGAGGTCATTATTGCGGCGCCACCATTGGTGAACAGCGCGCTCCCCCTGTCAACGCCATAGATGGTGTGATTAGGATTGATCATGGCATCTATGGGGTTAATGCTGCTGGATCCGGCGCGATCGTGACCCCCGGCAGCTGCGGCGGGACCCTGGCTGTGATTAATAGTGTTGCTCGCGAATATTCACAATGCGAATTTTATTTGCGAATATCGCAATTTTGCGAATTCGCAAATATTCGCGAATATATCACTATATATTCGTAATTACAAATATTTTTTTTTTCACAGTACACATGACAGTGATCATCCCTCTCTGCTTCCAGCTTGTGTGGTGTAAAGAAGGCTCTAATACTACTGTGTGAGACTGGCGTGCGAATTTTCGCATATGTGAAAATTTGCATATGCTAATTTTTGCATATGCGAATTTTCGCATATGCAAAAATAAAACGTGAATATTATGAATATGCTAATTTAGCGAATATATATCGAATATTCGTCCATATATTCGCGAAATATCGCAAATTCGAATATGGCCTATGCCGCTCAACACTAGTGATTAACAGCTGGGTCCCACTGCCGATCTGTTGCGCTGTCCGCAGCAGTGAAGGAGATCACTAGGGTGTATGCATACGTCCCAGCACGCGAACGTTGGGTTCTGGGGCGTATGCATACGTCCTATGGCAGGAAGAAGTTAACTATACATTTTTAATAGAGGTAGTATACTTTTAATGTCCTATTAAGAATCAACAGAAAATATAGATTGTGAGATTACAATTCATTTTTTGCAGTGCGGTGTTGTGGGAGAATGTGGTCTTGGAAATGACTGTGTGCTTCTGCTTTCCAGCAGTGAGCAGGTTAATGATAAGTAGAACAGGGTACCATATTGAAACAGACAGGTAACCTCATACATTTTCCTCTACTATGTAATTTTTTACACAATACTGGGCTGACAAAGCAATTCTGTTGACAGTAGATTGTCATGGATATCACATTCTCTTCACAAATAATGAGCCGACACAGCATAATAAAATATTCATAAGCGCTCCCTGATTGTCCCAAATCAGCTTTTAAACACATTTAGCACTATTAGGGTAAACAAATTGCCAAGGTTTGTGAAACAACTCATCAGTTTAAGTATGCATTCATTCTCAGCTGAAGGGTCAGCATTAGTGCGAAAATGTAAAGTGTCTTTGTTCTTATGCAAACATGAGCATTTTCTAAATCAGAGCAACAATAATAAACATCATGGCCATCACTTGTGAGATTTAACACTAAACAGTCACATTTTCCTGACTCTCAAGTTAAATGGTTTTATAGATTTTCTGTCAATTTGTCATTATACTTCATCAGACAATGTGTTTTTATGGATTTTTTTTCTCATTGTGTCTCTTAGTTGAGGTATACCTATGATGGAAATTACAGGCCTCTCTCATCTTTTTAAGTGGGAGAACTTGCACAATTGGTGGCTGACTAAATACCGTATTTATCGGCGTATAACACGCACTTTTTAGGCTAAAATTTTTAGCCTAAAGTCTGTGTGCGTGTTATACGCCGATACACCCCCAGGAAAGGCAGGGGGAGAGAGGCCGTCGCTGCCCGCTTCTCTCCCCCTGCCTTTCCTGGGGTCTAGAGCGCTGCTGTCGGCCCTTCTCACCCCCTGGCTATCGGCGCCAGGGGGAGAGAAGGGGCAGCGGCACCCATTGCCGGCGCCGCTGCCCCGTTGCCTCCCCCCATCCCCGGTGGCATAATTACCTGAGTCGGGTCCGCGCTGCTGCAGGCCTCCGGCGAGCGTCCCCGGCGTTGTTGCTATGCGCTGAACGGCGCGTCGCATGACGTCAGTGCGCCGCGCCGTGCATAGCAACGACGCAGGGGACGCACGCCGGAGGCCTGCAGCAGCGCGGACCCGACTCAGGTAATTATGCCACCGGGGATGGGGGGAGGCAATGGGGCAGTGGCGCCGGCAATGGGTGCCGCTGCCCCTTCTCTCCCCCCGGCTGTCGGCGCCGCTTCTCTCCCCCTGGCTATCGGCGCCGGCACCGATAGTCAGGGGGACAGAACGGACGGCGGCGCCGATAGCCAGGGGGTGAGAAGGGCCGACAGCAGCGCTCTAGACTCCAGGAAAGGCAGGGGGAGAGAAGCGGGCAGCGACGGCCTCTCTCCCCCTGCCTTTCCTGGGGGTATATCGGGGTATACACGCGCACACGCGCACCCTCATTTTACCATGGATATTTGGGTAAAAAACTTTTTTTACCCAAATATCCTTGGTAAAATGAGGGTGCGTGTTATAGGCCGGTGCGTGGTATACCCCGATAAATACGGTACTTTTTTGCCCCACTGTATATGTTATTCAGCTCATAATTGACAACCTTGTGACTAAGGCAAAGTTCACACGTAGCTGTTTTCCACGCATTTTGGCACATGTACATCAAAATTTGTGGTGTAAAATTATACAATGCATATGCACCACAGTGAATTGAGGCACATATATTTTTTAATCATGCAATTCAAACCAAACAGAATAAGTGGCACCATCCTAGTGAAAATCCAAGGCCACCCTCCGAATTTCTGCTATATTTTGGACCTGTAAACATCCTAAGGCTAAGTCTCCACTTTTTTTTTTTTTTTCTGGCAAAACGCCAAGAAAAACGCCAATTCTGCTGCATGCCGTTTTTTTGGTCAAAAAATGCTGCGGCCAGATGTTAGCTGTAAATCAATGAGAAATCGCACATTTCTAATTCCACTTGGCGTTTTTTCACTTTGGTGTTTTTTTTTTATCCCTTTGGCGTTTTTTCACATTTTTTGCGTTTTTTTCAGCTCCTTAGCGTTTTGAAAAAAACGCTGTATGTTGCTCAAACTGGCGTTTTGCTCCAATAAAAGTCTATGGGAGTAAGAAAACGCCAAGAAAAACGATATGTGGGTTTTAAGTTTGGCGTTTTTGCGGGCGGCTTTTAATCTTTTTTGGACTTTAGCAATCCAAAAAAGTCATGGAGATACCTGTTTTGAATAAAATTTCGTAGGGTATCATTAAAAAAAAAAAAAAAAAAAGATACAGTAGTGAAGGAAAAAATTGGATCTAACTAAATTTATATTTTTTTATAAAAAAATTTTTATTACTTTTTAAACAGGGATCAATTTATGTGTGTGGGGAAATAAAAATTTAGCTGACAATTATAAAAATGTATGTGTGTGTGTTTTTCCCTTTTTTTCTTTATTTTTTACATTTATTTAGTTAGTACTACTACTCCCAGCATGGAACACACTGTTCCATGATGGGAGTAGTAGTACCTGTACTAATAGACAGATCGCCCGCTGCGATCTTTCTGTATAATGTATAGATGCGGTGGCCGCTCTTCTATGGTCCCCTGCACTCACGTATATATTCACATATTAATATTTCCCGCAGAGCTGTGATTGGCCAGACGGTTCCAGCCAATCACAGCTCTCTGTGAGAAATAGGAATCTGTGTATATATACGGCTGTGCAGGGGACCATAGGCGAGCGCCCACATCTATACATTATACTGGAGGATAACAGGGGGTGTCAGGAGTGATACCCGCTGTGATCTTTCCATAACTGCAGGTAATACTACTCCCAACATGGAGCACACTCTGCCTCATACTGGGAGCTGTAGTACCTGCATTAATAGACAGATCGCAGCGGTGTCAGAAGTTACACTCGCTGCAATCTGTCTATTAATGCAGATACTACAGCTCCCAGCAGAGTGTGCTCCCGTAGTAGTGCCTGCCTAAGGACACATCACAGCGGATGTCACTACTGACACCCGCTGTGACAGTCCTGTCTATAGCAGAGATGGAGCGGTTGTATACAGCGCTCGCATCCCTGCTCTGCACTATACTCCGGGCCGGCCACTCACTCATTGATATTTTCCTCAGAGCTGTGATTGGCTGCAACCATCCGGCCAATCACAGCTCTGGGTGGGAAATATGAATTATGTTCTATTCACATCACTGGCCGGAGTATAGTGCAGAGATGTGAGCGCTGAATACAGCGGCATCTGTGCTATATAATGGATGATCGCATCGGGTGTCAGGACTGAGACCCGGGGCGATCTGTTATTACTACAAGTACTACTGCTCCCAGCATGGAATAGTCTGTTCCATGCTGGGAGTAGTATTACTACCTAAAACATTTAAAAAATAGAGAAAAAAAAGTGAAACACACACACTTTATTAAAAAATTATAAAAAGTTTGTTCTAAAATATATACATTTTGTTTAATAAAATGTTTTCCATCATTGCAGCATCCTTTTTTTGGTACCCAACAAATTTTGGGTACCAAAAAAAAAAAAACGCCAAAAGGTGACAAAAATGCAATTTCCACACAAATGAAAAAACGCCAGAAAAAACGCCAGATGCAGGACATTGCACTGGCGATTTTTCAGGCGTTTTTTTAATCCCTAAAAACGCAGGACAAAAAAACAAGTGGAAACTTAGCCTAACAGTAGAAAAAGTTCAGGATCTCTGTTCCAAAATCTGCTCTCGTCTTGCATAGCTCAGAGAATAGTGCACCCTGAGCTTGCCAAGAACCCCTTTCCCTGCCTACTTGCGTGAATTGTATGTTATAAACCTAAAAATCTAGAAGCAGCACCATTATGTGTCAGCCAAATATCACTAAAGAATTTGCAAAAACTGACACTCACTCATATATGAAAACACAAAAACTATATTGAAAAGACCCATACAGAGAATACAGTGGAGATCAAAAGTTTGGGCACCCCAGGTAAACATTTCTAAAAAGGCATCAAATTACAGATTAGACATTCTTATATGTCAACAAAAGTTAGATTTTATTTTCATCATTTACACTTTCAAAATAACAGAAAACAAAAAAATTGCATCTGCAAATGTTTGGCCACCCTGCAGAATTTATAGCATGCACTGCCCCTTTGCAAAGCTGAGACCTGCCAGTGTCAGGGATTATTCTCAATCATCATCTGGGAAGAACAGGTGATGTTAATCTCAAAGGTTTTAAATGCCCAGACTCATCTGACCTTGCCCCAACAATCAGCACCATGGGTTCTTCTAAGTAGTTGTCTAGAAATATGAAACTGAAAATAGTTGACACTCACAAAGCTGGAGAAGGCTATAAGAAGATAGCAAAACGTTTTCAGATGTCAATATCCTCTGTTCGGAATGTAATTAAGAAATGGCAGTCATCAGGAACAGTGGAAGTTAAAGCAAGATCTAGAAGACCAAGAGAAATATCAGACAGAACAGCTCGCAGGATTGTGAGAAAACAATTTAAAACCCACATTTGACTTCACTCCAGAAAGATCTGGCAGACACTGGAGTTGTGGTACACTATTCCACTATAAAGAGATACTTGTACAAATATGGTCTTCATGGAAGAGTCATCAGAAGAAAACCTCTTCTACGTCTTCACACAAAAATCAGCGTTTGAACTTTGCAAATGAACATAAAGAGAAGCCTGATGCATTTTGGAAAGTTCTGTGGACCGATGAGGTTAAAATTGAACTTTTTGGTGGGAATGAGCAAACGTACGTTTGGAGAAGAAAGGGAACAGAATTTAATGAAAAGAACCTCTGTCCAACTGTTAAGCATGGGGGTGGATCAATCATGCTTTGAGGTTGTATTGCAGCCAGTGGCACAGGGAACATCTTGCGAGTAGAAGGAAAAATGGATTCAATAAAATTTGAGCAAATTTTGGATGCTAACTTTATGCCATCTGTGAAAAAGCTGAAGGTAAAGAGAGGATGGCTTCTACAAATGGATAATGATCCTAAACACACCTCGAAATCCACAGGGGATTACATGAAGAGGTGTAAACTGAAGGTTTTGCCATGGCCATAACAATCTCCTGACCTCAACATAATTAAAATCTATGGATAGACATTAAAAGAGCAGTGCGTGACAGACAGCCCAGAAATCTCAAAGAACTGGAAGACTTTTGTAAGGAAGAATGGGCAAAGATACCTCAAACAAGAATTGAAAGACTCTTGGCTGGCAACAAAAAGCATTTACAAGCTGTGATACTTGCCAAAGGGGGCAGTACAAGATATTAACTCTGCACGGTTCCCAAATTTTAGCAGATGTCATTTTTTTGTTTTCTGTTATTTTGAAAGTGTAAATGATGGAAATAAAATCTAACTTTTGTTGACATATTATAAGAATGTCTAATCTGTAATTTGATGCCTTTTGGAGATTTTTCCATCTTTCCTTGGCTTCTTTATGCACATTAATACATATTTTTACCTGGGGTGCCAAAACTTTTGATCCCCACTGTAAATATATCTGACCTTAAAAACCAAAACACCCCAAAGAAATGGGGAGCACAAACTTACATAGCAGTACTTCCGTAGCCCCAGCATCATTTATATATATTACATAACAGGAAAAAAATAAAGTGCATGAATGACATCAAAAGTTAATCACCCGAACGGGGACTGATGCACCCCATCGCCACCTCGACACATGTCTCGTACACCTTTGCACTTGCATAATCGCCTTAGGTGACAATTCCACAACTGGATGCCAGTCCCTCTGCTGAATTAACCCCTTAAAGGGGTTCTCCGGTGCTTACACATCTTATCCCCTATCCAAAGGATAGGGGATAAGATGCCTGATCGCTGGAGTCCCGCAGCTGGGGATGCCCGTGATCATGCACGCGGCACCCTGTTTGTAATCAGTCCCCTGGGGTGTGTTCGCTCTGGCTCTGATTACGGGTGACTACAGGGCCGGTGGTGTGTGATGTCACACCTCCGCCCCCGTGTGACGTCACGCTCCACCCCTCAATGCAAGCCTACGGGAGGGGGCATGATACAAACGGGGTGCCGCGTGCATGATCACGGGCATCCCCAGCTGTGGGATTCCTGCGATCAGGCATCTTATCCCCTATCCTTCGGATAAGGGGATAAGATGTGTAAGCACCGGAGAACCCCTTTAAGGACACAGGGTTTTTCCATTTTTGCACTTTCGTTTTTTCCTCATCACCTTCTAAAAATCATAACGCTTTCAATTTTGCACACACAGGCCCGTATGAGGGCTTTTTTTTTGTGCCTCCAATTTTACTTTATAATTACATCAATCATGTCACCACAAAATTTAAGGCGACACCAGAAAAATATATTTGTGGGGCAAAATTGGAAAAAAAAATGCCATTTTGTAATTTTTGGTGGGCTTCCAATTCTATGCAGTGCACTTTTAACCCCTTGGGGACCGAGCCCATTATCACCCTAAGGACCAGAGCGTTTTTTGCACATCTGATCACTGTCACTTTAAACATTAATAACGTTGGGATGCTTCTACTTATCATTCTGATTCCGAGATTTTTTTTTTCATGACATATTCTACTTTAACATAGTGATACATTTTTATGGTAACTTGCATCCTTTCTTGGTGAAAAATCCCCAAATTTGATGAAAAATTTGAAAATTTAGCATTTTCCTAACTTTGAAGCTCTCTGCTTGTAAGGAAAATGGATATTCCACATACATTTTTTTTATGTGTTCTTACTTTTGGAAGACACCAGAGGGTTTCAAAGTTCAGCAGCAATTTTCCAATTTTTCACAACATTTTCAAACTCACTATTTTTCAGGGACCAGTTCAGTTTTGAAGTGGATTTCAAGGGTCTTCATATTAGAAATACCCATTAAAAGACCCCATTATAAAAACTGCACCCCCAAAGTATTCAAAATGACATTCAGTCAGTGTTTTAACCCTTTAGGTGTTTCACAGGAGTAGCAGCAAAGTGAAAGAGAAATTCACAATCTTCTTTTTTTACACTTGCATGTTCTTATAGACCCAATTTTTGAATTTTTACAAGGGGTAAAAGGAGACAATTTTTACTTGTATTTGTAGCCCAATTTCTCCCGAGTAAGGACATACCTCACATGTCTATGTTAAGTGTACGGCGGGCGCAGTAGAGGGCTCAGAAGGGAAGGAGCGACAAGGGGATTTTGGAGAGTACATTTTTCTGAAATGGTTTTCGGGGGACATGTCGCATTTAGAAAGCCCCTATGGTGCCAGGACAGCAAAAAAAAAAAAAAAACACATGGCATACCATTTTGGAAACTAGACCCCTAAATTTTCCGCTAAAATGTTGGTTCCCCCCAAATTTCACATTTTTGCAAGGGTTAATAGCAGAAAAGACCCCCCAAAATGTGTGACCCCCATCTCTTTTGAGTATGGAGGTACCCCATGAGTGGACCTGAAGTGCACTGCGGACGAACTACAATGCTCAGAAGAGAAGGAGTCATGTTTGGCTTTTTGAGAGGAAATTTTGCTTGGGGGGCATGTCGCATTTAGGAAGCCCCTATGGTGCCAGGACAGCAAAAAAAAAAAAAACATGGCATACCATTTTGGAAACTAGACCCCTTGAGGAACGTAACAAGGAATAAAGTGAGCCTTAATACCCCACAAGGTTTTCACGACTTTTGCATATGTAAAAAAAAAAATTATTTTTTTTCCGCTAAAATGTTGGTTCCCCCCAAATTTCACATTTTTGCAAGGGTTAATAGCAGAAAAGACCCCCCAAAATTTGTAACCCCATCTCTTTTGAGTATGGAGGTACCCCATGAGTGGACCTGAAGTGCACTGCGGACGAACTACAATGCTCAGAAGAGAAGGAGTCATGTTTGGCTTTTTGAGAGGAAATTTTGCTTGGGGGGCATGTCGCATTTAGGAAGCCCCTATGGTGCCAGGACAGCAAAAAAAAAAAAACACATGGCATACTATTTTGGAAACTAGACCCAGTGGGGAGCATAACAAGGGGTAAAGTAAGCCTTAATACCCCACAGGTGTTTTACAACTTTTGCATATGTAAAAAAAATAATGTTTTCACTAAAATGTTGGTTCCCCCCAAATTTCACATTTTTGCAAGGGTTAACAGCAGAATTTTTTTTTTAACCCCATCTCTTCTGAGTATGGAAGTACCCCATAAGTGGAGCTGAAGTGCACTACAGTGAACTACAATGCTCACATTTTGCTTTTGGAGAGAAAATTTTGCTTGGGGGGCATGTCGCATTTAGAAAGCCCCTATGGTGCCGGGACAGCAAAAAAAAAAAAACACATGGCATACCCCTTTGGAAATTAGTCCCCTTGGGGAACGTTACAAGGGGTACATTGAGCATTTACACCCCACTGGTGTTTGACAGATCTTTGGAACATTTGGCTGTGCAAATGAAAAATTAAATTTTTCATTTTCACAGATCACCTGTGGGGTGCAAATTCTCACTGCACCCCTCATTACATTTCGTGAGGGGTGTAGTTTCCAAAATGGGGTCACATGTGGGTGTTTTTTTTTCTTTTGCTTTAGTAAGTAGCCAGCATCCGAAGCACCCGCCGCTTATTCAAAGCACCCATCCACTTAGCAGCATGGTTGCACACCCTTCCCCCGGTTCCACAATAATCTGCATTCTTCTGCTTGCTGGAGAAGTGCAGTGTTACCTCTGAGGGTAAACAGGCAAGTCAGGTCCATCCAGCATCCTCCTCCAGTAGTGAGGACATTACATGAGGAGTGGGTGTGTTACAGTGTGTCACCCCGGTAGTAAGGTGGGGCGTGTCAAAGGGCAGAGCCAATGTGCTGGATTAAGGGGTGGCAAAAATCCTTGCACCAGCCTTGGTTCAGACAAAGCCAAGGCAGAAACACCTATTACATCTGCCTTCACTTTACTGTACTTGTAACATTATGAAAAAGTTATAAAGAAGAGAAAACCACCTGATTAGTCCATAAATCCTGCATCATCTTAACACCTAAGGGCAAAGCCCACACCTAATACTACAAGCAACCATGAGATGTCAGCTCTAAATGTAATCATGACAGAAATGTATGTGCAAACCTACATGTCATTCTGACGCTTTACTGTGTATATCGGTTTAGTGTTTACTAGTAGTTTTTAATTTCATTTAATATGCAAAACAGTTTTCTCTTAGGGATGATCAGATCTAACTGAAAGCTATGTTTGTCTTTATCAACTAGAAAATCCTAAAGAATGGAAAACTGTGTTAAATAAAAATAAATAAAGACATAAATAAAGAAATAAATATCAATATTCTATACATCTCATGTATCCCATTTTATTGAAAATGTTACTATAAAAGGATACTGTTTGGTTTCATAACAGTATAATACCCATCAATAAATATTTATATTTTCTTTGGATATGTCAGTAAAAAGCAGTTGTATGAAGATCACATTCTGATGTTAAAAAAAGAGCTTTAAGTAGTGTATTATAAGGAATAATTTACCCCCTGCTATAAATTAGTAATTGTACAGTTTCCTCAACCTGTATAAATAACAGCCTAAGACATTGTGTTTTATATGGCCATTGTACTCCTCAGTAATGCTAACAGTGTTATTGAGTGCATTATATATCATATATCAAATAACCAAAGCAATCTTGCTTAATCTACTGTATCTGTCTATGTTAAGTTTGTAATATTAATTCATACATGACCTTGTGTTTTGTTCTCTGCCCGTGCTTTTATACAGCGTTATGGGACACCCCCACACTACTAATTGTTTGCTGGCATGGCCAAGCACATGAATTCTAGTGCAAGATATGCGATTACTTCCCTTGGGTCACTTTGTCAGGTCCTACAGGGCAGTGTTTGGTTGCCTCCAATTACTCTCTGCAACACAGGGGCTCGGAGGCTGAGGATGCATCAGCTTTTCAATTAACCTTTTATCCATCTAAGCTAGATAAACAGTCTGATCAAAGAGCAGAATAATGACCTGTTAACAGTTATGGAAATGCATGCTCTGCCAGGGATGGTTTTCAAAAGCAGAAAAGTCAAAGTCTTTACTGCAAGGACATAGTTCTGTCCAATTAGGAGGTAACATGAAATTAGCATGCTTGTTGACCAAAGCTGTCGATGCTGTGCATATCATTTTCTCTTAGCACTATGGGGGATGGGGGTTTGTTTTGCAAATAACCCATGAATTTAGAAAAGAAAGCTTGAGGTACAGTGTTTTGGATATGTAGCAAAAGATATCAGTCCAGGACTACCTAAAGTTAGGGCTCTTTACACACTTATAGGAGGAGGAAGCATTTGCTGGAGAATGCACTCTTCAGCACAATAGTAGATGGTGCTCTGCTTATATCTAATGTCCATAATACAGTCTTCGATAAGAAAGATGGAAAAATGGTACTCACGTAATGTGGCAATCTTCTTTCGCTTTTATTATCTTTGGTGCATTACAAACATGTCACCCCCGGAGGAGGGGAATACAGGTTCAGGTGAATCTGTGTGTATGCATCAATCTTACCTAGCTGATTCAATCGGATGACGCAGACGTACGCATCATGAGGGGGAGGAGGTTTGCAGCATTAAATACTGCAAGGTCTGTGTATAGTTTTCTTTTTAAATATTTTTATTATTACAGTATTTAACAAAAACAGTGACTATTATTTACAACTTATAATTGCAAATTTTCTTTACCCCCCCCCTTCCCCTGCCTTTTATCATCCCATATCATATTGTTACAATTCAAATCCTAAAAATGGAGGTAACAAGAAAGGAACACAGGATCCCTCTATCTTTAGTTATTTATTACTACCCCAAATCAATAAATATTCCTCATTACTACCCCACTTATTTTCTAACTACCCAGTTTAATAAATAAATAAACCCTATACTTTTCTCTACTCTTATTTAGTTGGATCCTGTCCTCATATCCTTCTCATCCCCTTACATTGTTTCTATATATTAACAGAAAAGAAGAAAAAAAAAACACCTCTCTACCTCCCTCTCCTTATAGACCCCTCAAATGTTTTCCAACCATTCCTAGCTAGGTGGCAGGCGAGAATTACACCCTCTATTTAATAACAGTTGGGCATAAAAAAAACATTTTCAAACATCTATACCTAATTTTCTTGTTAAACTTCCAGTCAGAGTCATCACCCAACACCAGCTTATTCAATCGGATGACGTGAACATATGCATCATAAGGGGGAGGAGGTTTGCAGCATAAAATACCACGAGGTATGTCTATAGTTCCACTGCCACTTTACTCATCTAGACGTAACTACCTGTATGTGAGAGTCTCCCTGAGGAGCTGAATGAGCAAAACACTGTGTAGACCAGGTTTATTGTTAAATTTGCAAAAATTCTACATCTATGTACTTGTTGCACTTGTATACCCTCTGCACCTTGCACTTTTCTTTTGTCTCTAACTGTACACTTGGAACAAGGACTGGGCAGAGTAGACTACAGGTTCCTGAGGCATGGGGGTCACCCTTTCTATGGTAAGCATCCCAGCTATGTGCCACACAGCTAGGGTGAGGTGTGCGTAGGGATTTTTCTGCACCACATTAGGGATTGAAAGGGAGCTTAGGTATAGTTGCTCACTAGCTGTCCCTTTGTTGCATTGGTATTACTGACTTATACTGATCTCCCTTTCCTCTGATAATTAATTTTGTGTGTGATTGCATGCTTGATGCGGTTTAATCTATTACTGCGTTATAATTGTAATTAACCTGTTGGGGACGTCCCGGTACTCAAGGACGGAGGGCGTACCTGTACGCCCTCTGCATTCCCGATCACCGCAGCTCGCTTGGCGGTGATTTGAACGGGATGCCTGCTGAAATCATTCAGCAGGCATCCCGTGACATCGCTCAGGGGGGTCCTGAGACCCCCCCATATCGGCGATCACTGCAAATCGCCGGTCAATACCGACCGGCGATTTGCAGCGTTTCTGGCCATTCAGGGTCTCCATAGACCCGGTGACCCAGATGTAAAGGGTCACGTGTGCCATAGCACACGTGACCTAGCTCACTTCAGAGTTAGCTGTGAGAGGAATCAGTAATGATCCTCCCACAGCCCTCTGATTGGATGGTCGGTATGACCGTCCAATCAAATGTATTGGATGGAGGGGAGCACCCTCCTTTTGCCCTCCAGATGCCCCCAAATCACCTCAAAGTCCTGCTCTGCCCACTAAAAGCTTGTGGGTTGTGAGCAGAGCAGAGACTGTAAGGTTATTTTGTTAATCCCCCCCCATACTGTGCCCTTAGAAGCCCCCCTGTTGCCCCCTGTCACCTTGCCCTGTGAGGGATAGTAGTATTAGGCAGGGACAGCTTCTTCTTAGGTATTAAAAAAAAGTTTTAAAAAAATTGTGAAATCCCCCCCCCCCACATATTGTACCATAGGAGCCCACCTGTAGCCCTCTGTCGCCTTGTCCTGTGAGGGATAGTGTTTTTAGGCAGGGACAGTTTAGTATAAGTAAAAAAAGTTAAAAAAAATTTTTTTTTGCAGAGTCCTCCATCTGCTGGAGTTTTTTTTTTCCGTGCCCCAGCTCTTTGCAGGGGTGCTGCGGCTTACCCCCTATTTTTTCTGGGGTGCAATATTCCCCCCTTCCTTATTCTCCTTATTTGTTAACTTTGGCCAAACCTTCTTGCTTATAAAGAGCGTCCGGCCACTGTTAGTAAATCGCCCACACTACTGCGATTTTTTTGGGGGTGCGGCTTTTTTAGAGGGGGTTAAGCGTTTTGCCTTTGCTCTAGGTCACCATACTCCATACACAGATAGCATATCAGTTGGAAAATTGCAATTTTCATTTTTCAAAAAATACATTTCATCCTTACCTGGAAAATAAATGTAAGAAATACCCAACCATTCCAAATGTTCCCTTTATCCCTATAAAAATTCCTCAGAGGTTGTACTTTCTGTAATGGTGTCACATGTGCTTGTTCCTTTCTTTTATTTTCCTCTGAATGTATGTAACCAACAGCTACTGATATGCCATAGGCCTCAAATGTGAACATAGCTCTATGAGTCTTGAGCCATGTTATGTGCCTGCACAGCATGTTACCTCCACATATGAGGTATTTTTTTACTCAGGAGAAATTGAGTTAATTTTTTTTATCTGATTAACCCTTGTAAATGAGCAAAATTTTGGGTAACAACAGCATTTTTATAAAAAAAATAACACACTTTTCAGTTTTACAGCCCACTGATCCAAAAACCTATGAGGTGTAAATACTCACTGTACCCTTGTTACGTTCCATGAGGGGTGTCATTTCAAAATTCAGGTCACTTGCCAGTTTTTTAATTTTTTAAAATTTTAGGTCAGAACCTCCCTTACCAGAATCCCCACCTTTAGGTCAGAATCCCCACCTTAGGTCTCAAAGATGCTCGGTGCTCGGTACTTATTAGCCCAGTTGTGCACCCGCACAGCACATTTCATCTACATATGTGGTATTTCCTTACTCAGGACAAATTGGGCTCCAAACTTTGGGGGGCTTTTTCTCATAGAATCACAGTTAAAAATGAAAAAAATTGTGTAACACTAGCAATTCACTGTTAAAAATCTGATTTTTTATTATTACGGCCCACTGTTCAAAAAACCTGTAAGTTGTAAATACTCACTGTACCCCTTGTTATGTTCCTTGAGGGGTGTACTTTCCAAAAAGATGGCACAGTATGGGGGGATTAAAAGTAGAAGAAAACACCAATTAGTCCACAAAGCGTGGGGGATGAGGGGAATAGGGTACAGGGGAATTACTACACTAGAGTTCCTACCTATCTAAGGTGGACACTCCTAAACTAAGTGTGGATGGGGAATGGAAACAGAAATATAATGATGATAATACTAAATGAGCTAACCTCTCTACCAACGTGTTTCACTCGATAATGGACAGGGCTCATCAGGGAACGAGAGGAGGCCGAAGAGGTAACACTAACCCAGTAAAGATATGTTAGATAGCAGGATTGACAGTTGGGGGGGATCCTCTGTTCTGCCACCATGGGGGCTTTGAAAATGCACATAGCCCCCAACTACAATTCCAGCCAAAATAGCGCTCCTTCTCTTCTGAGACCTGTAGTGCACTCGCTGAGCAATTTACATTAACATATAAAGGTATTCATGAGAAATTGGGCTACAAATTTTGGGGGGATTTTTGTTCAATTACATCTTGTTTAAATGAAAAATTTGAGGTAACACAAAAATTTTTGTGTTAAAAATCAAATTTTTCACTTTTACAACCCACTGTTCAATAAACCAGTGAGGTATAAGTTCTTACTGTAATGCTTATAACGTTTCTTGAGGCGTGTAGTTTCCAAAATGACGTCACATGTGGGGGTTTTCCGCTGTTCTGGCACCATGGGGGCTTTGTAAATGCACATGGCCCCCAACTTCAATTACAGCAAAATTCTCTCTCCTACAGCCAAACAGCGCTCCTTCTCTTCTGAGACGTGTAGTGCGCTCGCCGAGCAATTTATGTCCACATATGAGGTATTTACTAATTCATGAGAAATTGGGCTACACAAGAATTTTAATGTTAAGAATCAAATTTTTCACTTATAAAACCCATTGTTCAAAAAACCTGTGAAGTATAAGTTCTTACTGTAATGTTTATTATGTTCCTTGTAGTTTCCAAAATAGTATGTCATGGGGGCTTCCTGAATGCAAAATTCTCTTTCAAAAAGCCTAATTTTGCTCTTTGACTTCTGAGCATTGTAGTGTGCCAGTAGAGCACTAAACGTCCACACATGGGTTGTTTTCTTAATCGGTAGTAATTGGGCTTTACATTTTGGGGTCCATTTTCTCCTATTACCCCTTGTGAAAAAGACAAATTTAGGGGAACACCATAATTTTAGTGTTAAAAATCTAATTTTCCATTTTCACGTGCAAATTTAACGTAAAGTCGTCAAACACCTGTGAGGTGTTAAGGCTCACTATACCCCTTGTTACGTTCCTTGAGGGGCGTAGTTTCCAAAATAGTATGCCATGTGTTTTTTTTTCTGTTCTTGCACCATGGGGGCTTCCTAAATGCAACATGTCCCCCAAAAACCATTTCAGCTAAATTCTCTCTTCAAAATCGCAAAGCTGCTCCTTCCCTTCTGAGCCATGTTGTGCGTCCACAGAGCAATAAACATCCACATATGAGGCATTGCCATACTCGAGAGAAATTGGGCTACAGATTTTAGGAGTCTTTTTCTCATTTTACCCCTTGTAAAAAGTCTAAAAATGGGGCTACAAGAACATGTTAGTGTAAAAAAATGAGATTTTAATTATTTTTTTCCTCCAATTTGCTGCTATTCCTGTGAAACACCTAAAGGGTTAACAAACTTTCTGAATGTCATTTTAAATACTTTGAGGGGTTCACTTTTCATTATGGGGTCCATAATGGGGGGTTTCTCACAGAAATGCCCCTCAAATCCACTTCAAACTTAACTGGTCCCTGAAAAAATCATATTTAGAATTTTCCATGAAAATTTGGAAAATTGCTGCTTTACTTTGAAGCCCTCTAATGTCTTCAAAAAGTAAAAACATGTCAACTTTCTGATTCCAACAAAAAGTATACATATTTTATATGTGAATCAAGATATAATTTATTTGGAATGTCTATTTTCCTTACAAGCAGAGAGTTTTAAAGTTAGAAAAATGCAAAATTTTCAAAATTTTCAACAAATTTTGGATTTTTCACCATGAAATGATGCAAGTAATGCCAAAAATTTACCACTAACATAATGTGGAACATATCACGAAAAAACTTTCTCAGAATCAGAATGAAAAGTGAAAGCATTCCAGAGTTATTAATGCTTAAAGTGACAGCGGTCAGAATTGCAAAAAATGCTCCCGTCCTTAGGGTTATAATGGGCTCTGTCCCCAAGTGGTTAAGTGCAACAATAATATTGTAACGGTGGGGCAGCATTTTCCACCTATGGGCACATGTCCTTTGCAGTTAGTAATGTTTCTATGACTGCAGCTTATTTAATTTCGTGTATTTTGTGATTTTTGTGGGTTATATGTGTTTTATCTAGTAACTGTGCGATAACAATTGGTATTATAGAGATAAAAGATAAGTCATGCTTACACAGTTTTATGCACCTGTTTGCATTGGGCATAGAAAAATACCTGAACTAAATCATAAGGAAAGGTATTTTTGGAAATAACTTGTCCAGCGAGGAATCACAGAACGATACTATTGCATATGCTCCATATACTGTCCATATAGGTCTGGGTAAGACCTGCAGGGAGAATATCCTTGCCGAACAGAGGAAATAGACTGCTGGAGGCTGAAACCTAAGATAACATGGACATTAAGTAACTGCTCTTGCACTGGTAACATAATTTTTTTTTTTTTTTTTTTTAGCTGTGTAGCACATCTTCCTTGATAAAAATGGTATCAGGATCCATGCTAAAGTTACTAATAAAGATCTAAAATGTCATGCATCACTCATGGTTGGTTATTGTTATTCGTGATTTGCCATAAACCTTTTGACTGCCCAAATTTTATCAGCAAATCTTGAAAGTGGTAAAACACTTTCTAATAGGGGACACTATCGACCTTTGGATTTTAATTGATATAAAACAAAAAATAAAGATCTAGTCTCAAAGGACTCAAAAGCTGAAAAGCGGAGAAGGGTGGGGTAGGGAGGAGACATGAATGCTGTGGCTCGACACTGCCTCTTTGAGACTATGTACATGATATAAAGCTAATGGCTTCCCTTTACAGCAGACAGTGTTATTACAGCAATGAATCTCCTAACAACCTACACAGGTTTGTGACCAGGAATACCACTGTGCAAGGAATAATCTTTATTCTTATTATAGGTAATAGCTTAGCTTCCACTAATCAAATAGTGATGGCTTATCCTAGCAGTATGCCATTACTATATAAGATAGGAATACCTATTTAAGATTAGGGGGGCACTTATCACGCCAGACCAGTGGTACAGATCCTCTAAAGTCCAAATTTCTGTGCAAAAATGTGTGACGTTATAGGGTCTGTGCCGCTCTTGCTAAGGGGGCATGAAGAAAGCTGGAAGTGGCTACAGAGTCGCTGGATTTACTAAGAGGCATGATAATTAAAAAAAAAAAATTCAGCAGTCCGAAAATGTGAGAAGCTTTATTTTTGTGTGGCACACCAAAATGCTACACATGATAAATGTTCCCTTAAGTATATTCCATGATGTCTACAAGACAAGTGTCTAATGTGTCTAATAAGACATTAGCCTTTGTAATTTCTGTCGATGCT
Source organism: Hyla sarda (assembly GCF_029499605.1). NCBI lineage: Eukaryota > Metazoa > Chordata > Amphibia > Anura > Hylidae > Hyla > Hyla sarda. The sequence goes on from NC_079190.1 coordinate 329,385,245, forward strand.
TACAATACAAATACAAAAATGAGTTTAGCAAAACTTTTGATGCCATCATTAGCAGCAGGTGATAATTGCTATATTTTAATTTGAGATGTTGATGTTTAATTTAAATGTGCAAAGGCATGTCGGCATTTGGTATCCATGGCTGCAGAGCAGGCACTGTATGTTATTTTATGCTTATGTAAACATTTGATTTTATTTGTAGTGCTTTGTTTACTATAGCTGCATTCAAATTCCCTCTCGTTCCTGGAATCAGCACAATTCTGCAGTAAATGAAAAAAATTGCACTACCTTTCACTTTAGGTTCAGACAACTGGTTTAATGCACGTATTACATTACAACTATGTTTTTCTGTTTGTTTTTAAGTAAAATCTGAAGCCAAAAATGTTTTTTTCACGGAGTGATTTTCTATAATACCATCCCTATTATCAGCACTGTGGACAGCCCCTGTCCAGTGTGTATTTAGTGACTCTGCCTCTACTATTCCTTTCACTAAAATGCACATGGTACATCAAACCAATTTCAAAGTATTTTATTCTTCATTATCACAAAAATAACCAGCAATTTAGATCCTTCTCCATCCACATCATTTTAGCAAGCCTCATAAAAAGAAGCATGTCGTGTAGGCTTCATTCAAGTATGCATTTCTATACCAAAGTATTGTACTGTAAAATAAGGTGTACTGTGAAAACAAAGTTGGAGTATTTTTTATCTGCTTTATTCTTTTTTCAGCACCCAGTATTTGTGGAGGTGGCACTTGTCGTTTGTCCACACATCATTGTTCAGGCCATATCAACAGTTCAACTGATACTACATTTCCCACAATGCTTCATCTTCTTCTTCATTTCCTTCTTGTTGATTCAAAACCTGCACCCTCCATGATAATAAATAATGTGCATGGGCTGCCTAAAGGATAAGGGTGATAAAACTGACCTCTAGATATATCAGTTTGTAAAAAAGAGGACTATCAAATAAAGTGAAATAAAGTCATTCCCAAAAAATCCCTTTAATAGTACTAACCAGTTCTGTTTACTGTCTTCCAGACAAAAAATGTACATTAAATGGGCTTAACTTATTTTAGGTTTAACTTAACTTATTTTAGGTTTTAGGTATGCCCTCTCTGCTTTCATGAATTCTACGATGCACTCATTTTTCATCACTGGTTCATCAGTTTTCTCTTAAGGTTTCAGTGTTCTTGATGGCAAGAATAGCACTACGACTATGCTGTCCCGCCCATTAAAACCACTGCAACCACAAGGGAATAGAAAAAAATGTAAACAAGGACTACAAGATATTTTTCTGCATGGGTGTAGAGGTTTTCTGACAAGAGAAATTCATTGGAAATAAATGGGCTGTTTATGTGCAATGTGCAAAAATTACATAATCTGTTCATCTGCAACCAACTAAAACCACACTGAGTATGTTAAAGATAGTCTGATGTACTCTACCAGTTTGGAAACTGTACAAAGAATCCCTGTTGTGGGCAAATACTTGTACCTTCTCTCTCTTGAAAAGCTACAAGTGTGGTGGTATCACTGGGGAAATAATAGTAAAATAAAAAATAAAATGCATAGTACAAAAGCACGTCAACGCCATTCAACTATGGAAACCTGATAATTAATTTAAGTTAATGATAAAAGTAACAATACAAAAGGTCCTAAGAACACTTATGAGAAGACCCATCTGCTAAGTCCTTCCTAGGTCATTAGACATCACCCACCCAGAGCCAGAGACACATCTCCACTTCAATGTACAGGGGAAACCATGCTGCCGTTAGAAAGGCTGCCTGGTGAAATATGGTTTCAACATGCGAACACAGCCTAAAGGCTCCAAATCTTTCTAAAAACCTCAACTTTGATTATAAGTCAAATCACTTTCACCTCATGGCAAAATTTCTCTAAAAATGCACTCCTAATAAGAAAACACATCCAAACTACACATAATGTGAACTGGTTACAACCATCTTAGAAGACTAATGAGTTCTTCTAGATGAACTTGAACACTAGCGGCTGAATGAGATGACCAGATGCAATGATCAGGCACCACTATCTCATCCAGAGGAGTCATGGGAAATGTAGGCAACAAAAGCAAGGGGTTTTTAGTGCTCTATTTACATTCAACATGGAGCACGACTCATGCCTGCCACATCAGCTAAACGTTGTAAGCACAAGACATTTCTCTACATTATTCCACAATAAAACAGCAAAAGGTGACGGTATTCAGGGTGAAAAAAGTGGCTGAAGATTTATTGCACTAATAGAGAATACAGTGACCCCCTAACCTACGATGGCCCCGGCATACGATCATTTCAACATACGATGGCCTCTCAGAGGCCTGCGCATGTTGAAGGCAGCATCAACATGCGATGCTTTTGTATGTCGGGGCCATCGCATAAACGGCTATGCGGCAGCGCAGACTGCTTCAGCTGTCACCGGATAGCCATTTACGGTGCCCTGTGTGCTCCGCTGACGATCACTTACCTGTCCTCAGGGCTCCGGCGCATCCTCTTTGGGATCCCCGGCATTGTCGGTGCTCTCCATCGTCAGCATCATGTCGCTGCGCACGCCGTCCCATCATCCAATAGGAGCAGCGTGTGTAGCGACGTGATGGCGGTGACGGAGAGCGGCAACGGAGAGCGAGGATGCCGGGGAAGCAGAGGCCTTGCCGGAGGGTCGGGGACACCCCGGGGACACGGCGACAGCGATGAACGGCGACACCGGGCAGCGGTGACGAGCAGTGGCGGTCCGGAGCGGCGGAGACATGTGAGTACAACTTCCTCTATCAGTGGTCTTCAACCTGCGGACCTCCAGATGTGGCAAAACTACAACACCCAGCATGCTGGGTGTTGTAGTTTTGCAACATCTTGAGGTCCACAGGTTGTAGACCACTGTCCTATACTTTACATTGCACGGATCCCTCAACATACGATGGTTTCAACAAACGATGGTCCGTTTGGAACGGATTACCATCGTTTCTTGAGGGACCACTGTACATGCACGTATTGGTGCAATAAATCTTCAGCCACTTTTTTTTCACCATGAATACCGTCACCTTTTGCTGTGTTCTTGTTTGTAGTGGAATTCATTGCATCCAGCATTTTATGCTCTTTGGACACTTGCAAATGTACTGAGGGTTCGTGTGCTGACTCTCTCTTGCACATTATTCCACAATAATAGCCTATGCTTCACTATATAAGCAAAAAAAAAAATCCTGAAGTGTTTCTTTAATCAGGAAAAGGAGCCTAGATGCATGTTAGAATTACCTCTAAAAGTAAATAGTGATTGCAGACAGTAAACATGAACATATTTGTAATAGAGACCCCTATTAGTGAAGCTGGAGGGGGGAGCATGCCTTGGTTGTTGCTGGTAATTGTTGTGTGCCTTTGATTGTGTAATGATGGCTGGTGCCAAACTGGATGCTTGGAGTATCTGTGAAAATAAAGCTCTCATGTGAAAGAAAGAAATCATAGCAGTAGTTCAGTCAGTGAAAACACATTGGTAATGATGGAGTCCAGATATGATTTACCAGATATTTCAAGCTTACAGAAATGTGACAGTAGCCAACCATTTGTTGCACAAATGAAATGTAGAAAAATGTTTCAGAATTGATGACTTTAAAAACCTAGGTGAACCTAGGCTCCAGCACCAAATAATAACACCAGAATCTACTCCTGTCAAATAAGAACAGGAAACAGGAAACAGGTCATAGGATCACTTAACCCCTTGATGACCAGGCCATTTTTCATTTTTGCACTTTCGTTTTTTCCTCCTTCCATTTCGAAAACCATAACGCTTTACATTTTGTGCCTACTCATATGAGGGCTTGTTTTTTGGGCCACCAATTTTACTTTGTAATGAATTCAATCATTTCACCAATAAATCTATGAAATATATATATATATATATATATATATATATTTGTGGAGCAAAATAAAAATAAAATGCCATTTTATACATTTTGGGGGCTTTCAATTCCACACACTGCAAATTTTTCTGTAGAAATGACACCTTATATTTATTCTGTAGGTCCATAAGATTGAAATGATACCCAAAGTATATAGGTTTGACTCTGTTTTACTTCTATTAACCCCTTAAGGACGCAGGGTTTTTCCGTTTTTGCATTTTCATTTTTCCTTATCCCGTTCTAAAAATCATAACGCTTTAAATTTTGCACCTAAAATTCCATATTATGGCTTTTTTTTTGCACCACCAATTCTACTTTGCAGTGACATTAGTCATTTTACCATAATATCCACAGCGAAATGGAAAGAAAACTAAATTGTGCGACAAAATTTAAGAAAAAATGCAGTTTTGTAACTTTTGGGGGCTTCCGTTTCTACGCAGTGCATTTTTGGTAAAAGTGACCTGTAGGTCCATACGGTTACAATGATACCCTACTTATATAGGTTTGATTTTGTTGTACTTCTGAAAAAAATCATAACTACATGCAGGGAAATTTATACGTAAAAAATTATCATCTTCTGACCCCTATAACTTTTTTTTTATTTTTCTACATACAGCAAACAGCTGTGATCTCCAAACTGTAGCCCTCCAGCTGTTGCAAAACTGCAAATCCCAGCATGCCCAAACAGCAAACAGCTGTCTGGGCATGCTGGTAGTTGTAGTTTTGCAACATCTGGAGGGCTACAGTTTAGAGACCACTGTATAGTGGTAAGCAACTCACCGGCTTCTGTAGGATCCAGGGAGCCGCATCGCCGCTCTCTGCTGCCGCCCATGGGTAAGTGGACCTTCGGCGCTGATCCCAATCGGTTCCCCCATTCTGCCCGGACAACAGTGGGTGGGCAGAGTGGGGGAACCGAATGTTAACCCCCCCGCCCCCTGATCTGCTATTGGTTGTCGCTTCTGAACGACCAATAGCAGGGATAGGAGGGGTGGCACCCCTGCCACCTCACTCCTATCCCTTCAGGGGGATCGTGGGTGTCTTGGACAACCCCGATCCCCCTTATTTTCTGGGTCATCGAGTCATTGGAGACCCCTATGACCCGGAATTGCTGCAAATCGCCAGTGTGAATTCACTGGTGATTTGCAGCGATCACCAACATGGGGGAGGGTCTCAGGATCCCCATGGGCATTTTCACGAGGTGCCTGCTGATAGATATCAGCAGTCACCCCGGTACGGTCCCCGCACGGTGAGTGGCAAGACCCAAATTCCTATGGGTATACAGGTACGCCCTTGGTCCTTAAATAACAGGGAGTGAAAGCGTACCTGTATGCCCTTGGCCCCTAAGTGGTTAAAAAAGTAAAAAAAGCGAATAATAATTAGTGTTGCTCGCGAATATTCGCAATTTGAATTTTATTCGCGAATATCGCATATTCGCGAATTTGCAAATATTCGCGAATATAGCACTTTCTATTTGCAATTACGAATATTCAGGTTTTTTTTCACAGTACACATCACAGTGATCATCTCCCTCTGCTTCCAGCTTGTGTGGTGTAAAGAAGGCTCTAAATACTACTGTGTGAGACTGGCGTACGAATTTTCGTATATGCGAAAATTTGCATGTGATAATTTTCGCATATACAAATTTTTGCTTATGCAAATTTTTGCATATGTGAATTTTTCGCAAATGCGAAAATAAATGCGAATATTACGAATATGCAAATTTAGCGAATATATGACAAATATTCGTCCAGATATTCGTGAAATATCGCAAATTCGAATATGGCCTATGCTGCTCAACACTAGTAATAATAAAAACTGTACTATTGAGTAAACTGGATATTATGGCATTTAAATGTGAGAGACTGTACCTCTTTCAATTATCTCCAAAACAGACAAAAGTTGATTCTAAATGCTCTAAAGAATTTCTATTATTTAAGATGCAACCCCTCTTAAAGGGGTTATTCACAATAAGGTGACTTTAGTATGTACCTGGCAGACAGTAATGGACATGCTTAGGAAGGATCTGCGCTTGTCTTGGGGCTAAATAGCTATGTTGTGAGATTACCATAATACTGGGGCTAGCTTATTGTGAACCCCACCCATTGAAACATAAATGAGCTGCATCCATTCAAAAGATCTGTGGTTTTCAATCAGGGTGCCTACAGCTGTTGCATTAGTTGCAGATTGATCTCTCTCCCACCAAACGATCGCTCCATCTATTAAAGCAGACAGGCTCCCTGTCATCAGCTGATTAGTGAGTCAGGTCTCGGCCGCATTGTAACCTGTGAAAAATCTGAGACAACAGTCATTTTGTATGCTGTTAAAAATAAATATTGGAGTGAAAATCACATAAGAATTGTGAGAAAACACACAGGTATAGACACTATATTATGAACTACACTAACTTTACAGCCCCTGTAGCATAGTCAATAAAACAAAATCCTGGAATACCCCTTTAACAGTGATTTCTCATTTTTGTATTTTCTTTTTTTGTTTCTCACCTTATACTAGCCTTTCATTTTTCACCTACAGAGCTACATGAGGGCTAATTTTATGGGTGACCATTTTTTTTCCTTTTTTTTTTTCATTTACCCCCCCCCCCCCCCAATCAGTATACAAAAATATAGTCAAACAGGTTATATATTTCTTATTACATAACATTATTAGTGTTGCTCGCGAATATTCGCAATGCGAATTTTATTCGCGAATATAGCATATTCGCGAATTCGCGAATATTCGCGAATATAGCACTATATATTCGTAATTACGAATATTAGTTTTTTTGTTTTTTTTTCCACAGTACACATCACAGTGATCATCCCTCTCTGCTTCCAGCTTGTGTGGTGTAAAGAAGGCTCTAATACTACTGTGTGAGACTAGTGTGCGAATTTTCGCATATGCGAAAATTTGCATATGTTAATTTTCGCATATGCTAATTTTCGCTTATGTTAATTTTGTATATGCTAATTTTCACATACGCTAATTTTCGCATATGCGAAAATAAACCAAGAATATTACGAATATGCGAATATTCGCTGCAAAAAAAATTAAAATAAAGCATCACTCACCTCCCTGGGTTCCCGCGGAGTGCCCCTACAGCTGATCGGTCCTCCGGTCCATCCTCTTCATACTTCTGTGCGAACGAAGTGTTACATGGCGCTCAGCCTATTATGGGCCGAGGCAGAACATTGCGGCAGCCGGCGATAACGCTTCGTTCACACGGAAGTATGAAGAGGATGGACCGGAGGACTGATCAGCTGTAGTGACGCTCCGCAGGAACCCAGGGAGGTGAGTGATGGTTTATTTTCATTTTTTTTGCAGCCCGGGCAGGATGGAGCAGGAATACTCTACACCAGAGTACTCCTTTAACAATGTTTCAAACCCATTAAACCATCTTTCCGGAATATGAATAGGTGATGCGCACAGAAAAACCAGGACTTGTGGTAAAATAATAATTCCCTCATATCCCGTCCTCATATCCCGACCCCATATCCCGTCCCCATATCCCATCTCCATATCCCAACCTCATTTAACATCCTCATATCCTGTCCTCATATCTTGACCTCATATCCCGTCCTCATATCCCATCCTCCTATCCTGTCCTCCTATCTCGACCTCCTATTCCATCCTCATATCCCGCCCTCATATCTCGATCTCATATCCCGTCCTCATATCCCGACCTCATATGCCGTCCTCATATCCTGACCTCATATCCTGTCCTCATAGCCCAACCTCATATCTGTGAGAGCTTCCTTATCCCAAACTCCCAAATTCTTCATCTACTGTGATAACTTTAGGTATCTTATTCCCTGGGTCTTACAAAAAAAAAGTGAGGATTGGGGCATCCTTGTCTTGTACCTCATGTGATTGAAAAAGTCTCAGATAACGCTCCATTAATAATTACTCTAGCAGTTGGATTAGCATATAACATTTTCGCCCAACTTATAAAATTCGGGCCAAACCCAAATTCTTCCATGACGAGCCACAGGAAGCCCCATTCCACCCTGTCAAACGCCTTCATTGCATCCAATGAAAGAATTGAATGGGAAGTCCCGGGGGCCCAGCTGGAGGTTGGTGAATAGCTATCTAAATTATCGTGCATATCGCCCTCGCACAAAACCTGATTGATCCCTAGCCACTAATTGAGCAGATACAGATTGGCCGGTACGATTTAATTTTAAGTGGATCCTTGTTCTTCTTAGGCACCAATGTTATATTCACCTCTCCCATAGTATGTGGCAATTTGTTAACTATACAAGAATCTTGGATAGTTTCTACAAATTTTTGTATTAGTACTACCTCTAATTCCATGTACACTTCATGGGGTTATCAGTCTGGTCCCGGGGTGGATGCGTTCCTACAGACTTTTTCTCTCCTGTTGTTATATCCTTTTCCAGCTCCTCCCTTTGCCCTTCAGTCAATTTAGGAAGATTCATTTTTTTAAGGAATTCTTGAGTTTCCTCAGTACTTTTTATTCCTTCTGTTTGATATAGTGATGAGAAAAAATCAGTCACCACAATATTAACCCCTTAAGGACTGATAGTTTTTCGGTTTTTGCACTTTCGTTTTTTCCTCCTCACCTTTTAAAAATCATAACCCTTTCAATTTTGCACCTAAAAATCCATATGATGGCTTATTTTTTGCGCCACCAATTCTACTTTACAGTGACATCAGTCATTTTACCCAAAAATCTACAGCGAAACGGAAAAAAAATCATTGTGCAATGAAATTGAAGAAAAAACGCCATTTTGTGATTTTGGGGGCTTCCGTTTCTATGCAGTAAATTTTTCAGTAAAAATGATACCTTATCATTATTCTGTAGGTCCATACGATTAAAATGATACCCTTTTTATATTGGTTTGATTTTGTTGGACTTCTGGAAAAAATCATAACTACATGCACGGAAATTTATACATTTAAAATTGTCATTTTCTGACCCCTATAACTTTTTTATTTTTCTGCATATGGGATGGTATGAGGGCTCACTTTTCATGCCGTGATCTGATGTTTTTAGCGGTTCCATTTTTGTATTGATCGGACTTTTTGATCGCTTTTTATTAATGTTTTCATGATATAAAAAGCAACCAAAAATACGTTATTTTGGACTTTGGAATTTTGTTGCGCGTACGCCATTGACCGTGCGGTTTAATTAATGATATATTTTTATAGTTCGGACATTTGCGCACGCGATGATACTACATATGTTTATATACATTTTTATTTACATGGTGTTTTTTTTATGGGAAAAGGGGGGTGTTTTGAACTTTTATTAAGGAAAGAGTTAAATCACATTTATTAACTTTTATTTACACTTTTTTTTGCAGTGTTATAGTTCCCATAGGGACCTATAGCACTGCACACACTGATTGCCAGCACTGTTCACTGCAAAGCCATAGCTTTTCAGTGATCAGTGTTATCGGCGGTCGATTGCTCAAGCCTGCATCTCAGGCTTGGAGCAATCAATCGCTGAAGGGACATGCCAAGGCAGGTAAGAGGACCTCTGCTCGTGTCCCAGCTGATCGGGACACCGCATTTTCACTGCGGTGGTCCCAATCAGCCCCACTGAGCAGCCGGGCAGCTTTCACTTTAATTTTAAACGCGTCTAAAGAGTTAAAAGCACCGGGTCCCGGCTTCAGATACATGCCGAGACCGACCAGATATGACGCGGGGTCACCGTCTGACCCCGCGTTATATCGCGGGAGCCGGCCAAGGACGTAGATATACGTCATTGGTCGTTAAGGGGTTAATCCCCTCTCTGTTATTTGTTATTTCCCAGACTCTAAAAAAAATTAATTTTTTATTTTTAGCGGCTTCCGTTTTTAAGCAGCACACTTGTAAAACCTTATCTTTATTCTGTCGGTCTTTATGGTTACAAGGATACCCAATTTATATAGGTTTTATTTTATTTTATGACTTTAAAAAAGTATAACTACATGCACCAAAATTAGTATATTTAAAATTGTCATCTTCTGACCCCTATAAAACCCTATTTTTCCGCATACGGGGCTATATGAGGGCTAATTTTTGCCTCATGGTCTGTAGTTTTCATTGGTGCTATTTTTGTTTTGATGGGACTTTTTGATCGCATTTTATTAGGGTATACAAAATTACCAAAATAATGGATTTATAGTTCATAATTTACGCATATGGCGATACCACATGTTTATTTTTATTATGGTTACATATTTTTTATATGGAATTTGGGAAAAGGAGATTGATTTAAACTCTTAGTATGGAAGGGGTTAAATCACATTTATTAACAATTTTTACACTATTTTTTAGTCCCCATAGGAGACTATTACATACGATCTTCTGATTGCATACACTGTTCAATGCTATGCTATAGCATAGCATTGATCAGTGTTATCTGCGATCAATTGTTTCAGCCTGATTCACCAGCCTGGAGCATTGCAGAAGGGATCGGACGGCAATGAGGAAGGTAGGGTTCCTCCCGTCGTCCTGTAAGTTGATCGGGACACTGAGGTTTCCCCTCGGTGATCCCGATCAGACTGACTGAGTTGCCCGGAATGCTTTTTTTAAAATTTATTTTAGATGCTGCGACCAACTTAGATCACCGTGTCATAGCAGAGGAGCAGGTGCAGGGCGTAAAGGTACCCCCTGCGTCCTTAAGAGGTTAACTATTTGGGATAGCCAGTTACCCTGTTTTCCTTCTTCTATAAATTGAGAAAAATACTCTATGCTGGGCATTCATTTTGTTATACTCACTAACTTTTTGTTTGCCTTCTTTTAATTTTAAGTATCCAATATGGGTTGGCTGCAATGCAAATTGTGTCTCGGCAATCCTGACATTTTCCTCCAGGTCTTTTTCTTCTTTGGCCAATAACTTCAAAAAACAATAACCCTCTCAAAAAAGCTTTCCCTGCATCCCATATGACCAAATGATTACCTGACTTTTTATTGAATTCCCAATTCTCCATTAATTCCTTTATTAATAACTCTTTCCTTATGTGAGACTTATGAAACTTATCTCTGAATTTTCTTTAATATTTATTATCAACATTAACAAGTGATCAGATATAGATTGTGGCTCGTATTTGATATCATTGAGCTATGAGAGAGCTATATAATTTCCTAATACTAAATCTATGTGAGAAGCTGAATCATATGACACTGAAAAACATGAGAACAATTTATTATTTGGGTGACCAATTTTACTTTGTAATGACATCACTCATTTTACCACTAAATCTACAGCAAAGAAAATGTTGTGATCTGTAGTTTTAATGGGTATTATTTTTGCTTTGATGGGACTTTTTGATCACTTTTTTATTATTTTTTTTCTATGTGACATGATTTATGTGACATGATCAAAAATTTGCAATTCTGGACTGTGCGGTTTCATTAAAGGGATACTCTGCTCCTAGATAGTGATAAACGGCATTGGCCATATTCGAATTTGAGATATTTTTCGAATATATAGACGAATATTCGTCCTATATTCGCGAATTTCGTGTATCTGTTATATTCGCATATTCACATACTTGCATATCATCCGGCATGGAACAGAGTTCACTCCGTGTACCGGATGACTGGCATGCCCCTCTGGTGATCATGGAGAACCCCAGCATGCGAACAACAACACCCCTCCCCCTCATTCTGAAACATTATATATTTAACATTATATTTTAATAGTTTGAACATTTCCACATGCAGCGATACCACATATTCTTATTTTTGTTTACATTATTTGAAAAATAGGAAAAGGGGGGGATTTACACTTTTCTCAGGGACTTTACATTCATTAAAACTTTTTAATTTTTTTCCCCACAATCTCTCGATTGCATACACTGAAACAAAGACCAGATTGGACGACACAGAGGAAGATAGGTGACCATCTGCAAATGCGTCACAAAGATCTCGGTCAGCACAACCAAAGGAACAAAAACACTTTTCAACATTGTGTTTTTTGCTGAACTACCCTTTTAAGGACAATATATATGACACATCAAAGTCTATTCAATCACTGTCCTAAAAGTCACATGTATACATCCTAAAGAAACTTTAGGAGTTGTCCAGGGTTAGGAAATTGCAGTGTATCAATTGTAGTAGTATAATTAAGTGCACAAATTCATATACAGTGGAACCTTACTGTAGGAATTGAAATATAAAATCCCTTTGTTAAAGGAGATTCAGTATCCCCAAGATTTAAAGCTGTCCTTTAGATAGTTAACAATTAAAATATTAAATCAATATTAAACCTATCTATCAATCTATCTATCTATCTATCTATCTATCTTTCTGCTTGAAACTTTCTAATTGTATATCTTTAGATCCACTGGGAGAAAAGCAAATAGCTTTTACATTTCGCAGCCAAAACATGGTTGGCATTAAGGGATACTCTTATTGTGTTACAGCTTTCTTCTCTCTCTAAATGTTCTCTTCTTTCGCATTGTACTATGTGATAGACACTAAAACACATTTTGGATCCTGTTCAAGTCTTAAAAAAACAAATGTCTTAATACAGTTTACTAAATCAAAGAAAGCATTATAAAGAAGAGAAAAGTAATTGGGTTTTTTATCCACCCTGATAAGGTTCATCCAGTCTCTTTCTTCGGTAGGAATGTCATCCATCTCAATCGGTTAGAGCAGGGACAAATAAATGGTAATGGAGAAAACTCCAAAGTGGACTCACTGCATCATTCAGACTTAAGAATGCCGTCTGTATGATCTAGGATAGATATATCATGGTGGACAGACCTTTACCAGCAAGCGAATGTTGGAGATTGCTCAATGCCACTTAAAGAAGGCATTTTTCATGTTGGAAAAGACATCTTCACTAAATCAAGTTAACCCTTCTTTTGACCCATTGACTAAGAAAATGGGCTATGTTACATTATTTGCTAAAAGAACATGAAAAATGTAATTGTTTCTGTGAAGTCTATTTACCATGGGAAACATTTTCGTTTCTCACATTCCTCCAGATATTTGTGCATGCATACATAGGTCAATGTATATTATCTTGAAAAGAGGCTTTTGCATTGAAAATGTAGGATTATACTGTGATGGAACAAAGGGTGATATCTGTGCATAGTGAAGTCAAACCTATCTTGTATTAAACCAACAATATAGCGTTATTGGTCTGTGCCGTTTCAAATAAGTATACACACAACTGGAATTTGCTCTGAATATCATGTTGACCTAAAGGAAACTATAGAAGTTGTCTTATTAAATTGATACATAGATTGATTGAAAAGGCAATGACTATAAATAGGAAAAAATTGACATCAATCAAATACAGTCCATATGCTGCGTGGGGGGGGGGATATTCGAAGCACAAGGATTACTGTTTTTCTTTGCTCAAGAAATTATTGTATTTGCAACTACGATATCTTTCAGTTGTGAATTGTATATAATATTGCTATTAATTAGCATACTAATAAATAATATGCTTATATGATGCAAATAGGAGAGCACTTGTCTTTATAACCTATAAGTTTATATGGGCATTACAGATCAGAGCAATCTCTCACTGTTGTAGATTTGCATGGCCATGTATTTTCATGGTTGCCTATATATTCAGATAGGTTACATGAAACACTATACTCTCCCTGCTGGCTACTGGAGGAGATATACGCAGCTTCTAAAGGGATAACAGCTGAGCGCTGTTAGTTTCAGCAGCCAGACCCGCAGCAAACGGCTCATTCCTGCTGTGCCTTGCTTTAGGAAGAGATTATCCTGTTGTAACAACTGATTTTAGTGATGACTACATTATTCTATACATCAGTAGTCGGAATCACATAAAACCATATTAGATAAGGTATGTCATTAGGTATTTGTCACAATATAGAAATCTGTATTTCTTTTAAATCTCATCTAACAGTGTTTGTTACAGAGTACACTGAATTTCATGCTTTAAAAGGATTCTTTGGAAAATGATTCTCCTTTATAGAAATGTATGCAGCCATTACAAGCTGGAGCAAAACTGACTAGTGAGGTAAACAACAAGAATTTGACAAAAACGCCTGCCGCCATGATTATTGCTTTATCTCACCAATCTCATAATGCAATAGTCCAGCTATAAAGAAAGAGTAGTTGACACAGTTGGACTATTGCGCAGATACCCAGTATGACCATTCACATGCGGTGGATCTTTAAGGGGCTCAGCTAGAAAGGAGGAACTGTGCAGTACGTATGCAAAACAGCTGTCACCTGCACACTGAGTCTGTTATATGAGGGCGCCATGCTTGTTTGCACTTTATTGTAATAAAGTCAAGAAGATTTCTTGAAAGTGTGGGGGGGGAGCAGCATCTCCTTCTTTTTGCTGGAATTTAATAAAAGAACCACAACTCAAAAATATATCCAGAAACCTAATTTGTGTTGTATGTAGTAAAATCAATAAGTCAATAGTTAAATTAGCTACACAATGTAATAATTAAGAAAAGTAAATATCTATCTATCTATTTATCTCTACATCCATTCAAAAATTTTGAATATCGTGCAAAGTTAATTTATTTCAGTAATGCAACTTAAAAGGTGAAACTAGTATATGAGAGAGATTCATTGCATGCAAAGCAAGATAGTTCAAGCCGTGATTTGGCATAATTGTGATGATTATGGCTTACAGCTCATGAAAACTCCAAAGCTCCCCCACCCCCAAATTACTGATTAATTGCTTTATTAAGTCCAGGATCAACACATCCGTCCACCAGGAGATTTTGGAGCACTTCATGCATCCTTTCCCTTTAAAGGAAAACTGTTAGCTTTCTCAACCCACACTAACCAGTGGTACTGGCCATGCCGTTCGGCCGTAATCTTCAATTTTCAGTATATATGCTAATGAGGTGCTAACTGGCACCGGCCGGGCTAACTGGCACTCTGACATCACCACCGCCGGCCGCAGCGCTGCCCAGCTCATCAATATTCCTCCCCTTTCTCTTCATTACAGAGCGGAGAAAAGAGGCAGAGTCGGAATATTGATGAGCTGGGCGGCGCTGTGGCTAACGGTGCTGATGTCAGAGTGACAGTTAGCCAGGCCAGTGACAGTTAGCACCTCATAAGCCTATACCATAAATTGAACATTACGGCTGAACGGCGTGGTGGATTCGGGCACGTTAAGCATCAAACTGATCCACGTCCCCCGCATTACCAGTCAGTACCGCTGGTTAGTGCGGGGGGAGCAAGCTGACCGGTTTCCTTTAAGTTGCATTAGTGAAATACAATGTACTTTTGCACGATATTCACATTTTTGGAGTTTCACCTGTATATGTTGCGTGTTATCGCCAAAACAGTCAATGCAGTTTTCCCACAGAGAAAAGCTTTAACTAACACACATGTAAAATATTGTGGGGGAAGGGGGGATGCTGTATCAAGGGTAGGGTTGTTGAACAACTTTTTTTTACATCTTTAATTTGTAGGGTGGTAATGTGTGGGTGCACCATATTTATGAAAGGGATGCATTGCATGTGATAAATATGGTGCTAGACACATTTTATTTTTGAAATTAAACTTCAGAAAATCACTTCATATGCTTTATTCTCTCTGACTTTATCTAAAACGTTTTAATCCGTTGCACCAAAGTGTGCGCCTTTTTACAAATTCTGTCCACAGACAGTTTTGTAAACAAGGACTGAGTTGATATAGATTTGTTGCAAATTGAGGGTTTTGTGACAAATTGTGGGACAAGTCGCACATGATAAGTTAATGACCACTGCAAAAAGTTAACCAGACTATGGCATAGCTACACAAGGATTTGCAGCAAAAAACACAATGAAAAGTCTCTAAACAGCAACTGCAAAAAAATTTTTTTACGACAAATCAACACCACAAAAACAGGATAAAAATGATGATAAATTCCTCTCAATGTGCTTGTTTAATGGCAGTAATTAGGGATGAGAGAATCAAATCTGACGAATCCGAATTTGTTACGAATTTAACGAATGACCTTAGGAGCCATTCTCCTACTGAATCAAACTGATACATCATCAATATTTGTGTCCCCTATCTAGCCTAGGGTCCACTTGGAGGTTCCGGTGTAGGCCCAGGTCACTAGGACAGGGGACCTACAGTATCGTCAGGTAGGAAGCATAGATAAGGATAAGACTAGCTTTCCCCATCTGATCTGCTCTTCATAATTATTGTTTTGCTTATATTATGTAAATACTATTTGTCTTGACCCACTTCTACCACTATTATAGTGTTGTTAATAAATATATATTATGCAATTGGAATATGTTGTTCCTGATTTTCCAATCCACAAGGAAAAAACATTTTCCTCTGATAAACTTGGAGTCTAGAATTTCCTTGACTATATAAGCATCAGAGGTACCTAAGATAGGAGAAGGAGAAATTTTTTTTTGAGGGTATGTTCACACTGAGGAATTGGAGAGGAATTTCCACGAGTAATTCTGCTCACTTTTTCCTCTCCAATTCATTCAGCAGTGAAAATCCCCAAAGAGCTGTGCAGAATTTCTGCCCCTCAGTTCACACTGAGGAATTTCCTCAAGCAGAATTCTGACGAGGAAGTCTGTTCCGCTTGAAGAAAGAACATGTTCTTTCTTTCAGGCGGAATCAGTTTCAATCTCCCATAGAGATCAATGTTCTATATTTTTTGAGTCAGAAGCATTTCCACGCGGAATCCGCGCAGAATTGGCGCGGAATTCGCGCGGAATTTCCGCATGAAAAAAAAAATTCTGAATAGAAATACTTGATACTCCTCCTCCGAATGAAACCTGCATTTCCGCGTGGAATTCCGCGTGAATTCTGCGCGATTTCCGAGCAAAATTCCGCGCAAAATCTCTGTGAGTTCTTGTGGAAAAGTAACAATATTTTGCGGCAGAAAATTTCTGCTTGATTTCCGCCCCAATTCCTCAGTGTGAACGTACCCTTAGAGAAGCCGTTGTGGATACCAGGTTTCAAGAGAGAAACATGAAAAGAATTTGGGATCTGGAGAGAAGATGGCAGGTGGAAAGAATAAGCCACGGAATTTAAACGTTTCTTGATCGTGTAAGGACCCAAATAGCGAGGAGTCAGTTTATAACCGATATATTTGGATGACAAAGTGGATATATTTGGATGACAACCATACTTTGTCTCCTGGAGAGAATTCGGGTGGAGAACGCCTTTTCTTGTCTGCTTGAGACTTCATACGGGATGTGGCATATAAAAGGGAGTGACGAGTCTTCTTCCAGATGGAGGCGAAATTCTGCACTTGTTCATCAGCCATGGGAACTCTGGAGGAAGAAGACAAGGGAAGAGGAGGACAAGGATGGAGTCCATAGACCACAAAGAAAGGTGAAATCCCAGTAGATTCAGAATCCCTATGATTGTAAGAAAACTCGGCCCAGGGAAGTAAATCGGCCCAGTCGTCTTGACGAGCAGAAACAAAATGGTGATGATAGTCTCCCAAGACCTGGTTCACCCTTTTGACTTGTCCATTGGATTGGGGGTGATAAGCTGAGGAAAAGTCCAGTTTAACTTTGAATCGTGAGCAGAGAGCCCTCCAGAACTTAGAGATGAACTGGACTCAACGGTCGGATACAATATGAGAGGGCAATCCATGAAAGCGAAATATATGGCAAAGGAAAAGCTTAGCAAGCTGCAGTGCAGATGGTAATCCTGGCTGAGGTACAAAATGAGCCATTTTAGAGAATCAGTCCACTACAACCCAAAAGACCGTACTGCCGCCAGAAGGGGCAATATCGGTCCAGGGCAGCTCTGGAACTGGCAAGGTATGTAGGAGACCTGCAGGTTTGGAACGGGGGGGGGTTGTCCTGGGCACAGACCAATCAAGAACGTACAAAATCAACGACATCCTGTTTTAAAGAAGGCCACCAATACTGTCGGGAGATGAGCTGCAAGGATTTACGTATTCCGGCATGACCGGCCAGAAGAGAGGAATGACCCCATTTCAAGACTCAAAACGGGGAGTTGTGCCTGCTGGGCCAACTGCCGCGACTGGAGAGCCACGATTGAGGCGAGGTCCGGATTATCAGGTAGCGGATCCATGGCCGGATCACGCTGTAACGCTCACGGTTATAGTAGTAGTGCTGCTGGATGTGGATCCTCCAACCTGTGTGGCAGATGACACGGGCCGTATCGGGGAGGGGAGTCTAAGGTGCTTCTGGTCTTCACCAGAGCCCACCGCAAGGCAGGATGGGCTTGCTGCAGCAGGCGACACCCAGGTGGCTACCCCCGATACTACTCGACCACACAGGTAACTGGGCCAGATGATGTACAGAAGGATGATGCACATGCGTAGTCAGACTTAGCAGAAGGTCAGGGCAGGCGGCAAAGATGCGTAATCAAATAACGTAGCTGAAGGGTCAAAATACTCGGGCAAGGCAAATAGACAATAGGAACGCTTAATCTCAGGCTAGGGGCACTGAAGATCCGTCAGGGAAATGTGGGAGGTGGAGGAACTTATAACGGAGGCACATGTGATTACTTAGTTATTGGGCGTACAGGCAATTAAAATTTCCAAGCTCTCGCACGCGTGCCCTAGGGGACGGGGACACGTGCGCCGGAGCAGAAAAGCAGAGCAGGAGGCAGAAGAAGCATGTGGTGAGTGATGGGCTGGGATTTGCATGCGGGGGCGTCCCGCGATGCAAATCCCAGCCCCGCCGGCTGCAGCAGGAGATGGGGCCATAGCGGAAGCAGGCAGGAAGCGGGGAAATGAGTGCTCACGGTTGGAGTGCCGGACCGGAGCGCTCACCATAACAGACAGGTCACGCCGCTTCCGCCTCCACGCTCTCAGGCTCTTGATCCTGTGACAGTGTGCGACTCCGCCGTGTACTCCAATGGACAAGTCTCAGTGTCTCTCCAGCATTCCATGTGTGCAGGGCATGGCGGTGTCATGCTGTTCTTCACATGGTTTGCATTGGCGAGCGGAGTCACAAAGGGGAGGAACTGCTTTAAGTCATTCATGAAGAAATCAAATCATGGCTTACTCCACGAAAACTGGAAATGGGAACCATGGTGACCAACAATGGGAAGAACATCTTGTCTGCGCTGTGACAAGGAAGCCTGTGATATGCGCCCTGCATGGCACACGTGTTCAATCTGGTCGTCAAGCGGTTCCTGAAGTGTTCCCCCATCTGCAAGAGATCCTAACAATGGGAAGGAAACTTTGCATGCACTTCAGCCATTTGTACACCGCAAAGCACACCCTCCTTGAGCTGCAGCGTCAGAACGGCATTCCCGAACATAGTCTGATTTGCGGAGATTCCACGCATTGGAATGACACTTTCCATATGTTGGACCGACTATACGAACAGAGAAAATCCATCAACGATTTCTTGATCGAAGCGGATAGGGGTACTCTCCTGTGTAACTTCGATGTCAAGCAGTGGCAGCTCATACGGGACACCTGCCATTTGCTCAGGCCCTTTGAGGAAGCCACATTATTAGTCAGTCGCCAAGATTACGGGATGAAAACGTCATTCCACTGCTTCATCTACTACTAACATGGCGCCTACATCTCATGGCCACATGAGCCCTGTGGGGGCTGGAGGAGGAGGGGGAGGGGCACAGTGGAGCACAGTTTAGGTATTGCGAGATGGGCTGTTTTTCTAGTCATCTGACAGGAGAGGAGGAGCAGGAGCAGCTAGAGGAGCTAGAGAGTTATGAGGAGGGCAAGACAGAGGACCCATACACACCGTGGCAGTATGCAGTGGAGATGGAGGCAGGGAGTCCCTCCGAGTTACTTTCACAAATGACATGATGCATGCTCCTTACTTGCATAGTGACGGCTGAATTGTCTCCATTCGGCAGCGGGATGACTTCTGGAACCTCGCTACCGTCACAAAATGGGGGCCTCTCTGCGCCATCATCCATCCTCTTGCATGTCTGACTCGGGGTGCACTCTGCACTCACCTTCCACTGCCATGGCTGCTGGGGAGGGGTGGGGGGGCAGAAGCAGTACCAGCTCCACCATCAACAGCCTGAGTCTACAGTTGCTGATGAGTAGTTTTCTTCACCCGCATAGTGAAGCAAATCAGCAGCAGCAGGTAGACCTGGGGCAGGACCTGAAGCAGCAGGTTGTGGTATACTGTAACATGACCATGCCAACACACCTTGAAGATCCACTGGGATTCTGGCCAGCCAAACTTGATTTATGGCTGCAACTAGCAGAGTTTGCCCTGGAAAAGCTGTCCTGCCTGGCCAGTAGTGTGCCATCAAAGCAAGTGTTTAGTGCGGCAGGGGCCATAGTGACCCCAAGGAGAACTCGTCTGTCCACGAAAAATGTGGATAGACTGACCGTTGTGAAGATGAATCAGGCATGGATCAGCCAGGATTTCCACCCACCAATGCCTGATGCATCAGAGAAGGGAATTAATAATGCAAGTAGGGCCTTACAGGGGAAGTGTTTACCCACACCTACTACAATGGACAATACGTTGTTCCTTTCCACCTTTTAGAGGCAAGTGCTACTCATCCAAAAAAGGGCCGCCCCACACAGGAACCTCTCCCTATTTCCACCTAAAAACCCTGGGAAATGGCAGTGTTTGTAGATGGAAATTGGGAGAGGTTGCTGTGTGGGGCCGCCCTTTTTAGGGCGAGTAACACTTGCCAAGAAGGGAAATAATTGTGCCAGAGTAGGGCCTTACAGGGAAAGTTTTTACCCCCCACCAGTTACAATGGACCATACGTTGTTCCCTTTAACCTTCTAGAGGTCTGTGCATCACATCAATACCTGGTGGTGTAGGTGGCACATGGTGTGTTTTGCACACCTTTCCTTTTGTTAGATGAAAAAAAAAGATTTTCGGTCCATATTTTATCCTAAACATATTATTAAAAGTTAAGTTTTACGCAATGCATATCCTTTTACAAAAGAGACTGTTTTCTTCTGCCTAGCTACCTCAGCTACCATTCTTATCCTGACACCCGCCTGATGCCATACATCTGATGCCAAGTTCTTCTTTTCTCACCCACCTTCGTCACCGGGTACTGTGTATTGCCACCCAGCACACCACTCTGTCACCGGGTTACTTTTAGGACTCCTGATGCTCCTGCTGCCACCTTAAGGCTGTCTCATTCTGCCACCATATGTTCTCCTCATGCTGAGGCTAGCTGCAAGCTGTCTCATTCTGCCACTATATGTTCTCCTCATGCTGCCGCAAACTCCAGGCTGTGTCATTCAGCCACTATATGTTCTCCTCATGCTGCCACCTCCAGGCTGTGTCATTCAGCCACTATATGTACTCTTTAAGTTGCCGCCAAATCTAGGCTGTGTCATTATGCCACTATATGGTTTCCTCATGCTGCCACCAACTCCAGGCTGTGTCATTCAGCAACTATATGGTCTCCTCATGCTGCTGCCAACTCCAGGCTATGTCATTCAGACCCTATATGTTCTCCTCATGCTGCCACCAACTCCAGGCTGTGCCATTCAGCCACTTAATTGTCTCCTCATGCTTCCGCTACTTCCAGGCTGTGTCACGCAGCCACTAAATGTTCTCCTCATGCTGCCGCCAACTCCAGGGTGTGTCATTAAGCCACTATATGGTCTCCTCATGCTGCCAATACGACCACGTTGGGTCATGCAGCCACTATATGGTTCCTCATGCTGCCAAAACCTCCTCGCTGTGTCAATCAGCCACTATATGGTCTCCTCATACAGATGCCATCTCAAGGCTCTGTCATTGTGCCGCTCTGTGGCAGTTATTCTAAAAGCGATGCCAGTAATCTGCATGTTAATCTGGATAACAGTATTATTTCACTACCCCAGCAGACTCGATATGCGTGTTAGAACAAAGCAAAGTTATTGATGCTCTCTTGTTACGCCGATCGCTCCGGGTCCCTGCTCCTCCCCGGAGCGCTCGCGGCGTTCTCCTCTCTGCAGCTCCCCGTTCAGACCCGCTGACGGGGAGCGCTGCACTGTCACTGCCGGCGGGGATGAGATTCGCATAGCGGGACGTGCCCGCTCCGTTCCCCGGCTGTCACGTAATGGCGCGCGGCTCCGCTCTCTAAGGCGCACTGGCTCTCTAAGATTTGAAGGGCCAGTGCACCACTAATTGGTGCCTGGCCCAATCAGTGTAATTAGCTTCCATCTGCTCCATGCCTATAAAACCTCACTTCCCCTTCCCAGCATTGCCGGATCTTGTTGCCTCAGTGCCTAGTGAAAGTGTTTCTGTGTTTGCCCTACCAGTGTTACGAGACCTTCTGCCGTTGCCCTTGACTACGAACCTTGCCGCCTGCCCTGACCTTCTGCTACGTCTGACCTCGCCTCTGTCTAGTCCTCCTGTCCCACGCCACTCTCAGCAGTCAGTGAGGTTGAGCCGTTACCGGTGGACACGACCTGGTTGCTACCGCCGCAGCAAGACCATCCTGCTTTGCGGCGGGCTCTGGTGAATACCAGTAGCAACTTAGAACCGGTCCACTGGTACGGTCCACGCCAATTCCTCTCTGACACAGAGGATCCACCACTAGTATCCTCACAGTATCCGGATACTGACAGTAGATCCGGCCATGGATCCCGCTGAGGTGCCACTGCCAAGTCTCGCTGACCTCGCCACCGTGGTCACCCAACAAGGACAACAGCTGTCACAGTTGTCCGCCATGCTACAGCAGCTTCTGCCTCTACAGCAGCAACCATCTCCTCCGTCAGCTCCTGCACCTCCTCCGCAGCGAGTGGCCGCTCCTAGCCTCCGCTTGTCCCTGCCGGACAAATTTGATGGGGACTCTAAACTCTGCCATGGTTTCCTGTCTCAATGTTCCCTACACTTGGAGATGTTGTCTGACCAATTTCCCACAGAACCTTCTAAGGTGGCTTTCGTAGTTAGTCTTCTGTCTGGGAAGGCCTTGTCATGGGCCACACCGCTCTGGGACCGCAATGATACTGCCAGAGCCACTGTCCAGTCCTTCTTCGCTGAAGTCCGTAGTGTCTTCGAGGAGCCAGCCCGGGCCTCCTCTGCCGAGACTGCTTTGCTGAACCTAGTCCAAGGATGTTCTTCCGTAGGCGAATACGCCATCCAGTTTCGTACCCTCGCCTCAGAGCTAGCCTGGAACAATGAGGCCCTCTGCGCGTCCTTCAAGAAAGGCTTATCCAGCAACATCAAAGATGTACTGGCCGCACAAGAAATTCCTGCTAACCTGTCTGAACTTATCCATTTGGCCACCCGCATCGACATGCGTTTTTCTGAAAGACACCAGGAGCTCTGCCAGGAAAAGGACCTTGATCTCTGGGCACCTCTCTCCCGGAATCCTTTGCAATCTACCCCTGTGACTCCCGCCGAAGAGGCTATGCAAGTGGATCGGTCTCGCCTGACCCATGAAGAGAGGTCTCGTCGCAGAGATAAAAATGTATGCCTGTACTGCGCTAGTACCGAACATTTCCTAGTGGACTGCCCTATTATTCCCCCTCATCTGGGAAACGCATGCACGCACCCTGTTCACGTGGGAGTGGCGTCCCTTGGTGTGAATTCTGTTTCTCCACGTCTCACTGTGCCTGTGCGGATTTCTCCTTCTGACAACTCCTCCTTCTCAGCTGAGGCCTTCTTGGACTCTGGTTCTGCAGGAAATTTTATTTTGGCCTCTTTTGTTAATAGGTTCAGCATCCCAGTAACCCGTTTCGTCAAGCCGCTCTACATTTCTTCTGTCAACGGAGAAAAATTGGACTGCACTGTGCGTTACCGCACAGAACCCCTGCTTATGAGCATTGGACTGCATCACGAAAAATTTTTATTTTTTGTTCTGCCCAACTGCACCTCTGAAGTCCTCCTCGGTCTGCCATGGCTCCAACCATTCGTCATTCTCCAACCCTTGACTGGACTACCGGGGAGATCAAAAATTGGGGTTCCTCTTGTCACAAACGATGCCTCACATCTGCTCCCACTTGTCTAACTCCTGAGGTTCCACCCTTACCGGTCCCTCACAAGACTTACCAGGACTTTTCTGATATCTTCTGCAAAAAGCAAGCAGAGATCTTACCTCCTCATAGCCCCCTTCCTGGTACCACTCTGCCCCGTGGTAAGCTTCACCCTCTGCCCCCCCCTCCCCATTCCCACTTCTTCTGGAGTTCCTGCCATAGAGGAAGTAACCCAGGACTTCTCCGTTATCTGGAAGGAGACTCAAGAGTCGCTCCCACTGGCCTCGTCTCGTATGAAGGGACAAGCAGATAAAAAGAGGGGGAGACCTAAGGGGGGGTACTGTTACGCCGAGCGCTCCGGGTCCCTGCTCCTCCCCGGAGCACTCGCGGCGTTCTCCTCTCTGCAGCGCCCCGGTCAAACCCACTGACCGAGAGCGCTGCACTGTCACTGCTGGCAGGGATACGATTCGCATAGCGGGACGTGCCCGCTCGCGGGTCGCATCCCAATCTACTTACCAGTCCCGTTCCCCGGCAGTCATGTCCTGGCGCTTGCGGCTCCGCTCTCTAGGGCGCGCGCGCGCCGGCTCTCTAAGATTTAAGGGGCCAGTGCACCACTAATTGGTGCCTGGCCCAATCAGTGTAATTAGCTCCCATCTGCTCCATGCTTATAAAACCTCACTTCCCCTTCCCAGCATTGCCGGATCTTGTTGCCTCAGTGCCTAGTGAAAGCATTTCTGTGTTTACCTTACCAGTGTTACCAGACCTTCTGCCGTTGCCCTTGACTACGAACCTTGCCGCCTGCCCTGACCTTCTGCTACATCTGACCTCGCCTCTGTCTAGTCCTCCTGTCCCACGCCACTCTTAGCAGTCAGTGAGGTTAAGCCGTTACCGGTGGACATGACCTGGTTGCTACCGCCGCAGCAAGACCATCCCGCTTTGCGGCGGGCTCTGGTGAATACCAGTAGCAACTTAGAACCGTTCCACCGATACGGTCCACGCCAATCCCTCTCTGACACAGAGGATCCACCACCAGTATCCTCACAGTATCCGGATATTGACATCTCTGTAGGCTAGAAATTGCCATTTTTAATATAGTTTCGCCGTGAATAAATTTGGATCGAAACAAATTTTTTCGGAAAGTTCGGCGAATCGGCCGAATCGAATTTTTGAAAAATTTGCTGATCTCTAGAAGCGATTTGTGCAATCGCGGCTATATCTTTCATGAAATTCGTAACAAATTTGAATTTGTCAGATTCGATTCGCTCATCCCTAGCTATCATCTATATCTTTCTCTATGTACTGTATGTTAATAATGTTCTTAAAATTCAGTTTTTTAACTATATTAGAGTAGAAGACTTTTTGTCTTATTACAAAAATATGATTTCAGGGTTTTTTTTCTTCTTAAATTGACAATAAATACTTCATTCATTGGTATATAGGTATTTTATATATTCTATACAATCTTTAAAATTATTATTTTATATATATTTACATATTTTCTATATTCTTTACAATCATTTTAATTATTTCCAGAGCTGTTTTATTGAACTTCTTAGATGTATATAATTCTTTTGAGTATAAGAGCTCTATAAAGATTGCACAATACAAATATAACAATAGGACTTTTCCCTCATACCGTTTTATATTTGTCATAACACTATTTGCTGTAAACTTTGACATGGAAGATAGATGCAATCTGTTGCTTATACAGACAAGTCATCTTTTACTGAAATTCTGTATTTTACACTCAGAAGATTACTACCTTTGCATTAAGTTTTTTGACATGTGGGAGATATAGTAAAATAGACAGCACAAAAATAACAATACAGAGCATTCTCTTTTTATTTTTATAATATATTTTGCTATACTGTTGTTATTTATTTTTTTAAACCATTTGTTTATCTGGTTATTTCATTTTCCTCTTCAAATGCAGCAGGATTACACCTTTATAGGAAATCCAGTAAATTATGTCTTTATGGGCAAGTAGTTGGCAACTCCCTTGTTGTTCAGAAAATGGGCGGTGTGGATGGCAGGGACGGCCGCCATCAGAAGCCATGCACACTACGTTATATTCAGTGATGCTACTATGAAACTACAAGACTGTCAGCGATTCCTGATGATCAGACAGTGAAATGCGTTAATCGCAACCGCAAGTAACCTTCCATGTTTTAACTCTAGTTAAAAGGAACGCCGTGGAACACCGGTTTCTTTGCTATATTTTCACAAGTGTATAATGTGCACAAGTCACCTATCATAGTGACATTTAGTCATATGCTGCCACTATTTTGCACAGACACTTTATTGCACGAGGGACTGACAGGATACATAAATGAATGAACTTTATCATGTCAATGCATGTATGGTTATCTTGTCTCTTCTATATATGAATTGATATAACCTCTGCTGCAACAAATCAACTTGGGACAGTGCAATTTACCATTGCAATGTATCTGTTGCAATACATCTTTTTGGGACAATGCAATAACCTGTGGAACCTACTCCCCCACTTTTATCAATGTGAGGAGATCTAATGACTGTTACCGCATCAATAGAAGGGCGTAAAAATTCTAAGATTGAGACTATGCAATGGGCACTTTAAGCATTCTAACCATTATCTGAGGGTGTGCTACTAATGACTTGCTGAGAAATGAATTTTTGACATGTCTAGAGTATGAATGGCGGCCGTATAGTTTGTTACCACTTCTATATTTGTGTGTTTATCTATTATTTTTTTTAAATAATCAAAAATTTTTTTGTATTTTAACCCTTCCAACCTTCAGTGCAATATACAGTTTCAGGAAGGTTAATACTCCAAAAAATTGTGTGAATCACAGTCAGTACCAACTGATTCAGAATATGGGCAGTGTGGATGGCAAATAAGGACACTCATTTTCATTGGATGTTCTGTATGTCATTGGGCACACATTGACTGATAAATAGGGTACTGTGGTTGTTAAAGGGGTACTCCGGTGAAAACCTTTTTTCTTTTAAATCAACTGGTGGCAGAAAGTTAAACATATTTGTAAATTACTTCCATTAAAAAATCTTAATCCTTCCAGTACTTATTAGCTGCTGAATGCTACAGAGGAAATTCCTTTCTTTTTGGAACACTGATCACATCACGAGCACAGTGCTCTCTGCTGACATCTCTGTCCATTTTAACAACCATGCATAGCAGATGCATAGCAGATGCATAGTAGATGCATGCTAAGGGCAGCATGGTGGCTCAGTGGTTAGCACTGCTGCCTTTCAGTGCTGGGTACTTGGGTTCAAATCCCACTAAGGGCAACAATAAATAAAGCATTATTTTTATTATAATAACCTCAGCAGAGAGAACTGTGCTCGTGCTGTCATCAGAGAGAATTCCAAAAAGAAAAGAATTTCCTCTGTAGTATTCAGCAGCTAATAAGGACAGGATGGATTAAGATTTTTTAATAGAAGTAATTTACAAATATGTTTAACTTTCTGCAACCAGTTGATTTAAAAGTACCCCTTTAATGGGGGCTATGTGGCTGGTAATGGAAGCTTCATAATTATAATTATAGTAATGTGGACTCTGGTGATGGTAATAGGGACTCTAGGACTACAATAGCAACTGATCTGTAGTGGTGTTGGGGGTGGATTTGTGGCAGCAATTGTATGGTGACTATATGTGTGTAACTACGTAAGAGCTCTAATAATGGACCTGCTATCAAAGAACAGTGTCTGACTATGTTACAGGGCTCTCGTGTTTAGGCAGGGTCCTCTCTCTCTCTCTATATATATATATATATATATTAGTCTGTAATTTGCTCACATTTATTGCTTGTGTTTCTTGTGTATCAGAACAAAAGTAGGAAGTGATGCTCAGCCAGGGCCCCTGTCTGGGTGGATGCAGTGGGATGAATACCAGCCTAAGCTCATAGGACACCTACTTTGCTTAGGTAGAGGTTACCTAGGGATATGGATAGGTTATTATAGGCTCCC
Source organism: Hyla sarda (assembly GCF_029499605.1). NCBI lineage: Eukaryota > Metazoa > Chordata > Amphibia > Anura > Hylidae > Hyla > Hyla sarda. The sequence goes on from NC_079190.1 coordinate 329,412,873, forward strand.
CATTACCATCCACCACAGTGTCTTTTCCTGTGTCTTACCCTGAGTCACAGGGGTTAGGGCCAGAGAGAGTTGAGGCTTAAATGATTAACAGAGGCTTCATGATTAACAGTTACCCTTGTAACAGTTAACAGTGACCTTTGTAAGTCCAGTCTGAGAAGTATCAGGGCTGGCAATTACCTTCTTATTATTTGAATGCTGTGGCTTTTAATAAGTAATAATAAATGTTATGTTTTAGTCTACTTTTTTGCTTTTGAGTATATTAATACCAGCCTAAGCTGATAAATAGGGTACTGTGGTTGTTAATGGGGGCTCTGTGTCTGGTAATGGAAGCTTCATAATTATAGTAGTGTTGAGCGGCATAGGCCATATTCGAATTCGCGAATATTCGCGAATATATGGACGAATATTCGTCATATTCGCGAATATTCGCATATTCGTAATATTCTCGTTGTATTTTCGCATATGTGAATATTCGTGTGTGCGCAAATTCGCATATGCGAACATTCGCATATACGAAAATTAGCATATGCAAATTTTCGCATATGCGAAAATTCGCACACCGGCCTCACACAGTAGTATTAGAGCCTTCTTTACACCACACAAGCTGGAAGCAGAGAGGGATGATCACTGTGATGTGTACTGTGAAAAAAAAAAAAAAAATTTTTTAAATTAAAAAAACGAATATTCGTAATTACGAATATATAGCGCTATATTCGCGAATATTCACGAATTCGCGAATATGCGATATTCGCGAATAAAATTCGAATTGCGAATATTCGCGAGCAAAAATAAATTATAGTAATGTGGACTCTGGTGATGGTAATAGGGACTCTAGGACTACAATAGCAACTGATCTGTAGTGGTGTTTGGGGTGGTCTCGTAGCACAAATATTTTTGGGGGCTGGGCAACCTTTTTAGATAAGACCATTAAGGTGTGTTTGGCTTCCAATACATTATTAACCATTGAAGGCAAATCATCCTCAAAAGCTTTTTTTATCATGGTGTTATCAATTGTAATTCTTTAAAGGGTATGGAGTGAATTAAGGGCAAAAAGGGATAAAATGAATTGTAGATAAAAGAGTTGGAGCCAGCCACATTTTCATGAATTTTAAAGGGTTCAAGCCAAAATCTGCTCAAATAGAGGTTTTAGGAACATAAGAGTCATGGTCAGGGTCCAAAACCCTTGTCTGCATAGTTATCTAACAATGAAAATATGGTTCTTATGTTTTCTTGATTTGCCCTTTAACCCCTTAAGGACTCAGCGGGTCTTGGCCTTGTAGCATTTTGTTATGCTACATAATTCTGTAGCATAATTATTTTATTTTTCTATCCACCAGGCCATATGAGGGCGTATTTAGTGCCACACCAATTGTACTTTGTAATGACATCTTTCATTTTACCACATGTATGGAAAAGCCAAAAAATGATTGTATGTGGGGGAAAATGTAAACAAAAAACACAATTTCACAACTCCTGCAGGTTTGATTTGTATGCAGTCACTTTACGGTAAAATTGAAATAGTATCTTTATTATTTGGGTCAATACGAATAAAACAATATCAGATTTTCTTGCTTTTCTATTATTGTACTAATGAACAAAATAAATATGCTTAAAATTGCCCTATTCCGACCGCTATAGCTTTTTTTTTTTTTTTTTCCATATAGCGGCTGTATGAGGGCTTATTTTATGCATAATAATCTGTATTGTTATATCGGTTTGATTTTATTGAAAAGGACTTTTTGATAACTTTATATTATTATTTTTCCTGGTATATAATGTACATGTGCATTGAGTACCAAAGGGCCAGGGAATACATGTACATCCTGTGTCATCTAGAATTTAAAGGGGTATTCCACTGATTTTTTTTTTTTTTTTTAAATCAACTGTTGGTAGAAAGTTAAACAGATTTGTAAATTACTTCTACCAAAAAAATCTTAATCTTTCCAGTACTTATCAGCTTCTGTATGCTCCACAGGAAGTTATTTTCTTTTTGGATTTTCTTTCTATCTGACCACAGTGCTTTCCTGCTGACACCTCTGTCCATTTTAGAAACTGTCCAGAGTAGGAGCAAATCCCCATAGCAATCCCATCATGCTCTGGACAGTTCCTGAAATGGACAGAGGTGTCAGCAGAGAGCACTGTGATCAGACAGAAAGGAAATCCAAAAAGAAAAGAACTTCCTGTGGAGCATACATCAGCTGATAAGTACTGGAAAGATAAAAAAAAATTATAGGCATAATTTACAAATATGTTTAACTTTCTGCCACCAGTTGATTTAAAAAACATGTTTTCTAGTGGAGTACACCTTTAAAATTTCTCAATGACCTCAATAGCCTCATTCACACAGTGGAATACACTCGGGAATTCCATTACAGCAGATTCCTATTGTTTTCAATGGGATTCTGCTGTTCTGTACACATGGTGGAATTTCCACGGCTATCACATCTGAAGCAGAAATTCCAAATTCGTCCTCCGCAGAAAGAATTGACATGTCAATTCTTTCTGTGGAATCAACTCGGAAATGCATTGCTGTCTATAGAGATGGTACATTTCCAAGTGGTCCTGGCACCAGTTCTGCTGGTGCCTGCAGCTTGCAAAATGTCCGCCTGAAAATTTTCCGGCCAGACATTCCACCATGTGAATATACCCTGATTGCTACAGGTTTTGAGTGGAGGAAAAAAGACAACAGAACTTTATTAATATATATTTTTTTCATGAAATGAGATGTAATGATGGCAAGGCAACGACTGAAGTGCAAATCTTTATGCTTCTCTTTGCTATCTAGAGATCAGAGAAACCCTGACAGATCTGTGTGACATGTCAAAAATGTTTTAAATGACATTAATACTTTAAAATAAGAGAGAGAAAATAGCAGCTGAATGGGTTTATGTTGCATAAAGATAACTACATAAAGGTGGCCTTGTACATGGGTGGCACCACTGCCCAAGAAATAAAAATTGGGAAGGGGGCAACAAAACACATATTGGTGAGGGTCCTTACATTCAGACTTCATATCCTAGCAATATGCCATTCCTTTGTATGATAGAGAAAACCATTTGCATTGATTTTACAAAACATATATACAATATGTATAGGAATAAGCTTCATCAAGAGCTATTGTACCAATGGGATGGTGTCTCAAATTTCCATTTGAGGAAATTTTGGCCAAATGCTATTGTTGGCCCAAATTCCTCTGAAGCTCAATACTATGAGCATTTTACAGATGCTTTTTATTAAAGGGAACTATTCCCTCTACTAATTAGATGTATAACTAAGCTTCCTACAGCAAATAGTCAGAAGGTGAAGATGAAAAAAAAAATGTCATCTTGCTAAGTAAAGCACAAAAATATCTACATACTATCATCTCCCCCAGCTTCTAAATATCATTTAGCAGACATATCATTACAGAAGAAGCCCCTTCCCCCATCCACACACACACTTCAATAATCTGATTACATATAGTTAAATTGAAATAGTTTATAATCCGTTTAATATTGAACACGTCTAGTAAAAGATCAAGAGGAACTAAGCGCATTGCTTCTTCTGATCTCTTTATTAATTATACAAGAAGCAAAGTAATAGTGAATACAAAGCCAACTAAGAAAGTAATCTCTTTTCACAGCTGACTTATAATGTTCAATCACCTGAATATAAAACCAGTAAGCAAAAATCTTGGAGCACACACATCTGGGGGTGAGGGGTAAAGTTTATTCTGATGCAGGGATGAAAAATTACTATCCATAGCCCAAATAATGATAACAGGTTTGTTTGATATCTTCAAAAATTATGCATCAGGGCTTTTAAATAAGTATGCTATACTCTTCTCTCACGGCCCAGAATGGGACCTCTACTCTATGATCTTGTTTATTTACCTGGATGACGTGCTATCCTGTCTCTCCAGATGACATTCGAATCTTGCTTCAGTGATTGGCTGCAGCATGGTGCAAATATCAGCAGCAGTGCCGAATGGAGCACTGACACCAGACCGGGAGAGGTAAGTATGGCATAGTAAGGGCCCAAACAAAATTTTACTATGGAATTCCATGGCAAAAAATAAAGCAACCTCCCTTTGGTTTCAATGAGATTTTCAATTAGGGTAATTCCAGATCCCAGGCATCATCGTCTGTGAAGGCAATCCCTCTAACAATATGAGCAAAAAGTGTAGGTAGTATTTAGTTCAGGGATATAACTGTTGGGGTTGCATTGGGTGTGGTTAAATCTGGGCATAGAAGCATGGGGTTGCTCATAAGGTCTCTTTTTCTTAAACTGGGAAACCAGTAGTATAAATGGTACAATATAGCTGAGGAACCAGGTACAGATTTTGCACGGGGGCCCAGCATCATGCTAATTTTTAGATACATAGTAGAAAAGGAGTCCCAGCACTCACCACTACAATAAGCAAAGTGGTAGTTTATTGCATATCCTTATAGAAACAGGACACGTTCAGACCCTTTTCAGCAGAGGAAGGCAAGAGTCCAAACACGTTCTGTTTCTATAAAGATATGCAATAAACTACCACTTTGCTTGAAGTACTGTTGAGTACTGGTACTCCTTTTCTACTATGTATTGATTCGTCCACGTGCATCACCGACAACGGATGTGCTGACATATAATTTTTACACTAATTGTTAGATACAGTCAGAGACATTTTTCTGTAGCAAAAAATACATTTGAAACAGATAAATTAACAATTTTCATATAATTATGATTGATATTAGTCATATCGGAGGCTGAGTTCTAAGGGGTAAAGTCTACCTTACTTTAGAACCTTAAATGCCTCTATGGCTGCCCTCACCCTTTCTAGCCAGTGTTTTAAAGGGGTACTCCGGTATTGAAGTTCTTATCCCCTATTTCCAGGATAGGGAATAAGTGTTTGATCACAGAGGGCCTGCGATCTTCTGCCCATATCCCCGTCTCTCCCCATGCACAAAGCGGGCACAGATTTGTGTGGTGGATGACACAATACCTCAATTCATCCCTATGAGAGAAGTAAAGATAGATGAGCATTGCATCTTCGACTCTCCCATAGAGATGCATGGAAGGGTCATGTTGACCACTGTTCCATAATTGCTCAGTGCATGAACAGTGGTTTCTCCATGCATGAGTTCATATCCTGCGGATATGGTAGACATCAGTGATCATGACTGGGAACACCCATTGGACTACCTGCCACCTGATCACGGTGGTCCGAAGAGTAAAGATGGCGGACAGGGATCAAAATAGGGCAATTTGAACAATACTTATTTTTTTTACAATACCATAAAGGGAAGAGGACTAGGCCATACAGGTATGCCTGAAGTCCTAAAGGGGTTAAACCAATCATCCTGTATAAGGCACTTACCACACTCATGTTGATTGGAACAGTCAATGTCTTGTTTTTTTTTTCGGTCTTTGCTCATTAGTTAGATTGTGGAATCGTAAAGAAATTAGAATGTTAAGCATTCACATTTTTAACACTTCAAAGTTCATAAAAACACAAGCATTGTCTTATTTATTGCATCGAGTCCCTAGTTTTCATAACTTTCACCATCTAATAGCTATTAAAGTCCAGATTTCATTCTCTTTGTTCTCTTTGTTATAAGAATAAGGTCTGCATTTTTTATGAAGCATGAGCATTATAAGCTTGCTTAGTCCTGTGAGCCAGTTTAGATATTAATGCCTTGGTCACTTTTTTCGGTTCGGCTTGTTTTGCTTATTATTGCACTGTGCATTCATTAGAACTTGGTACAATGCAGTATAATTATCCCGCGTTTCCCTATATTTTCATGCTTGAATATTCAAGTGTATTCAACGTGTCTAAACCATTCTATCCCACATAATGCAGCCATTTGTTTGATTATAGACAATGCGGTAACTTGTTTCTGGCAAACTGTTATTAGGACAATTTTTGCTCTTAAAAATAGTTTGTACTCTGCAATCATATTGTCTAGTTGCAAGTTTATCCCTGAAATGCAATCTACACAAGTAAAGCACTCCCTTTACATGTTTCAAAACCAACATATGTGGCTTCTGTTTTTCACAAAGAATTTAACTCCTTAAATGGATTATCTTATTGGACACATTGGTGTCATATTACTAGAATATAAAACCCATGTCTACAGTGTTTGTAAAGAGTCTGACCAGTGGGACCCCAGCTTATCGCTAGAATGACATAGCAGCTACAGTAAAGAAGTGTTGTGCCACTTCACCTCTTGTAGGTATAGCAATTTCTAAGGGACTCAAATGTGATATGCCATTTTGAAATGAATGGTCATTGTTGATACTGTGTGATAAGAAAACATGGAGGGTATGAGAAACTAAACGTGCGTGGGAAGTAGGGAAGAAGTCATGGAAAACTGAATGCAATTCACTGGACAACCAAGAAAAGCTATAGAAGACACATGAAACAAAGTTTTTCATATGTTTGCAAGATATGGCACTCTGAAATAGTGTTGCTCGCGAATATTCGCAATGCAAATTTTATTCGTGAATATCGCATATTCGCGAATATTCGCGAATAGAGCACTATATATTCGCAATTACAAATATTCTTTTTTTTTTTTTTCACAGTACACATCACAGTGATCATCCCACTCTGCTTCCAGCTTGTGTGGTGTAAAGAAGGCTCTAACACTACTGTGTGAGACTGGCGTGCGAATTTCCGTATATGCTAATTTTCGCATATGCAAATTTTCGCACATGCGTATTTTTGTATATTCAAATTTTCGCATATGCGAAAATAACACGCAAATATTACGAATATGCGAATTTAGCGAATATATGACGAATATTCATCCATATATTCGCGAAATATCGCAAATTTGAATATGGCCTATGCCGCTCAACACTACTCTGAAATGGAGGGTGCACAAGTAGAGTTCTACTCCTTCTATGTATATATCAAGAAAGAATTGGCACTCGTAATTTGAGAATGAGGTGATTTTATTTTTCTGCAATCCTATGCTCAAATAACTTTTAAGTCTCAAAGGACCTTCATCAGATTACGATTGCTGGGAAGGAACAATTAAAGGCTTGGATGCAGCTGGCAGCTGCTGGCTATATGCTGCATGCCCATCACACATAGCACGGCTGCCGGTCGCATCTAAGCCTTTATTTGTTTCTCAAAAGATTTTCATAGTCATGGTGGAGGAGATCAGCTGTTATGTGTGGACAGGGAAAAAGTGAAGTCCTGTACTTACCCAGTGCCCTTGTCCCTTCTTATTGCGTACCCGTTTCAGTCTCAAAGGACCTTCATCAGATCACGATTGTTCATTAGAGGCTTGGATGCAGCTGGCAGCCATGCTAAAAAGTGAAGTCCTGCTATCATCTACAGCCCCTGTCCCTTCCTATTGCGTATCTGCCCTAAATGATGGATCCGCAACCACAAAGACGGTCCCTTCCTATGTACCTGCTGGAATGTCAAGTCAAACTAACAAACTACAAAATACTCAGCCACAGTTCAGGAAATTGTCAGGAATGCAAAAGGTAAACACACACTAACAATACAGAGGGAGACAAACAAGTCAACAGATTAATCGAAGTCAACAAGCCAAAATCAGAACAAAAAGAAACAGAGAGATCCCAAATCAAAAAGGGTTAATCCAAGAACCCAAAGTCATAATACCTGAAATTAGGATACAATACAGAATGCTAGATACAGAAGTTACTTCGCTCACAAGTGAGGTGTATAAGCCCACTGCTGGCTTATATAGGCAGCTGAATAGGTGTGGAAACACAAGGTGTCAGAATGTCTAAATATACATACCCAGGGATAGGTCAGGAAGTCGCCACATCAACTAAGCAAAGCCAGAAAATTTAAAAGTTTAACCCCTCGGACCTGGGAATTGTAACGCCGAGCGCTCCGGGTCCCGCTCCTCCCCCGGAGCGCTCGCGGCGTTCTGATCTTGCTTGCAGACTCGCTGAGCGGGAGCGCTGCTCTGTTTCCCCAGGCGGGATGCGATCCGCATGGCAGGACGTGCCTGCCTGCGGGTCGCATCCCGTTCCACTCACCTGCCCCGTCCTCCTGCTCAGTCCCGATGCACGCGGACCCGCTCTCTGGGGCGCGCGCGCCGGGCCTCTCAGATTTAAAGGGCCAGTGAACCATTAATTGGTGCCTGGCCCAATCAGTTCCAATCACTCCCCACACTATATAATCCCACTTCCCCTTCCTGTCCTCGCCGGATCTTGTTGCCTTGTGCCCTGAGAAAGCATTTGTGTCTGTTCCCTAGCCTTGTATTCAGACCCCTTGCTGTTGCCCCTGACTACGAACCTTGCCGCCTGCCTTGACCTTCTGCTACGTCTGACCTCGCCTTGCCTTGTCCCTGTGTAACGCACCTGTCTCAGCTGTCAGTGAGGTTGAGTCGCTATCGGGTGGAACGACCTGGGGGTTACCTGCCGCAGCAAGTCCATCCCGTTTTGCGGCGGGCTCTGGTGAAAACCAGTAACCTCTTAGATTCCATTCCCCTGGTACAGCCCACGCCATCGCCTCACTGACACAGAGGATCCACTCCAGTGCCCCTCCTGCATACCACTCCGGATCCTGACAGTAGATCCAGCCATGGATCCCGCTGAGGTGCCGCTGCCCATTATTGCTGACCTCACCACCGTGGTCGCCTAGCAAGCTCAGCTGATCGCTCAACAAGGACAACAACTGACTCAGTTGACGGCCATGCTACAGCAACTTCTGCCCCCACAGCAGCAACTATCTCCTCCACCAGCTCCAGCTTCTCCTCCACAGCGAGTTACCACATCAAGACTTTGCTTGTCCCTTCCCAATAAGTTTGATGGGGACTCTAAGCTGTGTCGTGGGTTCCTGTCTCAGTGTTCTCTACACCAGGAGATGATGTCGGACCAGTTTCCCACTGAACGGTCTAAGGGGGAGTTCATGGTCAGCCTACTGTCTGGGAAGGCCTTGTCCTGGGCCACACCGCTTTGGGACCGCTACGATCCAGTCACGACTTCCATCCAAACCTTCTTTTCTGAAGTACGCAGTGTCTTTTGAGGAGCCAGCACGGGTTTCCTCTGCCGAGACAGCTCTATTGAATCTGGCCCAAGGGAGCTCTTCAGTGGGCGAATACACCATACAGTTCTGCACCCTCGCCTCGAAGCTTGCCTGGAACAATGAGGCCCTCTGCGCGACCTTCAAGAAAGGTTTATCCAGCCACATCAAAGATGTTCTGGCCGCACGAGAGATTCCTGCTAACCTGTCTGAGCTCATCCATTTGACCACCCGCATAGACATTCGTTTCTCTGAAAGACGCCAGGAAAAGGTTTTTGTTCACACCAGGCGGTCTCCTCATTTGGCACCTCTTTTTCAGTGTCCTTTGCAACCCATTCCTATGCCTTCCGCCGAGGAGGCTATGCAAGTGGACCGGTCTCGCCTGACTCAACAAGAGAGGACTCGCCGCAGGAACGAGAATTTGTGCCTGTACTGTGCTAGTACTGAACACTTCCTCAAGGACTGTCCTATTCGTCCTCTGCATGCACCTAGCTACCGTGGGAGAGGCGTTACTAGGTGTGAATTCTTCCACTCCACGCTTAACTATTCCAGTGCGGATTTCTACACCCACAAGTTCTTCCTTCTCCTCTGTGGCCTTTCTGGACTCAGGTTCAGCAGGAAATTTAATTGATGCCTCACTCATCAACAGATTCAGTATTCCCGTTACCCGTCTTGTCAAACCACTCTTCATCTCTTCTGTGAACGGAGAGAGACTGGTCAGCACTGTGCGCTACCGCACTGAACCTCTGCTTATGAGCGTCGGAGCTCTACATCTGGAAAATATTGAATTTTTTGTTCTGCCTAAGTGTACCTCTGAAATCCTTCTTGGCTTGCCCTGGCTCCAGCGTCACACTTCTACCCTCGACTGGACCACTGGGGACATTAAAAGTTGGGGATCTTCCTGCCACAAGCATTGTCTCAAGTCTGCTCCCACCTGCCAAGTGTCCACTGCTACACCTCTGCCAGGTCTTCCCAAGGCCCATCAGGACTTTTCTGATGTGTTTTGTAAAAAGCAAGCAGAGGTCTTACCTCCTCACAGACCCTGCGACTGCCCTATTGACTTGCTTCCTGGTACCTCACCGCCCCGTGGCAGAATCTACCCACTCTCTGCTCCAGAGACTCAAGCCATGACCGAGTACATTCAAGAAAACCTTGAAGAGGATTTATCCGGAAGTCGTCTTCCCCCGCCGGAGCAGGATTCTTCTTTGTTGCCAAAAAAGACGGATCTCTTAATAAAATCACTGTAAAAAAATGCTATCCTCTCCCACTTATCTCAGAACTCTTTGACCGGTTGCGCAGAGCAAAAACTAGATCTAAGGGGCGCATACAACCTCATTCGAATTCGTGAGGGCGACGAGTGGAAAACCGCATTCAACACTAGAGATGGACACTTTGAATATCTCGTCATGCCCTTTGGGCTGTGCAATGCCCCTGCTGTTTTTCAAGATTTTGTTATTGAAATCTTTCAAGATTTGCTGTATACCTGCGTGGTAGTCTACTTGGATGACATCCTAATTTATTCTTCCAACCTGGAAGAACATCGTCTCCATGTCCGTCAAGTGCTCCAGCGACTTTGTGTTAATCATCTGTACGCAAAGTTTGAAAAATGTCTTTTTGAATGCAGCTGTCTTCCTTTCCTGGGATACCTAGTCTCCGGTCAAGGTCTTCAAATGGATCCTGAAAAGCTCTCCGCGTTGTTGGATTGGCCTCGCCCCTCTTGACTTCGTGCCATCCAGCGCTTCCTCGGATTCGCCTACTACTATGGTCAGTTCATTCCCCACTTCTCCACCATCGTTGCTCCTATTGTGGCACTGACTAAGAAAGACGCAAATCCGAGGTCCTGGCCCCCCCAAGCGGATGAAGCTTTTATTCGCCTTAAGGCCGCCTTCGCTTCTGCCTGCCTGCGGGTCGCATCCCGTTCCACTCACCTGCCCCGTCCTCCTGCTGAGTCCCGGCGTGCGCGGCCCCGCTCTCTAGGGCGTGCGCGCTGGGTCTCTCAGATTTAAAGGGCCAGTGCACCATTAATTGGTGCCTGGCCCAATCAGTTCCAACCACTCCCCACACTATATAATCCCACTTCCCCTTCCTGTCCTCGCCGGATCTTGTTGCCTTGTGCCCTGAGAAAGCGTTTGTGTGTGTTCCCTAGCCTGTGTATCCAGACCACTTGCCGTTGCCCCTGACTACAAACCTTGCCTCCTGCCTTGACCTTCTGCTACGTCTGACCTCGCCTTGCCTTGTCCTTGTGTACCGCACCTGTCTCAGCTGTCAGTGAGGTTGAGTCGCTATCGGGTGGAACGCCCTAGGGGTTACCTGCCGCAGCAAGTCCATCCCGCTTTGCGGCGGGCTCTGGTGAAAACCAGTAACCTCTTAGATTCTGTTCCCTTGGTACGGCCCACGTCATCGCCTCACTGACACAGAGGATCCACTCCAGTGCCCTTCCTGCATACCAGTCCGGATCCTGACAGGAATTGTCATTACATCAGTATTTTAAGTTACTGATGTATGTACAGCTTTGTTTTTATGTTTTGTTTAAGTTTTTTGTTAATTAAAATGCCAATTGTCCACAAAGAGTCAACCTAACAGATGCTAAGAGCTCCCACTATACATTTCCCATGTACAAATTTCTGGTGGGAGAGAGGGGGCTGTGCTTGACATCCAGATGGAAAGGACATCATAAGTAATTATAAATGATAGTCGCCTCTCCGATGTTACCAATGCTGATTGGCTGAGACAAGACAGGACCAAAAGTCCAAAAGGTATGCAGCTCCACCCCGGCCACTCTGGTACACCAATGCAGTGGACCCGCCAGCACCGCCCCGGCTTCCACCAAACACGTCCAACCAAAAAGAAAACACGTTGTCCAGCATTAGGTGATCCAGTTAAAATCTTGTTTTTATTGGAGATTCATAGGATAAGACACAGGTAGATGAAATCTTCTGATGCGTTTCACGCAATGTTGTGCTTAGTCACTCTATGACTAAACGCAACATTGCGTGAAACACATCAGAAGATTTCATGTACCTGTGTCTTATCCTATGAATCTCCAATAAAAGCAAGATTTTAACTGGATCACCTAGTGCTGGACAACGTGTTTTCTTTGGCTAGACAAGACAGGACGATAAAATGCCGTTCACATGTGACATTTCAGCTTTATTCCAGGCACAGTTTATAGCCTGCAGTCTTTGAGCTTTATAGAAGCACTTTACCCTATATGCATACGCCATTGTTTTAAGTACCGCCTAACAGAATATACCAATGATTGTTAACCGCTTCATTTTAAGAATTTATTCTGCCTCATTTTGTTAAAATTATGTAAATGGCATAGCTTATTTAACACCATGTAGGGCTCCTAATTCATCAGTCATCCTACTAAAACTGACTGTGGGGGGCCATTTCTTTGCACTTATTCTTTATGAAGCATATGAATGTATACTTCCCCTCTCTCTTAAAATGCCACCGCAGAGCAGGTAATTCATGTTTCCAGACAAAAAGAGAAGTAGCGCTTGCTCCATATACACTGACTGCTTCACCCTTAAGGCCGGTGCACAGTTCGTTCATCAAGACTTATGCATAGGGGAGATTGATAGAGATCTTCTAATATAAACTATTTAAGCACAGCTTGAATCACTCTTTTACCTGTTCTTTACACAGGGTGTATGAATAATTCCCTTTTCTCTACTGTCAGTCTAACATTAAGATCTCCAGCTCTGCCTTTATTCTGTTCCATTCATACTGTCAGTCTTCTAGCTTGCTTGACATATGAATGCATAATGCAACCTCCAATTTTTTTCATATTTATCTGGTTACAAAATTTCAAACAAATTCAAACGAAAGATGTTATCTATTATTCTGTTTTTAAGACAGGTGCACGGGAAAGCTTGCTTTCTCTGAAATATTAAATGCTTTTGTTATCTAACAGGAGTCGGCATACATTTACATGTAAAAGACCTTTCACTTATAATTGTAGATAAAATACATTTGCAGTATAAATAATAAAACGGTTGTGTTTGAAGATGATTTGGCGTCTGATGAAGGAAATTCTCACCAGTGTCAAATTTATGCGAGTTGTTAGTTCAGGGTGTTCTGTTTCATTGTGTTGTTTACATCAATGTGATTAACACTGTGTCAGACCTGATAGCTTTTACCTATGTACAGGGAGTCTTATGTAGAGAGGTATTTTATACATGCTGTTTTTTATTCTGAAGAGACAATACCCAAAACATCCTTTCAATAACTTGTGGTAAATATCACATGAGGCCTCCCATAGCAACATGTTAGTAATTAGTTTGCAGTTCATTAATCTAATGTACATTAGACTAAACAAAATTAATATTCAATCCCATGGTTGTTACAGGTTGGAGGACACAAACGCTATTTCTTCTACATTATTAAATGTTGCTGCTCGCATTTCCTCTAAGGGAATTTAGAAGCACTATGTGGTTATTGATCACATTAGAAGAACCCATAATTAGCCTTACCATTGTGGTATCCGGAAAGTGCTTAGAATTAACCTTGTCACTCAGACAAAGACACACAGGCTTATTTATGCCATCTAGAAAGACTCTATAAAAACTTACAACAACAAAAAAACTACTGGTATTATTACCATATACCTATATATGCAAAGTATATGCCTAATATCTTATATAAAATGTGCTAGATACAACACTTTAGATTTATATCATGTATGAACGTTTAATCAGCAAACACATAGATGCTAAAGATTTATTTCTAATGAAACCTTATATAAAAAATACTGCCTGTATTATAATAAACACGCAGAATTATTGGCAACATCATAAGAGTCCGAAACAAAAAGGTATTGATGGAAATCACAATATCTTCCTTCACTGTAAATGGCTACTCCTCATTAATGTATTGCATGCAGTATTCATGTAGGATTGAAATGAAAGCCTCCAGACTCCGGAGGAAGATAATGTTCCCTAGTTGCTATGTCTTGGTAAATACTGCATAGATTGGTATGATCTGTTCTACATTGCGAACAGCTGCAGCCAGCAACAGTGAGCACCCTGATTCAGTGAACTACTGCCGTCTGGGTTCTTGGCTGGGATGAATGAATGATGATGAGAAAGAGGCTCAGTATGAGGGGGGGATGTTGATTGATGGATGATGAGGAAACAGCATTGTGTGTTGGTGGGTGATCGATAATGAGGAGACAGTATTGTGGGGGAGGGGGTGATGAATGATGGGGAGACCGTATTGTGGGGAAGGGGTGATGGCTGATGAGGAGTCAGTATTGTGGGGGGGGTGATGGATTATGAGGAGATAGTATTGTGGGGGGCTGATGGATGATGAGGAGACAGTATTGTGAGGAGCTAATGGATGATGAGAAAATAGCACTGTGGGGTTGGGAGGGTGATGGGTAATGAGGAGGCACAGTAAAGTGGGGGTTGGGGTACAGTATTTTGGCGGGGCGATGATGAGAAGGCACAGTGTTGTGGGTCTTAGGGGTGGTAGTGGATGGCATTGCAGTATTTGGGGGGTTAGTACGTGGTGCTTATTGTTACATCTTTAAAAACATTTGCGGGGGTGTTGGTGTGGGCTGACACCATTTTCTACAGCATCGGGTGATACCATCCTCCCTAGCAACGCCACTGGCAGACATGTGAGGAGAATGAGGATTTGGCCTTGTTTAGTTTCCTAGCTTCCAGTTAAAGTTTGTTGTCTGTCCTTGCCAGATTATCAACATCCAGTTCCAGTTGCTAAAGTACACACCTGGTTCGGTTACAGTAATCACCGTATTCAGAAGGTTTTACCAGGACTGCTGTCTTCAATCCAGGCCAAGAGAGTAGCCATCTTGAGTATTCTGCTTTTGCTATGAAATAAAGAATTGTCTAGCCAGGGAAGGAAAAAGTTGAGTCAGTACTCTTCTGCAAACATTTAGTTCTTTATGGGCTTCCAACAGGTGTTAGTGCTGCATGGCTTATACGTTAGAATTGTCTGTATTTTAGGACCTACCATAAGAAATCGTAATACCCAAAATCATGGGTACAAGTCTTCTTAATTATTTCTATACCACAATTAGCCAATCTGTGTATGCCTCGGTACAGATTTATATAAGTTTGGCTGTATCTATTACCACCAGCAACACCAAAGTGCATAAAACATATTAAAAAAGTTTCTAGATAGCATTACTGATAACCAAGCAACTCAAAGGGAACTGTGACCAATTTCCCAGCATCCATCTACAAGACAAACTTTGCAATCCTTTCTGTGAGGAATATATATTGTTGGTTGTGCACACTGGACATAAGATAGACCCTGTTTTTCAATTAACCTGCACAGGGCCAGATTAAGACTGCCTGGAAGACAGAGCACTTAATTTTGTTGCCACCTTCCCCCCCCCCGATAGTCCCCCTTCCCTTCCACTGAGACTTGTTGCAGGCCTGTCAAGTAAGGAACAGACTGAGACCAAAAATAGGCCTGGGTATATTAGACTATGTCCCCTTTTTTTTGGTGGGTGTCACAGGAGTCAGGCCCCCGTTAAAATAAAATGGGCCCCAGAGGAAGCGAATAGCGAAAATGTGTTCGGGGTAGGTGAGATGTTCCTCTATAGGGTGCATGACTGATACTTCTGATTATATATGTTTTGCTTTCACTTTCAGTCTCCCCTCTTTCATTATTCACTCTTGGATCCATAATCTGTTTTACTGTTACCTCCATTTACCTATATATTTATTAATTCTGTTTAGTCAGCCATTCAATTCATTGTATGCTGGAGGATTTTTACTTTAAATACAGAGATAATCACTGTGATCTATTACTTTGTATTAACCCCTTAGTCTAATACTTGGGACAGTCTCACCACGCTTTTCAGTGTGTGTTTGTCTGACCACCATATCATGCCTCTCGTGATTTTAATATGGATGCATTTTTTTATCTATTGTTCAATAAAGATTATATATTTGTAAACCTTACCTAGATTGCCTCCTTTTTTGTGAGAGTAGTTACAAGTGGCCTAGGTTGCTATCTGTGCTCTTGTTTACATTTGGCAATCGTAGTGTGCACAGAGCAGCAGCATCACATTGAAACAAGCAAAATTCTGCTGGCGGAAGTTCGTAGTGTGGACGAGCCCTAATTCCCCCAGACCCCTCTGCCCCCCAGACCCCTAAGTCCTCCTCCAGACTCCTGCTCCCAGAGACCCCTAAGGCTAGGTTTCCCCCTATTTTTACCTACAAAAACACAGAAAAACTGCTACTGCTTTTTCCTGTGTTATGGTAATTTTTTGGCATTTTTTTTCTTGTGCTTTTGCCTTCTCTGGAAACTTAGCCTTAGTCCTCCCCTGGTCCTTAAAGGGGTACTTCACGCCTAGACATCTTATCCCCTATCCTTTGGATAAGGGATAAGATGTCTAGGGGTTGAGTACCCTTTAAACTCCTTAAGGACTCAGGACGTACCGGTACGTCCTGAGCCCAGCTCCCAGTGTTTAAAACGGGGTGACGCCGTGACCCCACATCACACCTGGTCGGTCCCGGCTGCTAATCATAGCCGGGACCCTGGGCTAACAGCGCGCGGCTCCGGTCGTTGTGCCGCGCGCTGTTAACCCTTCAGACGCGGCGATCAAAGTTGACCGCCGCGTCTGAAAGTGAAACTAAACGCTTACCGGCAGCTCAGTCGGGCTGATAGGGACATCGCGATAAAATCGCAATGTTCCAATCAGCTGGGACGCAGGCGGAGGTCTCCTTACCTGTGTCCGAGGCGTCCGATCGGGGTTTGATTGCTCCAAGCCTGAGCTACAGGCTTGAGCAATCGAGCCCCTATCTCGCTGATCCATGCAGAGCTATGGCTCTGCAGGGATCAGCATAGGAGATCAGTGTGTGCAGTGTTATAGGTCCCTATGGGAACTATAACACTGCAAAAAAAAAAAGTTAAAAAAAAGTTACCAAAGGTCATTTAACCCCTTCCCTATTAAAAGTTTGAATCACTCCCCTTTTCCCATAAAAAAAACTGTGTAAATAAAAATAAACATTTGTGGTATCGCCACGTGCATAACTGTCCGATCTATAAAAATATATAATTAATTAAAGCGCACGGTCAATGGCGTAAGCGCAAAAAAATACCAAAGTCCAAAATAGCGTATTTTTGTTCACTTTTTATATAATAAAAAAATGAATAAAAAGCGATCAAAAAGTCCGATCAATACAAAATGGTACTGATAAAAACTTCAGAACACTGCGCAAAAAATTAGCCCTGATACCGACCTGTACGCGGAAAAATAAAAATAAATAAAATAAAAAAGTTATTGGGGTCAGAAGATGACAATTTTAAACATATACATTTTCATGCATGTAGTTATGATTTTTTTCAGAAGTGCGACAAAATCAAACCCATATATGTAGGGTATCATATTAATCTTATGGACCTACAGAATAAAGATAAGGTGTCAATTTTATCAAAAAATGCACTGTGTAAAAACGGAAGCCCCCAAAAGTTACAAAATGAAATTTTTTCTTCAATTTTGTCGCACAATGGGTTTTTTTTCCGTTTCACCGTGGATTTTTTTGTGAAATGACTAATGTCACTGCAAAGTAGAATTGGTGGCGCAAAAAATAAGCCATCATTTAGAATTTTATGCGCAAAATTGAAAGCGTTATGATTTTTAGAAGGTGATGAGGAAAAAATGAAAATGCAAAAGTCCCCCCTTCAATACTCCTGGTCCTCCTCCACTATTCCACTTTTCTGCACCCCCTATCCCCCCAGTCCCCTTCACACTCCTCTGCCCCCTTTACCAAACCCACACTTACGTTACCTCACCCCCCCCCCCCCCAAACAACCTCACTTCAGCCCCCCATGCCCTCCTGGTCCTTCTCCACTACACTTTTCTTCACCAACCCCACCCCCAGTTCCCCCACATTAGGTTGTAGTTCCCCCACAGTAGGTTGCAGTTCCCCCGCATTAGGTTGAAGTTCCCCCCACATTACGTTGGCAGTGTGCCCCACAGTCATACAGCCTCCAGCCATATACAGTGTATGGCTGGAGGCTGTATGTCTGTGTACTGCCCCACTTCAGTGCTCCGACCACCGCTCCTCTGGTCCGGGGTCATGATCAACTGCTATGGCCTAGGGGCCATAGCAGTAGGTCCCGGGACCGTAGGAGCGGTGGTCGGAGCACTGAAGATGACGTTTAGGTAACTTACCATGCGTGCATCCTCGTTGCTCTGCTACTATGGGCGCACGCACGGGACGTCAGTGATGTCCCAGCGTGCGCTACCTCCCGGCGGCCATTGCATTTTTAAAGTTATTGCGGGGCGACAGAAAGGTAACCGGGACATCCTTGTGTCCCGAAAAGATCTTTCAGGACACAGGGATGGCCTGCTGATTGTGAGGGGGGGGGAGGTTTGGATTACAGTATTTATCTGCATATAACACGCACTGTAAAAAATAAATGTAAAATAAATGACTTGGAAGCTCTGAACTATATGCCTCATCATCCCCCCAACTTTGATTCTCCTTGATCCTCAGTTGATTCTCCTTCCTCCCCACTTATCAGCCCCTGTGCCCCGCCTCCTTTCCCGTGTTTTCCCCTGCTCATCATCCCCACCTGCTCATCATCCCCTCCTGCTCATCATTATCCCCCCTGCTCATCATTATCCCCCCCTGCTCATCATTCTCCCCCCTGCTCATCACTCCCCCTACTCATCATCCCCCCCTGCTCATCATTTCCCCCCCCCCCGCTCATCATTCCCCCCCTTGCTCATCAATACCCCCCCTGCTCATCATTACCCCCTGCTCATCATTACCCCCTTGCTCATCATTACCCCCCCCCCGCTCATCATTACCCCCCTGCCACTCATTCCCCCATGCTCATCATTACCCCCCTCTGCCTCATCATCCTCCCCTGCTCATTGCTCCCCCCTCCTCCTGCTTTTTCTATTTTTCATATTTCCTTACCTGGCCACACTCGGCAGGCTCAGGTAATGCGCCGGGTCATGTGGGCTGTGACGAGTGATGTCTCTTGCGGCTCCTCTGCACGGCGTCATGGACGTCACTTGTCATTTCCTGCAGCGCTGGGATGTAATGAAGAAAACTGTGCCCTGTAGCGGCCGTGGCTGCAGGAAATGATGAGTGACGTCCCTGACGCCGAGCAGAGGAGCCGCAGGAGACGTTACTTGTCACAACCCACATGACCCGACGGATTACCTGAGCCTGCCGAGTGCGGCCCGGTAAGGGAATATGAAAAATAGAACAAGTAGGAGGAGAAGTGTCCGGGCCCACAGGAGCCGCTGCTGGTCACTGTTTTAAAGTGGCCGCGGTCGGGCTACTGATCTTTAACAAGCAGCCGGCGCTGCGGCCAGTTTAAAACAGTCCCCGATCCACTACTGAGCAGCCCACAGGGATGTCCCGAATGTGACGGGGCCCCCTGCAGGCACGGGGCCCGGAGCAGGGGCTCCATGAGCGCCAATGATGATCCGACCCTGAACCTGCAAGTCTGCAGTAATTATCATGCATGCATCATTGCGGGTATATCCCCCAGGCACCTCATCCAGGTGTACTCCGAGGTCAACGACCACAACCTATTGTGCAGGCCCCAAGATACTAAAAGTTGTAATGGTCCACAGGAGAAAATACATGGCAAGCCAGCTACAAAGCCAACCATGGGAGCAATAGAGACTTTGCTGAAGGACTACTACCATCACCTGCCCAGTTTTCATACAGATGAAGCCAGCATTAATATTGTACTGCACTCCTGAAGTTGAGATAACTTACCCTAACACATTCCATAAGCCTAATTTTAATATTACTCCTTAATAACTGGAAACAAGGGCACTAATACAATAATAATAATAATAACTATTGTTATTATTATTATTGTTAATAGTAATAATAATAATAATCATTATCTCTGGTCCATTAAGATATCACAACACATTGCTTTGTTGGGTTAACATGTTCAAGATAACCATGGCTACATCTGTATATGTAGGCTGCGTACTTCCTCGGGCAGACCGGCGGCACAGCTGTTGGGCCCTCTAAAGGACTGGTTGATATGGTTAATATGTTCAAGTACGTTATCAAATGTTTACTATATTTTTCATAAGTACTGTGTTATCTGTTATTTATGTGTTATACCTTTAGGAGCAGATGAGCAGTGCAAGCCCATGTGACCCTACCTGCCAATGGGAACCCCTAAATTGTTAGCTATATAGAGTATTGGGGGGAGGAGTTGCCCCAGTGTGGCAAAGGTGTGAGCTGTATGTGGAAAAGCTCTGAGGGAAGTCCAGAACAAATCTATTCTCAAGTCTTATCCAGCCATTCTGCAAGGGATCCCATGCACAGAGGAAATTCAAGCCCTGGTGGAGAAAGCTACAGGACCTTGTCAGAACCCAAGCGACCTGGAAAATATTCTGTATCATATCAAGTCAGTATTAATCAATTGGGTGAAAAACACCATAAGTCCCAGCAAGGCATCAGGGCTCCCAAGGGGCTTCACTGCATCCTCTCCACTCTGCACCATACTTTTGGCATGGAATACAATCTGCACTCTGCTCAGTAAAAGGCAGTTATCCCTAACCCGGTGTGTTTCTTTACTCCCTGTGTCTGCCCCAGGAGAAGATGTCGTCAACATCGGACCTTGTATTGGCTAACAGGGCCCTGGCATCACAAAGTGATCAGGTATTCCTTGCAACCCAGTGGCACCACATTACCTTGTTCCTAGATTGTAGTCTCAGGTTTGGCATCCATTTAACACCCTTTTTGCACTAGTCAGGGTTATAGGAGAGGTTTAGCTTCCTCTTAAAAGTCCTTACTTTTTGTTATCTACCTTTTAACATAATTTTCAGTATTGGAATAGAAAATGTATGACTTAAAAAAATACATGGAGGCAAACTCAAAAAAAATAATTGTGGTCCTTAAACTCAAAATTTGAGTGGTTATTTAGTGGTTGAAGGGATTTCCCCAGAAATCGCCAGGTTCAAAACACCAGGTGCTGCACAGAGATCACGGGGGGGTCCCAGAGGACAGGTCCACATGATCAGACATCTTATCCCCTATCCAAGATGTCTAGGGGTGGAGTACCCCTTTAAAGCACCCTCACTCCTTATTTATTTTTTCTATTTGTAATATGTGGTTTTTTTTTAGGCATTGTTCAAGTCCTATGTTTGGATTACAACTTAAACAGCCTTTTCTACTGGTTTCATATAATATTAATAATAATAACAATAATAATAATAATGATAATAATAATGAAAAAGATTAACTGCATCAGATAGAAAAATCTGAGTCATTCAATAAGCAAATGCTCTTACATTTCCTAGCCTAGGTAAGACTTCCATCTAAGTCAGGAGATTTCCCTTCTGTTCTGTTTAATTGAAGGGAAGATGGACGTTTTCTTGAATAAAAATACAATTAAAAAAATATTTTCCCAAAATAAATTTTTAGGGTCAGTTGTGACTTTAAATGAATGCAGCATTACCGTCTCTTCTTTCTCTTAAGTTACCTACAAAAAAAAGATTAATAAGTAGCAGCTTATGCAGAAAACCATCAAATGTCTTGGAGCAGAACAATATTAAGCCTCATTAAAAATTTGACTTTCTTATTATAATTTTAATGTAATTTAACACTGCCTTAGGAAAATAAAATGACTTTGCACTCAAACAGACACAAATATAGCAAATTTTTTCTAATTATGTTGTAACAGGGATGAGAAAGGAGATGTAAAAATAAATTGTCAAATAGGGAGTAATAATTGACAGGTTGCATGTCCTTAAAATTAACAACAGATCTATTCATGGAAACAATTATTCTACTGCTGTAAAGCCACATTTTCTAACCAAAAAAAGTCAAATTTTTTTTGTTCCCTGTCGGCTTCAATTCACTTGTTATTTTGACGCTGATGATTGCAGCCTTGAGGTTTTTCATTATACTTGTCTTTTGTACAAATGCATCAGAGTGAAATAACCAGTCATACTGTTATGGGTGATTGTTTGGAGATTATTAACCTTCAGTAGAATTGTGACACGCTACAATATACCCGAGGTGACTGCAATAAAAAGGAGGATGGGGGTATCAACCCATTACAGTTAAGGTAAAATGCATTTCACTTTGTAAAACAGATGAGATTTTTTTCAAATATAAGGCATAGAGTAAAATGCACTAGAAAAATGTTAACCTACTGGTAAACCCTCTCCCATCAGATATGAGAGAGCACAGAGGAGTGCTAGCTTACCCTCACTTACTGGACTTTGTTCATCCTTGTGCTTCAGCTTAGACAAAGCCATGATTTTATAAGCCATTATTTCTATAAAAAGGAATAAAAATTCTTATGAAGTATACAAGAAAGGTTAATGTTTTGCCAAGATGTACAACATGTTTTTGTATTTGACAAAGTAACAGAAGTTTTTGAGCTGTGCCAGTAACACATTGATCTTGCAATACAGACTTTACTAATATGACTTTTTTATATTGACATACAATATATATATATATATATATATATATATATATATATATATATATATGAGAGATGATCGAATCGAATCTTATGAATCCAAATTCGTAACTCGTTACGAATTTCCTGATAAATTTGATTCATAACAAATCAGAATATCGCTTCATTAAACTCAATTTAGTGAGGTCCAGGCTCCATGGCATCTAAAACGGCGGCTCCACGTGTGAGGACATGGGACAAGGAACTTGCTGCAGCAAGTCATTTCAGCATTTTATTGCACAGAGAGAGTAGTGTGTGTGTTCCACAGAAAAACAACTTTACAGCAGCGATTCACCACAAGACCAAATCACTACAGAAAAGCAGTGACAGGGAAGGAAGAAAGAGAGAAAGTAAACTTTTGGGTGTACTACACGGCGACTCTGTACTGCTGCACTGGGGTGTACAACAACTCTAAAGCTGATAGGGGCCAGTTAGGGTGAGCTCTAAAAGCCATAGTCACCTGCTTTTAGTGCCTAAAGCAGGTTGCTTAGTGGAGTGTATTGTCCTCCTCTCATAAGTGTAAACTGTACTTACACCTATGTGGTGTACGATTTTTTTCCCTGTTAAACTAACTTGAGTCAGTTACTGTGAAAGGCCAGCCAAAGCTACACACTTGTTTTTGTAGCCTAATACAGTTTTAAGCGTAGTGGAGCGTATTGTCCTCCTCTCATAAGTGTATACTGTATGTACACCTACGTGGTGTACGATTTTGTTCCTGTTAAAGTCCTAAGGGCCTAGTTGCTCTGAAAGGCCAGCCAAAACTACACACCTGCTTTTGTAGCCTAATGCAGTTTAAGCGTAGTGGAGCATATTGTCCTCCTCTCATAAGTGTAACATATACGTAGTTACGCCGAGCGCTCCGGGTCCCCGCTCCTCCCCGGAGTGCTCGCGGCGTTCACCTTCTCACAGCACCCCGGTCAGACCCGCTGACCGGGAGCGCTGCATTAATGTCACCGGCGGGGATGCGACCCGCGTAGCGGCTCGCATCCCAGTCACCTCACCTGTCCTGTCCCCCGTCAGCTCTGTCCCGGCGCGCGCGGCCCCGCTCCCTAGGGCGCTCTGCGATTTAAAGGGCCAGTGCACCACTGATTGGCGCCTGGCTCAATCAGTGCTCACACCTGTGCCCTCATTATAAAATCTCACTTCCCCTTCCCAGCATTGCCGGATCTTGTTGCCCTTGTGCCAGTGAAAGAGTTTCCTGTGTATGTCCCAAGCCAGTGTTCCAGACCCTCTGCCGTTGCCCCTGACTACGATCCTTGCTGCCTGCCCTGACCTTCTGCTACGTCCGATCTTGCTCTTGCCTAATCCCTTGTACCGCGCCTATCTCAGCTGTCAGTTGGAGTTGAGTCGCTATCGGGTGGAACGACCCTGGGGTTACCTGCCGCTGCAAGTCCATCCCGCTTTGCGGCGGGCTCTGGTGAAAACCAGTAACCCCTTAGACTCCGTTCCCCTGGTACGGCCCACGTCATCACCCCACTGACACAGAGGATCCACCACGGATATACGTACTCAGCTGGTGTATAAGTATGTCAGGCAGAGAAGTGCCAGGACGTGCTCAGAGGAGTGTCAGAGACCTAAATTCATCAGGTGCAGGCAGAGGTCGTAGCAGACCAGATGTGCACGGCAGCAGTAGTTGCAGCAAGAGGCCTGAGCTTCCGGTCGTGTCTCGACCAGTAACCCACCTGCTATCATTGATTGGCTAACTCGGTAATCCAGTTCATCACAAGAGACATCTGACACCCCCAGTGAACAGTAGATCGGTTCCCCAGACACAAACCTCAGTTGGCATGGCTTGGGAGCAGTCCCTGTCCTCCCATTGTCTCTGTCCTATGCTGTTCCCTCCCCCACAGAAGTATTGTAGGCTGTGGGTTCAGCTCCATTATTGGAGCAGACATAATTGAGAAACCTGAGGAGGACATCAGTGACGTGCAGAAACAACTCGATGTTGATGAAGCCGATCGCACTTGGGAGTCGGGTGCAGAAGGGGCTTCATGCAGGTTGCCTGTGAGGCAGAAGCTGAGCCAGCAAGGTGGTAGCATGGTTGGGAGTCAGCATGGTGGCAGCAGTGGGAAGTCTGAAACCAAACGTACCCGGGGTAGACCACCTCCTTTGCGGCCGCTTACCTGCCCAGGAGGTAGTGGAACAGGGGTTCCTGGAGTTGGCGGAAGTAGCAGTCAGTCAGTGCAGACTGTTGGGGAGAAAATCAGCTACTCGGCGGTGTGGCATTTATTCATCAAGCATCTGGAGGATGTTAACCTGGCCACATGCAAGATGTATCGGTAGAACGTGAAGCATGGCCTGGGTCCCAATGTTGGCATCACGGACCTGTGTCAACATATGCAACATCACCATAAAGGGACCTGAGGGACTCCTGGCTGCTCCTTGTTTCAGGAAGCCAAGGCTCCACCACCTCAGCGTAAGGGAGCTGTCTGTCATACCCATCTTCTGTCGGTCCAGATGCTCCTGCTACTCCTACTTCAAGTCAGTCATTCCGGCAGCAATCCATCAGCGAAGCCATGTCCAAGAGACAACAGTATGTGCCCACTCCAACGATGCAGAAGCTGAATGTGCTCCTGTCAAACTTGCTGGTGCTGCAGTCCCTCCCTTTTCAAGTGGACACTGCACACTGAGAGGCAGGGGCTGGGACAGGCCAGCTCAATTTTAAGATACAATTTTCACTGCAGCAACTTATACACTGCAGCAATTATACACTATTGGAACTGGAATTACAACGGCTGCTGGCACCAGACTTGCCCTCCAATGGGTCCTCAAAAAAGGATTTAAAGTTTGCTCATTCCAATTACCAGGCTCTGTCATTGTGCCACTGTGCAAGCCTGTAATCTGCATGTCATACTGAATAACTGTATTATGATACTAACGCAGCACACTCCCTATGGGTGTTACGAAAAGGGAAAGTGTTCTACACTCCTATTGAGGCTTTCTGTAGCCCGGAAATAGCCGTTTTGAATAGCGATTTGCCGCCAATAAATTCGGGTTGAAACACATTTTTTTCTGAAAATTCGGTCGAAATCTTATTTTTAACAACTAATTCATGTTGTTATCATAAGCTGTGGAGGGTAATAATTTGACTGGGAGGACTCCTCTGTTTAAGGTCCTCTAGTGGCTGGCACCCTTACTATTACATAAGTTTGCTGGCAGAAGTCAGTGCAGAATTACTGTTGCAGTAAAGCCAGAGCACCACCACACCTGACCAAGAAACCAACCGGTGCAGGGGCACCAAGAAATGCTCCTTGTCAAGGTTGAACACCCTTAGAGTAAGTTTCCAGGTTGTATTTTGGTAACCGATTCTCAGACAGAAAATAAAAGAGATAGTAAAGGCGTAACTCTTCTACCCTGCTGTCTCCATCCCTTGTGAAACTTCAAGGCCCAGAATACTCTGGTCCACCTGTATGAGCCAGTTTGACATACAACAGTAACATGAATTGTGAAAATTGGAACTAGTGTAAGATTAACTTGAGAAAGTATTAGTTATTATGATGATTGATAATAAACTGCATGAGTAAACCATAGCTGGTCTGAACTGCATTATTGCTGACCAGTGAAGCCCTTTGAGCAAGATAACAAATGACAACCCTGACTATGAATGACCAGTCTGTTTCAGCAGAGGAAGAGGTCAAGCACTACACTCTTCAGCCAATGAGGCTCAGTGCTGAACTGTGTAGGATCCCAGAGCTTGCTTTCTGCAGTCTGTTAGACAATGCAGGAGGATGTACAGAGGACTGCTAGTCCCTTACTTCTTGGACTTGTCTGCCAGTCATGTCAATTTTATCCCAGGCTGCAGCAAGCACAGGGAAAAAGATGATGTGGCTGCCAGACAAAACACTGTTTAAACCAGAATAAGGACCCCCTAGTGACGCTATTTATAATGCCCAATTTCCATTTTAAGGAGGCAAAACATTAGAAAATATGAATAGTTTGCCATCATCTTTATAATATAATATTTTTTTGTTTCTGACAGTATCCATTAAAAAAATATTTTATTTAAAAAAAACCATGCCCGGACAGCCCTAGACCCCTCGGGGAACTAGACCCCTCAGTGTTACAGTGAGTACTTACACCTCACAGGTTTTTTGAACAGTGGGACGTAAGAGTGAAAAATTAGATTTTTTTGCAATATATTGATAGTGTTACCCCAAATGTTTCATTTTCACATAAGGGAATAGGGCAAAATGCCCCCAAAATTTGTAGAACAATTTTGTCTGAGAAAAAAAAAATACCCCATATGTGGATGTAAATTGCTATGCAATGCTCAGAATGGAAGGAGTGAAAATTTTGTTGAAATTGAAGTCGGGGGTCATGTGCATTTAAAAAAGCCCCCAACAGCAAAAAAAAAACACATTGGAAACTACACCCCTCAATGAACGCAACAAGGGGTACAGTGGGAAATAACACCTCACAGGTTTTTTGAAAAGTGGGCCATAAATTGAAAAATTTGATTTTTTTACACCAAAATGCTGGGGTTACCCAATTTTTAACATTTTCACATGGGGTAATATGAGGAATTGGGTTACAAATTTTGGAGGGCTTTTTCCCCTGACTGTAAAAATAAGTGCTGGACAGGCGCACAGCAAGGCTCAGAAGTCATAGAGTTCAGTTTGTATTTGTGGCCTATGGCATATCAGTAGCTGATGGTTACATACATTCCGAGGAAAATACAAAAATGAAACACCCACATGTGACACCATTACAGAAAGTACCCACCCTGAGAAATGGGTATAGGGGTAAAGAGGACATTTTGAATGCACAGGTGTTTCCTAAATTTATTTTCCAGGAATGGATGAAGGGTAGCTTTTTGAAAATTGCAATTTTCAACCTATGCTCTGCTTCATTTTTCTGGGAACAACTAACATGTGACGCCGAATTGTCGCCTGGAAATACGACAGAGCTCAGCGAGAACTCTTTGCATTTGAGGCAGATGTTTGTTACAGACCTAACAGTTACATACATTCAGAGGAAAATACAAGAAAGGAACACCCACATGTGAAGCTATTACAAACAGTACACCCCCTAGTGAAGGTGTATAGGGTGAAGTGGAGATTTGGAACAGACGGGTGTTCCCTTCATTTATTTTCCAGGAATGGATGAAGTGTAATATGGGGGGAAGAAAATTGCAATTTTAGTACTGATATGGCAATTATTTTCCCAGAATGAGTACAGCCAAAAGTTAAAATGATGCCCGCCCCAAACCCTATACTCTGAATCTGTTACCTCAAATGCGCAACCCGCTCAGGTGGAGAGAGAGAGAGTTGCGCATTTGAGGCAACTGCAAACCTCCAATGCTGTTGACTCTGTGTCCCATGACCCATTTTTTTAGGGGGAAGAAAAAAAAAAGATATTGAGGTATAGGGAAAAAGTTTTTTTTTTTTTTTGGGGGGGGGGGGTTTGGTTTAAAATTTGGAAGTCAATGTACCCTGGACTGGTACATTGGAGCCGAATTCTGGGGAATGAAAATTAGGGCAAAGGATGGAAAATTTAGTATTCCATGGAAGTGTGATACTCCCTGAAGCAGCCTATGCAGAGGCAGATGATCGGGGAAAGTGTCACACTGAATGGCGGTGTCCCTCCGTCTCCCCTTCCTGTGACACACTCTGCATTTCTTCTGGGTTTGTCCCGTCCTTCCAGTGTTGGGGATCACACCTGGAAAGTGTTGGCCGGGGACGATCCGGGAACCTAAACTTCCAGAGGTGCTCTGACCCGCTCTTTGGCGGTCACCAAAGATGAGGGCCTTTAGAACTACCTCTTGAAACTCCAGGTATGGCCTTGTGTTGCCAGCGTTCTGGTACAGTATAAAAGAGTTGTACATGGCAACCTGTACCATGTAGACCGCAACCTTTTTATACCATACATGTGTTTTCCGCATGGCATTGTATGGCTTGAGGATTGGTCAGAAAGATCAACTCCCCCCATATACCGATTGTAGTCCAGAATACAATCGGGCTTGAGGACTGGTCCCGCGATACCTCGCACAGGGACAGGGGTGCTGCCGTTCCCATGAATAGTGGTGAGCATAATGACATCCCTCTTGTCCTTATACCGGACCAACAACAGGTTCTCATGGGAAAAGGCACGGGACTCACCCTGGGGGATAGGAGCATGTAGGGGATGGGGCGGAAGGCCTCTTTGATTATTCCGGACTGTCCAACAAGACCATGGATCTGGCAGCGAGGGATGTAAAGAGAGGGATACTAGTATAAAAGTTATCCATGTAAAGGTGGTAACCTTTATCTAGCAATGGGTGCAAAGGGCCCCAAACGATTTTCCCGCTAACACCCAGAGTGGGGGGACATTCTGGGGGTTCAAAACGGGAATCTCGCCCCTCATACACTATACACTTGCAAGTGTACCCGGAGGTACTCTCGCAAAGTTTATACATCTTCACGCCATACCGCGCCCGCTTGGTAGGGATGTATTGCCGAAAGCTGAGTCTCCCCTTAAAGCTCATGAGAGACTCATCAATAGAAACCTCCCGCCCCGGGACATAGGCCTCCCAAAATCTGGCCCCGAAGTGATTGATGACTGGCCTGATTTTATACAGGCGGTCATACGCAGGTTCAGCATAATGCAAACACCTCCGAATGGCCTCGAACCGGGAACGTGCCATGGTCATACTGTAGAGGGGTGTCTGGTAAAAGACGTCCCCTCTCCAATATTGCCTGACACTGGGTTTTTTAACTATACCCATATGCAGCAAGAGGCCCCAAAAGGTCCTCATTTCGGCTGCATCGACTGGAGTCCAGCCGCCGGGTGTAGCTAAAAGTTAGCCCGTGTTAGCGGCGACGAACTGTTGGGCATACAGATTCATCTGTGTAACCATCAAATTAACAAAGTCGTCACTGAAAAAATTACCGAAAAAGTCCTTTTCAGTGAACCCGGCGATGTTAATGTTGATTCCTGAGTCGCCAACAAACTCAGGAATCACAGGCTTGTGGTCCCCTGGCTCAGCTCAGTCAAGTTCTCCGGTACGATGTACCAGTGATCTTGGTTGAGGGGCTTCACTAGTATGAGCGCCAGGGGGACTCATACTAGCATTGGGCACAGGGACAAGGACAGAGGAGGTTTGCGGCGCTGCACGGCGGTGTCTCCGCCGCCTTGGTTGCTCATCATCAGAACTAGATGATGAGGAGGACGATGAAATAAAGAAGGTTCATCTTCCTCTGAGCCGCTCTCAGTATCGGAGGCAATTATGGCATATGCCTCCTCCGCCGAAAAAGCTCTGCGGGACATTTCCCTACTCTAATGGGGATACGGGTGTGTGTGTGTGGGGGGGGAACTTTATTGATGTGTGTGCTGTGTGTGGTGTGGTGCGAGACTACCTCCCTAACCCGCCCTAACCCTCCCTAACCTAACCTAACTAAACTAATCCGCCCTAACAGAAAAAAATATAAAATAAAAAGGGGACTTTTTTTTTTTAAAAAGGGGACTTCTAGCGAAAAAAGCCCTGCGCCAAAAAAAAGCGTTTATCTAATCAGTGGTGTGCGCACTGATTAGCGCTTGTGGCGGCAGGGGGCGCAGAAGTCAGTGGGGGGTCTGGACACTCAGCCCAGAACAGTGGCTGGTGGCTTGTACACAGACCCCCACAAAAAAAACTGAAAAATAAAATAAAAAAAATGCTTTACCCACCTGAACCCCAAAAAAACGCTGATCAGTGATAAATCACTGACAGCGGTGGGACAGGCTGCACACACAGGTACGGTCCGTCCATACAGTACACCCCTGCTACTGGTGGCATGGACCGCCTATGGGTGCAAAAAAAAAAACGCGTTAACCGAAAAAAGTGCCTTTACCACAAAAAAAACGCTGATCAGTGATAAATCACTGACACAAAGGTACGGTCCAGCCACACAGCACAAGCCTGCTACTGGTGACACGGACTGCCTATGGGTGCAAAAAAGCGCTAGAAAACCCGAAAAAAGCGCCGACACCACAAAAAAAAATGCTGATCGGTACTACGGGACTGATCAGCGGCGAGTAGGCTTTAACAAACGTTGGCGGACCGCTCTTTTATAACTAAGAGGGTCCGCACACACACTTAGGTGAAAAAAAAAAAAGATCTGCGTAAAAAAAAAATGCTGGCAGCAGACCGCAGCGACCCAGCAGGGCGGGGTCACGCAGCTAAAGGTGCTACGGACCCACGGACACCCACTGATGTACTCTGAAAAAAATATATATATTTTAACCCTAACCTGTCCCTACCTTTTCTAAAACTAACCCTGGGGGATTTCTGTGCCAAGGGGGCACAGAAAGGAGGCAAGGGGCACTTTTTTATAACTGAGGGGATGGTGGGCAGCACGGGACTCCGTCCTGCTCGAAAGATCTCTGTGGAATGGCGGGCAGAACGGAGCAACATGCTCCTAGCCCCCACCATCCCCTCCCATTACACTGTGATTGGTGTGGCCACTTTGGCCACCCAATCACAACTGTACTGAGGGGGGTGGCCACAATGCCAGCCCCCAGTACAGCACGGATGGTGATTGGTGGTGTATATTACACCACCAGTCACCATCTATATCCAGGTCACAGGGTCACACGTGATCCTGATGACACGGAACCGCTGCAGAATGCTGGTAAGTAGTTACCGGCGCCCTGCAACGATCGCCGGTATAGGAGGTCCTCCAGACCTCCTCCGGCACACTGCCGGGATGTCTGCTGAATGAAATCAGCAGACATCCTGCTCCAATCCTCGCCCGGCGAGTGACGGGGAATGGAATCGCAGCACATCGCTCATCTGAATTGATGAGCGATGCGCTGCGATCGCCGACATGGGGGGTCATCATGACCCCCCTAGGCGATATGCCGCGATGCCTGCTGAACGATTTCAGCAGGCATCGGGCACCGGCTCCCCTCCGGCTAGCGGCGGGGGGCCAGGAATGGACAGGACGTACTCCTACGTCCTCGGTCCTTAAGGACTCGGAAACGGGGGCGTAGGAGTACGTCCATTGTCCTTAAGGGGTTAAAGGGGTACTCCGGTGGAAAACTTTTTTTTTTTAAATGAACTGGTGCCAGAAAGTTAAACAGATTTGTAAATTATTTCTACTAAATCCTTTCAGTACTTTTTAGCAGCTGTTTGCTACAGAGGAAAATCTTTATTTTTTTAATTTCTTTTTTGAGTTGTCCACAGTGCTCTCTGCTGACACCTGATGCCCGTAGAAAACCTATGCTACTTAGGACAGTTCCTGACACGGACAGAGGTGTCAGCAGAGAGCACTGCGGACAACACAAAAAAAGAAATGAAAAAGTAAAGAATTTCCTCTGTAGCATACAGCAGCTAAAAAGTACTAAAAGGGTTAATATTTTTTAATAGAAGTAATTTACAAATCTGTTTAACTTTCTGGCACCAGTTCATTAAAAAAATTAAAACGTTTTCCACCGGAGTATCGCTTTAAAGGGGTTGTCCAGAGAAAAACAATGAATCCCTCTATTCACAGCATAGGGGATAAGTGTCTGATCTTCCACAATCTCCGGAATGAGACCCCAGCTCTCTGAGAGGAGCATGTGCTATAGATGACACACCCTTCATTCATTCATTATGGGAGTACTAAAGAGACGTGATTCCTGTACTCGGGCATCTCTGGGGCTCCCATAGAAATGAACGGAGCACGTGCCATCTGCAGCACCTACTTCTCTCAGAGAGTCGGGGTCCTGTTCACAAGATTGTAGGTGGGGGATCTCCACAGTGGGACCTGTCACGTACCGGCAGGATTGGTAGTGGATTCTCTGGACTTGAGAGGCGATGACGCGGGTTGTACCAGAGGACCGGTTCTAAGTGGTTACTGGTTTTCACCAGAGCCCGCCGCAAGGCGGATGGTCTTGCTGCGGCGGTAACCACCAGGTCGTATCCTCCAGTAGCAACTCAACCTCTCAGGCAGCTGATATGGCGTGGTACACAGGGAGCAGGCAGGAGCCTAGTCAGACGTAGCAGAGGTCAGGGCAGGCGGCAAGGGTTCACAGTTGAGTAGGCGGTAGCAACGGGTTCGGCAAACAGGCAAGGCAATACACACTAAAAGAATGCTTTCTCAGAGGCACTAGGGCACAAAGATCCGGCAAGGGCAGGAAGGGGCAGGAGGCTTTTATTAGGGAAGGCAGGGAGAGTGAGGGACCAGCGCACCAATTACCGGTGCTCTGGCCCTATAAATTTACAGAAGACGACGCGCGCGCCCTAGAGAGCGGAGCTGCGCACGCCGAGAGGCAGGGAAGGACGGCGCAGGGAGCCAGGTGAGTGGAGCTGGGGGGGCCAGCCGTCACGGCAGCCGCGTCCCAGACACAAGGGAACCCGGGCTCCCGGTCAGTGTGACCCGGGGCAAAGGATCTAGGAGGGGGGCGCTCTGGTCCGGGGACGGGGAAAGGAACGCACGCCTTAACAGGACCCCCTGTGATTGGACACATCCTATCAAGACAATCCAATAACGAGTCTGTATGTGACCACATTTGGTTACTGGTAAGATACAACAAAGGATTTGGAGACTAAAAATACAGTATGTGCTTTTCTTGGCCTTTTCTTTTTATATTCTATAACTAGTTGTAAATAATACATTGCTGTAATATTTCTATTTGACATGCAGCAATGATTTGTTTCACCAGCAGTAATCCTTCCTAGCCATTCTATATGAAAACGTAAGTGCAATTGTTAGGCTATGTTCACATCAGCATTTGAAGCTCCGATATGAAGCTCCATTCGCTGATTCCACTAAAATAACAAGACTTTAGCCAAGAAAAATCTCTGGCTTGTCAGGTTTTTTTCTTGGCTAAATCCTGCAAAAAAAAAAAAAAATTAAAGTTAATAGGACCTGTCGGGATCTGTTGATGTCAGTTGTGACACATTCTGTCCAAGCCCCGCCATCAGCTGATGTAATGGAGCTACACAACGAGGCTAACGAGGCTACACAAGGCTGATGTGAACATAGCATAAGACAAATATGCGGAGGATTTCACAATGTATAATACTTTTCATAGTTGAGTATTGAATTTATTGTATGATTTTTCTAAATGTGCAGTTAAAAGTCAAAATTTTCAAAGTGCGCCTTGATTCCCGTTAAGTTTTCCTTTTCTTCTTACATCATTTGAACACCGGCATCGCACATCTGAGGAAGGGGTGTTTCACACCCAGAAATGCGTTATGTATGTGGTCTTTATGACTATACAAAGAATTTTTAACATTTTTGTGCCAGTGAATCCGAAACTTTTTATACTCCATTCTCTGAACTGTGTTACTTCCCCTGGATTGAGGATCCTTGACCGGCACCCAGAGGCTGTATCATTCTACAAACTTCTCTGAGAGCCCAAAAAGTTGGTGTGTCATAGCTGCACAATGCCAACAGGTAAGCGGCTACTCAGATGGGTCTTTTTACACTCTTATCTGACTGTTTATTTCAAGCATATTATACTACAAGGAACTAAGCTATTTTTTCTTGTATAGATTTGTATACATAAAAGTGTAGCTGGTACTGCAGCATCCTCCCATTTGCTTGACTAGATCTGAGTCCCAGTACCAAGTAAAGCCTCAGCAAAGCAAACACAGTCTCCCTACTCTGAATTCTGATAATCCAGCATTAATCCTGAGCAAGGGAGAAAGTGACTATCGTTTGTGTTCGTGACTATCAATACAAGTACTGCTAAAAAGTTTGCTTGAAAAAAAAATTGCACCATAAGAAAAGAGCTATAGCAAAAATATTGAAAAAACTTTTTCGGGAGCGGTCACTGTTGCAGCACAGGAATTTTCAAAGATAGAAAAATATCACTTACACTTGGTGAGTGTTTTTTTTTACAAACCACTCACATATAAAAGACGCTTGGATTTTCACACACCTAAATCTCTATGAGGGACATTTATCAATGTTTGCTTATGTATTCTTTTTTTAGTAATTTTTTCCTTACTTTTTTTTTTGCTTATGTGTGACTTATTTATCAACTAGTTTCAGCCTGTTGATAATTTTCTTTCACGTAAGCAATTTTTCCTTTTTTACTTTGGTAGTTGCTTTTTCTGCTCCATGTTTGAGCTGAAGTAAATTTAGTAAATTTTAACCCTGCTTTTTTTTGCGCAGTTGCGACTGTCGCAGTTAATAAATACCTGACTACCCGTAGTCCATTTTAAAATTATTACTATGTAGTTAATTTTTGGGAAACCTGCTTTTCTCGCTTTCCAGTCAAAATGTCGCACAAAAAATTGCGTAGTCACAGTTGCAACAATTTTGCGACAATTATAGTAAAGAAAACCTGACTAAACCCGTTGATAATTGTCCATATATATGATTCTCATCCACTGCAATCCCTTTTGGTCAGGTCTCCATCCCTCTGAAAAAATAAAAGCAAGAAAAAAATTTAAAAAATGGGAGAGCGGACCAGATCAATATTGCACACAAACACATGCAGTGATTTAGGTTTTCCACTTACTTCACTGAGAGGGGTTTTTCGTCCAATAACTCCCCCCCAGTCCTGCAAACTTTGAGAGCCTTGATCCTTTTCAATAGATGGCTTGGGAGTAGCCGGAATTTCTCCAACAAGGAATGCAACCAACTGATACTCTGTTTGCAAGGTAACAATTTATTATTACATTTAAAACAAACATAAAATTATAGTGTACTAGTACATATGGATCCAACGCGTTGCGGGGATTATTCCCCTTCCTCAGGGATATAGTTTTTCTTGGATCAATGATCCTATTTATACTCCTTCCTTTGACCTCCGGAAACACTTTCTCATAGGATGATGTACAAAAAGATATAAATAATCAAAAAAATAAAAATAAAAAACAGTTATTGCGGACGTTCAATACACTCATTAAAACCATTCGGGACTAAAGTGTTCAGTTTGAAAATATAAAAGCTTTCTCTTTTGCATAGGGTGGAAAATCTCCGTAATCCCTAAGCTATCTGTTCTACGGGAATAACTCGTAGTAACCCTGGATCCGCATTATGGTACATTGCAAAGTGCCGAGAAATGCTGTGCTTTGGATATTTATGTTCAATGTTACATCTATGTGAATTTATCGGTTTACGCAATGTTTGAGATGTGCGGCCCACATATTGGGTCCCGCATGGACATTCTAACACATAGATCACAAAATTACTTGCACAACTCAAGTATGTTTTTATAGGAATTATTTCTCCTGATGTTGCACTTTTTATACTTTGTGTCCCATCTTCTATATAACTACATGTACCACACCTTTTTTCATTACATTTATAAGCACCTTTTTGTTTTATTGTTCCTTTTTCAATTCTTTTTTTATTTAAAATAGGGTACGAGGGTGCTATTTTTTGGGCTACTGTTTTTGCTCTGCGATAGATAAATTTAGGTTTAAAATTCTCAATACCAAACGCTTAGTTTAAAAAATGGATCCTGTTTTAATATATCCCAGTTTTTTCTAATAATATTTTCAACTTTTTTTGCATCTTCTGAATACTGTGACACAAATGCTGTACAGTATTCTGCATTTTTATTATCTTTCTTTTTTGAAATACAATTTTGTTTATCTCTTTGCCCCTTCTACTATTTTCGCAGGGTATCCTTTATCTAAAAATCTTTTTTCTATAACTTTTGCTTGTTCTTCATAACATGTATTTTCTGAACAATTTTTCTTTATACGATTAAGTTGTCCAAAAGGTATATTCACCTTCCAACTTTTAAGATGACTACTTTTAAAATGTAGGTACCCATTAGTATCTATTGATTTAAAGTGCGTTTTTGTATTTATTTTATTATTTTTTATGTATATTTCCAAATCTAAAATCGTAATTCTGTTCTTATCTATACATTCTGTAAACTCCATACCCCATTGATTCCTATTCAATTAATAAAAAAATTCATAAAAACTACTTTTACTACCTTCCCAAACCACAATGAGGTCATCTATGTAACGTTTAAATTTTTTTTATCTGTTTAAAAAAACTACTTTCTTCTATACATGTTTTTTCTACCATCCCCATATACAGGTTAGCAAAAACTGGTGCGCATTTCGCGCCCATCGCAGTCCCGTGGTATTGAATATAAAACTGGTCCTCAAATACAAAATAGTTGTGACTTAAAATATAACTTAAACTTTTAAAAATAAATTCCTTTTGACCATCAGGCATTAAAATATCAGTATGTAACATTTCTCCAATAACCTCCACTCCCTTTTCTTGTGGGATATTTGAATATAAAGACACCACATACATTGTGACCAACCATAAATTATCATTCCATTAAAAATTTTCTAAAAGCCCCAATAATTGTCCCGAATCTCTCAAATAAGATGGCAGGGCAGTAACATATTTTTGCAATATTCGATCTACATATTCTCCTAGATGACTCGTTAATGAATCATCTCCTGCTATTATTGGCCTCCCAGGGGGGTGCAGAGGATTTTTTTGTAATTTAGGCAAAAAATTAAAATATGGGGTGGCGGGGTTTTGAATTAATAAATATTCTTTTTCATTTTTATTTAATACTCCTTTTTCTGAGCCCTCTTTAATTAGTACTTCTAGTTCTTTTTTAAATGAAGGTGCAGGATCTGCTGACAATTTTTTATAATACACCGTATCTTCAATAATTCTTAGGGACTCTTCTAAATAATATGTTTTATCCATTAAAACAATTCCCCCCCCTTAATCCGCTTTTTTAATAACTATATTATCATTTTCTTTCAATTGCTTTATAATTTTGTTTTCTTTTTTTGATCTTTTTGCCCTTCCTACCCATTTCTGAGATGAACGATTACTTTCATTTTCAAAATCTAATTTTCTCTGATCATTCATAACCATCTCATAAAACGTTTCAACAAAATTCCCCCGACTATGTGTAGGGAAAAAATTGGATTTATTTTTCAGACCTGACTCTATAGGAGTATTGAGGAGTGTTTCTGTTAAAATATCAATATTTTCATAGTTTTCCAGGAATCTTTCTTCTTGTTCTACAGAATATATGTGAACTGGATCTTTGCGTGCTCTATTCTTCACCTGAAAAAATCTTTGTAAGGTTATTTTCCTTATAAACTCATTTAGATCTAAGTAAGCTTCAAAAAGATTCATATTTTCTTTAGGGCAATAGGTTAGTCCCTTTTTTAAAACTTCTAATTCCTCCCAAGTGACCATATGATTTGATAAGTTGAACACTCCTCCTCTCCTTAAACTGACACAGTCTGGGAATATTGATTCTTCTACACCTTGTCTTCTTTTCATTTTTTTGGATACGTTGCCCTCCTCGTTTTCTTCGTCTTCGTCTTCATCCAGTTGTAATCTCTTCTTCGTCTTCAATCTCCCGATTGGAGTGAAGAAATCGGTTTCTTTCGTTCTGTGTGTTTCTTGATGTTCCTTCCCCTGCTCTAATTCTATTTGTGATTTCACACTTAGGGCTTGCGCTAGTTGTATATCCTCCATTATTATTCTTGGGGTTTTCACTATCCTTTCCTCCATAATATGTTTTAATCTGGGCTCTGATAGAGCCCGGGGCAGCCCTAAAAAAAAACGGGGAGGGGGAAAAAATGCTTCATCTCCTCTCAATTCCCCTGGGCTCTGCATCCCCTCCCGTAATTCTACTTGTGCATTCCTGCATATATTGGGGGGTGTGAAATTTTTTATATTCAGTGTGTTTGAAAGATCTTCCAAAATTTCATTTTTATAAGGTACAGTATATGTTTATAAGGTGCGTTTTTTTGGGGTGCATTTTTGTTGGGTGCATTTTCATATGATGGATAATTATTTTTACTATAACTGGAATTGTAAAAAGTTCTTGTATAATTATACTGTTCCTTTTCATTACTCTTATCATATCTATTTGTTTTATTCACATATCGAGCACCACCTTTTTCTTAAGTAATCACTATTGTTGTCTTTTTTATAAGAATAATGATTAACAGTTTTATATCTTGAAATCATTATTTTTTTTTTTTTTAGGAAGTTGTCCCCCTTTTTTTACCCTTTGTGCCCAAGACAAATCTTGAGCGTCATTCACACTGGATAATGTGACTACAGTTTTTTTGGGAGTTAAAATAATATTTATTTCTACTTTTTTTATCTCAGCAAATTTTTCCCATTTCCATGGTGGTTCTTGAGTAGCAAAATCTCTCTGTATCTTTGTGATCTTTTTCTTACCGAGAGCTTTTTCTGTGTGAAAAATGATATCTCTTCCCTTTTTACTTAATTTGATTCCTATACTTTCTATGACACTTTTTTTCATTAGTGTAGTGCATAGACTCTGTCTTTTTTCAATCAACGCCTCTATCAGAAGCCTTGAACAAAAAGCCAGCTTGGAGTTCCAATTTTTTTACAAATTTTTCATCATTAGAAAAGCTGGGTTTTTGTTTCAATTGCAAGCCCTTAGGAATTTTCTCTTGCTGCAAATAATACTTCAAATATTCTATATCAATATCATGACGCATATAATCCTCAATATTCCTAATAAGCTGAAATTATTTTTCATCTGTAAGCTCTATACCTTCCGAAGAGGACTTAATTATACATTCCATACTAGTTACACTTATTTTTTTCACTTTAGGTACATCATACTTAGTTCCTCCCATGGAATTCAAAAATTCACAAAATCGCGCTCCCGCTCCCAAAGTTATTCTAAATTTTTAGATTTGGAAATACACATAAAAAATAATAAAATAAATACAAAAACGCACTTTAAATCAATAGATGCTAATGGGTACCTACATTTTAAAAGTAGTCATCTTAAAAGTTGGAAGGTGAATATACCTTTTGGCAACTTAATTGTATAAAGAGAAATTGTTCAGAAAATACATGTTATGAAGAACAAGCAAAAGTTATAGAAAAAAGATTTTTAGATAAAGGATACCCTGCGAAAATAGCAGAAGGGGCAAAGAGAAAAGCAGACAGTATAGCAAGAAGGGAACAAATAGATAAACAAAATGGTATTTCAAAAAAGAAAGATAATAAAAATGCGGAATACTGTACAGCATTTGTGTCACGGTATTCAGAAGATGCAAAAAAAGTAAAAAATATTATTAGAAAAAACTGGGATATATTAAAACAGGATACATTTTTAAACGAAGTGTTTGGTATTGAGAATTTTAAACCTAAATTTATCTATCGCAGAGCAAAAACAGTAGCCCAAAAAATAGCACCCTCATACCCTATTTTAAATAAAAAAAGAATTGAAAAAGGAACAATAAAACAAAAAGGTGCTTATAAATGTAATGAAAAAAGGTGTGGGACATGTACCGTATATGCCAGCGTATAAGACGACTGGGCGTATAAGACGACCCCCAACTTTTACACAGAAAATATAGAGTTTGGGATATACTCGCCGTATAAGACTACCCCTTTTTCAACACACACCAAAGAAAAATTTAAAAAGCATTAGATCTGATTTCAATATGGTAATTTTAATTCAAATAAGTATGACATGCTCTTTGTCATCAAACATGTAAAAATAAAACAGTGCAAGTGGATTAAACTTTTCCTAATTCACTCTTAAGCTGAAAGGAAGGGAAATACAATAAACCCATGGGAGCTTCCATGCTGTCAACCAAACTGGAACTAGGAGGAAGATAACGAACAATAGAGAGAGAGAGCATGTCCCTGGGAGTTAGCAACGACCATCATAACTGCTGGCATGAAAGATTCCTTTTAAAATCCTTCAAAATCCTCTTGTTCTTCATCTGATATCATGAGTACATCAATGACATCTTGTGATACATTTGTAAGGCAGTCATCGTATGGATCAAATTCAGTATCAGATGGTGTGGTCTCAGCTTCGGCTTCCACTTCATCTTCATCTTGCCACAAGTAGTCGTCCTCCATACCATCTAATGAATTTGATATGCCACACTTTTTGAAAGACTTGATTACTGTTTCTGCATCAATATCATTCCAGGCTTTTATGACAAACTGGCACAAAACATCCAACTGTGGAGCACGCATGTTTCCTCCTTTTGTGAATGACTTTTCGCCACTAACCATCCATTCATTCCACTGTTCTCGAATGCGATTTTTAAATGGCTTGCTTAGGCACACATCCAGTGGCTGTACCAACGATGTCAATCCTCCAGGAATAACTACTGCATCTCTGTTTAGTCTTGCAAGCCTTTGCTTAGTGCTGGGGGTTAAATGAGCCCTGAACATATCCCACACCAGTAGACTACGTTTTTGAATAAGTCCACCTGGTCGCCTGCTCCATACATTATCGAGCCATAGCTTTACCCCTTCTTCATCCATCCATCCTTTTTCATTCACATGTACAAAACAACCAACAGGGAACTTGAGTTTCGGCATTGTTTTGCGTATAAAAATAATCATTGGTCTCAGTTTGGCACCATCAGCTGTGCATCCTAGTACCACTGTAAAACTGGACTTCTCATGTCCTGTTGTTTTAATTAAAATTGCTTTTTCACCTTTTTGATGGACAGTTTTACTTCCAACCATATCAAAATTCATTGGAGTTTCATCCATATTTCCAATACTACTTAACGCATAGCCATGTTTAGTGCGCTGTTGTATGATGTATCGATGGAAGCTATTTACTTTGCTATCAAGATCTGCAGGTAATTTTTGGGCAATTTTTGTCTTTTGTCTCAGTACCATATTATGTCTTGCCATGAATCTACTGCACCAGGATGCAAAGCTGTTGCTCTGATCTGGGTTAGATTTGGCCCACTGAAGTGCAAACAAACGTATTTCATTTCTTGTCACTACATAACGATTTTGGTGATGCTCATTCACCATGTCTGCTACATGTTTTTTGAGTTCAGGCCAATGTGGGGTGCCTCTTCTTAATGCACACTTACCCCTTGGCATACTCTTTAATGCTTTTTCATTTGCTTTCCAGTCCCGAACCATCTTTTCTGTCACTCCATATTGTCTTGCAGCAGTGCAGTTATTATGTTCCATGGCAAAGTTTACAACTTTGAGTTTGAAACTGGCTTCATATTTCTTTCTTCTTGCTGGTGCAGCCATGATGGGGTTTTGACTGTTGGACATTTTTATACTGTACTTTATGTACTAAGACTGTATGAACAGGTACAGATGCTGGTGTTGTACTGTATGTGGTACCCATGGATGGTGGTGAGATGCAAGGATGTACTGCTCTTGGAGACAGGGAGGGCTGGGCAGGCAGGGAGAGGTGACCAATCCAAGGAGGCTTTGTATACAACAAACAGCCAATCACTGGTAAGGTACTGTACTGTACATCACTTGCCCTGATTGGTTGGTCTGGTTGTTGTACACAAAGCCTGCTTGGATTGGTCAGCTCTCCCTGCCTGCCCAGCCCTCCCTGTCTCCAAGAGCAGTAAATCCCACCCCCATCCCTGGGTACCTCTGCCATCCCTGAATCACACCACCATCCCTGAGTACCACTGCCATCCCTGCATCCCACCACCATCCCTGCATCCCACCACCATCCATAGGTACCACCGCCATCCCATGGTACCACCACCATCCCTGCATCCCACCACCTTCCTTGTCCTCCCTCCCGGCCTCCCAGACCCTAAACATGTGCCACCTATACCCTGAACATGTTTTTGTTATGTTATTCTTTATATTCACATATGCACATCTGCGGCACCTGTCAGGATTTGCATATGCATATATGCAAATTCCTGACGGATTCCGCACATGTGCATATGCACCGCACTTAGATACGTCGCATGGAGATCTCGCAAATGCGCAGGAGCAAAATGCGAGCGGCTGCGAGGATCCCGTGTATCCACGCCCGCCGCATGAAATCTCGCACATGCGCAGGAGTGAGA
The DNA here is from genome assembly GCF_029499605.1 of Hyla sarda. NCBI lineage: Eukaryota > Metazoa > Chordata > Amphibia > Anura > Hylidae > Hyla > Hyla sarda. Next base: position 329,455,001 of record NC_079190.1, read on the forward strand.
TGCGAGCGGCCGCAAGGATCCCGTGTATCCCCGCCCGCCGCATGGAGCGAAATGCGAGCCACCGGGAGGATCTTGTGCATCGGCACAGAGCGGCCGGGAGGATGGCGGTACAAGGGGCATACAAGTTACAGAGCAGGGGGGAGGCATACAAGGTACAGAGCAGGGGGGGCATATGCTGTGGGTTACAGTGCAGCTCTTTTCTAGGGCTCAAAAGCCGTCTTATACGCCGGTATATACGGTAGTTATATAGAAGATGGGACACAAAGTATAAAAAATGCAACAACAGGAGAAATGATTCCTATAAAAACATACTTGAGTTGTGCAAGTAATTTTGTGATCTATGTGTTAGAATGTCCATGCGGGACCCAATATGTGGGCTGCACATGTCAAACATTGCGTAAACGGATAAATTCACATAGATTTAACATTGAACATAAATATCCAAAGCTCAGCATTTCTCGGCACTTTGCAATGTACCATAATGCGGATCCAGGGTTACTACGGGTTATTCCCGTAGAACAGATAGCTGAGGGATTACAGAGATTTTCCACCCTATGCAAAAGAGAAAGCTTTTATATTTTCAAGCTGAACACTTTAGTCCCGAATGGTTTTAATGAGTGTATTGAACGTCCGCAATAACTAATGTTTTTTTTTTAGATTTTTTTAGATTATTTATATCTTTTTGTACATCACCCTATGAGAAAGTGTTTCCGGGGTTAAGAAGGTCAAAGGAAGGTGTATAAAGAGGATCATTGATCCAAGAAAAACTGTATCCCTGAGGAAGGGGAATAATCCCCGCAACGCGTCGGATCCATATGTACTAGTACACTATTATTTTATGTTTGTTTTAAATGTAATAATAAATTGTTACCTTGCAAACGGAATATCAGTTGGTTGCATTCCTCATTGGAGAAAGGCCGGCTACTCCCAAGCCATCTGGTGAAAAGGATCAAGGCTCTGATCTCAAAGTCTGCAGGACAGGGGGGGGGGTTATTGGACAAAAAAACCCTCTCAGTGAAGTAAGTGGAAAACCTAAATCACTGCATGTGTTTGTGTGCAATATTGATCTGGTCCGCTCTCCCATTTTTTGGATTTTTTTCTTGCTACCATAAGAAAAGAGAGAGAGAGAGAGAGAGAGAGAGAGAGAGAGAGAGAGAGAAGACTTAGCAGTATTTCCCTTACACTACTTCTGTAGTTTCTAACTTCTGATAAATTTCTACTAACATTTCTAGTATAATTCTGACTTCATTACTCTTTTTCACTGGAAGACTTTTCATGACAATAGTATATTGTTGTCTTTTATCTGTTATCTTGACTTTTCCATTTGCCCTCAATTTCCCAGCACAGAATGGTATGAAATTTTGAAACTATATCATGAACCATCAAACAATTTGATATCCAGTTCAGGTATATTGATTTGTCTGAACTGAGCCATGGGATTTATTTATCTCCACCTGATTGATTTTGTAATGTTTTTTATTCTTAGTATGACGACAGTGGCACAATAGCTAGCACTGTTCCCTTACAGCCTTGGATCCTAAATTTAAATCTGACTAAGGGCAATATTGGAAGTTTGAGATTAATAAATGAAAAATAATAAACTTTCTTAATATTTGGATAAATGAAGGGTTTAGTGCACAGATAGGATTGTGTCTCCAATGTCCTAGGCAAGCATACACATGTTGCAAATAAAACATAATGGGATATTACAAAAAATATGTGTACTAATATAACAAGAGCCAGATTTATAGCTCAACCCTACACCCCCCCTCCTCATTCGCCCCACAGAAATAGTGAAAAAAAATGAGAAAACCTATTTTTTTATTGAAAACAAAGAAAACATAATAATAGTTGTTTCAAATTAAAGTTTAGCATGTTGCTAGCGATTACAGAAGATTCCCTGCTAGGCTTTCTGCATAGCGCTTTGCAGAATTCTGTTTATACTTTAATAATCAAATATTCCAACTGCCAAGTCAGGTTAGTGCCTGCATTCTTTTTGTACTATGTGAAACTAACCATGCACCATGTATTGAGGTAAGAGTATACTGGGAGTTGTTGTTTTACTCATCATTGCCACAAGCCCAGGCAGAATATACAATGATATCATTGATGTATAGGTGATGTCTTCTCTGTAGTTTTCTTCTTCATCTAGTCCAGACCATAATAACTTCTGTCAGCTACTATATGTCTCGACTTTGCAGCATTTGCCACTCAGAAATCTTTGGCTCTTCCCTTTGGCAGCAGATCCTCATCCTGTATACTAAGACAAGAGCCTCATAGTGTCAAACAATGTGTCCACTGTATATAATACTGACACACACTTTTACCCCCAATACTGCCATATACAGTACCTATGAATTCTGCTACACACTGTGCACTTGAATGTAAAAATGCCACACACTGTGTCCCCTGAATGTAATACTGCCTTACACTGTGCCCCCTGAATGTAATACTTCCTCACACTGTGGTCCCTAAATATAATCCTACCAAACTCTGTGCTCTCTGAATATGACCCTGCCACTCACCATGTCCCCAGGATATAACCATGCCACACACTGTCCCCTTTGAATAGAATACTGCCTCACACTTTCTCCCCAGTTTGGCTGAATCCCACCCCTGTACTGTCTGCCTCCAGACCCCTCTGTCTCCTCCTGCAGACTTCTTTGTCCCCTCCAGAATCCTCTGCCCCTCTTCAAAACCCTCTTTCCTTTCTTCAGACCCATGTGCCCTCCCCTTTAGAATACTCTCTTCTCTCAAGACTCCTCTGTTCTTCTTCATATCCATCTTTCCCTCCTCCAGACTCCTTTGTCCTCCCCTTTAGAATACTATGTCCTCTCCAAACTCATGTTTCTCTCTAGACCAATCTGCCCTTTTCTAGACCTCTCTGCTATGGCCCCTTAAGATTTCTCAGTCCTCCTTCAGATTCCACTGTCCTCTTTCAAACCTCTCTGTCCTCCTTAGAACCCTTTGCCCCACATTCAGATGCCTCTGTGCCTATTCAGACCCCTTTGTGCCCATTCAGACTCATCTGTCCCCTATTCCAGTGACCTCTGTCCCCATTTCAGATCACACTCTCCCCCAGACCCCTCTGCCTCCAATTCAGACCCATCTGTCCCCCATTGAGATCTTTTTTTCACACCCTTCTGACTGACAAGCACAATGTCTCTACAGGCAGGCCTGTCAGCTGGGGGGTCTGCAGGATACAGTAAGGAGAGGCTGCAGAGTGTAACAGTCTGTAAATTTATGTCATATCATTGGTACAGTAGCGGTACCCCTGTACTGTGTCCTCCTACCCCCAGTAAGTGTAGTTAGCACAGTAGTGAGCACAGGATGTAAGTGGACATTGGAACTGAATCACCTCTCCGGTATTTGACACCCAGAGAGTCCTGATGCTGGCACTGCTTTCCTCACCAACATACACACAACCACTGATGATGCACAGTTATGATGGAAGGTGGAGTCAGCACATCAGTTAGTACAGACTATAAGAGTATGCCAGTACAATGGTGTGGTAGTGGTGCCCCTGTACAAAGTACAGACTGGGTTTAACAGATTGGACAGCATTTTCTATGTGACAGGTTCCCTTTAACTCCTTGGGGACGAAGGGCGTATCCATACCCTCCGTATTTCCGATCACTGCCGCTCGCCGGGCGGTGATCGGACCGGGATGCCTGCTGATATCTATCAGCAGGCATCCCGTGGCAATGCCTAGGGGGGTCCTGAGACCCCCCCATATCGGCGATCGCAGCAAATCGCAGGTCAATTCAGATCTGCGATTTGCCGCGATCCGGGCAAATCGGGTCACTGGTGACCCGATCTCCCAGAAAATAAGACTGATCAGAGCTGTCAGAGACAGCTCCGACCAGCCTACAGCAAAGGAGCGAGGTGGCAATGTTGCCACCCCCTCCAATCCCCTGCCATTGGTCGATCAGGCTGACCACCAATGGCAGGAGGGGGGCAGAGGGTTAGAGTTCATTTCCCCCCGCTCTGCGCACCGATCGAAGTCGGTACAGAGCAGGGGGAACACTGGCGGCGAGGGGGGGGGGGGACATAGCCCGGCTTACCCGGACCAGCATCGGCGGCGGAGGCGGCAGCAGGAACTAGCGGCGCGAGCAGGAGGAGCGGCGGCCGGAAAGTGCGGCTGAGAAGGCTGCAGTGAAGATCGCGATAAGTGATCTTCACTGTGGCCTTCTAAAAGCTGCAAAACTACAACTCCCAGCATGCCCAGACAGCCAAAGGCTGTCTGGGCATGCTGGGGGTTGTAGTTTTGCAACATCTGGAGGGTCACAGTTTGGAGACCACTGTGTAGTGGTCTCTAAATTGTGGTCCTCTAGATGTTGCAAAACTACAACTCCCAGCATGCACTGACTGTCTGGGCATGCTGGGAGTTGTAGTTTTGCAACATCTGAAGTGGCACAGTTTGGAGACCACTGGTCTCCAAACTGTAGCCCTCCAGATGTTGCAAAACTCCCAGCATGCCCAGACAGTCAGGGATGCTGGGCGTGTAGTTCTGCAATATCTGGCCCTTCAGATGTTGCAGAACTACAACTCCCAGCATGCCTGGAGGGCTACAGTTTGGAGGCCACTGTTCTTCCCCAGTTGTTGCATAACTACAACTCCTAGCATGCCCAGACTGTCCAGGCATGCTGGGAGTTGTGAAGGGCCAGATATCTGGCCCTTCAGATATCTGAAGGGCCAGATATTGCAGAACTACACGCCCAGCATCCCTGATTGTCTGGCAGTGATGGGAATTGTAGTTTTGCAACAGCTGTAGGCACACTGTTTGGGAAACACTGAGCTAGAGTCTGTTTCCTAACTCAGTGATTCCAACCCGTGTGCCTCCAGCTGTTGCAAAACTACAACTCCCAGAGTGCACTGACAGACCGTACATGCTGGGAGTTGTAGTTTGGCAACAGCTGGAGGCACATGGGTTGGAATCACTGAGCTAGAGTTTGTTTTCTAACTCAGTGGTTCCCCACCAGTGTGCCTACAGCTGTTGTAAAACTACACCTCCCAGCATGTACGGTCTGTCAGTGCATTCTGGGAGTTGTCATTTTGCCACAGCTGAAGGTTTGGGGCACCCCCCCTCCCCCATATGAATGTACAGGGTACATTCACACGGGCGGGTTTACAGTGGGTTTCCTTCAAGGAAACTTACTGTGAACCCCTGCCTGTGTGAATGTACCCTAAAAACACTACACTACACTAACAAATAATAAAAAGTAAAACACTACACATACACCCCCTTACACGTCGCCCCCCCCCCCCCCAATAAAAATGAAAAACGTCTCACACAACAGTGTTTCCTAAACGGCGCCTCCAGCTGTGGCAAAACCATAACTCCCAGTGTTGCCGGAGAGCCATAGACTGTCCTGGCAGGCTGGGAGTCTTGCAACAGCTGGAGGCACCCTGTGGGAGACACTACTGTAGGGTTTTGGTGGAGACAAGCCCCATCCTTGTAACCGGGTACACCCCTACTGCAAATTCCTTATTCAGGCCTCAAATGCGCATGGCGCTCTCTCACTTCAGAGCCCTGTCGTATTTCAAGGCAACAGTTTAGGGCCACATATGGCCAAAAATTCAAAAACTGGGTCTACAAGAACATGCGAGTGTAAAAAATTAAGATTTTAAATTTTCTCCTTCACTTTGCTGCTATTCCTGTGAAACACCTAAAGGGTTAACAAACTTACTGAATGTCATTTTGAATACTTTGAGGGGTGCAGTTTTTATAATGGGGTCATTTATGGTGTATTTCTAATATGAAGGCCCTTCAAATCCACTTCAAAACTGAACTGGCCCCTAAAAAATTCTGATTTTGAAAATGTTGTGAAAAATTGCTTCTGAACTTTTAAGCCCTCTGATGTTTTCCAAAAGTAAAAACATGTCAACTTTATGATGCAAACATAAAGTAGACATATTGTATATGTGAATCAAAATATTATTTATTTAGAATGTTTATTTTCCTTACAAGCAGAGAGCTTCAAAGTTGGAAAAATGCAAAATTTTCAATTTTTTCATCAAATTTGGGGATTTTTCACCAAGAAAGGATGCAAGTTACCGTAAAATTTTACCACTATGTTAAAGTAGAATATGTCACGGAAAAACTATCTCGGAATCAGAATGAAAAGTAAAAGCATCCCAGAGTTATTAATGCTTAAAGTGACAGTGGTCAGAATTGCAAAAAAATTTTCCCGTCCTTAGGGTTATAATGGGCTCCGTCCCCAAGGAGTTAAGCATGCAGTATTATATGAATACTGGAGAGTTGTAAAAAAGTATATATGAATAATGAACAGTTCCACCCATTTTAGTATGTTCTGTATTATATATAATGTATATTTGGCAACAACAGTTAAAACACTTCTTATATCAGTGGTGATAAACATCATGTTGATTTTTGCAGTTAGCCTTGAACTATACCTGGTTTTCTATTGTAAGTGATAATCACAGAATCATTGAAGGTGCTTGTCTGCTGATAGATAGATAGATGCCACTGGCTCAACAATAACATACACTTAGCTACTGACTGTGCGAATCAACGTGAAAGATATTGATTTTAGAATGACCTTGACCTGACACATGCATCTAACTCTAGAATAAACATATCCTTTCCATGTACCTTTATTAGAATGGCATTAGTTACACAAGAAAATATTGAAGCATCCAAAATGCCTTTTCAAGGTCAGGTTCCAATGTAATTTAAAGTTGACTGTGATAATGGCTCTATCAGTCATACAAGCCATGCTAGACATTGAGTGACAGCTAAGCTCAGTGGATGACATATGTAGGGTCATTCCCATGTAATCATGGAGTCAGAAACAGTGACATTTTTCATTGCCAGAGAAGGTAGAATTTAGAAGAAAACAAATTAAATGTTCAATATTTAGTATATAAATATATATGTGACCACACAAATAACTTTAACAAATTTTTAAACCTTCATTGAAATTCACTGATGCAAAAAGTGGGGCTGTATAGGTTTAACTTTTCAATAGATCTCACTGTCTAAAAGAACAATTAAAATTCCTATTTTTGTAGCATAGGGGGTTAACTAATTAACTATCACTGAACAGTCCATGGAAAGGAAGATAGCAGATACTAGGTATAAAAATTTATGGCTGTCATTAGGGATGAGTGAATCGAATCTGAAGAATTTGAATTTGTAACGAATGCAAATATCGCCACGATTCGATCGAGCGAATCGCTTCATTAAACTCCATTTAGTGCGGTCCAGGCTCCAGGGGCCGGGCATCTTTAATGGCGGATCCACATGTGAGGACATGGGGCAAGGAATCCTGGGAAGGCGGGAACAAGGGTCGGCGGGATGACCCTGAATCACATGCAGCATGCAGCCTATCAGCAGCCAGCCACCCCTGTGATGTTATAGCCCTATATAATCAGCAGCCATCTTGCGACCAGTCACATCAGCATTCTATTACACAGAGAGAGGGACAGACAGCAGTGTTTGTTGCACAGAAAAGCATTTTTACAGCAGCGATTCACCTCCCAGTCACATCAGCGTTCTATCGCAGAGAGGGACAGAGAGCAGTGTGTTGCACAGAAAAGCTTTTTTACAGCAACAATTCACCTCAAGCCCAAATCCAGCCTAGAAGTACTGATAGGGAAGGGAATGAGATTGAGAGAGAGTGCAATTTTGGGTGTAGTACACAACAATAGTGATGTCGCGAACATAAAATTTTCGGTTCGCGAACGGTGAACGTGAACTTCTGCAATTGTGACTTCAATGGGCAGGCGAATTTTAAAACCCACAGGAACTCTTTCTGGCCACAATAGTGATTTAAAAGTTGTTTCAAGGGGACTAATACCTTGACTGTGGCATGCTGGAGGGGGATCCATGGCAAAACTCCCATGGAAAATTACATAGTTGATGCAGAGTCTGGTTTTAATCCATAAAGGGAATAAATCACCTATTATTTCTAATTTCTTTGGAATAACATGCTTTAGCCCCCTTTAGGCATCACATAGAGCCTCCCTTTAGACATCACATTGTTAGATCCCCCCCTTTAGGCAGCACATTGATTCCCCCATATTAGGCAGCACATAGTTAGAGCCCCCCTTTAGGCAGCACATTGATTCCCCCATATTAGGCAGCACATAGTTAGAGCCCCCCTTTAGGCAGCACATAGGTAGAGCCTCCCTTTAGGCAGCACATAGTTAGATTCCCCATATTAGGCCGCACATAAAAAGTGCAGCACCAGAGGCCAGAAAAATTAGGCATGTACACATGGCTGAAAAATAAGAACAAGCGCATATCCAAGAGTCCGGAAGACTCTATAATGCAGGACGGAGAAACAGACAAAGAAATTATTTTCTAAATAAAATGTTTCAGCAAATAAAGAAACAGAGTTCATTCCTCTCTGTATTTTATTTTTGAAAATTTAAGTTTAAAAATCACACGCAACAAGCGTTCCTTGGTGTAATGGTTAGTACTCTGGAAAATTCAAGTTTAAATTATCAGAAAGTCCAGAAGACTCTATGATGCAGGACGGTGAAAATCACAGAGAAATCCTTTTCCAAATAAAATTTTTCATCAAATCAAGATGAAAGCAGCGGCCAGAAAAATTGCAGCAGCAGAAAAAGTGCAGCACCAGAGGCCAGAAAAATTAGGCATGTACACATGGCTGAAATATAAGAACAAGCGCATATCCAAGAGTCCAGAAGACTCTATAATGCAGGACGGAGAAACACACAAAGAAATAATTTTCTTAATAAAATTTTTCATCAAATAAAGAAACAGAGTTCTCCCCTCTCTGTATTTTACTTTTGAACATTTAAGTTCAAAAAATCACACGCAACAAGCGTTCCTTTGTGTAATGGTTAGTACTCTTGAAAATTCAAGTTTAAATTATCGTAAAGTCCAGAAGACTCTATAATGCAGGATGGTGAAAAACACAAAGAAATCCTTTTCAAAATAAAAGGGTCCCTCAACAGGCACGACAGCATGAAAGACCCCATTTGCTCAAGGTTGGATGCCGAGCTACTCATATCCCGTTCCTCGTCCTCAGTGATGTCAGGGAAGGTATCATCTTCTTCCCCCAGCCATGTACAAATCCACGGGAATCAGATAGGTGACAATGAGCACCCAGGGATGCCTGTTGTGGTTGGTCTTCCTCCTCCTCTTCAAAGCCACATTCCTCCTCTGACTCCTTTTCCTAACAATCCTCTTCCAGCGTTGCCGCAGGTGCAGCAAGCGATGCTGATAAGGCTGTTTCTGGTGGTGATGGTGACCACAACTCTTCCTCTTCACGCTCATCTACTGGCTGATCCAGCACTCTTCGCAGGGCACGCCCCAGGAGGAAAACAAATGGTATGATGTCGCTGATGGTGCCTTCGGTGCGACTGACTAGGTTTGTCACCTCCTCAAAAGGACGCATGAGCCTACAGGCATTGCGCATGAGCGTCCAGTAAAGTTGCAAAAAAATTCCCAGCTCCGCAGATGATGTCCTAGCACCCCGGTCATACAAATATTCTTTAACGGCTTTTTCTTGTTGGAGCAGGCGGTCGAACATTGGGAGTGTTGAATTCCGAAGTGTTGGGCTGTCGCAAATCAAGCGCCTCACTGGCATGATGGACAGAGATGTCAGCAGAGAGTACCCAAAAAATTTGGCATGTACATATGGCTGAAAAATTTGGTATTGTTGCAGCCGCTGCTGTAGCAGCAGCCAAAAAAATTTCTGTTTGTTTCCCAGCCAGAAAGTGCCCTAAAACATTGCGGCTTGAACCATAGTTGGTGGCGGATAAGTCATGCAAGTCATCCTTGGTCTCACCAAACCCAGACGGAACGTGATTGGTCGGATTCTTCAAAAAAGAGTTGCCACCGATGCCTCTTGGAATTCACCAAAGAGGAAATACACGTCTCATCCATGATTGGTCGCCGCCCGGAACTGCCCAGCAGCGATTGGTCGAATTCTTCAAAAAAGATTTGCCGCCGATGCCTCTAGGAATCCCCCAAAGAGGAATTATATGTCTTTAACCTGATTGGTCACCGCCCGGACCGGCCCAGCAGTGATTGGCTGAAAGATTTGAAAGACATCCTGCCGCCACCAGCGGCAAAGACTTGCAACCTGAACTCATACGTCCCCTCTCTGATTGGCTCACTCGACATCCCGAACAGCCAATCAGAGTTAAGCCTACCATTCCCATGCCCATCTTTGGATGACATCCCCTGACCGACTTTTTCCTATGACAGCGTTACTGTACACAGCCATGTACGGCACGTTCCTGATTGGTTGCCCCCATACCATCCAGCAGCGAGCGACCAATCAGCTTCAAGAGGCCCGTCTTCATTCAAAATCCACCGCGGCAACCCTGCACAGCATCACCAGGTTTACCCAATGCGCAGTGTAGGTGATATACCTGCCCTGACCATGCTTTGCAGACCAGGTATCAATGGTCATATGGACCCTTGCCCCAACACTGTGTGCCAGACATGCCATTACTTCCTGTTGCACAATCGAGTACCGGTTGGGGATTGCCTTTTGTGCAAAGAAATTTTGGCTGGGTACCTTCCACTGTGGTGTCCCAATAGCTAAAAAAAAATTTTTGCTATTTTTTTTAAATTAATTTTTTAAAAGCTGGCGGGCTATGAGTTGAGACAAGCCAGCTGTCAGACACCGGGCTAGTGGTGACCTTGTGACATTGTCATCTTACGCTCAAACATGTCCTTGACAGACGTAGACGTAGGCCTGACACACACGCTTGCAGACAACTAACTGCTATTACAGTCAAAATAGAATTTTTTTTAAATTTACACAACTTTCACACCACATATGATTTGCACTAGTGTGACAATGAGCCCAGCAGGCCCAAAAACTCCCAAGTGTGAAGTGAACTGACTGATTTTATTTCACAGCCAAAAAAGTTTTTTTTTTTTTTTAAATTTACACTACGGTCACCCCAAAAATGATTTGCACTAGTGTGACAATGAGCCCAGCAGGCCCAAAAACTCCCAAGTGTGAAGTGAACTGACTGATTTTATTTCACAGCCAAAAAAGGTATTTTTTTTTCAAATTTACACTATGGTCGGTCACCCCAAAGATGATTTGTACTAGTGTGACAATGAGCCCTAAGGGCCAAAAGACTCCCAAGTGTGAAGTGACTGATTTTATTTCACAGCCAAAAAAGTTTTTTTTTTTCTAATTTACACAACTGTCAACCCACATATGATTTGCACTAGTGTGACAATGAGCCCAGCAGGTTCAAAAACTCCCAACTGTGACGGGAACTGACTAGTTTTATTTCACAGCCAAAAAAGGTATTTTTATTTTTTATTTGCACAAGTGTCGCACAAAATGTGATTTGCACTAGGCTGACACAATTAGCCCTGCTGGCAAAAAAAACTCACAACTGTGACGTGAACTGACTGGTTTTATTTCACAGCCAAAAAAGGTAATTATTTTTTTTTTTACTTTGCACAAGTGTCACACCAAATGTTATTTGCACTAGGGTGACACAATTAGCCCTGCAGGTAAAAAAAAACTCACAACTGTGACGTGAACTGACTGGTTTTATTTCATAGCCAACAAAGGTATTTTTTCATTTTTATTTGCACAAGTGTCACATCAAATGTGATTTGCACTAGGGTGACAATGAGCAAAAAAGGTTGCCAGTGGAGATCCCCTTTTAACCCCTTGGGGACGGAGCCCATTATGACCCTAAGGACGGGAGCATTTTTTGCAAATCTGACCACTGTCACTTTAAGCATTAATAACTCTGGAATGCTTTTACTTATAAATTTGATTCCGAGATTGTTTTTTCGTGACATATTCTACATTATGTTAGTGGTAAATTTTCGGCGATACTTGCATCCTTTCTTGGTGAAAAATTTTAAAATGTCATGAAAAATTTTAAAATTTTGCATTTTTCTAACTTTGAAGCTCTCTGCTTATAAGGAATATGGATATTACAAATAAATTATATATTGATTCACATATACAATATGGCTACTTTATGTTTGCATCATAAAATTGATGAGTTTTTACTTTTGGAAGACACCAGAGGGCTTCAAAGTTCAGCAACAATTTTCCAATTTTTCGCAAAATTTTCAAAATCGGAATTTTTCAGGGACCAGTTCAGGTTTGAAGTGGATTTGAAGGGTCTTCTGGTTAGAAATACCTGATAAATGACCCCATTATAAAAACTGCACCCCTCAAAGTATTCAAAATGACATTCAGTAAGTGTGTTAACCCTTTAGGTGTTTCACAGGAATAGCAGCAAAGTGAAGGAGAAAATTCAAAATCTTCATTTTTTACACTGGCATGTTCTTGTAGACCCAGTTTTTGAATTTTTACAAGGGGTAAAAGGAAAAAAATCCTCTCAAAATTTGTAACCCAATTTCTCTCGAGTAAGAAAATACCTCATATGTGTATGTCAAGTGTTCGGCGGGCGCAGTAGAGGGCACAGAAGCGAAGGAGCAACAATGGGATTTAGGAGAGTGAGTTTATCTGAAATGGTTTTTGGGGGGCATGTCCCATTTAGGAAGCCCCTATGGTGCCAGGACAGCAAAAAACCCCACATCGCACACTATTATGGAAACTACACCCCTCAAGGAACGTAACAAGGGGTACGGTGAGCCTTAACACCCGACAGGTGTTTGACAACTTTTTGTTAAAGTCGGATGTGTAAATGAAAAAAAAATATTTTTCCACTAAAATGCTGGTTTTTCCCCAAATTTAACTTTTTTACAAAGGGTAATAGGAGAAAATGCCCACCAAAATTTGTAACCCCATTTCTTCTGAGTATGGAAATACCCCATGTTTGGACGTCAAGTGCACTGCGAGCGAACAACAATGCTCAGAAGAGGAGGAGCGCCATTGAGCTTTTAGAGAGATAATTTGTTTGGAATGGAAGTCGGGGGCCATGTGCATTTACAAAGCCCCCCGTGGTGCCAGAACAGTGGACCCCCCCCCACATGTGACCCCATTTTGGAAACTACACCCCTCACGGAATGTAATAAGGGGTACAGTGAGCATTTACACCCCACTGGTGTTTGACAGATCTTTGGAACAGTGGGCTGTGCAAACAAAAAAATTTAATTTTTCATTTTCACGTACCACTGTCCCAAAAATCTGTCAGACCCCTGTGGGGCGTAAATGCTCACTGTACCCCTTATTACATTCCGTGAGGGGTGTAGTTTCCAAAATGGGGTCACATGTGGGTATTTATTTTTTTGCATTTATGTCAGAACCGCTGTAAAATCAGCCACCCCTGTGCAAATCACCAATTTCGGCCTCAAATGTGCATAGTGCGCTCTCACTCCTGAGCCTTGTTATGCGCCCCCAGAGCATTTTATGCCCACATATGGGGTATTTCCGTACTCAGGAGAAATTGCGTTACAAATTTTGTGAAAATAAAAAGTAAAGGGCAACACCAGCATGTTAGTGTAAAAATTTTTTTTTTGACACTAACAGGCTGGTGTAGACCCTAACTTTTCCTTTTCATAAGGGGTAAAAGGAGAAAAAGCCCCCCAAAATTTGTAGTGCAATTTCTTCCGAGTACGGAAATACCCCATATATGGCCCTAAACTGTTTCCTTGAAATACGACAGGGCTACAAAGTGAGAGCGCCATGCGCATTTGAGGACTAAATTAGGGATTGCATAGGGGTGGACATAGGGGTATTCTACGCCAGTGATTCCCAAACAGGGTGCCTCCAGCTGTTGCTAAACTCCCAGCATGCCTGGACAATCAGTGGCTGTCCGGAAATGCTGGGAGTTGTTGTTTTGCAGCAGCTGGAGGCTCCATTTTGGAAACACTGCCGTACAATACGTTTTTCATTTTTATTAGGGGGGCAGTGTAAGGGGGTGTATATGTAGTGTTTTACTCTTTATTAGGTGTTAGTGTAGTGTAGTGTTTTTAGGGTACATTCACACTGGCGGGTTACGGTGAGTTTCCCGCTAGGAATTTGCGCTGCTGCGAAAAATTTGCCGCAGCTCATACTTGAAGCAGGAAACTTGCTGTAAACCCGCCCGTGTGAATGTACCCTGTACATTCACATGGGGGGGGGGGGGCAAACCTCCAGCTGTTTCAAAACTACAACTCCCAGCACGCACGGTCTGTCAGTACATGCTGGGAGTTGTAGTTTTGCAACAGCTGGAGGCACACTGGTTGGAAAACCTTCAGTTAGGTTCTGTTACCTAACTCAGTATTTTCCAACCAGTGAGCCTCCAGCTGTTGCAAAACTACAACTCCCAGCATGCACGGTCTGTCAGTACATGCTGGGAGTTGTAGTTTTGCAACAGCTGGAGGCACACTGGTTGGAAAACCTTCAGTTAGGTTCTGTTACCTAACTCAGTATTTTCCAACCAGTGAGCCTCCAGCTGTTGCAAAACTACAATTCCCAGCATATCTAATCACAGAAGGGCATGCTGGGAGATGTAGTTATGCAACAGCTGGAGGTACGCAACTACAACTCCCAGCATGCCGAGACAGCTGTTTTCTGTGCTGGCATGCTGGAGTGGGCATTTGTAGTTTTGCAACATCTGGAGTGCTACAATTTAGAGACCACTGAACAGTGATCTCCAAACTGTGGACCTCCAGATGTTGCAAAACTACAACTCCCAGCATGCCCAGACAGCAAACAGCTGTGTGGGCATGCTAGGAGTTGTAGTTTTGCAAGATCTAGAGGGCAGTATAGAGATCACTGTGCAGTGGTCTCTAAACTGCAGACCTCCAGCTGTTGCAAAACTACAAATTCCAGCATGCCCACACAGCAAACAGCTGTCTGGGCATGCTGTGAGTTGTAGTTTTGCAACATCTGGAGGGCTACAGTCTAGAGACCACTATAGTGGTCTCAGACTGTAGCCCTCTAGATGTTGCTAGGCAACTACTCACCGGCTTCCATCGCATCCGGAAGCCGTCCTCTCCTGCCGCACGCCGCCGCAGATCTCCGTCGCCGCCCGCCGATCTCAGTCGCTCCGCTGCCTCCGGAGGGGTAAGTGGACGTCGGCGCCCGGTCCTCTTCGTTTTCCCCGTCCTGCCCCGCCTATTGTGGGAGGGCAGGACGGGGAAAACGAAAGTAAACCCCTCCGCCCCAGATCTGCTATTGGTGGTCGCGTCTAGACCACCAATAGCAGAGATAGGAGGGGTGGAAACCCTGCCACCTCACTCCTATCGCTTTAGGGGGATCGTGGGTGTCTTAGACACCCGCTATCCCCCTTCTATTCCGGGTCACCGGGTCACCATAGACCCGTAATGACCCGGCATCGGCGCAAATCGCAAGTGTGAATTCACTTGCGATTTGCGCCGATCGCCGACATGGGGGGGTCTAATGACCCCCCTGGGCATTTGCACGGGGTGCCTGCTGATAGATATCAGCAATCACCCCGGCCCGGTCCCCGCGGGGGCCAAAATTCCCACGGGCGTATGGATACGCCCTTCGTCCTTAAGTACCAGGACGCAAGGACGTATGCATACGCCCTTCGTCCCCAACAGGTTAAGCAGAGGTCCCCAACCAGGGTGCCTCCAGCAGTTGCAAGACACACGGACTGAACTTATAGCACTTTTAATACTGTAGTTAGTTGCTTGAAGGAAATTAAGTTTTACACTGGAGTACCCCTTTTAACCAGCGGTTCCCTCCCAACCAGGGTGCCTCCAGCTGTTGCAAGACACACGGACTGAACTTTGTAGCCCTTTTAATACTGTAGTTAGTTGCTTGAAGGAACTTAAGTTTTACACTGGAATACCCCTTTTAACCAGCGTTCCCCTTCCCAACCAGGGTGCCTCCAGCTGTTGCAAGACACACGGACTGAACTTATAGCCCTTTTAATACTGCAGTTAGTTGCTTGAAGGAACTTAAGTTTTACACTGGAGTACCCCTTTTAACCAGCGGTCCCCTCCCAACCAGGGTGCCTCCAGCTGTTGCAAGACATGGACTGATATTTGAGCCCTAAAAAGGGATTTTTTGGGTGCTGTCCTTAAAGCAGATGTTAGACTAGTGCTTCAGGAGTAGAGTGGACCCTGAATACACCACCTAGCAGCAACCTAGCTATCGCTTTCCCTATTACAGCAGGAGAAGCTTCTCTGTCCCTCCACTTTCTAAGCCTGCAGCATGCCGAATGAAGGTAAAATGGAATCCGTGCAGGAGGTAGGAGGGTCTGGAAGGGAGGGACTGCTGCTGATTGGCTGTAATGTGTCTGCTTACTCTGACTCACAGGGTCACAGTTTACCACAATTTCAAAGTATAGGGGGCGGATTGAACTTCACATACGCAATGCGAACGCGAACATGCTCAGTTTGCCGGGATCTGTTCGTGAGCGAACAATTCGCAACATCTCTACACAACAACTGTGTGCTGCAGCACTGATGTGTACAACAACTGAAAAGCTAATAGTAGCCAGCCAGTTAGGGTGAGCAGAGCACTAAAACCATATTGTCCTCTATTAAGTGTAACCGGTGCGTTCATCTAAGTGGTGTACCGTTTTGTTCCTGTTAAAGTCTTAAGGGCATAGATACTGTGAAAGGCCAGGCAAAAGTAAGGACCAGAGCGTTTTTTGCACATGTGACCACTTCATTTTAAACATTAATAACTCTGGAATGCTTTTAGTTATCATTCTGATTCCGAGATTGCTTTTTCGTGACATATTCTACTTTAACATAGTAGAACATTTTTGGGCTAACTTGCATCCTTTCTTGGTGAAAAATCCCAAAATGTCATGAAAAATGTGAAAATTTAGCATTTTTCTAACTTTGAAGCTTTCTGCTTGTAAGGAAAATGTACATTACAAATATTTATTTTTTGATTCACATATATCACATATATTCACATTCATCATAAAATTGACGAGTTTTTACTTTTGGAAGCCACCAGAGGGCTTCAAAGTTCAGCAGCAATTTTCCAATTTTTCACAAAATTTTCAAACTTGATATTTTTCAGGGACCAGTTCAGTTTTGAAGTGGATTTGAAGGGTCTTCATATTAGAAATACCCCTAAATGACCACATTATAATAACTACACCCCCCAAAGTATTCAAAATGATATTCAGTCAGTGTTTTAATCCTTTAGGTGTTTCGCAGGAATAGCAGCAACGTGAAGGAGAAAATTCAAAATCTTCATTTTTTACACTCGCATGTTCTTGTAGACCCAATTTTTGAATTTTTGCAAGTGGTAAAAGGAGAAAATTTTTACTTGTATTTGTAGCCCAATTTCTCTCGAGTAAGCACATACCTCATATGTCTATGTAAAGTGTTCGGCGGGCGCAGTAGAGGGCTCAGAAGCGAAGGAGCGACAAGTGGATTTTGGAGAGAACATTTTTCTGAAATGGTTTTTGGGGGGCATGTCACCTTTAGGAAGCCCCTAGGGTGTCAAAAAAGAAAAAAAAAA
This sequence comes from Hyla sarda, assembly GCF_029499605.1. NCBI lineage: Eukaryota > Metazoa > Chordata > Amphibia > Anura > Hylidae > Hyla > Hyla sarda. Next base: position 329,472,337 of record NC_079190.1, read on the forward strand.
CACATGGCATACCATTTTGGAAACTAGACCCCTCGGGCAATGTAACATGGGATAAAGTGAGCCTTAATAACCCACAGGTGTTTCATGACTTTTGAAAATGTAAAGAAAATATATATATTTTACCTAAAATGCTTGTTTTCCCAAAAAATTTACATTTCCAAAAAGGGTAATAGCAGAAAATACCCCCCAAAATTTGAAGCCCAATTTCTCCCGATTCAGAAAACAACCCATATGGGGGTGAAAAGTGCTCTGCTGGTGCACTACAGGTCTCAGAAGAGAATGAGTCACATTTGGCTTTTTTGAAGGAAATTTTGCTCTGGGGGCATGCCGCATTTAGGAAGCCCCTATGGTGCCAGAACAGCAAAAAAAACCACATGGCATACCATTTTGGAAACTAGACCCCTTGGGGAACGTAACAAGAGGTAAATTGAACCTTAATACCCCACAGGGGTTTCACAACTTTTGCATATGTAAAAAAAAAAAAAAATTACCTAAAATGCTTGGTTTCCCAAAAAATATACATTTTTACAAAGGGTTAAAGCAGAAAATACCCCCCAAAATTTGAAGCACAATTTCTCCCGATTCAGAAAACACCCCATATGAGGGTGAAAAGTGCTCTGCTGCGCACTACAGGTCTCAGAAGAGAAGGAGTCACATATGGCTTTTTTGAAGGAAATTTTGCTCTGGGGGCATGCCACATTTAGGAAGCCCCTATGGTGCCAGAACAGCAAAAATAAAACACATGGCATACCATTTTGGAAACTAGACCCCTTGGGGAACATAACAAGGGGTTAAGTGAACCTTAATACCGCACAGATGTTTCACGACTTTTGCATAGGTAAAAAAAAATATTTTTTTTTACCTAAAATGCCTCTTTTCCCAAATTTTTTTTAACATTTTTAAAAAGGATAAACGCAGAAAATGCCCCCCGAAATTTGTAACACAATTTGGGGTGGACATAGGGGTATTCTACGCCAGTGATTGCCAAACAGGGTGCCTCCAGCTGTTGTAAAACTCCCAGCATGCCTAGACAGTCAGTGGCTATCTGGCAATACTGGGAGTAGTTGTTTTGCAACAGCTGGAGGCTCCGTTTTGGAAACAGTGGCGTACCAGATGTTTTTCATTTTTATTGGGGAGGGGAGGGGGGCTGTGTAGGGGTATGTGTATATGTAGTGTTTTTTACTTTTTATTTTATTGTGTGTTAGTGTAGTGTCTTTAGGGTACAGTCGCATGGGCGGGGGTTCACAGTAGTTTCTCGCTGACAGTTTGAGCTGCGGCAGAAAATTTGCCGCAGCTCAAACTTGCAGCCGTATACTTACTGTAATCCTCCGCCCATCTGAGTGTACCCTGTACGTTCACATTGGGGGGGGGGGACATCCAGCTGTTGCAAAACTACAACTCCCAGCATGTACGGTCTATCAGTGCATGCTGGGAGTTGTAGTTTTGCAACCGCTGGAGGCTCCGTTTTAGAAACAGTGGCGTACCAGACGTTTTTCATTTTTATTGGGGAGGGGAGGGGGGCTGTGTAGGGGTATGTGTATATGTAGTGTTTTTTACTTTTTATTTTATTTTGTGTTAGTGTAGTGTAGTGTTTTTAGGGTACAGTCGCACGGGCGGGGGTTCACAGTAGTTTCTCGCTGGCAGTTTGAGCTGCGGCAGAAAATTTGCTGCAGCTCAAACTTGCAGCCGGATACTTACTGTAATCCTCCGCCCATGTGAGTGTACCCTGTACATTCACATTGGGGGAGGGGGGAAGAAACATCCAGCTGTTGCAAAACTACAACTCCCAGCATGTACGGTCTATCAGTGCATGCTGGGAGTTGTAGTTTTGCAACAGCAGGAGGCACACTGGTTGTGAAACACCGAGTTTGGTAACAAACTCAGTGTTTTGCAACCAGTGTGGCTTCCTCTGTTGCAAAAGCTACAACCCCCAGCATGTACGGACAGCGGAAGGGCATGCTTGGTGTTGTAGTTATGCAACAGCTGGAGGCATACTACTTTGGCTGGGGATGCTGGGGATTGTAGTTATGCAACAGCTGGAGACACACTGGTTTGCTACATAACTCAGTGTGCCTTCAGCTGTTGCAAAACTACAACTCCCAGCAATCACCGACAGCCAACGGGCATGCTGGGAGTTGTAGTTATGCAACCAGCAGATGCCCTTCTACAACTCCCAGCATGCACTTTAGCTGTTTGTGCAAGCTGGGAGTTGTAGTTACACAACAGCTGAAGGTACACTTTTCCATAGAAAAAATGTGCCTCCAGCTGTTGCAAAACTATAAGTCCCAGCATGCCCATAAGGTTGTGGTGGTCTGCCTCCTGCTGTTGCCTAACTACAGCTCCCAGCATGCCTTTTTTACATGCTGGGAGCTGTTGCTAAGCAACAGCAGGAGGCTGTCACTCACCTCCAACGATCCACGCCGCAACACATCAGTCCCTCGTCGTCGCCGCCGCTGCTCCTGGGGCCCCAATCCCAACATTCACGCCGGGGATCGGGGTCCCCAGCACCCGGGGTGCACGTCCCGCACCTGCTCACGTCCTCCGGAAGAGGGGCGGAGCGGGTTGCGGGAGTGACACCCGCAGCAGCCGCCCGGATTGGTCGGCCGGGAAACCGGCCGACGAATCAGGGCGATCGTGAGGTGGCACCAGTGCCACCTCACCCCTGCAGGAACAGCCTGTAATTCCGGGTCACCGGGTCACTGGAGACCCTATTGACCCGGAATATGCCGCAGATTGCTGGACTGAATTGAATTGGGGGAGCATAATGACCCCCCTGGGCGATATGCCACGATGCCTGCTGAACGATTTCCACTCCCGTTCTATAACGCGGGGCCGCCGTGATTTGCCGAACAGTTGTAGGACAGTAGGAGGGTCCCCTACCTTCCTCCTCGCTGTCCGAATGATTACTCAGTGCCTGAGATCCAAGCATGAGCAGTAGTGATGAGTGGCATTCCCCATATTCGAATTTGCGATATTTCACAAATATATAGACGAATATTCGTCCTATATTCACGAATTTTGCATATTCGTTATATTCGCATATGCGAATATTCGCATATTCGCATAAGTGAATATTCGCATATTTGCGTATTCGAGGAAGAAAACCGAGAGGGGGAGGGCAACTTTACTATTGGTTGCTATCGATGTTGTTGATAACCTGTGACAAGTGTATTTGCATCATTCTAATTGGCCCCCAAGTGAAAAGAAGGAATATGTGAATATTCACATATGTGAATATGCGCATATGCATAAAAAGTGAATATTCGTAATTTCGAATGTATAGCAAATATATTCACAATATTCGCGAATTGGCAAATTTGCGATATTCGAAATAAAAATTTGAAATACGAATATTCGCGCCCAACACTAATGAGCAGTCAAGCGGCAGAATCATCGATCAATGGTTTCCTATGAGAAACCATTGATCAATGTAAAAGATCAGTGTTGGCAGTGTTATAGCCCCCTATGGGAGCTATAACATTGCAAAAAAAAAAAAAAGTGGAAAAAAAAGCAAATAAATGTCATTTAACTCCTTCCCTAATAAAAGTTTGAATCAATCCCCTTTTCCCATTTAAAAATAAAAAACGGTGTAAATAAAAATAAAAATAAACATATATGGTATCGGCACGTGCGGAAATAGCATCTTTTTGGTCACTCTTTATATCATGAAAAAATGAATAACAAGCGTTTAAAAAGTCCGATTAATACAAAAATGGTACCGCTAAAAACTTCATATCATGGCGCAAAAAATGAACCCTCATACAACCCTTACGCAGAAAAATGTTATAGGGGTCAGAAGATGACAATTTTGAACGTATACATTTTCCTGCATGTAGTTATGATTTTTTCCAGAAGTACGACAAAATCAAACCTATATAAGTAGGGTATCATTTTATTGGTATGGACCTACAGAATAAAGATAAGGGGTCACTTTTTACCGAAAAATGTACCGCGTAGAAACGTTAGCCCCCAATCGCACAATGATTTTTTTTCCATTTCACCGTAGATTTTTGGGTAAAATGACTGACGTCATTACAGAGTAGAATTGGTGGCGCAAAAAATAAGCCATCATATGGATTTTTAGGTGCAAAATTGAAAGGGTTATGATTTTTAAAAGGTAAGGAGGGAAAAAACGAAAGTGCAAAAACGGAAAAACGCTCAGTCCTTAAGGGGTTAAGGAAAGATTACAGATGTTACATATGATCATTAGCACCACTTAAGTGTATCATACTATAAATTACGGTAGAAAAAAAAGCATGAGGAAGGTGGGGAAAAGTACACAAAATAACTTTTTGTATGATATTAAAAAATAGAATAAATGACACAATATGACATAAATTGACATAAGGATGATACATGGGAGTCGAAAAGATGATTTGAATGTGAAACCATATAGAAGCCTATATGCACCAGGGATGGGCGAATCGAATCTGATGAATCAGAATTTGTTACGAATTTCAAGAAAAATTTGATTTGCAATGAATGTAAATATTGCCATGATTCGATCACGCAAATTGCTTCATTAAAGCCCATTTAGTGCGGTCTAGGCTCCAGGGCATCTAAAATGGCGGATACACATGTGAGGACATAGGGCAAGGAATCCTGGGAAGGCGGGAACAAGGGTAACCTGTATGACCCTGAATCACATGCAGCATGCAGCCTATCAGCAGCCAGTCACCCCTTTGATGTCACAGTCCTGTGTAATCAGCAGCCATCTCACGGCCAGTCACTTCAGCCTTTTATTGCAGAGAAATAGAGAGGGACAGAGAGCAGGGTGTTTCACAGAAAAGCAGCGATTCACCTCAAGCCCAAATCCTGCCTAGAAGCACTGATAGGGAAGGGGTGAGATTGAAAGAGAAAGTGCAATTTTGTGTGTAGTACACAGCGACTGTGTGCTGCAGCACTGGTGTGCACTGCTGGTGTTGTACACAAATACTTTTTTTTAAGCTTACTGGAGCGCATTGTCCTCCCCTCATAAGTGCAAACCACATACATACATCTAAGTGTTGTACTATTTTGTTCCTGTTAAAGTCTTAAGGGCCTAGATATTGTGAAAGGCCAGCCAAAAGTACACACCGGCTGATGTTATACACGAATACTGTTTTAAGTGTACCGGGGCGCATTGTCCTCCCCTCATACACGCCCTATGTATGTCAGGCAGAGAAGTGCCAGCACGTGCACAGAGGAGTAGCAAAAGCATAAATTAATTGGGCAGAGGTCACTGCAGACTGGGGGCGAGTGGCAGCAGGAGTTGCAGCGGGAGGCCTGAGCTCCTGGTATCAGCTAGCGGTTGTGTCTCGACCAGCAACCCATCTTCTGTCATTGATTGGTTAACATTGTCATCCACTTCATCACAAGTGACATCTGACACCCCCAGTCAACCGTCGGTGGGTTCCGCAAACACAACCCTCAGTTGGCATGGCCCGTTAGCAGTCCCTGTCCTCTCATTGCCTCTGTCCTATGCGGTTCCCTACCCCACAGAAGTATCTTATGCTGTGGGTTCAGCTCCACTATTTAGTGAGGACAATCTAAAGGACAGTCAGCAGCTACTGTCCAGCCAAGAAGTGAAGGAGTCATTCGCCGCTTCCTCCGCTAGGCGGGCAAGTAGTAATGAGGAGAGTAGCATGGGTGGTGGTGTTGCAAACGTTCAGGCTCCTGAAGCATACACTGTTGAGGAACCTGAGGAGGACATCAGTGACGTGCAGACCCACATGGTATACTATTTTGGAAACTAGACCCCTCGGGGAACGTAACAAGGAGTTAAGTGAACCTTTATACCCCACAGGTGTTTCACGACTTTTGCATATGTAAAAAAAAAATATATATTTTTTTACCTAAAATGCTTGTTTACCAAAAAATGTTACATTTTTAAAAAGGGTAAAAGCAGAAAATAGCCCCAAAATTTGTAACACAATTTCTCCCGAGTACGGCGATACCCCATATGTGACCCTAAACTGTTGCCTTGAAATACAACAGGGCTCCAAAGTGAGAGCACCATGCGCATTTGAGGCCTAAATTAGGGACTTGCATAGGGGTGGACATAGGGATATTCTACGCCAGTGAATCCCAAACCGGGTGCCTTCAGCTGTTGTAAAACTCCCAGCATGGCTGTTGTAAAACTCCCAGCATGCCTGGACAGTCAGTGGCTATCTGGTAATACTGGGAGTAGTTGTTTTGCAACAGCTGGAGGCTCCGTTTTGGAAACAGTGGCGTACCAGACGTTTTCATTTTTATTGGGGAGGGGGGCTGTGTAGGGTATGTGTATATGTAGTGTTTTTTACTTTTTATTTTATTTTGTGGTAGTGTAGTGTAGTGTAGTGTTTTTAGGGTACAGTCGCATGGGCGGGGGTTCACAGTAGTTTCTCGCTGGCAGTTTGAGCTGCGGCAGAAAATTTGCTGCAGCTCATACTTGCAGCCAGATACTTACTGTAAACCTCCACCCATGTGAGTGTACCATGTACGTTCACATTGGGGAGGGGGGAACATCCAGCTGTTGCAAAACTACAACTCCCCGCATGCGCTGACAGACTGTACATGCTGAGAGTTTTAGTTTTGCATTAGCTGTAGGCACACTGGTTATGTATCACTGAGTTTGTGACCTAACTCAGCGTTTCACAACCAGTGTGCCTCCAGCTGTTGCAAAACTACAGCTCCCAGCATGTACGGTGCATGCTGGGAGTTATAGTTTGCAACAGCTGGAGGCACACCGGTCGTGAAACAGTGAGTTAGGTAAAAAAAAACAGAGTTTCACAACCAGTGTGCCTTGAGCTATTTCAAAACTACAACTCTCAGCAGTCACCGACAGCCAACAGGCATGCTGGGAGTTGTAGTTATGCAACCAGCAGATGCACCACTATAACTCCCAGCATGCACTTTAGCTGTTTGTGCAAGCTGGGGGTTGTAGTTATACAACAGCTGAAGGTACCCTTTTCCATAGAAAAAATGTGCCTCCAGCTGTTGCAAAACTATAAGTCCCAGCATGCCCATAAGGGAATGCTGGGAGTTGTGGTGGTCTGCCTCCTGCTGTTGCATAACTACAGCTCCCAGCATGCCCTTTTTGCACGCTGGGAGCTGTTGCTAAGCAACAGCAGGAGGCTGTCACTCACCTCCTACTGATGCAAGCCGCCGCTTCAGGTCAGTCCCTCGCCGCCGCCGCTCCTGGGGCCCCGATCCCAACAGGGACGCTGGGGATCGGGGTCCCCAGCTGCCGGGGTCAACTTCCCGCACCCGCTCACGTCCTCCGGAAGAGGGGCGGAGCGGGTTGCGGGAGTGACACCCGCAGCAGGTGCCCTGATTGGTCGGCCGGTAAACCGGCCGACGAATCAAGGCGATCGTGAGGTGGCACCAGTGCCACCTCACCCCTGCTGGCTATGGCTGTTCAAACAGCCTGTAATGCCGGGTCACCGGGTCACTGGAGACCCGATTGACCCAGAATCGCCGCAGATCGCTGGGCTGAATTGTCCAGCGATCTGCGGCCATCGCCGACATGGGGGGACATAATGACCCCCCTGGGTGATATGCCGCGATGTCTGCTGAACGATTTCAGCAGGCATCTGGCTCCAGTCCCCAACCGGCTAGCAGTGGGGACCGGATTTCCCACGGGCGTATGGATACGCCCTCGGACCTTAAGGACTCGGAATGCAGGGCGTATCCATACGCCCTGTGCCCTGAAGAGGTTAAGCATACTGGAGCTGTCACAATAACACCCTATCAGTCCAGTCAAGATGCTAGAGTGTGATGGTGCAAGGGTTAAAGCCATGCGACCTCTGGATATCCACTACTAGTCCCAGCAAGTAACCAAATTAACCCTTTGATAAACGTTTTTTCACCAGAGCTTCCTTCAGAAAGGTGAGCTCCTATATTTAGAGATCAAAGACCAGAGCTGATTAAACGTTTAATCTGAAAAAAAGGTATCACAGTGCTACGTATAAAATAAACAAATGACATACAGGTACATTTGTTCAGCAAGACAAGTTCAGAAAACAAATAGAAAGTCCTTACAGCATAATGGTACAGCAGTCCTTGTGAGTCAGAGTCCAGCTGTATCTTAGGATGTCCTGTCAGCTTTTGCCACAGGCTTGAACAAAGACTAAACTGTCTTTTTCTTTTTTGACACCACAGGCCCTGCATTCCCTGGCAAAGATGGCTCTGAAGGGGCCTATTTGCTCATATTGCTGCCATTTCTTTACATCTAAGAACTGTGGATTTATCTCCACATCTTGAAGGGATCCTTGGCTCTTCTTCTTCTAGGTCCAGTAAGAGATCACTACCCAGCCCTTCCTCGGGTGCACTGCATACACTGAGTACCAACTCTTCTGGGTCATAGTATTCCATATTAATGTGGTACAATCTCTGCCTTTGACCTTTTTCATCAAGGGAAACTACATATGTGGTGGGTTCTTAGCACTGAAAAATGGGGAAGGGACCCTCCCAGGCAGCCTGCAACTCATTCTGCCTGATGTGGTTCAGAGCCATTAACTTCTGTCCCACTTCATAGACCCGATCCCTTGCATTGTGATCATGCCAGTAATTCTGCCTGGACTGTGCTGCTATGAGGTTGTCATGTACCAGCCCAGTCAATGCCTACATCTTGTCCCTGAACTTCAGAACATACTCCACCACAAAAGCTACCAAGTACTGTACATTCACCTTCTTACATTAGATTGGACATGAACTGTGCGCCCTGATCAGTGAGCATTTCTCTGGGGAACCCCACCTTGCAGAATATACTGATCAGTGCATCTGCCACCTTATCTGGGGAAATGTTCCAAGCAAGGTTTGTGGTCTCCTTGATCCTGCACATCACTGCATGCAGATAAAGCATCCCCTCTAGGCCTCAGAACCTCCAGTTCATGTCTCCGCTGGGCCTCTCTTTCTGCCGCCTCTCTCTCAGCGGTTCTTGCCTGTGCCTCTCTCTCTGCAGTTTGGTACTGGAGAAGCAGTTGGAGTTTCATATTAGTATCCACATTCCCAAGGTGTTGTAAGGCAGTCCGCATATAAGAGTCCAAGGCCTAATGTGGAGTACTGTCCTGATGGGAAGTAATGTTGTATTCCCCAGGAGATATCAGTCCTTGGATGGCAGTTCCAGCTGTAGGACTGTGTCTCATGTCACTCAGCTCTGCTGCACTGGCATCATACTCCACTAGATCAGCAATAAGTTGTTCTTTCCCTCAGAAGGGATCTCCTTTTCTTGGCACATTAGCTCAGGTGCAGGCTTGGACTGCTTGCGATATGCCTCCATATTTACGAGATGAGACAGAGGAGGTAAAACAGGAGATGGGGAGGGCAGAAATGTCTTGCACTCTTTTTGTATATCTTTTAAACCAGCATTGAGCTCTGTCTTTGGAATTTACACACAAAAATGTGTATGCAATTTCTTTTAGTGCTAAGATTTCCTTACAGGTAAAATCCAGCAAGCACTAAAAATCTCTAAATAAATCCCGACGCTGCCACCAGTTGTCACAATCACACCCTATCGGTCCAGCCAAGACACTAGAGAGAGTGTGATGGCGCAAGGGTTAAAGCCACAAGACCTCTGGGTATCCACTACTAGTCCCAGCAAGTCACCAATTTAACTATTTGATAAACGTGTTTCAACAGAGCTTCCTTCAGAAAGGTGAGCTCCTTTGCTTAGAGATCAAAGACCACAGCTGATTAATTAAACATTTAATCTGAAAAAAGGTATCCCAGTGCTACGTATAAAAAAAAAAACAAATGACATACAGGTTCAAAAATACATAAAAGAGTTCAGCAAGACAAGTTCAGAAAAACAAAAAGAAAGTCCTTAACCCCTTAACGACGCAGGACGTATATTTACGTCCTGCGCCGGCTCCCGCGATAAGAAGCGGGATCGCGCCGAGATCGCGTTCCTATGGGACCTATAACACTGCAAAAAAAAATGTTAAAAAAAAGTGTTAATAAAGGTCATTTAACCCCTTCCCTAATAAAAGTTTGAATCACCCCCCTTTTCCCATGAAAAAATAAAACAGTGTAAAAAAAATAAAATAAACATATGTGGTATCAACGCGTGCGTAAATGTCCAAACTATAAAAATATATCATTAATTAAACAGCACGGTCAATGGCGTACGCGCAAAAAAAATTCCAAAGTCCAAAAAAGCGTATTTTGGTCACTTTTTATACCATTAAAAAATTTATAAAAAGTGATCAAAAAGTCCGATCAAAACAAACATCGTACCAATAAAAACTTCAGATCACGGCGCAAAAAATTTGTCCTCATACCGCCCTGTACGTGGAAAAATAAAAAAGTTATAGGGGTCAGAAGATGACATTTTTAAATTTTCCTGCATGTAGTTATGATTTTTTCCAGAAGTGCGACAAAATTAAACCTATATAAGTAGGGTATCATTTTAACCGTATGGACCTACAGAATAATGATAAGGTGTACCGAAATATGCACTGCGTAGAAACGGAAGCCCCCAAAAGTTACAAAATGGCGTTTTTTCTTCGATTTTGTCGCACAATGATTTTTTTTTCCGTTTCGTCGTGCATTTTTGGGTAAAATGACTAATGTCACTGCAAAGTAGAATTGGCGACGCAAAAAATAAGCCATAATATGGATTTTTAGGTGGAAAATTGAAAGGGTTAGGATTTTTAAAAGGTAAGGAGGAAAAAACGAAAGTGCAAAAACGGAAAAACCCTGAGTCCTTAAGGGGTTAAAGAGGTACTCCCGTGTAAAACTCTTTTTTTTTTTTAAATCAACTGGTGCCAGAAAGTTAAACAGATTGTAAATCACTTCTATTAAAAAATCTTAATCCTTCCAGTACTTTTTAGAGGCTGTATACTAAAGAGAAATCCAAAAAATAAATGCATTTCCTCTGATGTCATGACCACAGTGCTCTCTGCTGACCTCTGCTGTACATTTTAGGAACTGTTCAGAGCAGGAGAATATCCCTATAGCAAACATATGCTGCTCTGGACAGTTCATAAAATGGAAAGCAGAGGTCAGCAGAAAGCACTGTGGTCATGACATCAGAGGAAATGCATTTCTTTTTTGGATTTCTCTTTAGTATACAGCCCCTAAAAAGTACTGGAAGGATACATTTTTTTTTAATAGAAGTGATTTACAAATCTGTTTAACTTTTTGGCACCAGTTGATTTAAAAAAAAAAGTTCTACACGGGAGTACCCCTTTAACCTGTTAAGGACCAGGCACGTATGAATACGTCCCTGCACCCTGGGTCTTAAGGACCAGGCACGTACTCATACGTCCATGGGAATTTTGCATCCCGCCGCGCGCCGGGCGGGGACCAGAAAGGGGTGACTGCTGATATCATTCAGCAGTCAGCCTGCGCAAATGCCCCCCCCCCCCCCATGTCGGCAATCGGCGCAAATCTCAAGTGAATTCACACTTGCGATTTGCGCGATTCTGGGTCATTACGGGTCTATGGTGACCCAGTGACCTGGAATATAAGGGGGATCACGGGTGTCTAAGACACCCACAATCCCCCTGAAGAGTTAGGAGTGAGGTGGCAGGGGTGCCACCCCTCCTATCCCTGCTATTGGTGGTCTAGACTCGACCACTAATAGCAGATCAGGGGTGTGGGGGGGTTAACTTTCGTTTTCCCCATCCTGCCCACCCACAGTAGGCGGGGCAGAACGGAGAAACGACGGGGACCGGCATCGGAGTCCACTTACCGATCTGCGGAGGCTGCGGGCGACGATCGGTGTCGGAGATCGGAGGGCGGCGATGACTTGCAGCATGCTCCCTGGATCCGACGGAAGCTGCAGTCCCTGGAGGGCTGCAGTCCGAGACCACTATATAGTGGTCTCTATACTCTAGCACTTCAGATGTTGCAAAACTACAACTCCCAGCATGCCCAGACAGCTGTTTGGGCATGCTGGGAGTTGTAGTTTTGCAACAGCTGGAGGGCTACAGTTCGAGACCACTATATGGTAGTCTCTGAACTATAGCCCTCCAGATCTTGCAAAACTACAACTCCTTGCATGCCCACACAACTGTTTGCTGTCTGGGCAAGCTGGGATTTGTAGTTTTGCAGCATCTGGAGGGCCACAGTTTGCAGTGGTCTCTATACTGTAGCTCTCTAGATGTTGCAAAACTGAAAATCCCAGCATGCTGGGAGTTTTAGTTGCGATCCCTCCAGCTGTTGCATAACTACATCTCCCAGCATGCCCTTTGGTGATCAGTACATGCTGGGAGTTGTAGTTTTGCAACAGCTGGAGGCACACTGGTTGAAAAATATTGAGTTAGATAACAGAACCTAACTGAAGGTTTTCCAACCAGTGTGCCTCCAGCTGTTGCAAAAGTACAACTCCCAGCCTGCATGGTCTGTCAGTACATGTTGGGATGGGTAGTTTTATAACAGCTGGAGGTTCGCCCCCCCCCCCACACCATGTGAACGTACAGGGTACATTCACACGGGCAGGCTTACAGTAAGTTTTCGCAGCAGCGCAAACTTCTAGCAGGGAACTCACTGTAAACCTCCGCCAGTGTGAATGTACCCTAAAAACACTACACTACACTAACACATAATAAAGGGTAAAACACTATATATACACCCCCTTACACTGTCCCTCCCCCCAATAAAAATTAAAAATGTATTGTACGGCAGTGTTTCCAAAACGGAGCCTCCAGCTGTTGCAAAACAACAACTCCCAACATTTCTGGACAGCCACTTACTGTCCAGGCATGCTGGGAGTTTAGAAACAGCTGGAGGCACCCTGTTTGGGAATCACTGGCGTAGAATACCCCTATGTCCACCCCTATGCAATCCCTAATTTAGTCCTCAAATGTGCATGGCGCTCTCTCACTTCGGAGCTCTGTCGTATTTAAAGGAAACAGAATAGGGCCACATATGGGGTATCTCCGTACTCGGGAGAAATTACAGTGCGAATTTTGGAGGTCTTTTTCTCCTTTTACCCCTTATGAAAAGGAAAAGTTGGGGTCTACACCAGCCTGTTAGTGTAAAAAAAAAAAATTTTTTTTACACTAACATGCTGGTGTTGCCCTTTACTTTTAATTTTCACAGAGGTAAAAGGAAAAAAAAGACCCCCAAAATTTGTAACGCAATTTCTCCTGAGTATGGAAATACCCCATATGTGGGCGTAAAATGCTCTGCGGGCACACAACAAGGCTCAGGAGTGAGAGCGCACCATGTACATTTGAAGCCTAAATTGGGGATTTGCACAGGGGTGGCTAATTTTACAGCGGTTCTGACATAAACGCAAAAAAATAAATACCGACATGTGACCTCATTTTGGAAACTACACCCCTCACGGAAATGTAACAAGGGGTATAGTGAGCCTTAACAGGTGTTTGACAAATTTTCGTTAAAGTTGGATGGGAAAATAAAAAAAATTATTTTTTTTCACTAAAATGCTGGTGTTACCCTAAATTTTTCATTTTCACAAGGGAAAATAGGAAAAAAGCCCCCCAAAATTTGTAACCCCATTTCTTCTGAGTAAGAAAATACCCCAAATGTGGATGTACAGTGCTCGGCGGGCGAACTACAATGCTCAGAAGAGAGGGAGCCCCATTGCGATTTTGAAGAGAAAATGTGTCCGGAATTGAAGGCCACGTGTGTTTACAAAGCCCCCATAGTGCCAGAGCAATGGACCCCCCAACATGTGACCCCATTTTGGAAACTACACCCCTCACGTAATGTAATAAGGGGTACAGTGAGCATTTACGCCCCACAGGTGTCTGACAGATTTTTGGAACAGTGGTCCGTGAAAATGAAAAATTTAATTTTTCATTTGCTCAGCCCACTGTTCCAAAGATCTGTCAAATGCCAGTGGGGTGTAAATACTCACTGCACCCCTTATTAAATTCTGTGAGGGGTGTAGTTTCCAAAATGGGGTCACATGTGGGGGGTCCACTGTTCTGTCACCACGGGGGGCTTTGTAAACGCACATGGCCCCTGACTACCATTCCAAACAAATTCACTCTTCAAAAGCTCAATGGCGCTCCTCCTCTTCTGAGCATTGTAGTTCGACCGCAGGGCACTTGACGTCCACACATGGGGTATTTCCATACTCAGAAGAAATGGGGTTACAAATTTTGGGGGGTATTTACTGCTATTAACCCTTGCAAAAATGTGAAATTTGGGGGGGGGGGGAACACATTTTAGTGAAAATTATATATATTTTTTTACATATGCAAAAGTCGTGAAACCCCTGTGGGGTATTAAGGCTCACTTTATTCCTTGTTACGTTCCTCAAGGGATCTAGTTTCCAAATTAGTATGCCATGTGTTTTTTTTTTTTTTTGCTGTTCTGGCACCATAGGGGCTTCCTAAATGTGACATGCCCCTCGACCAAAATTTGCTCTCAAAAAGCCAAATATGACTCCTTCTCTTCTGAGCATTGTAGTTCGCCCGTAGTGTACTTCAGGTCCACTTATGGGGTACCTCCATATTCAGAAGAGATGGGGTTACAAATTTTGGGGGTATTTTCTTCTATTAACCCTTGCAAAAATGTGAAATTTGGGGGGAAACACACATTTTAGTTCTAGTTGCTCAAGGGGTCTAGTTTCCAAAATGGTATGCCATGTGTTTTTTTTTTTTTTTTTGCTGTTCTGGCACCATAGGGGATTCCTAAATGCAACATGCCCCCCAAAAACCATTTCAGAAAAACTCACTTTCCAAAATCCCCTTGTTGCTCCTTCGCTTCTGAGCCCTCTACTGCGCCCGCCGAACACTTTACATAGACATATGAGGTATGTGCTTACTCGAGAGAAATTGAAAAGTATAAATTTTCACCTTTTACCCCTTGTAAAAATTCAAAAATTGGGTCTACAAGAACATGCAACTGTAAAAAATGAAGATTGTGAATTTTCTCCTTCACTTTGCTGCTATTCCTGTGAAACACCTAAAGGGTTAAAACGCTGACTGAATGTCATTTTGAATACTTTTGGGGGTGCAGTTTTTATAATGGGGTCTTTTATGGGGTATTTGAAAAGTTTGAAAATGTTGTGAAAAATTGGAAAATTGCTGCTGAACTTTGAAGCCCTCTGGTGTTTTCCAAAAGTAAAAACTTGTCAATTTTATGATGCAAACATAAAGTAGACATATTGTATATGTGAATCAAAAATTTTTTGGGAGGAATATCCATTTTCCTTACAAGCAGAGAGCTTCAAAGTTAGAAAAATGCAAAATTTTCTATTTTTTCATCAAATTTGGAGATTTTTCACCAAGAGAGGATGCAAATTACCACAACAATTTACCACCATATTAAAGTAGAATATGTCATGAAAAAACAATCTCGGAATCAGAATGATAACTAAAAGCATTCCAGAGTTATTAATGTTTCAAGTGAAAGTGGTCAGATGTTGAAAAAACGCTCTGGTCCTAAGGTGTAAAATGGCCTGGTCCTTAAAGGGTTAAAGGGGTACTCCGGTGGAATAAAAAAAAAAAAATTTTTATCAACTTGTGCCAGAAAGTTAAACAGATTTGTAAATTACTCTATTAAAAAATGTTTACCCTTCCAGTACTTTTTAGCTGCTGTATGCTACAGAGGAAATTCTTTTCTTTTTGAATTTTTTTTGTGTCTTGTCCACAGTGCTCTCTACTGACACCTGATGCACACACGCTGTATCAGGAACTGTCCAGAGAAGGAGAAAATCCCCATAGCAAACCTATGCTGCTCAGGACAGTTCCTGACATGGACAGAGGTGTCAGCAGAGAGCACTGTGGACAAGACAAAAAAGAAATTCAAAAAGAGAAGAATTTCCTCCGTAGCATGCAGCTGCTAAAAAGTACTGGAATGGTAAATATTTTTTTTATATAAGTAATTTACAAATCTGTTTAACTTTCTGGCATCAGTTCATTTAAAAAAAAAAGTTTTCCACCGGAGTACCCTTTTTCCACCGGAGTCCAGCTGTATCTTAGGATGTCTTGTCCGCTTTTGCCACAGGCTTGAACAAAGGTTTGTCCAGCATCTCAGTTTTATAGTGGCTTTTAATGGGGGGGGGGGGGGAACTCCACATCCCCCCCTCTGATCCCACCAGGTGGGGGGCATCTCTCTTCCGGGTCCCTTATGTCATTTTGATTTTATGATGGGACCAGAGACATCTCATGTACGAAGGCTTTTGACTTCGAGAAGTATAACAAAGGCAGACAGACCCCCCCAATAAAACTGGAATACACAAAAACAAACACACCGTCTGAATAAACCCTCACCTTACTACTGAGCTGGCACACTGCAACAAACCCCTCCCCATACTCTCCATACTACTGGGGTACATGCCGCTGTATGAGGTAGAAGATGCTGTCACACTTGCTCCTTCTTCTCCTCTCTGCTATGTACGGAGGTCTGCACTGAATCATTCTCCTTCTTGCACTCGAGCTGCAGAGGGGGTGTGGCCCCCTCTCAGCCAATCACAGCAGCTCACACACTGCCTGCTCTCTGTGTTTGGAGATCCTAACACAGGGAGGGCACACAGGCTTGTAAAGCCCCACTTTCCCTTCCTGTAGTCCGACTGAGACTCTGCTGTTGCCACAGTCGAAAAGACCATAGTAACAGATGGGGGGATGTTTTATGAGGACCTCTAGTGGCCAAAGGAGCGGTTTTCTAAGGGAAACTCTGGAAAAACAATGAAATAGAGATATATTTATTTTCTATGGCTCTGTTGTTTTTAAAAATATAGTTTTGGTGATAGTGGCCATTTAAGACCAGGCAAAAGTACACACCTGCTGGTGTTGTAGACAAATACTGTTTTAAGCATACTGTAGCGCATTGTCCTCCCCTCATAAGTGCATACCACATGCGTACATCTAAGTGGTGTACCATATTGTTCCTGTTAAAGTATTAAGGGCCTAGATACTCTGAAAGGCCAGGCAAAAGTACACACCTGCTGGTGTTGTAGACAGATACTGTTTTAAGCATAGTGGAGCGTATTGTACTCCCCTCATATATGCACTAAGTATGTCAAGCAGACAAGTGCCAGGATGTGCACAGAGGAGTGGCAGAGGCCTAAATTCATCAGGCAGAGGTCGCAGCAGACTAGGGCAAGTGGCAGCCAGAGGCCTGAGCTCCCAGTATCAGCTAGCGGTCGTGTCTCAACCAGCAACCCATCTGCCATCATTGATTGGTTAACATGCTCATTCACTTCATCACAAGAGACATCTGACACCCCCAGTCAACAGTTGATGGGTTCCTCAGACACAACCCTGGTATGGCCTGGGAGCAGTCCTTGTCCTTCCATTGCCTCAGTCCTATGCTGTTCCCTCCCCCACAGAAGTATCTTATGCTGTGAGTTCAGCTTCACTATTTAGTGAGGATGATATACTAGAGGACAGTCAGCAGCTACTGCCCAGCCAAGTAGCAGAGGAGACATCCGTCGCTTCCTCCACTAGGCGGGCAAGTAGTGATGAGTAGAATGGTGTGGGAGGTGGTGTTGAGAGAGTTCAGGCTCTTGAAGCAGACACTGTTGAAGAACATGAGAAGGACATCAGTGACGTGCAGACACACTCGATGATGATAAAGCCGATCGCACTTTGGAGCTGGATGCAGAAGGGACTTTATCATCATCAGGAGAAGAGGGTTGGAGGTTGCCCAGTGAGGCAGCAGCTGAGCCAGTAAGGTGGTAGCATGGTTGGTAGTCAGCATGGTGGCAGAAGTGAAAAGTCTGGAGCCAAACGTGCCCGGGGTAGACCGCCTGGTTCGCGGCAGCCTACCTTCCTGGGAAGTAGTTGAACAGGGGTTCCTGGAGTCGGCGGCAGTAGCAGTCAATAAATGCGGACTGTTGGTGGGTAAATCAGCTACTCGGCGGTGGGGCAATTTTTCATCAAGCATCCGGAGGATGCAAGATGTGTCGGCAGAAGGTGAAGCATGGCCAGGGTACCAATGTTGGTACCACGGCCCTTCATCAACATATGCAGCGTCACCATAAAGCGGCCTTGGAGAACCGTGGCTCTGATGCGGTGGTCCAGCCTGCTGCATCACTCAATGGCAGGACGCACCCTGTTTTAGCCAGCCAAGGCTCCACCACCTCAACTGAAGGGAGCTGTGTATAATTCCCATCTTCTGTCGATCCAGATGCTCCTGCTCCTCCTACTTTAAGTCAATCATTCCACCAGCAATCCATCGGCGAAACCATGTCCAAGAGACAACAGTAAGCGCCCACTCATCCAAAGGTGCAGAAGCTGAATGTGCTTCTGTCCAAGTTGCTGGTGCTGCAGTCCCTTCATTTTCAAGCGGTGGACTCTGCACCTTTCAAAGAACTGAGGGCTTGTGCCTAGCCGAGGTGAAGAGTCCCAAGCCGTCATTTCTTTGCGATGAAGGCAGTACCAGCCCCGCACAATTTTGTGGAAGAGAAGGTGGGCCAGTCCTCGAGCCTGTCAGTGTGTACCAAAGTGCATGGCAGCACCGATGTGTGGAGCTGTAACTACAGTCAGGAACAATACACATCCTTTACGGCCCACTGGGTAAATGTGGTTCCTGCACAGCCACAACAGCAACTTTGATAGGTCACACCGCTTCCGTCTCCACGCTCTGTGATGCTGTGGCAAGGGAAGGGTGTATTTCCCTAGCTAACCCTGGAGAAACTTCCACCTGTGGCCTAATTAATGAGGTAGCAGAAAGGGGAAGTGTGTTTAAAAGTGTGTTTAATAGTTGGTGCTTTTTCATCAAAAAAAGGAACACACAGCCCGAGCTGTGAGTGCCCCCAAGAGTAATGTGGATGAGACACACAGCAAGAGATTGCAAACGCTGTGTGTGAACAGTGAGTAGAAGGTTACAGGAGGCATAAGTTTAACTGGCAGGGAAAAGCTCTCCAGTTGATAGTCAGGGCAACCTGGGTTGTGTAGTCAGTGAATGGCCGGTCTAGGGTTTAGTTTGTTCCTGTGTTATGGTTTTTTTTTTTATCCTGCAACCTATCTAATAAAGCTGGTGAGGAGCTAGACTTGCATAAAGAACTGTTGTTTGCCTGCTGATTGAAGTGGAAATGTGTCCTGTGGCGGTGTCAAGGACAATCCCAGAGCTATTTCCAGGGAGAAATCCTTACAATTGGTGGAGGATGCGGGCACCACATTGCTAAGAGCAACCCACGGTCGAGTTGTAGTGAAGTTGTTGCCAGGAGCAACCAACCGTGCATGTTGCAAGTGGCACAAGCCCAGCTGTGGAGTACAAGAGCAGGACATAGTCTGTGGTAAAAGTGTTGCTAGGGGCAATGGATCACATCAAGCGAATGGATCTCAGCTAAGGAGACAAGTGGATGGGCCACTGGCGCAGCGCAACAGCAGTAAGCCGTGTTGTTTGTTTTGCAAAGATGGGTCGACGTTGAAATGCCATTGCTAGGAGCAACCGAGGTGGACAGCAACTGGTTGTCGCCGGTTGTATTCCGCTGTACGTGGAACTGGACTGTCACCAGACTGTAACCAAAATTATGCCGGACATAATACGGTTTGTGAAAATTCGACCAGAGCCTGGTAAGACTGTTCTGATTGACTTTGAAAGCGGTTATGGAACAGTGAGCCATGTTATGGAGGTGTGTGCCGAGCTTGAGATAGAGATTATACTGGGCAGAGACTTCCCATATTTTTGGCAGTTGTGGGAAGGGGAGAGTGTGCCAAAGAAATCGCACACAATTGTTCCTGAGCTAATGATGGGTGGTGTGCCACTACTTGATTGTGTGAACTGTCCTGTAAATTTTTAACATATGCAGTGTGATAATGTTTCTTGTCAAAAATTCATGCCTATATGTTCTGAATTAATGTGTACTGCTGCCAACTCTGACAGGACAAAAGAAAACCTGTGTGAGCTGGTAGTAGGTGGTAAAAAGTGATTGCTTTGCTAGAGCCTAGAGGTATAATAAGTCTGGTGAAGCCGGACCCTGCCATAGTGTCTATACAGGCAGATATTTGGGGTTATAAAACTGTTAATGTCTGTATTTCTACTCCCTATGATACTGTGAGTCACAAGGTTGCAATAGAGCCCTCCTTGGAGTATGATGTAGTACTGGGGATGGATTTTCCATTTTTTCAGCAGTTATGGGAAGACTGTCAGGTAACTAGAGCATGTACACCTGATAGGCCCACAACGCTTGACTTGCACCACACACTAGTTGAGAGTTACTCAACAGAGGCCGAGGATAGGGAATGTCAGCAGTCACTAGATATATGTCAGATAGGGGTCTTCCAGACTGCTGGGAGAACTGAAGAACAGACCATGAGTCAAGTCCAAGAGGATCCAGAGACTCAGGTGAAAAGTGTGCCTCTGACTGAAACAGAATCTTCAGTAAAGCCAGAAATGGATCAGGTACAGGAACATGGGTCCCATCCGCCAGCTGAAGATGAGCCCAAGGTGGGGCTAAAGTTGTGCTGTCTCCTGGGAGAAGTGACTTAGACTGAGAAAGAGGAAGCTATGCTGAACCTTGTAAATGAAGATGGGTAAAGGGCGGTTGAAATTGTGCGGTCATCTGGAATAGGTGACTGGAAAAGAAACTACAGACATATCTGTGGATGATGCAGAAGTACTGAAGAGAGTACATGTGGGGCAAGGTGCTGCGCTTACTGAGTGAAGGAGATGTGATGCCTGGACCAGAGATTGATCGTGACCAGGAAGGTCGAACCACTGGACCAGATGTTGTTGCAGACCCAGGAGCTCTTGATGTTTCTGCGAGTGAGTGGAGAGACGGTGGTGAAGTGAAAAAGAAGTCTGCCAGAGAGCAGAGAAACAGTCCAGGGAGACTGTCCGGGGACTACCTTGAGGCCCAAGGGGCCAAGATCCTTGCAAAGGGGATGACAACTCCTAAAGGAGGAGAAGAGTTGGAATGAGTTGGCTTGAAAGAGCAGGAAGCAAAGCTCCAGCTGCAGAAAAATTAGTTTGTGGCTCTCCAGGATGTACTGTCCCGCTCCCAGGATCTTGTGACCAGCAAGGAGAGGGAATTGAAGAGTCTGGCGAAGCAGGTCTCTCTCATTCAAGCATGAAGAAGTGAATGCTGTGTGAGGCATATCTGGCTCTACAAAGTGATCACAAGGCTAGGTTGGTAGCCATGGAGGAGCTGGAGAAGGAGAAAGTAGTAATGGCTCATAAGGTACAGAGCTTGGAGGCGCAGAACGAAATTCACGTTAAAGGGGTACTCTCCCTTTCCAGCAATTCTGTCAAGTTTTTGACAGTATCCTCCAGGGACAGCAGTTGTTCTCTCATCTGCTCATTGTCTTTATTGAGCTGTGCCATCTTTGACACTTTCTGCTCATAGACTTTTAGCTGAGCCTCTTGTTCAGAGAGCTGAATTTCCAGTGAATCCAGGGTAGCTGTGTTAGAATTAAAGGGGTACTCCGGTGGAAAACTTTTTTTTTTTAATCAACTGGTGCCAGAAAGTTAAACAGATTAGTACATTACTTTTATTTAAAAATTCTTAATCCTTCCAGTACTTATTAGCTGCTGAACTACAGAGGAAATTATTTTCTTTTTGGAACACAGAGCTCTCTGCTGAAATCACGAGCACATTGCTCTCTGCTGACATCTCTGTCCATTTGAAAGGTCTATGAAAGGTCCTCTGAAGCTGCAGAGATATGGACATTGGATGGCGAAAATTCTGAGGCAGAAGCAAAATCAGAGATAACTGCAGCAGTCCTGCAAATGGGTGATACAGGCTTTGTTGGCCACCAGCAAAGTTCGGGCGATGGCCATACTGGTGACAGAAGAAGACAAAGGCCTAGAGCATCTGCCTTGTCTGCACCCAGTGTACAGAGCACTGCACAGACCAAAGTGAAGAACCTGGCATTGGAAAGGTGTGACATGAATAGAGCCTTTTACAAGGAATTTGTCAAAGGTGACCAAAAGTCTTGTGCTTGGTGGCTGAAGAAAGTGCGAATGAAAGAAGGATGCGCCATTGAAGTGGTGCACATAAAATCTGCTGAAGTAAGCCAAGTGCCTCAAAACCTGTTGGACGAAGTTGTTCAAGGAAAAGAAAAGGCAGTTGGACTCTGCCTTTTGAATATAAGTGCTCCTTCCCTATAGTCTGAGCAGAGAGTGGGAATATGTGACATTGTGGCAAGGAAAGGGTGTATTTCCCTAGCTAACCCTGGAGAAACCTCCACCTGTGGAAGTCAAAATAGTTGGTGCTCTCCCGAGAAGACAGCAAGGTGGCTGTAGAGGGTGAGGCAGGGGTCCTTCGGAGGAACACACAGCCCGAGCTGTGAGTGGCCCCAAGAGTTATTTGGATGAGACACACAGCAAGAGGTTGTTAACGCTTTGTGTGAACAGTGAGTAGAAGGTTGCAGGAGGCGCAAGTTTAACTGGCAGGGAATAGCCCTCCAGTTGATAGTCAGGGCATGCTGGGATGTGTAGTCAGTGACTGGACGATCTAGGATTTTGTTTGTTCCTGTGTTATGTTTTTTATTTATCCTGCAACCTATCTAATAAAGCTGGCGAGGAGCCAGACTTGCATAAAGTACTGTTTGCCTGCTGACTGAAGTGGAAACATGTTCTGTGCGGTGTCAAGGACGATCCCAGAGCTATCCCCAGGGAGAAATCCTTACAACACTCAGGCCGTTGATCCTGTGACAGTGTGCAACTCCGCCTCCTCATCCTCCACTGCACGGACAAGTCTCAGTACCCCTCCAGCATACCATGTGTGCAGGGCACGGTGGTGTCAAGCTGTTCTTCACATGGTTTGCCGTGGGAAATGGAGTCACACAGGGGAGGAACTGCTAAAAGTCATTCATCAAGAAATCAAATCATGGCTTACTCCACGAAAACTGGAAATGGAAACAATGGTGACTGACAAAGGGAAGAACATCTTGTCTGCACTGCAACAAGGGAGCCTGAGCCATGCATCCTGCATGGCACACGTGTTATATCTAGTTGTCAAGCGGTTCCTGTAGTATTCCCCCCCCATTTGCAAGAAACTTTGCATGCACTTCAGTCACTCGTACACCGCAATGCACATCCTCCTTGAGCTGCAGCGTGAGAAAGGTATCCCCCAACATAGTCTGATTTGCAACGCTTCCACACGTTGGAATCCCACCCTCCATATGTTGGACCGACTATACAAACAGAGAAAAGCCATCACCGATTTCTTGATGATCCAAGCAGATAGAGGGACTCCCCAGTGTAACTTCAATGTCAACCAGTGGCAGCTCATACGTGACACCTGCCGTTTGCTCAGGCCCTTTGAGGAAGCCATATTGTTCAGTCAGTCGTCGGGATTATGCCAGGATTACGGGATGAACGACGTAATTCCACTGCTTCATTTACAACAACAGGTGTTGGAAACTATGGCTGGTCAGGACAATGGAGACGTGGCACCTACATCTCACGGCCACATGAGCCCTGTGGGGGCTGAACTGGAGGAGGAGGAGGGGAGGTGTTCAGTGGAGCTCAGTTTAGGTTTCGCAAGATGGGCGGTTTTTGTAGTCATCTGACAGGAGAGGAGGAGCAGGAGCAGCTAGAGGATTATGAGGAAGGCTAGACAGAGGACCCAGACACACCATGGCACTATGCAGTTGAGATGGAGGCAGGGAGTCCCTCTGAGTCACTTGCACAAATGGCACGATGCATGCTCACTTGCTTGTGTTGTGACTATCCAATTGTCACCATTCAGCAGTGGGATGACTTCTGTCTCTCCACCTTATTGGATCCAAGCTACCGGCACAAAATAGGGGGCTTTTTTTGCACCTACTAAGAGGGAGGACAAACTGACCTACTACAGAGACATTATGCATAGTCAGTTGGCCGATGCCTATCTGCGCCATCGTCCATCCTCTCGCATGTCTGACTCGATGGACCCTCTGCGCTCACCTTCCCCTGCCATGGCTGCTGGGGAGGGGTGGGGTGGCAGGAGCAGTACCAGCTTCATCAGCAGCAGCCTGAGTTTACAGTTGCTGATAAGTAGCTTTCTTTCTTCATCCACATAGTGAAGCAACTCATCAGCAGCAGGTAGACCTAGAGCAGGACCTGCACCAGCAGGTGGTGGCATGCCAACACACCTTGAAGATCCGCAGGACTTCTGGGCAGCCAAACTTAATTTGTGGCTGCAACTTGCAGAGTTTGCCCTGGAAAAGCTGTCCTGCCCGGTCAGTAGTGTACCATCAGAGCGTGTATTTAGTGCGGCGGGGGCCATAGTCACCCCAAGGTGAACTCATCTGGCCATGAAAAATGTGGAGAGACTGACCTTTGTGATGATGATTAAGGCATGGATCAGACAGGATTTCCACCCACCAATGCCTGATGCATCAAAGTAGATTGACCATGGTGACACACCAACACTTCCCAAATATGCATAGTGCAAAGCATATTTAAGGTGCTGCTCCCCAGTTACAGACATTCCTCGGCATCTGCCCACAATTAAGTATTGGGGATAGGCATTAGCTAAAACTTAACTTTTCTTAGGATAAAATATATGTGCCCAAATTTTTTTTTAAATCAAACAAAAGGAAAGGTGTGCAAAAAACACTATGTGCCACCTACACCACCAAGTATTGATGTGATCCACAGACCTCTATAAGGTGGAAGAAAACAACATATGGTCCATTGTAACCTGTGGGGGTAAAAACTTCCCCTGTATAGCCCTACTCTCGCATTATTAATTCCCTTCTTGGCAAGTGTTACTCGCCCTAAAAAGAGCAGCCCCAAACAGGAACCTCTCCCTATTTCTACCTAAAAACACTGTCATTTCACAGGTTTTTTAGGTGGAAATAGGGAGAGTTTCCTGTGTGGGGCTGCCCTTTTTAGGGCGAGTAACACTTGCCAAGAAGGGAATTAATAGGGCAAGAGTAGGGCCTTACAGGTGAATTTCTTACCCCCCACCTTGCTGCAATGGAAAATATGTTGTTCCCTTCCACCTTTTCGAGAAAAGTGTTACTCATCATAAAAAGGGCAGCCCCACACAGGAACCTCTCCTTATTTCCACCTAAAAACCCTGGGAAATGGCAGTGTTTGCAGGTGGAAATAGGGAGAGTTTCCTGTGTGGGGCCGTCCTTTTTAGGACGAGTAACACTTGCCAAGAAGGGAATTAATAATGCAAGAGTAAGGCCTTACAGGGCAAGTTTTAACCCCCACCGGTTACAATGAACCATACGTTGTTCTCTAACACCTTTTAGAGGTCTTTGCATCACATCAATACTTGGTGGTGTAAGTGGCACATGGTGTTTTTTGCACACCTTTCCTTTTGTTTGATTTAAAAAAAAATTTGGGTACATATATTTTATCTAAGAATATTATTAAAAGTTAAGTTTTACGTAATCCATATCTTCAATACTTACTTGTGCACACTAAGACTTTTACAAAAGAGACCATTTTCTTCTGCCTACCTGCCTCAGCTACTATTCTGATCCCGCCACCCGCCTAATGCCACACATCTGATGCCAAGTTCTCCTTTTTTAACCCACCTTCATCCTTGGGTACTGGTATTGCCACCCACCGCCCCACTATGTCACCTGATCACTTTTTTAGGACTCCGGATGCTGCTAATGCCACCTCCAGGTTGTCTCATACTGCCACCATATGTTCTCCTCATGCTCATGCCAGCTCCAGGCTGTCTCATTTTGCTGCCATATGTTCTACTCATGCTGCTGCCACCTCCAGGCTGACTCATTCTGCAATTATATGGTCTCCTCATGCTTCCGCCACCTCAAGGCTGTGTCATTCAGCCACTATATGGTCTCCTCATGCTACCGCCAACTACAGGATGTGTCATTCAGCCACT
The DNA here is from genome assembly GCF_029499605.1 of Hyla sarda. Taxonomy (NCBI): domain Eukaryota; kingdom Metazoa; phylum Chordata; class Amphibia; order Anura; family Hylidae; genus Hyla; species Hyla sarda. The sequence goes on from NC_079190.1 coordinate 329,497,967, forward strand.
ATTTGGTCTCCTCCTGCTTCCACCACCTCCAGGCTGTGTCACTGTACCATGTGGTCTCCTCATGCTGCTGGCACAATAAATAAAACGTTTTAGGTTCATCTATTTAAAATCTTTAATTTAAATGTTAAAAAATATCTTAATCTTTTCAATTGTGAGGCCCTATGGTCTTGTAAGGCTGTTGCCACCTCCAGGCTGGGTCATTCAGCCATTATATGGTCTCCTCATGCTGCCGCCACCTCCACGTTGTGTCATTCAGCCACTATAAGGTCTCCTCATACTGATGGCACTTCCAGGTTCTGTCATCGACAGTGATTCTAATAGTGATGCCTCTAATCTGCATGTCATACTGAATAGCAGTATTATTTCACTAACCCAGCACACACCCAATGCGTGTCACAGCAAGGCAAAGTGTTCTACACCCCTATTGAGGCTCTCTGTAGGCCAGAAATAGCATTTTTATACCAATTTGCAGCGAGTAAATTTGGACCAAACCAAATTTTTAAGAAAATTCTGCGAATCGGCTGAATCTAATTTTTCATAAAATTTGCTCATCTCTAGCTGTCGTTTATCCTATCAAACATGAAAGTGTTCTCTCCACTTATTTTTCATATTTCTCACATCCCTCAATAGATATTATCATAGAATTTTTGGGACACATTGGTGGAAGACCTTTTAGCCCTTAGTCATAGCATTTAAATAGTGCAATCACCTCATTTTAACCCTATAAGGACACTGCTCATTTTGGTCTTGAGGACATGGTCAATTTAAATTTTTGCTTTTTGTTTTTTCTTCCTCGCCTTTTAAGAGACATCATTTTTTTATTTTTCTATCCACAGACCCATGTTTTTTGGGGTTTTTTGCGCAACTAATTTTTGCACAAAACACACAGAAAAGTAGCATTTTTTTTAATTTTAGCAAAATGGGGTTTGCACAAAGACTTGCATTATTTTAATACCAGAAAACTGGCCTGAAGGCCATGACAAATTCCACCCCCAGTCCACCCCTGTATTCAATAATTGCAATTAAAAAGTTAAGCATGCGAACACACCCTGAGTGGTGGATATAGTACTTATTCTATCTAACTCAGGTATTTGCAATGTTCTTAATACTAATGGTTAAGAGCAATTGTCAGCCTATTGCCAGCCTATTGACAGCTACTCTGATATAGACTTAAAGCCTAAGGCTAGGTTTCTACTTTCTGCCGCATGGCGATTTTTTTTTTTTTGAGTAAAAACGCTGCAGCCAGATGTTAGCTGCAAGTCTATAGTTAACTGAAAAATGCCATATCCACTTGCTGTTTTTTAGTTTGGCATTTTTTTTTTATCCTTTTGGTGTTTTGGGGCTCCTTGGAAGATTTTTAAAAACAAACTCTTGTTGAGACTTTGGTGTTTTTTGGGGGAAAAAGTCTATGGGAGTGAAAAAACGCCAAGAAAAGGGCCATGTGGATTTTAACTTTGGTGTTTTTGCAGGCGGTTTTTATTCTTTTTTGGACTTTAGCGATCCAAAAAAGTGATGGAGATACTTTTTTAATTAAAATTTTGTAGGGTACCATTAAAAATAATAATAAAAAATATACATTAGTGATGGAAAAATTGTATGTAATGGAATTTATCTTTTTTATAACAAAATTTTAATTACTTTTTAAACAGGGATCAATTTGTAGCTGACAATAATAAAAATGTAGTGTGTGTGAGTGTTTTTCACTTATTTTTTTTTACAATTGTTTAGGTAGTACTACTACTCCCAGCATGGAACACACTGTTCCATGATGGGAGTAGCAGTACCTGTACTAAATTACAGATTGCCCGGGCCTTTTGATTGGCCAGATGGTTCCAGCCAATCACAATTCTGTGGGAAATATGAATATGTGTATATATACGTCAGTGCAGTGGACCATAGAAGAGCAGCCTCCCACATCTATATATTATACAGGAGAATCACAGCAGATGTCAGGAGTGACACTCGCTTTGATTTGTCTATTAATGCAGGTACTACAGCTCCCAGCGTGGAGCAGAATGTACTCCATGTTGGGAGTGGTAGTACCTGCAGTAAGGGACAGATCACAGCAGATGTCACTCCTCCTGACACTCGATGTGATCGTTCTGATGTCAATCTCGGGACTCAGCTGTGCTCACGCCTACAGAGTCGGGAGAACAGCTGATGCTGAGCAGTAGATATATATGTGGTGTCGTATCCTATACGGTACCTTTGTATATAAGTCCCCATAGCCAGAGTCCCTAGGACGTCGTGGTTCTTCTTAACTAGCCCGCCCCTAGTCACCTCTCATCTAGGTATTCGTTATCTAATAATTCTTCAGGATTTGTATATATATATATATAGGATGGTACAAGTGTATATAAATGGTTAATTACCTAGGCATAGCGTAACAGGACCTGCGGATCACGTGACCGGGGGAATTCTATGGTTTTGTGCTTGAGGACCTTTGGAGGTTCCTGTGACGTTTATCTCCCATAACTCATTGTAACGGTGAGTGACAGTTGATTGGACCAGTAAAAACGTCCCTGTCCCTGCCCATATAAGGGAGCGGCGGCCATTGCTCACTCTTTTTCCTCGTGGGCTGTTGATGGAGAACGATCTGCACTGCTGTCATCAGTGAGTTTAGGCCTGAGCCTTGGGGCGATGGCTGATATCTGCTAAATTGTGAGGGTGTCAATCCCTAAACACTCTGCAAGATCACGGACCTTATCTATCCCCTAAATCCGGACGGATCTTCGCAATATTCCCTAATTCAGAGACTTTTATGAGAAGTCAAGGTCCGCAACAACTGTCAGTCATTGCAATAGATAGAGACTGTATTCCTGAGACTGTTACTGTTCATTGGATGTACCGCAATCATTTAAGTAAAGTTATCCAAGTTCAAGTTCAAGTACCTTGTGGACCTTCAGTCATTTTATGCATGCACCTATTGTTACTGGGAAGGGCGGCGATAGGTCGGAGAATTACCTCAGCATACTAGCCCTCAGCCTGGCATCACGAACTATAGGGTTAACCTTAACCCCTCATCTACCAAAACAACACCCCAACTACCATACACCCCCAAGGGCTACCACATATACCACATATATGTCCTATATCTACTACCCAGCAAGAATTTACAGTGAGCCTGCAATGTGTATACAGTATATATTGCTGGCTCACTTAACCCCTTGCTGAGCTGAGCGCTATGCACCAGCCCAGCAAGGAAAGAGTTAACTTACACTGCTGGACAGTGTAGGTTAATCCTTTGGGCAGTATACAGTATATACTGCTATCAATAGCCCAACAAGTGATGGCACAGCACTCCAAAAGTGAATAAAAAAAACAGGAATTTATTCACCACATGTTACAGACAGCGCAACATTTCAGCTCAACACTAGAGCCTTTTTCAAGCATTCAGCTATCTATAGCTGTATACAGAAGACAAAGTCTGCTTACTTTCGTCCATTCCCGGCTGGGTCCGTGTAGCTCCATCCCAATGATGTCATCACCAGGGGGTGGAGCTACACAGACTCGGCCGAGACAGGAGCAAGGGAGGTAAGTGAATGTCGGGTTCTGTATACACTATATACAGCTATCTATAGACAGCTGTACAGTGGGGATCAAAAGTTTGGGCACCCCAGGTAAAAAAAAAATTTATTAATGTGCATAAAGAAGCCAAGGAAAGATGGAAAAATCTCCAAAAGGCATCAAATTACAGATTAGACATTCTTATAATATGTCTACAAAAATTAGATTTTATTTCCATCATTTACACTTTCAAAATAACAGAAAACAAAAAAAATGGCATCTGCAGAAGTTTGGGCACCCTTCAGAGTTAATATCTTGTTCTGCCCCCTTTGGCAAGTATCACAGCTTGTAAACGCTTTTTGTAGCCAGCCAAGAGTCTTTCAATTCTTGTTTGAGGTATCTTTGCCCATTCTTCCTTACAAAAGTCTTCCAGTTCTTTGAGATTTCTGGGCTGTCTGTCACGCACTGCTCTTTCAAAGCCTATCCATAGATTTTCAATTATGTTGAGGTCAGGAGATTGTGAAGGCCATGGCAAAACTTTCAGTTTACGACTCTTGATGTATTCCCCTGTGGATTTCAAGGTGTGTTTAGGATCATTATCCATTTGAAGAAGCCATCGTCTCTTTAACTTCAGCTTTTTCACAGATGGCATCAAGTTAGCATAGAAAATTTGCTGAAATTTTATTGAATCCATTTTTCCTTCTACTCGTGAGATGTTCCCTGTGCCACTGGCTGCAATGCAACCCCAAAGCATGATTGATCCACCCCATGCTTAACAGTTGGACAGAGGTTCTTTTCATTAAATTCTGTTCCCCTTCTTCTCCAAACGTACCTTTGTTCATTCCGGCCAAAAAGTTCAATTTTAACCTTATCGGTCCGCAAAACTTGTTTTCAAAATGCATCAGGCTTGTCTATATGTTCATTTGCAAAGTTCAAACGCTGATTTTTGTGGTGAGGACGTAGAAGAGGTTTTATTCGGATGATTCTTCCATGAAGACCATATTTGTACAAGTATCTCTTTATAGTGGAATAGTGTACAACAACTCCAATGTCTGCCAGATCTTTCTGGAGGGATTGTGCAGTCAAACGTGGGGTTTGAATAGTTTTTCTCACAATCCTGCGAACTGTTCTGTCTGATATTTTTCTTGGTCTTCCAGATCTTGCTTTAACTTCCACTGTTCCTGATTACTGCCATTTCTTAATTTCTTTCCGAACAGAGAATATTGACATCTGAAAACGTTTTGCTATCTTCTTAAAGTCTTCCCCAGCTTTGTGAGCGTCAACAATTTTCAGTTTCAGATTTCTAGACAACTGCTTAGAAGAACCCATGGTGCTGATTGTTGGGGCAAGGTCAGATGAGTCTGGGCATTTAAAACCTTTGAGATAGACATCACCTGGTCTTCAGAGATGATGATTGAGAACAATCCATGACACTGGCAGGTCTCAGCTTTGAAAAGGGGGCAGTGCAATCTATAAATTCTGCAGAATGCCCAAACTTTTGCAGACGCAATTTTTTTTTGTTTTCTGTTATTTTGAAAGTGTAAATGATGGAAATAAAATCTAACTTTTGTTGGCATATTATAAGAATGTCTAATCTGTAATTTGATGCCTTCTGGAGATTTTTTCCATCTTTCCTTGGTTTCTTTATGCATATTAATACAAATTTTTTACCTGGGGTGCCCAAACTTTTGATCTCCACTGTATATACTGTATACTGCCGAAAGGGGCTAAAGGAGCAGGGAGTCCTGTCAGTCTTGTGACAGGATTCCTGGCTCCTGTATAGTATACACAGGTACACTATGTACCCCTGTATACTATACGGCCAGTGGAGGTGAGTAGTGATGCCAATCATAACTACTCATCTCCTTACATTCTGTGTACCGGGCGCTCAGCATCCGACCCACAGAGTGGTACCCTGAAGGCAGTGAAAAAACTGCCACAGGGTACAAAATTGGCTGTTTCCACACACCAGTTAAAACACCAGAAAAACTGCCAAAACACAGGAAAAAGCTGTGGCAGTTTTTCTGGTGTTTTTGAGGGTGTAAAAAAAATAAAAAAAAGTGGAAACCTAGCCTAACAGCAGTTTATGCAAAAACACAAAAGAACAAGTCTCAGGCTCGGACATCTTGGGTGGTAGCCCTACATTTTTTATATATATTCTACCACTATATATTCTACCATCTTTGGAATTGAGCTATAACCCCTTAACGACAATAGACATAATTGTATGTCCTGATGCGCTGGGGCATTCACGTCCTGTACATGAAGTAAGCACAGCATCGGTGCTTGCTTCATGCAAGGCAGGTCCCGATTGCTATCACCAGCCAGAGACCTGCTGGTAATGGCACACATGAGCGATCACACCAATGTCCGCTATTAACCCCTCAGATGCTGTGAACAATACAGATCACGGAATCTGCAGCAGTGCGCCGCTTCTAATGGCTGATCTGATCGCCAAAAAGAACAGCTGCAGAGATCAGATCAGCCAAGATAACAGATGGAGGTCACCTCACTTGCTCTGGCCGCCATCATGGGGTCTTCTGACTAAACAGTATTAGCAATCTAAAAAAAAAAGTTAAAAAAAGTTTGAAAATGTGCCTCCCCCAAATAAAAATTTACATTGCCCCTTTTCCCTATTTTACATAAACATATTTAGTATTTGAAAAAATAATTACTAAGTATAATTGGTATCTGTAAATGTCCGAACTATCAAGATATAATGTTAATGATCTCATACGGTGAATGGCGTAAATATGAAAAAAAAGTCAGAAATTGCTGCTAATTGGCAACATTGCATCCCAGAAAAATGAAACAAGAAGTAATCAAAAAGTCACATGTAAACAAGAGGGGTACCATTAAATGCTGCAGATCATTGCGCAAAACATGAGCCCTCATATAGCCCCATATAAGGAAACATTTTAGAGTTAGGGTGATCAGAAATAAGCAATTTAACACATACTAATTTTGTTTAAGTACAATAATAGTAAATCATGTAAACATGGGTATGATTTTAATCATATTGACCCACAGAATAAATAGCACATTTTTAGAATATAATTTTTACAGTAAAGTGCATAGTTTTTTTGTTTGTTTGTTTTTTGTTATATCGTACAGTTTATGATAAAATATAAGTGGTCATTGCAAAGTACAACTGGTCACACACAAAACAAGCCCTCATATGGATCATGGAAAAATAAAAAAAGTTATGGATTTTAGAAGGAGAAAAAACAAAAACGCAAAAATGAAACTGGCTTTGTCCTTAAAGGGGTACTCCGCCCCTAGACATCTTATCCCCTATCCAAAGGATAGGGGATAAGATGTCAGATCGCCGGGGTCCCGCTGCTGGGGACCCCGGGGATCGCTGCTGCAGCACCCCGCTGTCATTACTGCGCAGAGCGAGATCGCTCTGCACGTAATGACGGGCAATACAGGGGCCGAAGCATCATTACGTCACGGCTCCGCCCCTCGTGGCGTCACGGCCCGCCCAGTCAATACAAGTCTATGGGAGGGGGCGGGTTGGTCATCACGCCCCCTGCCATAGACTTGCATTAAGGGGACAGGCCGTGATGTCATGAGGGGCGGAGCTATGACGTCACGCTGCTCCGGCCCCTGTATCGCCCGTCATTACACACAGAGCGAACTCGCTCTGTGCAGTAATGATGGCGGGGTGCCGCAGTGGCGATCCCCGGGGTCCCCAGCAGCGGGACCGCGGCGATCTAACATCTTATCCCCTAACCTTTGGATAGGGGATAAGATGTCTAGGGGCGGAGTACCCCTTTAAGGCCAAAATGGGCTGTGTCCAGTTAAGCTATTTTACATCTTATGAGATGCTGTAAGTATTCTGGACTTTCAACTTTCACATCTACATACGATCTATAGCTGTATATTTATTTACGCATTTGATACGAGGATTTCTTATTCCATGTCCTTCATGTCATATATAATAATATACATCTGTATATCATTGATCTGATGAAGCATTGTGGCCCATTCATATACTACATGAGATTATGCCTGTGACTTTATTGCACTGATTGGTGAATTCTACATGGATTGGAGAAAGTTACACATTTTAGAGTGTATAAGCCCTTTATCAAGCCATAGATGCTGCATTTCCACAGAATGACAGAAAAAATTTATTCAATAAATAATCCATTTTACCGCCACCCTCCAGTAATATGTTCAGAGTAGTTTGCTCTCAGGAGAAAAGTCCTACATGGTTCTTAACCCCTTAAGGACTCAGGGTTTTTCCGTTTTTGCACTTTCGTTTTTTCCTCCTTACCTTTTAAAAATCATAACCTTTTCAATTTTCCACCTAAAAATCCATATTATGGCTTATTTTTTGCGTCGCCAATTCTTCTTTGCAGTGACATTAGTCATTTTACCCAAAAATGCACGGCGAAACGGAAAAAAAATCATTGTGCGACAAAATCGAAGAAAAAACGCCATTTTGTAACTTTTGGGGGCTTCCGTTTCTACGCAGTGCATATTTCGGTAAAAATCACGCCTTATCATTATTCTGTAGGTCCATACAGTTAAAATGATACCCTACTTATATAGGTTGGATTTTGTCGTACTTCTGAAAAAATCATAACTACATGCAGGAAAATTTATACGTTTAAAAATGTCATCTTCTGACCCCTATAACTTTTTTATTTTTCCACGTACAGGGCGATATGAGGACTCATTTTTTGCGCCGTGATCTGAAGTTTTTATCGGTATGATTTTTGTTTTGATCGGACTTTGTTGATCACTTTTTATTCATTTTTTAATGGTATAAAAAGTGACCAAAATACGCTTTTTTGGACTTTGGAATTTTTTTGCGCGTACGCCATTGACCGTGCGGTTTAATTAATGATATATTTTTATAGTTTGGACATTTACGCACGCGGCGATACCACATATGTTTTTTTCTTCTTTTTTTTTACACTGTTTTATTTTTTTTATGGGAAAAGGGGGGTGATTCAAACTTTTATTAGGGAAGGGGTTAAATGACCTTTATTAACACTTTTTTTTAACTTTTTTTTCAGTGTTATATGTCCCATAGGGACGTATAATGCTGCACACACTGATCTTCTACACAGATCACAGGCGTGTATTAACACGCCTGTGATCAGTGTTATCGGCGCTTGACTGCTCCTGCCTGGATCTCAGGCACGGAGCAGTCATTCGCCGATCGGACACCGAGGAGACAGGTAAGGGCCCTCCCGGTGTCCGGTCAGCTGTTCGGGACGCCACGATTTCACCGCGGCGGTCCCGAACAGCCCGACTGAGCAGCTGGGTCACTTTCGCTTTAGAAGCGGCGGTCAGCTTTGACCGCCGCTTCTAAAGGGTTAATATTGCACATCACCGCGATCGGCGATGTGTGGTATTAGCCGCGGGTCCCGGCCGTTGATGAGCGCCGGGACCGACGCGATATGATGCGGGATAGCGGCGCTATCCCGCTTCATATCGCTGGAGCCGGCGCAGGACGTAAATATACATCCTGCGTCGTTAAGGGATTAAAGAAGCCACAGTGATTTTTCATTGTGAATGGCATGGCAGAGAGGATTATGTGCTGTCCTGTAACCAGCCAGAGAAGTTAGGGAAAGGAAGTCTACACGTGCGTACTGATGGCAAACAGCCCTGCTCCGTTCCCATCCCCTGAAATGAAGAGAATAATAAATAGGTGTACACCATTTACGGGACTGTCAGGGGCTTAGTATAGTAGGAGCCTAAAAATTTCATTGTCACTAATCTGAAGGGTTTATTCTTACTAAACCATGTAGGTTTTTAAAATTCAATTGAAACAAAGATATACTTTAAAGGGTACCTCTCACCAAATAAACTTTTGATATATTTTAGATTAATGAATGTTGAATAACTTTCCAATAGCATGTCAATGAAAAATATGCTTCTTTCTATTGTATTTTTCCCGATCAGTCCTGTCAGCAAGCATTTCTGACTCATGCTGGTGTCCTAAACACTCAGAGCTGCCAGCCTGCTTTGTTCACAGCCAAACAGGCTGTGAACAAAGCAGACTGGCAGCTCTGAGTGTTCTCCTTTGTGAACAAAGCAGACTGGCAGCTCGTAGTGTTTAGGACTCCAGCATGAGTCTGAAATGCTTGCTGCCAGGACTGGTAGGGAGACCCCTAGTGGTCATTTCTTCAAAGTGGAAAATTAAATAGAAAGAAGCATATTTTTTAATAACATGCAATTGTAAAGTTCTTCTACATACATTAATCTATAATATATCAAAAGTTTTTTTTGATGAGAGGTACCCTTTAACATTGAGTTAACCATATTTTTTTTCCTCTACTAGATCTGGGAAAACATATGCCATTCATTAAAATGTTTTATTTTATTTGTTTTGTGCATGTATTCTGGTATTAAACGAGCATTGTTTTTCATTATATTTGTGATTTGTGTAAATACACTAAAGTCATGCACTGATCTTCTAGTTTTGTCTCTCTGTAGTACAGTACAGTTAAATAAGTGTTGTACTGCTATCAGTTCCAGGATAAGCAGTTTTTTTTTGGACACCAGGTGAAGGTGTTGCTGTTTCTTTTTTTTTTATTGCTGTGTGTACTGGACCCTAAATAAGCTCTTAAACACAAATTGATTTATGGCTTCCAGCCGCTCAGTCCAGTTTCATTTAATGTTAATGTTTTCATATTTTAAGTTGATTTTTTGGGGGGTTATGATCTCAATATAAAATATTTTCAAATAACAATAGTTTCCTGAGACAAAGTAATAAGTAGGCCATGTGCAAAGTTAGAAAATTACTACTTTAGACATAGTGCATCATTTCATTCTTTTTGAGGAGTAGATGAATCATCTGACGCTCTGCAAACCTTTTACTTTGTTCCACTTATCCTGAAAGCGTATATTTTGCATGAAGGTACGTACGTCCTTTTGACGTCCCCATTTGACTCGAAATGTTGTCTTCCAATATAATCTATATATATAAAACTCAACGTGTGTGTGTGTGTATGTATGCTCCACAAAAACTTGTAAGCTATTAAATATTGTAAGCTATGACTATACAGTGGGGCAAAAAAGTATTTAGTCAGCCACCAATTGTGCAAGTTCTCCCACTTAAAAAGATGAGAGAGGCCAGTAATTTCCATCATAGGTATACCTCAACTATGAGAGACATAATGAGAAAAAAAATCCATAAAATCACATTGTCTGATTTTTAAAGAATTTGCTAATTATGGTGGAAAATTGGTCACCTGCAAACAAGGAAGATTTCTGTCTCTCGGTGAGTTGGAGACAGGAGGCATGAAGCTGAGGCAGGCTCTGCCCCCTACCCTCCGCTTGTGTACCTCACCACGCGCTGGAGCCTGCTTGTTCCCGAGCAATAGCCGGGATGCCGGACTGAGTTGTCCCCCCCTCCTCCTAAGACGCTGAGATACAGCCTGTTTTAACCTGTGCCCCAGGTGGGGAGAACGTGGCACGTAGTCTGTGCTGTGGAGTTCCTTCTCTGCTGCATGAGCTAGACTGTCCCATGCACCGGAAGCCGGAAGGTGTGAGAGAGATGGAGGCCCGGTGAGAGGAGCCAGAGCTGGCTTGTTGCTGCACGCTGCTGCTCCTGTGGGGCGAGAAAGTGTTGGAGTGCTGCTATTGTGGTGGCATGTAGCCGCCCCATTGATCCGGAGGTGCATTGCTGAGGCTTGCAGAGCAAGATTGGGGGCCCTGAGACGGAAACAGCCGGTGGGTGACAGTGAAGTGAAAGTTGAGAGCGAGATTTATTCTGAGAGGCTGGAGCCCCCTGAAAGAAAAGAAAGAAAAGAAGAAGCTGAACTGGATAATATGCCTGCACTGTGGTGAGAGCACGGAGGAGCAGAAGTGGCATCAGGGTCGGGTCCCTTGGGACACATGCCGGTGGTCAATATAGGAAAGCTGGATGGGTGAGAACATTACTTTTTTTTTCTTACAATAACCTGGAGCCCATATGCAGGGCTCATATGCATGGCTCAGTTGGACATAATTTATGATTAAAATCTGAATTGTGAACATTTATTGAGCGCATTGGTTGCTTCTGAAATCTATAATGCTCTAACTAACATACTAATCCATACTAACCTAAAGTGGGAAAGGTTGCCTTGAGAATGGAACCAACGGAAGTACCATAACTAACATTATAATCTACTATATGGTTGGATTAAGATTAAAATTTAGCTAAATTTTTTCCTCAGAAAAGGATGGAGTAATATCTGGACTCTAGTGGATAAAGTTATGTCTATTGGAAAATTGTAATGTATTGTGGTCGTATGTTGGAAATTTGAGTAGTGGAAAAGTGTGTTGGCTATAGTTGTTAAAATGCCCCCCAAAAGGAAGTCAACTAGCATGGGGAAAGAAAATAAAAATGCGGGGAGAATGGATAGATATATGGCATCGCCAGTAATAAAAATAAGCAAGGAAAACAAAATGTACAGGAAAATGTGTTAGGAGAGGAAGAGGAAGGCCTAACAGTAACAATGCAAGTGATATTGGAGGCAATGGATAAAAGTAACACATGTATTAAAGGGTTAGCGGGACAAATAAGAAGTATAGGATCCAACGTCTCATTAATTAGGAAGTACATGAGAAAACTGAGAGAAAGATGTAAAGAAATGGAGGAAGGAGTGTCAGATTTACAGGAAGAGAATACGTTTTTGATGCCAAAGTAATAGAGATGGAGGATAGATCTAGGAGAGGGAACCTGAGACTGATAGGGTTCCCAGAGGGGGCAGAGGGAAAGGACCAGATGCGCTTTATACAAAATTGGATAACTGAGGAATGTCATAAGGAAAAATTGTCCCCCACTTTTGGAGTCGAGAGAGCACACTAAGTCCCGATGTGACCGCCTCCACAGGGCAGAAACCCTAGAACAATACTGGTAAGGTTATTGAATGAAGGGAACAAGGAAAGAATATTGCGTGCATTGAGAGAAAAAAATGGGGCTGTGTATAATAGTAACAAGATAATGTATTCCCTGATTACTCACTCGAGACACACACACAAAAAAAAACACACACAGCTTTTAAAGAGGTAAAGAAGAGGATGCATTTTAATGGAGTTAAATTCTCCCTACTATTCCTGTCTAAGTTATGGGTGGTATACAGAGAGATAATCTTTTTTTTTTATTTTTTTTATTGGGTCAAATCAACTGCGGGTTGGGGGAGAGGAGGGGGGGGATGCTTGGGTAGTCCTACAATTTTGCGGGGTGTTTTTATTTTTTTCTTCACCTTCTCTCTCTCTCTATGATTTGTTGTATTACATTGAAAACGGGATGTGTACGAATATATTGGTATGGAATATAAGGGGTTTAGAGGATAGACACAAAGGAATAGCTATACACGATGTTTCAAAACTTTTTTTTAACAGGTATAGTCTGTTTAATTGAAACACATTTAGTGAAAAAAACGGTACACAGCATAAAAAAAAATTATATTTCTCGTTTTTTACCTATTTCTCAAGAGAGGTCACACTTATGATACACAAAAAAGTTAATTGGGAGATATACGATAAATTGATAGACACAAAGGGGATATTTATATATATTATATGGGAAATTGGAAAAATTAATATTCACTTTGGCATTTGTATGCATACCTCCCCGTACACATCCGACATTCTTAAAATTATACTCAGGTTCTAGCAGGGGGTTAAACAATGTCCCCTTTTTATTCAAGGGGATGTAAATTGTGTAATGAATGAAAAAATAGATAGGCTAAGATTGTCAAATACAAAGAAAATTTGTCATGGTCAAATCTTGTTGAAAATTTTTTGTGACAAAGTAGGTCTGTTAGACAAATGGAGAATCTGCAATCCAGGGAAAAAATATATATTCCTGTTGGAATAAGACCTGTAAAACAATGTCTTGTATAGATCTATGTTTAGGGGATGAGTGAGGGAGTATAAGCGTTAAGGGGATAAATTATTGCAATCGTATTCCTGAACATTCTCCGCTATGTATTAAGATTGATACGGGGGTGGAAAATTTAGAGGGCATAAACAGACTAAATGCATATTGGTTTGAACAGATAGATAATGAGTTAATAAAACAACATCTGATTTAATTTTTTGATAGGGATTGGGATACCGCCTGTAGATCAAATTGTTTGGGAAACAATGAAAGCATTCTTATGGGGGGAATTAATATGGGTAATTAATAAAAAGAAGAAAGAATATAACAAGACGGAGGAAAAATTTATAATGGAAAACTCAGTAGAAAATAAAAAGGATTGGGTAGATAAACAAGAGAAACTAGAAATATACATAATTGAGAAAAGTAAAAAAAAAAAAAAAAAGCAAGTTTTATAGCAGAAATTTATGGACATGGGAAAACCCAATAAAAGATTGATGGCCCTTATTAAAAACCAACAGGGAAAGAGAACAATTCAGGCTATTAAAAACAGGAAAGGTGAGCTACAGAATAAACCTGAAAGCATAACTGAAGAATTTGATAGATATTTTGAGTCATTATACGAGTCGGAGTCTAAATTTAATGAGGAGGAATTGAATAATTATCTGACGGGAATAGCACTACCGAGGAAGAATTAGAGGAGCTAAATGGACCACTATCAGTTGGGGAAGTATGTAGAGCATTAGGAACAATAAAGGGTAACACGACCCCATCAGGTGACGAGCTCCCTTTTGAAGATCTTTGTCGAGAGTAATGGAAATTAGGGAGATATGGTAGTTTTTCGGGATTAATGATTAACTGGTCAAAGTCGGTTATTATGCCGCTAGGAGAAGAGAATATAGGACAGACATTTGGATTAAAAGCGATAAAAAAGGAGAAAAGTTTAAATATCTGGGGGTATACCTGTCAAATGAGTTAGAGATTATTATCAGATAAATACCATGATAATAATTAAGGAAATGGAAAAGAAAGTAAATATATGGAGCGATTTAAAAAGCAGACAGAATAACACTGATCAAATCAGTATTGATGCCAAAAATTTTGTATGTCTTTGGATCAGCCCCAACCTGGTTTGAGACAAAATTATCTCAATATTTAATTCACTAATTTGGGGCAGAAAAAGAGTAAAAATCAAGTTGGAGTACCTATGTCAGACCAAGGGAAAGGGTGGAATAGCGTTTCCGATTATATATAGGTACTTCTTGGCGGGACAGATTTATTTTTGTGACTGAGTGGAAGAAATTTGCCTTTTTTTAGTTTCTGTTGTCTAGCACTGATGGGGAATTTTTGGATATATTCCAATTGCTGGAATCTGGGAATTTGGAGGAGGAGAAATGGATGAAAATTATAATGGTTAAAAACCTGGTTAAAACATGGAGTGTATTTAGGAAAGAAATGAATGTAAAAGGAATACTGGATGTGGCATTGGTGCTGGACAACAGAAATATACTAGACATGAGTAAATTGGGGAAAATTAAATTGTTTAAAAATAAAGTCTGTGTCAGAATAAAAGATGTTTGAGAAAACTGCAAACTTAAGGAATGGATAGTACTGAAAGAAGAGTTTAGTCTGAAAGAGGGTGGTTGGCTTGAATCTAACAGTATAAGAAGAACCTTCCTGGAGTTTATTAGTAAAGGGGGAAACATGCAGGTTGTTTATCCGGAAATTCTGAATAAAATTATGAGAGGCAATGTAACAAAAAAACATATCTCATATGTCTATACAGCTAAAGTTACATGAGAATAAATTAGTACATAGGAGTAGCCAACAATGGCAAAAAGGAGATCAGAGATACAGAAAAGGATAGGTGGGATGTAATATTGAAGAACATTAATTACGTATCCCCTAATATGAACAATGTAGCAGGGGGGGTGAGAAAGAACAGAGAGACGGCGAGAGAGAGTGCAGTAATTTTTGCTGAAGAATATGATAAAATGGAGGTAAAGAAAGGAGCTTACCTTGTGAGGTTGTGCTATCAGCAGGCAAAACTCTGATTTGCGCTTGGTAGGTTGCGGCACGGTCCGGGAGACGCCGGTCGTCAGTACTGCTGGCAGCAGCCGGGAACGTAGCAGGAGGATAGTTGTGGGAGTCCCTGGTGGGGGTTGTCCCAAAAATCCGACTTTCGGGAGGAGCGCTGCACCGGGAGGTTGAAGAAATTGATGCAGGTGGTGGATTTGTGGAAACCGTTTTTATTCAAGAAAGTGCGAGTTGTACAGAGGCAAAAATGTTTTCACAGTGATCTTGGTAGGCTGGACAATGTGTTTTGAGAGGGGATTCCTCTCTTCATCAGGTCCGATATCATAGGGTGTAGGAAATGTATTTATACCGTGGTGGGATGTGTCCAACCCCACCACTGTATAAATATATTTCCTACACCCTATATCGGACCGGACAAACAGAGGAATCCCCTCTCGAAACGTGTTGTACACGCATTTTGGTGAATGAAAATGGTTTCCACAAATCCACCCCCTGCGTCAATTTCTTCAACCTCCCGGTGCAGCGCCGCTCCTGCAAGTCGGATTTTTGGGACAACCCCTGCCAGGGACACCCGCAACTATCCTCCTGGTAATATGAACAATAAGATAATACAATTTAATATTGTGTATACACGCTATTTTATTTATTTATTTATTTTTAAATAGGAATAAGGAAGGATAGTAGATGTAATAGGTGTAAAAAAGAAAAAGCAGGACATTTATATATATTTTGGAGTTGTTCTGAGATTGTTGAATATATGAAAGTAATATTTAGTAGCTGGTGTATGTATGGAATTCTCCCCTAGGATGGCAATTCTGGGAGACAACTTGATAAAAACTAGGAAAAAAATTAATAAAACAAGATGTTTAAGAATGCTATTCAATGCCCGTTTGTAGTTTGTTAAAAATTGGATATCCCCTATCTGTCCTAGTAGTATTTAATGGTATAATAATATGCGGAGAACGGAAGGATACCTTATGGGGGGAGTTGAGGAGAGAGAGAGAATGAGGTATAGAATTATGATTAAAAGGTTAAAGGGGTATTCCAGGCAAAAACTTTTTTTTATATATCAACTGGCTCCGGAGAGTTAAACAGATTTGTAAATTACTTCTATTAAAAAATCTTAATCCTTCTAATAGTTATTAGCTTCTGAAGTTTTCTGTCTAACTGCTCAATGAGGATGTCACGTCCCGGGAGCTGTGCATGATGGGAGAATATCCCTTGCATGATGGGAAAATATCCCCATAGGAGCTGGACAGCTCCCGGGACGTGAGTCATCTGAAAGCAGTTAGACAGAAAACAGCAACTCAACTTCAGAAATTAATAACTATTGGAAGGATTAAGATTTTTTAATAGAAGTAATTTACAAATCTGTTTAACTTTCCGGAGCCAGTTGATACATAAAAAAAAGTTTTTGCCTGGAATACCCCTTTAACCCCTTAAGGACCAGGCCATTTTACACCTTAGGACCAGAGCGTTTTTTGCACATCTGACCACTGTCACTTTAAACATTAATAACTCTGGAATGCTTTTAGTTATCAATCTGATTCCGAGATTGTTTTTTTGTTACATATTCTACTTTAACATAGTGGTAAAATTTTGTGGTAACTTGCATCCTTTCTTGGTGAAAAATCCCAAAATTTGATGAAAAATTTGAAAATTTTGCATTTTTCTAACTTTGAAGCTCTCTGCTTGTAAGGAAAATGGATATTCAAAATATTTTTTTATTTTATTCACATTTCCAATATGTCTACTTTATGTTTGCATCATAAAATTGACGTGTTTTTACTTTTGGAAGACACCAGAGGGCTTCAAAGTTCAGCAGCAATTTTCCAATTTTTCACAAAATTTTGAACCTCGCTTTTTTTCAGAGACCAGTTCAGGTTTGAAGTGGATTTGAAGGGTCTTCCCATTAGAAATACCCCACAAATGACCCCATTATAAAAACTACACCCCCCCAAAGTATTCAAAATGACAATCAGTAAGTGTTTTAACCCTTTAGGTGTTTCACAGGAATAGCAGCAAAAGTGAAGGAGAAAATTCACAATCTTTATTTTTTACACTCGCATGTTCTTGTAAACCCAATTTTTGAATTTTTACAAGGGGTAAAAGGAGGAAATGTATACTTATATTTGTAGCCCAATTTCTCTCGAGTAAGCAGATACCTCATATGTCTATGTAAATTGTTCGGCGGGCGCAGTAGAGGGCTCAGAAGTGAAGGAGCGACAAGGGGATTTTGGAGAGTACGTTTTTCAGAAATGGTTTTTGGGGGGCATGTTGCATTTAGGAAGCCCCTATGGTGCCAGAACAGCAAAAATAACCCACATGGCATACCATTTTGGAAACTAGACCCCTTGGGGAACGTAACAAGGAATAAAGTGAGCCTTAATACCCCACAGGTGTTTCACGACTTTTGCATATGTAAAATAAATATATTTTTTTTCACATTTTTGCAAGGGTTAATAGCAGAAAATACCCCCCAAAATTTGTAACCCCATCTCTTCTGAGTATGGAGGTACCCCATAAGTGGACCTGAAGTGTACTACGTGCGAACTACAATGCTCAGAAGAGCAGGAGCACCATTAAGCTTTTGGAAAGAGAATTCGTTTGGAATGGTAGTCAGGGGCCATGTGCATTTACAAAGCCCCCCCGTGGTGCCAGAACAGTGGACCCCCCCACATGTGACCCCATTTTGGAAACTACACCCCTCACAGAATTTAATAAGTGGTGCAGTGAGCATTTACACCCCACTGGCGTTTGACAGATCTTTGGGACAGTGGGCTGTGCAAATGGAAAATTACATTTTTCATTTTCACGGATCACTGTTCCAAAAATCTGTCAGACACCTGTGGGGCGTAAATGCTCACTGCGCCCCTTATTACATTACATGAGGGGTGTAGTTTCCAAAATGGGGTCACATATGGGGGGGTCAATTGTTCTGGTACCATGGGGGCTTTGTAAACACAAGTGGCCTTCAATTCCGGACAAATTTTCTCTTCAAAATCCCAATGGTGCTCCTTCTCTTCTGAGCATTGTAGTGCACCCATAGAGCACTTTACATCCACATATGGGGTATGCTCTTACTCAGAAGAAATTGGGTTACAAATTTTGGGGGGCTTTTTTTTATTTTCCCTTGTGAAAATGAAACATTTAGGGTGACACCAGCATTTTAGTGAAAATTTTTTTTTTTTTTCACTTTCCCATCCAACTTTAATGAAAATTTGTCAAACACCTGTGGGGTGTTCAGGCTCACTATACCCCTTGTTACATTCCGTGACGGTTGTCGTTTCCAAAATGGGGTCACATGTCTGTATTTATTGTTTTGTGTTTATGTCAGAACCACTGTAAAATCAGCCACCCCTGTGCAAATCACCAATTTAGGCCTCAAATGTACATGGTGTGCTCTCACTCCTGAGCCTTGTTGTGCGTCCGCAGAGCATTTTACGCCCACATATGGGGTATCTCCGTACTCAGGAGAAATTGCTTTACAATTTAGTCCTCAAATGCCATGGCACTCTCTCACTTCGGAGCCCTGTCGTATTTTAAGGAAACAGTTTAGTGCCACATATGGGGTATCTCCGTACTCGGGAGAAATTGCGTTACTAATTTTGGGGTCTTTTTTTCCTTTTACCTCCCGTGAAAATAAAAATTAAAGGACAACACCAGCATGTTAGTGTAAAAAAAATTTTTTTTTACACTAACAGGCTGGTGTAGACCCCAACTTTTCTTTTTCATAAGGGGTAAAAGGTAAAAAAGCCCCCAAAATTAGTAACGCAATTTCTTCCGAGTACGGAGATACCCCATATGTGGCACTAAACTGTTTCCTTAAAATACGACAGGGCTCCGAAGTGAGAGAGTGCCATGGCATTTGAGGACTAAATTAGGGATTGCACAGGGGTGGACATAGGGGTATTCTACGCCAGTGATTCCCAAACAGGGTGCCTCCAGCTGTTGCTAAACTCCCAGCATGCCTGGACAGTCAGTGGCTGTCCGGAAATGCTGGGAGTTGTTGTTTTGCAACAGCTGGAGGCTCTGTTTTGGAAACACTGCCGTACAATACGTTTTTTATTTTTTATTAGGGGGACAGTATAAGGGGGTGTATATGTTGTGTTTTATTTTTTATTATGTGTAAGTGTAGTGTAGTGTTTTTAGGGTACATTCACACTGGCGGGTTTACAGTGAATTTACCGCTAGGAGTTTGCGCTGCGGTGAAAAATTTGCCACAGCCCAAACTTGAAGCAGAAAACTTACTGTAAACCCGCCAGTATGAATGTACCCTGTACGTTCACATGGGGGGGCAAACCTCCAGCTGTTTCAAAACTACAACTCCTAGCATGTACTGACAGACCGTGCATGCTGGGAGTTGTAGTTTTGCAACAGCTGGAGGGATCGCAACTACAACTCCCAGCATGCAGAGACAGCTGTTTGCTGTTTAGGCTTGCTGGGAGTTGCAGTTTTGCAACATCTGTAGAGCTATAGTTTAGAGACCACTGCATAGTGGTCTCCAAACTGTGGACCTCCAGATGTTGCAAAACTACAACTCCCAGCATGCCCAGACAGCAAACTGCTGTCTGGGCATGCTGGGAGTTGTAGTTTTGCAAGATCTGGAGGTGCACAGTATAGAGATCACGTTGCAGTGTTCTCAAACTGTAGACCTCCAGCTGTTGCAAAACTGCAACTCCCAGCAAGCCTAAACAGCTCTCTGGGCATGCTGGGAGTTGTAGTTTTGCAACATCTGGAGGGTTACAGTTTAGAGACCACTATAGTGGTCTCAGACTGTAGCCCTCCAGATGTTGCTAAGTAACTCACCGGCTTCCGTTGGATCCAGGGAGCTGCGTCGCGGTCCTCTTCTTCCGCCGATCGTAGCCCGCTGCTGCCACTGATCGTCGCCCGCTGCCGTCGCCGATGGGTAAGTGGATCTTCGGCGCCGGTCCCTGTCGGTTTCTCCGTTCTGCCCCGCCTATTGTGGGTGGGCAGGACGGGGAAATCGAAAGTAAACCCCTCCGCCCCCGATCTGCTATTGGTGGTCGCGTCTAGACCACCAATAGCAGAGATAGGAGGGGTGGCAACCCTGCCACCTCACTCCTATCGCTACAGGGGGATCGTGGGTGTCTAGGACACCCACGATCCCGCTTCTATTCCGGGTCACCGGGTCACTATAGACCCGTATGACCCGGAATCGGCGCAAATCGCAAGTGTGAATTCACTTGCAATTTGCGCCGATCGCCGACATGGGGGGGTCTAATGACCCCCCTGGGCATTTACGCGGGGTGCCTGCTAATATCAGCAGTCACCCCGGCGCGATCCCGACCTCGGCGGGGACCGAAATTCCCACGGGCGTAGAGGTACGCCCTTGGTCCTTAAGTACCAGGGAGCAAAGGCGTACCTGTACGCCCTTGATCCTTAAGGGGTTAAAGGGGTACTCTGGTGGAACACTTTATTTTTTTTTTTATGAACTGGTGCCAAAAAGTTAAACAGATTTGTTAATTACTTCGATCAAAATTTTTTAATCCTTTCAGTACTTTTTAGCACCTGTTTGCTACAGAAGAAAATCTTTATTTTTTGAATTTCCTTTTTGTGTTGTCCACAGTGCTCTCTGCTGACACCTGATGCCCGTATCAGGAACTGTCCAGAGCAGGAGAAAATTCCCATAGCAAACCTATGCTACTCTGGACAGTTCCTGACACGGACAGAGGTTTCAGCAGAGAGCACTAAAGACAACACAAAAAAGAAATTCAAAAAGTAAAAAATTTCCTCTGTAGCAAACAGCTGCTAAAAAGTACCAAAAAGATTAAGATTTTTTAATAGAAGTCATTTACAAATCTGTTTAACTTTCTGGCACCAGTTCATTTAAAAAAAAAGTTTTCCACCGGAGTCCCCCTTTCATTTTTTTTTTCATTCTCTTCTTTTCTTCTTGGAATGATGTGAAGGGGCAGAGATTTAGGGGGTCGGAAATAGTGGACAATTAAAGGGTTAAAAGATTAACGATTAAAAGATTAAACTTTGGGGGCTATTAGGTAAATGTATGATATAATATTGCTGACTTCGGCCTCCTGGCTCCCTGCCGCCTATGTTGATTGTGGATTGTAGGAAAGGGGGGGGGGTGTAAGGGTGAGTAATGCAACGATGTAGACATACTTTTTGTTTTTGTCTTTGAGTTTTGTAATGTCCATTAAAAAGAAATAAAAAAAGAGACTTCTGGCTCTCACAGACCTGTTACTTTTTCTTTAAGAGTCTCCTCTGTCCTCTATCTGTTACCTGTGTTGATGGCAACTGTTTACTAAACTTATTATCAGTATAAAAGACACCTGTCCACAACCTCAAACAGTCACACTCCAAACTCCACTATGGCCAAGACCAAGGAGCTGTCAAAGGACACCAGAAACAAAATTGTAGAACTGCACCAGGATGGGAAGACTAAATCTGCAGTAAGCAAGAAGCTTGGTCTGAAGAAATCAACTGTAGCAGCAATTATTAGAAAATGGAAGACACACAAATTTACTGATAATCTCCCTCGATCTGGGGCTCCATGCAAGATCTCAAGATCCCTTTGGTCTCAAGATAACTACAAGAACGGTGAGCAAAAACCCCAGAACCACACGGGGCGACCTAGTGAATGACCTGCAGAGAGCTGGGACCAAAGTAACAAAGGCTACCATGAGTAACACACTACCCCAGCAGGGATTCAAATCATGCAGTGTCAGACGTTAAGCCAGTACATGTCCGGGCCGTCTGAAGTTTGCTAGAGAGCATTTGGATGATCCAGAAGAGTATTGGGAAAATGTCGTATGGTCAGATGAAACCAAAGTAGAACATTTTGTTAAAAACCCAACTTGTCATGTTCGGAGGAGAAAGAATGCTGAGTTGCATCCGAAGAACATCATACCTACTGTGAAGCATGGGGGTGGACGACTAATCTGTGAATCGTGAGATTTTGAGTGAAAACCTCCTTCCTACAGCAAGGGCATTGAAGATGAAACGTGGCTGGGTCTTTCAGTATGATAATGATCCCAAACACACCTTCGTGCCTTTGTAAGAAGCATTTCAAGGTCCTGGAGTGGCCTAGCCAGTCTCCAGATCTCGCAAATGATGATGCAAAGGATCAAACAATTAACATCAGACAGGATGGTGTATAGATTTTAGAGCGTCACTGATGTCTGAGAGTCTCATGCAGGAAAGCTAGTCAGCTAGTCAGAGCGATATAAAAGGAAAGTCCGATAATAGGACTTAGTTATAGTGACACAAGCGGCTTAAGCAGACAAACCATGACAGAGTGATGACAGTTTTAACTCACATTTACCACTCACTGGTAATTGAGCACAGAGCACTTGTTTTATTAACAGTCAATAAAAGTTAAGTTTTAGTTTATTTAGGAGTCCTTAGTTTAGGGTATCATTGGGGTTATCCCCATTGGTGTTTATTCATAGTCTCCAGATCTCAACCCCATAGAAAACCTTTGGAGGGGGGTTGAAAGTCTGTGTTGCCCAGCGACAGCCCCAAAACATCCCTGCTCTAGAGGAGATCTGCATGGAGAAATGGGCCAAAATTCCAGCAACAGTGTGTGAAAACCTTGTGAAGACTTACAGAAAACGTTTGACCTCTGTCATTGCCAACAAAGGGTATATAACAAAGTATTGAGATGAACTTTTGTTATTGACAAAATACTTATTTTCCACCATAATTTGCAAATAAATTCTTTAAAAATCAGACAATGTGATTTTATGGATTTTTTCTTTCTCATTATGTCTCTCATAGTTGAGGTATACCTATGATGAAAATTACAGGCATCTCTCATCTTTTTAAGTGGGAGAACTTGCACAATTGGTGTCAACATGAGTAATATCTAAGAGTTGACATTGTGTTTGACATTGCACCACAGCATTCAATTTACATATGGCCAAAAATTATAATTTCTTGGGAACAGATCAAAGAGAAATAAAGAGTAAAGACCATTGTTAACAGTATCACCTGCACTATTAGCCTGCACCAGCAGTTTAGTGGGGGCGATGGAGGTGTCAGTTTCCCTTTAAAATATAGTACATAAGTAATATAGCTCTGCAATATTTCATAAATTTTATGTAAGTGGAATTTGTTGTGGGACTCTACACAATATGGTAACACTAGAAATTCATTTAAAATCAAGTATGACAGATGGGACCACCACGTGGGGCTTAGTAATTCTTTCTGGCAATGCCACCTTTTCCCAGTCAGTGAATGGGAGCTTTGTCAGAACTCACTCTGGTTATGTTTATTGATTTTTCTGAAGGTTAAAAAGTCCTGATTTTAAAAACAGATCAATATTTTTGTTACATATAAAGTACAGAAACTCTCATTACAGACTTTCAATAGAAACATGTTTTGAGTCAGTTGAAGAACCAGCTAACTCAAGGATTTAAGTCTATGTTGAGCTTTTCTGCTCAAATTCCTTGCAGAAAAGCAGAATGCGGATTTTCTGTAGATTTTCAGAATTTGCACGAAATTTGAGCAGAATTCGAGGGGAATTTGTGTGTTTTCAAAATACAACTTTCGATTAAATTCAGAGTCCTATTAACCCCAAGGGGGTTGCGCTGAATGGAATTCATTAAAATGTAAAGACTTATTTTTACATTTTCCTGAATTTGGAAATAGAAATTTCCATGGAAAAATGTCCGCTGTGGAAATTCTACTGTGTAAATGGGACAGCGGAATCCCATAATGGTGGAGATTTATCAAAACCTGTCCAGAGAAAAAGTTGCCCAGTTGCCCATAGCAACCAATTAGCTTGCTTCTTTCATTTTTAACAAGGCCTCTGCAAAATGAAAGAAGCAATCTGATTGGTTGCTATGGGTAACTAGACAACTTTTCCTCTGGACAGGTTTTGATAAATCTCCCCCAATGTGCAGTAAATTTTTCAGAATTTCCGAGTGAAATATCCCCCATATAATTTTACTCGAAAATTGCACTGTGTGAACATAACCTTACTGTTCCAACAGTTGAAGAAAGACCATAGTCTCCTTATAACTAGTGATGTAGCGAACATAAAATTTTCGGTTCGCGAACGGCGTAAGCGAACTTCCGCAAATGTTCGCGAACCGGCTAAACTGGGCGAACCTCCATTGACTTCAATGGGAAGGCGAATTTTAAAACCTACAGGGACTCTTTCTGGCCACAATAGTGATTTAAAAGTTGTTTCAAGGGGACTAACACCTGGACTGTGGCGTGCCGGAGTGGGATCCATGGCAAAACTCACATGGAAAATTACATAGTTGATGCAGAGTCTGGTTTTAATCCATAAAGGGCATAAATCACCTATTATTTCTAAATGGTTTGGAACAACATGATTTAGCCCCCTTTAGGCATCAAAGATTGCCCCCTTTAGACAGCACATTAGTTAGAGCCCCCTTTAGGGAGCACATAGTGGGATTTGAACCCAAGGCCCCAGCGCTGCAAGTCAGCAGTGCTAACCTCTGAGCCACAGCAGAGAGGGACAGAAAAATTAGGCATGTACACATGGCTGAAAAATAACAACATTTGTACTCTGGAAAATTCAAGTTTAAATTATCAGAAAGTCCAGAAGACTCTATGATGCAGGACGGTGAAAATCACAGAGAAATCCTTTTCAAAATAAAATTTTTCATCAAATCAAGATGAAAGCAGCGGCCAGAAAAATTGCAGCAGCAGAAAAAGTGCAGGACCAGAGGCCCGAAAAATTAGGCATGTACATATGGCTGAAATATAAGAACAAGCGCATATCCAAGAGTCCCGAAGACTCTATAATGCAGGATGGAGAAACAGAGAAAGAAATTATTTTCTAAATAAAATTTTTCATCAAATAAAAAATCAGAGTTCTTCCCTCTCTGAATTTTACTTTTGAAAATTTAAGTTAAAAAAATCACACGCAACAAGCGTTCCTTTGTGTAATGGTTAGTACTCTTGAAAATTCAAGTTTAACCCCTTAAGGACCAGGCCATTTTACACCTTAGGACCGGAGCGTTTTTTGAACATCTGACCACTGTCACTTTAAACATTAATAACTCTGGAATGCTTTTACCTATCATTCTGATTCCGAGATTGTTTTTTCGTGACATATTCTACTTTATGTTATTGGTAAAATTTTGTCGATACTTGCATCGTTTCATAGTGAAAAATTTCAAAATTTGCTGAAAAAATTGAAAATTTTGCATTTTTCGAACTTTGAAGCTCTCTGCTTGTAAGGAAAATGGATATTCCAAATAAAAAATTTTTTTATTCACAAATACAATATGTCTACTTTATGTTTGCATCATAAAATTAATGAGTTTTTACTTTTGGAAGACACCAGAGGGCTTCAAAGTTCAGCAGCAATTTTCCAATTTTTCACAAAATTTTCAAACTCACTATTTTTCAGGGACCAGTTCAGGTTTGAAGTGGATTTGAAGGGTCTTCATATTAGAAATACCCCACAAATGACCCCATTATAAAAACTGCACCCCCCAAAGTATTCAAAATGACATTCAGTCAGCGTTTTAACCCTTTAGGTGTTTCACAGGAATAGCAGCAAAGTGAAGGAGAAAATTCACCATCTTCATTTTTTACACTCGCATGTTCTTGTAGACCCAATTTTTGAATTTTTACAAGGGGTAAAAAGAGAAAATTTATACTTATATTTGTAGCCCAATTTCTCTCGAGTAAGCACAAACCTCATATGTCTATGTAAAGTGTTCGGCGGGCGCAGTAGAGGGCTCAGAAGCGAAGGAGCGACAAGGGAATTTTGGAGAGTACGTTTTTCTGAAATGGTTTTTGGGGGGCATGTTGCATTTAGGAAGCCCCTATGGTACCAGAACAGCAAAAAATCCCCACATGGCATACCATTTTGGAAACTAGACCCCTTGGGAAACGTAACAAGGGGTAAAGTGAACCTTAATACCGCACAGGTGTTTCACGACTTTTGCATATGTAAAAAAATAAAATAAAATTTTCTCACTAATATGTGTGTTTCCCCCCAAATTTCACATTTTTGCAAGGGTTAATAGCAGAAAATACCCCCCAAAATTTGTAACCCCATCTCTTCTGAGTATGGAGGTACCCCATAAGTGGACCTGAAGTGCACTACGGGCGAACTACAATGCTCAGAAGAGAAGGAGTCATATTTGGCTTTTGGAGAGCAAATTTTGGTCGGGGGGCATGTCGCATTTAGGAAGCCCCTATGGTGCCACAACAGCAAAAAACCCTCACGTGGCATACCATTTTGGAAACTAGACCCCTTGAGGAACGTAACAAGGAATAAAGTAAGCCTTAATACCCCACAGGGGTTTCACGACTTTTGCATATGTAAAAAAATGTATATTTTTTTTCACTAAAATGTGTGTTTCCCCCCAAATTTCACATTTTTGCAAGGGTTAATAGCAGAAAATACCCCCCAAAATTTGTAACCCCATCTCTTCTGAGTATGAAGGTACCCCATAAGTGGACCTGAAGTGCACTACGGGCGAACTACAATGCTCAGAAGAGAAGGAGTCATATTTGGCTTTTGGAGAGCAAATTTTGCTCGGGGGGCATGTCGCATTTAGGAAGCCCCTATGGTGACAGGACAGCAAAATAACCCCCACATGGCATACCATTTTGGAAACAAGACCCCTTGAGGAACGTAACAAGGTGTACAGTGAGCATTTACCCCCCACTGGTGTCTGTCAGAACTTTGGAACAGTGGGCTGTACAAAATTTTTAATTTGCACAGCCCACTCTTCCAAAGATCTGTCAGACACCTGTGGGGTGTAAATTCTCACTTCACCCCTCATTATATTCCGTGAGGGGTGTAGTTTCCGAAATGGGGTCACATGTGTTTTTTTTTTTTTTTTTGCGTTTGTCAAAACCGCTGTAACAATCAGCCACCCCTGTGCAAATCACCTCAAATGTACATGGTGCACTCTCCCTTCTGGGCCTTGTTGTGCGCCCCCAGAGAAGTTTGCGCCCACTTATGGGTTATCTCCGTACTTGGGAGAAATTGCATTACAAATTTTGGGGGGCGTTTTTCCCTTTTACCTCTTGCCAAAATGAAAAGTAAAGGGCAACACCAGCGTGTTAGTGTAAAAAATTTATTTTTTTACAATAACACGCTGTTGTAGACCCCAACTTCACCTTTTCATAAGGGGTTAAAGGAGGAAAATCCCCCCAAAATTTGTAACACAATTTCTCCCGAGTACGGCAATACCCCATATGTGACCCTAAACTGTTGCCTTGAAATACGACAGGGCTCCAAAGTGAGAGAGCACCATGTGCATTTGAGGCCTGAATTAGGGACTTGCATAGGGGTGGACATAGGGGTATTCTACGCCAGTGATTCACAAACAGGGTGCCTCCAGCTGTTGCAAAACTCCCAGCATGCTTGGACAGTCAACGGCTTTCCAGCAATACTGGGAGTTGTTGTTTTGCAACAGCTGGAGGCTCCATTTTGGAAACAGTGGCGTACCGGACGTTTTTCATTTTTATTGGGAGGGGAGGGGGGCTGTGTAGGGGTATTTGTATATGTAGTGTTTTTTACTTTTTATTTTATTTTGTGGTAGTGTAGTGTAGTGTTTTTAGGGTACAGTCACACGGGCGGGGGATTACAGCGAGTTCCCGCTGCGAGTTTGAGCTGCCGCGCAAAATTAGCTGCATCGCAAACTTGCAGCCTGATACTCACTGTAAGCCCCCTGCCCATGTGAATGTACCCTGTACATTCACAGGGGTGGGGACCTCCAGCCGTTACAAAACTACAACTCCCAGCATGCACAGTTTATCAGTGCATGCTGGTAGTTATAGTTTTGCAACAGCTGGAGGCACACGGTTGGGAAACACTGAGTTAGGAAACAGACAATGTTTCCCAACCAGTGTGTCTCCAGTTGTTGCAAAACCACAACTCCCAGCATTCTCAGGAATGCTGGGAGTAGTAGTTCGGCAACATCTTTAGAGCCAGATGTTGCCGAACTACAACTCCCAGCATGCTGGGAGTTGTAGTTTTGCAACATCTGGAGGACTACAGTTTGCAGACCACTAATACAGTGGTTCCCAATCTGTGCCCTTCCAGATGTTGCAAAACTAGAACTTCCAGTATGCCAAAACTGTCCAGGCATGCTGGGAGTTGTAGTTCTGCAACATCTGAAGGGCCAGATGTTACAGAACTACAACTCCCAGCATGCCTGGAAAGTAAGGGCATGCTGAGGATGTGTAGTTTTGCAACATCTGGAAGGGCACAGTGGTCTCCAAACTGTGGACCTCCAGATGTTGCAAAACTGCAACTCCCAGCATGCCCAGACGCCAAGGGCTGTCTGGGCATGCTGGGAGTTGTAGTATACACGGTCCCATTACAGCAATGCATGTCGCTTTACGGCGACGTGCATTGCTGTAAAGGGCCCGACCGCGGCTGAAGATCTACTCACCTGTCGCCGCCGCCATCTTCCTCGCCGGGATCCGGGTCTTCAGGGACGAGGTAAGTACCGGGGCCGGTCCCCATTACTCCCCCGTCCCCCGCCGCGTCCTCCGGTCTTCCTCCCGTCCTCTCCGGACTTCAAGGGGCCGGGCAGGACGGGAGGAAGTAACCGCCCCCCCTCCTGCGATTGGTCGGTTAACTAACCGACGGATCGCAGGGGATCGGAGGAGGTGGCAGGCTTGCCACCTCGCTCCGATACTTCAGCATGGTCCTGGCTGTCTGTGACAGCCGGGATCATGCGAAATTACCGGGTGGTCGGGTCCAAGAGACCCGATCAGCCCGGTATCGCCGCAGATCGCAAGGGCGATTTCCCTTGCGATTTGCGGCGATCGCCGACATGGGGGGCCTACATGGCCCCCCTCAGCGTTTGCCCTGGATGCCTGCTGAAGGATTTCAGCAGGCATCCAGTTCCGATCTCTGCCCGGCGAGCGGCAGAGACCGGAAATACAACAGGACGTTCTCTAACGTCCTTGGGCATTAAAGCCCAGGTAGTGGGGGCGTTAGAGAACGTCCTATGTCCTTAAGAGGTTAAACTATCAGAAAGTCCAGAAGACTCTATAATGCAGGACGGTGGTGCGGTGTGACTCTCCGCTTTGAGGCAAGTCAACCCCAAAATGGCATGACACTGCCGTATCCGGGATGTGGAATAGCACCTGTGGAGCTGGGGGGGGGGGTGATGTGGAGCAAGACGCAGCAGTGGAAGAGGACTCTGCCGAGGATGTTATGGAAGAGGATGGAGTAGGAGGAGTAGAGAAGGTAGCAGCAGGCCTGCCTGCAAGTCGTGGCGGTGTCACCAACTCCTCTGCAGAGCCACGCATTCCATGCTTGGCAGCCGTCACCAGGTTTACCCAATGCGCAGTGTAGGTGATATACCTGCCCTGACCATGCTTTGCAGACCAGGTATCAGTGGTCAGATGGACCCTTGCCCCCCTGGTGAGATGGACCATGCCAGACATGCCATCATTTCCTTTTGCACAATGGAGTAAAGGTTGGGGATTGCCTTTTGTGCAAAAAAAATTTTGCTGGGTACCTTCCACTGCAGTGTCCCAATGGCTAGAATTTTTTTTAAGGCCTCAGACTCCACCAGCTTGTATGGTAAAAGCTGGCAGGCTAGCAGTTCCGACAAGCAAGCTGTCAGACACCGGGCTAGGGGGTGACTTTGAGAAATTGTCTTCTTGCGCTCTAACATCTCCGAGTCCTTGACAGACACCTTACTGTGGGCAGATGAGCAGAAACTGCTCAAGGCGAGAGACGGAGAGGTGGATGGTTGAGAGGGGGCAAGGAGGGCAGCAGTGGTTGACCTGGCTGAAGATGCTGGACCAGGAGGAGGATGGCGGCTTTGATTTTGTGTGCTGCTTGTACTGATATGTTGATCCCATAGGCGTTTGTGATGTGACATCATGTGCCTTCGCAAAGCAGTTGTGCCTAGGTGGGTGTAGAACTTCCTACGACTCAGTTTCTTTTGGCACAGGTTGCAAATGGCCTCACTGTTGTCAGAGGCAGACACACAAAAAAATGCGACACTGCTGAGCTCTGCGATGAAGGCATTCTGGTGGTGGCAACGGCATGCGTTGATTGGCGTCCCGTCTGGCTGACCCCGGGTGCCGATGCATGCTTTCTGACTGTGCCACTAACTCCTTGCGATGACCTCCCCCTGCTTCCAACTCGTCTCCTCCTCCTCTCTGTCTCCCCATCTGAACTTTCCCCCTCTTCTTCTCTTCTAGCGGGCACCCACATGGCATCCATGGCCACATCGTCATCATCAACACCTTCACGGCTATCTGACACCTCAAGAAAGGAAGCAGCAGCAGGTACAACATCATCATTACACCGTACGTCCATATGTGTAATGCTGCCTGACTGAGACATATCCCTGTTAACTACATCCTCTGGCAATAATGGTTGTGCATCTCTCATGTCTTCAAACTCATGTGTAAATAACTAGTGTTGGTGGTGGCAGCAGGCGGGCAAGTGGTAGTATGAGAGGTGCCCGAAGCTAAGCTAGAGGAGGAGAAGGACGGTGCGTCAAGGTTCCGAGCGGAAGCTTTAGTAGTAGATTGGGTGTCTTGTGATTGCCAGTCAACTAAGTCCTCAGAACTTTGGGGGTTCAGGGTACGTGGCCTCTGAACACTGGCCATTCTAGGGCCAAAGGGAATCCCAGCACCACGACGGCCCCTGCGGGGTGGCCTTCCTCTGCCTGTCATTTTTTTGGTTAAATTTACACAAGTGTCACCCCTAATGTGATTTGCACTAGGGTGACACAATTTGCCCTGCAGGCAAGAAAAATGGCAACTGTGACGTGAACTAACAGTGATGACTGATTTTATTTAACAGCCAAAAAAGGTATTTTTTTTTTTATTTGCACAACTGTCACACCTATTGTGATTTGCACTATGGTGACACAATTTGCCCTGCAGGCAGGAAAAATGGCAACTGTGACGTGAACTAACAGTGACAGCTGATTTTATTTAACAGCCAAAAAAGGTATTTTTTTTAATTTGTGCAACTGTCACACCTAATTTGATTTGCACTAGGGTGACACAATTTGCCCTGCAGGCAGGAAAAATTGCAACTGGACGTGAACTAACAGTGACGGCTGATTTTCTTTAACAGCCAAAAAAGGTGTTTTTTTTAATTTGCGCAACTGTCACACCTAATGTGATTTGCTCTAGGGTGACACAATTTGTCCTGCAGGCAGGAAAAATGTCAACTGTGACGTGAACTAACAGTGACGGCTGATTTTATTTAACAGCCAAAAAAGGTATTTTTTTTTTATTTGCACAACTGTCACATCTAATGTGATTTGCACTAGTGTGACAATGAGCAAAAAAACTTGCCAGCGGAGTTCCCCTTTTATGCAGTGGTCCCCAACCAGGGTGCCTCCAGCAGTTGAAAAACACATGGACTGATATATTTCAGCCCTTTGAATACTGTAGTAGTTGGTTGTTTTAAAGAAAAAAAGCTTGCCAGCGGAGTTCCCCTTTTAAGCAGTGGTCCCCAACCAGGGTACCTACAGCTGTTGCAAAACACACAGACTGATATCTTTCAGCACTTTGAATACTTTAGTAGTTAGTTGCTTGAAGGAACTTAAGTTTGATTCTGGAATACCCCTTTTAACCAGCAGTTCCCTCCCAACCAGGGTGCCTCCAGCTGTTGCAAGACTAACGGACTGATATCTTTCAGCCCTTTGAATACTGTAGTAGATAGTTGCTTGAAGGAATTTAAGTTTGATTCTGGAGTACCCCTTTTAACCAGCGGTTCCCTCCCAACCAGGGTGCCTCCAGCTGTTGCAAGACTAGCGGACTGATATCTTTCAGCCCTTTGAATACTGTAGTAGATAGTTGCTTGAAGGAACTTAAGTTTGATTCTGGAGTATCTCTTTTAACCAGTGGTTCCCTCCCAACCAGGACTGATATCTTTCAGCCCTTAAAAGGGCTTTTTTGGGTGCTGTCCTTAAAGCAGATGTTACACTAGTGCTTTAGGAGTAAACTGGACCCTGAATACACCACCTAGCAGCAACCTAGCTATTGATTTTCCTATACAGCAGGAGCAGCTTCTCTAACCCTCCACTTCCTAAGCCTGCTGCATGCTGAATGAGGCTAAAATGGTGTCCGTGCAAGAGGTAGGAGGGTCTGGAAGGGAGGGACTGATGCTGATTGGCTGTAATGTGTCTGCTGACTCTGACTCACAGGGTCAAAGTATACTGCAATGTTAAAGTATAGGGGGGGGATCGAACTTCACATATGCTCGCCTGGCGATGCGAACGTGAACGTGCGACATTCGCCGGGAACTGTTCGCCGCCGAACAATTTGCGACATCTCTACTTATAACCATAAAAGGGTACTCAGGTGGAAATTTTTTTTTTTTTTAAATCAACTAGTGCCAGAAAGTTAAACAGATTTGTAAATTACTTCCATTTAAAAATCTCAATCCTTACATTACTTTACAGCTGCAGTATGCTTCATAGGAAGTCGTATTTCTTTCTGGAGTTCTTTTCAGTCTGACGACAGTGCTCTCTGCTGGCATCTCTGTCCGTATCAGGAACTGTCCAGAGCGTTAGCATTTACTTGTACTCTGGATAGTTCCTGACATGGACAGAGGTGTCAGCAGAGAGCACGGTGGTCATACTGAAAAGAATTCCCAAAAGAAATACAACGTCCTGTGGAGCATATAGCAGCTAAAAAGTACTGGAAGGATTAAGATTTTTAAATAGAAGTCATTTACAAATCTCTAACTTTCTGGCATCAGTTGATTAAAAAAAAAATGTTTTCCACCGGAGTATCCCTTTTAACCCCTTAATGACGAATGACGTATATTTACGTCCTCCGCCGGCTCCCGCGATATGCTGCGGGGTCACGCGGTGTTCCCGCGTCATATAGGGTCGGTTCCGGCAGCTATCAACAGCCGATCGCGGTAATGCCCTGTATTAACCCTTCAGACGCGGCAATCAAAGCTGACCGCCGCGTCTGAAGTGAAAGTAACCCAGCTGCTCAGTCGGGCTGTTCGGTCCCGAACAGCTTACAGGACACCAGGAGGGCCCTTACCTGCCTCCTCGGTGTCCGATCGACGAATGGCTGCTCCGTGCCTAAGATCCAGGCAGGAGCAGTCAAGCGCCTATAACACTGATCACAGGAGTGTTAATACACGCCAGTGATCTGTGTAAAAGATCAGTGTGTGCAGTGTTAGAGGTCCCTATGGGACCTCTAACACTGCAAAAAAAAGTGGAAAAAAGTGTTAATAAAGGTCATTTAACCCCTTCCCTAATTAAAGTTTGAATCACCCCCCTTTTCCCATAAAAAAATAAAACAGCGTAAATAAAAAAAAAAAAAAAAACATCTGTGGTATCGCCGCGTGCGCAAATGCCAGAACTATAAAAATATATAGTTAATTAAACTGCATGGTCACGCGTACACGTAAACAAATTCCAAAGCATATTTTTGGTCACTTTTTATATCATTAAAAAATGAATTAAAAGTGATGAAAAAGTCCGATCAAAAAAAAATGATCCCGATAAAAACTTCAGATCACGGTGCAAAAAATGAGTCCTCATACCGCCCTGTACGTGGAAAAGTAAAAAAGTTATAGGGGTCCGAAGAGGACATTTTTAAACATATACATTTTTCTGCATGAAGTTATGATTTTTTCCAGAAGTACGACATAATGAAACCTATATAAGTAGGGAATCATTTTAACCGTATGGACCTACAGAATAATGATAAGGTGTCATTTTTACCGAAATATGCACTGCGTAGAAACGGAAGCCCCCAAAAATTACAAAATGGCGTTTTTTCTTCGATTTTGTCGCACATTTATTTTTTTTTCCGTTGCCCCATGAATTTTTGGGTAAAATGACTAATGTCACTGCAAAGTAGAATTGGTGACACAAAAAATAAGCCATAATATGGATTTTTTGGTGGAAAATTGAAAGGGTCATGATTTTTAAAAACTGAAAAACCCTGCGTCCTTAAGGGGTTAAAGTGTACCTGTCATCAACAAAAACTTTTTATATAATGTAGATAATACCATTATACAGTATGTATATTTGTAATATACATTTGTTAAAAATTGTGCTTGTGTGTCTCTATGAGGAGTCCAAATAAAGGAAGTGAGGGTGGTAAAGCAGTGCTCTTTGAAATGTTATGGGCTCACACATGAGGATGATTAACAAGCCAGGAGCCTGCACAGAGCCCTGCTTGTCCTGCCCTCACTTCCTGCATTTGGACTCTTCACAGAGACACACAGGCAGAGACAGCATTTTCTAACCCAAAAATATACACATTTTTTAACCAATGTATATTACAAATATACATACAGGCTGACATTTATCATTGTCTTTAGACAGTTTTTTGTGTCTACAAAAGGCACAAAAAAGGCGCAAGCAGGGTTCATTTGTACCTTTTTGCACCTGCACCTTTTGTTTTACACATTTCTTCCGATTTTGAGTTGCAATCCACTGATTTTTGGTAAACAACCCTTCCATATCATGTGTGTTGCCAAAATCAGTGGATTACAAATCAAAATCAGCAGAAATGTGTAAACCAAAAGGCGCAAATAAACCCTGCTTGCGCTTTTTTTGCGCCTTTCGTAGACACAAAAAACAGTCTAAAGACAATGATAAATGTCGGCCTAAGTCCTTCTGGCAATGGGACACAAGGTTCTAACATTGGTTGGCAAAAGGAGGACCTGTCTGAAGGACACTGAAAAGATTAGTAAATAGATGATTTTTGGCCTGACTTGGAGTCTGACAATAGATGTTAAAATGACACAAAAATTTGCATTTATAAAAAAAAATCTGACGGGTTAGCTTTAGTCTTTAAAAATTACAAAGGGTTTAATATAAACTGTAAAAGTGTAATAAAAGCAACACAAATTCACAATGAAAGACAAATGGCTAAAGAAAACAAATCCCCCCCCCCTTTTTTTATATATATATATATCCATGCAAAAAGTCAAAGACAGAGCATGTAGGACCTCTACATAATTGTAACGGGGAGGTGGTCACTGGGGATCAAAAGAAAGCAGAGCTACTGCATGAGTTATTAAACTTTGTATATGCAAAGGAATAAGGAGTGGAAATAGGGAGAGAAGATTAAAACAAATACTGGGCATATAGCTCCTGACTGGATGATATGCAGGATCCACAATCAGTTTAAAAATCATCCTGTGGAGGGGTGCATGGCTCAGAAGGATTGCCACTCCCTCTCAATTGAATTGCAATAAGCAAACAGAAAAAAAAAGAAAAACCAGCACAACAATCAAATACACAGGTGCATGCCACTGTGGCTAATACACAATACACAAAAAGAAGGTTGCAGCTGGGATGATGTCTTCCAAGAACTCTGTCCTCAGGTTGTGTGTGGTATTGCAGATCAGTTCCATTGAAAAAATGTAGACAACTTGAGTACAGGTGTGTAGCTTTGATTTTCTATTGCTGGATAACTCTTTTAACCCCTTAAGGACTCAGGGTTTTTCCATTTTTGCACTTTAGTCTTTTTTCCTTGTCCCCTTCTAAAAATCATAACGCTTTCAGTTTTCCACATACAGACCTATATGAGGGCTTGTTTTATGCGCTACCAATTTTACTTTGTAATGACATCAGTCATTTCACCACAAAATTTACCGCAAAATATAAAAAAAAATTATTTGTGGGACAAAATTGAAAAAAAAAAAAACACAATTTTGTAATTTTTAGCGGCTTCCATTTCCACACAGTGCACTTTTCGGTAAAAATGACTTCATGCATTAGTATGTTTAACCCCTTAAGGACCAGGCCATTTTACACCTTAAGGACCAGAGCGTTTTTTGCAATTCTGACCACTGTCACTTTAAACATTAATAACTTTGGAATGCTTTTAGTTATCATTCTGATTCCGAGATTGTTTTTTCGTGACATATTCTACTTTAACTTAGTGGTAAAATTTTATGGTAACTTTAAAACAGGATTAGATACATTCCTGGAACAAAATAAGATTAATGCTTATGAAGAAATATAAAATCTCATCCCTTCCCCAATATCGCGCCACACCCCTACCCCTTAATTCCCTGGTTGAACTTGATGGACATATGTCTTTTTTCGACCGTACTAACTATGTAACTATGTAACTATGTAACTTGCATCCTTTCTTGGTGAAAAATCCCAAAATTTGATGAAAAAAATGAAAATTTAGCATTTTTCTAACTTTGAAGCTCTCTGCTTGTAAGGAAAATGGATATTCAAAATAAAACATTTTTGGGTTCACATATACAATATGTCTACTTTATGTTTGCATCATAAAATTTATGAGTTTTTACTTTTGGAAGACACCAGAGGGCTTCAAAGTTCAGCAGCAATTTG
This sequence comes from Hyla sarda, assembly GCF_029499605.1. Taxonomy (NCBI): domain Eukaryota; kingdom Metazoa; phylum Chordata; class Amphibia; order Anura; family Hylidae; genus Hyla; species Hyla sarda. The sequence goes on from NC_079190.1 coordinate 329,534,603, forward strand.
GAAATTTTTCAAAAAATTTTCAAACTCGCTATTTTTCATGGACCAGTTCAGGTTTGAAGTGGATTTGAAAGGTCTTCATATTAGAAATACCCCATAAATGACCCCATTATAAAAACTACACCCCCAAAGTATTCAAAATGACATTCAATAAGTGTATTAACCCTTTAGGTGTTTCACAGGAATAGCAGAAAAGTGAAGGAGAAAATTCACAATCATCGCATGTTCTTGTAGACCCAATTTTTTTATTTTTGCAAGGGGTAAAAAGGAGAACATTTTTACTTGTATTTGAAACCCAATTTCTCTCGAGTAAGGACATACCTCATATGTCTATGTTAATTGTTCAGCGGGCGCAGTAGAGGGCTCAGAAGGGAAGGAGCGACAAATGGTTTTTGGGGGGCATGTCACCTTTAGGAAGCCCCTATGGTGCCAGGACAGCAAAAAAAAACCACATGGCATACCATTTTGGAAACTAGACCCCTCAGGGAACGTAACAAGGGGTAAAGTGAACCTTAATACCCCACAGGTGATTCACGACTTTTGCATATGTAAAAAAAAAAAATGTTTTACCTAAAATGCTTGGTTTCCCAAAAATGTTACATTTTTAAAAAGGATAATAGCAGAAAATACCCCCCAAAATTTGAAGCCCAATTTCTCCCGATTCAGAAAACACCCCATATGGGGGTGAAAAGTGCTCTGCTGGCACACTACAGGTCTCAGAAGAGAAGGAGTCACATTTGGCTTTTTGAAAGCAAATTTTGCTCTGGGGGCATGCCGCATTTAGGAAGTCGCTATGGTGCCAGAACCGCAAAAAAAAACACATGGCATACCATTTTGGAAACCAGACCCCTCGGGGAACGTAAAAAGGGGTAAAGTGAACCTTAATACCCTACAGGTGTTTCACGACTTTTGCATATGTTAAAAAAGAAATAATAATAATTTTACCTAAAATGCTAAGTTTCCCAAAATTTTTACATTTTTAAAAAGGGTAATAGCAGAAAATACCCCCCAAAATTTGAAGCCCAATTTCTCCCGATACAGAAAACACCCCATATGGGGGTGAGAAGTGCTCTGCTGGCGCACTACAGGTCTCAGAAGAGAAGGAGTCACATTTGGCTTTTTGAAAGCAAATTTTGCTCTGGGGGCATGCCGCATTTAGGAAGCCCCTATGGTGCCAGAACCGCAAAAAAAACCCACATGGCATACCATTTTGGAAACCAGACCCCTCGGGGAACGTAAAAAGGGGTAAAGTGAACCTTAATACCCTACAGGTGTTTCACGACTTTTGCATATGTTAAAAAAAAAAAATTTTTACCTAAAATGCTTGGTTTCCCAAAATTTTTACATTTTTAAAAAGGGTAATAGCAGAAAATACCCCCCAAAATTTGAAGCCCAATTTCTCCCGATTGAGAAAACACCCCATATGGGGGTGAGAAGTGCTCTGCTGGCGCACTACAGGTCTCAGAAGAGAAGGAGTCACATTTGGCTTTTTGAAAGCAAATTTTGCTCTGGGGGCATGCCGCATTTAGGAAGCCCCTATGGTGCCAGGACAGCAAAAAAAAAACACATGGCATACCATTTTGGAAACTAGACCCCTCGGGGAACGTAACAAGGGGTAATGTGAACCTTAATACCCCACAGGTGATTCACAACTTTTGCATATGTAAAAAAAAAAAAAAAAATTTTACCTAAAATGTTGGTTTCCCAAAAATTTTAGATTTTTAAAAAGGGTAATAGCAGAAAATACCCCCCATAATTTGTAAGACAATTTCTCACGAGTACGGCGATACCCCATATGTGACCCTAAACTGTTGCCTTGAAATACGACAGGGCTCCAAAGTGAGAGCGCCATGCGCATTTGAGGCCTAAATTAGGGATTGCATAGGGGTGGACATAGGGGTATTCTACGCCAGTGATTCCCAAATAGGGTGCCTCCAGCAGTTGTAAAAGTCCCAGCATGCCTGGACAGTCAGTGGCTGTCTGGTAATACTGGGAGTAGTTGTTTTGCAACAGCTGGAGGCTCCGTTTTGGAAACAGTGGCGTACCAGACGTTTTTCATTTTTATTGGGGAGGGGAGGGGGGCTGTGTAGGGGTATGTGTATATGTAGTGTTTTTTACTTTTTATTTTATTTTGTGTTAGTGTAGTGTAGTGTTTTAGGGTACAGTCGCACGGGCAGGGGGTTCACAGTAGTTTCTCGCTGGCAGTTTGAGCAGCGGCAGAAAATTTGCCTCAGCTCAAACTTGCAGCCGGATACTTACTGTAATCCTCCGCCCATGTGTGTGTACCCTGTACGTTCACATTGGAGGGGGGGGGGACATCCAGCTGTTGCAAAACTACAACTCCCAGCATGTAGGGTCTATAAGTGCACGCTGGGAGTTGTGGTTTTGCAACAGCTGGAGGCTCTGTTTTGGAAACGTTGGCGTACCAGACGTTTTTCATTTTTATTGTAGGGGTATGTGTATATGTAGTGTTTTTTTACTTTTTATTTTATTGTGTGTTAGTGTAGTGTAGTGTTTTTAGGGTACAGTCGCACGGGCGGGGGGTTCACAGTAGTTTCTCGCTGGTAGCTTGAGCTGCAGCAGAAAATTTGCTGCAGCTCAAACTTGCAGCCGGATACTTACTGTAATCCTCCGCCCATGTGAGTGTACCCTGTACATTCACATTGGGGGGGGGGAGGGGGGGGGAACATCCAGCTGTTGCAAAACTACAACTCCCAGCATGTACGGTCTATCAGTGCATGCTGGGAGTTGTAGTTTTGCAACAGCTGGAGACACACAGGTTGTGAAACACCGAGTTTGGCAACAAACTCAGTGTTTTGCAACCAGTGTGCCTTCAGCTGTTGCAAAAGCTACAACCCCCAGCATGTACGGACAGCGGAAGGGCATGCTGGGTGTTGTAGTTATGCAACAGCGGGAGGCATACTACTTTGGCTGGGGATGCTGGGGATTGTAGTTATGCAACAGCTGGAGACACACTGGTTTGCTACTTAACTCAGTGTGCCTTCAGCTGTTGCAAAACTACAACTCTCAGCAGTCACCGACAGCCAACGGGCATGCTGGGAGTTGTAGTTCTGCAACCAGCAGATACACCACTACAACTCCCAGCATGCACTTAAGCTGTTTGTGCAAGCTGGGAGTTGTAGTTACACAACAGCTGAAGGTACACTTTTCCATAGAAAGAATGTGCCTCCAGCTGTTGCAAAACCATAAGTCCCAGCATGCCCATAAGTGCATGCTGGGAGTTGTGGTGGTCTGCCTCCTCCTGTTGCATAACTACAACTCCCAGCATGCCCTTTTTGCATGCTGGGAGCTGTTGCTAAGCAACAGCAGGAGGCTGTCACTCACCTCCTGCTGCTGCTTGATCGTCGCACAGGTCAGTCCCGCCGCCGCCGCCGTCGTCGCTCCTGGGGCCCCGATCCCAACATTAACGCCGGGGATCGGGGTCCCCAGCACCCGGGGTGCACGTCCCGCACCCGCTCACGCCCTCCGGAAGAGGGGCGGAGCGGGTTGCGGGAGTGACACCCGCAGCAGGCGCACTGATTGGTCGGCCGGTAATCCGGCCGACGAATCAGGGCGATCGTGAGGTGGCACCAGTGCCACCTCACCCCTGCAGGCTCTGGCTGTTCGGGGCCGTCTCTGACGGCCCCGATCAGCCAGTAATTCCGGGTCACCGGGTCACTGGAGACCCGATTGACCCGGAATCGCCGCAGATCGCTGGACTGAATTGTCCAGCGATCTGCGGCCATTGCCGACATGGGGGGGCATAATGACCCCCCTGGGCGATATGCCGCGATGCCTGCTGAACGATTTTAGCAGGCATCGGGCACCGGCTCCCCTCCGGCTAGCGGCAGGGGGCCGGGAAAGGACAGGACGTACTCCTACGTCCTCGGTCCTTAAGGACTCGGAAACGGGGGCGTAGGAGTATGTCCATTGTCCTTAAGGGGTAAAAATTGTCATCTTCTGACCCCTATAACTTTTTTATTTTTCCACATACGGGGCTATATTGGTCTGTAGTTTTTATCGGTACCATTTTTGTTTTGATTAGACTTTTTGATCGCTTTTTATTAGTTTTTTAGGGTATACAAAATGACCAAAATACATAATATTGTACTTTGGAATTTTTTTATGTATACGCCATTGACCGTACAGTTTAATTAACATTTTTACAGTTTGGATATTTACGCACACGGCGATACCACACATGTTTATTTTAATTCTGATTACATATTTTTTATATGTAATTTGGGAAAAGGGGGGTGATTTAAACTTTTAGTATGGAAGAGGTTAATTCACATTTATTAACTTTATTTTACACCTATTTTTTATTTTATATCCATAGGGTACTATTACTGTACATGCAATATTCTGATTTCATACACTGTTCAATTCTATGCCATAGTATATAATTGATCAGTGTTTTCTGCGCTTGATTGCTCCAGCTGGAGCATCGCAGAGGAGATCATATGGCAAGGAGGCAGATAAGGACCCTCCCGCCATCATGTAAGCTGATTGGGACACTGCAGTTTCAACGCCGTGATCCCAATCAGACTAAGCTGCCGGGAATGCTTTTTTTTTATTTTAGACGCAATCAACTTTGATCACCACGTCTAAGAGGTTGATGTCAGGAATCACCACGATCGGTGATGTCCGGCATTAGACACGGGTCCCAGCCATCTATAGCCGCTTGTCAGCTCGTGACCCTGTGTCATAGCAGGTGTCGTGCTAATTAGACACCCCAAAAATGAATCACTATGTTTAATATGTGTAATAGCATCATGTCGGCCATTTTGTGTATAATCTAAGTAGGCCACAATTCTGAAGTTTCCTCTCTACAAAAAGTGCCAGCCTGAGAGAATGCTTCTTGTCTTCTTAGATATTTATGGCTGTTTTGATAAGACAAGATAAGGGAGACCAGTTACATTCTCTAGACATTCACACATCAGTGTTAGAGAATCATCCATTGTATTATTATCTTTCCAATACATTTGGATGTCTATTTGGTGACTCTATGTCTATGAGAATCCAAATTTTGATTACTTATATGTGTCACACCTATTAAATTATCGCTCCATCTGTCAAGTGTGGAATGTGGGTTTAAGATCAGTTATTGGCAGTTAACCCTTAATGGTAATGATGCTAATTGCTTATGCAATGGCACCCCCTAGCGTATGAGTAGTTGACATTACACCAACAGGAAAGGCATTATGGGTGATATGCTCAATGCATTCTGGGTACTATAGTGATGTCATAGTCATTACCATATGTACACATCCAACCTACATTCATTGGGCAATTCCAATTTAGGAGGGTGTGTCTTACTAATTAAATTGTCTGGTAAACCAGATGTTAGGGGCTGTGAACTAAATTGTGGTCTGTAGGCTGTAAAGAACACATAAAGACACAGGAAAGAGGTCCAACCAGGTGTGAAAGCCATGTGAGATCGCAGCAGAAGAACTGATCACACGGTACCAGACCAATGGCTATCCATGCTGAAGAGATGGACTGTTCAATGTTCCTAGGACCAGAAACGAGGTTCTTACATAGACTTGGTAAGAGACACAAAAATGATGTTCCATTTAATTAAGACTAATTGGGATAATGTGGATGGAATTATACCATTTAGATTGGCAAATAAATTAAATAAAATAATTACAAAAACATACATGTATAAGGCCACTAAATAACCACCTATGAAACCATAGAAAGATGAAAAAACCTAAGGCAAAGAAAAACTAACTACCGTATTTATCGGGGTATACCACGCACCGGCCTATAACACGCACCCTCATTTTACCAAGGATATTTGGGTAAAAAAAGTTTTTTATCCAAATATCCATGAAAAAATGAGGGTGCGTGTGTGCGCGTGTATACCCCGATATACCCCCAGGAAAGGCAGGGGGAGAGAGGCCGTCGCTGCCCGCTTCTCTCCCCCTGCCTTTCCTGGGGTCTAGAGCGCTGCTGTCGGCCCTTCTCTCCCCCTGGTTGGATAGCCAGGGGGAGAGAAGCGACGCCGACAGCCAGGGGGAGAGAAGGGGCAGCGGCACCCATTGCCGGCGCCGCTGCCCCGTTGCCTCCCCCCATCCCCTGTGGCATAATTACCTGAGTCCGGTCCGCGCTAATCCAGGCCTCCGTCGTGCGTCCCCAGCGTCGTTGCTATGCACGGCGCGGCGCTCTGACGTCATGCGCCGCGCCGTTCAGCGCATAGCAATGACGCCGGGGACGCACGACGGAGGCCTGGAGCAGCGCGGACCGGACTCAGGTAATTATGCCACCGGGGATGGGGGGAGGCAACGGGGCAGCGGCGCCGGCAATGGGTGCCGCTGCCCCTTCTCTCCCCCTGGCTGTCGGCGCCGGCACCGATAGTCAGGGGGACAGAAAGGGCAGCGGCGCCGATAACCAGGGGGTGAGAAGGGCCGACAGCAGCGCTCTAGACCCCAGGAAAGGCAGGGGGAGAGAAGCGGGCAGCGACGGCCTCTCTCCCCCTGCCTTTCCTGGGGGTGTATCGGCGTATAACACGCACACAGACTTTAGGCTAAAAATTTTAGCCTAAAAAGTGCGTGTTCTACGCCGATAAATACGGTATATAACCTACAAAAAATCTGTACCCAATAATAATTATAAATAATTGGTATAACTGCACAAGTGTAGCAAAAAATATAATCTTTATTATACAATTTAATACATATAGACAACAAGAAAAACCCCCATAAAAATCACTCAGACATTATTAAACCTAAACAGTGGGGGAACACTGGGAGGGTATTTATCAATTTTGCCTGTTGACAGTTTCTTTTTACTCTTTTTTTTTTTCACTTTGGTTTTCATGGACATGCACCAAATTTATCATTTGGTGCAAGTTGTTAGTAATTTTGGCTCAAATGTTGAAATCAGCTGTTCACAGCGCCTTTTACACAGAACTTACCACAGCAGAGGACAGCGTATTTTATCCTGTAGAGCAGCCATTTCGGAGTCCATCCTGCAGTATATCAGCATGCCACATGAGTTATTTTCTTTTGTGGGGTTTATAGCCACCATGTGAATTGGATTTTATTTTCAACTTGGGTAGTTTTTTTTGTTTTTGTTACTTTAGTGCAGTGCTCTTCAACCTGCGGACCTCCAGATGTTGAAAAACTACAATTTCCGGCATGCTGGGAGTTGTAGTTTTGCAACATCTGGAGGTCCGCAGGTCGGAGACCACTGCTTTAGTGCTTACCTTTCCTGAACCTGTGTGGCCATGTCCAATGCTGGCACAACGGAGGGTGAAGGTTCCTCTGTGAAAACTATGTCGCAGGATAGTATTGAGCAGCCCTGGAGGCGTCGCTGCTTTCACCCAAAAAATTTTTTTTATGTATTTTGATGCCTTTACATTTTCTTTACATTTACGTTTTCCATGTGCAAAATTTCTTGGCAGGGATTTGCGCCAAAAAAAATGATGAATTACTGACTAAAGTTAAAATCACACACAGGACCGTGTGATTTTGAGAAAGTTGTAAAAATAACAGTGGAGAAGATGCGCCAAACTTTGGCGCAAAAAGACACTGCGCCAAAGTATTGGGCCAAAGTTACGTAAAAAAAACCACATGAATCCTTTGATAAATACCCCCCACTGAGTATATATGTGATGTAAACAGTTGCATCAGCTGGTCAGGATGAGTACCCGAAGGTAAATAAATAGATGTATATAAAACACCTTCAATTCATGTAAACAATTAATCAATATAAATACAGAATGTGCATGGTAGTATGCCAACAATAATCTGTCATACCAACATAATCAAAGACACTAAGTCCACATAGTGCAGAGCCATAAGTAAAGAGCACTGCACTATGGCAACAATTTAGCGCAATAAAAAATGTACATAGTCAACAAACTTACTCCAGTGTTCCCCCACCTCACACTCCAACGCGTTTCGCTCCGCTTCATCCGGGAGTAAATAAAATAATGAATTGTCTCCATATTGAGATCATAGTTTTAAGATATTGTGAGACTTCATTCTACCAGCAGAAGAATCAGGTCATAATCTATCAAAGCATTAAATAATTGCTTATCCATATTGATAGAATTCCTACTATAAGTATATTTCCCACACAGGAAACTTGTTTCAAGTTCTTCCTCCTAAAATATAGTCTAGCGAGATCATAAAACTCTGCTATTTGTCTTAATGTCTTACCAAGATCATGTATAGAAAATAGTTCAGAATGGGCTGGAAGTATATTAAAGTTCTTCCATGTTTATATCCTTAGATGGATCTGCTCATTCTTAGAGTCATGTGAATTGTAGTTGGTTAGAAGGGGGTGGGAGTGTATTTAGCATTCCATATTGATATGTCTATAATTAGATATTGCCCATTTTGATATCATGAGGTTCCTCTGGATAGAGTGACATGTAACCTTTTTCTTACATGATATTCCTAACCTACTAGCTTTTGTTTCATTGTAACAAGTTACTTACTACTCAAATGTATTGTTCAACTATTCATAGTCAATTAACAAGCTAGTAATGTTTACTAATATATCTAATTGATATTCATTTGCATATATCATTGTGTTTATTACTCATTTATGTTTATAACCTTATAACCAATAAATCTGCATACTTTATAATACCTGTGTATTATTGCATATTGCAAAACTACATCCTTAAGCGTTAATGTCATCCCGTCATAAAAAGAACTTGTTGATATCGGCGGAAATCGTTGGACTCAGATGTGAATTGTATTGATTGGTTTTGTCTACAATTCACCAGGTCCTAATTTTGATATTTGTAATAATTTTCCTAATTTCAAATTTTTCATAATTAATAATGTTTATGACCATAATTCATAATTGAGCTATTACCGCATTACACAGGGGAGTGGGTGCAGGGGTACAGGTATGGCCTGTGTCCTTAAGGTGTTAAGGAGGGATATGATCAGAGTATTTAAGTATATAAATGGCCGATAAAAATATAGAGAAAAAATGTTAGAGTTAAATCCCCCTCAAAAGATGAGACATTCCTTTCATCTGGAGAAAAAAAGATTTCGTTTCCAGGGGCAACAAGCCTTCTTTACCATAGTTACTATAAATTTATGGATCAGTCTACCTCAGGAACTGATCACAGCAGGAACAGTAGTTGGCTTCAAAACAGGGTTAGATACAAATGGAACAAAAAAGCATCAATGCATATTCAGAAATATAAAATCCCATCCCCTTCATTCAGCCGTATCCATTGCTTCACCTCCTTGGTTGAACTTGATGGATATATGTCTTTTTTCTATCGTACTAACTATGTAACTATTAATTTAGGGATTTGATAAAGTGTCTGTTTAATTTAGGGAACTGGGGTATGAATTACGGTAATTTAAGAGAACGATCTGGGTTTTGATGTTTTTTCTTTCCCCATCCTGTATATTCTACTTATGTGTTTGACACATGTGGTAACATTATCCCAGCATGCTCTGATCATTTATCAGATCATATCAGAATTTGTCTTATTGTAGCTCAGCTGACAAGTGTGTATTTGTCTTATTGTAGCTCAGCTGACAAGTGTGCATTTGTCTTATTGCAGCATTTACATACATCTGGTAATTGGTATGGGGGATTGACGTTTAATATTTAAAAAACAGTGATACTCATCAAAAGAAAGAACAGTAGCATCTGTCCATAATAGATAGGGCTATGTAGACAATAAAGCCAACAAGCACTTTTAGGAAAACATTTGAGAAAAAAACAAACTGAATCAACCAATTAACAGTTCATATCCATTGTAAAATTCAATGGCTCTCTTCAATGCAACAAAGATATACAAACTTTTTTCTTGTTCCGTGTACTCAGCTGGAAATGCCATTTGCCAATAATGCTTTCATGGAAAGCAGTAGATTTTTATAGTGGAAACTCATTAGAATGAATTGCCTCCCACTGAATGTGGATGAGCCTCAGCTGATATCTGTGCATGGATCTGCAAAAATCTTAACTGCCTGTGGTTTTATTGTGATGTTCCTTTTATATCTTGGCTTGTGCTGTACCCCAGAAACCTATCACTATGTCCAGGGTGCCCTTAAGCTTTTTCTGTGGTGCTTTATATATGAGCCATCAACTCTTTCTCTCTGATGTGAGTATTCAGCCAGGCGTTGGGCCAGTTCTTTAATGGACAAGGCTTTAGAGAGCCCTTGGGCAGGGAAGCAGATGAAATTGTTACTACCAAAACTAGATAATAGTCAAAATGCATCCAGGCTTTGGTCAAAGCATCATTTGTTTGTGATTCAAACTTAACAAGAATGTTAAAAAGCTAAATAGAAAATGAATATACTAAATAATAGCAATGTATAATTGTAATGATTATTTCAACTGTGAGTAAAAGAATAACAACAAAAATGCATGTCAAATAAGTTATGAATTGATTTGCATTTTCCTCAGTGAAATAAGTATTCTATCCTCTATCAGGATAGGGTCACATGTGCCGTATTTTGTTGTGTATTTGATGCTGCATAATTTCCTACCCAATGGGTAGCAAAATATGCAGCTGATTTTGATGCCAATTCACTTCAATGGGTAGGAAAATAAAGGGCAGCAAATATGCAGCAGAATATGGCACATGTAACCCTACCCTTTATAAGCAAGATTTCTGGCTCCTATGTGTCTTTTATACAGGTAACAAGCTGACATCAGGAGCACTCTCTTAAAGAGAGTGCTCCTAATCTCAGCTGGTTACCTGCATAAAAGACACCTGTCCACAGAAGCAATACATCAATGATATCCCAAACTATACACCATGGCCAGACCAAAGAGCTGTCCAAGAATGTCAGGTACAAGATTGTAAAACTACACAAGGCTAAAATGCACTACAAAACCATCACCAAGAAGCTTGTCTAGAAGTTTACAACAGTTGGTGGGATTATTAGCAAATAAAAGAAACATAAAATAACTGTCAATGTCCTGTGATTAGGGGTTTCAATGAAAGATCCCACCTTGTGGAGTTTCAATGATCATGGGAATGGTGAGGAGCCAGCGCAGAACCACACAGAAGCATATTGTGTAAACAAATATATATATATATTTTACAAAAAAATAGATTAAAAAAATCATGCTTGACTTGAAAATTAAGTTGGTTATTCCCAGTGTTTCATAATAATGTGTATGCTTTGAACATTGAGATCTTTCTTTAAAAAATTGTGGATTTAAAAAATAAAAAAGAAAGATCCTGACAAGCCTTAGGTTCTTTGTAATTACAATGTAATGACATTGTTAGTAAGAAAGCTTCTAAAACATCTTACAATAACAAAAAGATACTACCCGCATTATTAAAATGTTTGGACACTTATTTAGGTGCAAGTGTTGTAATTTTTTTCTCCTAAAATGTAAATATGTCACTGAAATTCTTTTGGCAGCAAGTTCAAATGAAATATAGGAAACTTCACCTGTTCTTGATGTTATAGAAATCTGCAATTACAATATGCATAATACCTGTAGACTTTTTGTACCTGAAGACTTTTTACATATAGAAAATTAATATTCAGTGATGTGAATGTCCTTTTTCATAGTGCAAGCTACACATTTGTTATTTTATGTTTTACATAGTTACATGCATCGTAACTAGCAGTGGTTTATCTCCCAGAGACAAAAAGTAGTTGAGTTGTTGGGTAGTTGAAATTCAAATAGTTTGATCCTTCTCTCTCTCTGTCAACATTATTTGCTAGGGAAGAGTAGAGTAGGGAGGTCAAAATACTTGTAAATCGGGATTATAATAAAAAAGAAGCGAGGAAGGTAGGAGATGAAATGGGGAAGCAGGATAGAGGAGTTTCTAGAAAGATCATTAAAAAAAATCTAATGTATACACATAATGTATACTGGAAAGTATGATACACACTCTAATTGGATACAACATACAATTAAAAAATATTTGAAATTGATTTTCACAGATAATAAATATGGAGCACTATGTAAAGATCCCTCCATTTTTGCCTTAAAAGTATAAAAGGTAAAACAATTGGTGGCCATTGAATCAGGAGCAATGTCTCAGCAAAAAATAAATCTAGGCAAAATGTTCTGTTAGGTCAAAAAAAAGGAACTGCAGCAATGAAATAATCCAAAGGATAAGAAATAAGATGTCTGATCATGAGGGGTGGGTCCGGACGTTGGGACCCCCCACGATCTCTAGGCCTGCGCCACAGTGTTCATGAACACAGAAGCTTGGATCTTCCATGTTCGTGAGGTCATGTATACGTAATCAGAGGGGGGGAGTGATGGCTGTGGTCACCAAGCATGGAGCAGAGTTTGCTCTGTTCATCGAATGACTGGGGTGCCATGGCGGAGATCGCAGGGGGTCCCAGTGGTGACCCCCTGCAATTAGACATCCCCTATCCTTTGGATAGGGAATAAGATGCCTATAGTCGGGGTAACCTTTCAATGCCAATGTGGATCTTAATAAAAGGTGCTTATTATAGAGAAGTGCATTCTGGATAACTGGGGTTAGAGACACTGGAATAAATTAGGTTAAATGGAGTTATTAACTTTAAGATATTTTTGTAATTATTATATCCTTACGGCTACATACAGTAAAAATAATTATTCTGTATATATGTGCATTCAATATATCAAAATTTGCAGATTCAACCAATTTTTTTCTAATGCGTGCTAGCACTGCCTATCGCTACAGTATGTATCATGGGAAAGCGCACCTGACCCCCCCCCCCTCCCCCCCCCCCCACCCACACATGTATGGTAAGACAAAAGAGTGTTTCTTTGGCCTCTGTTCGAGTAAAATATATCTGAGTTTGCTGCATAGAATAGGGAATCAATTTGCCACATTAATAAATTTAAATCCTTACAGTAGTAAAGTCTCAATCATCAAAAAGAGATGTGAGGGGCCAGGTTTAGTAGAAAGACTAGCTGTTTGAATATCCAATTTTTCATATCCAATTTTGCCTACTGAGGAAGGGGTCGATTTCAGCACCCTGAAACGCGTCTAGGCATCCAGTCTGAACAGAGCGATAACTAAAACGCATTGCCTGAATTTGAGCCGATATTCTACAAATCCTTTGAGCCGTTCACTGCACCCGCAGTAACAAATCTATCCTACCAACCGGGCGTAGGATTAAAACTACCACACAATCCCACGTGTGTCCTGGCCTTGCAACAAAGAGAGGGGTCCGACACCGAGAACAGGTGTAAATTGCTATTGCAGACCGCCCACCTGGAAGTCTCTTGCCGGTGCTCCATTCGCAACAGGCACAGAAGGATCACTGCCCGCTCACGGTTATACAGCTACTTACGGGATATACCATCTTCGGCCCGCTGCAACAAGGGACCAGCTGTTACGGTGAGGTAGCGCACAACTTTGCATCCATTGAGTGTGGACAGTACAGTCTAGATCCATTGCGAGACTGATTATTTATCTTATTTCTCATTCATACTACATCTGCTGGATTAACAGTACATTCTGGACTATCGGCATCCAATATTGCTAGCACTTTAAATATCAGGTGATCGCTGTGAAGGATAATATATTCTGCCATTAGGGCCCAATGGCAGATCAACGTAATACATAATATTGCTCTGACAAATATTTTATGTTTATATTAATATATTTTTATTGTACTTCAATAAATTTGTCATTTTGTTTCAAACTGACTGTTCCCAATTGATATTTATTGTGTACCCAGTGGGGTGATGCTCTTGAGGTGTGGTTTAAATATTTTTATATTAATTTAGATTAAATTTTGATCGGTGGGGATCAATCTTTTTGACCGCATTGACCTCGAGCATTTGATTGTGAGCTGCACACACTTTCTTTTTAGTTGGTTTAAAAATATAAAAGAGTTATGGTTTTTTAGAAGGTGAGGAGGAAAAAACGAAAATGCAAAAATTTAATTTAACCCCTTGAGGACCCAGCCCTTTTTCACCTTAAGGACTGAGCCCTTTTTCGCAATTCTGACCACCGTCGCTTTACGAATTAATAACTCGTAAACGCTTTTACAGAATATTCTGTGGCTGTCTGGGCATGCTGGGAGTGGCAGTTTGGCCTTCCTAGTGGTTGCCACAGTAGAGATCACTTTACTTTCACTTTCATTCCCCCCCCCCCCTCCCCCACCATCATTTCCCTACCTGTGCCTGTCTCCAGCGACAATCCGGGGGCCCCACGCATCTTCTCCTCCAGGTACTGGCCTCCATCTTCTCCCCACGATCCCCATGACATCCAGGGGTGGGCAGAACAGGGGGTTGCCATGGCAACCCACTGTCCTGCGCTGTCATTGGTCAGAATCAGTTCTTACCAATGGCAGGGGATAGGAGGAGATCGCAGTACTGTGACCTCGCTCCTAGCCCTCAGGATGATCGGGGCTGTCACTGCCAGCTCCGATCATCCCTATTTTCCAGGTGATCGAGTCACCAGAGACCCAGAATAGCAGAAAATCGCATGTCTGAATTGACATGCGATTTTCTGCGATCGCCAACATGGGGGGGGGGTCTCAGGACCCCCCTGGGCGATGTGCTGGGATGCCTGCTGAAATCATTCAGCAGGCATCCTGGTCCGGTCCCCAACCGGCTAGCTGCGGGTACCAGAATTCCCACGGGCGTATGCATACGCCCCACGTCCTTAAGGACTCGGGATTCAGGACGTATGCAGACACCCGCCATACTGAAGAGGTTAAGGCCAAAATGGGCTTGGTCCTTATGGGGTTAAGACAAAGTTACAGCAACATGTATGGCTAAGAAATTTGAAAACACGCTTCACTAGTAGATTGTTTCTTCTTTTTACAATTACAGAAAAAAAGATCAACAATGTATACCTTTTTGGTGGCAGATGACTGCTCTAAGGTATCTGAAGAAGCAATAAAGTTTTCCAAGCTGTCCAAAAATTAACCCTTTTTGGAAGTAGCAAAAGGTTTTGCACCTGGAATGTGAAGAAGCAATCGCCTTTTACAGGTCATTAAAAATCATCCCATTTTGGGGAGCAGCAATAGGATGGGTGTCTTAGAAAGTGCATGAATGTGACACAAAATCCTCTGTGCATTGCTTTTTCACAGCAATTAGTGTACCACAAATAAGAACTGGCACACTTTACTTGCCATTAAACAGGTTTTGCATTGGAAAAACATATGCAGAATCTCTCTGCATTGTTACTTTAACTACAAACATTATTTTTGTCTGCGCCAGAATTTGCGCCAGAATTGATGAAAACCCGACTAACTCCCCATTTTACTTAGAAAACCCGAAAAAGTGGTGTAGCCATTGGGTAAGGGAGGAGTGGTCATCAAAAAGAGGGCGTGTCCCCAACATTTTTACAAAAACACAACAGGTTTATCAAGGTTTCCACAGAAAATGTGGTTTGAGCTGAGAAAAACCCAACAGATCAGAGCATGTGCAAATAAAAACAAAATGTAGTGAAAAGTGCAAAATGTAGGGAAACATTAGTAAATACCATGGAAAAATACTTGTAGGGAATTAAAACCCACAAAGAAAACTACACTCCACTCTAAGTAAATCAGGGTCACTGTGTTTGTGTGGTCCTACTCCCGTTTGTGTTATTCGTTGCTCACAATCCCTATTATCTCTAAAAGGCTGTTAAAACTATGTGTGTAGGCATTTAAAGTGGCTCTGATATCCCCCCTATACTGCCTCCTGATTGGCTGGGAGAGCTGTTTGCTAAACATGGGCTACCCAGAAGCCATGCCACCCTTCCTTTTCATTTGTGATATTTAGCTGCAGATATGCCAGCATGTTCAACTGAAACAAACTGCCTGAGGTTCGAGTTTGTGCCAATTTGAACTTCTAGCAAAGTTAAGACCGAACCCGACTTTGACAGGTTCCATTGACCCATTTCTATAAGGGAAACTAACTACAGGAGAGATAAGTCATCTTCCAGATATACCTATCGCTTGTTACTGGAGGAGCTATACCAGTCACTTATTTTCAAGTAACAGATCAGTGGTATAATTTAATTGCCCTCCAACTCACTCCTCACAAGGATAGCAACCGTCTGGAAGATATACAGAAACATAGGAAAGACATTCATTTAAACTTGCACTTGATACTTATCCTGACAACCAAGATACTTGAGTTGTATTGTTCTAGTCTAGATCCCAATGAAGATGTGTGAATACCTGAAGTTAATTACTTAATAAAGATGTATGAATCAGGTTGAAATGTGTTGTTTGTTTTATTGTATCTTATTGTCTTTAATAACCCTATAAGTTTTACTAAGTTAAAGCATATCTACTGTATATATATATATATATATATATATATATATATATATATATATATATTTATATATTTAAATTGGAGGACAAGTGTTCATTGAAACACTTATTTTATGTATTGCTGTGAATAATATACAATGAAAAATTTAATGGGAGTATAATTCAATTAATAAAAAATCACATAGAGTCTCGAGAATGTGAACAACTGTATATTTGAGGGATCTAGAATGCAGTTGAATGGACAAGGTGGTCAATAAGGGCTCGGTCAAATAAAACATTCCAAGCTTCTGATTTTGAATAATTTACTTTAAAGTTGCTAAGATGTCCACAGAACTCCAATTCCTCAATCACAGAGGGGATGAAGGTCAGAAGGTATATTACATATGAAAGTAAATCGTGTGCATAGCTCTCCATTCAACTTTTATCTTTTTTTTAAATCTGTTTTTATATGAGAATTGTACTCATTTAAGAGAAGCAAAACAAAGCCAAAGTGAACCATCTGCTAGTTTAAATGCACCAAGAAAAATTATTTATGTCTGGTTTTGTACTTAGCAACCAATTACTCCAACAATTTCAATTGTTCAATAATTAAGAGGCATGCTCACATTTATTACTACAGTCATTTGCATGGCTACACCTGGAAACAGTACACAATTCCCCAAATAAATTCTCTATATTTGGTACAAATAAAAAAACAAGAAAAAAAAAGTGAGTTTAATTAAAAACACTTACATTTTTTAACTCAGTGAATAAACGCAGTCCTAACTTGTAAGTTGGAGGCTTCCACATGAATAACAAACAGTAAAAGACAAAAATTTGACTAGTACAAAGACTCATGCTATTCCTGCATATAAATAAGAACAAAATAATGCTAAAATAAAAATGTGCACTGTGTTATTAGTATTTATAAATTCAGAAATCTGCAATAATAAAGAGGGACATATTACCAAAGAGCAGAGGCGGCTCTAGGCTTTGTGAGGCCTCAGGGCGAAACTCACTCATGAGGCTGCCAGCCTGCGAACTTAAGAGAATGGTGGTGCATACAGTGTATACATTGCCACTCACCAGGGGCGCACACAGGATTTTCTCACAGGTTGAGTTTTAAAAACACAAAAGGGGAGATTGATCAATATCTGTCCAGAGAAAAAGTTGCTGAGTTGCCCATAGCAACCAATCAGATTGCTTCTTTCATTTTTCAGAGGCCTTTTTTATTTTATTTTTAATGAAAGAAATGATCTGATTGGTTGCTATGGGCAACTCAGCAACTTTTCATGTGGACAGGTTTTGATAAATCGCCCCCAAAATAATACCTCCACACCAGGACAACAAATTACTCCTGCTAAAACCTTCATACTGTTTTACATAAAGAACACTATAGACAGAACAATATCACCACTATACAAGGAAAATAGTTTCCCAATTCCATGACCACTACCATTTCTGCCATTATCACCAGTGGTGGAAAAAATAAGTATACCACACTATAACTACACAATACCCCCACATAGTAAAAGGATAATATTACCATACTGATACTGAATAAAACCACTGTAAACAGATCAGTATCACTAATAACACCACTATACAAGGCACAAATAATTGTACCACACCATGACTACACATTACCCTCACATAGTAACAGGATAATACCACCATACTGATACTGAATAGACCACTGTACACAGATATTAGTTACCTCTGCTCTACAGAGGCTCTGCAGACCAGATACGTGATTACATACAGTTACATCAGATGACATCCTCTCTGATCAGAGTTGTTCCCTTTTATTTATCTTCTCCATCCAGCCCAGACCACCAAGATGATTTATTTTAGCCACAACTCGTCTCCACAGAACTTGCCAGACAAACATTTTAGGATCTGCACTGTTTCATCACTTATAGTATTCTATACAGTAATAATAACCCCCAGGGTGTCCTACACAGTAGAATGGGTAGATAGGTGGGTTGGGGAACAGGTAGGTAGTAGCAGGGGCAGCCCTCGCTAGGTGGCAGTAGCGGCAGCCCCCTCTAAGTAACAGCAGAGGCAGCTCCCTCTAGGTAGCAGAAGCTGCAGCCCCCTCTAGGTAGCAGCAGCGGCAGCCTCCTTTAGGTAGCAGCAGTCCCCTTTAGGTAGCAGCAGTCCCCTTTAGGTAGCAGCAGCCCATTTTTGGTAGCACCAGCACCTTTGATAGCAGCAGTCCCCTTTAGCTAGCAGCAGCCCCCTTCAGGTAGCAGTAGCCTCTTTAAGTCGCAGCAGCCCCCTTTAGGTAGCACCAGTTCCCTTTAGGTAGCACCAATCCCCTTTAGGTAGCAGCAGCCCCCTTTAGGTAGCACCCGTCCCTTTTAGGTAGCACCAGCCCCAGTTGACAATGTAAAAAAAAAAAAAAGACAAAAGGTACTCACCTGGCTCCTCCAGTCAGTGGTGTTTCCTCTCGTCTTTCTTCCCCTCCGTTCTGTGCTCTGGCGCATGATGAGGTCACTCATCCACCGGAGTGCAGAGAAAGGACGCTGTGCCTCTTGTGGTTGCTTACATAATGTGGGTGGCCATAAGAGTGTTTGGCAGATCGAGGAGCCCGATGGAGTGACTGAGAGGGAGTGTTCTGTAAAACAGAAAACTGTGTCCCTGTGAGGAGGGTCACATTCCGCTACAGGGACACAGTTTTCTTCAGTACATCGGCAGGCTCTGCCGAGAGGCGATATGTACATTGTACACATCGCCAATTACATAGGGGGCAAGTTAGGCGGCTGCAAGGCCCCCTCCAGCACGAGGCCTTAGGCGGCCACCTAACTCACCTAATAGGAGAGCCGCCTCTACCAAAGAGTGATAGCAGGTTTGCACTCCTGCATATACAATGTGGGTAAAAATGCCTTATACAATAGCATGTCCTCTTCAGGGCTGATCTAGCAAAAAATTTTAAATATATAAAACATCACCCTAATAAAAATTTGAATAATTAAACAGGCATGGGTCTTCTAAGGTAAGGAGGAAGCAGAGGGTCAAGAAAGGGTTCAACTTTTGCTTTTTGTTTGTTAGATTAACCACAATGAAGCCAGTTTAGTGGACATCCACATGGGGCCACTTTATCCATATGTTGTCCGCATGAGCATGATTTTTCATTTAATTTTACAAATGACAATTTCTTCTCCATAGCAATATTTACAGTGTCTACCCGTAGTTTATATTTCAAAAAGTCCTTTGTATAAACATTATGGAGGAGATTTCTCAAAACCTGTGTAGAGGCAGAGTGGTACAATTGCCCATAGCAACGAATCAGATAGCTTTTTTTATTTTTCACAGGTCTCTTTAAAAATGAAAGAAGCGATGTGATTGGTTGACATGGACAACTGCACCACTCTTCCTCTGCACAGGTTTTGATAAATCTCCCCCTATATCACTATGTTTGGCTTAAAGGGGTACTCCCCTGGAAAACATTTTTTTTATCAACTGCCAGAAAGTTAAACAGATTTCTAAATTAGGAAAACAAATATATATAAAATATATAAAAACCAGTCCTCTAAAGCACTAGGGGTATGGAAAAAGAAAATGAGTGAATAGTATGTGGATCCAATTGTTTTAGTGAAAATAAAATTGTGTTTATTATGTAGAACAATATAGTATACAGCCAATCACCTGGCAGGGCCTTGGCAGGTGAAAGGCAATAAAATGTTAAAATATTAATAAAAAATAGCACAAAAATACAAAAGATAAATTAAATTAATATCCACTGCAAAGATAAAAAAGTCTCTCTTCAATGATCACAAGTCTCCTTGAGAAGAAATAGAATCCATCAATGCTGTATGCTAAAAATCACAAATATAGCGCAGATGCCGGGAGTGTCACAAGTATCATATAGTCTTGCAGAGACTCAATAGTAACACTTATCAGGGGTAAATAAATTATAAGTCCTGCAACAGTGTTGTGGTCTTGGATGCAGTAGCAAGTAAGCTGAATCGGTAAGTATAATTGTAGCGAATGTATCGCAGTGCACAGCACCACTCACCCTCCTCAACAGCCGCGATGGATGCAGTGCCTGTCTGTATTTCGGTCGGGGTGAGTGGCTCTCCGGGGGCTCCGAATGTCCTGGGCTGGCACGGAGAGGCGTCCGGCCAAACGGAGTAGTGTCCAAGAGTGGTGTCCAGGAGTTCTGCCGTCCGGGTCTGAGAATGAGTAACCGACAACAGGTGCGTGTCCCAATGATGTGCTAGCAGTGCGCGCGTAATGGTGGTCCCGATACCGCAGGCATCCAGCAGTTGCAAGTTGGTAATTGAGCGGATAGGTTCTTTAAAGTGATATACACCTAATGTCTTTGTGCTTTAGACAAGGTCAGACGCGTTTCAAAGCCACAGGCTTTTTCTTCAGTGACCTCTTTTTGGTCACTGAAGAAAAAGCCTGTGGCTTTGAAACGCGTTTGACCTTGTCTTTAAGCACAAACTCATTAGGTGTATATCACTTTAAAGAACCTATCCGCTCAATTACCAACTTGCAACTGCTGGATGCCTGCGGTATCGGGACCACCACTACGTGCGCACTGCTAGCACATCATTGGGACACGCACCTGTTGTCGGTTACTCATTCGCAGCCCCAGACGGCAGAGCTCCTGCACACCACTCCTGGACACTACTCCATTAGGCCGGACACCTCTCAGTGCCAGTCCAGGACATTCGGAGCCCCCGGAGAGCCACTCACCCCGACCGGAATACAGACAGGCACTGCATCCATCGCGGCTGTTGAGGAGGGTGAGTGGTGCTGTGCAATCGCTACAATTATACTTACCGATTCAGTTTACTTACTACTGCATCCAAGACCACAACACTGTTGCAGGACCTATAATTGATTTACCCCTGATAAGTGTTACTATTGAGTCTCTGCAAGACTATATGATATTTGTGACACTCCCGGCATCCGCGCTATATTTGTGATTTTTAGCATACAGCATTGATGGATTCTATTTCTTCTCAAGGAGACTTGTGATCATTGAAAAGAGACTTTTTATCTTTGCAGTGGATATTAATTTAATTTATCTTTTGTATTTATGTGCTATTTTTTATTAATATTTTAACATTTTATTGCCTTTCACCTGCCAGGGCCCTGCCAGGTGATTGGCTGTATACTGTTACGCCTAGCGCTCCGGGTCCCCGCTCCTCCCCGGAGCGCTCACGGCGTCCTTTTCCCTGCAGCGCCCCGGTCAGTCCCGCTGACCGGGAGCGCTGCACTGTCTTGGCCGTCGGGGATGCGATTCGCACAGCGGGACGCGCCCGCTCGCAAATCGCATCCCAGGTCACTTACCCGTCCCGGTCCCCTGCTGTCATGTGCTGGCGCGCGCGGCTCCGCTCTCTAGGGCGCGCGCGCGCCAGCTCTCTGAGACTTAAGGGGCCAGTGCACCAATGATTGGTGCCTGGCCCAATTAGCTTAATTGGCTCCCACCTGCTCCCAGACTATATCTGATCACTGCCCCTGCACTCCCCTGCCGGATCTTGTTGCCTTGTGCCAGTGAAAGCGTTTAGTGTGTCCAAAGCCTGTGTACCTGAACTTCTGCTATCCATCCTGACTACGAACCTTGCCGCCTGCCCCCGACCTTCTGCTACGTCTGACCTTGCCTCTGCCTTGTCCTTCTGTCCCACGCCTTCTCAGCAGTCAGTGAGGTTGAGCCGTTGCTAGTGGATACGACCTGGTTGCTACTGCCGCAGCAAGACCATCCCGCTTTGCGGCGGGCTCTGGTGAAAACCAGTAGCCTCTTAGAACCGGTCCACTAGCACGGTCCACGCCAATCCCTCGCTGACACAGCGGATCCACAACCCGTAAGCCGAATCGTGACAGTAGATCCGGCCATGGATCCCGCTGAGGTGCCGCTGCCAAGTCTCGCTGACCTTACCACGGTGGTCGCTCAGCAATCGCAGCAAATTGCCCAACAAGGACAGCAGCTGTCGCAGTTGACCGCCACGTTACAGCAACTTCTGCCTCTGCTACAGCAGCAACCATCTCCTCCGCCAGCTCCTGCACCTCCTCCGCAGCGAGTGGCCGCTCCTAGCCTCCGCTTGTCCCTGCCGGACAAATTTGATGGGGACTCTAAACTCTGCCGTGGATTTTTGTCTCAGTGTTCCCTGCATATGGAGATGTTGTCGGACTTGTTTCCTTCAGAACGGTCTAAGGTGGCGTTCGTAGTAAGCCTTCTTTCAGGAAAGGCCTTGTCTTGGGCCACACCGCTCTGGGACCGCAATGATCCTGCCACAGCCACAGTCCAGGCCTTCTTCGCTGAACTCCGGAGTGTCTTCGAGGAGCCAGCCCGAGCTTCTTCTGCCGAGACTGCCCTGTTGAACCTGGTCCAGGGTAATTCTTCAGTGGGCGAGTACGCCATCCAATTTCGTACTCTTGCTTCTGAGTTATCATGGAATAACGAGGCTCTCTGCGCGACCTTTAAAAAAGGCCTATCCAGTCGCATCAAGGATGTGCTGGCCGCACGAGAGATTCCTGCCAACCTGCAAGAACTCATCCATTTAGCTACCCGCATTGACATGCGTTTTTCTGAGCGACACCAAGAGCTCCGCCAGGAAAAAGACTTAGATCTCTGGGCACCTCTCCCACAGTATCCGTTGCAATCTACGCCTGGGCCTCCCGCCGAGGAGGCCATGCAAGTGGATAGGTCTCGCCTGACCCAGGAAGAGAGGAATCGCCGTAGGGAAGAAAATCTCTGTCTTTACTGTGCCAGTACCGAGCATTTCTTGGTGGATTGCCCTATCCGTCCTCCACGCATGCACCCAGCTCACGTCGGTGTGGCGTCTCTTGGTTCCAAGTCTGCTCCTCCACGTCTCACGGTGCCCGTGCGGATTTCTTCTTCAGCCAACTCCTCCTTCTCAGCCGTGGCCTGCTTGGACTCTGGTGCCTCTGGGAATTTTATTTTGGAGTCCTTTGTTAATAAATTCCGCATCCCGGTGACCCGTCTCTTCAAGCCGCTCTACATTTCCGCGGTCAACGGAGCCAGATTGGATTGCACTGTGCATTACCGCACAGAACCCCTCCTGATGTCTATCGGACCCCACCACGAAAGGATTGAGTTCTTCATTCTCCCCAACTGTACCTCTGAGGTCCTCCTCGGTCTGCCATGGCTCCGGCTTCATTCCCACACCCTTGATTGGACCACCGGGGAGATCAAGAACTGGGACTCTGCCTGCCACAGGAAGTGCCTCTCCCCCCCTCCCAGTCCCATCAGGCAAGCCTCTGTGTCCCCTCATGGCTCCCGTCCTTGTGTCTCCCTGCCCCGTGCCAAACTTCACCCTCTGCCCTCCCTCCCCATTCCAACTCCTGCTGTACTGCCTCCCGTTGAGGAAGCCCCCCATTCTTTCCCGGTGTCCTCATCCCAGGGGAGGCAGTTACCGGACAAAAAAAAGGGGAGACCTAAGGGGGGGGGTACTGTTACGCCTAGCGCTCCGGGTCCCCGCTCCTCCCCGGAGCGCTCACGGCGTCCTTTTCCCTGCAGCGCCCCGGTCAGTCCCGCTGACCGGGAGCACTGCACTGTCTTGGCCGTCGGGGATGCGATTCGCACAGCGGGACGCGCCCGCTCGCGAATCGCATCCCAGGTCACTTACCCGTCCCGGTCCCCTGCTGTCATGTGCTGGCGCGCGCGGCTCCGCTCTCTAGGGCGCGCGCGCGCCAGCTCTCTGAGACTTAAAGGGCCAGTGCACCAATGATTGGTGCCTGGCCCAATTAGCTTAATTGGCTCCCACCTGCTCCCAGACTATATCTGATCACTGCCCCTGCACTCCCCTGCCGGATCTTGTTGCCTTGTGCCAGTGAAAGCGTTTAGTGTGTCCAAAGCCTGTGTACCTGAACTTCTGCTATCCATCCTGACTACGAACCTTGCCGCCTGCCCCCGACCTTCTGCTACGTCTGACCTTGCCTCTGCCTTGTCCTTCTGTCCCACGCCTTCTCAGCAGTCAGTGAGGTTGAGCCGTTGCTAGTGGATACGACCTGGTTGCTACTGCCGCAGCAAGACCATCCCGCTTTGCGGCGGGCTCTGGTGAAAACCAGTAGCCTCTTAGAACCGGTCCACTAGCACGGTCCACGCCAATCCCTCGCTGACACAGCGGATCCACAACCCGTAAGCCGAATCGTGACATATACTATATTGTTCTACATAATAAACACAATTTTATTTTCACTAAAACAATTGGATCCACATTCTGTTCACTCATTTTCTTTTTCCATACCCCTAGTGCTTTAGAGGACTGTTTTTTATATATTTTATACATATATATATATATATATATATATATATATATTTTTTTTTTTTTTTTCCTATATTAGATTAGGCAACTTGGGTGGGGGTATCACCTTTAACCTCAAGCACTATACTCTCTCTATATCATAAGTGAGCTACACATTACTATCTTTTCCTTATCCAGTCCGATTTGTAAATTACTTCTATTTAAAAATCTTAATCCTTTCAGTACTTATCAGCTGCTATATACTACAGTCTGACCACAGTGCTCTCTGATGACCTCTGTTGACTTGGAGAGAGTACTGTGGTCAGAAAGAAAAGAAATTAAAAAAGAAAAGAACTTCCCCTGGAACATACATCAGCTGATAAGAACTGGAAGGGTTAAGATTTTTAAATAGAAGTAATTTACAAATCAGTTTAACTTTCTGGCATCAGTTGATTTAAAAAAAATATTTTCCAGTGGAGTACCCCTTTAAGGTTGGCATACACCTTCAAAAGATTTCTGGCTGAATACTCATTTGGCCAAATACCAACCCCTAGTCCTCCCCATATACATGGATTCTCAATTTGGCTTAGCATGTGTTCTTAAATAAGCACTATCAAAAATTTTTCTATGTTGTACATCTTAGTAAAACATTACCGTTTCTAATATATTTTATAAGAATTTTTTATTTCCATTTCATATAAATCATGGCTTATAAAAAAAAGACTACTAGGAGTCCCCATATCATCCAGAACACAATTCTATCCATCTGCAGCATCATCTTTGTCCAAGCTGAAGCACAGACAAGGACAAAGTCCATTAAGTGAGAGTGGGACTAGTACTTCTCTGTGCTCACTCCTGTCCTAGTAGTCTTCAGCATGAAAAAAAAGAGGAGGGGGTTACAGAGCAGCCTGAAGTGGCTAAATGAAGAAACCGAGCACAGCACAGCAGACTCAGGGAGGAAAGTGAATGCATGGTGAGTGAGGACACATCCCCTCCAAAGAACAGAATAACAAACCAAGTGAGCAACACAAAGAAGGTATTTGTGAGAAAAATATAGGTGCTAGACACATACATTTTACCTACATGATCAGGATTTGGTACTGAGTAACATATGAAAAAAAAATTATGCAATATGACAGGTACTCTTCAATAGGGAGAGGGAAAAATGCCAATAACAGACACCACTGACGAAGGCTTATCTCCCCTGAGATACACATTAGATAGTCAACAAGTGCTTCCAAAATAAGTAAGTTCAGCTGTCTTTGCTCACAATATTTCCTTATGATGCCCTTTAGGTTTTGGTTGTTGAAAATCCATGCTGAATTTGGGCCTCTGTTAGCAGGACTATTTTGCAATTTGGGCTATAACCCTATCTTGCCATTTCCCTTTCTTCTATAGTTACATGTTTATTGTGCAATCTAAATAGATTACTTCTTGGTCAGGATTAAAACATTCAATAGGTTTCTTCAGAGGACATAACTCGATCACTTGCGTAAGAAAATTACAGTGTCACCCTTGAGAGGGAAATGGTTATTCTGTCTATATCCATGGATGTCTTGAAATCATTCTACTGCTGGCCCGCTCAGTTGCGTGATAGGGGATTAATTAAATGTAACTGTTCTTCCAGTGAATCACTCCAAAGACATTTGGATGCAGAAGACACATAAGGAAAGCACACAGACACATTGTCTTATTTCCCCATCACAATATTCTCCAAGGATTCTACTACATTTCACATGCATTCCGAACAGCACAATATTGATATCTGCAAACAATGTACTAGTGACAGAAAACTAAATTAGCTTTGCTAGTTCATGTCTCTACACTGATAAAAACTTATACTGCAGCTGATGTTATTTTATTCTATGGCAAATCATTTCTAGCTCTCGATCATATATCTATTTTAGAACTAACTATATCACCTCGTGGCACATATATATTTCACCACATGGTCTATGCATCACTGTAGTTAATATATCTATTTGCCATAAACTCGATCAATTGGCAGCCCTATTATTCTGTGAGCGTGATGGAAGTATTTGCCAGTAATGTAATGTATCAGTAATGTATCAATTTCTGAAAATAACATACCCAATGATAAAGCTTAAGGTTCCAAAGTACCAGTTGGATCAATGGAGTTTAATGTCTATTACATGCAGCTTTTACTGTAAGATAATGATTAGCACGATAATATTCCAATAATGCATTTTTCACGAGTGACAGAATGAGTAGCCTAGTGTACTTGTCTAGCTATCAGACATTACATCACATAAATTGTCACAAAATGATAGTTTTACTATATTTGTCAATATATTTTATTGGAAGACAAATGTCACAAGAGTCAGAAAGAGTTGACATAATACACAGCACAATAGTTTGATGTATGTATTTCATTACACATAATAAGTTTAAATGTCTTGACTTGTGGTTGAAATTGTAGACTTACTCAGAGTGAACTTTAGCCAGTTAAAATGTTCATTGAGGTCACATGACAGGACAATAAGTTGTAAGCCTGTAGAATACTGTCAAACTAGTGAGGGTCGGAATCCCTAGCAAATAGTCAGAAGGTCCGTTGTAACGATCACCTGGCCAGGCTGCTCTCTGGTCAGCTAGGAGTTACAGGCCTGGGTCCATCAGCAGCTAAGGCAGGGTATTTAGGTCCTCCTCCACCTTTTGGCTTTGCTCTTGATTTGTATTATTTTAGTCCGGTCTGTTTCATTTCTGACATGTTAGTTTGATTTTGCCATGGCTTTGACTTGGCAGTTCTGACTTGTTTATCTACAGTAGTTTTTAGCCTTGTCCTGTCTGTCTTGGGATTTGTCTGTACTTTTTATCATGTCTAGTATTTGTCTGTTGCCTGAACCTTTATCCTGACTTTTATTCTGCCTGTTTGTGTTGTGTACTACTCCTCAGCATAGGTCTTGATCCATTGGTTTTCTTGCTTTGCCTCTAGCCTTGTGTGTTGTTCTGTTCTGTTCTCATCTGTATAGTGTCCTGACTTCAGTTACCTGTTCACTTACCTTCATTTCTGGTAAATCTGCCCCTATATCTTCCTTGAAATGTGTTTTTCATGAGGGTCTCACTCCCACTGAATCTGCTCTATACTGCCTGTTGTTATGCTTAGTTCATCTCTAGTAACAGAGACACTTAACATGTAATTATTAACCCCTTAAGCACCAAGGACGTACCGGTACGTCCTTGGTCCTGCTCTCCTGATATAACGCGGGGTTACACAGTAACCCCGCATCATATCACGGCGGGCCCGGCATCATAGTGAAGCCAGGACCCGTCTCTAATAGCGCGCAGCGCCGATCGTGGCACCGCGCGCTATTAACCCTTTAGCCGCGCGATCAGAGCTGAGCCGCGCGGCTAAAAGCGAAAGTTGCCGGCTACCTCAGTGGGCTGTTCGGGATAGCCGTGGCAAAATCGCGGCATCCCGAACAGCTTACAGGACAGCGGGAGGGCCCCTACCTGCCTCCTCGCTGTCCGATCGCCGAATGACTGCTCTTATGAGAAACCAGTGATCAATGATGAAGATCAGTGTGTGCAGTGTTATAGGTCCCTATAGGACCTATAACACTGCAAAAACAAAGTGAAAAAAAAGTGAATAAAGATCATTTAACTCCTCCCCTATTAAAAGTTTGAATCACCCCCCTTTTCCAATAAAAAAAAAAACACAGTGTAAATAAAAATAAAAATAAACATATATGGTATCACTGCGTGCGGAAATGTCAGAATTATAAAAATATATCATTAATTAAAACATATGTAGAAAGCAGGGACGTCACTCACCGGGGTACTGTGCCGATAATTCTTTATTTCTTTAAGGTGCAAAAACAGACATGGTGCACGGACGTTTCCAAGGACTCAGCTAATCAGAGTAAGACTGGGTGACAGCTGTTGCGCGTGCGCATTCACGCTTCTTCAGACCCTGTCTGTTCCGTGCTGCATCACCTTTTTGAAGCTTCTCTCTGGTGACGCGCACGGAACAGGTGCAAACTACTTAATCAAGAACATATATATTAAAACATTAAAAACATGAATCAAACAACTTTCTTTATCAAAAGGACACTCTGCAATAAATAATACCAATAAGTGTATCATAAAAAGACACTGTAGTCGACTCTTTCATTCAGCCCTAGGTTTCCAGCAGCATTCAATTTAATTAACCATTTAGCTTCCGCTTGAAGTAGAATTTTTCTTTTGTCTGTATTCTCTTTGCTGTGGATCACCTCTAGCCCCTGAAAGAGTAAGTCATTACAGTTCCCTCCATGTACAGAATTCATGTGTTCAATAAAACGGGGAGCACCTTTTTTAGATCTAACTGAATAAACATGTTCCCTAAAACGTGTGTTCAATGTACGTTTAGTGCTGCCGACATAGAAGCGGCCACACGGGCAAACCATCACATAAATAACCCATTGTGTTCTGCAGGTAATGAGATTTTTAATATGGATTTTTTCACCTCCTATCACCGTAAATTTTCCTGTCTTCATATGGGGACACCAAATGCATGTCCCACATTTATGGTTGCCCGTGGGGCCGATTCTTGACAGCCAGTCTGAGGTATTCGATTTGGAGTGAAAGTTGCTTCTGGTTACCACATCCTTCAGGTTCTTACTCCGTTTGAAGGCTATCAGAGGTTTTTCATGAACCAATTTTCCTAAATCTGTATCATTTTTAATCAAAGACCAATTATTATGAATAGCTGTTCTTATAATTTTTTCCAAGGGGCTAAATTTAA
Source organism: Hyla sarda (assembly GCF_029499605.1). Lineage (NCBI taxonomy): Eukaryota > Metazoa > Chordata > Amphibia > Anura > Hylidae > Hyla > Hyla sarda. Next base: position 329,563,723 of record NC_079190.1, read on the forward strand.
ATGCAAAAGAGAAACGGGGTAGAGTGGTACTTTGAGACTTTAAATGTGTTTTTTTCATTTTCTTACTTTTAGTGCTGTTATCTAGTAGAGTTTTTCTATCTTGTGCGAATGCTCGATTTAATGCCTTCTCAAGGATCATTTCTGGGTACCCCCTTGCCCCCAATCTCTGGGGACCCCTCACAGTTTGGGGATGACCCGGAATTCGTAGCAACATGGAAAAGAATTCACCAAGAGCATGCATTACAAATGCTAAGAGCTGTCATAGATATAAATGAGAAAGAATACTCCAAAGTCACGGAGGAATTGCTGAAAACTAAAACAGAATTAAGAGCACGTCTGGAGAATGAACAGTTCCAGTCTTTTTGTAGGAAAAGAAAATTGTTACCCTTCAATCAAAAATAAAAGATCAGAAGAAAGATAAATTTATCAGAGACCGTTTGGATTATGAATCCGATAAAGCCTTTCCACCAGGTGGGGCCAAAAGACAGTATCCTAGACGGACCAGCAACAATCCGAATAGACGAAAAACGACGGATTACTGGACAACAGAATCCAGTTCCAGTGGGAACGAAGAAACAAGTAATAAAAATACAAAACCCCACTAAAGATATTCAAAAAACAATGGAAAAGCGGGTACATCAGGACAAGAAAGAAATAACACAGAAAAAGCTTCTATGAGTGACCCTTTAGGAGGAAGAACAGAAGGGGCCCAAGGAGAAAAAAGAGACGACGGGTCAGTTCAACCAAAGAGGGTGATGCCAAGAAGGAAGAAAGTGTCATGGGACAAGTAGTTCCTCAGATTGACACATGTGCTGTCATTAATCTTACAGATAGGACTTTCGATGACAATACTTTGTCACTATTAAGTAGAGGTTTAAATTTCTGCCTCACTGAGGACTTTAACATTGTGGATTTTGAAGTGGATTTATTTAAATCTATAAGAAAATTAAATTTGAAAAAATTATATGCTAATAAAGGAAAAGTAGTGAATCCACTTGAGGCAGAAATCCCTGCCACTATAGGTCCGCTTGGCTTTAGCGTGATGAAAGATGCCACTTTAGCTGAATTAGAAGGCCTTGATACTTTGATAGATTTACAGGATGGTATAGAAAGTGACACCTTATGTGACAACGATGTTTTGTCACTTGAGGATTTTAAGGGAGGGATAAAATCCTCCTTTTGTCCTCAAGTGACTCCAGGTAGCAACCTGGATATTTTCCATAATAATGTTCTACGTGAAGTGAAGTCACTAATATACAAAAAAGATCCAAGTAACCTTAAGTTATGTGAGAAAAGGGCTCTAGATCGTCTTAAAAACATGAATGATATAGTACTTAAAAAATCAGATAAGGGCGGTAACGTCGTTATCATGACTAGCGAATATTATGCCAGTGAAGCCCTCCGTCAACTTAATAACCCACTCACCTATCAAAAACTAGCAAATAATCCTGTCCCTAAAATTAAAACCAAACTCCAAACTTTATTACGAAAGGCAGTAGAGAACAATGTAATTTCCAAGAGCAGAGCCGAAAAAATGATCCCTCCATTCCCTTCTAGTCCGCGATGTTACTTCCTGCCGAAGGTTCATAAGACCTTAGACGCCCCCCCCCCCCCCGAGAGACCTATCGTCTCGGGGCGGGGCTCTGTCACAGAACCACTCTCCAAGTATTTGGAGTGGTTGCTGCGACCCCTTCTGCAGGAAGTACCATCGCTAGTGAAAGACACTAACCAATTTCTCACTTGCATTCAGGACCTAGCTTGGTCCGATAACATGATGTTGGCATCGATTGATATCGAAAGCCTGTATACAAGTATACCACAGGAGAAGGGAGTGGACTGCATAAAAGAAATTTTAATTAATGCAGGTAAATCAGAGAAAGTAATACAGTTTATATGTGAATCTTTGGCGTTTATTTTGGAAAATAACACGTTCTTGTTTGATGATGTGTGGTAAAGGCAAATTGGAGGCGTGGCCATGGGCACCCCAGTGGCCTGCACCCTCTCCAATTTATATGTTGCAGCTTTTGAGTACAGGCATATTTTTACAGCTAATAACCCCTTCCTGAGGTCCGTCCGGTGCTATCTCAGGTTTGTGGACGATGTGTTCATTGCCTGGGATGGCACCAAGACGGACTTCAGGGATTTTGTAAAATCTTTGAATGAAACAAATGAAATGAATTTACGTTTTACTTACAAAATTGATGCCAAGCGGATCGAGTTTCTTGATGTGTTGGTAGAGATCAATGAAGGTAAAGTACAGACGTCAGGGTACAGAAAGCCCACAGCCTCCAATTATCTCCTTCAGTACACCAGCTACCACCCCGAACATGTAAAGACTGCTTTGCCTTACGGTCAATTTTTGCGTCTAAGACGCATAAATAGTTCTGATGAGAAATTTTTGGTACAGGCTGGTGAGCTGAAGGAGAGATTGGGGGCAAGGGGGTACCCAGAAATGATCATTGAGAAGGCATTAAATCGAGCATTCGCACAAGATAGAAAAACTCTACTAGATAACAGCACTAAAAGTAAGAAAATGAAAAAAACACATTTAAAGTCTCAAAGTACCACTCTACCCCGTTTCTCTTTTGCATTTAAATTTAGCCCCTTGGAAAAAATTATAAGAACAGCTATTCATAATAATTGGTCTTTGATTAAAAATGATACAGATTTAGGAAAATTGGTTCATGAAAAACCTCTGATAGCCTTCAAACGGAGTAAGAACCTGAAGGATGTGGTAACCAGAAGCAACTTTCACTCCAAATCGAATACCTCAGACTGGCTGTCAAGAATCGGCCCCACGGGCAACCATAAATGTGGGACATGCATTTGGTGTCCCCATATGAAGACAGGAAAATTTACGGTGATAGGAGGTGAAAAAATCCATATTAAAAATCTCATTACCTGCAGAACACAATGGGTTATTTATGTGATGGTTTGCCCGTGTGGCCGCTTCTATGTCGGCAGCACTAAACGTACATTGAACACACGTTTTAGGGAACATGTTTATTCAGTTAGATCTAAAAAAGGTGCTCCCCGTTTTATTGAACACATGAATTCTGTACATGGAGGGAACTGTAGTGACTTACTCTTTCAGGGGCTAGAGGTGATCCGCAGCAAAGAGAATACAGACAAAAGAAAAATTCTACTTCAAGCGGAAGCTAAATGGTTAATTAAATTGAATGCTGCTTGAAACCTAGGGCTGAATGAAAGAGTCGACTACAGTGTCTTTTTATGATACACTTATTGGTATTGTTTATTGCAGAGTGTCCTTTTGATAAAGAAAGTTGTTTGATTCATGTTTTTAATGTTTTAATATATATGTTCTTGCTTAAGTAGTTAGCACCTATTCCGTGCGCGTCACCAGAGAGAAGCTTCAAAAAGGTGATGCAGCACGGAACAGACAGGGTCTGAAGAAGCGTGAATGCGCACGCGCAACAGCTGTCACCCATTCTTACTCTGATTAGCTGAGTCCTTGGAAACGTCCGTGCACCATGTCTGTTTTTGCACCTTAAAGAAATAAAGAATTATCGGCACAGTACCCCGGTGAGTGACGTCCCTGCTTTCTACATATGTTTTGATACGAAGATGTCTTTTCATTAGAGACCTGGAACCCGAAGAGTTACAGTGCCTGCCAGCACTGTGAAGGGAACTGTGGAGCCTGAGCTCAGGGCGTCTTTTGCTTTCGCTTTATCAGCTGAGAGTGCGATCTAAGAAATTTAGGGGTAGTTGTGCCGGCTGCTCGCTTCTGTGTGCTGTTTATATCATTAATTAAACCGCTCGGTCAATGGCGTGCGCGCAAAAAAATAGTCCAAAATAGTGCATTTTTGGTCACTTTTTATATAATTTAATTAATAAGTCCTATCTATGCAAAAATGGTACCGTTAAAAACTTCAGATCACGGCACAAAAAATTAGTCCTCATACCGCCCCATACACGGAAAAATAAAAAAGTTATAGGGGTTAGAAGATGACAATTTTAAACGTATTAATTTTCCTGCATGTAGTTATGATTTTTTCCAGAAGTCCGACAAAATCAAACCTATATAAATAGGGTATCAAAATTCAACTCAAAATATCTAATTCTCTATGCTGAGAGGGGGAAATACCTTATAAAACATAACTTTTAATATAGTACTCTAAAATGCACCACACCTTGTGATAAAGAAAATGTACCCAAATTACAAAGAAAGCAGTGCCAAGAACTTGGCATTGGCTTGAATAAACTCCCGGCAGTAAGAGATCTAGCGTCCTTAATTGATGACAACTCTAGGAATCAGGGGGAAGGACCTTTCACTACATGTAGATTACAAAATAAATCCTTCCCACCAATTGGAGAGGCTTCCTGTATAGATGTCTTCCTGGAATTGATAACGAAAGAAATTAGAACAATGGAAATTCCCTCTTTGTCTGCATCTAGACTTAACTTTACTTATGAAGAACGTAGAGCGATACAACAGCTTCAAAAAAATGAAGAGCTGATAGTCAAAGCAGCAGACAAAGGGGGGAACATCGTGGTTCTTGATCGACCACAATATGTCAACAAGTGTAATAAATTGCTTAACGATAGATTAACATACGAAATCTTACCTGGTGATCCGACTGTCCCATATAAAAAAGAGCTTCAGTCAATTGTGCTTCGAGCAAGGTCGAGAAAGCTTATAAACGATCAGGAATATGAATTTCTACTCCCAAAAAATCCCATCATCCCCACCTTCTATGCCCTGCCTAAGGTCCACAAAGGGGTTTCTCCCCTAAAGGGACGACCAATAGTGGCAGGGATAGGAGGTGTTGCTCAAAATGTTGGGATTTATATTGATAAGATCCTCAGAGAATTCGTACAGGCCCTCCCTTCATATACAAGAGACACTACAGATCTTCTTCAGAAATTGGAAGGGATAACAGTTGAAACTGATACCCTATTAACGAGTATTATACGTTGAGGCATTGTACTCATCCATACCGCATGAGATAGGACTAAGAGCGGTAGCCTATTTTTTGGCATTTAGGGGTAATCAGTTTAGAGCACATAACGACCTTATTCTCGAACTGTTGCACTTTGTACTTACACACAACTATTTTTTGTTTAATGGCAATTTTTTCCACCAGCTCAGAGGGACCGCTATGGGGAGCCCTTGTGCCCCCAGCTATGCGAATCTCACTCTGGGCTGGTGGGAGGCCACTGAAGTTTTTGTTGAGCCTCGGGAACAATTCAGTGAGCGAGCCCTTCTATGGGCTTGTTTCATTGATGATATATTCATACTGTGGCAGGGTACTGTGGAACAGTTTGAGGAGTTTTTAAAATCTCTTAACATCAACTCTATAGGCCTACTTTTTACATATGAGTGTAATTCATCATTCTTACCGTTTCTCGACATTTTGATTAAAAAAAACAGTGACGGGAGTCTCCGGACGACTGCATACAGGAAATCGACTGCTACAAATTCACACCTGAGGTGGGAGAGCTGCCACCCGGGACCCCTAAAAAGGGGTATCCCGAGGGGGCAGTATCTCCGCCTCAGGAGGAACTGCTCAGAAAGGGGAGACTTTGTTCGGGAGGCACAGGACCTGAGGAGGCGATTTACAAATAGAGGTTACCCACAGTATGCCTTATGATCAGCTTACCAATATGCTTTACAAACTCCCAGAGATTCACTTCTTACACCAAAAAATCGTGACAACATGACACCCACTATGCGAATAATAGCAACATTTGATAATGGAGCATTACAAATGCGCGAGATCTTGAAAAAATATTGGGGGATTCTCCAGATGGACCCGGATTTGAGAGATGTCATCTCAGAATTCCCCCAAATAACCTATAGAAGGGATCGAAACATAGGAGATATGGTGACTCATAGCCATCTTACTCCTGTGGCATCGGGTCATGTGACATGGCTTGATAGAATCCCCAAACCTACAGGAAATCATCCGTGTGGACATTGTAAAGCCTGCCCATATATATTAAAAACTAAAAACTTCAGATGTGAAGTCACAAGAAAACAATACATCATTAGAGACTTCATAAATTGCAGTACTAAAGGAATAATTTACATGGCAGTGTGTCCCTGTTCTAAAAAATACATAGGCAAGACCTTCCGAGAATTCAAGAAACGTATTCTTGAGCATATGGGGGATGTTAGACATGATCGTGATACTTCTCTGGCCCGTCACATGAACCAATGCCACAGAGATTGTCAATATAACATCCAATTTTTTGCACTTGAAAAAGTAAAACCACCTACAAGAGGAGGAAACTTTGATCAGATGTTGCTACGTAAAGAGTGTAGATGGATTTATGAACTGGGAACTATGGCCCCTGAAGGCCTGAACGACCAACTTAGTTATGCATGTTTCTTATAAATATTGCTCTCCCCCCCATTTGGTGATTATGGCTAGGTAGTTAGAGGAGGCCTTAGTGAGCCTCTTGAGTTAGCATCACCAAGATAGAATTATCTAGGGATATTGACTAGGCCAAGTAGGAGGTACGAGAGCGGGACCGTCCTTATAAGGGCGTCAATTCTGCCTAGGGATAGGGGCTACAGCTAGAATAGGGCCAGATCAGGTTACTCAGGGCCACATCAACAACCCCAACACCATTTTACCAGGGCATCCAGCCCCCCCCCCCCCCCCCGGCCCAAAAAAAAACAAAAAAAAAAGGGGGGGGGGAGAGCTTTCTATTTAAGGAAACCATCAGTTTCTTTATATAACCTGGTTTTTTCAGATTTATTGTTACATAGTGTAATTGGTCGTCCTCCTTGGGTCCTGACCCTCTGTTAGCATTGCTTTTTAGATCTCCTCCAAATTGAGCATATCTCTACCATATCTTTTACACACTATATATATATATTATATATATATGGTTGTATATGTGGAGTGTGGGGAAATATAAATAAACTTTCTCATCATATGCAAAATAATCATTACCTAATTAATTGCTCTATTCATATTATGATAATTAGTTAATATTTATCCTCTGTTGTGCATATTCACACTTAGCCAGGCTCTTTTAATTATATCTTTATTTATTTATAAACAAGCGAATTGCCCTTTAATACACACTGCTTCCGTCACTACGGACGCCGCTGTCAGATCCAGCAACACCCTCTGTAGTCGTCAGAGAGGGCGTTGCGCTATGACGCGGCGCCGGCCGGAAACAGGATATGACGACAGACGCCGGCATGGTCTCAGTGAGCGCTAAGCAGCCGTCAGAGACAGACGGCTCCCCGCCAACGCGGGTATATAGCGCGCTCATCCGAGAACCATTAACCGGACGTGTGGCTACAGGAGTGTGAGTATGATGGCTGGTGCGATGCGCACTGTTTGTATTGCAGGTACTAGCATCTCCCATATTGATTGGGACTCTGTATCTTTATTATAGGTATCCAGGCAAACACTTGGAAATTGTGAATATGTGTCTTTTCTCTAGGTATTTATATTAATACTATAAATGGCCAGTAACTATGGAATTCGGATGGCACATTGAAACCTTTTTCTATGTTTATGTTTTACTTACAGGTTGCCCTGAAGGATGATTTTACCTCCTGTTATGATAGCCACACTATGGCAATAGGGATATACACTATGGTGTTTCCCTATTGGTTGAGCTAAAGTAATTAAGGGATATACACTATGTATCGGGTGTTTCCCTATGAATCAAACTACACCGTCCATTTTATACTCTATTGATATTTTGTTATATAGCAGTATTACTATCTATTGCATATTGAATACATTTCCCCTGAGGAAGCCACGTAGTGGCAGAAACGCGTTGGGTGACATTTGGCAATAGTTATGCTTTTCTTTGATCATAAATCCACATGATATGTGGTAACTGCTTTTTGTGTTGCTTTGTAATTTGGGCACTTTTTCTTTATCACAAGGTGTGGTGCATTTTAGAGTACTATATTAAAAGTTATGTTTTATAAGGTATTTCCCCCTCTCAGCATCGAGAATTAGATATTTCGAGTTGATTTTTAATATATTTATACCGGGAATTCTGGGCCCCTGCAGGCTCATATATATGTAAGTGTTGCAAATTTTTCCTATATAAATAGGGTATCATTTTAATCGTATGGACCTACAGAATAAAGATAAGGTGTCATTTTTACCGAAAAATGTACTACGTAGAAACGGAAGCCCCCAAAAGTTACAAAACGGCGTTTTTTTTTTTCAATTTTGTCGCACAATGATTTTTTTTCCGTTTCACCGTAGATTTTTGGCAAAATGACTGATGTCATTACAAAGTAGAATTGGTGGCGCAAAAAATAAACCATCATATGGATTTTAAGGTGCAAAATTTAAAGAGTTTGATTTTTTAAAGGCAAGGAGCAAAAAACGAAAATGCAAAAACGGAAAAAACCCCGGTCCTTAAGGGGTTAAACTCTTAGCCAGAAATACTTGAAACTGCAACACTGTCTTCAATCCTTCTTTCCATCTTGGTAAATGTACATTTTGAAGGCAGCTTTTTTTTTATGTCAATCCATATGTCATAAAAAGTACACAGTTTTAAATAGTTTAAAAGAAGAACAAGAAGGTCTACTCTTCAATAAGGAAGCTTATTAATAAAATTATTGAAGCACAATAATAAATGATTAGGAAAATTTGGCGTCTTTTGTTTGGAAAATGAGACTTCTCTGCCAATGAATGAAAGAGTAATTTGGATCAAATGAAATCAAAGATTACAACCGATTACCATTATGTAATCAGTAGAGAATTATGTCTTATAAATGTTCTTCCGGATCAAGAGTTCAAGGTCTATTTTCAGCAATATTACTCACTGAAATATAGCAACTGTTCACCCAATGAAATTGGAGAATGCTGGCTATGGTAATATATTAATGGATGCAAATAGCAGAGCAAAGTGGAAAGGTATAATTCACTTATCCTGGTACTGTTTCAAGGTATCTTGCTTTGTGCACTATGTAAATGGTTGATATAGTTTATGGCAGATTGTTGAAAATAAAGCAAGCTCTTCCCTTTCCATTTTTTTTTTAATGGCCAGCTTTTGCACTGTCTGTAGGAGAAAAAAAAATCTATTTTCAGTTTGACCTTTAGAAACTTACACTTCACTTTTAATTACTGAGCTAGAAGTAGACATCTCACTTTCCATTAAGGAAGCTGAAATAATTTGCAATGGATTAATATGGCCACATGTAAGTTTAATGCAAAAGAAAAGCACAAGGAACAGTGTAGCTTGGTGATAACATTTTTGCCATATGAGAATATGCATCCTATTATATATAAATGTAAAGAAGTAGGGGCAACTCATGTAAAATTCAATTTTTTTTCTACTATAAATTGTACGTTTCATAGTATAGAGATAGTGTAGCGTTTCTCTGCTGGACCCTGCTATGAGCAGTACTAGGGAAACAGCAGTGGTGATGTCACAAAGCTCAGCCCGTGTCCCAAGCCTGCCAGCAGAACTGAGTGACCAGATGAAGATACCAGGAGAACGGTAGCACGGATCGCGGACTTGTAAGTATGGTCATCAGTGTCACCAGCACTACTTGCCTGTAACAGCAATTAGTGTAGTGATACTGATGACAGTTTTCCTTTAAAAACTATTAAATACTAAATCCCTCTCCACAGGACTGGGCCTGACTCTCCTTGGTGAACCCTCCGGCCTCCACCATCTGAGACATACTCATTTTGGCATTGGCGACCCGCTCAGCCAATCACCTAGTGAGGAAGGACAGCATTGCGGACGGGGATTGGCTGTGCAGGCCATCATTGTTGAGATCAGTATGTCTTGGAAGTTGGAGGCCAGAGTATTCAGCAGGGAGAGACGAGCCTTGTTCTGGAAATAGATGATACATATTACATAGCTGGATAACCCCTTTAAAATAGTCAGGTCAGATTAATTTGCAGGTTAAACTTTTGAAACTTTAACAGTGCATTCAATCTGTAAACCTCTATTAAATATTTTCTTTACATAGCTATCTCTCTACTACTATGTTTATCAGTCCTATAGATATTGCTTGATTCTCACTCTACCGAATAGGAGGAAATGGGACTTCCAATCAAGTGATCAATGTGGAAGTCTAAGTGGTGGTATGGTCAATGATCATACACTTATACATATATTGATGTTGGAGATTAGGGCTGTCCTTTGGCCTAGCTCAGGGAGTATGGGTAATGACCACGTTGTCTGTAAGTAGACTGTGCATGCGCACCACGACTCGCAGATCACTGTGAGTCTGCTCGTAGCGGTGGATTGCTGCTACAATCATACAAAGCCGGAATCATGGGCACAGCAGGAGGCACATTCTATTCTACACCCTATTCTTAAAGTGGTTTTTCCACGCTAGACAGTTATCCACAGGATTATCCCCAGTGGTCTGACCAATAACAATCCATGTGATCTGGAGAAAGAGATTCCGTCACAATGAAGTGGCAGTACACATACTTAACCACTGCTCCAGACGCTGTCTATGGAAGTGCTGAAGATGAATTTAGAGAACTTTAAGCAAGAATAAGTCTTGTAAGAAATGTTTAAAATGTTAGTACCTGCTAGAGTTAGTTAGTTAAATAAAAATAACTACTACCACTACAACTTCTCTATACCTTCTGGAACAGGCCAATACTAGTAAATAAATAATTTTAAAGGGGGAAATGTATCAAAACCTGTTTTTAGAGGAAAAGAGACACAATTGTAAATAGCAACCAATCAGATTGCTTTATTTTTAAAAAGGCAAAAGTGAAAAAGGAAAGAAGCGATTTGATTGGTTGATATGGGCAACTGCACCACTCTTCCTCTACACAAGTATTCATGAATTTTACCCTGTAACTCAGTATCTAATCTTGATGAATTAAATATCATTTTTATATGTCTAGCACCCATATTTCTCTCACAAATACCTTCCTTCTGTTGCACACTTGGTTTTTCATTCTGTGATTTCGAGGGGGCATGTCTGTCTCTTGCCCTTAACCTGCATGACTTATCTTTCTCTCTGAGTCTGCTGTGCTGAGTCTCTTCATCCAACCATTGTAGGCTTCCTGTAACCCACACTTCTGATAGGAGAGTCTACAGTCTGATAGGACAGGAGTGAGCATAGAGGAATGCTAGTCCCGAAACCGGTGCTCGCATCATGCACAGCAGGTCCCGGCTGCTGTCAGCAGCCAGGGACCTGCCAGTCATGGCAGACATCAGCAATCACGCTGATGTCCACCATTGACCCCTCAGATGCCGTGATCAATATAGATCATGGCATCTGTGGCAATGTGAGCTTTCTGATGGATGATTGGATGGCCCGCGAAATGGCCACAGAAATTCAATCATCCAAAATTATGGAAAGAGGTCCCCTCACCTGCCTCTGCCTCTATCCAGGGGTTTTCTTCTCTGGTCCGACATTGAGCAGACCAGAGAAGAAGGTTTCCCATAATACTGAATAGTCCTTTGCATGGCACTGAACAGTATTAGCGATCAAATGATTGCTATTAGGGATGAGCGAATCGAATCTGACAAATCCGAATTAATTACGAATTTCAGGAAAAATTTGCTTTGCAATGAATCCAAATATCACCGCGATTCGATTGCATGAATCGCTTCATTAAACTTCATTTAGTGCAGGCCCCAGGGCATCTAAGATGGCGCCTCCACATGTCAGGGCATGGGGCAAGGAACTAAGGGAAGGTGGGAAGACGGGTAGGAGGGATGACCCTGAATCACATGCAGCATGCAGTCTATCAGCAGCCAGCCACACCTGTGATATCACAGCCCTATATAATCGGCAGCCATCTTGCGGCCAGTCACATCAGCGTTCTATTGCAGAGAGAGAGAGAGCAGTGTATGTTTCACAGAAAAGCATTTTTACAGCACCCTCAAACCCAAATCCAGCTTAGAACCATTGATAGGGAAGGGAGAGAGATTGAGAGAGAAAGTGCAATTTTTGGTGTATTACAGCAGCGATTCATCTCAAGCCCATATCCAGCCTAGAAGCACTGATAGGGAAGGGGGAGAGAAAGAGTGCAATTTTGGGTGTAGTACACAGTGATTGTGTGCTGCAGCAATGGTGTGTACAACAACTGAAAAGCTAATAGAAGCCAGCCAGTTAGGGCGAGTACTAAAAGCCATAATAACCTGCTATTAGTGCCTAATACAGGTTGCGTAGTGGAGTGTATTGTCCTCAATTAAGTGTACCCTGTGCATGCATAGGTAGTGTACCATTTTTTTACTGTTAAAGTCTGAAGGGCCTAGTTACTGTGAAAGGCCAGCCAAAAGCACACACCTGCTGCTGTTCTAGACAAATACAGTTTTAAGCATAGATGAGTGTATTGTACTCCCCTCATAAGTGCATAAAATGTACGTACATCTACGTGGTGTACCATTTTGTTCCTCTTATAGTCATAAGGGCCTAGTTACTGTGAAAGAAAAGCCAAAAGTACACACCTGCTGGTGTTGTAGACAAATACTGTTTTAAGCATAGTGGAGTGTGTTGTACTCCTTTCATAAGTTCATACCACGTAAGAACATCTACGTGGTGTACAGTCAGCAGCTACTACACATCCAAGAAGTGGAGGAGACATCCGCCGCTTCCTCCACTAGGTGAGCAAGTAGTGCTAAGGAGAATGGCGTGGGAGGTGGTGTTGCGAGGCTCCTGATGCAGACAGTGTAGAGTAACCTGAGGAGAACATCAGTGACGTGCAGACTCAACTCGATGGTGATGAAGCCGATCTCACTTTGGAGCCAGGGGTGCAAAAGGGGCTTCATCATCATCAGGAAAAGAGAGTTTCAGGTTGCCCTTGAGGCAGCAGCTGAGCCATGGTTGGCAGTCAGCATGGTGGAAGAAGTGGAAAGTCTGGAGCCAAACATGACTGGGTAGACCACCTGCTTTGCGGCAGCCTACATTCCCGGGAGGTAGTGGAACAGGGGTTCCTGTAGTCCGTGACAGTAGCTGTCAATCAGTGCGGACTATATGGTCTCCTCATGCTGTCGCCACCTCCAGGCTGTGTCATTCAGCCACTATATGGTCCCCTCTTGCTGCCGCCAACACCAGTCTGTGTCATTCAGCCACTATATGGTCTCCTCTTGCTGCTGCCACCTCCAGGCTATGTCACTGTACCTGTATGTGGTCTCCTCATGCTACTGACACAATAAATACAACTTTTTAGGTTCATCTATTTGAAATCTTCAATTTAAAGGGGTATTCCAGGCAAAAACTTTTTTTTATATATCAACTGGCTCCGGAAAGTTAAACTGATTTGTAAATTACTTCTATTAAAAAATCTTAATCCTTCCAATAGTTATTAGCTTCTGAAGTTTTCTGTCTAACTGCTCAATGATGATGTCACATCCCGGGAGCTGTGCATGATGGGAAAATATCCCCATAGGAGCTGCACAGCTCCTGGGACGTGAGTCATCAGAAAGCAGTTAGAGAGAAAACAGCAACTCAACTTCAGAAGCTAATAACTATTTGAAGGATTAAAATAGAAGTAATTTACAAATCTGTTTAACTTTCCGGAGCCAGTTGATATATAAAAAAAAAAGTTTTGGCCTGGAATACCCCTTTAAATGTTAAAAAAAATATCTTTAATCTTTTCAATTGTGATGCACTATGGTCTCATCAGTCTGCTGCCAGCCTGGGTCATTCAGCCACTATATGGTCTCCTCCTGCTGCCGCTACTTCCAGGCTGCGTCATTCAGCCACTATATGGTCTCCTTTCGCTGCTGCCAACTCCAGGCTGTGTCATTCAGCCACTCTATGGTCTCCTCTTGCTGCTGCCAACTCCAGGCTGTGTCATTCAGCCACTACATGGTCTACTCATGCTTCTGCCACCTCCAGGCTGTGTCATTCAACCACTATGTAGTCTCCTCTTGCTGCCACCAACTCCAGGCTGTGTCATTCAGCCACTATGTGGTCTCCTCTTGCTGCTGCCACCTGCGATCTTTGTCACTTTACTGCCATGTGGTCTCCTCATGCTGCTGGCACATTAAATAATACTTTTTAGGTTCATCTATTTAACATCTTCAATTTAAATGTTAAAAAATATCTTTAATCTTTTCATTTGTGAGGCCCTATGGCTGTTGTCACCTTCAGCCACTATATGCTCTCCTCATGCTGCCGCCATCTCCAGGTTGTGCCATTCAGCCACTATATGGTCTCCTTTTGCTGCTGCCAACTCCAGGCTGTGTCATTCAGCCACTATATGGTCTCTTCTTGCTGCTGCCACCTCAAAGCTGTGTCACTGTACCACCATGTGGTCTCCTCATGCTGCTGGCACATTAAATAAAACTTTTTGGGTTCATCTATTTGAAATCTTCAATTTGAATGTTAAAAAATATTTTTAAAGGGGTACTCCGGCGCTAAGACATCTTATCCCCTATCCAAAGGATAGAGGATAAGATGTCAGACCGCGGGGATCCCGCCGCTGGGGACCCCCGGGATCTACCATGCAGCACCAACCTTTAGCGGCTTCCAGAACCGCTGGAGGTCCTCAGGCTGAGTTCATCTCGACCACGAGGACGGAGCATAGTGACGTCACGGCGCCGCCCCGTGTGACGTCACGCTCCGCCCCCTCAATGCAAGTCTATTGGAGGGCCGTGACAGCTGTCATGCCCCCTCCCTTAGGCTTGCATTGAGGGGGCGGAGCGTGACGTCACACGGGGGCGGAGCCGTGACATCACTATGCTCCGTCCCTGTAATCGCCAGCGGCGGGACCCCCACAATCAGGCATCTTATCAAAGGAGAGGGGATAAGATGGCTTAGCGCCGGAGAACCCCTTTAAAGGGGTATTCCAGGATTATTTTTTATTTGACTATGCTACAGGGGCTGTAAAGTTAGTGCAGTTCATAATATAGTGTCTGTACCTGTGTGTGACGGTTTTCTCATATTCTTATGTGATTTTCATCCCAATATTTATTTTTAACAGCATACAAAATGACTGCTGTCTCGGATTTTTCCCAGCTTGCAATGCGGTCGAGACCTGATTCACTAGTCAGCTGATGACAGGGAGCCTGTCTGCTTCAATGGGTGGAGAGAGAAATCTGCAAGTAATGCAACAGCTGAAGGCACCCTGATTGAAAACCACAGGTCTACAGCTCATTTATGTTTCAATGGGTGGGGTAGCTCATGTGTGGGAAGGAGGAAAATGGTATCATAGGATTAGTAGGCAAACAAGAAAACTGAAAACAGGAAATACAAGTTCACAGAAAGCTAGCCACAGTGTTCTGGTAATCTCACAGCATAGCCATTTAGCCCAAGACATGCACAGATCCTTCCTAAGCATGTCCATTACTGTCTGCCAGGTACATAGTAAAATCCCCTTATGCTGGATAACCTCTTTAATCTTTTCAATTGTGACGCCTTATGGTCTCATCAGGCTGCTGCCACCTCCAGGCTGGGTCATTCAGCCACTATATGGTCTCCTCACACTGCTTCTTCCTCCAGGCTGTGTCATTCAGCCATTATATGGTCTCCTCTTGCTGCCACCAACACCAGGCTGTGACATTCAGCCACTACATGGTCTACTCATGCTTCCGCCACCTCCAGGTTGTGTCATTCAGCCACTATATGGTCCCTTCTTCCTGCCGCCAACTCCAGGCTGTGTCATTCAGCCTTTATATGGTCTCCTCTTGCTGCTGCCACCTCCAGGCTCTTTCACTGTACCTGTATGGGGTCTCCTCATGCTGCTGACACAATAAATGCAACTTTTTAGGTTCATCTATTTGAAATCTTCAATTTCAATGTTAAAAAATATCTTTAATCTTTTCAATTGTGAGGCCCTATGGTATCGTTAGGATATTGTCACCTCCAGGCTGGGTCATTCAGCCACTATATGGTCCCCTCATACTGATGCCACCTCCAGGCTCTGTCATTGTGCCGCTCTGCGACAAAGCACCCACTACAGCGGGTTCCTCAGGAGTCAGCTAATGAGGAAGCTGCCATAGTGGGTGGCGGAACTCGTGGGGCAAGCTGCCCCTCTGACTCTTGGTGAAGCCATCTTATACTTGGTTTATCTTTATGCCAGAGCTTGGGTTTTAGTGTGTATATTTAGACCACACTCATCATGGGTTATTGCTAGATCATTTGTACAGTGGTTCTTGTTATTGGAACAGGTGTACAGCGGCATTATCATCATTGTTGTGGTCCCATTGAATATGTGTTCATATTTATTACTAATTTGTGGATACATTTATACTTTTACAATTATTTATTACCATTTTTGCACTGGACACTTCATATATACAAATGGGATGTTTTGGGGTTATCATTGGCCACTGATATCTATTCAGAAACCATAGGTTCTGGTGTTTTTTCATTCACAGGCATATGGGACTGTCTTCACCTCTATATGCTATTGAGCAGGAGTTTGGGGGTTGAGGTAGGATTGCATTCCTATGGTCTGTATATTCATATGCGTTTTAAAAGGTTTTTAATGGTGGTTTTTCCCCCCTTTACTTTGGTCTATACAAAGTACAATTGGTCATACAAAAAATACGCCCTCACTTGGGTCTGTGTATTTAAATATAAAAGAGTTAACATTTTTAGAAAGCAAGGAGGAAAAAACAAAAAACACAAAAATAAAATTGGCTGTGTCCTTAACCTCTCAAGGACTCAAGGTGTACCTGTACACCCTGAGTCTGCTCCCATTGTATAACGGGGGCCACGGCATGGCCCCACATCATAGTGGGTCGGGCCCGACTTCTAACATGGGCCGGGACCCGTGGCTAATAGCGTGTGGCACTGATCGCTGTGCAGCACGCTATTAACCCTTTAGACGTGGCATTCAGAGTTGATCGCTGCATCTAAAGTGAAACTAAACTACCCCCAGCTAGCTTAGTTGGCTTTTCGGGACCGTCGCGGTGTCCCTAACAGCTGGAGCACACAAGGAGGGTGCCTACTTTCCTCCTATGTGTCCGATCACCGAATGACTGCTCAGTGCCTGAGATCCAGGCATGAACAGTCAAGCGGCAGAATCATTAATCAATGTTATCCTATGAGATAACAATGATCAATGTAAAGAGCACTGTGTGCAGTGTTATAACCCCCAATGGGGGCTATGACATTGCAAAAAAAAAAAGTTAATAAAGATCATTTAACCCCTAACCTAATAAAAGTTTGTTATCATTAAAAAAAACTGTGTGAATAAAAATAAACATATGTAGTATCGGTGCATGTGGAAATGTCTGAATTATAAAAATATATCATTAGTTAAACTGCAAGGTCAAAGGTGTACACGCTAAAAAAAATTCCAAAGTCCAAAATAGAGTATTTTTGGTCACTTTTTATATCATGAAAAAAATTATAAAAAGCGATCAAAAAGTCCGATCAATTCAAAAATGGTACCGCTAAAAACTTCTGATGACAAAATGCAAAAATGAGCCCTCATACCGAACCATACGCGGAAAAAGAAAAAAGTTAGATGTCAATTTTAGTCAGAAGATGTCAATTTTAAACATATTAATTTTCGTGTATGTAGGTATAATTTTTTCCACAAGTACGACAAATCAAACCTATATAAGTAGGGTATCATTTTAATAGTATGGAACTACAGAATAAACAGAATGTGTCATTGTTACCGAAAAATGTACTGTGTAGAAACGGAAGCCCCCAAAAGTTACAAAATGGCATTTTTTCTTCAATTTTGTCGCACAATGATTTTTTTTTCCCGTTACGCAGTAGATTCTTGGGTAAAATGACTGATGTCATTACAAAGTAGAATTTGTGGAACAAAAAATAAGCCATCATATGGATTTTTAGGTGCAAAATTTAAAGAATTATGATTTTTTTAATGTAAGGAGGAAAAAGAAAAAGTGCAAAAACTGAGAAACCCTGAGTCCTTAAGGCGTTAAGGCCCAAATTGTCTGAGTCCTTAAGGGGGTAAATAGAATTAGTGATCGAGACACCAAGTTGTTTACTCTATGTATAAAGGAATTGTAAAACTAAGACTTGTATAGGAGTTCCTAAAAAATGTAAATAAAATGTATGTTATAAATAAAGTAGACAACAAAATAAAAACAAATTGATTTCTCTTTTCCATATATTTTTTATGATTCATATATTATTACATTCCCATATTTGCCATCTGAAACTGCCATCTAAATTGCTCTTAAGTGTGATATCAAGAATTATACCAGAATTCATTTACTTCATCTTCTCACCAGTCTATTCTTCATTTACAGCTCCCCCATCCTTTTCACACCTGATAGCAATCCTCTGGCAATTTGCTGGCTTAGCCTAGTACTATATATTTGAGACAATAGGTCTGTTACACCTAGGTCTGGCGACATTCAAATATGCCATCTGAAACTGCCATCTGAAGTGCTCTTAAGTGTGATATCAAGAATTATACCAGAATTGAACCAGAAAGGAATAATAGGGAACTAACTCAACATTATAACTACAAAAATAAGTCACTCTTTTCAGAAAAAACAAACATGCACACACTTATTACTTACATCATTGCGATACATTTTCTCTTATATCCCCCACCGATTTCTCCGGTGGACTCTATATACATCTGTCCATGCCTCCTTCCCTCACCTATGTATTGCTCACATGCACTGCTCACCATCATAAACCACCCAAAGTCACCTCATTCCATGGTACAGCACAGAAGTCGCTTCATCAATTCACCCAGCCATCTGCTCTCCCTTTTCTTTCTTCTGCTTCTAGCTGCTGGGGACATTGCTCCTAACCCTGGCCCACCTTTCACTAATATTTGCTCTACACTACCTGCCTCTTGCGGAACCACTACAAACTTTAAATGCGCTCTCCTAAACTCTCGATCTGTGTGCAATAAGCTCACCCAGATTCATGACTTATTTCTCACTAATTCTCTTAATCTGCTGGCTCTCACAAAAACATGGATACAACCTTCTGACACTGCTTCTCTCGCTGCTTTATCTTATGGTGACCTTCACTTTTCCCATATCCCCAGATCTGACACCAGGCACGGTGGAGGAGTTGGGGTGCTTCTAGCCCCACAATGCACTTTTCAAGTCATCCCCCCATTACCATCACTCACGTTTCCCTCTTTTGAGGTCCACACCCTCAGACTCTTCCGCCCATTGTCTCTCAGAGTGGCGGTCATCTATCGTCCTCCTGGTTCTCCCCAAATGTTCCTGGATCATTTTGCCACCTGGCTCCCTCACTTTCTTTCCTCAGAAACACCTGCACTCATCATGGGTGATTTTAATATCCCCATTGATACCCCAATCTCCTCTTCTGCCTCTCGGCTTCTGTCTCTAACCTCCTCCTTTGCCCTTTCACAGCTTACTGACTCTCCCACACACAAGGATGGGAATACACTGGACTTGATCTCCTCTAGACTTTGCTCTGTCTCTAAATTCACTAATTCTCCTTTTGAGCTCTCTGACCACAACCTTCTCTCTTTCTCTATCAGTAACTCCTATCCTCTTCCGGACACTCCAACCTTGTACACTTACATAAACCTGCAAGCCATAAACACCAGTCAATTTATAGACATTCTACAATATTCACTATCACCAATCTCTTCTCTTTCCTGCCCTAATCTAGCAGCCAAACATTACCACGACACCCTAAAGTCTACCCTGGATCAAATGGCACCCCCTAAAACACGAACCTCCCGACACAGACGCCAGCAACCCTGGCAAACGCTAACAACCCGCTTTCTCAGGCGATGCTCTAGGTGTGCTGAATGTCTGTGGAGGAAAACTAAGACTTCTTCAGACTATCTGCACTATAAATTCATGCTTAAATCCTATTACTCCGCTCTTCATCTCCCCAAACAAACATATTTTACCTCCCTCATCTCCTCTCTGTCTAACAACCCAAAACGCCTTTTTGACACGTTCAACTCTCTCCTTCGGCCTAAAGTACAGACCCCAATCACTGATCTCTGTGCTGAAGACCTGGCCAAATACTTCAAAACTAAAATCGATGACATTCGTGATGAAATCCTCTCCCAGTCCCCTAAAAGTTCTGATCCAATTCCCAGCCACATCTCCTCTTCATCACTCTCAGTTTTTGAGCCTGTAACGGAGGATGAGGTTTCCAGGCTCCTCTCCTCCGCCCGCCCCACTACCTGCTCTAGTGACCCCATGCCTTCACACCTCATCCAGTCTCTCTCTCCTGCTATCAGCTGTCACCTAACTAAAATCTTTAACCTCTCCCTCTCTTCTGGGGTTTTTCCCTCCTCTTTAAAACACTCTATAATAACCCCACTATTGAAAAAACCCTCTCTGGACCCGTCCTGTGCAGCCAACTATCGACCTGTGTCAAATCTCCCCTTTATCTCCAAACTCCTGGAACGCTTGGTCTACTCCCGCCTTATCCGCTATCTCTCCGACAACTCTCTCCTTGACCCCTTACAGTCTGGTTTCCGCTCCCTTCACTCCACAGAAACGGCCCTAACCAAAGTCACTAACGATCTTATGACGGCCAAATCAAATGGCAATTTCTCTTTACTGATTCTCTTGGACCTCTCTGCGGCTTTTGACACTGTGGATCACCAACTCCTCCTCAGTAGTCTCCGCTCCATCGGTCTCAACCACTCTGCTCTCGCCTGGTTTTCCTCCTATTTCTCTGGCCGCTCCTTTAGCGTCTCGTTTTCTGGCTCTACTTCTTCTCCTCTTCCCCTTGCTGTCGGGGTTCCCCAGGGATCGGTCCTGGGTCCTCTACTCTTTTCACTCTACACATCCCCCATTGGAAAAACAATCAGTAGATTTGGTTTCCAGTACCACCTCTATGCTGATGACACCCAACTCTATACCTCTTCCTCCAACATGACCCCTGCACTCCTACAGAATACCAGTGACTGTCTCTCTGCTGTCTCAGACATCATGTCCTCTTTATATCTGAAAGTAAATCTTTCGAAAACAGAACTTCTTGTGTTTTCTCCATCAACTGATACTGTACCTAACCCTGACATTTCCATCTCGGTATGTGGTACTACCATAACTCCTGGGCAGCAGGCTCGCTGTCTTGGAGTTATACTTGACGCTGCTCTGTCTTTCAGTCCCCATATTCAGTCCCTTTCACGTTCTTGTCACCTGCATCTCAAAAACATTTCCAGAATCCGCCCGTTTCTCACTACTGAAACTGCTAAAACTCTCATTATTACTTTGATTCACTCCCGCCTCGACTACTGTAACTCTTTACTAATAGGCCTTCCTTTCTCCAAACTCTCTCCTCTCCTGTCCATCCTTAATGCCGCAGCCAGACTCATCTTCTTCTCCAGCCGCTACACCTACGCCTCCTCCCTGTGCCAGTCACTACACTGGTTACCAATTCAGTCCAGAATACAGTACAAAATCCTCAGTCTCACACACAAAGCTCTCCACAATGCTGCACCTCCCTACATCTCCTCTCTCATCTCTGTCTACTATCCCACACGTTCTCTCCGATCTGCTAATGATCTCACACTAACATCTTCTATAATCCGAACTTCTCACTCCCGTCTCCAAGACTTCATTTGTGCTGCACCGGTTCTCTGGAATGCTATACCTCAATCCCCCAGACTCAACAACAACATCCATAGTTTCAAACGTGGCCTGAAAACACATCTCTTCAGACAGGCCTATAACATTCTTTAATTGGCCTCAACATATCCTCAACATATCCCCACACCTCTTGTTTGAATAGTTATTGTGTAATATTATGTCTGATACTTGTCTTTGTTTGTACCCCATAATTGTAAGCGCTGCGGAATCTGTAGGCGCTATATAAATAAAATTATTATTATTATAATATTTGTGTTAGTTGTCTTTTAGCTGTGAATTTCCATAGGGTTCACAACTCAGAAATGCCATGTGGATTCTGTACTTTTATGTTGGATAGCCTATGACAGGTTATGAGCTTAAGCCTGTTCCTAAGCTGATTAAATTTAGTTTTTCTGAAGTTTAATGTTTTTGCAGCTTCTTTATAAAACATCCTATTAAAAGATAAGTGGAAGATTAATACAATACAAGAATTTAGGTGCATTACTGTGGTAGATGTAAACAATGACATTGGCTAACCCTCAACACTGATGTTAAAATTGAGACATTAGCCAGTATATCCTTGTATAAAGGACAAATCTGAGCCCGCACATCAACGCCAA
The DNA here is from genome assembly GCF_029499605.1 of Hyla sarda. Lineage (NCBI taxonomy): Eukaryota > Metazoa > Chordata > Amphibia > Anura > Hylidae > Hyla > Hyla sarda. The sequence continues at coordinate 329,585,745 of NC_079190.1, forward strand.
GGTTTCTCAAGTGGCACGGGACCTAACACTAACCTACCTGTGCATGATAAGCAAAACCAGGGGCCAGTGGGCAATTACGGCAGCATTAGGTCCGACTCACAGCCTGCTCCCAGGTTACCTCCAGTGTGGCTGGGCACACATACAATGGGAGGAAGGATACAGACTATATGCCCCACCTAAGTTGGCTGATATGGTTGCCGGCCTCACAGATGGACCTTAATGCTGCCTTAATAGTGATCAAGGTGCATTAAATGTGGAGTTTATACACCTCCAAGTATAAGATTTAAACAACAACAAAGACGTGGTCTCAAATGGCAAGAAATGCTCAACCCCAAATGCAGTTGTACATTTATGCTATAAAAATGCATACAATGGGGGATGCCTGCAGTAGACTAAATTCTTGTGCCTAAATTCTTGTATTGTATTGCTCTAATTGTTACACATCCACACTGTTTATCTGGCATTTTTGTGGCATTTTTATGCTGGGGATTGCCCTTAGCATCATACCACAAAGGCAGAATCTGCTCCCCAAGCATAAATGCACAACTACATTTGGGGTTGTGCACCTCCTGCCATTTGAGACCACGTCTTTGTTGTTGTTTAAATAAGTGGAAGCATTGGAATTCAGGTCACTTTCAGTTTAGGAGTATATATACTGTATACATATATATATATATATATATATATATATATATATATATATATATACAGCATGTCACCCAGTCAGAGGCTATATGCCCAGCAGAGGTGAGTTGGTATCTGAGCGTTAGGCTCAGAATTTGTGCTAGGGTCCCATTCTAAATGAGGCCACCTCCCCGTGGTGAATGGGGGACACGTTTTGATCAAAAAGTGCGCTAAGAGCCTCAATTTTTTGACCAATGTGTGCTGCTGCTCTTTTTTGTATACTCTGTATCTGCCACAGCAGTGTGCACCCGTGTATTAGGTTGTTGTGCTGGCTTTTTTTCTTTTTGCTTGTATTTACTACACAGGGGGAATGGCACCCTCTTTAGCTGTGCACCCCTCCCCCTTTCTCACAGGTGGTGTTTTAAATTGTATATGGATCCAGCATGTCACCCAGTCAGAGGCTATATGCCCAGCAGAGGTTAGTTGGTATCTGAGCGTTAGGCTCAGAATTTGTGCTTGGGTCCCATCCTAAATGAGGCCACCTCCCCGTGGGGGATGGGGGACACGTTTTGATCAGAAAGTGTGCTAAGAGCCTACATTTTTTGACCAATTTGTGCTGCTGCAATCCTCTTTTTTGTGTACTCTGTATCTGCCACAGCAGTGTGCGCCCGTGTATAAGGTTGTTTTGCTGGCTATTTTGTTTTTTGCTTGTATTTACTACATGGGGGAATGGCACCCTCTTTAGCTGTGCACCCCTCACCCTTTCTCACAGGTGGTGCTTTAACTTGTATATGGATCCAGCATGTCACCCAGTCAAAGGCTATATGCCCAACAGAGGTGAGTTGGTATCAAAGCGTTAGGCTCAGAATTTGTGCTAGGGTCCCATCCTAAATGAGGCCACCTCCCTGTGGTGGATGGGGGACACGATTTGATCAAAAAGTGCGCTAAGAGCCTAAATTTTTTGACCAATGTGTGCTGCTGCTCTTTTTTGTATACTCTGTATCTGCCACAGCAGTGTGCACCCGTGTATTAGGTTGTTGTGCTGGCTTTTTTTCTTTTTGCTTGTATTTACTACACAGGGGGAATGGCACCCTCTTTAGCTGTGCACCCCTCCCCCTTTCTCACAGGTGGTGTTTTAAATTGTATATGGATCCAGCATGTCACCCAGTCAGAGGCTATATGCCCAGCAGAGGTTAGTTGGTATCTGAGCGTTAGGCTCAGAATTTGTGCTTGGGTCCCATCCTAAATGAGGCCACCTCCCCGTGGGGGATGGGGGACACGTTTTGATCAGAAAGTGTGCTAAGAGCCTACATTTTTTGACCAATTTGTGCTGCTGCAATCCTCTTTTTTGTGTACTCTGTATCTGCCACAGCAGTGTGCACCCGTGTATAAGGTTGTTTTGCTGGCTATTTTGTTTTTTGCTTGTATTTACTACATGGGGGAATGGCACCCTCTTTAGCTGTGCACCCCTCACCCTTTCTCACAGGTGGTGCTTTAAATTGTATATGGATCCAGCATGTCACCCAGTCAGAGGCTATATGCCCAACAGAGGTGAGTTGGTATCAAAGCGTTAGGCTCAGAATTTGTGCTAGTGTCCCATCCTAAATGAGGCCACCTCCCTGTGGTGGATGGGGGACACGATTTGATCAAAAAGTGCGCTAAGAGCCTAAATTTTTTGATTAATGTGAGCTTCTGCAATCCTCTTTTTGTATACTATATATATATATATATATATATATATATATATAAATATATATATATATATACACACATATATATATACAGTATATATATATATATATATATATATATATATATATATATATATGAAAATACTTTTCCTTATATTCTTAATAGTAGTTAGATATGCATTATCTATTGTTACTATTATGATTATTATTAGTAGCATGTTTATGTTATGTGGTCAGTATACCATTTATAACCTGTTTAGTTTTCCTGCATCTATGAGTTAGTATGTATGTAATCTGGTGGTCTGATTTTGTCCCATGAATAGAGTCTGCAGTTATGTCTTATCTGATAGATTTATAACTGTAAGAATAGACAGAACTGAGAATCTATTCATTAGTTAAACTTGGGAGGGACCATTAATGTCAGATTCAGATTGAAGACTTGTGAAAATCCTGAGATGTCTGCTGTGTGTGTATGCTAAATGTTTAAATCTAATCCAGCTAACTATATTTATTGGCCATTAGTTGGAGAGAGGCCTTGACATGATATATCTATATGTTAGGTAATGGCTGCTAATTTTTAAGAAGATATTTTAGCAACTCATGGACAAGAGTGCCCTCTCTGGTCAATGAAATAGTTACATCTGGGTGAGACAAGGGCCTAGCATGTTTTTGTTCTAAAGACGTGATTGGTTAATTTCTTATCTGATCAAGATGAGATGGTTGGGTTTTAAACTGAAGGGGTGAGGGGAATCATCATCCTTTGTTCCTTCTTTGGAGAGCATACCGGATTGTATTTCTGTGACTGCTGGGTGAACAGGCTGATCCCATCTAATTTGCTTGACCCACTGGCCTTTCTACTTTGTGGTAACTATAAAAATAACTTTAATATCTTTTGATTGTTGTTGGCTATTCTATAGCAGGGAGAGTTTGTACTTAAGGTCATTTATATCTTCCTACCCATAACTTATGGATGAATTTATAGATTTCTGTTCAGGTACAACTTTAGTGAATCTGCAGACACTGACATCTATCTGAACAGAATAATTGTAATTGTACTTGTGATTCATATTTTTCAAAAGAAATAGTCCCAAATTATAGAATTAGTAAGGGACGTTCCCCTCTGCATAGCCAACAATCATTTATATGTTATAATTTATCAAGGCAAAGTTTAATTCATAATATCTCTAAGCGGAAAAATCACTGTTGCATGTATTAACATATCTTGTATTTAATATACTCATTCTTATGTATACCAACTGCACATAGGCTATATACCGTTGATATCTATGCTGCCATCTTGTGGTTAATTTTGAATACCATTGCGAACTAGGGCGGTATACTCTCATCTAGTGCCCTGAACAGTGATGCTGTGAAGGGAATATTCAGAAGAGAGTCTAGACTTGTGCAGCATCCCCATCATTTATACATTAAGGGGTTAAAGAACTTATTTCAGCCTGGGCAGACAATGCCTGCAAGACTTCATGTTCTGTGGCTGCACAAGGTACAATACTAATGCTGATTTTAATAAGCTTTCAAACAAAACATACTTCCTGTGTAAAACAAAGTGGATCTCATGTTGTTTGTTGTATCTGCATTGAGATGCATAAGGCTGGGTTCACACTACGATTTGTAACTACGGTTCCCGTATACGGCTGGGAGGAGGGGGCGGGGCTTAATCGCGGCACCCGCACTCAGCCGTATAGGGGAGCCGTATATAATGTATCTCTATGAGCCAACCGGAGTGAACCGCAGCCTCCGATCGGCTGCTTTTTCGGCCGTTTGCGGTTTCCCGACCGCAGGCAAAAACACTTTTTTTGCCTGCGGTTGGGAAACCACATACGGCCGAAAATGCAGCTGACCGGAGGCTGCGGTTCACTCCGGTCGGCTCATAGACTGCAATTGAGAAAGGGTACGCAGGGACCCGAAACGCGTCTTGCTTTGTTATGGGCTTGCTAAACTGATTTTACCAATAAATATGTTTTTTTAAGCGAAATACCAGAAGTTCGCGTTTTTGCTGGAACAGCGCCACCTTGGAGTTTTTTTTCTTTTCTTTTGTCGGATTACTGGACCCAAAGCCACGGTATCCAGTCAAGCTCCTACGGCCTGCAATTCCACTGATACCCCAATATCTGGGATGATATGCTAAATATCAAGAGGTTCAGCAGGTGAGAGTCCATATACCTGACCCTCGCCTTTTACTGAAGCTCGCAGGATTACACAAGGCGCTGCCCTCTCTTTTTTCTTTTCTCTTTATCTTTATGCATTAAATACTGTTCCCCTATATGGCTGAGTGCGGGCGCCGAGATTAAGCCCCCCCTCCTCCCAGCCGTATACGGGAACCGTAGTTACAAATCGTAGTGTGAACGCAGCCTAAGAAAACAAAAACCTAAAAGAGTTAATAAAAAAAAAAGGTTCTGTTAATATGGAATATACTTGTAGAACTGGATGTGGTAAGATAATGCAGCATGCTCTACCTGTCTAAGATCTTGTACAGAAAAGTTGTAGTTTTTAGATCTTCTTTGCTAAGTCCGGATCCTGGTCCTTCTTTGTCTATGTCTTAGAGAATGGAAGCAACAACAACATAGCAGTGAAATGTGGAGAAGGCATGAGATGAAACAATGGATCAGGGTTGATGGGCTCCTTCTTAACCTTCATACATTATGTTATTATTTCCTATACTACAATATGTAAACACAGTCACAGGACCAAATATAAGTGGGTGACTTGCTTAGACATATAGTAATGTAGGTTGAATAAATTTGTCTTCAGCACTGAAACAGTTATAGGTTCAGAAAACATATTTTCAGGCCATGTGATCAATATTTAATTCTAAAGGAAAAGTTAATCAGCATTTATTTTTATTTTATTTTACCCTATTTCCATTCTTCAGAAAATCATTTTTATTGTATTAAAAAATCATTTAGCAAATGGTATTGAGTGACTGCCATTCCAAATAAATTGCCTCCCTCATCATTACTGAGGACTGTGCTCAGAAAACAAAGGCGAGCTAGATTTTTTGTCATTGTTCTTGTTTATCCAATTTTTTACAACTCAGCAATTCAACTTCATTTCCTGTTCCTCTTTATTTTTTTCCCTTAACATGTAAAAACTGTAAACTAAAATGTATCTTTCACTTTTATACACTAGATAAAGTGTATTTTAGAGGCTGATGGTAAGACATGGTTCTTACTGCAGATTCCGAGAGCGGCCTGTACTGACAGGATCAGTCGGCACTAGGACAACACAGACTTTGCTATCCCCATGGATGACAATGTATTCCATACAGATTCCGCTGAAAGAATCGGTAAGATCATTGTTTTGGTGGAAGCTCTGCTGCTAAAATTCCATAGTGTGCACAGTGCAGTGTAATCCCATTTACAGAAATGGGATTCAGCTGCTCCAGAATTTCAAAGTTTAATTTTAAAAAGGAATTCTTAGAAATTCCATACTTTTCACACATATTGTGGGATTTTCTGCTGATTTAATCCTTCTGGAAAGAAGTGGAGGGAATAATCAATCAGGTATGCTCCTTTAATATCACAATAAATCTACCCTTGGCAGCATTGGCACTGTCCACACCCTTACTATCTCCCTCTAAACATTCTTTACACACTAATATGATCACAGCTGCCAAGCTGCTTATTCCTCTCATGTGGCTTAACCCCTTAAGGACCAGGCCAATTTTGTTTTTGCATTTTCGTTTTTTCCTCCTCGTCTTCTAAAATCCATAACTCTTTTATATTTCCATCCACAGACCCATATGAGGGCTTGTTTTTTGCGTCATCAATTTTAGTTTGTACTGAAATAACTTATTTTACCATAAAATTTACGGCGCAACCCAAAAATTTTTATTTATGTGGCAATATTTAAAAGAAAATTTTGGAAGGTTTTGTTTTCACGATGTACACTTTATGGTAAAAATGACATGTTTTCTTTATTCTCTGGGTTAATATGATTAAAATGATACCCATGATATCTGCTTTTCTATAATTGTATAAATTTGTATGTTTGAAATTGCCCTATTTTGATCACCTATAATGTTCTAATTTTTCCATATATGGGGCAGTATGTGGGCTAATTGTTTTTTGCGCCATGATCTGTAGTTTTTATCGGTACCACTTTTGCTTAGGTTTTACATTTTATACATTTTTTATAAAAATTTTTGGGGAATAAAATGTGACAACAATTCGGCTATTTTGGACTTTTCAAATTTTTTTACATTTTCGCCGTTCACCATACAGGATAATTAACAATATAGTTTCATTGTTCAGACTTTTATGCATGCGGTGATACCAGATATGTTTATAAATTTTTTATTTACGTTTTATGGGAGTAAAATGGGAAAATCGGATGATTTACGTTTTTATTGGGGGAGAGGATTTTTCTAATTTTTTTACTTTTTTTTACTTTTTTTTACTTTTTTTACTTTTTTTTACATTTAATAGTCCCCATAGGGTACTATTTATAGCAATCATTTGATTTCTAATACTGTTCAGTGCTATGCATAGGGCATAGCACTGATTAGTGTGATAGATCATCTTCTGCTCTGGTCTCGATCTCAGACCAGAGCAGAAGACCCCTGGAGACAGACGGAGGCAGGTGAGGGGACCTCCATCCGCAATTATGGACAATCGGATCCCCACGGCAGCGCTGCGGGTGATCCGATCACCCATTTAAAGTACCGCATGCCACAGATGTCGTGATCTGTATTGATCGCGGCATCTGAGGGGTTAATGCTGGTAGCAGCTGGGACCTGCCGCGCATGATGCGAGCACCGTCATGCTCACGGTCATGGCAGAGCATAAATGCATGTTATGCTGCGTTAAGTACCACGGCACCATGACATATATTTATGTTCATTGTTGTTAAGGGGTTAATACCACAGCCCTATCCACCCAACAGTGGATAGATAAAATTAACCAGATATGCAGGTTAGAGAAGCTTACCTGTTGGGCTAATGGGACCAGAGATAAGTTTGCTGCTACCTGGAACCAATAGACTACCTCTTGTTATTCAACTACTCAACCCTACCCCTTTTGCATAGTTAGAACAGTTCTAAATATAGATGACGTCACTTTTGAGTAGTTGAATTTACAGGGAATCTGTCACAAATTTACAGGCTACATACCCAGAGGCAGCATGACATGTATTAAAGTATATGATTCTTAGGTATTAAAAAAAAAAATTATGTTTTAAACCAGCAATTGCAATATTTTTAGAGATGAGTGAATTTCTGAAAAATTCAATTCCCCGAATTATCAGAAAAAATTTGGTTCGGTCCGAAATTATTCATGGCAAATCGCTATTAAAAATGGCTATTTCTGGCCTATAGGGGTGCAGAACACGCCTTGTGTTGCCTTGTTGTAACACGCATAGGGAGCGTTCTGTGTTAGTGAAATAATACTGTTATTTAGTATGACATTCAGATTACAGGCATCGCTATTAGAATCTCTGCTGCAGAGCATCTGGATGTGGCAGATTTTTTATGTAATTTTCATTTGATTTAATTTGAATTTATTTAAATTTTTGGATTACCCATTCTGGTGAGCATCGAACTGTCCCAACCCCTGCCTCTCAGCACCCCCCTGACTGTGAAAGTGCGAATATTTCATTTAATCAGTTATGGTTCATTGTTATCGCTCCAAGCTTTTATTGGATTCCTGTAATAATTCTACAGGTAATATGCCATCGACAACCATAGGGCCTCAGTCTTGAAAAGATTACATCGTTTTTAAAATTTTAATTTATATTAGATTCCCAAGTTTAATGTACAGGCGTTTACTTTGAACTAATACTATATGACCACAAAACCCAATCTAACAAGGAGTCACATGGCGGCACAATGACAGAGCTTAGAGGAGGCAGAAGTATGAGGAGACCATAATCTGGCAGAATGACACAGCCTGGAATTAGCGGCAGCAAGAGGAGACCATATAGTGGCTGAATGACACAGCCTGGAGCTGGTGGCAGCATGAGGAGACAATAAGGCTTCACAATCCCTAAGATTAAAGGATGAATTTTCAAATATAAATTGAAGATTTATGGTAGCTAGTCCTCCCATAACATTTTTTAGGTCCCAGGCCAGCAGCATGAGTAAACCATATAGTGGCTGATTGACACAGCCTGGAGGTGGCGGAAGCATGAGGAGACTATATAGTGGCTGAATGGCAAAGCCTGGAGTCGGCAGCAGCATGAAGAGAACATATAGTGGCTGAATGACACAGCCTGGAGTTTGCAGCAGCAAGAGGAGACCATACAGTGGCTGAATGACAGCCTGGAGTTGGCGGCATCATGAGGAGAACATATAATGGCTGAATGACACAGCATGGAGGTGGCAGCGGCATGAAGAGACCATATAGTGGCTAAAATAGCACAGGCTGGAGGTTGCGGCAGCATAAGGAGAACATATGGTGGCAGAATGAGACAGCCTGGAGGTGGCAGCAGCAACATCAGGAGTCCTGAAAGTGACCTGGTGATAGAGTGGTGCGGTGGTTGGCAATACCAGTACTAGTGATAAGCGTCATTGGCCATATTCGAATTTGCGATATTTTGCGAATATATAGGCGAATAATCGTCCTTTATTCACAAATTTTGCATATTCAGTGAGCGGGTGGGCAACTTTACTATTGTTTGCTTGGGATGTTGTTGATAACATCTGACAAGTGTATTTGCATTATTCTAATTGGTCCACAAGTGAAAAGAAGGAATATGCAAATATTCACATATTTGCATATGTAAATATTCGCATATGTGGATAAAAGTGAATATTTGTAATTTCAAATATATAGCGAATATATTCACAATATTCGCGAATTTGCGAATTTGTGATATTCGTGATGAAAATTCAAAATGCTAATATTCGCGCCCAACACTAACCAGTACCTGGTGACAAAGGTGGGTGAAAAAAGGTCTGAGGCGGAAGAATGTTTGTAACTGGGGAGCAGCGCCTTAAATCTGTTTGGCACTATCCATATTTGGGAAGTGTTGGTGTGGCACCATGGTCAATCTACTCTGATGCATCAGGGTGGAAATCCTGGCTGATCCATGCCTGATTCATCTTCACAAAGGTCAGTCTCTCCACATTTTTCATGGACAGACAAGTTCTCCTTGGGGTGACTATGGCCCCGGCCGCACTTAACACCCACTCTGATGGCACACTACTGGCTGGGCAGGACAGCTTTTCCAGGGCAAGCTAGTTGTGTCCACAAATCAAGTTTGGCTGCCCAGAAGTCCAGCGGATCTTTAAGGTGTGTTGGCATGGGCATGTCAAGGTATGCCACCACCTGCTGGTTCAGGTCCTGCTCCAGGTCTGCCTGCTGCTGATGAGTTGTTTCACTATGCGGGTGAAGAAAGCTACTCATCAGTGACTGTAGACTCAGGCTGCTGCTGATGGAGCTGATACTGCTCCTGCCACCAACCCCTCCCCAGCAGCCATGGCAGTGGAAGGTGATAGGGGCCCCCCCGATACAGACCTGCGAGAGGATGGACATTGGCGCCGATAGTCAGCCAACTGACTACGTAGGATGTCTCTGTAGTAGGCCAGTTTGTCCTCCCTCTCAGTGGGTGTAAAAAAGGCCCCTATTTTGTGCCGTTAGTGAGGGTCCAATAAGGTGGAGAGCCAGAAGTTATCCCGCTGCAGAATGGTGACAATTCAGCAGTCACTACTAGTGTTGAGCGGCATAGGCCATATTCGAATTCGCGAATATTCGCGAATATATGGACGAATATTCGTCATATATTCGCGAATATTCCCATATTCGTTATATTCTCGTTTTATTTCCGCATATGCGAATATTCGCGTATGCGAAAATTAACATATGTGAAAATTAGCATACACAAAATTAACATACGCGAAAATTCGCATATGCGAAAATTCGCATATGCTAATTTTCACATATGCGAATTTTTGCACGCCAGTCTCACACAGTAGTATTACAGCCTTCTTTACACCACACAAGCTGGAAGCAGAGAGGGGTGATCACTGTGATGTGTACTGTGAAGAAAAAAAAAATAAAAATAAAAAAAAAACAATATTCGTAATTACGAATATATAGCACTATATTCGCGGAATTCGCGAATATGCCATATTCGCGAATAATATTCTAATTGCGAATATTCGCGAGCAAAACTAGTCACTACGCAAGCAAATGAACATGCATTGTGCCATTTGTGCAAACTGCCTCGGTGTGTCTGGGTCCTCTGTCACGCCTTCCTCATAACCCTCTAGCTCCTCTGGCTGCTCCTGCTCCGCATCTCCTGCCAGAGGACTAGAAAAACTGCCCATTTCGCGAAACCTAAACTGTGCTCCACTGTGCCCCTCCCCCTCTTCCTCCTCCAGTTCAGCCCCCAAAGGGCTCATGTGGCCATGAGATGTAGGCACCACGTCTCCAGTGCCCCGACCAGCCATCGTTTCCAACATGTGTTGTAGGAAATGAAGCAGTGGAATGACATCGTTCATCCCGTAAGCCTGGCGACTGACTAATAATGTGGCTTCCTCAAGGAGCTTGAGCCAACAGCAGCTGTCATATTTGAGCTGCCACTGGTTGACATTGAAGTTACACAGGGGAGTACCCCTATCAGCTTGGATCATCAACAAATCGGTGATGGCTTTTCTCTGTTCGTATAGTTGGAACAACATAAGGAGGGTGGAATTCCAAAGTTTGGAAACTTCGCAAATCAGTCTATGTTGGGGGATGCTGTTCTGACACTGCAGCTCAAGGAGGGTGTGCTTTGTGGTGTACAAGTGGCTAAAGTACATGAAAAATGTTTCCTTCCCATTGTTACAATGTCTTGCAGATGGGGAGAATACTTCAGGAACCACTTGACAACCAAATTGAACACATGTGCCATGCAGGGCGCATGGCTCAGGCTTCCTTGATGCAGCACATATAAGATGTTCTTCCCGTTGTCGGTCATCATGGTTCCCATATCCAGTTTTCTTGGAGTAATCCCTGATTCAATTTCTTGATGAATGACTTTCAGCAGTCCCCCCCCCCCCTGTGTGACTCAGTTCGCCAAGGCAAACCATGTGAAGAACAGTGTCACACCACCATGCCCTGCACACATGGTATGCTGGAGGGGCACTGAGACTTGTCCGTGAAGTGGAGGACACAATGAAGGATGAAGAGGCAGAGTTGCACACCATTACAGGACCAATGGCCTAAGAGCATGAAGGCGGAAGCGGCGTGATCCTTCCAAGTTGCTGTTGTGGCTCTGCAGAAACCACATTCACCCAGTGGGCCGTAAAGGACATGTATTGTGCCTGACCGTAGTTACAGCTCCACAGGTCGGCTCTGCCGTGCCTGTGCACACCGACAGGCTCAAAGATTGGCCCACCTTCTGTTCCACAAAATTGTGCAGGGCTGGTACTGCCTTCTTCGCAATGGGAGAAATGACGGCTTGGAACTCTACACCTTAGCTCGGCACAAGCCTTTCTCTGAAAGGCGCAGAGTCCACCACTTCAAAAGGGAGGGACTGTAGCACCAGCAACTTGGACAGGAGCACATTCAGCTTCTGCGACGTTAGATGAGTGGGCGCATACTGTTGTCTCTTGGACATGGCTTCGCCGATGGATTGCTGGCGAAATGACTCACTCGAAGTAGGTGGAGCAGGTCATCTGGAGCGACAGAAGATGGATATTACAGACAGCAACCTTTGGCTGAGGTGGTGGAGCCTTGGCTGGCTGAAACAGGGAGTGGCGTGCCACTGGGTGATGCAGCAGGCTGGACCACCACATTGGAGCCACGGTTCTCCCAGGTCGATTTATGGTGATGCTGTATATGTTGACGCAGGGCCGTAGTGCCAACATTGGGACCCTGGCCATGCTTCACCTTCTGCCGACTCATCTTGCATGTGGCCATGTTAACCTCCTCCGGATTCTTGATGAAAAACTGCCACACCACCGAGTAGCTGATTTTCAGAAAAGAGTCCGCACTGATTGACTTCTACTGCCGCCGACTCCAGGAAGCCCTATTTCACTACCTCCTGGGAAGGTAGGCTGGTGAGAAGCAGGTGGTCTACCCCGGGCACGTTTGGCTCCAGACTTTCCAATCCTGCCACCATGCTGACTGTCAACCATGCTGGCTCAGCTGCGGCCTCACGGGCAACCTGCAACCCTCTTCTCCTGTTGATGATGAAACCCCTTCTGCACCCAGCTCCCAAGTGCGATCGGCTTCATCATCATAAAGTTGTGTCTGCACGTCACTGATGTCCTCCTCAGGTTCCTCAACAGTGTCTGCTTCAGGAGCCTGAACGTTTGCAACACCACCACCCATGCTACTCTCCTCATTACTACTTGCCCGCCTAGCAGAGGAAGCGGCTAATGACTCCTTCACTTCTTGGCTGGACAGTAGCTGCTGACTGTCCTCTAGATCGTCCTCACTAAATAGTGGAGCTGAACCCACAGCATAAGATACTTCTGTGGGGTAGGGAACCGCATAGGACAGAGGCAATGAGAGGACAGGGACTGCTAACGGGCCATGCCAACTGAGGGTTGTGTTTGAGGAACCCACCGATGGTTGACTGGGGGTGTCAGATGTCACTTGTGATGAAGTGGATGACAATGTTAACCAATCAATGACAGAAGATGGGTTGCTGGTCGAGACACAACCACTAGCTGATACCAGGAGCTCAGGCCTCTCGCTGCAACTCCTGCTGCCACTCGCCCCCAGTCTGCAGTGACCTCTGCCCAATTAATTTATGCCTTTGCTACTCCTCTGTGCACGTGCTGGCACTTCTCTGCCTGACATACATAGTGCATATATGAGGGGAGGACAATGGGCTCCGGTACACTTAAAACAGTATTCGTGTACAACATCAGCCGGTGTGTACTTTTGGCTGGCCTTTCACAGTATCTAGGCCCTTAAGACTTTAACAGGAACAAAATAGTACAACACTTAGATGTATGTATGTGGTTTGCACTTATGAGGGGAGGACAATGCGCTCCAGTAGGCTTAAAAAAAAAGTATTTGTGTACAACACCAGCAGTGCACACCAGTGGCGGTCATCTCTCAGTATACCTCATGCTTCCTACGACGATAGGTCGCACTGACATATACCCTGCATCACGGCTACAGGCGACTTCATTTTCTCACACCTCTGCAGCAATCCAGTTCCCAGCAGATTCTCTCCCTAACATATCCGCTCTGCAATGTTACTTATTGATTCAGTTCCTGTGTACAATTGCTGACTCTGTATTTGTAATTTCATTTTGTACCATAATTATACAACCATTTTGCACTCGTGTTTGGTATACTTACCTTCCCTTTTATATATATCTAGACAACAAGTGCATATAGGCTTCTATATGGTTTCACATTCAAATCATCTTTTCGACTCCAATGTATCATCCTTATGTCAATTTATGTCATATTGTGTCATTTATTCTATTTTTTAATATCATACAAAAAGTTATTTTGTGTACTTTTCCCCACCTTCCTCATGCTTTTTTTTCTACCGTAATTTATAGTATGATACACTTAAGTGGTGCTAATGATCATATGTAACATCTGTAATCTTTCCTTAACCCCTTAAGGACTGAGCGTTTTTCCGTTTTAGCGTTTTCGTTTTTTCCCTCCTTAACTTTTAAAAATAATAACCCTTTCAATTTTGCACCTAAAAATCCATATGATGGCTTATTTTTTTGCGCCACCAATTCTACTCTGTAATTTTACCCAAAAATCTACGGCGAAACGGAAAAAAAATCATTGTGCGATTGGGGGCTAACGTTTCTACGCAGTACATTTTTCGGTAAAAATGACACCTTATCTTTATTCTGTAGGTCCATACGATTAAAATGATACCCTACTTATATAGGTTTGATTTTGTCGTACTTCTGGAAAAAATCATAACTACATGCAGGAAAATGTATACATTCAAAATTGTCATCTTCTGACCCCTATAACTTTTTTCTGCGTAGGGGTTGTATGAGGGTTCATTTTTTGCGCCATGATATGAAGTTTTTAGCGGTACCATTTTTGTATTAATCGGACTTTTTGATCGCTTGTTATTCATTTTTTCATGATATAAAGAGTGACCAAAAAAGACGGTATTTTGGACTTTGGAATTTTTCGCGTGTACGCAATTGACCGTGCGGTTTAATTAACAATATATTTTTATAATTCAGAAATTTCCGCACGTGCCGATACCATATGTGTTTATTTTTATTTTTATTTACACCGTTTTTTTTTTTAAATGGGAAAAGGGGATTGATTCAAACTTTTATTAGGGAAGGAGTTAAATGACCTTTATTCGCTTTTTTTTCCACTTTTTTTTTTGCAATGTTATAGCTCCCATGGGGGCTATAACACTGCCAACACTGGTCTTTTACATGGATCAATGGTTTCTCATAGGAAACCATTGATCCATGATTCTGCCGCTTGACTGCTCATTAGTGTTGGGCGCGAATATTCGTATTTCAAATTTTTATTGCGAATATTGCAAATTTGCCAATTCGTGAATATTGCGAATATATTTGCTATACATTCGAAATTACGAATATTAACTTTTTATGCATATTCGCATATTCCTTCTTTTCACTTGGGGGCCAATTAGAATGATGCAAATACACTTGTCAGAGGTTATCAACAACATCCCTAGCAACCAATAGTAAAGTTGCCCTCCCCCTCTCTGTTTTCTTCCTCGAATACCCGAATATTCGAATATTCACTTATGCGAATATGCGAATATTCGCACATGTGAATATAACGAATATGCAAAATTCGTGAATATAGGATGAATATTCCTCTATATATTTGTGAAATATCGCGAATTCGAATATGGGCAATGCCACACATCACTACTGCTCATGCCTGGATTCGGCGATCGGACAGCGAGGAGGAAGGTAGGGGACCCTCCTACTGTCCTACAACTGTTCGGACCTGTGCAGCCAGGGACATATCAAAGAGTATGTGCTGCCAACATACGCAGTGATAGAGAATACCAGGTGACATTTAGTTAAGTGTCACATTCACATGTGTAGCCAGAAATTCTAGGCAAGAAGACCTTTATCATTAGGTATAATAGTTTATAAAGCCACAATATCACAGGTAACCCAAGTAAACTGTTCATTCCAATGTATCTTTTTATAGGTTCTAGAATTGGAGTACAATCCTTAAAAGGGTATTCCGTTGGAAAACTTTTTATTTTTTATTTTTTTTAAATCAACTGGTGCCAGAAAGTTAAACAGATTTGTAAATTACTTCTATTAAAAAATCTTAATCCTTCCAGTACTTATTAGTTGCTGAATACCACATAGGAAATTATTTTCTTTTTGGAACACAGAGCTCTCTGCTGACATCATGACCACAGTGCTCTCTGCTGACATCTCTGTCCATTTTAGAAACTGTCCAGAGCAGCATATGTTTGCTATGGGGATTTTCTCCCACTCTGGACAGTTCTTAAAATGGACAGAGATGTCAGCAGAGAGCACTGTGCTCGTGATGGTAGCAGAGAGCTCTGTGTTCCAAAAAGAAAAGAATTTCCTATGTAGTATTCAGCAGCTAATAAGTACTGGAAGAATTAAGATTTTTTTAATAGAAGTAATTTACAAATCTGGAAAAAAAATAAATGGGGCTCAAGGGTCAAAGATATCTGGTTTAAGTTGATTGGTATTTATTAATATAAAATGCAAAAAAGAACTAAATAGGGATGTACAGGGCCCTTGTACCTCCCTAATTAATTAAATAACAATAAAAATAAAATATGATAATCCCAATATAAAAACTAAAAATAATAACAACTATAAAATTGATATGCAATTTGAGCCTGTAATATCAATATAGAGATCTTCTGATCTTGAGGAACAGCACAGTATAAAAGTTCATTCAACAACTCTTGTTTCCAGAGATCTTCAATATAAAAAAGATAAAATGTATCCGCTACAAATATTCAATTGATGCGGTGGTGCTGTATCCATCCAAACCTTGGCAACTAGATCTCACCAACACAGTGATACAATGTGGCACTTTGTGAGCAGTGAACAGTCACTCAGAATCACTCTTTAAGCATTTCTGCGTATGTCATACATCAAAGAAGCCAGTTTGCAATATTTTTCATATAATGCTCACCACTCCGAGATAACACGGATCTCCCTTCAGTATAATCCTGGGGGCCGGCTGTATAACGTCTTGTGGCCGGTGCCTTGCCTCTGTCAGGGATCGTGCTGCTAGAGTCTCGGCCAACTCCTAAAATCGCAGCACTCGGTGGTGGGCACCGTTTGGGGGACTGCAGCGCTGTCAAGCGGAGCCCCTTGGTCTGACCAACTTGGAATGATGGTGGTCTAGAGACCTCGAGTCCTTATTGTAGATGGCCCGATTGGCTTCTCACTAGTAGTTGTTATATGCGATAGGCAGAGTGAGTAAATCGGCGGCGTTCCTCGTGCAATGGTCGCGCGCTCGGGAGATGGTTCACTGTGATGGATGCCTTGGATCTGGCGAATGATTGCTATTCTCTCAGAAGAATGTTCTTTAATAACAGGCTCAATATCGCAATGTCTAAATCGCTGGACGCGTTTCAAAACCTTCCTCGGTTTTTTCTTCAGCAGCGGAACGTGTGAATTATATCAAACTAATGGTTTATATATCTTAAATCACGCCCCTTCATAATGACCTAACCTATGACCTCACATCCTGAACAAAAAATCTATTGATTACCATTGTGGACACTATCTAAATATAAAAAGAAGAAATAAATAAATAAACACCATTTTAAGCTTATCTGTTAACATATCAATACTTTTATACAAACTATATAACATCATAAACCATATATAATTCATATATAATTATAAGACATAAAGGAAAAAACATAAACCCCTACTAAGACTGTTGATACTATTCAATGTCAGTAAGCCACTGGAACCGACGCTGAAATAGCATAATATCTAATTGTAATAAGGGAAATAGCATATAAAAAATAATATATACACGATATATATAAACGAATATATATAAAAAATAATAATTAGTGAAAAATAAATAAATATAAAATATATATATATATATATACATTCATATATATACACAGAGAAAATATATAATGAAAAATAATAATAGAAATAAAAAATAAATAAGAAAAAATAAAAATAAAATAAAAAAAATATAAAAATAAAAAAAATAAAAAAAATAAAAATAAAAAATAATAAATAATAAAAATAAAAATAAAAATAAAAAATAAAAATAAAAATGAAAATGTTAAAAGTAAAAATAAAAATAAAAATGAAAATAAAAGTGAAAAATCAAAAATAAAAAATAAAAGGTTTTTGAAATAAAAATGAAATAAAAATAGAATTAGAAATGTGAATATAAAAAATAAATTTCATGGACTATCGGGCATCTCTAAATAGTAATATGTAAATATGACAGCAAAATGGGACACATACAGACTCAAAAGTGTATATTATTTGTACATTTAGGGCTACTAACTTTCCTCTGTAGTAGAGCTGGGAAGGGCCCGACGAAGGGTCTGTCGGAGTACTGGGAAACAGTCAAACGCCGACAGACCGTCCAAAGGGCCCAACCCCACTTTCAGTCCAAAAATCCAAAAATTTCTAGATCGCTGTTCAGACCTCTAGGAGCCAAGGTGCCGAATTCGAAGATTTTCCTCGACTCGGCTCTTGACATTTTGTTAATAAAATTACCCCCCCTCCAGTCATGTTGAATTTGTTGTATGGCCATATATTTAAGATTATTTGGGTTCCCTTGATGGTACTGTTTGAAATGTGCAGAAAGGGGGTGTTTCTCATTTTGTTTCTTAATGTTGTAACGATGTTCCAATATTCGGGTTTTGAGTGCCCGTGACGTGCGTCCCACGTATTGTTTCTGGCACGGACACTCAATTATGTAGATAACTCCCTTACTTGCACAATTCAAAAATTCATTAATCTTAAAAACAAAATCATTTGTAAAAGATTTCACTGATAGAGTACGTTTATCAAATTTAGTTGCTTTACAACTCGGGCATTGGCCACATCTAAAAAAACCTTTGAGGTCTATAAGTGTGGAAGATGCTTTTGTGTGCGAAATTTCTGCTCGAACAGTAGGTGCAACTTTAATGCTCAAATTAGCTGCTTTTGTGTAAATGATTGGTGGTTTGGGTGGAAGGATATCACCCAACACTTTATCTTGTTGTAATATTGGCCAATATTTAGTAATGATGCTTTCAATTTTTTTATGTTTGGTATTGAAGGGTATGATCAATTTAGATTGTTCTGACTCATTTCTAGATCTTGGAATTGGATTTTTGGGAATAAAAAATGTAGATCTGTCTACCTTACGTACTTTCTCTAACGATTGCTGGATATTAATCAGGGGGTAATTTTTTTCTAAAAATTGGTTGGTGAGGGTGATAGCTTCTGCTTCAAATTGTTCGTTATGTGTGCAGTTACGTTTTAATCTACGAAACTGGCTTGTTGGCACATTAATTAGCCACTGAGGTAGATGGCAACTGGTGTGTAATATAAATCCATTCTTGGCTACTGGTTTATGGTAAGTGCTGCAAATCAAACTAGTGTTACTGGTGGTGATAAGTAAATCTAAAAATTCAACAGAAGTAGAACTAATATTAGGAGTGAATTGTAAATTAAGGTTATTGGAATTAAGTGATGATATAAATGAATCCAATTCAATACTAGAGCCACGCCAAATGAAAAAAATATCGTCGATATAACGATGCCAGGACACCAGATTCTCCCCCAGTTGGGGGGAAAGTTAGTAGCCCTAAATGTACAAATAATATACACTTTTGAGTCTGTATGTGTCCCATTTTGCTGTCATATTTACATATTACTATTTAGAGATGCCCGATAGTCCATGAAATTTATTTTTTATATTCACATTTCTAATTCTATTTTTATTTCATTTTTATTTCAAAAACCTTTTATTTTTTATTTTTGATTTTTCACTTTTATTTTCATTTTTATTTTTATTTTTACTTTTAACATTTTCATTTTTATTTTTATTTTTTATTTTTATTTTTATTTTTATTTTTATTATTTATTATTTTTTATTTTTATTTTTTTTATTTTTTTTATTTTTATATTTTTTTTATTTTATTATTATTTTTTCTTATTTATTTTTTATTTCTATTATTATTTTTCATTATATATTTTTTCCGTGTATATATATGAATGTATGAATGTATATATATATATATATATATATTTTATATTTATTTATTTTTCACTAATTATTATTTTTTATATATATTCGTTTATATATATCGTGTATATATTATTTTTTATATGCTATTTCCCTTATTACAATTAGATATTATGCTATTTCAGCGTCGGTTCCAGTGGCTTACTGACATTGAATAGTATCAACAGTCTTAGTAGGGGTTTATGTTTTTTCCTTTATGTCTTATAATTATATATGAATTATATATGGTTTATGATGTTATATAGTTTGTATAAAAGTATTGATATGTTAACAGATAAGCTTAAAATGGTGTTTATTTATTTATTTCTTCTTTTTATATTTAGATAGTGTCCACAATGGTAATCAATAGATTTTTTGTTCAGGATGTGAGGTCATAGGTTAGGTCATTATGAAGGGGCGTGATTTAAGATATATAAACCATTAGTTTGATATAATTCACACGTTCCGCTGCTGAAGAAAAAACCGAGGAAGGTTTTGAAACGCGTCCAGCGATTTAGACATTGCGATATTGAGCCTGTTATTAAAGAACATTCTTCTGAGAGAATAGCAATCATTCGCCAGATCCAAGGCATCCATCACAGTGAACCATCTCCCGAGCGCGCGACCATTGCACGAGGAACGCCGCCGATTTACTCACTCTGCCTATCGCATATAACAACTACTAGTGAGAAGCCAATCGGGCCATCTACAATAAGGACTCGAGGTCTCTAGACCACCATCATTCCAAGTTGGTCAGACCAAGGGGCTCCGCTTGACAGCGCTGCAGTCCCCCAAACGGTGCCCACCACCGAGTGCTGCGATTTTAGGAGTTGGCCGAGACTCCAGCAGCACGATCCCTGACAGAGGCAAGGCACCGGCCACAAGACGTTATACAGCCGGCCCCCAGGATTATACTGAAGGGAGATCCGTGTTATCTCGGAGTGGTGAGCATTATATGAAAAATATTGCAAACTGGCTTCTTTGATGTATGACATACGCAGAAATGCTTAAAGAGTGATTCTGAGTGACTGTTCACTGCTCACAAAGTGCCACATTGTATCACTGTGTTGGTGAGATCTAGTTGCCAAGGTTTGGATGGATACAGCACCACCGCATCAATTGAATATTTGTAGCGGATACATTTTATCTTTTTTATATTGAAGATCTCTGGAAACAAGAGTTGTTGAATGAACTTTTATACTGTGCTGTTCCTCAAGATCAGAAGATCTCTATATTGATATTACAGGCTCAAATTGCATATCAATTTTATAGTTGTTATTATTTTTAGTTTTTATATTGGGATTATCATATTTTATTTTTATTGTTATTTAATTAATTAGGGAGGTACAAGGGCCCTGTACATCCCTATTTAGTTCTTTTTTGCATTTTATATTAATAAATACCAATCAACTTAAACCAGATATCTTTGACCCTTGAGCCCCATTTATTTTTTTCCATATTGATCCTATTTTTATACACCGTGGGTATAGGTGTGTGTTGGGTTGCTCGGGTCCTCGGTGATTGTCAGATAGACAGGAGCCTCTCCATTGTGTTTATAATAATTTACAAATCTGTTTGACTTTCTGGCACCAGTTGATTAAAAAAAATAAAATAAAGGTTTTGCACCGGCGTACCCTTGTAACATAACCTGGTAACGAATGTACCAATGGTTTACGGTAAGTATTTAACCCCTTTCACAGCTGTTTATATAAAGACCCAATTCCTGCAAATTTTGGTCGCAATGGTGGTGGAAATTCTAGTTTGTGTATATTTGGCATCACATGAAAGGATGAGCATAGTGGAAACTTGATTTTTAGATATCCTACCTGTTTCTGTATCAGCTTCCCCAATGCTTTCTTAGAAATCCATAAGTTTGGGTCCATACCGTTCTGGAGGGCCACCATGTAATTTCAGTAAACTGTTTTGGTAGGTAGCATTTCCTTTATATGTTTCTTTTGGAATGCACTGTCAAGCACCATAATAAGTCCCCCTTATCTGCTTCTCACTGTAATGTAAAAGTTAGATTATAGTCGTTTCAATGCTTGCTTTTCCAAAAATGTTAAGTTGTTAGGCATATCCCGATGTTGACTGCAGATAGTAGAGTGATGGTGTTTCAGGAAAAAAATTACTATTATTCTAATCCTGAATGACCTCGGGAACTTAGAAAGATAGATACCTCTAAAGCCATTGCATAGACCTACAATTGCAAGGGCTACACTGCAAGGGCTACAATTCTGAGTGTATGTAGCCACCACTCAGGGAGTTTAGGAGCCTGCTTCACACATAGAAGAGACAAACTTGCTCTTGTATGTCTCTATAGAACGCCCTCAGAAGCAGCAGCAGCATGGAGGGCATTATAGAGCCCTACTGAGCTGGTTAACCTGTAAATTCAGCACTAGGGTGAGATACAATCATCACTACAATTTACATCTCTTAGTCTGTGTGTATCTGTTTGCTTCTGTTTCTCCCTAGTAACCCCATCCTAAATTTTCACTCTTCATAGACTTCTATGGCAACATGGAAACTGATACTTAGATAAGGGGTTCTGTTTTGAGACAGACTTGAGTGATTGATGAGTTTAGGAAAGCAAGTGCAGGAAAGGATATATTACAAAGCTTCATACATTTGTCTAAACATTTGATTTATTTAGACTGTAGACTATTTGAAGCTTTAGGAGCATCTTATTGGCACTTCTGTTCTGTAGGTAGCAAGTTTCAAGGTGGAATATTATTGTTGTGTCAATGTTTTATTGTCTGTGGGCTTTTAAGAAAAAGTCGCCTATGTTTCTACAACATTTTTGTTATTACATCCAGTTGCATCAGTTTTCCCCTCTATAGTTTACTTATTTAAACTGTTGATAAAAAGATCCCCTCATATAAGCTCCTTTTGAATAACCTTGTGTTTCCAAATTGAAAGTTTATGTTCCCTTTTACTGATCGGAACCTCGGTGCTCTTAAGTAAGTGTTGCCATGACATCTGCTAATTTCACAACTCGCTCTGGTTCTATTTTTCTAGGTGTCATCAGTTGCATAGAGTAATGACACTTGTAGTATTTTTCCTCTTATGATAAAAAGAGCTCTCAAGAAAGAGCTGAAGAGCTACAATCTCAAAAGAAACACTTCACTGTCTGTATATCAAGCTGGAGACAAATCACACTTTTGCTGCGATAAAGACTCAGTATAGTTTTTCTGGTTTAACATTTGGAGTTATAGTCTGTAGTCTATAGGACAGCAGCAAAATCATATTTTAAAAAGAAATAAAGGATATTATTCATGGCTTGCATAGAAAAATAATAAAGTGTGGAGAACTTAATGTACAGTATCCACTTGTGAAATACTGCATGACCTTGTTTATAAAAGAGTGACTTACTTTACTGTTAGCAAAAATTCATATGTGATATAACATTTAATGGATAGAAAGTATATAGGGGGAGATTTATCAAAACCTGTGCAAAGGAAAAGTTGCCCAGTTGCCCATAGCAACCAATCAGATCACTTCTTTAATTTTTAACAAGGCCTCTGCAAAATGAAAGAAGCGATCTGATTGGTTGCCATGGGCAACTGTACAACTTTTTCTCTGCACAGGTTTTGATAAATCTCCCTGATAGCCTTTAATAAAATAGAAAGCTATAGTTACTGATGTGGGCAGTGGTGTAGTATTGTAAATGTCCTATCTGCTAATAGCACCTTGCAAAACCAATGCAACAATAACCCCACACCACCACCACTATCACATACCATTAAGAGTAGTGTACTGTACAAAGCATCCTGCAGCACAATAGCAGCTTGTTCAGTGCATCAAGTAACCTTTTCTTGCTGTTCTGCTGTTTAGTTATTGTTCACATAGCACCATGCAAAAACCTGGTGCAACAGCAACCCCATCTCCCCCCACATGCCATCTATTGTAGTGTACTGTGTAAATCATTAGCCCAGCACAGTACAAGCCTGTTCAGTGGATTTTTACAAGCACTCTGTCATGACAAAGCAGAATGTAATGGCTTGTGATTGGTTAGAAAACTAAGATAGGTTCACACCACGACTTGTGCCTCCGAAGCACATATATGTCTGGAAAATGTCAAAATGACATGCCAAAATGTCCATGCTTGTACAGGCCCGATATATATCGATGGCCCAAGCTACGTTTGGGTCGTTTTCCCAATGCATTCTTGTTTTGTCTTGGCTGAAAAAAAATAGCTGAAAGCTGCGTTACCCAGCCTAAGCCAAAACTTGTATACTCTTAGGACATGGCTTGAACATAGTCTAACCACTAGCTGACTATGCTAGGGTATTGAAATAAAAGGTGACCATTCT
The DNA here is from genome assembly GCF_029499605.1 of Hyla sarda. Taxonomy (NCBI): domain Eukaryota; kingdom Metazoa; phylum Chordata; class Amphibia; order Anura; family Hylidae; genus Hyla; species Hyla sarda. Next base: position 329,609,505 of record NC_079190.1, read on the forward strand.
ATTACGAGCACGGTATATTGACGTTTTTCAGATTTATCTGGGCCTCGAAGGGAAAATTGTGGTGGCCTGTGAACAAGTGTGGAAGTAAATGAATACTAATGTCAAACAGCCTGGCTTCGGTGCTACCCCATGAAATGTAGGAAATGAGAAATAGCTATGCACCATGGAGAGGGCTCTCAGGGGATCAATAACTGCAATGAGAACACTATCGCCTTGTCAGCACTCCGTAGGGTTATTCTAATGAACCATGCATGTTTAAAAAAAATATATATTTTAAATGATAGGTACTCTTTAACACAATCTATGGTGACTTAACTCTGGACCTCATGAGCAGTGGGGAGGTTTAATGCTTGGGTGTCCTCTATGGGCAAGATTGCATAGTTGCTTACAAAGAAGAGCTCTTTCTCTTGCAAACCTAGCCTGACCATGAATTACATGATATACTAGTCACTTGAATAATATTTACTTCTGTTGTGATTAATGCAAGGAAATTGTATGGCTGGCTACAACTTCTCACCGTCAGGGGTTTCTGAAGCTATATCTTTGTAGATATACTGATAAAAATAATGTATATACATGACAATTGGCAAACTCCTATTCACAGATGTGTAAATCTATTCTACAACTGGACCACTGCAGAATTTGTATGACAAAAAGAAATTGAAGGTGTACTGTATTTCCCTGTGATCAAGAGTTTCTACAGCGTTGTCACCTTTTATTTTATGTCACATAAGTTCTCAGTGTACAATATGTCTATAGCAAAGGGCACACAGAGAAAATGAACCCAGCTGCTTGGTTATGATTGTTGTGGTTTTACAACTGGATCACTATGTGTTCATGATGAAGCGGACAGAGAGACTGTGAGCATGCAGTGAAGGGCAACATACATTCCATTAAGCCTGCCCCACTGAGCACTAACTGTATCTAAACAAGACGCATTTGTCTCATGGGTACTCTGCCAGTCTCTCGGCATCCTTGAGCACTTAATCAGAGTAAAATGAACTATTGTCCCAGGAAAACAAAAGAACATTAGTTCTGGACTGCCTCATGCTGTAATAAAAATCCTAATAAAATCTTTAAAGCAGCTCATTTATCTGCAGTCCAAGGAGAGGGAGCGCTCTGGCTATGAGTGGATTGACTGCTTAGCTTCGGCACCCTTTTAACTTGGCCACAGGCTGGGGATTGATGGTGATAAACTTAGATGAACGTATTAAAGCTTTATAATTAAGTGCAGGTAAAGAACATCTGGTCTATTGAGTCTGTCTAATTTCCCTAAGATGCACTGAAGTGCCATTCAAACCTCTCTGACTTCATTCCTACTTCTATGTAATAAAAAGTGTATGGTTTCTTTACAACCACATTTGATGGAATCTTCTTTTATGTATGTTGAGACAGTTCAGGAAAGTGTTTTTAAGTTTCAAATCATTGGAACTTATAGAAGTAATTGTAATGTGCAAAACAATGTGCTATAACCAAGACAAAGCAATGAAATGACGCCTGCCTGCCTTTTTTTTCCATTTCTTTCATTAATTTAATGGCTAAGAACTGATTGGCTGTTGAATATTTAGAAATGGAAATACAATGGAATTGCAAGATGGTGTGTGTGTGTGTGTGTGTGTTGGAAACATAACACTGGAGATACACATTAAGAATGCAACATGCCAAGCAGAGTAAGTGTATTTGGACTGTGTTAAAGTGACTATTTTTTGGATATCTGTAACTTTATGCTACATGCTACAAACTACAAGCAGGTGATTCTGGAAATGGACAGTAACTTGGCCATCATAAACAACGCTAGATGAATTACATACAAGTGACCAGTACTATGCCACAAACAACACCTAGGTAGCTCATGTTGTGGTAGCAATATGGAACGTTAAGGCAAAAGCCATCAACCATCTTGGGGCTCCACCTGAAAGAGACTTTACAAGTACCTGCAACCATAATTTTGTTTTGTTACTTAAAGTGGTTATCCACCAATAGAAAAACAGAGTTAATTTCTGCCAGAAACACCACCACACCTGTCCGAGGTTGTGTGGGATATTACAACTAAGCTCCATTTACTTCAATGGAATGGACATTTCCTATGCTGGAAAACCGCCTTTAAGACACTGTGCCCACTGAATGTGAGATAAATCCACAGCTGTGTTCCACCTACAGAAACTGTAACCATTAAGCTTTTGTGCCACTTAAAGTGACAGCAACTACTAAAAGTGTTGTGCCTCTACATTTCTGTTTAAAAAGTGTCTGTGACAGTTCATCTGGGTAGCACCACAGCTCTTACATTAGAATACTGTCTACTGTGATGCATGGAACAGAAGACTAAAGTAATATAAATTAAACAGAAATGTTCCCTTATACTGTATGTATTATGGTGTGTTCATATGTTGGAAGAATTTTGGCATATCTGCATGAGTTTGTATGTTCTCCATGGGTGGATTTAGTAGTACTGTATTTCACCAATGCCTGTGCATCCTGCAGATTCATTAATAGGCATGCACCTTGTACTGAATCTGCCTCTGCAGCTGTAGCATGGAGCCTTGCACTTTGCACTAGCCACAGAACTTAAAGGGGTACTCCTCCCCTAGACATCTTATCCCCTATCCAAAGGATAGGGGATAAGATGTCAGATCGCCGGGGTCCTGCTGCTGGGGACCCCGGGGATCGCTGCTGCTGCACCCCGCTATCATTACTGCGCAGAGCGAGATCGCTCTGCATGTAATGATGGGCAGTACAGGGGCCGGAGCATCGTTACATCACGGCTAATACAAGTCTATTGGAAGGGGGCATGGCGGTCGTCACGCCCCCTGCCATAGACTTGCATTAAGGGGATGGGTCGTGATGTCATGAGAGGCGGAGCCATGATGTCACGCTGCTCCGGCCCCTGTATCGCCCGTCATTACGCACAGAGCGAACTCGCTCTGTGCTGTAATGATGGCGGGGTGCCGCAGCGGTAATCCCCGGGGTCCCCAGCAGCGGGACCGTGGCAATCTAACATCTTATCCCCTATCCTTTGGATAGGGGATAAGATGCCAGGGGCGGAGCACCCCTTTAAGCCTTGCCCACATTTCAAAGTTGCATAGGTGGAATAAACCCACAGTAACATGTGCAAATTTTTGCTTTTAGTTTAATGAATTTCCCCCTTTGTGTTTTTTATTTTATTTTTTTCTTGCTGTTAAACTCAATAATGAAATAGCCATTTGTTCATACACACATTAGTTTAATTACCATCATTTTTATGGCTTTTTATTTTTCTTGTATTTGGCAGATGTGTTTTGCAAAAGCTTCAGATTTCGTTGCAAAAAAAGCGTTTTTTAAGGCTACGTTTAAAAAAAAAAACTGAATGGGATTGGGCAGCATCAGATTTTTAGGACATGACCCATTCACAAAGGAAATAATAATATTTTCTAAGAGGAGTGCCAGAATATTGTTATGTTACAGAGTAACATGTTAAAGGTGCTCCAGAACTGATTATTATTAAAGTGGAATGCAGCTATGGCCTGAGGGTTGATACCCTCTTAAATATACTTCTTTAATCACTTAAAATTAGCTTTTTATCATTGCCCTCCTGTCAAGCAAGCATAGGTAAAAAAGTTATATAAATTGTTATAAAAATGAAAGATCCACATGTTTTATTTAATTTAATCTCCCTGGACTAAATAAATAAAACAATGAGCCATAAGAGTTTATTCATAGGTTGTCTTCGGAATGTGGCTATCAGGCTATAATAAGTATGTGTGAATAATCCCTAGGGCTGACATTTGTAAAATAGCAATGTGTTTTTGTGTAAAACCCAATGTACTATTCCCATATGCACCAATTACAAATAACAGAGGTCTGCAGCAGGCTTGGAAAGATGTGCGCTGTACAGTGAAGTCAGGTAGTCCAGCAGTCATGAATATGGCAGGGAAATTGATATGTTTCCTATTAAAGTATGTATCTAGTACAAATGATTTGGTCAAAATGATGATTTTTATGTAACCATGTACAGGGGCGGACTGACGACATTCAGGGCCCCCGGACCTAATCAAGCAAGGGCCCCCTGTGAGGCCCCAACCATAGCCACACCTCTGCCATGCCCATATCCCACCCAAATCCCTCCTAATGCCCCATCCTTATACACAAAATTTAAAAAAAGAAAATATATAACATGTTAATGTAGGTAAGTAAAATTTTCCATGACCAAGAATACTAGTATACAAGGAGGAAATATATACCATCACACAAGAACTGGAAAATACCACCATAATGTACTGAATAAAACCACTATACACAGACCAGCATTCCCCCATACAGTGCCCAGATAGCGAAAGTTACCAGCTGTACACTGGATATGTATACCATATAAGTAATTATATACAGGACCAGGGCTGCCATCAAAAATTTTGGGGCCTCTTACACAGCTCAAGGACTGACACCCACACACACACCTAATATCTTCCACATTATCTATGAAAAAAATATTTGAAAACACAGGACAAGAAAAACAATGAGGAAGGAAAAAGGAATATTATCACCATAAATAATAAATATTACCACCAAACTGTTACTGACCAAACCATGCATATGGAGTAGTAAGTACACTGCAGTAACATCTACTGACTCACAGGGGACATCTTCTCATTCGCTTTCCTTTTTTCCCTGTCTTGCTCAGACCATCATAAAGTCTTCTTTTAACCATGACTTGTATTCACCGAATCTGCCGGGCAACAAACATATTAGGCATCACACTTTTTCAGCACATTTCCCACCTGTTACCTATCCTCAGTGCACAAAATAATTCCTCCCTAGATTCCCTGCATAGTATAAGGGGGGAGGTTTTTGTGTTGGGGAAAGGGTAGGGGGATTGCTTGGTGGTGAGTAAGTAATTTCCCCTCTCCTATTAGGTAGATGCCCCAGTAGGTAGGTAGGGATTTCCCCCTATAAGTTAGAAGCTCCATTAGGTCAGTAATGCCCCCAGTAGGTAAGTAGTAGGTAATGCCCCAGTGGGTAGGTTGTAGGTGATGCCCCAGTGGATAGGTTGTAGGTGATGTCCCCAGTACGTAGTATATAATGTCCCCAGGTAGGTTGTAGGTAATGCCCACAACAGGTAGGCAGTAGGTAATGTCCCCAGTAGGTAATGCCCGAGGTAGGCAATTCCCCCAGTAGATAGTGCCCCCCATGCAAGTAATGCCCCAAGTAGGTAGTTCCATTAGTAGTTAGTGCCCCCGGTAGATAGGGCCCCTCAGGTAGGTAATGCCCCTAGTAGGTAGTTCCTTCTGAAGTTAGTGCCCCCAGTAGATAGTGCCCCCAGGTAGGTCATGCATCCAGTAAGTAGTTCCCTCAGGCAGGTATTGCCCCAGGTACATAATGCACCCAGTAGATAGTGACCCCCAGTGGAAAGTGGCTACCCCTAGCAGCCCCTTGATTTTAGAGCTATGTCACTAGGACATGTCAAACGTTTTTCCTAATGACAAGTACTCTTTAATAGAATAAAGTCTTGCATCCTGAAAAGGGGGTGACTATGTTTTTGGGGCCCAGGAGATTTACATTACACCTCTGCTTCTTGTCACTTGAACTTGTTCGGAAAGGGTCAAAAAGTCAAGAAAGCCACAAAAGCCTGGTGTAGGAAGTCTTACCATTTGGGTGCTATACATGCATAGGTGAGGAAACCTTCTTATGCTTAGTTTAAACCCAGGTATTTATTTCCTATTTTTTGCATGCAATATAGGCTGAAAAAAATCACTTCTCAACATGTCTGTTGTCATTTTAAATGTTGGTTGCTGAATAAAGCTGCAGTAAGTTTGGACTTTAAAACCTATAAAGTTTTTACTGCCAACAATGCCCCACATGTACAGATCTGACAAAATAATTGTACTTGAATGAAATAACTATAATAATAATAATAATAGATGTCCTAACATATGAAAAGCAAGAATAATTCTACTACTATAAAGGCTATGTGCTTATAGACACCTCCATATATTTAAATATGAAATGATTCACTCTTTGTTAAAGGGGTTGTCTGGCAGCATATATTTTATATATCTGCTCAGAAAGAAAGTGATTGAAAAAAACCTTACCTTTCTTGCTCGTTATTACAGAGCTCTGATCACTGCTATTCAGGGATGTGACATCACACACCTGCTAAGTCAATCAGTAGTTGAGGTGGGACACTGCTGTAGCAGCTGATTGAAAGAGTGGATGTATGACATCACATGCCAGAAGCACCGCCCAGGAGGGACCAGAGCTTCATAATACCAGTGGCAGGGATAATGAAAGGACTGAATAGTGTCCAGGATGTGCACTAAAAATGTGCTTTTATTATATCAATTAAAACACAATTTATATCAAGATGTGATGAATAAATGGAACTCGGTCTGTTTGTAATCAAATAGGTTTACTTGGGGCTCTGCAGGGCCCAACCAGTCCCAAGAACCTTATCACAAAAGGGTGCTATTAAATGCAAGCCTAAAGTGAAATATAAAGTACCAACACCCAACGCGTTTCTGCTCGCTTGTAATTAGCGAGCGTCCTCAGGGGGTATACACAGTAGAATTAGGTCTATGACCGAGAAGATAAATATATCAAAATCCTGTTAAGAAAGAGATTCCTATATATGCAAAATATGGAACGTCACATAATTACAAATTAAACTAACGGAGATGGTGCATGTTTTACTCACGGTTAGCCGAACTGCAAGCTGTATGCAGACGCAGTGCCCATGGTTAGCGGGAGCTGGAGATGTCCGGCCGTGTGGGGAGCGATGGCGTCTGACGTCACATCCGTCAGGCAGTCTGCTTTTATACAGCGCGGTGCGCACCGCCCCCATGACGCCATCAGGGGGTGTGCGATCGCATGTAAACAAACACACGCCGCGGTGTCAAAAGTGGCTAGCAGATGCCTGGTGTTAGTGAACGTTTATATAATGTTGTATGTGGTGGGTAATAGAAATGGAGGAATCACTGAGTTATGGATACATACTAAAGCATGGCTACGTAAGGCCAGAGTGTTCAGTACAAATTAAATGTGTGAGTCTCATTACACCTAAGGATATAGTAAAAAGATGCAAATAACTGTAGATGGATATGCATAAATGTTGTCCATGATTGGTATATCTATGAAAAAACCTAGGTAGGAAAAAATTCAATAATTTAGGCATCAATACATATTTTCAAAAAAATAAACTGAGTGCATAAAATAGTAATCATTACAGGAGAGGCAGGCATCCAGATCACTGGTATCATGATGTGGTAAAAATGGTTACCCCCTAATCATATGATGAAGGGGGGGGGGATGAAGAGGGATTAAATTCAGGGAGTGTGGGGGGGGGGAGGGTTTGGGTGGGCCGGATCTTCCTATATGGGAGGGAAGTATGATATTGGGGCCCTAGTCAACCTACACTTACCCTGTTGTGCCCTATATAGCATCCCTATGCCTAGGCGGGGTGGCCGCCCTAAAAAGGGCGGTCCCGCACAGGAACCCCCTGAATATGTCTATAGGCCCTAAATTGTAAAGGGCTCGGGTGGTATAAACTAGCTCCTGTGCGACCTGTTACGGTCGTCCCTAACTACCAGGATTACACCCGCGGGGGATAGAAGGGACTGTATGGGTATTAGAGAAAACAAGCAAAATGTAGCTGCTCATTTAACCCTCTAGTAGTGTTGCTCGCGAATATTCGCAATGCAAATTTTATTCGCGAATATTCGTGAATATAGCACTATATATTCTTAATTACGAATATTCATTTATTTTATTTTTTTCACAGTACACATCACTGTGATCATCCCTCTCTGCTTCCAGCTTGTGTGGTGTAAAGAAGGCCCTAATGCTACTGTGTGAGATTGGCGTGCAAATTTTCGCATATGCGAATATTAGCATATGCTAATTTTGGCATATGCTAATTTTCGCTTATGCTAGTTTTTGTATATGCAAATTTTCGCATATGCAAATTTTCGCATATGCAAATTTTCGCTTATGCTAGTTTTTGTATATGCAAATTGTCGTATATGCAAATTTTCGCATATGCTAATTTTCACTTATGCTAGTTTTTGTATATGCAAATTTTCGCATATGCGAATTTTCGCATATGCCAAAATAAAATGCGAATATGCGAATTTAGCGAATATATGACGACTATTCGTCCATATATTCACGAAATATCACAAATTCGAATATGGCCTATGCCGCTCAACACTACCCTCTAGGAGATATCGAATCCAGGTGATAAATCCACCTGCACTCTTTTTGTAAAATAAGTCTATCTAGGTTACCCCAACGTTCAGGAGGGGTTACTTTGTCGATGGCTACAAATTTGATGTGTCTTAAATCTCCCTTGTGTACCTCTATAATATGTGATGCCATGGGGGTATCACGGGCGTTACGGATATCGCCCACATGTTCCAAAACTCGTTGTTTGAAAGGATGTATGGTCTTTCCTACGTAGAGGAGTGGACAGGTACAGACCGCTACATATATGACACCGGTGGGTGAACAATTTTATGAATTGTTTAATCTTGGTTGTTGACTGTGGGATTGTGGTGCTCCTCTGGATGTATTGACAGGCACGACAGTGTCCACATTGGAAACATCCTTGTGGGGGTTTTGAACTATTAAGCCAAGTTTTAGACTGTGTGTCATTGGTAGGAAGATGGCTATGAACCAATAGGTCTCCCAAGCTTTTACCCCGTCTATAGGTTATCTGAGCTCTAGTACCTACTATGTCAAGAAGGTCAGTATCCATTCTTAAAATTTCCCAATGGCGGGTAATGATTTCCCGTATTGGTGCAGCCATCTTATCAAAAGTACCAATTATTCTTGCTTGTTGCATATCAATTGACTCCCGTGGTTTTGGAGTGAGTAATTCCGTACGTGGCCTGGATGCCGCCTCCCTGTAAGCCTGTTTCAGAAGTTAGTGTGGATAGCCTCTATCCCTAAATCTTGTCATCATGTCTTGGGCCTCCACTTGGAAGTCCTCTGTTCTTAACAGTTCCTCCTGAGGCGGAAGAACTGCCCCTTCGGGATCCCCCTTTTGAGGGGACCCGGGTGGCAGCTCTCCCACCTCAGGAGACTGTTGGTAGACATTTTTTTACGGTAGATAGTGCTTTGCAATGTATGATCACTATCTATGAAAATTTTAATATCCAAAAATGCCAGTTCTTTGTCCTGAATTTCATAGGTAAAGAACAGTCCCAGACTATTTTGGTTCAGAGACTGTATTAGCTGACAAAACTCATCTTTTGTCCCGTTCCATAAAACAAACACATCGTCTATGTATCTCAGCCAAATTATGGCCAAGTCACTAAAATGTTCACGCTCATCACATAACAAAGTGGTCACCTCCCACCAGCCCAGGGTCAGGATAGCGTAACTGGGGGCACAGGGGCTCCCCATCGCTGTGCCCCTGAGCTGGTGGAAGAAGCGATCTTGTAATAAAAAATAGTTTCTTGTGAGCGCGAAGTGTAGTAGTTGGAGTACTAGCTGATTGTGTTCTTGAAACTGTGATCCTCGTGTACTAAGATAATACTCTACAGCACGTAGGCCCACTGTATGGTGTATAGACGAATATAAAGCCTCGACATCTACACTGGCCATTATGGTATTCTCATTGACAGAAATCCCTTCAATACGTTTCAACAAGTCCATCGTGTCTCTCAAATAAGAGGGTAAACTAAACACAAACTGCCGGAGAACTTTGTCTATGTAGATCCCCACGTTTTGCATCACACTTCCCACACCTGACACTATTGGATGACCTTTAAGTGGTAGCAGGCCTTTGTGATCTTTGGGAATGGCATAAAACGTAGGGATCACTACAGTATACCGACGTGGGATTAGAGGGAAGAATCTCGTAAGTATCTCGATCATCTAATAATCTTTTGGCCATCCGTACATATTTAGGTTCGTCCATTAGGACAATGTTTCCGCCCTTATCAGACGCCTTAATGATGAGTTGATCATTTTTCTGAAGTTCTGACAGGGCTTGTCTCTCCGTAAAGGATAAATTATCCCTGTGTCCCATCGTAGTTGGGACTGATCTGAGATCCCTCAGAACTAGTTCAAGAAAGACATCTATGCATGAAGTATCGGATATGGGCGGAAATAATTTACTTTTGGGTCTGAGGTCTGTGAAGGGTCCATCAACTTCTAACCTATCACCCTCATCAAGCAGTCCTACTAGTTGTCTAGCCACCCCTAGTTCATCCTCAGTCAAATCCGTACACATTCTTTTATCCTTCAATTTGAAGAATTTGTGCCATTTCAATTTTCTGGCAAATAAGTGGAGATCTTTTGTCCACTCAAAAGGGTCATGGTTGACTGAGAGCACGAACGAAAGGCCCTTCAAAAGGACCCTCGTCTGAAATTCAGAAATGGGAACGCTGGATAAATTGATAACTTGGGTCTGAACAGAATTAGTTAATGTCGGTACTGAGGTCTGCGGGGTGGGGGATCGTGAAGTTGGTACGGATCTCTCTGGTTGTTCCCTAAAAAAGGAGAGCAAGGGGAGGATGATTGCTGTAGGGGGCCACATGATGGGATATGGTTATTATAAGCACCCCTAGAATCAGGTGGAGTGTAATTGTTGTAAGCTCCCCTAGAATCTCCTCTCCCCCTCCCTCTCTTGTTTCTCCCGGTGCCTCTGTTTCCCATTTAGCTATCACTGCGGGAGTTCTGATGCGTTTAGAGGGGAAAAATGGTATCCAACAACTATGTTGTTCTTTAGGTAACTTTTGAAACCTTGGATCTCCCAAAAAGAGGTGAGATGCTGTTTATAAAGGTTCGTAAGTTCCCCACACGACGCCATCGCTCCCCACACGAGGAGAGAGCGGCCGGACATCCCCGGCTCCCGCTAACCGCGGGCACTGCATCTGCATACAGCTTGCAGTTCGGCTAACCGTGAGTAAAACATGCACCATCTCCGTTAGTGTGGTATTCTCTTTCAGGTCCTATCCTCAAAACAGTTTTTTTTTCTTTTTTGTAGGTGGATCTGTACCACGCTGAACTGCACTATACTCCTGTATGCTAAAGTGACCCAAGGGATAGATTTTTTCTCCCCATAGGAATATACCTTGCGGATATACAATCTTACTTTTGCAGGTTGATAGGGATAGAAAATTTCTTTCTAGGTCCTGGGTCACTATCTGAATACCTAATATGCTCCCGGTGTCAATTTGTAATTATGTGACGTTCCATATTTTGCATATATAGGAATCTCTTTCTTAACAGGATTTTGATATATTTATCTTCTCGGTCATAGACCTAATTCTACTGTGTATACCCCCTGAGGACGCTCGCTAATTACAAGCGAGCAGAAAAGCGTTGGGTGTTGGTACTTTATATTTCACTTTAGGCTTGCATTTAATAGCACCCTTTTGTGATAAGGTTCTTGGGACTGGCTGGGCCCTGCAGAGCCCCAAGTAAACCTATTTGATTACAAACAGACCGAGTTCCATTTATTCATCACATCTTGATATAAATTATGTTTTAATTGATATAATAAAAGCTAATTTTTAGTGCACATCCTGGACACTATTCAGTCCTTTCATTATCCTTGTATTGATGCTGGATGTATTTTTCAATTTAGGTGTAGGGTAGACTCTCTATATTGTTCTACGTATCCTATTACATTTTAATACCTGTGGCAGCACAGGATTGGGGAATATAAGTGTTTGTTCTTTTTTTTACATTACCCCCTTCCTCTTGAGCCAAAATATAAACTGCATGCTGCCCTGACATTTTATTTATGCATATTATTTATGCATTTTTGTGTACACAAAATATACAGCATGCAATCCTGTTGTTCAAGCCTTGAGGATTCACTTCAATAAAATGTGTGTATAAATGGTGGGAATAACTTTGAGATAGTACTGAAGATATAAATGCTTTTTATGCTTGTTATATTATTTGATTATTTTTACCTACATTTTATATTAACGTAAATTCAAACCTGAACACAATAACCCCTGAACAAAGTGCGTAGATCCTATGCCAAAACCTATTAGATACATAAAGAAAAAAAAAAAAAGCGTATTGAAAAATAGCAAACATTTTTTGACATAAATATGATCCAAATACATACTTTTAAAATCAAGTAAAATACATATATAGATTGCAAACACAGCTGCAGTCCGCAGCCACAAAGGCACAGAAATAAGGGGTGGTCGGGTGGGGACTCAAATGCTGTCATAAACGTGACTAAAGTTATGTAAAGTGATACCTATAGAATTCCCAAAAGAAATTAACACTCAGCATAATGGTAAAGTGGGACGAATAAATTGGAATTCCCTCCGGAGACACAATGGTCAGCTAAACAATCAAATAGGTATGTATTAAAAAGATAATAGAGTCACAGCATGGAGTACGGAACACATATAATATAATATACAGGTATAGTTACCAAAAAGACAGAGTGACAAGCGTGCACTAGACCACCCTCACCCAACGTTTAACCAATGAGGCTTTTTCCGGGGCGTAATCAGGGTGAGTAGGTGGCTATCTTATATACATATGAATTATCAATCAGGGCTCTGAATGATGGTCATGTGATCGGACCTAATTCCGGGCTCACCTGCATATCAGGGCATAGGGATAACCTCACTGGAGGATTGATAAGCCCAGCTGACGTATCCATGATGATAGCGCATTACGCCAAACATATGCGCCAATATATTCGGCGTAATGCGCTATCACCATGGATACTTCTCAATCCTCCAGTGAGGTTATCCCTATGCCCTGATATAACATAGTAACATAGTTCATAAGGTTGAAAAAAGACCAAAGTCCATCAAGTTCAACCTATAACCCTAATGAGTCCCTACTCAGTTGTTCCAGAGGAAGGAAAAAAAAAACTCATACTAGAGGTAAAAATTCCTTCCTGACTCCAAATATGGCAGTCAGAATAAATCCCTGGATCAACGTTCTGTCCCTATAGATCTAGAATCCATAACCTGTAATGTTATTACTCTCCAAAAATGCATCCAGACCCCTTTTGAATTATTTTACAGAGTTCACCATGACCACCTCCTCAGGCAGAGAATTCCACAGTCTCACTGCTCTTACAGTAAAGAACCCCCGTCTGTGCTGGTGTAGAAACCTTCTTCCCTCTAAATGTAGAGGATGCCCCCTTGTAATAGATACAGTCCTCGGTATAAATAGATCATGGGAAGGATCTCTGTACTGTCCCCTGATATATTTATACATAGTTATTAGGTCTCCCCTAAGCCTTCTTTTTCTAAAATAAATAACCCTAATTCTGCTAATCTTTCTGGGTACTGTAGTCCTCCCATTCCCTGTATTACTCTGGTTGCCTGTCTTTGAACCCTCTCCAGCTCCACTATATCTTTCTTGTACACTGGTGCCCAGTACCGTACACAGTATTCTATGTGTGGTCTGACTAGTGATCTGTATAGCGGTAGAATTATTTCCTTGTCGTGGGCATCTATGCCCCTATTGATGCACCCCATGATTTTATTTGCCTTGGCAGCTGCTGCCCGACACTGGTCACTACAGCTAAATTTACTATTAACTAAGACTCCTAAATCCCTTTCCATGTCAGTCGTCCCAAGTGTTCTCCCATTCGATACATAATCCCACCCCGGATTTTTCTTCCCCATGTGCATTACCTTACATTTATCAGTATTGAACCTCATCTGCCACTTCCCAGCCCAAGCCTCCAACCTATCCAGATCCATTTGTAACAGAACCCTGTCCTCTATTGTGTTTACCGCTTTACAGAGATTAGTATCCTCTGCAAAGATTGCTACTTTACTGTTCAACCCCTCTACAAGGTCATTAATGAATATATTAAATAGGACAGGACCCAATACTGACCCCTGTGGTACCCCACTAGTAACAGTCACCCAATCAGAATAAGTACCATTAATAACCACCCTCTGTTTCCTATCACTGAGCCAGTTACTTACCCACTTACACACATTCTCCCCCAGCCCCATCCTTCTCATTTTATGCATCAACCTTTTATGTGGAACCATATCAAATTCTTTGGAAAAATCCAGATATGCGACATCCAGCGATTGCCCCTGATCCAGTCTGGAGCTCCTCATAAAAGCTGATCAGGTTAGTTTGACAGGACCGATCCCTCCTAAAGCCATGCTGATATGTGTCATACATTTATTTTTTATTAAGATACTCCAGAATTGCATCCCTTAGAAAACCCTCAAACAATTTACATACAACGGAGGTTAAACTAACAGGTCTATAATTCCCGGGGTCACCTTTTGACTGGCACCACATTTGCCATGCGCCAGTCATGGGGAACAGTACCTGTTACTATAGAGTCCGTGAATATTAAAAATAGGGGTCTGTCTATCACATTACTTAATTCCTTTAGAACACGGGGGTAAATGCCATCTGGACCTGGTGATTTGTCTATTTTGATTTTTTGTTAAACAGGTGACCTGTACTGGGGAGTTTACCTTATCTCGCTGTATTTCACCTGGCATTTCATTTTCATTGTTTAATATATTTGCATTTTCCTGATCCCCATTTATATTTTCTTCCTCATAATTTTTTAAAGGGCCCACACTTTCATTTTTGATCTTTTTGCTATTTATATAGTTAAAGAACATTTTGGGGTTAGTTTTACTCTCTTTGGCAATGAGTCTTTCTGTCTCTATTTTTGCGGGTTTTATCAGTTTTTTTTACATATTTTACTTTTTTCTCTACAGCTTTTTAATGCTTCCTCACTGCCGTCCTGTTTTAGTAGTTTCAATGCTTTATTTTTGTCATTTATTGCCCCCTTAACATTTTTGTTCATCCATATTGGTTTTCTTTTATTTCTGCAGGTGAGCCCGGAAGTAGGTCCAATCACATGACCATCATTCAGAGCCCTGATTGGTAATTCATATGTATATAAGATAGCCACCTACTCACCCTGATTACGACCCGGAAGAAGCCTCATTGGTGAAACGTTGGGTGAGGGTGGTCTGGTGCACGCTAGTGATGTCGCGAACATAACATTTTCGGTTCGCAAACCGCGAACGTCCGCAAAAGTTTGCGAGACGGCGAGCAGCCATTGACTTCAATGGGCAGGCGAATTTTAAAACCCACAGGGACTCTTTCTGGCCACAATAGTGATTTAAATGTTGTTTCAAGGGGAATAACACCTGGACTGTGGCGTGCCGGAGTGGGATCCATGGCAAAACTGCCATGGAAAATTACATAGTTGATGCAGAGTCTGTTTTAATCCATAAAGGGCATAAATCACATATTATTCCTAAATGGTTTGGAATAATGTGCTTTAGCCCTCTTTAGGCATCACATAGTTAGATTCCCCCCCTTTAGCCAGCACATAGATTCTCCCATATTAGGCAGCACATAGTTAGAGCCTCCCTTTAGGCAGCACATAGTTAGATCCCCCCCTTTAGGCAGCACATAGATTCCCCCATGTTAGGCAGCACATAGTTAGAGCTCCCCTTTAGGCAGCACATAAGATTCCCCTATATTAGGCAGCACATAGTGGGATTTGAACACAAGGCCCCAGTGCTGCAAGGCAGCAGTGCTAACCTCTGAGCCACCATGCTACCCTTAGCATACATCTAATATCCACGGTTGCAAAAATGGACAGAGATGTCAGCAGAGAGTACCTGAAAAATTAGGCATGTACACATGCCTGAAAAATTTGGTATTGTTGCAGCCGCTTCTGTAGCAGCGGCCATAAAAATTACAGCACCATAACAATTGCAGCAGCAGAGGCCAGAAAAATTAGACATGTACACATGGATGAAAAATTGGGTATTGCCGCAGCCGCATCTGTAGCAGCAGCCAGAAAAATTGCAGCACCAGAAAAAGTGCAGCAGCAGAGGCCAGAAAAATTAGGCATGTACACTGGCTGGAAGATTTGGTATTGTCGCAGCCGCTGCTGTAGCAGCTGCCTGAAAAAATTCTGTTTGTTTTGCCAGGCAGAAAGTGCCCTAAAACATTGCGGCTTGAACCCTAGTTGGTGGCGAATAAGTCACGCAAGTCATCCGGCATTCAGAGTTCAAATACAGCAGCGTGTGGACCATTTTTAGGCCAAGGCAGGTCATCTGATCAGGCCTTGTTCAGTCAAATTGAGATAGCTCAGGCCACAGGTCAAGCCAGTACACCCAGTAGTCAAGGGGTTCATCGCTCCTCAGAGTGTCGATATCTGCGGTTAAGGCCAGGTAGTCTTCTACCTGTCGGTCAAGTCGTTTCCTGATGGTGGACCCCGAAGGGCTGTGGCGATGCGTAGGACTTAAAAAGCTCTGCATGTCCTCCATCAACAGCATGTCTGTACAGCTTCCTGTCCTTGCCGGCGTGTTCGTGGGAGGAGGAGGAGGATTACTTTCACCTCTTCCCCTGTTAGATCCCTGTTGTGCTGTGACATGAAACTTATACGCTGTGTACAGCATACTTCTTAATTTATTTTGGACTTGCTGAATCCTTTCCGCCTTGCTGTAATGCGGTAACATGTCAGGCACTTTATGTTTATACCGGGGGTCTAGTAGCGTGGACACCCAGTACAGGTTGTTCTCCTTCATCCTTTTTATACAAGGGTCCTTCAACAGGCACGACAGCATGAAAGACCCCATTTGCACAAGGACGGATGCCGAGCTACTCATGTCCCGTTCCTCATCCTCAGTGATGTCAGGGAAGGTATCATCTTCTTCCCACAGCCAATTACAACACCATGGGAACCACATAGGTGACAAGGAGCACCATGGGATGCCTGCTGTGGTTGGTCTTCCTCCTCCTCTTCAAAGCCACATTCCTCCTCTGACTCCTCTTCCTCACAATCCTCTTCCAGCGTTGCCGCAGGTCCAGCAAGCGATACTGATAAGGATGTTTCTGGTGGTGATGGTGTCCACAACTCTTCCTCTTCATGCTCATCTACTGCCTGATCCAGCACTCTTCGCATGCTCCAGGAAGAAAACAAACGGTATGATGTCGCTGATGGTGCCTTCGGTGCGACTGACCAGGTTTGTCACCTCCTCAAAAGGGCGCATGAGCCTACAGGCATTGCGCATGAGCCTCTAGTAACGTGGCAAAAAAATTCCCAGCTCCGCAGATGATGTCCTAGCACCCTGGTCATACAAATATTCATTGACGGCATTTTCTTGTTGGAGCAGGCGGTTGAACATTAGGAGTGTTGAATTCCAACGTGTCGGGCTGTCGCAAATCAAGCGCCTCACTGGCATATTGTTTCGCCGCTGGATATCTGACAAGTGCGCCATGGCCATGTAGGAATGCCTGAAATGGCCGCACACCTTCCTGGACTGCTTCAGGACATCCTGTAAGCCTGGGTACTTGAGCACAAAGCGTTGTACAATCAGATTACACACATGTGCCATGCACGGCACATGTGTCAACTTGCCCAACCTCAATGCCGCCAACAAATTTGTTCCGTTGTCACAAACCACCTTGCCGATCTCCAGTTGGTGCGGAGTCAGCCACTGCTCCACCTGTGCGTTCAGGGCTGACAGGAGCGCTGGTGTGGTGTGACTCTCCGCTTTGAGGCAAGTCAACCCCAAGATGGCGTGACACTGCCGTATCCGGGATGTGGAATAGCACCTGGGGAGCTGGGGGGGGGGTGCCGGTGATGTGGAGCAAGACACAGCAGTGGAAGAGGACTAGGCCGAGTATGTTATGGAAGAGGATGGAGTAGGAGGAGTAGAGGAGGTGGCAGCAGGCCTGCCTGTAAGTCATGGCGGTGTCACCAACTCCTCTGCAGACCCACGCATTCCATGCTTGGCAGCTGTCACCAGGTTTACCAAATGAACAGTGTAGGTGATATACCTGCCCTGGCCATGCTTTGCAGACCAGGTATCAGTGGTCAGATGGACCCTTGCCCCTACACTGTGTGCCAGACATGCCATAATTTCCTTTTGCACAATGGAGTAAAGGTTGGGGATTGCCTTTTTTGCAAAAAAAATTCTGCCGGGTACCTTCCACTGCGGTGTCCCAATGGCTACAAATTTTTTAAAGGCCTCAGACTCCACCAGCTTGTATGATAAAAGCTGGCGGGCTAGCAGTTCCAAGTCAGCTGTCAGATGCCGGGCTAGGGGGTGACTTTGAGACATTGTTTTCTTGCGTTCAAACATCTCCTTGACAGACACCTGACTGTGGGCAGATGAGCAGGAACTGCTCAAGGAGAGAGACGGAGAGGCGGATGGTTGAGAGGGGGCAAGGAGGGCAGCAGTGGTTGACCTGGCTGAAGATGCTGGACCAGGAGGAGGATGGCGGCTTTGACTTTGTGTGCTGCTTGTACTGACGTGTTGATCCCATAGGCGTTTGTGATGTGACATCATGTGCCTTCACAAAGCAGTTGTGCCTAGGTGGGTGTTGGACTTCCCACGACTCAGTTTCTTCTGGCACAGGTTGCAAATGGCCTCGCCATTTGTCAGAGGCAGACACACAAAAAAAATGCCACACTGCTGAGCTCTGCGATAACAGCATTCTGGTGGTGGCAACAGCATGCGTTGATTGGCGTCCCGTCTGGCTGACCCCGGGTGCTGATGCATGCTGTCTGACTGTGCCACTAGCTTCTTGCGACGACCTCCCCCTGCTTCCAACTCGTCTCCTCCTCCTCTCTGTCTCCCCATCTGAACTTTCCCCCTCTTCTTCTCTTCTAGCGGGCACCCACGTGGCATTCACGGACACATCGTCATCATCAACACCTTCACCGCTATCTGACACCTCAAGAAAGGAAGCAGCAGCGGGTACAACATCATCATCACACCATATGTCCATGTGTGTAATGCTGCCTGACTGAGACATATCCCTGTTAACTACATCCTCTGGCAATAATGGTTGTGCATCACTCATGTCTTCAAACTGATGTGTAAATAACTCCTCTGACGAATCAAGTAAAGCTGCTGTGGTGCTAGTGTTGGTGGTGGCGGCAGGCAGGCAAGTGGTAGCATGAGAGGTGCCCGAAGCTAAGCTAGAGGAGGAGAAGGACGGTGCGTCAAGGTTCCGAGCGGAAGCTTTAGTAGTAGATTGGGTGCCTTGTGATAGCCAGTCAACTAAGTCCTCAGAACTTTGGGGGTTCAGGGTATGTGGCCTCTGAACACTGGCCATTCTAGGGCCAAAGGGAATCCCAGCACCACGACGGCTACTACGGGGTGGCCTTCCTCTGCCTGTCCTTTTTTGGTTAAATTTACTCAAGTGTCACACCTAATGTGATTTGCACTAGGGTGACCCAACTTGCCCTGCAGGCAAGAAAAATGGCAACTGTGACGTGAGCTAACAGTGGCGGCTGATTTTATTTAACAGCCCAAAAAGTTTTTTTTTTATTTTGCACAACTTTAACCCCTAATGTGATTTGCACTAGGGGGACACAATTTCCCTTGCAGGCAGGAAAAATGGCAACTGTGACGTGAACTAACAGTGACGGCTGATTTTATTTAACAGCCAAAAAAGGTATTTTTTTTTAAATTTGCACAACTGTCACACGTAATGTGATTTGCATTAGGGTGACACAATTTGCCCTGCAGGCAGGAAAAATGGCAACTGTGACGTGAACTAACAGTGACGGCTGATTTTATTTAACAGCCAAAAAAGACATTTTTTTTTTAATTTGCACAACTGTCACACCTAATGTGATTTGCACTAGTGTGACAATGAGCAAAAAAACTTGCCAGCAGAGTTCCCCTTTTATGCAGTGTTCCAAAACCAGGGTGCCTCCAGCTGTTGCAAAACACACGGACTGATATATTTCAGCCCTTTGAATACTGTAGTAGTTAGTTGCTTTAAAGAAAAAAAGCTTGCCAGCGGAGTTCCCTTTTTAAGCAGTGGTCCCCAAAAAGGGTACCTCCAGCTGTTGCAAAACACACGGACTGATATCTTTCAGCACTTTGAATACTGTAGTAGATAGTTGCTTGAAGGAACTTAAGTTTGATTCTGGAGTACCCCTTTTAACCAGTGGTTCCCTCCCAACCAGGGTGCCTCCAGCTGTTGCAAGACTAACGGACTGATATATTTCAGCCCTTTTAATACTGTAGTAGATAGTTGTTTGAAGGAACTTAAGTTTGATTCTGGAGTACCCCTTTTAACCAGCGGTTCCCTCCCAACCAGGACTGATATCTTTCAGCCCTAGGGCTTTTTTGGGTGCTGTCCTTTAAGCAGATGTTACACTAGTGCTTTAGGAGTAAACTGGACACTGAATATACCACCTAGCAGCAACCTAGCTATCGCTTTCCCTATACAGCAGGAACAGCTTCTCTGACCCTCCACTTCCTAAGCCTGCAGCACGATGAATGAGGCTAAAATGGCGTCTGTGCAAGAGGTAGGAGGTTCTGGAAGGGAGGGACTGATGCTGATTGGCTGTAATGTGTCTGCTGACTTTGACTCACAGGGTCAAAGTTTACTGCAATGTTAAAGCATAGGGGGCGGATCGAACTTCACATATGTTCGCCCGGCGATGCAAACGCGAACATGCGAAATTTGCCGGGAACTGTTTGCTGGCAGACAATTCACGACATCTCTAGTGCACGCTTGTCACTCTGTCTTTTTGGTAACTATACCTGTATACTATATTATTTGTGTTCGGTACTCCATGCTGTGACTCTATTATCTTTCTAATACATACCTATTTGATTGTTTAGCTGACCATTGTGTCTCCGGAGGGAATTCCAATTTATCTGTCCCCCTTTACCATTATATTGTGTTAATTTCTTTTGGGAATTCTATAGGTATCACTTTCCATAACTTTAGTCACGTTTATGACAGCATTTGAGCCCCCACTCAACCACCCCTTATTTCTGTGCCTTTATGGCTGTGGACTGCAGCTGTGTTTGCAATCTATATATGTATTTTACTTGATTTTAAAAGTATGTATTTGGATCATATTTGTCAATAAAAATGTTGCTATTTTTCAATACGGATCTATATATGCTTTATTTCTTTTTCTTTATGTATCTAGTAAGTTCAAACCTATATCTGCTTCTGAAGTATCTTAAGGGCCCTTATAATATAATAGGATAATATATATATATATATATATATATATATATATATATATATGAGAGACAACAGTGCTTCAGCTCACCCCAGGTGCGCACGGACAGGGCGTGGACCTCGCCCAAAATTTGCAGCAAGAAGAGAAAGGAGTCCAGCGTCCGATAACTCAGAGGATGATTTTTATTTCACCAGATGGTCATAACAGGAAAACAAGGTACAGTGACGCGTTTCGGCCTTACAACAAGGCCTTAGTCATACACAACCTAAGGCTAAGGCCTTGTTGTAAGGCCGAAACCCATCACTGTACCTTGTGTTCCTGTTATGACCATCTGGTGAAATAAATATCATCCTCTGAGTTATCGGACGCTGGACTCCTTTCTCTTCTTGCTGTATATATATATATATATATATATATATATATATATATACTTAAATACTGGTTAAAACAATTTTGTCATTGCTCTAATAATTAATAGGATCATGATACTACTAATAGATTATTGACAAATAACTGCAGCTTTAATAAAAACCCCATAGGGACATTACAGATGAAAAGAACATCTGTATTACACTTGCCAACAGGGGAAAAAAGTATTGTGGTTTCATGGGATCACAAGAAATCAATGCTTTAAAATGAGACTCCAAATCTGCAGAAAGTTACAATGTACAAGATCAATAAGTTTATTCTCCAGAAAAAGCTATTACTGACATCTTAATGTGCTCTAAATGTGGAGGCCTTTTTGTGAAATGCCACATGCAGTACAGGAAAAGTCTTTCCCAACCAAATCAATGTTGTTTAATCAAAGGTCTCAAAGCATTGCGGGGAGAGCAGTGAGCTGGAGCTGATACAATGTAAGAGAAGGAAACTGGAGACTGGAAAGGATTGTGTCAGACTTGGAGTCTTGCTTTAGCTGCGATGGAATAAACGCTCTGTAATTTTCTGCCGACTTAGAGGTAGAATCTCATCATTCAGTTACTTTCCTACCTGAGAACGGTAGAAGATAAAGTCTACAAATTCCAGGAAACCATGACTCGGGCTTGATATTCCAAGACTATGGAATGCTTGTGCTCCATCTGGCATATTAAGGTTTATTTTTTTTATATACTTATCTTTGATTTGGAAAAAACACCTATTATAATTACCACCACAGACCTGTGCACATAACAGAATATGCTAGATTCCAACAGCTTATCTATATTCAGAGGCCAAGGGATCTAATCTTTTCATTTTATTTTTGTTACACACTTGCAGTCATTATGCTTCGTACCTACAATTTGATCACATAAAATATATACAGAAATGTCAATGGTAGTAACATAAAAATGTCCAATCCTTCTAAACAGGTAGTTTGTTATTAACAAAAACCCTTTAAATGGTTACATAAACAAAGCATTCACTTTTTTTTACATGTTGCTTTGTTGTGGCTGTGTGCAAAAATCAACAAAATTCATTCTTTACCCCATAAGGAGAATGTGAAAACAAAACTAAAAAGGAAAAATGAAACCTTTACATGAATAAAAGTATTCAAACCCTTTATTCAGTACTGTTGAAACACTTTTGGCAGTGATTATAGCCTCTAGTGTCCTTCAGTGTGATGTAACAAGGTTTGCACAACTGGATTTGCAATTTTTTTGCTATTCCTCTCTGCAGATCTTTGCAGGTTGGATGGGAACTATTGTCGGGCAGCCATTTTCAGGGTCTATCCAGAGATGTTTGATTTGGTTTGAGTCAGGGATCGTGTCAGAGTTGTCCCTAAGCTACTCTTGTGTTGTCTTGGCTGTGTGCTTAGGGTTATTGCCTGGCTGGGAGGGGAACCTTAGCCCAGTCTAAGGTCCAGAGCACTCTGGATCAGGTTTTCATTAAGAATATCTTTTTATTGTGCTCCATTCAGCTTTTCCTCACCCCTATTAAGTATCTCTGTCTCAACACTGAAAACCCCTAAGCACTTAGCATGTTGCTGCCATCACAATGCTTAACTCCATGAATGGTAATGGGTAGATTGTGAGAAATACCAGGTTTAATCCAGACATGACACTTAGAACTAAGGTCAAAAGTTACACTTTGGTTTCATTAGAATCTAATTTCTCACAGTCTGAGAAAAATCACAAAAAACATAATCCGTTTAGATATTTATTAGTCACGACATACAAATCGTAAAAGTACAAGGCATAAAGTAAATATATACATTGTACATAGATATACTTAAAGAGCAGCCAAAATATAGGGTAGGGGTCAGTACCTGCTATTGCCCTGGTCTGAGTAGCCTGCCTATAATCTGTTGGTCCCCTGTCCTTGTGACCTGGGCCTACACCAGAACCTCCTTATTGTCCCAAGGCTAAGTCAAGCATATAGATAATATGGCTAGTGCGCAGGTACAGTCTAGCTGCATGGAAAGGTAATCCCATAGGATAGCATAATTTATACAAACAGAATATTGTAATTGGGATTGCAACATGTTTCAGATATACTATTGAACAGAACCCGTGGGTGTACCCCAGGGATACTATTCATTAGTATGTACAAGCATGCAATAATATGAATGCATAACATTAGATATCTTTATGCATATACAGGTGATACCATATGGTATACGGATGTATATGGTGTTACCTGTATATGCATAAAGATTTAATGTTATTCATTCATATTATACATTATTATATAATTAAATATCTGAATGGATTATGTTTTTCGTGATTTCTCTGTGATTAACTGAACACATTCCCTATTTACCCTAGATCGGTACGTCGATACTAAGTAGCTCTATGCGCTCACAGTCTGAAAACACAATAGATGCTTTTTCTTTTTTTGCAAACTCCAGGCCGGCTTTCACATGTCATTTACTGAGGAGAGGCTTCTTTTTGGTCACCCTGCTGTAAAGCTGCAGTGATGGTTGGCCTTCTGGAGGTTTCCCACAACTGCACAAAAGATCTTTGGAGCTCACCCAGAGTGAACACAGGTTATCAGTCAATATTAACAAGGTCTTTTGCCCCCATTACTTAGTTTAGTTGGGCAGTCGGCTCTAAGAATAGTCCTGGTTGTTCCAATATTCTTCCATTTAACAATTATGGAGGCCATTGTGCTTTTGTGTACTTTCAGTGAAGCAAATATGGTTTGACTTTCCAGATATGTACATCCGCACAATCTTGTATCTGAGCTTTGCAGGCAGTGTATTCCCTACATGGCTTGGTTTTTATTCTGATATGTATTGTCAGCTGTGAGATCTTATATAGACAGGACTGTGTCTTTCCAAATCATGTACAATCTACTTAATTTACCACAGATGACTCCAACCAAGGTGTAGAAATATCTCAGAGATGATCAAGAGAAATAGAAGGTCCACAGTTTACATGTCATGGCAAAGGGTCTGAATATTAATGACCTTGGGATATTTCAGTTTATATTTTTTAATAAATCATTAAAAGTTTATAAAAATTTTGATTTTCATTTAGTCATTATGGGGTATTAAGCACACAATGATTAGGGAAACTTGATTTTAATTTTTCTTCATGTTAGCACCAGGCCGTAACATAACAGAATGTGAAAAAAAAGGTAAAAGGGTCTGAAAACTTTTCAAATGCATTGTAAATATATATCTTATAAAGCTTCACCAGGAGGTGCAATTGCATCGACTGGATGACCCTGTGAAGTGACAATCACCTAGTTCAATGCAGCATGCACTATGATGAAATTGTGCATCCAGCCTGTCATTGGCTTCTTGTCATCTATTAAGTAGCACTGGGGAGGTGGGTGGAGGTCATATAGTGATAGTTCACCATCCTTTGTATGCGCTAGAAACAGGAACTTCTTAAAAATATGCCTGAAGGGTATAATGCCAGTCGCCTAACTGATTGTAACTTGATGAGAGTGTTCCCCAACAGTAAGGGAACATAATGAACATATAAAGCTTTGTACATTTTGCCATTTCAAGTAATCTCATCCAGCAATATGCATCAGTTATTCAAGGAATGGTGCAGGATTACAGAAACACAGTTGCTTTCTGCTATAATCAACGGCACATGTCCATGGACTGGTCTGGTCTGGTATTGCTGTCTATCTCCGAAAAAGTAACTGATTAAACCTCTAAAATACAAACCACAGGAACAAAATGTGACTAATGAAAAAATTACATATTTCATTGAATCAGGTTTTCAACATTTCAAAAATGACTGTACACCAGTGGTCTTTGCATCCTATTATAATGTTATTCAAATATGGTAAAAAAAAAAAAAAGATGTATCCAGCAAGCTGTTTGTTTAATAGAAGCTGACTACAGTGACAATTCTCTGGTTCTAGATTACAGAATAAAGGTTTTTTTTCTTTTATTTTAACACATTTAAAATTACTACATACAATGCAGTCCAGACAGATCCCTGATTGATTAAAAATATTTAAAAAAAAAAATTAGAAAAAATTAGAAACAAAAAGTAATTCCACTAACCAAAATGGAATACGTGAGTATTTTTCCAGTTGCAAACATAAGGCCACAGACACTTTGTTAAAAAAAACACTACAAAAAATTACCCAACAAACAAACCTAAACAACCTCACCCAGTCTACAAGCATGTGAGGTCTGCTGTGTGGAGCACAGGTCTGCTTGTACATGTACTATTCAATTGCTTTTATACTGACTCAATCATACAATACCTTAGATTTAAAGGGATATTTAGGACAAAAACATCTTATCCCCTATCGAAAGGATAGAGGATAAGATGTCTGATCGCGGGGGGGGCCCTCTGCTGAGACCCCCCGCAATCTCCCTGCAGCAGCCCACATTCTATGCGTAGCTGCGTCTGAAGTTTCGGAAACTTCTGGGCTTCCGAAACGGGGACGTGACGTCATGCCACGCCCCCTCCATTCATGTCTATGGGAGGGGGCTTTGTGGCTGATACGCCCCCTCCCATAGAAATGAATGGAGGGGGCATGGCGTGATGTCACGTCCCTGTCTCGGAAGCCCGGAGGTTTCCGAAACGTCAGACGTAGCTACGCATAGAATGCAGGCTGCTGCAGAGAGATCACGGGGGGTCCCAGCGGTGGGTCCCCCGCGATCAGACATCTTATCCCCTATCCTTTCAATAGGGGATAATATGTTTTTGCCCGGAATAGCCATTTAAGCACTGACAATAGTAATCAATGTTTATAATTTGATTTAATGTCCTTTATACTCAACAGCATGCTATAATAGTCTACAGAGGCCATCTATGCATTAGAACAAGATACAAGGGCCAATGCAGCCAATGTCCTGGCCCCTAATAATTGAATAGGCAAATTATATTACATTAAAGAATTAAATCTGAAGTTTGTAATAAAGTTAAACATGTACTTCCTTCATTCGGGTACACTTTACGTTCAGAGACACTATATGTTCAACAAGAAAAACATTTTTGAGAGACTGCTAGGGTTATTTAAAAAAGACTGCAAAAATACTGTTACCTTGTATAAGTCATGTAGATAGTATGTACATAGCATGTACAGTACACATGCATGGTATGCTGTAAGCAAGTTAGTGCCATTCGTGCAGCTTTAGCCCCTGGTTGCCAGGACCGGAGGACTGTGGTATTCAGTGTCGCCACTATATCTTGACACAATAGCATTTTGATAACAGGAAGAGGTACCAGTGCCTGCATAAGCCAGGAAAAGCCTAGTGTATGATTGTGTGTTATAGTGTTGGAGTGTTGTACTCCAATGCTAGAGAAGGGGACAGAAATAAGCAAATAAAAGGATGCTTTTAGTACCAAGGGTCTCAGTAGTGACTGTGCATGTGGTGTAAAGAAAACCTGTAATTGTCCTGTAAAAATTATTATGCCTGGGACCTGACCATGAGTGTTGAGCGCGGATATTCGAAATGCCAATGTTTACCACAAATATCGGAACTTCGTCATTTTGCAAATATTTAGAATATAGTGCTATATATTTGTAATGACAAATATTTGTTTTTTTTCTTCACAGTACACATCATAACAATGATGTGTACAACAAAAATAGAGAAACATAGCCGCACTTGCTTCTCAGCATAATTTAAAAAACGAACAGGTTGTTAGTATACATTTTGATCAAAAAGTACAAGCCCATTTGCCACGTCAAGGCCTCCTAGTTAGAGTGGGTCCCTAATCTAACACTGGCGTAGCACCGGTCGGCGACCACTGCCTCAGAGACACCAATACCACCGGGGGAATGACCCAGTGGCCAGGCAGCCCCACTGTTGCCCGACCAAGCCCCTGGCTCTGGGCCACACCACCCCACAGACAAAGCAGCACAGAAACAATGGCCGCCACAGAGACAGACATCAGTGTGAAATCTACCACGTGCTCACTGCCAGAGGTCCTGTTAGTTTTAAAATAATGCTGAGAAGCAAGTAGATCAAAATACAAATGGTGGATGTGCAGCTATGTTTCTCTATTTTTTGTTATAGCAATGATGTGTACTGTGTAAAAAAAAAAAAAGAAAAAAAAAAGGGATCATCCCTCCCTGCTTCCAGCTTGTGGTCCAAAGAAGGCTCCAATATTATTAACTGTGTGAGTCGGTGTGGAGCGGGAATATATCATATATGTGAATATGCAAATATTTGCGAATATCGCCACTTCCACTGGACACTGATGCATCCCTTCTTTTAGTTTTAGATAGGGTGGGTTAGTTTAGTAGATAGGTTCTAGTGTATGGTATAGTGTTAGTCAGTTGAACGATATAATCGCGCATGCGCACTATATACGAATTTCATAACGATTTTCGTATGGAAAAAAAGTGAACGAACATAGCGAATATGCAAATTTTGCCAACATATTCACAACATATCATGAATTCGAATATGGCCTCTGACGCTCATCATTACTGGCCATCCAAGGCTTGTTGGTGAACTGGAGGCCAGAGTATCAGGGACCATCTGTGACAGTAGAAAAGAGGGGACTTGTCTATCGTAAGAGAGTCAGTGGGCTGGAGAGCTGGCAACATTGTGATCCAGGGCATGTGAAGACACTGCATAATGGCTTGTGCAGCATTACCTATAGGGTACCCATTAGGTAAGAGTTGTCAGTTTGGGGACGGGTCAGTTCTAAAGTTTCTGCTGGACCAGTGGGAAGCATCAACCTGGAGGGAGCCAGGGTGAGTTTGGTGAAATTAGATCCAGGGAGGATACAATAGTATGAAATTGTGAGACATCAGACCGTAAAAAGTGTTTATGTAAGTCACATGGTCAAACAACATGTATGCTGTTCTTTTCAGCTGTGTTCCAGACCATGTAACCTGAATAAACACTTTACTTTCTCTTGTGGGGAGTACAGTTTGTCACACCTCTATGAAAACTGGATTGCTCTGTAGATCACTTTACCTTGCTGAAAGTGGAGGGTCAGTTTTAGAGTGTTAGGAGCATTGTTTGACACCATTTTAGGGGCAGATAGTGTTTTTTTATGTTTCTAATGTAAAGACACATTATATTAAAGGCAAACTGTCAATATGCTGCCTACCATGCCAGGCTCTGCCCCGCCGTTATCTTCTGGATAGGCAAATGAGCTGCTAACTGGCACGGCGGGGTTACAAGGCTCCTTCCGGCACTTCAAAGTCAGCGCCACTCATCCGCAGAGCCGCCCAGCTTATGAATATTCATTCCCTCCCTCCGGCTGTTCCTCCCCTCCCCACTCTGTACTGGACTCCACTGAGGAAGGAATGAATATTCATAAGCCGAGTGGCGCTGTGGACAAGCATCGCTAACGTCAGAGAGCCAGAAGGAGCCTTGTAACCCCGCCCATGCCAGTTAGCAGCTTATTTGCCTATCCAGAAGAATGAAGATAACGGGCGAACGGAGGGGCAGATCCAAGCATGGTAGGCATCATATTGATCAGCGTCCCCCGCACTACCAGCCTACTGGCTACTGGTACTCCTCTGTTTAGTGTGGGGGGAGTATATTGACGGTTTTCCTTTAAAAGGACAGTATGTTAGTGGCATATTCCTTTTCATTTATACATGTTTAATTAAATAACCTTAGAAGGGGCCAACTCCTTTATACTCTCAGCAAAGGCCTATTCTTAGGATAAACCATCAATGCTTAATTGGCAAAGTCTACCCTCTTTGCCATGTCCCCTTTATCATTTACACAGGCCTAGCAGCTCACCCATACACCAGGGCACACATACCATATGTGCTACCTGTGCAGCTGTTAAGGGCCTTGTAAATTGTTTACAACTGTTAATAAGATCACATACAGGGGATTGAGCTAGTGAGGTTTATAGCTCAAAACTATTAATGGATTTTTAGATACTTTAGATACAAGTTGGTGCTCTTATGATGTTATTGGAGTTATTATACAAGAGTTCTTTCCCTACTCCATATGAGAGTCTTATTTTATTTTTATTTTTTTATACTGCAGCATGTGCCACTCATTATAATTATTGTAGGGGGGGCCAAAAGTTTGGCCCACCACCAATCAAACATTATTGGATTTTCCTAAAGAGAGACCATCAATATTTATTGATGAAAAAAACTTTTAACTTCAGCTATGAGTCATGAAACTTTTTTTCATAGACACACAGACAGATAGATAGGAAGACTGTTCACATTCTTCTTCTTCATATAGCAATAACAAATTCCGTAGAAATATTCCAATATAGATAGAAAATGACAGTGAGCAGGATATAAACTACCAATGTCAGCAAAGAGCTTTAATCGTTTTCAGAAGCAATGGCTCAGAAATTTGTTTTGGTAATGTGCAGCTTCAGTAACCTGTAGAAAATAATGTCAGCATCCTCCTAGCTCACCCATCCCCTCTCACTCCTGGGTACCAGATGCCCTAAAAAATATAATTATCGATTGTCCAAGAGACTCATTATCCATCTTGCTTTATATAACATGCTCTAAGACATCTATTAACACCTTCCAGACACCAATTGAGCTTTTTACTGGCTATTAAAGAGTTAAAAGCTCCAAATTGCTGCATGATTTACTGTAGTGATTTTTTTTTTTACAGGATCCAGTGTGGTGGGATTTAGAGTAACAACTATTAAAATAAACACCATAATCATCGCTTGCTTCAGCTTAGAACCCCAGACTTACTGAAATGTTCTCTCTCTGGGGATTCTTTCTGAACAAATAGTGAAAGAGTTTTGTTTTGTTTTTGTTGGTTTTTTTTTCTTAAGAAAAACCTTATGATACTTTATTTTAAAAAAAATATAATGAGGGTTTTATTCAGAAAAATAAGGAACTAAGTGCTATGTAAGAAGGATACTTTGGAGTCTCCTGTGGCTTAATCAACAATGGGTTACATAAAAGCAGTGATCATGTTGTTATACTTATTATGCTGGCATTAAATTGGTTGATTTTGACTGAAGCAAAAATGTGTATTAAGACTAGTGCAGAACTGTGTGCCTTAAAAGACTGTAATGTAATAGTATTTTCTTTACCGTTATTGTACAATCTGAATTTTTTCTTTACATTTAAATTACATGTTCACATCAGAAAAATGTTTTTTGAAAAATTTTGTAGGTCTCAGTGATTTGCAACTACGGTATGTACAGGGAAGATTGCATTCAATTTAGGCATTCTTATGCCTTATAAAATGTCCTCCTAGGCTTAGAGCGCCAAAATGGTCTTCCTCATCACCACCTCATTTGCAAAGTTACAACACAGTGGAACTCAACATTACACGTGTTGGACTGCCTGTATCAGCAGCATAAAGCATTGACGGATAACCTAATGCAGCAGAAAGAGAACCTCTGCAGCCAGTGTGACTTTCAACTCAGGCATTGACAGCTTATCAGAGACACCTGTTGCATACTCAAGCATTTTAACCCCTTCCCGCAGAATGTCATATATAAACGCCGGGTTGTGCAGTGCGTTCGCGCATCCCGACGTTTATAAATGACATTCAGCTAACTGGCAGAAGTCCCGCTGTTTCCAGCAGGGGACAACTTCTGCTTCACCCCCAGGACCATCCATTGATGGTCCTGGTCAACGATCACTGTGATTGGTCCCTGTGGACCAATCACAGTGACCTGGGGTGAAAGTTCAGATCCCCCGCACTGCCCGCCCCTGGAAGTCGGGCAGAACGGGGCACGATGGCTGTGGGGGCTCGCGGCATAGGTGGGGGAACACGCGGGGACCGGCGGACTTACCCGAACCAGCGGCGGGACCGAGGAGCAGCGCGGGACCAGCCACGTGGACGAGCAGCGACGGGACCGGCAGGTAAGTATGTGGTCCTCAGAAGCAGCAGTGAAGATCTTCACTGCTGCTTCTAGGAGTCTGAAAACTACAACTCCCAGCATGCCTAGACAGCTTTTGGCTGTCTGGGCATGCTGGGAGTTGTAGTTTTGCAACATCTGGAGGGCCCCAGTTTGGAGACCATTGTATAATGGTCTCCAATCTGTGCTCTTCCAGCTGTTGCAAAACTGCAACTCCCAGCATGCACTGACTGTCCAGGCATGCTGGGAGTTTTAGTTCAGCAACATCTGGCCCTTCAGATGTTGCCAAACTACAAGTCCCAGCATGCCCTTCAGCTGTCTGGGCATGCTGGGAGTTGTAGTTTTGCAACAACTGGAGACACACTGGTTGGGAAATATTGTCTGTTTCTAACTCAGTGTTTCCTAACCTGTGTGCCTCCAGCTGGTGCAAAACTATAACTACCAGCATGCACTAACAGACCATGCATGCTGGGAGTTGTAGTTTTGCAACATCTGGAGGGCCCCAGTTTGGAGACCATTGTATAATGGTCTCCAATCTGTGCTCTTCCAGCTGTTGCAAAACTACAACTCCCAGTATGCACTGACTGTCCAGGCATGCTGGGAGTTTTAGTTCAGCAACATCTGGCCCTTCAGATGTTGCCGAACTACAGCTCCCAGCATGCCCTTCAGCTGTCTGGGTATGCTGGGAGTTGTAGTTTTGCAACAACTGGAGACACACTGGTTGGGAAACATTGTCTGTTTCTAACTCAGTGTTTCCTAACCTGTGTGCCTCCAGCTGTTGCAAAACTATAACTCCCAGCATGCACTAACAGACCATGCATGCTGGGAGTTGTGGTTTTGCAACAGCTGGTGCACCCCCCCCCCCCCCCCTGTGAATGTATGAGCGAGGGTTTTACAGTGGGTTTCTCGCTGCAAATTTGAGATGCAGCAAATTTTGCGCTGGGAAACTCGCTGTAATCCCCTGCCCATGTGACTGTACCCTAAAAACACTACACTACACTACACCAACACAAAATAAAATAAAAAGTAAAAAACACTACATATACACATACCCCTACACAGCCCCCCTCCCCCAATAAGAACGTCCGGTACACCACTGTTTCCAAAGCAGAGCCTCCAACTGTTGAAAAACAACAACTCCCAGTATTGCCGGACAGCCGTTGACTGTCCACGCATGCTGGGAGTTTTGAAACAGCTGGAGGCACCCTGTGTGGCAATCACTGGCGTAGAATACCCCTATATCCACCCCTATGCAAATCCCTAATTTAGGCCTCAAATGCACATGGCGCTCTCACTTTGGAGCCCTGTTGTATTTCAGGGCAACAGTTTAGGGCCACATATGGGGTATCGCCGTACTCGGGAGAAATTGTGTTACAAGGTTTGGGGGGCTTTTTCTTCTTTAACCCTTCATGAAAAGGAAATGTTGGGGTCTACACCAGAATGTTAGTGTAAAAAAATTCAATTTTTTACACTAACATGCTGATGTTGCCCTATACTTTACATTTTCACAAGAGGTAAAAGGGAAAACAGGCCCCCAAAATTTGTAACGCAATTTCTCCCGACTACGGAGATACCCCATATGTGGGCGCAAAGTGCTCTGGCGGCGCACAACAAGGCCCAGAAGGGAGAGTGCACCATGTACATTTGAGGTGATTTGCACAGGGGTGGCTGATTGTTACAGCGGTTTTGACAAACGCAAAAAAAACAAAACCTCACATGTGACCCCATTTCGGAAACGACACCCCTCACGGAATGTAATGAGGGGTGCAGTGAGAATTTACCCCCCACAGGTGTCTGACGGATCTTTGGAACAGTGGTCAAGGAAAATGAAAACTTGTACAGCCCACTGTTCCAAAGATCTGTCAGACACCAGTGGGGGGCAAATGCTCACTGTACCCCTTGTTACGTTCCTCAAGGGGTCTAGTTTCCAAAATGGTATGCCATGTGTTTTTTTTTTTGCTGTTCTGGCACCATGGGGCTTCCTAAATGTGACATGCCCCCCGAGCAAAATTTGCTCTCAAAAAGCCAAATATGACTCCTCTTCTGAGCATTGTAGTTCGCCCATAGTGCACTTCAGGTCAACTTATGGGGTACCTCCATACTCAGAAGAGATGATGTTACAAATTTTGGGGGGTATTTTCTGCTATTTACCCTTGCAAAAATGTGAAATTTGGGGGGAAACACACATTTTAGTGGAAAAAAAATTTTTTTTTTTACATATGCAAAAGTTGTGAAACACCTGTGGGGTATTAAGGCTCACTTTATTCCTTGTTACGTTCCTCAAGGGGTCTAGTTTCCAAAATGGTATGCCATGTGTTTTTTTTTTGCTGTTCTGGCACCATGGGGCTTCCTAAATGTGACATGCCCCCCGAGCAAAATTTGCTCTCAAAAAGCCAAATATGACTCCTCTTCTGAGCATTGTAGTTCGCCCATAGTGCACTTCAGGTCAACTTATGGGGTACCTCCATACTCAGAAGAGATGATGTTACAAATTTTGGGGGGTATTTTCTGCTATTTACCCTTGCAAAAAATGTGAAATTTGGGGGGAAACACACATTCTAGTGGAAAAAAATTTTTTTTTTTTTACATATGCAAAAGTTGTGAAACACCTGTAGGGTATTAAGGCTCACTTTATTCCTTGTTACGTTCCTCAAGGGGTCTAGTTTCCAAAATGGTATGCCATGTGTTTTTTTTTTTTGCTGTTCTTGCACCATAGGGGCTTCCTAAATGCGACATGCCCCCCGAGCAAAATTTGCTCTCAAAAAGCCAAATATGACTCCTTCTCTTCTGAACATTGTAGTTCGCCCGTAGTGTACTTCAGGTCAACTTATGGGGTACCTCCATACTCAGAAGTGAAGGAGTTACAAATATTGGGGGGTATTTCCTGCTATTAACCCTTGGAAAAATGTGAAATTTGGGGGGAAACGCACATTTTAGGGAAATTTTTTTTTTTTTTTTACATATGCAAAAGTTGTGAAACACCTGTGGGGTATTAAGGCTCACTTTATTCCTTGTTACGTTCCTCAAGGGGTCTAGTTTCCAAAATGGTATGCCATGTGAGGGTTTTTTTGCTGTTCTGGCACCATAGGGGCTTCTTAAATGCAACATGCCCCCAAAAAACCATTTCAGAAAAACGTACTCTCCAAAATCCCCTTGTCGCTCTTTCCCTTCTGAGCCCTCTACTGCGCCCGCCGAACACTTTACATAGACATATGAGGTATGTGCTTACTCAAGATAAATTGGGCTACAAATATAAATATACATTTTCTCCTTTTACCCCTTGTAAAAATAAAAAAATTGGGTCTACAAGAACATGCGAGTGTAAAAAATGAAGATTGTGAATTTTCTCCTTCACTTTGCTTCTATTCCTGTGAAACACCTAAAGGGTTAAAATGCTGACTGAATGTTATTTTGAATACTTTTGGGGGTGCAGTTTTTTATAATGGGGTCTTTTGTGGGGTATTTCTAATATGAAGACCCTTCAAATCCACTTCAAACCTGAACTGGTCCCTGAAAAATAGTGAGTTTGAAAATTTTGTGAAAAATTGGAAAATTGCTGCTGAACTTTGAAGCCCTCTGGTGTCTTCCAAAAGTAAAAACTCGTCACTTTTATGATGCAAACATAAAGTAGACATATTGTATATGTGAATAAAAATTTTTTTTATTTGTAATATACATTTTCCTTACAAGCAGAGAGATTCAAAGTTAGAAAAATGCAAAATTTTCAAATTTTTCATCAAATTTTAGGATTTTTCACAAGGAAAGGATGCAAGTTACCACAAAAATTTACCACCATGTTAAAGTAGAATATGTCACGAAAAAACATTCTCGGAATCAGAATGATAACTAAAAGCATTTCAGAGTTATTAATGTTTAAAGTGACAGTGGTCAGAATTGCAAAAAACGCTCTGGTCCTTAAGGCCAAAATGGTCTTGGTCCTGAAGGGGTTAAAGGCAAGAAGATTTGGCAGCAAGGAGTACATCAGTGAAATTAATGATGCTATGTGGCAGATATTCCTTCTTGAGCGAACATTTGCGGAGATGATTGAGTAAGGAATGGAGGAAGGTTGACATTTGGCTGGCAGCAGTATGAATGTTTAACTTAAAGGGGTACTCCGCTGCTCAGCGTTTGGAACTAACTGTTCCGAATGCTGGAGCCGGCACTGGGAGCTCGTGATGTCACAGCCCTGTCCCCTCATGACGTCATGCCCGCCCCTCAATGCAAATCTATGGAAGGGGTGGGGCTATGGCGTCACGAACTCCCAGCGCTGGCACCAGTGTTCGGAACAGTTTGTTCCAAACGCTGAGCAGCGGAGTACCCCTGTAAGAAGGATAGGATAGGAGGAACCTACACAAGGGGAAAGTGTTGATGTTGATGACCAACCTTGGCTGTATGAGACCGAAATAACCAGGCAATTGTGGAATTTATTTTACAGCTTACAATAAGAAGGCTACATTGGATTTTATAGGCACAAACAATGCATTCAGCTTGTCATTTTCTTTTAACAGCAAACACCTGCTGATTGGGGGTCCACTATCTGCTTCCTGCTGAGTCAGTGATCCAATTCCTCTGCCAGTGCTAATCTTGTAGTAGGAGCAGCAGCACCTTTACATTGGAGTACATGATGATGACATTTTTACATCCAGTATTCAAACCTAACATAATTTTTAACCAAAAAGATGTACACAGCCATCTTAACAACCAGGTTGATGCATACCTAAGCTGTGTCCTGTATCTGACACCTTATACTTCCTGGGTCACCAGATAAAACCATTTGCCAGAACTTGCCCAGTGCACCATAAGTGTTCTGTCTTGTCCACAATTCAGTGTAGCATTAGAGAGAGTGTTTAGCTCATTAGAGAGAGTTTTTAGCACCCTAAGCAACAAGATTGTCTGCCATCATTATCAAACTCCTCTCAGCATGAACTTCTAATGTCTGATCATGGGCTCCTTTCTCTCCCTCTGCATATCCCCCCTGATGCCTTACAGTATCCCCACCATGCCTAGCACCATTACCACTAGTGCTATGCTTGACCACAGCTTCCACCACCCCTACAACACATTCCAAAGGCTGACTTTCCTCACACAACTCCTCATGGCTATCCTTCTGCTTACGAGTAGGGGGAAACAAAGACATGGATGATCGAACAGACACCTGGCTCAATTAAATATCATTAGACTCCTCCTACCTCTAAGATTCCTGGGAATGAGCCATCCGGTCCACAAGAGCCTTATTATCCTCCAAAATCCCAGAACCTCTGGAAAATAATGACAACTTTTCCTTCCTGGTACTGATGCCTCTACTACCATGAGGCCCTGGGCGGCTTCTGCTGCAGCCTGTGCTAGGCCTTGGCACACTGGTGTTGCCCACAGAGCTGCTACTGCCACCAACATGTTTACAGGCAGAGGACATGGCAAGGGTACTCTACCCCTTTCTCTCACAACCATTCCTTAACCCCTTAAGGACCAGGTTTTTTTCGGTTTTTGCTCTTTCGTTTTTTCCTGCTTACCTTTAAAAAATCATAACTCTTAAAATTTTGCACCTAAAAATCTGTATTATGGCTTATTTTTTTGCGCCACCAATTCTACTTTGTAATGATATCAGTCATTTTACCCAAAAATCTACGGCGAAACAGGAAAAAAAATCATTGTGCGACAAAATTGAAAAAATACAGCCATTTTGTAACTTTTGGGGGCTTCCGTTTCTACGTAGTAAATTTTTCGGTAAAAATGACACCTTATCTTTATTCTCTAGGTCCATACGGTTAAAATGATACCCTACTTGTATAGGTTTGCTTTTGTATTACTTCAGAAAAAATCATAACTACATGCAGGAAAATGTATACGTTTAAAATTGTCCTCTTCTTACCCTTATAACTTTTTTATTTTTCCGTGTTCAGGGCGCTATGAGGGTTCATTTTTTGCGCCGTGATCTGAAGTTTTTGTCGGTACCATTTTTGCATTGATCTGACTTTTTGATCGCTTTTTATTCATCTTTTCATGATATAAAAAGTGACCAAAAATACGCTATTTTGGACTTTGGAATTTTTCCGCACGCGGCGATACCACATATGTTTATTTTTGTTTTCATTTACACTGTTTTTTTTTTATTATCGGAAATGCCGGGTGATTCAAACTTTTATTAGGGGAAGGGATAATTCAAAGGGTTAATGATTTTTTTTTACACTTTTCTTTTGCAATATTATAACCCCCATAGTGGGCTATAACATTGCATTTACTGATCTTTAACAGTGTTCAATGCATCTTCATAGGGATGCATTGATCAGGGTTTTCGGCGATTGAGTGCTCAAGCCTGGATCTCAGGCTTGAACCATTCAATTGGCGATCGGACTGCTGGAAGGAAGGTAAGAGACCTTCCTCCTGTAGTACAGCTGTTCGGGATGCCGCGATTTCACCACGGCGATCCTGAGCTAATCGGAACTTTTTACTTTCACTTTTAGCCGCGTGCCTCAGCTTTGAGCAAGCGGCTAAAGGGTTAATAGCGCGCGTCACCGCGATCAGTGCCGCGCGCTATTAGAGGCGGGTCCCGGCTTTTCTATGACGCCAGGCCCGCCGCGATATGATGCGGGGTCACTGTGGGACCCCGCGTTATATCACGGGAGCAGGACCAAGGACGTACTCATACGTCCTTAAGGGGTTAAGGAGACTTTTTTTTTTATAAAAAAAAAAGTTATGGAGGTTATTGTTAAGTTTTGGAATAAAGGGCATTCTCCATGTAAGGTCAAGTGAGGGATAAACTGTAGTCAACTTTTACTCTCAACACTTTTGATGCGGATTTCTGATAAACACAGTTAGAAATGCTACCTATTTGATTAAACCCAGAAAATACAGGCAACATGGCCTTAGATGTATATTGTGTGCTCACACTTCATTCTTTCATTGCAAATGTATGTTAAAAACAGGTAGAAATACTATGGGGGAGATTTATCAAAACCTGTCCAGAGGAAAAGTTGCTGAGTTGCCCATAGCAAAAAATCTGATTGCTTCTTTTATTTTTGAAAAGGCCTCTGAAAAATGAATAATCGATCTGACTGGTTGCTATGGGCAATTCAGCAACTTTTCCTCTGGACAGGTTTTGGTAAATCTCCCCTTATATGTTTGAAAAATACAGGTAACTTGGCCCAAAAATGTGTATTCCACATTCACTCTAACACTTTGAATGCATATTTATGATAAACACAAGTGGAAATACTATTAGGAAGATTTATGAAAACCTGCACAAAGGTAACGTGGTACAGATGTTAATAGCAATCAGATTGATTCTTGCATTTTTCAAAAGACCTCAGAAAAATGAAAGAAGCAATCTGGTTGTTATGGACAACTGCACCTCTCTTCCTCTGCACATGTTCTGATAAATCTCCCCCTAAATGCCTGTTTAAACCCATAAAATACAGGCAACCTGCACTAAAATGTGTATTCCACATTCAAGGTCAATGCTTTCAATGAAAATTTATGTTAAATCCAGGAAGAAACACAATGGCCCTGATTTTCTAAGAGTGTAATGTAGTTTTCTTTGTGGATTTTAATTCCCTTAATTTTTTTCCTTGGTATTTACTAAGGTTTCCCTACATTTTGCACTTTCCCTACATTTTGCTTTTTTTATACATGCTCTCATCTGTTGGGTTTTCCTAAGCATCAGCTTCATTTCCAGCTTAAATGCACTACATTTTCTGTGAAAACCTTAGAATATATGTTGGGTTTTTGTGAAAATGTCAGGGGCACGCCCCTTTTTGGCAAACATGCCAACTTTGGCCTGAAGCCATACCCCTTTTTATGGTTTTCTCAGTAAAATGGAGAGTTAGTCTGTTTTTTTCAAATCTTGCACAAATTCTGGTGCACATTCATTCTAGCGCAGACAAAATTTATGGCGCAAAACCTGACAGGACATGTCGGGTTTATAATAGTAAATCAGGGTTAATACGTCAAATTAAACCCATAAAATACAGGCAACTCAGCCACAAATGTATATTCCACATTCAGTAAAAACACTTTTAATGCGTATTTCTGTTAAATCCAGGCAGAAATTCTGATAAAAGCTTTTCTTAGCTTGTTTTCTCTTGGATTTCTGAAGGCTTTATGTGATTAGTAGATTCGGATCAAATCGTTTTTTTTTTTATTAGGCGAATCGGCCGAATCAAATTTTTCTAAAATTCGCCCATCTCTATATGTGACCGATAATGCACAATACCAAGCCTGAAACTAGTGCAAATGTAACAATAGTTTTAGGTGAGGCCAACTTTCTAGAAGTACACTAATATAATTATATTCTATAGAGAAAACATAACTTTGAGATGTACATAAATACTGCAGACCAGATCTCAACAACCTGAAATATAATAATTTCTCAACCGCCTTCATTGGTTTTATCTTTGCTGTTCTGTGTGCCACAAAGTCCTGTCTATGTCCAGCACAGTAAATAATTCATATCCCACTGCTGATACTTTAATATTTTATCTGTTGGTTCCTTTTCTATCATTGTACAGTATTAGCATTAGCCTGCTCTAACTTTTGGAGGATTGCTAACAAGGAAATATGTGACCTGCTACATGGTTTCACAATGACTGATTTTATTGTTTACTCCCTGTGCTGTAAATTATTTTTAAAATAATATTTTTAGAAAAAAAACAATATATTTTAATTGTTTTACGTGTATGTGGTATGCTATTGTAATGGATTGCATGCTTTATGTTCTTTTAGTGCTGAAAGCCTTGCTTCATATACTTGTGGTGATGTAGGGGTGTATATTGGAATGTTGTGCCGGGTCTGCTGCTGCTTTTAGTTCTCCTCTCATTACTAGAGATGGCACAGTTATGTAGGCTTGAGTGATAGTTTAGACCCAAATTTGTTTACTAGACAAGATGGTTGGGTGCAGGAATAGCAGACACAGAGAGACAAAGAGGAGGTGCAATGGGTCTTTACTTTGGAGACTTACATAAACTTCCAAAACAATACCATACAGTCATTAACTTCCAATATTGGTGGCTTTGAAAGTATCATCTATGTATAAGAGAAGTGCTGCTGTTACAGTGTGTCACTAGTTCTTAAATGCAACTTTGCTGGGTGTTTCTTTCCATGGAGTGGTGTGTTAGTGTTCCTGGTTGGCTCACAAGGAATGTATACACAAAAAAGTCCTCCCTTACTTTACATGGTCTTGTAATGTAGATTACGAGGTGCAGTTTTGCAGCTACTTGTCCTTAAACTGGTGGCAGAAAGTTAAAAAGATTTGTATATTACTTCTATTTAAAAATCTTAATCCTTCCAGCACTTATCAGCTGCTGTGTACTACAGAGGAAGTTGTATAGTTCTTTTCAATCTGACCACAGTGCTCTCTGCTGACACCTCTATCCATGTCAGGAACTGTCTAGAGCAGGAATGGTTTGTTATGGGGATTTGTTCCTACTCTGGACAGTTACTGACAAAGACAGAGGTGTCACCAGAGAGCTCTGTGGTCAGACAGAAAATATATTTAAAAAAAAAAGGACTTTCTATGTAGTATACAGCAGCTGATAAGTACTGGAAGGATTAATATTTTTAAATAGAAATAATTTACTAATCTGTTTAAGTTTTTGGCACCAGTTGATAAAATTAAAATTGTTTTCTACTGGAGTACCCTTTTAAGCCTTGTCTGGAAACCTACAAATAGGATATTTTCTGTGGAGTCAACTGCCAAAATACAAACCCTCACACAGCTTGACTGAAAGAAAAATAAAAAAGTTGTGTTTCCTCAGAAGGTGGGAATAAAAAAATGATGCTTTGGACAGAGGCCAAAATAGTATATTTAATAGTATAATATTAGTAAGTTATGCATCTTGGAGCCATAGTTACAGTAAATTCATAGATTAAATTAAAGGGGTACTCCACCCCTAGATGTCTGATCGCAAGGGTCCTGCCGCTGAGGATCCCCGCACTATAGCATGCGACACCCATCTGTTTCTTGTCCGGAAGCGCTGGAGGGTCTGGGTCGCGACCACGGGAACGGAAGTCCATGATGTCATCACTCCGCCCCCGTGTTACGTC
Organism: Hyla sarda; assembly: GCF_029499605.1. NCBI lineage: Eukaryota > Metazoa > Chordata > Amphibia > Anura > Hylidae > Hyla > Hyla sarda. The sequence continues at coordinate 329,650,629 of NC_079190.1, forward strand.
ACGCCCAGTCCCCTCACTGCAAGTCTATACTTGATGGTATAGGTGGCACATGGTGTTTTTAGCACACCTTTCCTTTTGTTTGATTTAAAAAAAAATGTGGGTCCATATATTTTATCCTAAGAAAAATATTAAAAGCTAAGTTTTATGAAATGCACTGACTTGTGCACACCAACACAAAAGAGACCGTTTTCTTCTGCCTACCTGCCTCAGCTACTATTTTGATCCTGCCACCAACCTGATTCCACATATCTGAGGCAAAGTGCTTCTTCTTTCACCCACCTTCGTCACCTGGTACTGGTATTGTCACCACCCGCTCCTCTCTGTCACCAGGTCACTTTCAGGACTCCTGATGCTGCTGATGCCACTTTCATGCTGTGTCATTCTGCCACCATATGTTCTCCTCTTGCTGATGCCACCTCCAGGCTGTGTCATTCTGCCACTATATGTTCTCCTCATGCTGATGCCACCTCTAGGCTGTGTCATTCTGCCACCATATGTTCTTCTCATGCTGATGCTACCTTCAGGCTGAGTCATTCTGCCACCATATGTTCTACTCATGCTGATGCCACCTCCATGCTGTGTCATTCTGCCACGATATGTTCTCCTCTTGCATATGCCACCTCCATGCTGTGTATTTCTGCCACCATATGTTCTCGTCATGCTGATGCCAGCTCCAGGCTGTGTCATTCTGCCACCATATGTTCTCCTCATGCTGATGCCACCACCAGGCTGTGTCATTCTGCCACCATGTGTTCTTCTCATGCTGATGCCACCTCCATGCTGTGTCATTCAGCGACCATATGTTCTCCTCATGCTGATGCCACCTCCATGCTGTGTCATTCTGCCACCATATGTTCTCCTCATGTTGATGTCACCTCCAGGCTGTGTCATTCTGCCACCATATGTGCTCCTCTTGCTGATGCCACCTCCAGGCTGTGTCATTCTGCCACTATATGATCTCCTCATGCTGCTGCCACCTCCAGGCTGTGCCATGTGGTCTTTTCATGCTGCTGGCACATGAAATAAAACTTTTTATGTTAATCTATTTAAAATATTCAATTCAAATTCAAAAAAATATATTGAATCTTTTGAAAATGTGAGGCCCTATGGTCTCGTCAGGCTGCTGCCACCTCCAAGCTGGGTCATTCTGCCACTATATGATCTCCTCAGGCTGCTGCCACCTCTAGGTTGTGTCATTGTGCCACCATATGGTCTACTTATGCTGCTGGCACATTGAATAAAACTTTTTATGTTAATCTATTTAAAATCTTCAATTAAAATTTTAAAAAATATCTTTAATCTTATCAATTGTGAGGCCCTATGGTCTTGTAAGGCTGATGCCACCTCCAGGCTGTGTCATTCTGCCACATTATGGTCTCCTCATGCTGCCGACAACTCCAGGCTGTTTCATTCTGCCACATTATGGTCTCCTCATGCTGCTGTAACCTCAAGGCTGTTTCATTGTGCCGCTATGTGGTCTCCTCATGCTGCTGGCACATTAAATAAAACTTTTTATGTCAAGCTATTTAAAATCTTCAATTTCAATTTTAAAAACTATCTTTAATCTTTTCAAATGTGAGGTCCTATGGTCTCGTCAGGCTGCTGCCACCTCCAGGCTGGGTCATTCTGCCACCATATGGTCTCCTCATGCTGTTGGCACATTAAATTAAACTTTTAAAATCTTTAATTTAAATAAAAAAATTAATCAATTGTGATGTTCTCGTTGGGCTGCTGCCCCCTCAAGGCTCTGTCATTGTGCCACCATGTGATCTCCTTGTTATATTGGGTTTTGTGGTCATGCAGTTGTAGTTCAAGGTAAACGCTTTGGGCACCCGGGACATTAAGCTCTAACAAAATCTTCAATATAAATTTAAAAAAATCTTTTCAATCTTTTCAATTGTGAGGCCCTATGGTCGTTGTAACATATTACTGGAATTACAAGAATCCAATGAAACAGGTTGGAGCGATAATAATGAACCATAACTGATTAAACGAAACATTCACAGTTTCACAGTCGGGGGCGCTGAGAGGCAGGGGTTGGAACAGATGGTAGTTTGCCTTGTGGCGGACCATCAGCTCGATGCTCACAGAAAGGGACCTCAAAAAAGGATTTTAAAAAATGAGATTAACCCCTTAAGGACTGAGCGATTTCACGTTTTAGCACTTTCGTTTTTTCCTCCTTGCCTTTAAAAGATCATAACCCTTTAAACTTTACACCTAAAAATCTGTATTATTGCTTATTTTTTGCGCCACCAATTTTACTTTACAGTGACATTATTTATTTTACCGAAAAATCCACGTCGAAACGGAAAAAAAAATTCATTGTGCGACAAACTTGAAGAAAAAAATGCCATTTTGTAAATTTTGGGGGCTTCTGTTTCTACGCAGTACATTTTTCGGTAAAAGTGACACCTTATCTTTATTCTGTAGGTCCATACGGGTAAAATGATCCCCTACTTGTATAGGTTTGATTGTGCATTACTTCAGAAAAAAATCATAAATACATGCAGGAAAATTTATACTTTTAAAATTGTCATTTTATGAGCTCTATAACTTTTTTATTTTTATGCATTCAGGGGGCTATGAGGGCTCATTTTTGGTGCTGTGATCTGAAGTTTTTTAGCAGTACATTTTTGTTCTGATCAGACTTTTTGATCACTTTTTATTCACTTTTTTGTGGAATAAAAAGTGATCAAAAATGTGCTATTTTGGATTTTTGAATTTTCTTTGCGCGTACGCCATTGAACTAGCGGTGTAAAAAGTGATATATTTTTATAATTCGGACATATCCGCATGCGGCCATATCACATATGTGTATTTTTATTTTTATTTACACTGTTTTATTTTGTTACTAGGAAATGCCGGGTGATTCAAACTTTTAATTCAGAAGGGAATACCTGAAAGGGTTAACTTTTTTTTTACACTTTTTTTGCAAGCTGATAGGTACCATAGAGACCTATCAGCTTACAATGGCTGATTTCATTCACAGACTGCTGCCTTGCCATTGCATGGCAACAATCAGTGAAATCAGTGATTGATTGCTCCAGCCTGTAACTCAGGCTGGGAGTAATCAATCAGAGCCCAGACGCCGCCAAAGAAGGTAAGAGACCTTCTTCACTCCTGGTAGCTGATCGGGGCCTCGCGATTTTATCGCGATGACCCCGGTCAGCCCGACTGAGCAGCTGGGAAGCATTTAGTTACACTTTCGATGCGGCGCTCAGCTTTGAGCGCCGCATCGGAAGGGTTAATAGCGCGTGGCCGAACGATCGCGGCCGCGCGCTATTAGCCGCGAGTCCTGGCTGTGAATAGGCACTGGGACCATCCCGCTATGACGTGGGGTCCCGCAGGGACCCCGCGTTATAGACAGGGACCGGCCTTAGGACGTACTCATACGTCCTAAGTCCTTAAGGGGTTAAATTGAATAAAAATGTAATTAACAAATCTCTTCAATCACTTCAATTGTGATTCTATATGGTCTCCCAACCCTGCCACCACATCCAAACACTCTGCGTCAGTGATTCTAATAGCAACACCTGTAATCTGTATGTCATACTGAATAGCAGTATTATTTCACTGACCCAGCACACTTCCTATGCGTGTTACGGCAAGGCAAAGTGTTCTACATCCCTATTGTAGCCTGGAAATAGCCATTTTTAATAGCGATTTGCCACGAATAAATTCAAATTGAACCAAATTTTTCTGGAAAATTCCTATTTGTAAAAAATTCTCTCATCTCTAGTAGCTGTGGCTTTTTTAGCATTTGTGTGTAAAATCTACAAAGAAAAATATATTTTCCTGCCATTGAAAAAGAAAAAAAAAAAGAAAAAACTATGCAGCAGAATCATTAAAGAAGAACTACAGCTTATTTTGTTATTGTTTTTTGCCCATATCACGAACACTCACAATCACTAGCCCTATAGCGCCATTTCTTTTATTCCAGCAAAGCTGCCTTCATGTGTTTCATTACTGTAACTGGATTATGTGATCACTGTCTGACCCACAGAAAATCAAAATGCTTAAAGGGTACCTCTCATCAAAAAAACTTTTGATATATTATAGATTAATGTATGCAGAATAACTTTACAATTGCATGTTATTAAAAAATATGCTTCTTTCTATTTAATTTTCCACTTTGAAGAAATGACCACTAGGGGTCTCCCTACCAGTCCTGGCAGCAAGCATTTCAGACTCATGCTGGAGTCCTAAACACTACGAGCTGCCAGTCTGCTTTGTTCACAAAGGAGAACACTCAGAGCTGCCAGCCTGCTTTGTTCACAGCCTGTTTGGCTGTGAACAAAGCAGGCTGGCAGCTCTGAGTGTTTAGGACTCCAGCATGAATCAGAAATGCTTGCTGACAGGACTGATCGGGAAAAATACAATAGAAAGAAGCATATTTTTCATTAACATAGTCATCACCATATGTACACACCCAACCTACATTCATTGGGGAATTGCAATTTAGGAGGGTGTATCTAACTAATTAAAAAGTCTGGTAAACCAGATCTTGGGGACAGTACTGTAGACTGTAGGCTAGACTGTGCTGTAGAGAACACAAAGACACAGGAAAGAGGTCCAACCAGGTGGAAAAGCCATGTGAGATTCTAGCAGATGGACTGATCATACGGTACCAGACCAATGGCTATCCATAACGATGAGATCGACAGTTCAATTTTCCTAGGACCAGAAGCGAGGTTCTTACATAGACTTGGTAAGAGACACAATAATGGCATTCCATTTAATTAAGACTAATTGGGATAATGTGGATGGAATTATACCATTTAGATTGGCGAATATATTTATTAAATAAAATAATTAATTATCTCCATATTGAGATTACAGTTTTAGGATATTGTGAAAGTTCATTCTACCTGCAGAAGAATCAAGACTCATAATCTATCAAAGCATTAAATAATTGCTTATCCATATTGATAGAATTCCTACTCACACCCATCCTACATTCATTGGGGAATTGCAATTTAGAAGGGTGTGTCTAACTAATGAAAAAGTCTGGTAAACCAGATCTTGGGGACAGTGCTGTAGACTGTAGGCTAGACTGTGCTGTAGAGAACACAAAGACACAGGAAAGAGGTCCAACCAGGTGGAAAAGCCATGTGAGATTCTAGCAGATGGACTGATCATACGGTACCAGACCAATGGCTATCCATAACGATGAGATGGACAGTTCAATTTTCCTAGGACCAGAAGCGAGGTTTTTACATAGACTTGGTAAGAGACACAATAATGGCATTCCATTTAATTAAGACTAATTGGGATAATGTGGATGGAATTATACCATTTAGATTGGCAAATAGATTTATTAAATAAAATAATTAATTATCTCCATATTGAGATTACAGTTTTAGGATATTGTGAAAGTTCATTCTACCTGCAGAAGAATCAAGACTCATAATCTATCAAAGCATTAAATAATTGCTTATCCATATTGATAGAATTCCTACTCACAAAACTAAGTATTATAAGTAAATTTCCCACACAGGAAACTTGCTTCAAGTTCTTCCTCCTAAAATATAGTATAGCGAGATCATAAAACTCTGCAATTTGTCTTAATAGTCTTACCAAGATCATGTATAGAAAATAGTCCAGAGTGGGGCGGAAGTATATAAAATGTTTACTATATTTATATCCTTAGATGGATTTGCTCATTCTCGGAGTTATGTGATTTGTAGTTTGTTAGAAGGGGGTGGGGAGTGTATTTAGCATTCCATATTGATATGTCTATAATTAGATATTGCCCATCTTAATATCATGAGGTTCCTCTGGATAGAGTGATATGTAACCTTTTTATTGCATGATATCCTAACCTAGTAGCTTTTGTTTTATTCTAACAAGTTACTTACTACTCACATGTATTGTTCTACTATATGTAGTAAATTAACAAATTTGTAATGTTTACTAATATATCTAGTTGATATTCATTTGCATATATCATTGTGTTAATTACTCATTTATGTTTATAATCTTATAACCAATAAATCTGCATACTTTTATAATACTTGTGTATTATTGTATATTGCAAAACTACATCCTTAAGTGTTAATGTCATCCCGTCATAAAAAGAACTTGTTGATATCTGAGGAAATAGTCATACTCAATTTTGTTTAATTTTTCATAATTAATATTTTTATGACCATAATACATAATTGAGTAATTACCGCACGACCTGGACCGTGCTGCCTGGTTTTTCCAACCTTATCCTTGTGGGGGAGGAAAAGCAACAAAGGAGGAAGCTTTAGTCCTCATATCCCATCCCTAAATCCTGACCCCATATCCCCTCCTCATATCCTGACCCCAAATCCCCTCCTCATATTCCGACCTCATATCCTGTCCTCATATTTTGTTCTTATATCTCAACCCCATATACCGTCGCCCATATCCCGTCCTCATTTCCCGTCCCCATATCCCGGCCTCATATCCCGTCCCCATAGCTAATACTCATTTCTAATCCTCATATTCCATCCTCATATGCCAACCTCATATCTCATCCTCCTATCCCATCCCCAAGTATTATCAAAATATCTCCAGCCGTTTGGAAGTTATGCAGTAACATAAACCCCGACCCTGACAAATGGGGGTAAGTTAGGGTTAAATTACCTATCCTATGTTTGTTGTTGACATATAAGTAACATGTGTTTCATGTTAATATCTTTAGCCATTTAGACATGATGCTGGAACATATACACACACACACACATACACACATTGAGGGAGATTTATCAAAACTTGTGCAGAGAGGAAAAGTTGCCCCGTTGTCCATAGCAACCAATCAGCTCGCTTCTTTCATTTTTAACAAGGTCTCTGCAAAATGAAAGAAGCCATCTGATTGGTTGCAATGGGCAACTCAGCAACTTTTCCTTTGCACAGATTTTGATAAATCTCCCCCATTGAGTTATATATATATATATATATATATATATATATATATATATATATAGCCTCAAAAATACTAAGGGAAGCTGGGATCAATAAAACATTATGATTATAATACACTATAATTTATCATTATTTTCTGTGGTAGACATGTTTCACAGTCATTAATTTTCTACGGTAAAAACGCTGATGTGCGTCAAATTTATGAAATGGCGCAGAGCATATGATAAATTTGAGCAATAGACAGCTAGGCAAAAATTACCTCAGCACAGTCTCTTTTACAATAAAAGAAAAAGTGGCTGTGTAAAGTGCTGCGTGTTGCTGTATTGCATTGCTGACCCTCTACTATTTTTTTTGCGCCATGATCTGTGGTTTTTAGAAGTATTGTTCATTTTGGACATTAATATATTTTTTTACATTTATGCAGGTTACCACATGGCACTATTAGCATTTTATTGTAATAGTTCAGACATTTCCACATATGGCAATACCACATTTTTTTATTTTTTTATGTTGCAGTTGTGTACCATATAGAGAGAAACATGTTAGGGCAGTAAGCTCCAACCTATCATATTCCATCTGTGACACATGGTCACAGGCTTGTCGGCATGCTGCCCTGCCCCTAAACCTCACTGAACTCACAGGGCTGCCGCCGGCTAGTGCAGAATACGCAGCATATTTCCTGCTGAACAGCACATTTTGCGCAGTGTGAAATATGCTGCTGTAGTCTAAAAAGCAAAGTTTGTTTGTTTAATTTTTTTTCCTGGCAGTTGGGGGAAGGGTAGGGGTGTAAAACGTTTTGCGAAACATAATTTGGTTTTGTTCTGGTAAAAGAATTTAAATTACGTTTAAAAAATAAAACATACTAGCCAATGCTACACTATATAAGCAATAAGAAAAATTTCCCGGAGTGCTTCATATGGAAAATTCGAATTCTGGTTAGCTATGGAACAGTTTGAAGCAAAGAGGGTGATTTATCTGATTTATCTAGATAGATATAGTTTTCAAGAGTTACCCAATCACTTCCTTCTACTCTAGCAGATGGCTCTAGAAGAGGAACCAGCACACTACACTGTAAGGGCTCGTTCACACTGCGGACATCAAGCCAGAGGAATTCTGCCTGCAGCAGGTGCCGCTGAAATGCACGGTTTCATAGATTGCAATGCAGTCCAGTGGAATTCTGCCCAAAGAATGAATATGTTCATTCGGTTGACAGACGTCCATTACATCGGCTGAATTTCACTACAGAAATTTTACAATATGGACAGAGCAGCAGAACCCCATCCTAAAACAAGGGAACTCTGCTGCAGGGAGAATTTTGCAGCATAGTTATACACATAAAATGTCCTCTTATGTGCATGTCTGCTGTATGCGTTCTGATAAAAAGTTGTCAATACATACAATTGGTTCTCTTCGATCAGCACATCTGTTGTACTCAGACCATATGAGTTTTTAAGGTTGAATATGCGTTTTATTTTCCTATTTACTCGGTTACATAAGGACATAATCTTTTGACATTCAGCTGCTACAAATGTCAAGTAGCGTTGTCTACCTACATGATGTTGTTATTAACAGTGCATACATTACTGGTGACAGTTCTTATTCTTTGTGCAATAATGCACAGAAGCTCTTTCTTCATCTTTTATAGTTAAACATATATCTTAGCATCTGTTCTCATTTTATAAATAACAAGTTTGATGGCATTTTCATTTTCGGTCAAAATGGGATTTTTATGTGATAAGAAAAGTTTTAAAGCAACACCTCTAGAATGTTTCACCTTTATAAACTATTGGAAGATTAAGACCGAGTTTATACACCGGAAATATAGGCACCATATTTTCCCTGTTTAGAGATGAAAATTCACACATGAAATATAATGTGTTGTCGATTTTTTTACTGTATGGACCCAGTCTAAGGGTTTAGCCACATGTAACAGAAATGCTGCAGATTACCCACAGAAGAAAGCTGCATTATTTTCACATCAAAACCTGCAATGGAAAATGTACACCAAATTGTTCAGATTTCAAAGCAGGTTGGTTGTAGATTTGTCAGTGCAGATTTTGTTGCAGAACAACCAACTAAAAGTACATTAGAAAGTCGTCCTTTGACAAAGAAAAAAGTTTAAACGATTATAAGATTATCATTTTAGTGTTTTTAGTGTTTTTAAATGGAATATCCAGAATGGCGGTTGTTTTGCATATTAGGATATACCGTATGATCTACTTTATTGAAATTGTAGTCTAGCATAAGACACCTGAAACACTGTCCCGAGAACAAGCGAACTGTAAAAAAAAAAAAAAATCCTTATATTGTATATTCTAACATGTAGACTTGTCATACTCTGTTACAGGGGCTGTAAAGTTAGTGTAATTCATAATATAGTGTCTGTACCTGTGTTTCATTTTGGTCTTGCAATTTTTCTGTCATTTTTGCCCCAATGTTTATACAAAATTACTGTTGTCTCAGGTTTTGCTAGGTTGCACTGTGGCCCGAGACATTACATCTCTAGTAAGGTGTATAGAGGGAGCCTGTCTTTGCTTCCATGGGTGGAGCAACTACTGGGTGGGAGGGAGATAATTCTGCAAGAGTTGCAGTTTTTTAACAGCTCGAGGCACCCTGTCAGAAAACACTGGTTTATTGCATGGAAAAGATCACAGGTGTGTTTTAAAAGGTGGGATAACTGAGGTGTGGGAGGGAGAAAAGTGACCTCACACTTACAAATAAGGAATCAGGAGACTTATAGTTTGAGAGAACGAACTCCAACAGGAAATAGCCAGTTCACAAAAAGATTGCCTCAGCTTTATGGTAGTCTCACAAAATAGCCATTTAGCCCGAAGACAAGCACAGTTCCTTCCTAAGCATGTCCATTACTGTCTGGCAGTTAAGTACTTAAATCAACTTATAGTGGATAACCCCTTTAAATTGACTGTGGGATCTTATACAATGTGGACATGACACTGCAACAAGTATAGTGAGTAGGAAGGCACTTTAAGTAAACTACATGAACTCCCAATCCAAAAGACTTGTGATCAGAAGACCTCAAAACGTATCATTCTGTATCTGAAATTAGTCAGGCTAAGGGCCACACACTAACACACTGCGGTATGAAGATACAGGGCTTCCAGTGAACAAGTTGAAAAGTTCTAAAACTTTAGCTTCTGTATTATTTCTGGATCTCCATGTCCTGCACACCTGTGCCACACATGGATAGAATTACTGTGCTGTTCTTATTTACAGTATCAGTTTAATCAGGCTCTTTGCATTCCAACTGGTACAACTGATCTTTCTTCTACAAGAGTGTGCATGTCATTGGTGTTGATGCAATAGTCATCTTTGAATAAAGCGGCATTCCCTTGTTTAGTTTGTTTTCAATACTTTTCTTTATCAACAAAATGCTTACTAGAAAGCAAGGGTGTATACTATGACACCCTTTACTTGTAGCTTTCTGGCTTGTGTTGGTGAGACTTAGCCGTGAAGTTAACTATTGCCTATTCTATGTGAAGTCAATGGCCATTAGCTACGATAAATTATATTGTTTTTCTCTGCTCACAGTTTCAGAAGAATATTTTATTATTAGATACAATATATGATGGGTTGCTCCAATGTATTTACCAGAGCTTTTCAAACAGTGTGTCATGACACATTAGTGTGTCGGCAGCAGTCTGTATTTGTGTCACAGGAACGTTCCATTTGGCCAGAGCAGCAGCCGCTGGTAACTGTTGTTAAGTGACCACAGCCCATGCTGCTTCATCCTAAATGGAAGCCGGGGACATGGCCACATGATTCCAATGATACTAAACTTGGATCATTTATGTTTTGTTTTACAGTAAAATACCTTCAATACCTATGGAAATATGTTGGAATTTATGTTTTGCACCATGAGCTGAAGTTTTCAAGTGTACCACCTTTAATTGCACATTTTCTGGGATGAAAGGTGACAGTAAATCTGCAATTTAGGCTATTGGAATTTTATTTTATGCCTTTGAACTTGCAGGATAAGGAATTTAATAGTTTAATAGTTTTAACAATTACACTGTTGTATTACATTGATCCATGTAAACAGTGCTCTATTGCTAAATCAGTAGAAGATGTCACGGCCAAATTAAGTCCTTGGGCTTCCCCAGCAACCGACCGGGTGTGGAGCAATGGGACCCTACAGTGCGAAATTTAAACAGTTAAATGACATACATTTGAGTGATCACTGATGTTTGTCATTACTGGCAGATGACTCCCAAGCCCATCCCATGACGTACATGTACATCATACTCTAATCCAGGGCTTTTCAATTCAACCTTACTAGCTATTCCATAGGCATTCCAGGTGCCCCACCAGCAAACAAGTTCTACCATGCAGCACCAACATTACTCCCACCCAGCATTGCCAACAAAATACCACTATCAATACTAATTCTAAAGTGTTGTACAACACTTCTCCCTGACAGTGGCAAAGCCTACAGTGCAGGACTAGATAACTCCCCATAGCACCCAACAAACACAACAAGTCGGAAGATGCCCTTTCAATAGCCCCACATACCACAATGCAGCACAAAATACTCCACCCAATGAATTCCAAATGCCACAGTGCAGGTCAACATAACTCTGGGGAAAAGGGTAAAGAGATGATCTCTTCTCCAGAACAAAGACATCTGTCTCTCTAGTGCCACTTATTGGAAGTAGATTTTCTCCAAGTATGTCTCTCTCATTACAGAGCCTTGAAACATAACTACAAATGTAAGCCAAGTCAGAATCTATTCCCCCCAAAAAAACCTGAAACAGTTGTCTACCAATCACTCTTTCTTTTGGAGGAGATTTTGGCTTGGCTTTAATCCCTAGTCATGTTTTAAGATTTTTTAATGGTTCATTGTAGTGTTGAGCGGCATAGGCCATATTCGAATTCGCGAATATTCGCGAATATATGGACGAATATTCGTCATATATTCGCGAATATTCGCATATTCGTTATATCCTCGTTTTATTTTCGCATATGCGAATTTCCGCACGTCAGTCTCACACAGTAGTATTACAGCCTTCTTTACACCACACAAGCTGGAAGCAGAGAGGGATGATCACTGTGATGTGTACTGTGAAGAAAAAAAAAAAAAAAAAAACGAATATTCGTAATTACGAATATATAGCGCTATATTCGCGAAATTCGCGAATTCGCGAATATGCGATATTCGCGAATAATATTCGAATTGCGAATATTCGCGAGCAACACTAGTTCATTGTTGGAAAGCTACATCCAAAAGGGAAAGGGCAGTGTATCTTCCTTCTGGCTGATACACTGCTTAGTTATCTTTGTAAGACTCATAGAATTGAATGTAGCAGGGCATATGTCTGACCACAGCTCAATTTAAACAGGAATGATGGGACCCCTGTTTTTGTGATCAGTGGAGGTCCAGATTATGGGGCCCCCAGCTAACCGATCTGTGGAAAGGTGATAAGTGTTGTATAAGATAAAATGCCTTTAAAGGGGTATTCCAAGAGTTTTTTTTATATGACTATGCTACAGGGGCTGTAAAGTTAGTGTAGTTCATAATACAGTGTCTGTACCTGTGTGTGACGGTTTTCTCACAATTCTTCTGTTTGATTTTTACCCCAATATTTATTTTTAACAGCATACTAAATTACTGTTGTCTCAGATTTTTCCCAGCTTGCAATGCGGCCGAGACCTGACTCACTAGTCAGCTGATGACAGGGAGCCTGTCTGCTTCAATGGGTGGAGCGATTGCTTGGTGGGAGAGAGATCAACTGCAACTAATGCAACAGCTGTAGCACCCTGATTGAAAACCATGGGTCTTTTGAATGGATGCAGCTCATTTATGTTTCAATGGGTGATGTGGCTGATTAGTGGGAGGGAGGAAAATGGAATTGTGGCATTTGTAGTCAAAAAAAGAAAAGTCAAACAGGAAATACAAGTTCACAAAGAGCTAGCCACAGTGTTATGGTGATCTCACAACATAGCCATTTAGCCCCAAGACAACTGCAGATCCTTCCTAAGCATGTGCATTACTGTCTGCCAGGTACGTACTAAAATCACCTTATGGTGGATAACCCCTTTAAGACTATACATACAGCAGGTTTACTGCAAACAATACTGCAAGGGACTGATATAAACCGGGCTTGCAGAAATCCATACCCATTTAGTATAATTAACTCCATTCAGATGTACTGAATGGATTTTTCCCTTTGCTGAACTTTTTGGCATAAATTTGCTCATGTATGGTACAGCGTTAGAGCATAATTTATATTAAAAATGACCATTCACTATCACTATCTGGCCACAGCTGTAAATAAATAAGAAAAAAAGAGAGAAATAATGTCCTTAATAGCCATGCATGAGACTATGCAGTACATTGTTTATAAAGCTATTCTGAGTGTTTGTTATTCTGTTGGTAAACGTGTTATAATATTGTAATTAGTTAAATGTCTTTAGCATTATTTAGTTCTCCATAACAGCGAGAGAATGTTATATGAAAATAAATAGAAAAGTTATTGCTTCTCTTTCAGGATCCGTTATTTATTTCCGCGTTAAGTTTAAATCGTCAAAGATAATAAATCCAGACAATGGCTGATGGGGAACATGATCACTGCACAGAACAAATGGCATAAAGCCTTCTTTCCAAGATGCTGTTAACTTGTTTGCAAGATCATGTATCTCTCGCTGACAGAAGAAACTAATACATACTTATTTTCATGTTGGAGGGTCTGAGACACTCTCTGAAATTCATCACAAAAAGACGTCTTGTCATATTTCAAATGCCCCAGCACAAGCGATGGAGGCCTAGCAAGCCTGTTTACACTTGAACAACACTTACTTAACATTCTCACTCACATCTTCCGCACCAAGATTAAATTACACTCTGTTTTGACAGAATTGAAAGAACACTTTCCTTACAACGTGCAGAGTCTTTTAACATGGAGAAAGATTTGTCTTTATTAGTCAGATAATTCAAGAACTGTGAGAAGAAAGAGATCAGTAAGCAAGATGTTTTCCTTCAACTAATAACTGATAAAGTAGCTACAAGTCTTTTGTTACTTTCATTCTATCAATTACCAAGACTGAGGCCTCATGCACATTGGGAGTCATGTACGTACACAAAAAATATGTAGAGACAAATGAAATGCCCATGGTTCTGTGTTATGGATGAGAGAAATAATGGAAAATCATGGATTGTAGAGTAAAAGTATGGGTCCATATTATGGATCAGTGCAACACTATGTGGACAAAAGTATGTTAATCACTAAGATACTATAAGGACACACATCTTAATCATTTACTTCAGGGATTTTATTTAGTCCCGTTTGCAGAAATGTATTAAAGGGGTACTCCGGCCCTAAGACATCTTATCCCCTATCCAAAGGATCGCAGGGGTCCTGCTGCTGGGGGATGCCTGCTATCTCGCATGCAGCACCCACCTCTGCAGCCTTGGAGTCTACCAGGTCATGACTATGGGGCCGGAGTATCGTGACGTCAGTATCGTCTCCACCCCCGTGTGACGTCACGACCCCACAATGTAAGTCTATGGGAGGGGGCGAGATGTCTGCCACACCCCCTTTGATAGACTTGCATTGCGGGGGCGGGGCATGACATCACACGGGGGGAGTCATGACATCATGATACTCCGGCCCCGTGTCCTTTGGATAGGGGATAAGATGTCTTAGGGCCGGAGTACCCCTTTAAAGGACAACTGCAGTGAAATAAACTGATCCCTAGCCACAGTCATTCAGTGTTTCATTGCGGGGGGTCTGACCGCTGGGACCCCCCTTGATCACCCGAATGGGGCCCCGGCATTGCTGTGCTCACTGAGCTCGACAGATACTATGGGAGAAGCGGGGATGCACGAACGCTGCCTCCCCACATCTCCCATAGAACTACATGGAGGAGACATGTCGGCCGCAACGTCATGCGGCAGAGCCGGGGCCTCATGCATGAGATTGTGGGGGGTCCCAGCATTCGGACCCCCCACAATCAGACACTTATCCTCTATCCTGTGGAGAGGGGATACGTTTATTTTACTACGGTTTTCCTTTAAATCAAGCACCCACCCATGCAGTCTGCCTTTAAAACCCTTTTGTGAAATAATGGATGATTGTAAAGAGCTCACTGAATTCCTAGGTCTTCCATGAACTGTCAGTCCAATAGACAAGACAATTACGTGCTTGAATGCACTGTAAAGCTTGGTGGAAAGTTTGGTGGAATAGAGATAATGCTATACAGTTGTTTTTCAGGTGTTGGCCTAAACTGTTTATTTCCAGTGAAGGGAAATATTAATGCTTCACAACGCCAAGACATTTTGGACAATTTTACACTTTGCGGAAACTGTATTAGGAAATCCGCTTTCTGTTCCAGCATTACTGCACGCCAGTGCACAAAGCAACGTCCATAAAAAGGCCTAGTTGGGAGAACTTGGTGTAGAACAACTTGATTGGCCAGCACACAGCCTTAACCCTAACCCCATGGAACACCTTTAGGATAGATTAGAATGAAGATTGCAGGAAAGACCTTCTTGCCCAACATCAATGTCTGACCTCACAAATGCTGAATGAATGGGCTCTAATCTCCACTGGCACACTACAAAATCTTGTTCAAAGTCTTTCAGAAAAGGGGAAGATGTTATGACTGCAAATAAGATATTAACTTCCTACTAACCAATTGCTTATTAAAATCATAGTTATAGATGATCTATGAGATGGTCTATGATCTGGACAACTACTTATTTCCAATGCAAAAAGGCTCTATCTAGGATATATAAGAAGATATTTTTGACTCAATTTCTACTTTAACCGGATGAGATTGTTGTCAGGTGTTGTGGAGCAACTATCAGAACTTAAGGGGGTATTCCAGTAATTAGTTTTTTTTGACACGCTACAGGTGCTGTACAGTTAGTGTAGTCCCACAATATAGTGTCTGTATCTGTGTGTGACGGTGGTCTCACAATTCTTTGGTGATTTTTGCCCCAATATTTATTTTTAACAGCATGCAAAATTACTCAGGTCTCGGGTCTTCCCAGGTTGCAGTGCATTGAGACCTGACATCACTAGTCAGGTGATCAGAGGGAGTCTGTCCTGCTTCAATGGGTGGAGTGACCGCTGGGTGGGAGAGAGATCATTTTGCAACAGCTGGAGGCACCCTGGTTAGAAAACACTGTTTTTTTTAAAAGGATTGCAGCTTATTTGTTTTTCACAGGGTGGGTGGCTTATGTGTGGGTGGGAGGAAAGTGACCTCAAACTGACAAACATGTAACTATGGGATGTGTAGTTTGAGAACAAAATCCAACAGGAAATATTGAGTTCACAAAAAAGATAGCCACAGAGTTATGGTAATCTCACAACACAAGTCAGATAAAAAAGCTAAAAAGTTTTAGGGTGTGTTCAAACTATGCAATTCCTGCGGAATTACGTGGGCAGAATTACGCTGGCGGAATTATGCGCGGTGAACTTTCACATCACTGGGAATGGGTTTCCGCGAGACACGTTCACACTGAGCAATTTCAATGCTGGAAAATTCCGCCGCTGAAATTGTTACACACAAAGAATGAACATGTTCATTCTTTGTGCGGAACTCCGCGAGCACTGCATAGCCGCCATTGGTGATGGCACAGTGCCACGGGGTCCTGCAACCGATGGCGGCTGCCAGGCTGAATCTCCACTTGCTAAATTCAGCTGATGAATTCAGCATTCATTCCACAGTGTGAATGCACCCTTAAAGAGAAGTCTGGTCTTTTTGATCATTTTGGGAGTCTCCTTAAAATGTATATACGAATTTATATGCTCTTATAACATATAATCAATTCTATAAGAATTATATTGTTTAAAGCAATAATCATGTCTTCCACTATGGATCTCCTTATCTTTGTCTATATCCTTCACTAGTTTTCTGGAACAGAATAAAATAAAAACAAAATTAATTCTGGTCTGGAACATCCAGCAAGAGAAACATTCTATCGTACTGCAAGAGAATTGAGAAGTGATATATACAGTACCTATTTGCTGTATGTCCTGAGAATAAAATATATTGGTAATGAATCATTGATGAAAGCTATACTGACAATTTTTCTTGTTCAGTACTCTGGATCATTGAATGCAGTAAACAGTAATTGTCTGTGAGATAGCAAGTAATTACAATAAACCAGACTTTTCCTGTATAAGCATGTCCATACAAATGCCTCAGTATCAAATGGTCACATGATCTGTGCTGTCATAAAGCTCTACTGATTTGTGTAATAAGGTTGTATGTGACAAAGATAACAAAATGGTAAACCATATATTTAATTTGACTCTTCCAGAGTTTAGTTCTATCTTGTCACAATGTGTAGAAGCTGCAATACAAAATCAAATTTGTTACGATAATCTTCTTCTAAACCGTTGCACAATTTCTGAACAAAATCGTATAAAAAATATGATAACTATGTCATTTATTATACCCAGTGTACTAACAACTGACATAATATCAGCCGAAATCTTGTCATGAATACTTACCTCATTTCAGCAGTCCCTAACATATAACTCATCTTGATGTCACTTGTTCTTAACCGATTGCCGTCTAAGGAAGTGCCGGCTCATCCTGAGCCAGCACCATAACAGCTGGCTGATTCCTGTAGCTGGGGCCGGCGTTGATAGCCAACTTTGACAGCGGCATCTAAAGGGACATTTAAACCATCACTGGTGGTCCATTGGGGTGGATCGCCCCCCAGCAGCATGATCGCGCGTGCTAGGGGGGGGGGGTGATCCACTGCTGAGGTAGCCGGAGGGCTTACCTTACGTCCTATGCCAGCTGCTGCGCTATGAATGATAAAGCCTGACAGGACCAAGCTTTATCAATCGAGCGCAGAGCACACAGATCAATGTGGTTCTATGAAACCACATGAGGAATCTAATGATTCCTCCTAAAAGTCCCCTAAGGGGACTAAAAGTGTAAAAAAAAAGTTGAATAAAAAGTTTAAAAAAACACCCATTGACCCCGTCACTCCCCTTTTCCCAAATTCCATATAAAAAATGCAACATAATAAAAATAAACATATGTGGTATCACCGCATGCGTAAATGTCCGAACTATAAAAATATATCACTAATTAAACCGCACAGTCAATGGCATACATGCAAAAAAATTACAAAGTCCAAAATAGCGTATTGTTTGGTCACTTTTTACATCATGAAAAAATTAATATAAAGCGATCAAAAAGTCTGATCAATACAAAAATAGTACCACTAAAAACATCAGATCACGGTGCAAAAAAATAGCCTCATTCCCCCCCATACACATAAAAATAAAAAAGTAATAGGAGTCGGAAGATGATAATTTTAAACATTTTAATTTTCGTGCATGTAGTTATGATTTTTTCCAGAAGTAAGACAAAATCAAACCTATATAAGTAGGATATCATTTTAATCATATGGACCTACAGAATAAAGAGAAGGTGTCATTTTGACCCAAAAATGTACTGTGTAGAAACGGAAGCCCCCAAAATGGTGTTTTTTCTTTAATTTTGTTTTTCGTTTTTCCGTAGATTTTTGGGTAAAATGACTGATGTCATTACAAAGTAGAATTGGTGGAACAAAAAATAAGCCATCATATGGATTTTTAGGAGCAAAATTGAAAGGGTTATGATTTCTAAAAGGTAAGGCTGAAAAACGCTTGGTCCTTAGGGGGTTAAGCATATGGTATAGAACTTTGTCACTTAATTGAACCATAGCCCCTTTCAGGTATAGTGGTTGTTGGCTATCCTTTAAGAGGGATAACCTGTGTAGAGGAAAAATGGAGCAGTTACCCATAGCAACCAACCAGATTGCATCTTAAATTTTTATGAAGGCTTCTGTGTCTGCCATGTCACAAAATAACCTAAACACCTGCACCCCACTGTTGACATCGCAGCTCAGCTTCAGTGAATACCTTTCATTGTGCCCAAAACAGCTGAAAGAAAACAAGTGTTCATGCCACAGTAAAGATTCTTCTGACTAGTACATTTACCTCAAGAAAGACTAGAGGAGTATTTATTAATACTGTTCAGGGATCTCACAATCACTATCTTGTTTACCCAAGGGTTGCCCCTTACCACAGACTGTGCCTCCATTTGTTTTGGAATATTAATTTACCAAGCTCTCTGAATAAAGAACTGTATTACTTCTTACTCTACTTTAAGTCAGGTTGCTTGTCTGCACATTTACCAATAAGGGCACCCTAATGTTCCTGTTAAGGGACACCGCCCCAGGGTGTCCCCCAGGTGACGTTACACCATCTACACTTGCCCCCCTGTCACTGCTCCTACCCACAGAAAATGAGAGAGTGAATACCATTTTGTCAATTAAAATCATCTGTGATCTGCTGTGATCCCATCCATCCCAATGGTTCTGTCCCTTGCAACACTTTCTTTGCCTCAACATAGGGATAAACATATTGTTTGGCAATGCTTCCTTTCTTGATGTGCACACCCTATGGCATTTAATAGGGTTAACAGTGTGTCAAAATCTTCAGGGGCATGTCAGAAATTGGAACCAAAAAAATGGTACTGATTTTCAGTAAATCCCATTTAAAAACACTTTCATCTCATAATTCAGTTAGTGTTGAACATTCAAGGAGCACTTAGCCGAGAAATTAAGGGAAGCTGCATCCTAATTTGTTCCAGTAAATAATATACATTCTGTTTGGCATTCTCATTGAACAGGATATCTGCATTTACTTTGGACCTTTTTAGCATGAAAAAAGATGTCCTAGGCATTTTTAAGAACTGGATTTTAAAACACTCAGAGTAAATATACTTTACATGTATTTTCATTAAATGAACTATTTAATCATATCAGAAAACAATATAATTTATAAATCATATAATTTATAATATATAAATGTATCTTAGTCATATGGGAGGGTGTACTAAGAGTAAAAAGGCCCAATTCTCAGTATATAAGTGCCTAAGAGTATTGTACAGCCTCAGCACAATAATGGGAATAATTACCGTATATACTCGAGTATAAGCCGAGTTTTTCAGCACGATTTTTCGTGCTGAAAACACCCCCCTCGGCTTATACTCGAGTGAACTCCCCCACCCGCAGTGGTCTTCAACCTGCGGACCTCCAGAGGTTTCAAAACTACAACTCCCAGCAAGCCCGGGCAGCCATCGGCTGTCCGGGCTTGCTGGGAGTTGTAGTTTTGAAACCTCCGGAGGTCCGCAGGTTGAAGACCACTGCGGCCTTCAACATCATCCAGCCCCCTCTCACCCCCTTTAGTTCTGAGTACTCACCTCCGCTCGGCGCTGGTCCGGTCCTGCAGGGCTGTCCGGAGAGGAGGTGGTCCGGTGGCATAGTGGTTCCGGGCTGCTATCTTCACCGGGGGCGCCTCTTCTAAGCGCTTCGGGCCCGGCCTCAGAATAGTCACGTTGCCGTGACAACGACGCAGAGGTGCGTTCATTGCCAACGTACTTCTGCGTCATTGTCAAGGCAACGCCTCTATTCCGGGCCGAAAGCGCAGAGAAGAGGCGCCCCCGGTGAAGATAGCAGCCCGGACCACCTCCTCACCGGACCACCTCCTCACCGGACAGCCCTGCAGGACCGGACCAGCGCCGAGCGGAGGTGAGTACTCAGAACTAAAGGGGGTGAGAGGGGGGCTGGATGATGTTGAAGGCCGCAGTGGTCTTCAACCTGCGGACCTCCGGAGGTTTCAAAACTACAACTCCCAGCAAGCCTGGACAGCCGATGGCTGCCCGGGCTTGCTGGGAGTTGTAGTTTTGAAACCTCTGGAGGTCCGCAGGTTGAAGACCACTGAGGGCGAATGATGAGAAGAGGATGATGTAGGGGGGGGTGTGGGGATGATGAAGGGGGGTGGGGATGATGAAGGGGGGGGTGTGGGATGATTACAAGGGGATGATGAAGGGGGGATGTGTGGGATGATAAGGGGATGATGAAGGGGGGATGTGCGGGATGATAAGGGGATGATGAAGGGGGAATCTGTGGGATGATGACAAGGGGATGATGAAGGGGGGATGTGTGGGATGATAAGGGGATGATGAAGGGGGGATGTGTGGGATGATAAGGGGATGATGAAGGGGGGATGTGTGGGATGATGACAAGGGGATGATGAAGGGGGGATGTGTGGGATGATAAGGGGATGATGAAGGGGGGATGTGCGGGATGATAAGGGGATGATGAAGGGGGGATGTGTGGGATGATGACAAGGGGATGATGAAGGGGGGATGTGTGGGATGATAAGGGGATGATGAAGGGGGGATGTGTGGGATGATGACAAGGGGATGATGATGAGGATGTTAATGACGGGTCTGAATGATGACAGGGGGGGATGATGTATTTCCCACCCTAGGCTTATACTCGAGTCAATAACTTTTCCTGGGATTTTGGGTTGAAATTAGGGGTCTCGGCTTATACTCGGGTCGGCTTATACTCGAGTATATACGGTAGGTATTATTATTATTATTAATATGTTAACCCACAAACTGATTGGCGTTGTGCTGGATTAAATCAGCCACAAAAGAATTGCCCACCACAGTACACACATACTAACAATGCAATACCCACCATGTGCACATTGTTTTAACTGCTATTAACATTTTTAATATAAAAGATAGAAAACGATTCTAAACCATCCTGTATGGATACACCAGTGTTGGTTAATTGTCTTGTGTGGACAGTATGGGACATGCTTTTATTGTGCCCAAATTATTCAAATCAATTCACTGTATCTGCCATTGTAACTGTCAGAATTTTAGAATTAGAATTTGGGGGGGGGAATTATTATAATATTATATAATTATCTATTTCGTAAAAACAAAATCTAAGGATGGCTTTGCACAAATTATTGTATACAGTAAAACCTCTCCAAAAGACCACCTCTGCAAGGTCCGCCCGAATATCCTGACCAGATTTCCTGTGACAGATCTTCAGTTCACTATGAATAACAGCAAACAGTAAGAAGATCATCAAGCGCTCTTTGCAAAATACTTTGGTCTTTATTATAACTATTTAAAAAAATAAGATCACACAGTGCTGGGAAACAGAGAGCTCTGGATGTGTTTTTGGGTGTATGAGTTTCTAGAGAGTAATAACATTACATGTTATCAATGTTAGATTTATAGGGACAGAATGACCACCCCCTCACCCTACACCCAGTATAGGGCAATTGGCATCAGCCTCATAAGAGTTTTTTGCCTTCCTCTGGATCAACATAGTAGGGACACAATAGGGATACAGGTTGAACTTGATACCCTCCGGTCTTTTTTACACCTTATGAATTATGTAAACTATGAATGTAAGTAAAACCCTGCTGCCTTGGATAATGCAGATTCATTAAAGGGGTACTGGGGGATATTTTTTTTTTTTTTTTTTTTTTTTTATCAACTAGTGCAGAAAGTTAAACAGATTTGTAAATTACTTCTATTTAAAAAACGTAATCCTTCCAGTGCTTATCAGCTGCTGTATGCTCCATAGAAATGTCTATTTCTTTCTGGAATTCTTTCTTGTCTGACCACAGTGCTCTCTGCTGACACTCTTTTTAAAATACAAAACTTATCAAATACAAAACACAAAGCAAGCTTAACCAGCTATAACATAAATAAGAAATACTCTAGAACCAGAAACTAAACCATGCTTAACTGGCCAGCCCAGCTTTACTAAGATACTAAAATACTTAGATATAAAAATATGCCCAAAATATCTAATCAAACACTCACACGCTTACCGAAAATGAACATAAAAAAAAAACACAACTTGGCTTATCAAAATATAAACATAAAAGTTATCATTATCCGGCTATAACTCAAAACCATCCATACTTTGGAACACAACAAGAAAACTAAACAGAAACGTAGCAAGCACACCTTAAAAAAAGAAAATATATACCAATTTTTTTTTAAATCTTTTTTTTATAGTTTTTTTTACATTTTTTTTATTTATTTTATTTTTTGTTTTATATATATATATATATATATATATATACATATATATACACACACACACATATATATATATATATATATATATACACACATTTTTTTTTAAATAATAGTAAAAATAATAATCAAAATAATCATATCACACATACATTCACTTACAAAATGACCAAATTAACTGAATCCTCTGTCTAATGAAAATACCAAAGAAAACATAACAAAACAGACCAAAAAACTGAAATAAACAAAATAAACCACATATCAACACAACAACTGGTCCGTCTACCTTAACGCTATAACATGAAACAATACTAAACAATATAGATATAACACAATATAGGTACAAAATCACTAAATATACTATATAAATAAAATATAATATAAATAAAATATATGCAGTACAGAAAACACCTACAAAATCAATAGAAAACCCTAGGAAAATCCCTACACTAAAGCTGTACCCTCACCCACACCACCCCTCCTGTACATGGGTCAGAGTCCATACCGTTATTAAAGTTCACAAAGTCCAGTCCTTAACTGACCCATGTCAGGTCCCCCAACGATGAACACCACCACCCACAAGCACACCCTCCCCACCTAGCACTCCTCCCAACCAACTTATACACAAACTTATACACTCTGAACCACAACCCACTTTAGGCCCAAGTTTGGTCGCCTGTAAGACCTTCATACCATATCAGCTTAAAAACAAAACAATAAGCTAGCGTGCACATGCATTAGCCCACCACCAGGAAGAAGGATGGCAGACTTGATACATTCAAAATAATTTTACACTCTTTCCCAAACTCCCCCTACAATTCTCCCTAATTCTATCCCTCCATTCAAACTAACCCTGTTCTCATCCTATGTCTATCCCTATAACACTGTCCCTAACCAAAATAAAGGTACTCTACCAAAAAGGTCTAGTACCTAGGGCACATCAAAAGAAAACCCTCTCCATAGGAGAGAAGCCCTACTGTTATGAAGACTGCCATACTCCAAAGACCTGATCTTCCTGAGGTCACTGGTGATGTTCCTACAAACCTCCACCTCGGAGAGGATTTTCTGTTGGGTGGACACTAAACACCGTGCATTCCATGCGTAGTACCTAACCACTAAACTAACTAAGAATAAAGTGCCCCGGTCACGGCCACCCAGGGTCCTGAATGCCCCATAAGCCCACTCCAGATAGGTAAGGCCGGCAAGTTGACTCCAGCCAATGGAAGCACCCACCCTGTTGTAAACCCCTGTATTAAAGGGACAATGAAGCAGGAAATGGTCCATGCTTTCCAGCGTGTCCCCGCACTCTTCTCGGGGACATCCCCGGTTATCAGAGTTCCTACACTTCAAATTGTCCCTCACATATAGCTTCCCCTGAAAGCAGCGCCAGGCCAAGTCCCAAAATTTCTGGGGGATCTTTTTCATGTTTAAAAGGTACAACGCGACCCTCAGATCCCGACCTGGGCAGTCCCTGAGCACCAGAGGCTTCTGGAAGTGGGTCAACAGAACCAGTTTGTCAAGGAACTGCCTTGACTGGGTCCTGATCTCCCACACTCCCAGACCCCACCGACGTATCACTTTCACAGTCGGGGTAGCATAAGCCGGAAGATATCCATGGGGCGTACGGAGGTCCTTCACTTGCCCTTCTGTCTCCCATTCCTGGAAGAAAGGCTGAAACCATTCCTTGCAGGAGAGTACCCACGGAGGATCCCTCTCTGACCAGAGGTTTGAGATGTTAGCCTTCAAGAAGGTGTTCATTAAGAACAACACAGGGTTTACCTTAGATAAACCCCCTAGTCTCCTCGTGCGATATGTAACCTCCCTCTTGACTAGGTTCATCCTGTTCCCCCATAACAGTTGGAAAACAGGCTGTAGATCCTAGTATAGTAAGCCTCTGGCAAGATACATACACTGCTCAGATAGATAAACAAGAGGAGCAGGTACGATTTGATCAGGTGTACCCTTTCCCTGAGGGTCATAGACCAACCCTTCCACTGGTCCACCTTCTGAGCGGCATCCTGGAGCTTACCGTCCCAGTTTTTGGAGGGATAATCATCCTGGCCAAATGTGATGCCCAAAACTTTTGCTGACTCTTGGGGCCCTGGAAGGGTGTCCAGGAGATCAAACGTGGGATCTCCCCCTCCCAGCCAGAGACTCTCACACTTATCCCGGTTGATCTTAGACCCGGATGCCTCCGAGTAGCGGTCCACTTCCGACATCACCACATCGACCTCCTCTCGCGAGGACACGAAAATGGTGACATCGTCAGCGTACGCCACCACTCTTTGGGCGACATCCAGCTCCGCCCCTGTGTATAACATAAATATGCATTGAAAGGGAGGACCAACAGGTTTGTGCGGGTAATGCTCATGAAAGATTTTCTTAAATGCATACGCATGTTAAAGCCAGGTAGAAATGCTCTATGTTGGATTAAACCCAGAAAATATATGGAAATTGTCCTCATATGCATATTTTTCTTTTACTCTCAACTCTTTTAATGTTTATTTATGTTAAACCTTGGTTGAAATACTATATGTTTGATCAATCCCAGAAAATACATGTAACTGAGCCTTAGATGCCTATTCCACATTCACTCTCAATGTTGTAAATGCATATTTATGTTAAACCCAGGCACCTACAAATTTACTAATGTTTTCACATAAAATGTGGCGGATTTGAGCTTTGGAAAACTAAACAGTTCATGGCATGTGTGAAAAAAGCAAAACATAGGAAAAAAATTGCAAAATACAAGATACAATAAGAAATACCATGCAAAAAAAAACTGTCAGAAACAAAAACCCACAAAGAAAATAACACTTCGCTCTTAGTAAATGAGTGGCTCTATGTTTGAACAAACTCAGAAAATACAGGCAACTTGGTCTAAATGCATATTGCACATTTAATCCCAATGCTATCAATGTGTATTTATGTTAAACACAGTTAGAAATGCTTTCTGTTTGATTAAGCTCAGAAAATATAGGTAACTTGGCCTAAAGTGCATATTGCACAGTAGATCTGAACACTTTCAATGTGTATTTATGTCAACAGTGAATTAAACTGTTGCAACCAGTGCAGCTGCTGCAAAGGAAATAAGATCATGGACAAATACATAGTTTTACCACTGTACAAATCACAAGTTAGACCACACATTAAATTCTGTGAACAGTACTGGGCACCAGTGTACATTAAAGACATAGTGGAGCTTGTAAGGGTTTAAAGATGATCAATAAGAGTCACAACTTGGATTAGAAAAAGCGGGCCGGCACTGCCAAGCTTCCCGTGACTCCTATGTGAACCAGGTCAGTCCCATAACAGTTAGTGGTGCTCAATTCCTTTTGAGAAAAAAGAATATCCAAAATCCAGAAATATGCAAAGAGGGAAGGAATGGCACTCACCGCTTACTGTAATTTCTTATCTTTTATTCTTTATAAAGTGCAGGTGCTATAAAGGCATTTCACCCAGCCGGGTGTGAACACCAGTGCGCGTGCTGCAGTTAACAATTGTTTCGCTCTGGCTTGAGCTTCAACAGACCTTCCATTTCCCATGCTCCTTCATTCCTTATAACACGTCATGAAGGATCCATGGGGCGTGGATTACGAGCACAGTGGAATAAAAACAGTGCAAAATACAGAAAACACACAGTTAAAACCACAAAACAAGTAACTACAAAAATAACCCTAAATCAATCCTGTCATTTAATCCTCCTAGTTCTTGTGCACCAGTTTTTAAAATCCATCTCGCTTCGATCTCGCGGAGGATTTTTTCATTATCTTTACCTTGAGTACAAATTAACCTTTTAATTCCCATAAATTTTAAAACGCTTGCATCTCCATTGTATACCGTATTAATATGTTCTATTAACCCCTTCAGGACGGAGCCCATTTTGGCCTTAAGGACCGGAGCGTTTTTTGCACATCTGACCACTGTCACTTTAAACATTAATAACTCTGGGATGCTTTTAGTTATGATTCTGATTCCGAGATTGTTTTTTCGTGACATATTCTACTTTAACATAGTGGTAAATTTTTGTCGATACTTGCATCCTTTCTTGGTGAAAAATCCGTAAATTTGATGAAAAATTAGAAGATTTTGCATTTTTCTAACTTTGAAGCTCTCTGCTTGTAAGGAAAATGGATATTACGAATACATTTTTTTTTGGTTCACATATACAATATGTGTACTTTATGTTTGCATCATAAAATTGATGAGTTTTTACTTTTGGGAGACACCAGAGGGCTTCAACGGTCAGCAGCAATTTTCCGATTTTTCACAAAATTTTCAAACTCAGTATTTTTCAGGGACCAGTTCAGGTTTGAAGTGGATTTGAAGGGTCTTCATATTAGAAATACCCCATTAATGACCCCATTATAAAAACTACACCCCCAAAGTATTCAAAATGACATTCAGTAAGTGTTTTAACCCTTTAGGTGTTTCACACGAATAGCAGCAAAGTGAAGGAGAAAATTCACAATCTTCATTTTTTACACTTACATGTTCTTGTAGACCCAATTTTTGAATTTTTACAAGGGGTAAAAGGAGAAAATGTTTACTTGTATTTGTAGCCCAATTTCTCTCGAGTCAGCACATACCTCATATGTCTATGTAAAGTGTTCGGCGGGCGCAGTAGAGGGCTCAGAAGGGAAGGAGCGACAAGGGGATTTTGGAGAGTACGTTTTTCTGAAATGGTTTTTGGGGGGCATGTCACCTTTAGGAAGCCCTTATGGTGCCAGAACAGCAAAAAAAAAACACATGGCATACCATTTTGGAAACTAGACCCCTCGGGGAATGTAACATGGGATAAAGTGAACCTTAATACCCCACAGGTGTTTCATGACTTTTGCAAATGTAAAAAAAAATAAAAATTTTTTACCTAAAATGCTTGTTTTCCCAAAAATTTCAAATTTTTAAAAAGGGTAATAGCAGAAAATACCCCTAAAAATTTGAAGCCCAATTTCTCCCGATTCAGAAAACACCCCATATGGGGGTGAAAAGTGCTCTGCTGGCGCACTACAGGTCTCGGAAGAGAAGGAGTCACATTTGGCTTTTTGAAAGCAAATTTTGCTCTGGGGGTATGTCGCATTTAGGAAGCCCCTATGGTGCCAGGACAGCAAAAAAAAAAAAAAACACATGGCATATCATTTTGGAAACTAGACCCCTCGGGGAACGTAACAAGGGGTTAAGTGAACCTTTATACCCCACAGGTGATTCACTACTTTTCCATATGTAAAAAAAAAAATTTTTTTTTTTACCTAAAATGCTTGTTTTCCCAAAAATTTTACATTTTTAAAAAGGGTAAAAGCATAAAATACCCCCCAAAATTTGAAGCCCAATTTCTCCCGAGTACGGCGATACCCCATATGTGGCCCTAAACTGTTGCCTTGAAATACGACAGGGCTCCAAAGTGAGAGCGCCATGCGCATTTGAGGCCTAAATTAGGGACTTGCATAGGGGTGGACATAGGGGAATTCTACGCCAGTGATTCCCAAACAGGGTGCCTCCAGCTGTTGCAAAACTCCCAGCATGCCTGGACAGTCAACGGCTGTCCGACAATACTGGGAGTTGTTTTGCAACAGCGGGAAGCTCCGTTCTGGAAACAGTGGCATACCAGACGTTTTTCATTTTTATTGGGGAGGGGGGCTGTGTAGGGGTATGTGTATATGTAGTGTTTTTTACTTTTTATTTTATTTTTTGTGTTAGTGTAGTGTTTTTAGGGTAGAGTCGCACGGGCGGGGGGTTCACAGTAGTTTCTCGCTGGCAGTTTGAGCTGCAGCAGAAAGTTTGCGGCAGCTCAAACTTGCAGCCAGATACTTACTGTAATCCTCCGCCCATGTGAGTGTACCCTGTACGTTCACATTGGGGGGGGGGGACATCCAGCTGTTGCATAACTACAACTCCCAGCATGCCCGTTGGCTGTCGGTGACTGCTGAGAGTTGTAGTTTTGCAACAACTGTAGGCACACTGGTTATGTATCACTGAGTTTGTGACCTAACTCAGTGTTTCACAACCAGTGTGCCTCCAGCTGTTGCAAAACTACAACTCCCAGCATGTACGGTGCATGGTGTACGGTGACTGCTGAGAGTTGTAGTTTGCAACAGCTGGAGGCACACCGGTCGTGAAACACTGAGTTAGGTAAAAAAAAACTCTGAGTTTCACAACCAGTGTGCCTTCAGCTGTTGCAAAACTACAACTCTCAGCAGTCACCGACAGCCAACGGGCATGCTGGGAGTTGTAGTTATGCAACCAGCAGATGCACCACTACAACTCCCAGCATGCACTTTAGCTGTTTGTGCAAGCTGGGAGTTGTAGTTATACAACAGCTGAAGGTACACTTTTCCATAGAAAAAATGTGCCTCCAGCTGTTGCAAAACCATAAGTCCCAGCATGCCCATAAGGGAATGCTGGGAGTTGTGGTGGTCTGCCTCTTGCTGTTGCATAACTACAGCTCCCAGCATGCCCTTTTTGCATGCTGGGAGCTGTTGCTAAGCAACAGCAGGAGGCTGTCACTCACCTCCAACGATCCACGCCGGAGAGTCAGTCCCTCGTCGTCACCGCCGCCGCCGCAGCTCCTGGGGCCCCGATCCCAACATTGACGCCGGGGATCGGGGTCCCCAGCACCCGGGGTGCACGTCCCGCACCCGCTCACGTCCTCCGGAAGAGGGGCGTAGCGGGTGCGGGAGTGACACCCGCAGCAGGTGCCCTGATTGGTCGGCCGGTAATCCGGCCAACGAATCAGGGCGATCGTGAGGTGGCACCAGTGCCACCTCACCCCTGCAGGCTCTGGCTGTTCGGGGCCGTCAGAGACGGCCCCGAACAGCCAGTAATTCCGGGTCACCGGGTCACTGGAGACCCGATTGACCCGGAATCGCCGCAGATCGCTGGACTGAATTGTCCAGCAATCTGCGTTGATCGCCTACATGGGGGGGCATAATGACCCCCCTGGGCGATATGCCGGGATGCCTGCTGAACGATTTCAGCAGGCATCCGGCTCCGGTCCCCAACCGGCTAGCGGTGGGGGCCGGAATTCCCACGGGCGTATGTGGACATACGCCCTATGTCCTGAAGAGGTTAATCTCGGGGAACCTTTGCCTGACTTAATTGACCAAGCATGTTCCCGAAACCGTGTATTTAGTGCACGAATAGTGCTTCCTACATAAAATCTCCCGCAGGTGCAAACTAATGCATACACTGCAAAGGAGGTTTTACAACAAATAAATTCAGTAATATTTTTGGTTTGGCCACCAATCGAGATGCATTTTCCTGGTTGGAATGACAGGATTGATTTAGGGTTATTTTTGTAGTAACTTGTTTTGTGGTTTTAACTGTGTGTTTTCTGTATTTTGCACTGTTTTTAATCCCCTGTGCTTGTAATCCACACCCCATGGATCCTTCATGACGTGTTATAAGGAATGAAAGAGCATGGGAAATGGAAGGTCTGTTGAAGCTCAAGCCAGAGCGAAACAATTGTTACCTGCAGCACGCGCACTGGCGTCCACACCCGGCTGGGTGAAATGCCTTTATAGCACCTGCACTTTATGAAGAATAAAAGATAAGAAATTACAGTAAGCGGTGAGTGCCATTCCTTCCCTCTTTGCATATTTCTTATCAATAAGAGGAATACATGGAATGGTAGGGATACCGTACCCTTAAAGATCAAAACTAAGGTATTTCAGTTTAGGGAAAATACAATTGAGGGGCGATCTAATAACTAAGTATAACTACTGTGGGTGAAATAAGTATTAAACATGTCAACACTTTTTCACTAAATAGCACTGTCAAGGATGGGAGCGGATAAGACCTTAAAATGTGAGTGCCGGCACAAGGAATACACACCAGACAGAATGTTGGTATAATATCTCCTTCTCAGCATACTGGCTGAGGAGCTGCCCCAAGGAGTTCTGTTTATTACATGGAAGTACATTGTGTGGTAGCCCTTGGGGGGTGTATGGTAGGGATGGTATGATGTTGGTATATGAGGGGTTAATAGTAATCCAGTCACTCGTGACGCCAGGGTGAGGGTTGGTATGCTGAATGTTCCGGCCTATCGCCGCCCTTCCCAGTAGCGATAGGTGCAATGAAATGACTGAAGGTCCACAAGCAGATTTAACTTGAGCTTGAATAACTTTACTGCAGTGCTTGCAATATCCAATGCGTAGTAACAGTCTCATATAAGTAACAGTCTCATATAACAGTTCTTAGGTTGCTTAGCGACTGGCAGAAGTTGCGGACCTTGCATTAAACGTATAGTCTCTGAATTTAGGGAGTGATGTGCAGATCCGTCCGGATTTAGGGAAAATATTGGGTCCGGTGATACTGCAGAGTGCTTAGGGGATGACACACTCTATAATTTAGATCATCCAGCCGTTGCCGCAAGGCTCAGGCCTAACTCACTGCGATTACTGCTATACAGGTCTTGCTTGCTTGCTATCCCAAGAACAAGAGAGATGTTGCTAGCTTAGCAACCAAGGAACAAGAGAGCGAAAAGATGTTAGGTGAAAGCAAATAGCAAGCTGGATATAAAGAGTAGGTAACAAATATATTTTTCAGCATTAGAAATGGCATATAAATATATAAGTATTAATATATATTGCTCAGCAGTCAGAATCATTTTAATCAACTTGTCAATTCCCCCCTAAAAAGATATTTGTTAAACGTACACGACAACATACAATATACACCTACAATATACTCTGCCTAATAGTCTCAGGCTCAGGTGGGAAAAAGAAAACAACGGTATGGGATGCTTCACTGATTTGAAATGAGTGGCTCCTTATTAACCACCCCCTTTGTTCTAAGACTGATCATTCACCTGGGACTCATTATTATTATTATTATTTTTTTATTTACTAAATGTATTACTGCAAATTTTGATTACCATGAAATTATATATTTTTTCACTTATTAAACCATGATTTCTTTAAAAAAGTTATTTTTCCAGCTTCACCGATGTGGGTGTAATATGCAAACCCTGCTGACTGGGGGTGGTATGCACAATTATTTATTATTTATATTAGGTGTTTAGAAAGGATCTTTCACCATAAGTATTAATTGATATAATTTTCATGCACATTCTAAAATGATCACAATTAATTAAGTACATTACCAAATACAAGTGAGGCCTCTAACTTTAAATAATGGGAAAAAGAAGATGCCCCTGAGCATGAAGACTCCCAATCAATATGGACATAGAGTCCATGGACATTAACCCCTTAACGACGAAGGACTTATATTTACGTTCTGCGCTGGCTACCGCAATATGCCGCGGGGTCACGCGTCATATCACGGCGGTCCCGGTGGCCATCAATGGCCGGGACCTGCGGCTAATACAGGACATCACAGATCGCGGTGATGCCCTGTATTAACCCTTCAAATGCGGTGATCAAAGCTGATCGCCGCGTCTAAAACGAAAGTGAAAATATCCCGGCGGGCTGTTCAGGACCGTCGCGGTGAAATCGCGCCGTCCCGAACAGCTTAAAGGACACCAGAAGGGACCCTACCTCCTCGTTGTCCGATCGGCGAATGACTGCTCCGTGCCTGAGATCCAGGCAGGAGCAGTTAAGCACCGCTAACACTGATCACAGGCATGCTAATACATACCAGTGATCTGTGTAAAAGATCAGTGTATGTGTCACGATGCCGGCTGGCAGGTAGTGGATCCTCTGTGCCAGAGAGGGATTGGCGTGGACCGTGCTAGTGGATCGGTTCTAAGTCACTACTGGTTTTCACCAGAGCCCGCCGCAAAGCGGGATGGTCTTGCTGCGCCGGTAGTGACCAGGTCGTATCCACTAGCAACGGCTCAACCTCTCTGACTGCTGAAGATAGGCGCGGTACAAGGGAGTAGACAGAAGCAAGGTCGGACGTAGCAGAAGGTCGGGGCAGGCAGCAAGGATCGTAGTCAGGGGCAACGGCAGGAGGTCTGGAACACAGGCTAGGAACACACAAGGAAACGCTTTCACTGGCACAATGGCAACAAGATCCGGCGAGGGAGTGCAGGGGAAGTGAGGTATAAATAGGGAGTGCACAGGCGAACACACTAATTAGAACCACTGCGCCAATCAGCGGCGCAGTGGCCCTTTAAATCGCAAAGACCCGGCGCGCGCGCGCCCTAGGGAGCGGGGCCGCGCGCGCCGGGACAGGACCGACGGAGAGCGAGTCAGGTACGGGAGCCGGGGTGCGCATCGCGAGCGGGCGCCACCCGCATCGCGAATCGCATCCCGGCTGGAGGCGGTCTCGCAGCGCCCCGGGTCAGTGGATCTGACCGGAGCGCTGCAGTGACGAGAGTGTAGCGAGCGCTCCGGGGAGGAGCGGGGACCCGGAGCGCTCGGCGTAACAGTACCCCCCCCCCTTGGGTCTCCCCCTCTTCTTAGAGCCTGAGAACCTGAGGAGCAGACTTTTGTCTAGAATATTGTCCTCAGGTTCCCAGGATCTCTCTTCTGGACCACAACCCTCCCAATCAACTAAAAAAAAAGTTTTCCCTCTGACCTTCTTGGATGCCAGAATCTCTTTGACGGAGAAGATGTCCGAGGAGCCGGAAACAGGAGTGGGGGAAACAAGTTTGGGAGAGAAACGGTTGATGATAAGTGGTTTAAGAAGAGAAACGTGAAAGGCATTAGGAATACGAAGAGAAGGAGGAAGAAGAAGTTTGTAAGAGACAGGATTAATCTGGCACAAAATTTTGAAAGGACCAAGATAGCGTGGTCCCAACTTGTAGCTAGGGACACGGAAGCGGACATATTTAGCGGAGAGCCATACCTTGTCTCCAGGAGAAAAAATGGGAGGAGCTCTTCTTTTCTTATCAGCAAACTTCTTCATGCGTGATGAAGCCTGTAAGAGAGAATTTTGGGTCTCTCTCCATATGGTGGAAAGATCACGAGAAATTTCATCCACAGCGGGCAGACCAGAGGGCAAGGGGGTAGGGAGGGGAGGAAGAGGGTGACGGCCGTACACCACGAAAAATGGGGATTTGGAGGAAGATTCAGAGACTCTGAAGTTATACGAGAATTCGGCCCATGGTAGAAGATCTGCCCAATCATCCTGGCGGGAGGAAACAAAATGTCGTAAATAATCACCCAAGACCTGGTTAATTCTTTCTACTTGTCCATTGGATTGAGGATGATATGCAGAAGAAAAGTTTAATTTAATCTTGAGTTGTTTACAGAGAGCCTTCCAGAATTTTGACACGAATTGGACGCCTCTATCCGAGACGATCTGCGTGGGCAACCCGTGAAGACGAAAAATTTGTACAAAAAATTGTTTAGCCAACTGAGGCGCTGAAGGAAGACCAGGAAGAGGGATGAAATGTGCCATTTTGGAGAATCGATCAACGACCACCCAAACAACAGTGTTGCCACGGGATGGGGGTAAGTCTGTAATAAAATCCATACCAATCAGAGACCAAGGCTGTTCGGGGACAGGCAGAGGATGAAGAAAACCAGCGGGCTTCTGGCGAGGAGTCTTATCCCGGGCACAGACAGTGCAGGCTCGCACAAAGTCCACGACATCCGTCTCCAGAGTCGGCCACCAATAGAAGCGAGAGATGAGTTGCACAGATTTCTTGATGCCTGCATGACCTGCGAGATGGGAGGAGTGACCCCATTTGAGGATTCCGAGGCGTTGGCGTGGAGAGACGAAGGTCTTTCCTGGAGGAGTTTGCCTGATGGAGGCTGGAGAAGTGGAAATCAGGCAGTCAGGAGGAATGATGTGTTGCGGAGAGAGTTCAACTTCCGAGGCATCCGAGGAACGAGAGAGAGCATCGGCCCTAATGTTCTTATCGGCAGGCCGAAAGTGAATTTCAAAATTAAATCGGGCAAAGAACAGAGACCACCTGGCCTGGCGAGGATTCAGCCGTTGGGCAGACTGGAGATAGGAGAGGTTCTTGTGATCGGTGTAAATAATAACTGGAAATCTTGATCCCTCCAGCAGATGCCTCCATTCCTCAAGTGCTAATTTAATGGCTAGAAGCTCTCGATCCCCGATGGAGTAGTTCCTCTCCGCCGGAGAGAAGGTCCTAGAAAAAAAAACACAAGTAACAGCATGCCCGGAAGAATTTTTTTGTAGAAGGACCGCTCCAGCTCCTACAGAGGAGGCATCAACCTCCAATAGGAAGGGTTTAGATGGGTCAGGTCTGGAGAGCACGGGAGCCGAAGAAAAGGCAGACTTGAGCCGTTTAAAGGCGTCTTCCGCTTGAGGAGGCCAAGACTTGGGATTGGCATTTTTTTTGGTTAAAGCCACGATAGGAGCCACAACGGTAGAAAAATGTGGAATAAATTGCCTGTAATAATTGGCGAACCCCAAAAAACGTTGGATAGCACGGAGTCCGGAGGGGCGTGGCCAATCTAAGACGGCAGAGAGTTTGTCTGGATCCATTTGTAGTCCCTGGCCAGAGACCAAGTATCCTAGGAAAGGAAGAGATTGGCATTCAAACAGACATTTCTCTATCTTGGCATAAAGTTGATTGTCACGAAGTCTCTGAAGAACCATACGGACATGCTGGCGGTGTTCTTCTAGATTGGCAGAAAAAATCAGGATATCGTCCAGATATACAACAACACAGGAGTATAAGAGATCACGAAAAATTTCATTAACAAAGTCTTGGAAGACGGCAGGGGCGTTGCACAGGCCAAAGGGCATGACCAGATACTCAAAGTGTCCATCTCTAGTGTTAAATGCCGTTTTCCATTCATCCCCCTCTCTGATGCGGATGAGATTATAAGCACCTCTTAAGTCCAGTTTGGTAAAGATGTGGGCACCTTGGAGGCGATCAAAGAGTTCAGAGATGAGAGGTAGGGGGTAGCGGTTCTTTACCGTGATTTTATTAAGACCGCGGTAGTCAATGCAAGGACGTAGAGAGCCATCTTTTTTGGACACAAAGAAAAATCCGGCTCCGGCAGGAGAGGAGGATTTACGGATAAAGCCCTTTTTTAAATTTTCCTGGATGTACTCAGACATAGCAAGAGTCTCTGGGGCGGACAGAGGATAAATTCTGCCCCGGGGTGGAGTAGTGCCCGGGAGGAGGTCAATAGGACAATCATAAGGCCTGTGAGGAGGTAGTCTCAGCTTGTTTTTTGCAAAAAACATCCGCAAAGTCCATATAGGCCTTAGGGAGACCGGTTACAGGGGGAACCACAGAGTCACGGCAAGGGGTACAGGGAACCGGTTTTAGGCAGTCCTTGAAACAAGAGGGCCCCCAACTCTTGATCTCCCCAGTGGACCAATCCAGGGTTGGGGAATGGAGTTGAAGCCAGGGTAGTCCAAGGAGAATTTCGGAAGTGCAATTGGGGAGGACCAAAAATTCAATCTTCTCGTGATGAGGTCCGATGCACATTAGAAGGGGCTCCGTGCGGAAACGTATGGTACAGTCCAATCTTTCATTGTTTACACAATTGATGTAGAGGGGTCTGGCGAGACTGGTCACCGGGATGTTGAACCTGTTGACGAGAGAGGCCAAAATAAAATTTCCTGCAGATCCGGAATCCAAGAAGGCCATAGTAGAGAAGGAGAAGGCAGAGGCAGATATCCGCACAGGCACAGTAAGACATGGAGAAGCAGAGTTGACATCAAGGACTGTCTCACCTTTGTGCGGAGTCAGCGTACGTCTTTCCAGGCGGGGAGGACGGATAGGACAATCCTTCAGGAAGTGTTCGGTACTGGCACAGTACAGGCAGAGATTCTCCATGCGGCGTTGTGTCCTCTCTTGAGGTGTCAGGCGAGACCGGTCGACCTGCATAGCCTCCACGGCGGGAGGCACAGGAACGGATTGCAGGGGACCAGAGGAGAGAGGAGCCGGGGAGAAAAAACGCCTCGTGCGAACAAAGTCCATATCCTAGCGGAGCTCCTGACGCCTTTCGGAAAAACGCATGTCAATGCGAGTGGCTAGATGAATGAGTTCATGTAGGTTAGCAGGGATTTCTCGTGCGGCCAGAACATCTTTAATGTTGCTGGATAGGCCTTTTTTAAAGGTCGCGCAGAGGGCCTCATTATTCCAGGATAGTTCTGAAGCAAGAGTACGGAATTGTACGGCGTACTCGCCAACGGAAGAATTACCCTGGACCAGGTTCAACAGGGCAGTCTCAGCAGAAGAGGCTCGGGCAGGTTCCTCAAAGACACTTCGAATTTCCGAGAAGAAGGAGTGTATAGAGGCAGTGACGGGGTCATTGCGGTCCCAGAGCGGTGTGGCCCATGACAGAGCTTTTCCAGACAGAAGGCTGACTACGAAAGCCACCTTAGACCTTTCAGTAGGAAACTGGTCCGACATCATCTCCAAGTGCAAGGAACATTGGGAAAGAAAGCCACGGCAGAATTTAGAGTCCCCATCAAATTTATCCGGCAAGGATAGTCGTAGACCAGAAGCGGCCACTCGCTGCGGAGGAGGTGCAGGAGCAGGCGGAGGAGATGATTGCTGAAGCTGTGGTAGTAGCTGCTGTAGCATCACGGTCAGTTGAGACAGCTGTTGGCCTTGTTGCGCTATCTGTTGTGACTGCTGGGCGACCACCGTGGTGAGGTCGGCGACAACTGGCAGAGGAACTTCAGCGGGATCCATGGCCGGATCTACTGTCACGATGCCGGCTGGCAGGTAGTGGATCCTCTGTGCCAGAGAGGGATTGGCGTGGACCGTGCTAGTGGATCGGTTCTAAGTCACTACTGGTTTTCACCAGAGCCCGCCGCAAAGCGGGATGGTCTTGCTGCGCCGGTAGTGACCAGGTCGTATCCACTAGCAACGGCTCAACCTCTCTGACTGCTGAAGATAGGCGCGGTACAAGGGAGTAGACAGAAGCAAGGTCGGACGTAGCAGAAGGTCGGGGCAGGCAGCAAGGATCGTAGTCAGGGGCAACGGCAGGAGGTCTGGAACACAGGCTAGGAACACACAAGGAAACGCTTTCACTGGCACAATGGCAACAAGATCCGGCGAGGGAGTGCAGGGGAAGTGAGGTATAAATAGGGAGTGCACAGGTGAACACACTAATTAGAACCCCTGCGCCAATCAGCGGCGCAGTGGCCCTTTAAATCGCAAAGACCCGGCGCGCGCGCGCCCTAGGGAGCGGGGCCGCGCGCGCCGGGACAGGACCGACGGAGAGCGAGTCAGGTACGGGAGCCGGGGTGCGCATCGCGAGCGGGCGCCACCCGCATCGCGAATCGCATCCCGGCTGGAGGCGGTATCGCAGCGCCCCGGGTCAGTGGATCTGACCGGAGCGCTGCAGTGACGAGAGTGTAGCGAGCGCTCCGGGGAGGAGCGGGGACCCGGAGCGCTCGGCGTAACAGTATGTAATGTTATAGGACCCTATGGGAGCTATAACATTGCAAAAAAAAAGTTTGAATCACCCCCCTTTTCCCATTAAAAAAAAAAAATTAAACAGTATAAATAAAAATAAACATATGTGGTATCGGCACATGCATAAATGTCTGAACTATAAAAATATATTGTTAATTAAACCGCACGGTCAATGGCGTACACGTAAAAAAAATTCCAAAGTCCAAAAAAGCTTTTTTTTGGTCACTTATTATACTATTAAAAAATTTATAAAAAGTGATCAAAAAGTCTGATCAAAACAAAAATGGTACTGATAAAAACTTCAGATCACGGCGCAAAAAATGAGCCCTCATACCACCCTGTACTAGGAAAAATAAAAAAGTTATATGTGTCAGAAGAGGACATTTTTTTTTCTTATTTATTTATTTAGATCCATACAAAATGACAATAGCATAGTAAAATTTTACAATTTTAATATAATTTTTAACCCCCTTATTGAAATCACCCCCCCCACTCCTATCTCAACCCCTCTCGCCAACCCCCCCCCCCCCCCCCCACACACACACAGATTGCCAGCTAGGTTGTTTCCTCCCATCTATCCCATTCCATCAATACCCTAGGGAAGCTCTTTTTCCCTTTGTAAAATATCAGTTCATACTTCTTCATCTGCTATTCCTCTGTTTCACATTCCTTAACTGATGGAACTTCTGGGGAGAACCATTTTCTTAATAGCAATATTTTTGCAATTACAAATATTTTTATTATAGCGTCATTCCTTGGGGTTTCCATTAAGCCAATACCCAGGATAGCTCCTCTACCATCCTTACTCAGCATTTTTTTCATCCTGTTTTCTGTTATACGGTAAATGTCCTGCCAGAATCTAGCAATCAGTGGGCATCCCCATACCATATGCATTAAATCTGCCTCTTCTCCTCTACATTTTGGACAATTCGAGTGTACCCTTTTTCCTATTTGATATAACAATTTTGGCGTGTATGGGACCCTCAGAGCAAGCTTACTCAATGAAATTCTATGATTCAGGTTCATGGAGGCACTTAGTATATTCTGAAACACAACCCTCCATTCTTGCATACTTATTATACCTACTTCTCTGGACCAATGAGACCTAGCTTTGTGTTCATTGTTTACCATATCTGCTTTTACCAGGCCGTTATATATTTTCCCCACAATCTTATTAGAGGCACTATTCATATCGAAAATAAAATCCATTAGCTCATGTGTACAGATTTCCCATCTTGGGTTTGATTTATCCTTTATGAATGCGTTCCTTACCTGAGCATATGCGAATCTACAATTATAACTAAGCTTAAATTCTACACTGTCTCCCACTCTTTAATTCTTTTCCCCTCTACTAATTGATATACTCTCGTGATTCCCTTTTTTTCCCAGTCTATGTAACCCTGTAATTTCATTATTTCTGGAAAAAAATATTTTTTTCTTAATACTCGTCTAAGATATCTCCATACTTTTGTAAACATTTTAAAAGTGTACATCCCTGAGATCCCCTCATATTTATACCCACCACCCTCAAGTATCTCTATTGGAGATCCACCTGTGCCCCCACATTTAAAGAAGTAATTTTTTTAAACTTCTTCTTCCTTACCTAGAAATTCAATTTGTGCTGCAATATAATAGAATTGTAGGTTTGGTACTCCAAACCCACCTTCACCTATTGAAGGGCTCAAGTAATTATGCTTAATGCGAACCTGTTTCTTATCCCACAAAAACCTACTAATCTCCCCCTGAATCTCTTTAAACCAGTGTTCGCTAAGCCATATTGGCGCTGCTCTAAGGATATGTAGAGCCATTGGGAATATAATCGTTATAATCAATAAGATTCTTTCAGCAAAATTCAACCTTAGTCTACCCCATACTTGAATTTTATTTTAAATTTTTTGAGCTAATGGAAGGATATTTAAACCTGCAAAGTCCTCAACGTTCCTGGAAATTTTTATACCCAGATATTCCAGTGCTTCAGCTTCCTGCAGAACATAAATTTCCCCTGGTATCGACTTTCGATCCCCTGTTAAGATCATAAGGCCTGATTTTTTCCAATTAATCTTGAGACCTGAGTAACTTCCATATTCCTTCAATATCTCCATAACTTTCGAGATTTTATTAGCTGGGTCCGTGATAAATAACACTGTATCATCGGCATATAGTAAGATTTTTTTTCTTTTTTCCCGTTTACACCGAATGCTTCAAATTCTTCTGTTTCTCTTATTATCTGAGCAAGAGGCTCTATAAAAAATAGAGAATAAGCGGGGGGATAGGGGACACCCCTTCCTGGTCCCTCTTTGTAGAGAAACAGAATTTTGAGAGATTACATTGTTTATATTTATTCTTGCACTAGGAGAGTTGTATAATGTTTTAATACCCTTCAAAAAATAATCCCCCAGGTTCATACGTTTTACTATGCTAAAGAGGAATCCCCACTCCACCCTGTCAAACGCTTTCTGCGCATCTAGTGACAGGAGGGAGTGGGGATCCGCATCTCCAGCAAGTTGCATGTTTATAAATAAATGTCTAATATTATTGTAAATGTTTCTCCCAGGGACAAAGCCCTTTTGTTCTGTACCAATAAGTTGTTTAATAACACCCTGTAAACGCAAGGCCCATATCTTTGCCAAGATCTTTTGATCAGTATTTAACAAAGATATGGGTCTGAGTGTATCCATCTCCTTACTTCCCTTGCCCTTTTTTGGAATCAAAATTATAATGGTTTCCGCCATCGATGGGGATAGCTCCCCTTTTCTTAAGGATTCATTAAATACCATATTTAGGCAAGGCAATAGTGTATCCCTGAATTTCTTATATATATCAAAAACGAACCCATCCGACCCCGGGGCCGAGTTATTGGGGAACGAGTCCAAAGCTTTTCCTATTTCTTCTAGGATATTGTTTTTTTCCAATTCACCTCTTTCTATATTGCAAATTTATTGTAGTTTAATCCGGTCAAGAAACAGGTCTATTTCTTCCTCTGTTCTAACACTTTCCTTAGTATATAAATCCGAAAGAACTGCATCGCTATCTGGGTTAGACCTTCCTGATCTCTAACTTCCCTCCCTTCTTTATCTTTTAAAATAGAAATCCTTTTCCCCTCCTTCTGATTGATAATATTCATAAATATTCTGTTGGGTCTACCTGTCTCTGTGTATTTTCTTTGGTTCTTAAAAAAGATAGAGTGTCGGGCTCTTTCCAAGAGCACCTCTTTATATTTTATTTTATTGGCTACTATACAATAAATTCCAGTTTTCCGTGCATGGATCATTAATATAACGCGATTCTGCACTTTTTATTCCATCAGCACTGTTTCTTTTTCTTTAGTTTTTTTTTTTTTGAACCTAGCAATATTCCTTATTAAGAGTCCTCTGAGGAATGCTTTAAGAGTATCCCACACTATCAATGGAGAAGTAGACCCAACATTTATGTCCCAGAATTCCCTAATTTCTTTTTCCAGTCCCGGTCTAGACGCGACCACCAATAGCAGATCGGGGGCGGGGGGGTTTACTTTCGTTTTCCCCGTCCTGCCCTCCCACAATAGGCGGGGCAGGACGGGGAAATGATGGGGACCGGCGCCGGAAATCCGGGCGAGGGAGGCTGCAGGCGATGGAGATCGGCGGGCAGCGATGACGTGCGGCTGGATCCGACGGAAGCCGATGAGTTGCCTAGCAACATCTGGAGGGTTCAGTTTGAGACCATTATACAGTGGTCTCTAACTGTAGCCCTCCAGATGTTGTAAAACTACAACTCCTAGCATGCCCAGACAGCTGTTTGGGAATGCTGGAATATGTAGTTTTGCAACAGCTGGAGGGCTACAGTTTGAGACCACTATATAGTGGTCCCTAAACTGTAGCCCCCCAGATCTTGCAAAACTACAACTCCTAGCATGCCCAAACAACTGTTTGCTGTCAGGACATGCTGGGAATTGCATTTTTGCAACAGCTGGAGGACGACAGTTTGGAGATCACTGCAGTGTTCTCTAAAACTGTAGCCCTACAGATGTTACAAAACTGCAAATCCCAGCATGTCCAAACAGCAATCAGCTGTCTCGGCATGCTAAGAGTTGTAGTTGCATACCTCCAGCTATTGCATAACTACTTCTCCCAGCATGCCTGTCGGCGATCAGTACATGCTGGGAGTTGTAGTTTTGCAACAGCTGGAGGCACACTGGTTAGAAAATACTGAGTTAGGTAATAGAACCTAACTGAAGGTTTTCCAACCAGTGTGCCTCCAGCTGTTGCAAAACTACAACTCCCAGCATGCACGGTCTGTCAGTACATGCTGGGAGTTGTAGTTTTGAAACAGCTGGAGGTTTGCCCCCCCCCCCCCCCCCATGTGAACGTACAGGGTACATTCACACGGGCAGGCTTACAGTAAGTTTCCTGCTTCAAGTTTGGGCTGTGGCAAATTTTTCGCCGCAGCTCAAACTCCTAGCGAGAAACTCACCGTAACACGTCAGTGCGAATGTACCCTAAAAACACTACACTAACACATAATAAAGAGTAAAACATTACAAATACACCCCCTTACACTGTACCCCCCAATAAAAATTAAAACCGTATTGTATGGCAGTGTTTCCAAAGCGGAGCCTCCAGCTGTTGCAAAACAACAACTCTCAGCATTTCCAGACAGCCGCTGACTGTCCAGGCATGCTGGGAATTTAGCAACAGCTGGAGGCACCCTGTTTGGGAATCACTCACGTAGAATACCCCTATGTCCACCCCTCTGCGATCCCTAATTTAGTCCTCAAATGCGCATGGCGCTCTATCACTTCGGAGCCCTGTCGTATTTCAAGGAAACAGTTTAGGGCCACATATGGGGTATCTCCGAACTCGGGAGAAATTGCACTACAAATTTTGTGGGGCTTTTCTCCTTTTACCCCTTATGAAAAGGAAAAGTTGGGGCTACACCAGCTTGTTAGTGTAAAAAAATAAAAAGATTTTACACTAACATGCTGGTGTTGCCCTATACTTTTTATTTTCACAAGCGTTAAAAGGAAAAAAAGACCCCTAAAATTTGTAACGCAATTTCTCATGAGTACAGAAATACCCCATATGTGGGCGTAATATGCTCTGCGTACGCACAACAAGGCTCAGGAGTGAGAGCGCACCATGTACATTTGAGGCCTAAATTGGTGATTTGCACAGGGGTGGCTGATTTTACAGCAGTTTTGACATAAACGCAAAAATAAAAATACCCACATGTGACCCCATTTTGGAAACTACACCCTCACATAATGTAATAAGGGGTACAGTGAATAATTACGCCCCACAGGTGTCTGACAGATTTTTGGAACGGTGGTCCCTGAAAACAGTGGGGTGTAAATTCTCACTGCACCCCTTATTAAATTCTGTGAGGGGTGTAGTTTCCAAAATAGGGTCACATGTGGGGGGGGGTGTCCACTGTTCTGGCACCTGTCATGGCCCCTGACTTCCATTCCAAAAAATTTTTTCCCAAAAGCTCAATGGCGCTCCTTCTCTTCTGAGCATTGTAGTGCGCCAGCAGAGCACTTGACGTCCACACATGGAGTATTTCCATACTCAGAAGAGATGGATTTACAAATTTTGGGGGGTCTTTTCTGCTA
The DNA here is from genome assembly GCF_029499605.1 of Hyla sarda. NCBI lineage: Eukaryota > Metazoa > Chordata > Amphibia > Anura > Hylidae > Hyla > Hyla sarda. The sequence goes on from NC_079190.1 coordinate 329,694,263, forward strand.
TTAACCCTTGCAAAAATGTGAAATTTGGGGGGAAACACACATTTTTGTGAAAACTTTTATATATTTTTTCAATATGCAAAAGTCGTGAAACACCTGTGGGGTATTAAGGCTCACTTAATTCCTTGTTAAGTTCCTCAAGGGGTCTAGTTTCCAAAATGGTATGGCATGTTTTTTTTTTTTAGCTGTTCTGGCACCATAGGGGCTTCCTAAAGGCAACATGACCCCCAAAAAACATTTCAGAAAAACGTACTCTCCAAAATCCCCTTGTCGCTCCTTCGCTTCTGAGCCCTCTACTACGCCCGTCGAACACTTTACATAGACATATGAGGTATGTGCTTACTCGAGAGAAATTGGGCTACAAAGTATAAATTTTCTCCTTTTACCCCTTGTAAAAATTCAAAATTTGGGTCTACAAGAACATGCGAGTGTAAAAAATGAAGATTGTGAATTTTCTCCTTCACATTGCTGCTATTCCTGTGAAATACCTAAAGGATTAAAATGCTGACTGAATGTCATTATGAATACTTTAGGGGGTGCAGTTTTTATAATGGGGTCATTTGTGGGGTATTTCTAATATGAAAACCCTTCAAATCCACTTCAAACCTGAACTGGTCCCTGGAAAATTGTGAGTTTGAAAATTTTGTGAAAAATTGGAAAATTGCTGCTGAACTTTGAAGCCCTCTGGTGTCTTCCAAAAGTAAAAACTTGTCAATTTTATGATTCAAACATAAAGTAGACATATTGTATATGTGAATCAAAAATTTTTTTTATTTGGAATATCCATTTTCCTTACAAGCAGAGAGCTTCAAAGTTAGAAAAATGCTAAATTTTCCAAATTTTCATCAAATTTTGGGATTTTTCACCAAGAAATTATGCAAGTTACCACAAAATTTTACCACTATGTTAAAGTAGAATATGTCACGAAACAATCTCGGAATCAGAATGATAACTAAAAGCATCCCAGAGTTATTAATGTTTAAAGTGACAGTGGTCAGATGTTCAAAAAATGGCCGGGTCCTACAGTGAAAATTGGCTGATTCCTTAAAGGGTTAATATGACAGACTACCATAGCGTGGTCCGAGATACAGCGGGGTTCGTACAAGATTTTATGAATCAACGCCAATGCAGAGCTATTAGTAATTACATGATCTATGCGGGAAGCCATTTATGAGTGGCATTAAAACATGAGAAACATTTAGTATTTGGATACAGAGTACGCCAAGCATCCTCCCAAAACATTTCTTTACACCATCTGTATAAGGGGGTCTCTCCATTCCCCCTATCCTTTCCTTGCCAATCCAGTGCATTATTCATTACACAGTTCATATCTCCAAAAAGGAAAATATCCTGATATTCCCTATCTGTTATAAAGGAGACCAAAGCTTGGAGAGTTACTACTGAAAAAGGGGGAGGAATGTATACAAATGCAAGAATAGATAGCCTGCCACCCCAATTGGCATACAAGAATATAAACCTAGCCCTATGGTCCGACTGTGAATGGATAACAAGTATGTCGGCTGTTTTATGAATGTATACAGTTACTACCGATGAATATTCTGAAAACGTTGAGTGGTAGGTATCCCTAGGGAGTCACTGGTCACATGCGTTTCTAGTAGACATATTATAGCTGGAAGATATTTTTTTATCCTGTCAAAAATGGCCACCCTTTTAGATCTATTTTTTAGACCTCTAATGTTCCATATTATAATTTTCCTATTGTTATCCATCAGACTGTTGTTTTCTACCAAGATCTTTCCAATACAACCCAGCTGGCAATCTACCCTCCCTTCCTAGCTTATCCCCTCTCCCTTTCGCACACCAGTCTCACACAGTAGTATTAGAGCCTTCTTTACACCACACAAGCTGGAAGCAAAGAGGGATGATCACTGTGATGTGTACTGTGAAAAAAAACCAAAAACGAATATTCGTAATTACGAATATATAGCGCTATATTCGCGAATAAAATTTGCATTGCGAATATTCGCGAGCAACACTACTCCCTAATAATGGACACAGCACTACTGAGCGAGACGACTTTAGAGGTTAAGTCCAAAAGAGATTGATTACATTTTTCCACTCCTTTTAATATTGTTTCCAGAACGTGTGCATTTGTTTGACCACTTTCTCCCCCCCTCCTCCATTTCCTCATTCTGTAGTATAGAAAATCTGGACCCATGAGCGGTGGTCTCAATGGCTGTCTGTTTTGAGTGCGAGTCTTTATTGTATCAAGGGGAGATTCAAATATTTCTCCATTCTGGAAGCGTGTGTATGCTCATTCGCAGCGCCCCCCAATCTTCTCATGTTAGGTTTAGGTGGCATTTCAAATAGGTATATAGTAGCCTCTAGGTCATAAATATAATCATGCGCTGTCAAATATATAAAACAATATGGAGGCGTATTTTAATTGCAGCCACATCTAAAGAGAAGCGAATGTTTCCAAATCTTAGTAAAACAGAGAGGGTCACTGACTTACAGTTTTGATGTGTCTTACAGGGTTCAAGAGGGTTTCTATGAATAAAGTCAGTACCTTTCCAAACGCAGAGGCTGTGAAAGAAGTGTGCACAACATTAGCAAAGAATTCCCATCAGCGTTGGTTTATACAAGCCTTTGTTACACCTTTATCTATATTTCATTTATTAGCAGCATCTAGAGGTATTCCAAAAAAGTCTCATTTTCCTTGCATGGACATTGTTTCTCCGTCCCCCCCCCCCCCCCAAAAAAAAAAACCTTTCTAACTTTATAGATTTTATACAGTTCATACTCAGCCCGCTTATATATGTTGTTACTAAAGGGACTTACGTTTCTGATGTATCACACAGGGGGAAAGAGGGGGAAGACAGGTTATAAAAAAAGCCGGCAAAGTAGCAGGAGCACAGTTCTGTGGAATAAAAATATAAGACACCTTAGGCATTTCGTTTTCCAGTGGGCAGAACATTAACTTCTCCTATAGCCAGCATACAGCATGTTTCTTATTAGCAACTGCTGGAGGAGCTCCATGTCCTGCCCACTCCCATTTATTCATAAAGATTCTGTTTCTGCGGGGGTTAACTTTCCTCATTAACTCCCCCTAATCGCACCTCAGCTTCTGAAAGTATACCCTGATGTCAGGAGTTCCTTAAAAATACTGCACACGGTCTTCAATAGGAACAGTTCTAGTGTGCAGCCCTGATAGTAGACAAGAATCCCATAACAGTTTTTTTTTTTTCCCCATCTCTCTTCTCTCCCCTTTGTCATGCCACAGTATCACCAACCTCTGGGGCTTAACTATCGCCCAGATTTCTTCCACGGACCGCGTCCTCTGACGGGCAGGAGCCAGCCACGCGCTGGTACACGGCGTCTTCCGTGTTCTCGGGGCTGCTCACGTGAACTGCCTCTTCCCATCTTCTTATCACTCAGGAGGACCCCTTGTGCCGAAAGGGGGCCGCCCCAGCCATGCCAGCGCGAGATCGTAGCAGTTCCTGAGCACATACCCAGCCGGGGGAGAGACCCAGAGCAAGCCAATCCTGCCTCCATATCCACGAGGAGTTTCAGCTGTTCAAGCAGCGGGTCAGAGGTGAGGAGAGGGCCAGCAGGGGGGTCCATCACCGAAGCATCAGGCAGCCAGACAGGTGGGCGAGCGTCTCAGGAGCCGATGGCGTCACATCCTGCCGCCACGTGACCACCCCAAGGCATTTTTAAACGTATACATTTTCCTGCCTGTAGTTAGGATTTTTTCCAGAAGTACGACAAAAAAAAAATTCCTAAGTCCAAAATAGTGCTTTTTGGTCATTTTTTATATCATGAAAAAATGAATAAAAAGTCCTATCAATGCAAAAATGGTTCCGCTATAAACTTCAGATCCCGGTGCTAAAAATGGGCCCTCATATCACCCCATACGTGTAAAAATTAAAAAGTTATAGGGGTCAGAAGATGACAATTTTAAACGTATAAATTTTCCTGCATGTGGTTATGATTTTTTACCACAAATTCAAACCTACATAAGTAGGGTATCCTTTTAATCGTATGGACCTACAGAATAAAGATAAGGTGTCATTTTTACCAAATAATGTACTGTGTAGAAACGGAAGCCCCCAAAAGCTACAAAATGGCGTATTTTTTTTCAATTTTGTCTCACAATGATTTTTTTTCCCATTTCGCCATAGATTTTTGGGTAAAATGACTGACGTCATTACAAAGTAGAATTGGTGGTGCAAAAAATAAGCCATCATATGGATTTTTTGGTGCAAAATTGAAAGAGTTATTATAAGGAGGAAAAAACGAAAATGCAAAAACGGAAAAACCCCGGATGCTTAAGGGGTTAAATACTGTTTTTTTCCCCAAACTGGCTACTGTACCAAGGGGATATGATGTCACAATAAACATAGGCCCAGCTAAAGCTAAATTAACAACTTACTCTTTTATCCTCAGTTCCCAAGTTTATTTAGTTGAAAACTTGCAATAAATTGTGACAAACATAATTAGATTTCCTATTCAATCTACAGATGAGAGCATAATGGCAAACATTTTGCTGACACTGCAAATACAGTATTGTGAAAACTGGGAAAATGTGCATGCTGTACATTAAACATAATAAGAAATATATGGAGAAATTGTATAGTTGTTTGAAAAATTTGTTTTACACCATCCCAATTCCAATTTAGAAACAGAAGATTGATGTCCGAAAAAAACAAAAAAAACTATATATGGTCGATTTTAATCTTCCCTTATATTTTAAGGGGGGAACAAAGGGGTCTAATTACAGTCAGGGGGCACAAATGGAGATAAATACTATGTGGGAGCTAAATGGGGCACTTTTACCACTTGGGGGATTTTATTACTTGGGGCAATATAGATGGGCTGTCTGTATAGAGTTCTGGAGGCTACAGGAGTGAGGAGTGAACGCCCAAGATGTTTGTCAAACAATTCTGCAGAAAAAAGTCATGGTGTAGGAAGTTGTCATGATGTTTTAGGGTAAATGGGGGAGCAAAAGTAAAGTGATTGACTCCAATCAGTGAAGACATCACCTGTAGTTACTGGGTGCAACTGCACTGTATTCTTATATAAGTTCTGCAGAGCCTGTGCACAGCTAGTATCTTCTAATAAATTTTCATTTAGTGTTGAGCGTCATAGGCCATATTTGAATTTGCGATATTTCGCGAATATATGGACAAATATTCGTCATATATTCGCTAAATTCGCATATTCGCAATATTCGCGTTTATTTCCGCATATGCGAAAATTAGCATATGCGAAAATTAGCATATGCAAAGATTAGCATAAGCGAAAATTTGCATATGCGAAAATTAGCATATGCAAATATTCGCATATGCGAAAATTTGTATACCAGTCTCACACAGTAGTATTAGAGCCTTCTTTACACCACACAAGCTGGAAGCAGAGAGGGATGATCACTGTGATGTGTACTGTGAAGAGAAAAAAAAGAATTAGTAATTGCGAATATATGGTGCTTTATTCGTGAATATTCGCGAATCGCTTCTCGGCCTTTTGGCTAAGATCAAGTGTAGTATCTGTTCTTATCAGTTTTCATGCCGGTGGCAAACTACGCCGGTATGGGGCTGGTGGGGATGGGTGCTGCATGGAGGGTGCAGGTGTACCAGGGCTTTCCGGGGCTGGTTCTGAGGAATCAACTCGACGGCTGCCCCGATGTGACCTGTTTCCTCCGGGTCTCGCCATGAGGCTGAGAGGGTCTAGAGCCGAGGTACTTTTGTGCCTCGGGGAGTGGTGACCCCGAGGTGCCGAAACTCACTGGGAATACTGGCTCACTGAGTTGAAGCACGGGCACCATAATCTCTTCACCTTGTGGCACTCACCTCTTGATTCCCGGCCTTATGGCTAGGATCAGAGACATTTTTATAGATCCAGCCGGATGTCCGGGCAGTATATCTGCACACATTCACTTATTTATTTTTGTCTCACTGTGTCACTTTTTGCGTGTTGTGTATTCACAGGATTTGTCAGGATGCGGTAGCCCTTCTGGGTGTCCCTCCTTGCGGTCTAGGGGAGGTGTGTGTGGCCATTAGGTTCTGCACCTCCCTGCAAACACCCCGGTTACTCCTGCTTTGGCAGGGTACCTACCGTTATCGGCTCTGCGGGTAGATACCTTGGGAGCATTTGTGGTCCCCTAGTAGCTTCGGTGAAAAGGGACATCGAACCTGGAACCTCGCAGGTACCTTTTGGTCCGGAGGCAAAGGGTAAGGTTTGTTGGGGGGCCTCTCTTCTATCGGAGAAGGGCTTGCGATAGACCGCATCCTTTGTGCACGTTTTTTTAGTTTAACACGTTTGCACTTTTTCTTGCACTTTGGGTGATTCGAGAGCACGTTCCTCGGCTTTAAAAAAAAAAAAAAAGAATATTCGCAAATACGCGAATATGCGATATTCGCGAATAAAATTTGAATTGCGAATATTCGCGAGCAACACTATTTTCATTGTATGGGTGTATTATTTGTCTTTTTTTTTTTATTCAGTTTGGTGATGGTTTTCAGCCACTATGAAGGGGTAATATGAGGTTTTGGTGTATAGGCTTTGGTATACTGGAATTTGTTCTGTAACATTATAGTGATATTTTTTTTCATTTTATAACTGAGTGAATATTATTTAGAGACATCATACATAGAAATTCAACATGCACTCACGGTTACTTTGTACACGCACCACCTTCTCTAGAATTTACAGAGAAGGGTGTGAAAAAGAGAAAATATCCAGTGAGCGGCAGTTGTATGGACAAAAATGTCTTGTTGATGTCAGAGATTAGAGGAAAAAGGGCAGACTGGTTTGAGGTGAAAGAAACTGAAATAACCACTCGATAATACCATCTCTGAATGTTTATGTCTAACCTTGAAGCAGATGGGTTACAGCAGCAGAAGACCACACCGGATGCCAATCCTGTCAGCTAAGAACAGGAAGCTAAGGTTACAATTTGCATAGGCTCGCCAAAATTGAATAATTGAACACTGGAAGAATGTTGCTTTGTCTGATGAGTCTTGATTCTAGCTGTGACATTCAGATGGCAGGGTCAGAAACTGGCATAAACAGCATCAAAGCATAAATCCATCCTGCCTTGTATAAATAATTAAGGCTGGTGGTGTAATGGTGTTGTAAGCATTTTCTTGGCACATTTTGGCCCCTTAGTACCAATTGAGCATTGTTTAAATGTGACAGCCTATCTAAGTCTTGTTGCTGACCATGTCCATCGCTTTATGACTACAGTGTACCCATCTTCTGATACTTCCAACAGGATAATTCTCCATGACGCAAAGCTCATAGAATAATGCCAAACAGGTTTTTTGAACATGGTAATGAGTTCACTGCACTCCAATGGCCCCCACAGTCACTAGATCTCAATCCAATAGAGCACCATTGGGATGTGGTGGAAAGGGATATTTGCATATTTGCAGCTACCAAAGATGCCATTATATCCATATGGAGAAATATTTCTGAGGAATGTTTCCAGGACTGTGTAGAAAGTATAAAGGCAATTCTGTAGGCAAAAAGGGGTTCAACCTAATACTAGCAAGGTGTAGCTTATAATGTGGCTTGGTTAATATACACTGCTCAAAAAAATAAAGGGAACACTAAGATAACACATCCTAGATCTGAATGAATGAACCAATCATATGAAATGCTTTCGTCTTTACATAGTTGAATTTTCTGACAACAAAAATCACACAAAAATTATCAATGGAAATCAAATGTATCAACCCATGGAGGTCTGGGTATGGAGTCACACTCAAAATCAAAGTGGAAAACCACACTACAGGTTGATCCAACTTTGATGTAATGTCCTTAAAACAAGTCAAAATGAGGCTCAGTAGTGTGTGTGGCCTCCACATGCCCGTATGACCTCCCTACAACGCCTAAGCATGCTCCTGATGAGGTGGCAGGCTCCTGGACAGTCTGTGGCACAACATGGCATTGGTGGATGGAGCGAGACATGATGTCCCAGATGTGCTCAATTGGATTCAGGAATGGGCGGGCCAGTCCATAGCATAAATGCCTTCCTCTTGCAGGAATTGCTGACACACTCCAGCCACATGAGGTCTAGCATTGTCTTGCATTAGTAGGAACCCAGGGCCAACCGCACTAGCATATGGTCTCACAAAAGGGTCTGAGGATCTCATCTCGGTACCTATTCGAAGTCAGGCTTCCTCTGGCAAGCAAATGGAGGGCTGTGTGACCCCCAAAGAAATGCCACCCCACACCATTACTGACCCACCACCAAACCGGTCCTGCTGGAGGATGTTGCAGGCAGCAGAACATTCTCCAGCGCGTCTCCAGACTCAGTGTACTCAGTGTGAACCTACTTTCGTCTGTGAAGAGCACAGGGCGTCAGAGGCGACTTTCTCAATCTTGGTGTTGGGCTGTAAGCACGGTGTTGGGCTGTAAGTACAAACCCACCTGTGGATGTCGGGCCCTCATACCACTATCATGGAGTCTGTCTCTGACCATTTGAGAAGACACATGCACACTTGTGGCCTGCTGGAGGTTATTTTGCAGGGCTCTGGCAGTGCTCCTCCTGCTCCTCCTTGCACAAAGGCGGAGGTAACAGTCCTGCTGCTGGGTTGTTGCCCTCCTACGGCCTCCTCAATGTCTCCTGAAGTGCTGGCCTGTCTGCTGGTAGCGCCTCCATGCTCTGGACACTACGCTGACAGACACAGCAAACCTTCTTGCCACAGCTCGCATTGATGTGCCATCCTGGATGAGCTGCACTACCTGAGCAACTTGTGTAGGTTGTACATCTGTCAAAAGTGACCAAAACATCAGCCGGGAAGCATAGGAACTGAGAAGTGGTCTGTTGTCACCACCTGCAAAACCACTCCTTTATTGGGGGTGTCTTGCTAATTGCCTATAATTTCCACCTGTTGTCTGCTCCATTTGCGCAACAGCATGTGAAATTGATTGTCAATCAGTGTTGCTTCCTGAGTGGACAGTGTGATTGACTTGGAACATAAGTGTTCCCTTTATTTATTTGAGCAGTGCATATAGATTTCTTTCCAAATCATGTTCAATCACCTGAATTTATCGCAGGTGACTCCAATCAAGGTCTAGAAACATCTCAGAGATGATCAAGAGAAATAAGAGGCCTCCAGAGCTCCAGAGCTAAATGTCAAGAGTCATAGCAAAGGGTCTGAATACTTAAGTCCATGCAAAATGTAAGATTTTCTCTTTTAATAAATGTTACTGCAAATAGTTTTATTTTAAAACAAATACACACACATTTATATATATATATATATATATATATATATATATATATATATATAAGAAACAATCCAAGAAGCACCATGCGTGGCTGTTGCCAAGGATTCCAGATCCTGTTGGGTGCTCAGCTCCAGGGTCTGACTCAGGCCCCAAGGAATTCACCACAAAACAAAGAGAGCGGCACTCCAGATACGTATAACCCCGTGCAGGTGTATTTATTCACACATCTGTAGAAAAGTGCAATGTTTCGGCTCCTCAACAGAGCCTTTCTCAAGCAGGGTACATTCACATGGGCGTATTTACAGTGAGTTTCTTACTTCAAGTTTGAGCTGCGGCAAATTTTCTGCCGCAGCACAAACTCCTAGCGGAAAACTCACTGTAAACTCCCGCCCGTGTGAATGTACGTTAAAAGCACTGCACTAACACAAAATAAAGGGTAAAAAACTACATATACACCCCCTTACACTGTCCCCCCCTCCTCCCCCCTCCCCCAAATAAAAATGAAAAACATATCGTACGGCGCTGTTTCCAAAACGGAGCCTCCAGCTGTTGCAAAACAACAACTCCGAGCATTTAAGGACAGCTATTGACTGTTCAGGCATGCTGGGAGTTTAGAAACACCTGGAGGCACCCTGTTTGGGAATACCCCTATGTCCTCCCCTATGCAATCCCTAATTTAGTCCTCAAACGTGCATGGCGCTCTCTCACTTCGTAGCCTTGTCGTATTTCAAGGAAACAGTTTGGGGCCACATATCGGGTGTTTCCGTACTCGGGAGCAATTGCGTTACAAATTTTGGGGGGCTTTTCTCATTTTACCCCTCATGAAAAGGAAAAGTTGGGGTCTACAACAGCCTGTTTGTGTAAAAAAACATGCTGGTGTTGCCCCATACTTTTTATTTTCACAAGAGGTAAAAGGAAAAAAAGACCCCCAAAATTTGTAACGCAATTTCTCCGGAAATACGGAAATACCCTATATGTGGAGGTAAAATGCTCTGCAGGAGCACAACAAGGCTCAGGAGTGAAAGCGCACTATGTACATTTGAGGTCTATATTGGTGATTTGCACAGGGATGGCTGATTTTACAGCAGTTCTGACATAAACGCATAAAAATAAATACCACATTTTGGAAACTGCACCCCTCACGGAAGGTAACAAGGGGTATAGTGAACCATAACACCCCCAGGTGTTTGATGAATTTTCGTTAAAGTTGGATGGGAAAATGAAAATATATATATTTTTTTTTACTAAAATGCTGGTGTTATCCTACATTTTTAATTTTCACAAGGGAAAATAGGGAAAAAGAGCCCACCAAATTTGTAACCTTATTTCTTCTGAGTAAGAACATACCCCATATGTTGATGTTAAGTGCTCTGCGGGAGAACTACAATGGTGCCAGAACAATGCACCCCCTCACATGTTACCCCATTTTGGAAACTACAACGCTCAGAGAATATAATAAGGGGTGCAGTGAGAATTTAACCTCTTAAGGACGGAGGGCGTATGGATACGCATTGCATTCCGAGTCCTTAAGGACGCAGGGCGTATCCATACGCCCGTGGGAATTCCGGTCCCCACCGCTAGCCGGTTGGGGACCGGAGCCGGATGCCTGCTGAAATCGTTCAGCAGGCATCCCGGCATATCGCCCAGGGGGGTCATTATGACAATTCAGTCCAGCGATCTGTGGCGATTCCGGGTCAATCGGGTCTCCAGTGACCCGGTGACCCGGAATTACTGGCTGTTCGGGGCCGTCTCTGACTGCCCCGAACAGCCAGAGCCTGCAGGGGTGAGGTGGCACTGGTGCCACCTCACGAACGCCCTGATTACCGGCCGACCAATCAGGGCGCCTGCTGCGGGCGTCACTCCCGCACCTGCTCCGCCCCTCTTCCGGAGGACGTGAGCGTTTGCGGGAAGACGATCCCGGGTGCTGGGGACCCCGATCCCCGGCGTCCATGTTGGGATCGTGGCCCCAGGAGCGACGGCGGCGGCGAGGGACAGCCTGCGATGGAGCAGCAGCAGGAGGTGAGTTACAGCCTCCTGCTGTTGCTTAGCAACAGCTCCCAGCATGCAAAAAGGGCATGCTGGGAGCTGTAGTTATGCAACAGCAGGAGGCAGACCACCACAACTCCCAGCATTCCCTTATGGGCATGCTGGGACTTATGGTTTTGCAACAGCTGGAGGCACATTTTTTCTATGGAAAAGTGTACCTTCAGCTGTTGTATAACTACAACTCCCAGCTTGCACAAACAGCTAAAGTGCATGCTGGGAGTTGTAGTGGTGCATCTGCTGGTTGCATAACTACAACTCCCAGCATGCCCGTTGGCTGTCGGTGACTGCTGAGAGTTGTAGTTTTGCAACAGCTGAAGGCACACTGGTTGTGAAACTTAGAGTTTTTTTTTTACCTAACTCAGTGTTTCACGACCGGTGTGCCTCCAGCTGTTGCAAACTACAACTCCCAGCAGTCACCTTACACCATGCACCGTACATGCTGGGAGTTGTAGTTTTGCAACAGCTGGAGGCACACTGGTTTTGAAACACTGAGTAAGGTCACAAACTCCGTGATACATAACCAGTGTGCCTACAGCTGTTGCAAAACTAAAACTCTCAGCATGTACAGTCTGTCAGCGCATGCTGGGAGTTGTAGTTTTGCAACAGCTGGATGTCCCCCCCAATGTGAATGTACAGGGTACACTCACATGGGCGGAGGATTACAGTAAGTATCGGGCTGCAAGTTTGAGCTGCGGCAAATTTTCTGCAACAGCTCAAACTGCCAGCGAGAAACTACTGTGAACCCCCCGCCCGTGCGACTGTACCCTAAAAACACTACACTACACTAACACAAAATAAAATAAAAAGTAAAAAACACTACATATACACATACCCCTACACAGCCCCCCTCCCCAATAAAAATGAAAAACGTCTGGTACGCCACGGTTTCCAAAACGGAGCCTCCAGCTGTTGCAAAACAACAACTCCCAATATTGTCGGACAGCCGTTGACTGTCCAGGCATGCTGGGAGTTTTGCAACAGCTGGAGGCACCCTGTTTGGGAATCACTGGCGTAGAATACCCCTATGTCCACCCTATGCAATCCCTAATTTAGGCCTCAAATGCGCATGGCGCTCTCACTTTGGAGCCCTGTCGTATTTCAAGGCAACAGTTAAGGGTCACATATGGGGTATCGCCGTACTCGGGAGAAATTGGGCTTCAAATTTTGGGGGGTATTTTCTGCTTTTACCCTTTTTAAAAATGTAAAGTTTTTGGGAAAAGAAGCATTTTAGGTAAAAAAAATTTTCTTTTTTTTACATATGCAATAGTCGTGAAACGCCTGTGGGGTATAAAGGTTCACTTAACCCCTTGTTACATTCCCCGAGGGCTCTAGTTTCCAAAATGGTATGCCATGTGGGTTTTTTTTTTTGCGGTCCTGGCACCATAGGGGCTTCCTAAATGCGGCATGCCCCCAGAGCAAAATTTGCTTTCAAAAAGCCAAATGTGACTCCTTCTCTTCTGAGACCTGTAGTGCGCCAACAGAGCACTTTTAACCCCCATATGGGGTGTTTTCTGAATCGGGAGAAATTGGGCTTCAAATTTTGGGGGGTATTTTCTGCTTTAACCCTTTGTATAAATGTAAGTTTTTTGGGAAACCAAGCATTTTAGGTACATTTTTTAAATTTTTTTTTACATATGCAAAAGTCGTGAAACACCTGTAGGGTATTAAGGTTCACTTTACCCCTTGTTACGTTCCCCGAGGGGTCTAGTTTCCAAAATGATATGCCATGTGGTTTTTTTTTTTGCTGTCCTGGCACCGTAGGGGCTTCCAAAATGCGGCATGCCCCCAGAGCAAAATTTCCTTCAAAAAAGCCAAATGTGACTCCTTCTCTTCTGAGACCTGTAGTGCGCGAGCAGAGCACTTTTCACCACCATATGGGGTGTTTTCTGAATCGGGAGAAATTGGGCTTCATATTTTGGGGGGTATTTTCTGCTATTATCCTTTTTAAAAATGTTAAACTTTAGGGAAACCAAGCATTTTAGGTAAAATTTCTTCTTTTTTTTTTTACATATGCAAAAGTCATGAATCACCTGTGGGGTATTAAGGTTCACATTACCCCTTGTTACGTTCCCCGAGGGGTCTAGTTTCCAAAATGGTATGCCATGTGTTTTTTTTTTACTGTTCTGGCACCATAGGGGCTTCCTAAATGTGACATGCCTCCCAAAAACCATTTGACGCTCCTTCCCTTCTGAGCCCTCTACTGCGCCCGCCGAACACTTTACATAGACATATGAGGTATGTGCTTACTCGAGAGAAATTGGGTTTCAAATACAAGTAAAAATTTTCTCCTTTTTACCCCTTGCAAAAATTTAAAAATTGGGTCTACAAGAACATGCGAGTGTAAAAAATGAAGATTGTGAATTTTCTCCTTCACTTTGCTGCTATTCCTGTGAAACCCGCAAAGGGTTAAAACGCTTACTGAATGTAATTTTGAATACTTTAGGGGGTGCAGTTTTTATAATGGGGTCATTTATGGGGTATTTCTAATATGAAGACCCTTCAAATCCACTTCAAACCTGAACTGGTCCCTGAAAAAAAGCGAGTTTCAAAATTTTGTGAAAAATTGGAAAATTGCTGCAGAACTTTGAAGCCCTCTGGTGTCTTCCAAAAGTACAAACTCATCAATTTTATGATGCAAATATAAAGTAGACATATTGTATATGTGAATAAAAAAAGCAGAGAGCTTCAAAGTTAGAAAAATGCTAAATTTTCAAATTTTTCATCAAATTTGGGGATTTTTCACCAAGAAAGGATGCAAGTTACCAAAAAATTTTACCACTACTTTAAAGTAGAATATGTCACGAAAAAACAATCTTGGAATCAGAATGATAACTAAAAGCATTCCAGAGTTATTAATGTTTAAAGTGACAGTGGTCAGATTTGCAAAAAATGGCCGAGTCCTTAAGGTGAAAAAGGGCTCAGTCCTTAAGGGGTTAAGCCCCACAGATGAAAAAATTTTTTTTTTCATTTGCACAGCCCCCTGTTCCAAAGATCGGTAAAATGCCAGTGAGGTGGAAATGCTCACTGCACTCCTTATTAAATTCTGTGAGGTGTGTAGTTTCCAAAATGGGGGAGGGTCCTCTGTTCTGGCACCACGTGGTGCTTTGTAAACGCACATGGCCCCCGACATCCATTCAAAACTAATTCTCTCTCCAAAAGCTCAATGGCACTCCTTCTCTTCTGAGCATTGTAGTGCGCCAGCAGAGCACTTGACATCCACACATGGAGTATTTCCAAGAACAAACTGCATTTTAGTGAAAAATTTATTTCATTTACACATCCGACTTTAACAAAAAGTCGTCAAACACCTGTGGGGTGTTAAGGCAAACTTTAACCCTTGTTACATTCCTTGAGGGGTGAAGTTTCCAAAATAGCATGCCATGTCTTTTTTTTATTTTTTTTTATTTTGCTGTTCTGGCACCATAAGGGCTTCCTAAGTGTGGCATGTCTCCCCAAAAACCATTTCAGCAAAATTTGCTTTCCAAAAGTCTAATGTGACTCCTTATCTTCTGAATATTGTAGTTCGCCGGCAGAGCATTTTACATCCTAACATGGGGTATTTCCATACTCTGAAGAAATGGGGTTACAAATTTTGGGGGGAATATTTTTTTTCATTTACACATCCGACTTTAACAAAAAGTCGTCAAACACCTGTGGGGTGTTAAGGCTCACTGGACCCCTTGTTACATTTTTTCTGTTAGGGCACCATGGGGGCTTCCTAAATGTGACAGGCCCCCAAAAAGCATTTCAGCAAAATTCACTCTCCAAAATCCCATTGTCTCTCCTTCCCTTCTGAGCCCTCTAGTGCACCCACAGAGCACTTTACATCCACATATGAGGTATTTTGGGGACTTTTCCTCCTATTACCCTTTGTAAAAATTCAAAAACTGGGTCTACAAGAACATGCGAGTGTAAAAAATTCCGATTTTGAATTTTCTCCTTCACTTTGCTTCTATTGCTCTGAAACACCTAAAGGGTTAACAAACATTCTGAATGTCATTTTGAATACTTTGAGGGGTGTAGTTTCTATAGTGGGGTAATTTATGGTGTACTTCTAAAATGAAGGTCCTTCAAATCCACTTCAAAACTGAACTCCCTGAAAAATGCGAATTTTGAAAATGTCGTGAAAAATCTGAAAATTGATGCTGAACTTTGAAGCCCTCTCATGTCTTCCAAAATTAAAGACATGTCAACTTTATGATGCCAACATAAAGTACACATATTGTATATGTGAATCAATGTAAAAAACTTCAGAGAGCAGAGAGCTTCAAAGTTAGAAAAATGCTAAATTTTTCATGAAATTTTGGAATTTTTCACCAAGAAATGATGCAAGTATCGACGCAAATTTACCACTATGTTAAAGTAGAATATGTCACGAAAAAACTGTCACGGAATCCAATTCAAAAGTAAAAGCATCCCAGAGTTATTAATACTTAAAGTGACAGTGGTTAGATGAGCAAAAAATGCGCTGGTCCTTAAGGTGAAAATGGGCTTGGTCCTTAAGGGGTTAAAAATGGCTATTTGTGGCCTACAGAGAGCCTCAATAGGGGTGAAGAACACTTTGCCTTGCCGTAACACGCATAGGGAGTGTGCTGTGTTAGTGAAATAATACTGTTATTCAGTATGACATGTAGATTATAGGTGACGCTATTAGAATCACTGTCGCAGAGTGGCACAATGACAGAGCCTGGAGGTGGCATCAGTATGATGGAGACCATATAGTGACTGAATGACAAAGCGTGGAGTAGGCGGCTGCATGAGGAGACCATTTAGTGGCTGAATGATACAGCGTGGAGTTGGTGGCAGCATGAGGAGACCATATAGTGGCTGAATGACACAGTGTGGAGGTGGCGGCAGCATTAGGAGACCATATAGTGCCTGAATGACACCGCATGGAGGTGGCGGCAGCATGAGGAGACCATACAGTGGCTGAATGACCCAGCCTGGAGGTGGCAACAGTCTGACAAGACCATAGAGCCTCACAATTGAAAAGATTAAGGATCTTTTTTAACATTTAAGTTGAAGATTTCAAATAAATGAACCTAAAAAGTTTTATTTAATGTGCCAGCAGCATGAGGAGACAACATGGCGGCACAGTGACTGGAAGTAGCAGTAGCATGAGGATATCATAATCTGGCAGAATGACACAGCCTGGAGTTGGGGACAGCCAGAGGAGACCATATAGTGGAAGAATGACCAAGCCTGGAGGTGGCAGCAGGCTGACAAGACCATAGGACCTAAAAATTTAAAAGATTAAAGATATATTTTCTCATTTAAATTGAAGATTTTAAATAGATTAACATAAACATTTTTATGTAATGTGCCAGCAGCATGAGGAGACCACATGGCGGATTAATGACACAGCCTGGAGGTGGCACCGGCATAAGGAGTTCAAAATATGGCTGAATGACCAAGCCTGAAGGTGGCAGTAGGAAGAGGAGACCATATGGTAACAGAATGACACAGCCTGGAGGTGGCGGAAGCCTGACGAGACAATAGGGCCTCAAAATTGAAAAGATTAAAAATATTTTTTTAAATTGCATGTGGCCATCCTCCAGATGCTTGATGAAAAACTGCCACACTGCAGAGTAGCTGATTTTCCACCCAACAACAGTCCGCACTGATTGACTGCAAGTGCTCCCAAGTGCGATCAGCTTCATCATCATCGAGTTGTGTCTGTACGTCCCTGATAACCTCCTCAGGTTCCTCAACAGTGTGTGCGCAGCAGGTGTGTACTTTTGGCTGGCCTTTCACAGTAACTAGGCCCTTAGGACTATAACAGGAACAAAATGGTACACCACATAGATGTACGCACGTGGTATGCTCCTATGAGGGGAATACAATACGCTCCACTACACTTAAAACAGTATTTGTCTTCAACTCCAGCAGGTGTGTACTTTTGACTGGCCTTTCACAGTAACTAGGACCTTAAGACTTTAACAGGAACAAAATGGTACACCACGTAGATGTATGTACGTGGTATGCACTTACGAGGGGAGTACAATATGCTCCACTACACTTAAAATAACATTTGTCTAGAACAACAGCAGGTGTTTACTTTTGGCTGGCTTTTCCCAGTAATTAGGCCCTTAGGACTTTAACAGGAAAAAAATGGTACACCCTGTAGATGTACGTGTGTGGTATTCACTTATGAGGGGAGTACAATACGCTCCACTGTGCTTAAAACAGTATTTGTCTACATCACCAGCAGGTGTTTACTTTTGGCCGGCCTTTCAAAGTAACTAGGACTATAAGACTTTAACAGGAACAAAATTGTACACCACCTATGTACACACAGGTTACACTTAATAGAGGACAATGCGCTCTGCTACGCAACCTGTATTGGGCACTTGGGCACTAATAGCAGGTGATTATGGCTTTTAGTGCTCTACTCACCCTAACTGGCTGGCTACTATTAGCTTTTCAGTTGTTGTACACACCACCGCTGCAGCACACAGTCGCTGTGTAGTACACCCAAAATTGCACTTTCTCTCTCAATCTCTCTCCCTTCCCTATCAGTGCTTTTAGGCTGATAGGGCTTGAGGTGAATCGCTGCTGTAAAAATGCTTTCCGTGCAACACACTGCTCTCTGTCCCTCTCTCTCTCTGCAATAAAACACTGACGTGACTGGCCGCAAGATGGCTGCCGATTATATAGGGCTGTGACATCACAGGTGTGGCTGGCTGTTGATAGGCTGCATGCTGCATGTGATTCAGAGTCATCCCGCCTACCCGTCTTCCCGCCTTTCCAGAGTTCGTTGCCCCATGTCCTTACTTGTGGAGCTGCCCTTTTAGATGCCCTGGACCGCACTAAATGGAGTTTAATGAATCACGTCGATATTCGGATTCGTTGCGAAGCGAATTTTTCCTGAAATTCATAACAAATTCAGATTAGTCAGATTCTATTCGCTTACATAAATAAATATATATATATATATATATATATATATATTTATACTGTATTTATCGGCGTATAACATGCATTGATGTATAACACGCACCCTCATTTTAACAGGAAAATTTGAGGAAAGGAAATAAATGTAAAATAAATTTCTTGGAAGCTCTGAACTAAATGCGTCATCATTCCCCCAACTTTGATTCCTGCTACTCCTCAGTTTGGTGTGTGTCCCCATGCCACATTATTCCTCCCCTTTTATCAGCCCCTGTGCCACATTTACCCCTCTGATCCCCTGTGTGCCTCCTTTCCCCTGTGATTCCCCCTGCTCATCACTCCCCCCTTCTCATCTTTCCCCCTGCTCATCATCCCCCCTCATTCATAGTTCCCCCCTGCTCATTATTTCCCCTCTTGCTCATAATCCCCCCTGCTCATCATTACCCCCTCTGCCTCATCATCCCCCCTGCTCATCATTACCCACCTCTGCCTCATGATCCCCCCTGCTTATCATTACCCCATCTGCCTCATCATCCCCCTGCTCATTATTTCCCCCCTGCACATTATTTCCCCCCTTGCTCATTATTTACCCCCTTGATCATTATTCCCCCCCCCTCTCCCCCTCTCTGCTTTTAATATTTTTTTCATAATCCCTTACACGGCCATGCTCCGGCAGGCTCAGGTTAGGCGGTGGGTCTCGTGGGCTGTGGGGATAGTAAAGTATGACAGCATCAGGGACGTCACTCCTCATTCGCTGCAGCCGCCGCTGGTCCAAGTGGCCGCAGCGCTGGCTGCTTGTTAAAGTTCAGCAGCATGGCCGCTGTCACTTCAGAACAGTCCCCCGCAGCGGCAGCAGGGAATGAGGAGTGACATCCCTGACGCCGTGCAGAGGAGTCGGCAGGGGACATCACTCGTCATACTTTACTATGTGCGTGCTGTATGCCGATAAATACGGTATATATACAAATACAAATATTTACCAATTGTATATTCAAAATGTGATATAGACTAAGCCTAATATGCATTCTCTCCCTGCATGTGGTTACAGTACATAGATTTAATCTTATGTGTCAGTTATACTTGATGTTAGGCCTTTTGTGATTTTGAGTTTTTTTCCCATGATGAATATGATGGCATTCAATATATGAATGTAAAAGTTATATTTTAGAGACTGGATTTAATACTTATAAAGTGTTAGCTGAGTTATTTGGTCCCTGCATATTTCCTTTTTAGTGGGCTGTGAAATTTTGTGAATTTATTATTAAATTGAAGCCATCTTATTACCCCATGTCACATTCTATTATTTTTTAGGTAAAGGGAATAATTTTCCTGCCTCAAATAAGCATATCTATAATTATCGAAATAACATTCAATAAGTTTTAGAGTTCAAATAAATTGTGACAAGAAAATGGAGAATGGCATAAAGAAGACAGAAAGGTGCACAGTAATAAGTACCAAAGCTGACAACTGTCCATAAATTACCGGACAATGAGTAAAAAATTTGACTTTTTCTCCAGTGTCTATAAAATTAATATAAATTACTTTTATTTATTTATTTTTTTACATATGATAGAGCAGGTAATAAATAAGATTTGTAATTCACTCCCTTTAAAAAAAAAATATATATATATATATATATATATAATAATTATAAATTTGGCCACTAGGGGTCTCCCTTCTGGTCCAGACGGAATTCTGTTTGCTCAAAAGCACAGACATTGGTCTCCTGCTGGACTGACAGGAGACCAAACTCAGGATGTGCAGTCTGGCCATAGGCAGTGAGTAGTACTCGCTCTCCCAGCAGGAGTCCAAAGTCTGTGCTCTTGAGCTGGTGGAATTCCGTCTGGACCAGAAGGTAGACCTTTAGTGGCCAGATTTATAAGGCCATGAAAGTGACATAAAAAAAAAAAAAATTCACGGGGAGTAAATTACAAACCTTATTTATCTTACCTGCTCTGTCATTTGCTAAAAATAACTTTAACCCCTTAAGGACTCGGGGTTTTTCAGTTTTTGCACTTTCGTTTTTTCCTCTTTACCTGTTAAAAATCATAACCCTTTCAATTTTCCACCTAAAAATCCATTTTATGGCTTATTTTTTGCGTCACCAATTCTACTTTGCAGTGACATTAATCATTTTACCCAAATATTCACGGCGAAACGGAAAAAAAAATCAATGTGTGACAAAATCGAAAAAAATTTGTAGCTTTTGGGGGCTTCCGTTTTTACGCAGTGCATATTTCGGTAAAAATTACACCTTATCATTATTTTGTAGGTCCATACGGTTAAAATGATACCCTACTTATATAGGTTTGATTTTGTAGTACTTCTGGAAAAAATCATAACTACATGCAGGAAAATGTATTCGTTTAAAAATGTCATCTTCTGACCCTTATAACTTTTTTATTTTTCCATGTACAGGGCGGTATGAGGACTAATTTTTTGCGCCGTGATCTGAAATTTTTTATTTTTTATTCATTTTTGAATGGTATAACAAGTGACCAAAAATACGCTTTTTTTTACTTTGGAATTTTTTTGCGCGTACGCCATTGAACGTGCGGTTTAATTAATGATATATGATTATATATTTTTATAGTTCAGACATTTACGCACACGGCGATACCACATATGTTTATTTTTTTTTTTACACTGTTTTATTTTTTTTTATGGGAAAAGGGGGGTGATTCAAACTTTTATTAGGGAAGGGGTTAAATGACCTTTATTAACACTTTTTTTAACTTTTTTTTGCATTGTTATAGGTCCCATAGGGGCTATAACACTGCACACACTGATCTCTTGCACAGATCACTGGCGTGTATTAACACGCCTGTGATCAGTGTTATCGGCGCTTGACTGCTCCTGCCTGGATCTCAGGCACGGAGCAGTCATTCGTCGATCGGACACCGAGGAGGCAGGTAAGGGCCCTCTGGGTGTCCTGTAAGCTGTTCGGGATGCCGCGATTTCACAGCGGCGGTCCCGAACAGCCCGACTGAGCAGCCGGGTCACTTTCACTTTCACTTTAGAAGCGGCGGTCAGCTTCTAAAGGGTTAATACCGCACATCGCCGCGATTGGTGATGTGTGGTATTAGCCACGGGTCCCGGCCGTTGATGAGTGCCGGGACCGACGCGATATGATGCGGGATCGCAGTGCGATCCAGCTTCATATCGCGGGAGCCGATGCAGGATGTAAATATACGTCCTGCGTCGTTAAGGGTTAATTATAGTGCCCGAGGCTGGAAGAAGCACGCACTCATGTGCGAAACTGCTGACGTAGCCTCCGAGCGCCACCCTTCACCAGCGGCTATGCTGTGACCCAGTATCCCACCACCGGAATTTTATACCCGACAGTCTCTGCTTTGCGGTGAGTGCACTTATGTTTTCTTTGGTTCTTTGGTTAATTACAGTGCCCATTTAAGCTTTTGTAATTCTTTTTAGCTGATGGGACTTGTGCAACTTATTGTAAATTGCAATGGCAATGACACTATTATAAGAGAAGAGATGAGGAACACATGGCGTTTTGCACCTATTCTAACCTCTTCCCGCTATGGGACTTATGCATACGTCCCAGAACCCGACATGTTTGCGTGCTGGGACATATACATACGTCCCCGCGATCTCCTGCATTGCCGCGGGCATCTCAGGGGATCGCCAGGGGGACCCAGCTGTCATTCACAGCCAGGGACATGCCGGAGCTACCAGGTCTAGGCAGCATTAACCTCATAGATGCCATAGGTGTTCACCAACAGCGGCACCATGATATGATTGCAGATTGTTGTTGGTTGCCATGGCAGCAGGAGGTCACATGATGGCCTCCTGTCTGCCAGCTACGGAAGCCTGTGGGATCCAGCCACAGGCTGGAACGCACAGGCTGCAGCATGTGCAGCAAATTAAACCATACTGTGCTGCAGTACAAATGTATTGCAGCATAGTATACCCCGTAAAAATTGAAAAAATAATAAAATAAAGTGTTCTTCAATAAAAGTATAAAGTGTAGAAAAATGCCCCTTTCCCACTAAATTGCCCTGTATTGTCATTAAACAAAAACACAAAACATATACATATTAGGTATTGCCACGTCCGTAATGACATGTACTATAAAGCTATAATGTAAATTATCCCACATGGTGAGTTCCATAAATAAATAAATAAATAAAAAATTCACCAATTTTGGTGCTAATAGCGGAATAAAAATAATCAAAAGGTAGCATGTATCGCGAAAATGATACCAATACCAAAAAGTAAAGCTTGTCCTGCAAAAAATAAGCCCTCATTCAATGGCATCGGACGAAAAATAAAAAAGTTACAGCTGTCAGAGCATAGCACAAAAAAGGGGAAAAAGAACATAAAAATCTGTATAAAATGGATATCACATAATCATACAGCCTCACAGAATACATTTAACATCACTTTTACCGCATATTGAACACTATAAAAAAAATTTTAACACCAGAAATTTTCCAGTTTTTCACAATATTTTGGAGTTTTTCACAAAAATTCTTCATATATATATTTTTTTTAAATCAACTGGTGCCAGAAAGTTTAACACATTTGTAAATTACTTCTATTAAAAAATCTTAATCCTTTCTGCACTTCTCAGTTGTTGTATGCTCCACAGGAGGTTATTTTCTGTTTGAATTTCCTTTCTGTCTGACCACAGTGCTCTCTGCTGACATTTCTGTCCATTTTAGGAACTGTCCGGAGCAGGAGAGGCTTGCTATGGGGATTTGCTCCTACTCTGGACTGTTGCTAAAATGGAAAGAGGTGTAAGCAGAGAGCACTGTGATCAGACAGAAAGGAAATTCAAAAAGAAAAAGAACTTCCAGTGGAGCATACAGCAACTGATAAGTACAGTAAGGATTATGATTTTTATAATAAGTATTTTACAAATCTGTTTAACTTTCTTCCACCAGTTGATTTAGAAAAAATGTTTTTCAGGGGTGTTCCCCTTTCATGTGTCAACAAAAATGCACCACTTAAAGGCTGTTTCCACTTGTTGTTTTTTTCTCTGGCAGTTTTTTTCTCTGGCAGTTTTTGGAAAACTGCCACTGCAGTTTTTGAGCCAAAGCCAGAAGTGTATTCAAAAGGAATAGGACATGTAAAGGAAGGACTTACACTTCTCCTCCCTTATGGATCCACTTCTGACTTTGGATCAAAAACTGCAGTGGCAGTTTTCCAAAAACTGCAGTGGCAGTTTTCCAAAAACTGCCAGAAAAGTGGAAAACAGCCATATAAAGTGCAATATGTCACAAAAAAACAATCTCAGAATCGCTCCAATCAGAAAAAGTGTTCTAAAGTTATTACAATTTAAAGAGACACGTGTCAAATTTAAAAAAAAAAGAGCCTGGTCCGTCCTTAAAGGAGTAGTCCAGTGCTGAAAAACTTTTTTCCTTTCCTAAGGATAGGGGATAAGTTTCAGATCACGGTTGGTCCTACCACTGGGGCCCCCGCGATCTCCTGTACGGGGCACTGGCTTGCTGGCCAGATAATTGGTGTCAACCACCACACAAAGCGCTCTAGATCTGCCATAGAGTTGTATTGAGGGGGCGTGCCAGCCACCGCTTTGTGCAGTGGTCAACACGCCCCCTTGCCGCGGGCTGCTGAGGCCCCGTATAGGAGATCGCGGGGGGCCCCAGCGGTCCGACCCCCCCCTCCTTAGGATAGGGGATACGTTTTTCAGCACTGGTTATCTCGTTTAAGGGGTCAAAATTAGGAAGTAGCAACACTCAGATTACATCAGAGTAGCCCAAAATACTTTGCAACTCGCAGAAGACCAGATGGCTAAAGGTTAGCCAGTCATTGCTTGTATACAGGATCCCAGGCCAATCAAGAGACAGCATAGAGATGGGTCTAAAAGGGCTGATAAAATTCTGTGCACTGCTTTTCTGCCACCATCCAGAAGAGACAAACTAAGCAGTGAGCACACAAAGAGCAACTCACTGAGGAACTTTGAAGCCATAGAAAGATTTTACGCTACAACACAGAAAGCATTGTACAGCACAAAACAAAATGCATTGTACAGTGGGCTGACCTGCAGTATTTCTGCAGCACAGATCCCAGCAATGTGACTGCACCACTAACTGATCCCAGCCATATAAAGTTTTCTGTACACAAAAAAGCATTGTATAGCACAAAGCAATAACTGTGCAGTGGGTTGACCTGAATTACTCAATTACAGTGATTCTGTACAGTGATCCTGCTCACCTACAGATCACAGAAGTGTGACTACACTAGCCAGCCCAGACATAAAAGTATTTCACGCTGTCTACAACACAAAGCACTGTATTGTAGCAGTTCAATTATGCAGTAGGCTGACCTGTATTATAACTGTATTTTCTAGGTCTAAAAAATTACAGAGCATTACTAGTTGGTTTCAACAAAAAATAAAGAGTGAAAGTTGACAGGGTCTATTGAGACACTTTTCCTGTATTTTCTAGGTTTAAGGGAAAAAACCTGAGCATTGCTAGTTGGTTTAACAGAAAATAAATTAATAAAAAATAAATAAATAAAAACACTTTTAGCTGTATTCTAAAACTTGACTGCACCTTTGAGACACTTTAGTTTTTGGTTTTAACAAAACACTTAGCATTTTTAACTGGGTTTAAAACAGAGCATTTCTAGGTGTGAGAGTAAAATTTGCTTAGCAATAAAGGAATGGTTGAACAAGTACAGGGTAGAGAAAAGAATACCCCTGCCATGTTCTTTGCCAGTTAGCATGGTGGTTACAGTACCAGCACTGTGGACACCAGTACAGGTAGCAGCAGCAGCCAGGTGCCTGGTAGTAGTAGCAGCAGCATCAGTAAGCAAAAGCGATCAAAGTGATAGTTGGGGTAGGACCACAACATCCGTCAAATGTACCACATGTAGGCCTGCTCTTATTATCAGCAGGTGATAGCAATGTTGCTGCATCTGTAGGCCCTTCCAGGTGAGGGGCACAGTCAGGTCATAGTGTACCTTCGGTATTCTGCTATTTGAAAATTATTTTCTCCCTTACCTAATAGGAAATACCAGACATGGTGCCCTCTCTGCAAATAGAAAGCAAGGCATGGCCAAAACCCAAATTTAGGAACTGCAACTATTTGAAAGCACATGGAGCGGCATCACGAAGCCTGGCTACAATTATCACTAGTCCACCACTGCTTGCCATCCACTGGCTACAACAACAACTAATCCATCACCCCTGCTATCCTCCGGATACTAAAACTACCATCAGTCCACCACCCCTGCTATCCGCTGGATACTACAATTTCTACCAGTCTATCACCCTGCAATCCGCTGACTACTTAAACTACCACCAGTTCACCACTTCTACTGCCCACTGCCTACTACCATTACCACCAGTTCATCACCCCGGCTGTCCACTGGCTACTACAATAATCACTAGTCCACCACTGCCTGCTGTCCGCTGACTGCGGCTACCACTGGTCAACTAATTCCTGCTGTTCGCTGGCTACAGCTACAAACCAGTCCACTAATGCCTTCTGTCTGCTGGCTTCAGCTACCACTAGTCCACCAATGTCTGCTATCTGCTGGCTACAGCAACCACTAGGTCACCAACACCTGCTGTCCATTGGCTACAGCTATCTTTAGTCCAACAATGCCTGCTGTCCGCTGGCTACTACAGCTATAACCAGTCCACCACCCTTGCTGCTACTACCAGCCAGGCCTGCACATACACAACCCATGATCTATAAAAAAAAAGGATTGATTTTTCCCACTTTTCATACAAAAGCTATAGTTTCTTCACCATTTTTGAAACTTCAAAGATGTTGCAACTCCCAAGAAGAGATGTTTTAATAATTTGTCCTACTTTTTAATGTTTTAATGTTTACGATGTTTACAATATTTTTTTCAACTCTTCATTGTTTACATAAGCGTGTTTTTCTTGACTAGTTTGGGATGCATATCATGTTGCAACACAGAAATGGGATAATTGTTGGAATGCTTGGACAAAGCTATTGCATCTTCCAATACCTCAGTGTGCATTTTAACACCAGCAGGCATCTTCCAACAAAAAAGGATACTTTTTGCACCTTTATTTTATTATTACTTTATTTTAATGTTAAGAAGTATACAAAATCCACTACTTCAGTGTGTTTTTAAACAAGTTGTTAGTTACCATGAGTTACCTACCACATTTTGCAATAACTTTGAGATTAACATAGCCTTAAAACCGCTTTAAAACTACTTAAATACATTCCTAGGTGACCCTAACAGTTACGCCGAGCGCTCTGGGTCTCTGCTCCTCCCCGGAGCGCTCGCGGCATTCTTTTGTGTGCAGCACCCCGGTCAGACTCGCTGACCGGGAGCACTGCACTGTTATCGCCGGCGGGGATGCGATCCGCGTAGCGGGAAGTTCCCTCCCGCGGGTCGCATCCCAATCATCTCACCTGTCCCGTTCCCCTGCTGTCATGTCCCGGCGCACGCGTCCCCGCTCTCTAGGGCGCATGCGCGCCGGATCTCTGAAATTTAAAGGGCCAGTGCACCACTAATTGGTGCCTGGCCCAATCAGTGGTAATCACTCCCAAACATATATAAACCCACTTCCCCTTCCTGTCCTTGCCGGATCTTGTTGCCTTGTGCCCTGTGAAAGCGTTATAGTGTGTTCCCAAGCCTGTGTATCCAGACCGTCTGCTGTTGCCCCTGACTACAAACCTCGCTGCCTGCCCTGAATTCTTCTGCTATGTCTGACCTCGCCTCTGTCTATTCCTTGTGTACCGTGCCTGTTTCAGCTGTAAGTGAGGTTGAGTCGCTATCGGGTGGAACGACCTGGGGGTTACCTGCCGCTGCAAGTCCATCCCGCTTTGCGGCGGGCTCTGGTAAAAACCAGTAACCTCTTAGACTCTGTTCCCCTGGTACGGCCCACGCCATCACCTCACTGACACAGAGGATCCACCACCAGTGTCCTCTCCACATACCAGTCCGGATCCTGACAGTAGATCCGGCCATGGATCCCAAAGAGCAATCGCCCAGCAATCACAGCAGATCGCGCTACAAGGACAGCAGTTGACTCAGTTGACCGCTATGCTGCAACAGCTTCTGCCGCAACAACAGCAACCATCTCCTCCGCCAGCTCCTGCATCTCCTCCACAGTGAGTGGCGGCTCCCAGCTTCCGCCTGTCTCTACCGGACAAGTTTGATGGGGACTCTAAACAGTGCCGTGGATTCCTGTCCCAGTGTTCCCTACACCTGGAGATGATGTCAGATCAATTCCCTACAGAACGGTCTATGGTGGCGTTTGTGGTCAGCGTCCTGTCTGGAAAGGCCTTGTCATGGGACACACCGCTTTGGGACCGCAATGATCCTGCCACTGCTACAATCCAGTCCTTCTTCTCTGAAGTACGTAGTGTATTTGAGGAGCCAGCCCGGGCTACCTCAGCCGAGAATGCTTTGCTGAAGCTTGTCCAAGGGAGTTCTTCTGTGGGCGAATACGCCATCCAGTTCCGCACCCTCGCCTCAGAGCTATCCTGGAATATGAGGCCCTCTGCGCGACCTTCAAGAAAGGCTTATCCAGTAACATCAAAGATGTCCTGGCCGCACGAGAAATTCCTACTAATCTGTCTGAACTCATCCATTTGGCCACCCGCATCGACATGCCTTTCTCGGAAAGATGCCAGGAACTTCGTCAGGAAAAGGATCTTGTTCGCACCAGGCGGTTTTTCTCCCAGGCTCCTCTCTTCCAATGTCCTTTGCAATCTGTTCCTGTGCCTTCCGCCGAGGAGGCTATGCAAGTGGATCGGTTTCACCTGACCCTACAAGAGAGGACTCCCCGCCGAAACGAGAATTTATGCCTGTACTGTGCTGGTACCGAATATTTCCTAAAAGACTGTCCTATCCGCCCTCCGCACGCACCTAGTTCACGAGGGTGAAACGACACTTGGTGTAAATTCGGCCTCTCAACGTCTGACTGTACCTGTGCGGATTTGTCCTTCCGCCAACTCCTCCTTCTCAGCAGTGGCCTTCTTGGACTCTTTCGTTAATAGGTTCAGTATTCCAGTAACCCGTCTCGTCCAGCTGCTCTTCATCTCTTCAGTAAACGGAGAGAAATTGGACTGCACTGTGCGCTACCACACTTAACCCCTGCCCATGAGCATTGGACTTCACCATGAAAAAATAGAATTTTTCGTTCTGCCTAACTGCACCTCTGAAGTTCTTCTCGGCTTGCCGTGGCTCCAGCGTCATGCTCCTACCCTCAACTGGACCACCGGGGAGATCAAAGGTTGGGGTCCTTTTTGTCACAAGCGATGTCTCACATCTGCTTCCACTAGTTAAACCCCTGAGGCTTCTTCTTTACCGGGCCTTCCCAAGGCTTACCAGGACTATTCAGATGTATTCTGCAAAAAGCAAGCAGAGGTCTTACCTCCACATAGACCTGATTGTCCCATTGACCTTCTTCCTGGTACCACTCCGCCCCATGGAAGGATTTACCCTCTGTCAGCCCCAGAGACTCAAGCCATGACGGAGTATATCCAGGAGAACTTAAAAAGGGGTTTTATTCGGAAATCCTCATCCCCTGCCGGAGCGGGGTTCTTCTTTGTTTCTAAAAAGGATGGATCCTTACGCCCATGTATTGACTACCGCGGTTTAAACAAGATTACCATCAAAAACCGCTATCCCCTGCCTTTGATCTCCGAACTCTTTGACCGTCTACGCGGAGCAAGTATCTTCACCAAACTGGACTTAAGGGGCGCGTATAATCTTATTCGCATCCGTAAAGGTGATGAGTGGAAAACCACTTTCAATACCAGAGATGGACATTTTGAATATCTAGTCATGCCCTTTGGGCTCTGCAATGCCCCTGCAGTCTTCCAGGACTTTGTTAATGAGATCTTTCGGGACTTATTGTATACCTGTGTTGTGGTCTACTTGGATGACATCTTGATTTTTACCTCTAACTTAGAGGAACACCGTCGTCATGTCCGTCAAGTGCTCCAAAGACTCTGTGAAAACCACCTGTACGCTAAATTTGAAAAATGTCTCTTTGAATGCAACAGTCTTCCTTTCCTAGGTTATCTAGTCTCTGGCCAAGGGCTTCAAATGGATCCAGATAAACAGTCGGCGGTTTTGGATTGGCCACGCCCTTCTGGACTCCATGCTATCCAACGCTTCCTGGGATTCGCCAACTATTATCGACAGTTTATTCCCCACTTCTCCACCATTGTGGCCCCTATTGTGGCTCTGACTAAGAAGAATGCTAATCCAAAGTCGTGGCCTCCACAAGCGGATGAGGCCTTCAAACGTCTCAAAGCTGCCTTCGCCTCTGCACCAGTTTTGTCCAGACCAGATCCGTTGAAACCATTCTTCCTGGAAGTAGATGCTTCCTCAGTCGGAGCCGGAGCCATACTTCTGCAAAAAAAAGGCTACCGGACGTAACATTACTTGTGGTTTTTTTCTCAAAGACTTTCTCTCCGACAGAAAAGAACTACTCTATTGGAGATCGTGAACTCCTGGCCATCAAGTTAGCACTCAAGGAGTGGAGACATCTTTTGGAGGGTTCCAAACACCCCATTGTCATTTACACTGACCACAAGAATTTGTCTTACCTCCAGTCCGCTCAGTGTCTGAATCCTCGCCAGGCTAGATGGTCGTTGTTTCTTGCTCGCTTCAACTTTGAGATACACTTCCGTCCCGCTGACAAGAATGTCAGAGCTGATGCCCTTTCTCGTTCCTCTGATGCCTCCGAGTCTGAAGCCCCTCTGCAGCATATTATACCACCTTAGTGCCTGGTCTCCTCTGCTCCAGCCTCACTGAGGCAAACCCCCCCTGGAAAGACTTTTGTTCCTCCATGCCTTCGCCTCAGGATCCTCAAATGGGGGCATTCTTCTCACCTGGCTGGTCATGCTGGCATTAAAAAGTCCATTCAGCTAATCTCCCGTCTGTATTGGTGGCCTACACTGGAGGGTGACGTTACTGATTTTGTTCGGGCTTGTACTGTTTGTGCCCGGGATAAAACTCCTCGCCAGAAGCCTGCTGGACTCCTCCATCCTTTGCCCGTCCCTGAGCAACCATGGTCCCAAATTGCCATGGATTTCATTTCAGATCTTCCCGTATCCCATGGCAACACCGTCATCTGGGTGGTCATTGATAGTTTTTCCAAAATGGATCACTTTGTTCCGCTTCCAGGCCTTCCTTCTGCGCCACAGTTGGCGAAGCAATTTTTTCTGCAGATTTTTCGTCTTCACGGGCTTCCCACGCATATCGTCTCGGATAGAGGCGTTCAATTTGTGTCAAAATTTTGGAGAGCTCTCTGTAATCAATTAAAGATCAAATTAAATTTCTCGTCCTCCTATCACCCCCAATCCAATGGACAAGTGGAAAGAGTAAACCAGATTCTTGGTGACTACTTGTGACATTTTGTCTCCTCACGTCAAGATGATTGGGTCGACCTTCTGCCCTGGGCTGAATTCTCGTACAATTTCAAAAATTCTGAATCCTCCGCCGAATCCCTATTCTTTGTGGTGTACGGCCGTCACCCTCTGCCCCCCCTCCCCATTCCCACTTCTTGTGGAGTTCCTGCCGTGGATGAAGTAACCCGGGACTTCTCCGCTATCTGGAAGGAGACTCAAAAGTCGCTCCTACTGGCCTCGTCTCGAATGAAGAGACATGCAGATAAAAAGAAAATAACTCCTCCTGTCTTTCTCCCTGGGGACAAGGTGTGGCTCTCTGCCAAATACATACGCTTTCCTGTCCCTAGCCACAAGTTGGGTCCTCGCTACCTCGGTCCTTTTAAAATCCAGAATCAAATTAATTCTCTCTCTTAGAAACTTCATCTTCCTTCTTCTCTTCGCATTCCTAACTCTTTCCATGTGTCTCTTCTCAAACCTCTTGTGCTTAACCGCAAGGTTACTGTTCCCGCTCCTGTTTCTGGCTCCTCTGATGTCTTCGCTGTCAAAGAGATCCTTGCCTCCAAGATATTAATTGATTGGGAGAATTGTGGCCCTGAAGAGAGGTCCTGGGAACCTGAGGCCAACATTTTTGACAAGGAGCTTGTCCGCAGATTCCTGGGCTTCAAAAAGAGGGGGAGACCTAAGGGAGGGGTACTGTTACGCCAAGCGCTCCGGGTCCCTGCTCCTCCCTGGAGCACTCGCGGTGTTCTTCTGTGTGCAGTGCCCCGGTCAGACCCGCTGACCGGGAGCGCTGCACTGTTATCGCCGGCGGGGATGCGATCCGCGTAGCCCGCCCGAGGGTCGCATCCCAATCATCTCACCTGTCCTGTTCCCCTGCTGTCATGTCCCGGCGCGCGTGGCCCCGCTCTCTAGGGCGCTCTGAAATTTAAAGGGCCAGTGCACCACTAATTGGTGCCTGGCCAATCAGTGGTAATCACTCCCAAACATATATAAACCCACTTCCCCTTCCTGTCCTTGCCGGATCTTGTTGCCTTGTGCCCTGTGAAAGCGTTATAGTGTGTTCCCAAGCCTGTGTACCCAGACCGTCTGCTGCTGCCCCTGACTACGAACCTCGCTGCCTGCCCTGACCTTCTGCTACGTCTGACCTCGCCTCCGTCTAGTCCTTGTGTACCGCGCCTTTCTCAGCTGTCATTGAGGTTGAGTCGCTATCGGGTGGAACGACCTGGGGGTTACCTGCCGCTGTAAGTCCATCCCGCTTTGCGGCGGGCTCTGGTAAAAAACAGTAACCTCTTAGACTCTGTTCCCCTGGTACGGCCCACGCCATCACCTCACTGACACAGAGGATCCACCACCAGTGTCCTCTCCGCATACCAGTCCGGATCCTGACACTAACGGTGTTATACAGGGCTTTAGAACTTTTAAGCAGTGTTATATATGAGTTTGAATTGAGGGTTTAGTTAGAACTTCTTTGCTACAAACCCAACTAGCATGTTAGCATGCTTATATTAGTAGCTGAGCTCTAGACATATATTTCTGTTTCATTTTGATTTTGTAATATGTGTTTTTCTAGTTTGGAAAAACATTGGATAAACTGTTTTTGTTTTGCCCGTAAAAACCTATCACAGCACAGTTTTCATTTTACAATTAAAATATGAAAGCTGAGCTGTGGGCAAATTACACAATTTTTTCTCACTCATATTAATATATTTGGGCCATTGTGTTTTTCATTATCTTATGGGCTCTACTGGTGGTACTATTACTGTATAGGTACTGTGTTTGGTATGATTAACTGGGAACTACTGATGGTATTATATATAGTCAGTAAATTATACGGGCATGACTGATGGTAACTTTATATATTTAATGAGGCTAGTTCTATTATCCGAGTAATATGGGTGGTGTCATACAGTATGCACACAAAGTGATGCCTCCCTCAGCTTTTTTTGTGACCTGTGCGGAAGTTATTGTGGAGGGGAATACTGAGCTCTGAACACAATCTATTGTGGTTCTGATTTATCTATATGCTGTTTTTTTCCTTATACTGTGCTCCTGTGGTTGCAAATCTATCTGCCAAAATTGCATTGTTTTTTGTTTTGTTTTTGTACCCCACACATTTTTTTTCCAGTTTGGACATACATATTGGCCCTTATTTACTAAGAGTGGAGTGTAGGTTTCTTTGTGCGTTTTAATTCCCTACAATTTATTTTCCATGGTATTTACTAAGGTTTCCCTGCATTTTCCACTTTCCCTACACTTTGCTTTTTTTACACATCCTCTGATCTGTCTACTTTTCCTCAGCTCAAATCCACCCCATTTTATGTGGAAACCTTAGTAAATATGTAGTTTTTTTGTGTGAAAATGTCGGGAACACGCCCCTTTTTGGAGAACATGCCCCCTTTTCCCAGCAGCCACGCCCCTTTTTCAGGTTTTCTTTGCAAAATGGAGAGATAGTCTGGGTTTTTTCAAATTCTGGTGCAAATTCTGGCGTAAAATCTGGTGCAGACAGAATTTGTGGCACAATGCGACAGAATCTGGCGCACAACCCGACAAAACATGTCGGGTTTGCAATAGTAAATGAGGGCCATTATGGTACAAAAGGTGGCATAAGAAAGTACATAAAGTTGATGGAAAAATAAGAAACTTATGGCTTGTAGAAAATGAGGAGGATAAATGAAACTGCAAAAATGAAAATTGACTCAGTCATTAAGGAGTTAAGGGGTTAAGCTAATAGGCTAGCTATTTAAAGGCCAACAAAAGAACTGTCTGGCACTGAAAATGTGTAATGTGGTAATAGAGTCCAATTAAGTTATAACAGGCATAACAGCATACGTATCTGTCCAGTAATAGCAATGGTAGTGAAGGTGCTCTTATCCATAAGATCCATACACGGCAACACATAGAATCAATAGAAGGCAGAAGATAACACACTCACCACAGGTACCGATGCACAAGTTCTGGCTTTATTTCATAACTGAAGCAGACAGCTTCAAAGGATGGATAGACAAACAGGGAGCGAATGTGATGCAGGTGAGGTGGGGACGTAACACAGGGGTGGCAACTAGTTTTGCACTCGACGGCGCTTCCTCTGACCCATACTGACGTAGAACGTCAAGGTGAGGTTTTGATACAGTGACCTGATGGGTGTTGCTATGGAAACCGAACATCAGTGCAAAGATACAAAAAGTGAACGTAAGTAAATATAAAAACAGCACCTACTTTAAAACATTTACACAGTTGGGAGGCTTTAGTGGAAAAATGCACCCATCTCGTTTCTATCATTCAATCCCAGTGGACCGAGCACGTTGGCGCGGATTATCCACCGGGCTTCTTTTTCCATAGTGCCTATCTCCACCTCTAGAGGGAGTATCAACTTTCTCGATACCAGCAAACCTTTTACAGGACACATAGCTGTGGTGGACTTCTCGGACATGGGTAATAAACCGCGTGGCCCCAACTCCTGTACGGACAGAGCAAAAATGCTCCTTCACACGTATTAGGAGTTTCCTTTAAGTTTTGCCTATGTAGTAATGTCCACATGGACAGATTAGACAATATACTACATAGGCAGTCTGGCAAGCTGTGAGTTGTTTTACTGTAACAGCATAATCTCCTAACCTAAACCAGCTCTTTGACAAATTCTGTCTGCAAACAGTGCAATTATGGCATTCATAATTTCCTTTAGGAACCATTTCAGATAACCAATTCTGTTTAGTTTTTCTTTTTTATTCACATTTTTTGAGAGTTTTCAGGAATGAACCTAATGTCTGATTGCGCTTCTGAGTGATTATTGGCTTCATGGCAGTGAAGGATTTCAGATCACTATCCTCCTGAAGAATAGACCAATTCTTCTCAATAACATTATTGATTGTACGGTTCATAGAATAATTTCTAAAGGAGAACATACACCTGGAATCCCTGGAATTCATTTTTTCATTACTTGGAACAGTTAAAATCTGTTCCATCGTACCTAGCCGACACTAAGGAGCTACTAAAAACGATGGAAGATGGGATGTGGCAGGGTGAATACTCCCTAGCCACTATTGATGTGGTCATGTACCCGTATACGCCATGAATGCATTAATGCAGTTCACATGTTCCTTAAACAAGCAGGCAAGGATTAAACATGTATAGAGTTTATGTGAGGCTCTGTTGTTCATCTTAGAACATAGCGCCTTTTGGTTTGGTGCCACCTGGTATGCCCAACAGGCGGGCACAGTGATGGGCACGCCAGTGGCACCAACTTATTTCATTATCTTTTTGGCATTGTGGGAGGAGCACATCATCTATGATCCTCTGAATCAATATTCAAAATATATCCGCCATTGGATGAGGAATATAGACGATGTGCTCCTTTCATGAACAGGCACACAAAAACAGTTTGATGAACCTAACTGAAGCGACTCAGCATCGCCCCATAGTGTCCTTTAGAAGAACAAAGAACTTAAGGGATGAGCTGGTAAAAAGTGGATTGTCAGAAGGGATCAGTAGGTTGCAATGGGGCTTGCCTAAAGTCAACTTCTGCTGCAAAAACTGCTCATTCTGTGCTCAAATGTATACCTCTAGGGTTACACAGGCAGGTCCGGTGAAACATTTAGTCTCAGATTTCATCACAAGCCAATCAGACTTTGTTGTCACCATGTGCCCTTGTTATTAGAATTACATTGGTAAAACTATTCGTCCACTCTTTCATAGGATCAGAGAACATCTCTATTTGTTACGCACTGGCAAGAGATGCCCCCGCTTTATTGCACATATGAATAACCATCATGCAGGGGATACTAGAAATATACAATCCATGGGTCTGCCACATATACTGTACATCAAACTGACAATGGAATAGGAGGACATACTAGATTGCTACAATCAGAAGCAATCTGGATTCTACGCAAAAAAGCCACCGGTATCTTCGGTCTTAATGATCGTAATGACCTGTCCTCATTTTTGTAGATTTAACTTATATGGTCTTTATATGAAGAAAAATATGTATGTATTATAGTAATTGTAACATGATTCTCTGTGTAGACCTTCTTTTTAAATTAAAATTTTTTGATAATGTGTAATTTTACTATGTTCTATGTATGTGCACAAAGACTTAATCTTGTGCTGATGGGAGTGGTATCCAGTGGGTTAAATTGGTTGTCTCCCATTACCCACACTACCTTGAGAAAGCGTTCTTTGAGATGTGAAACTGTTGGTTGGGATCCTCTCTTTCTGGGACCTGCTATGAGGTAATAAAGAAGTTGATTTTACCTGCAAGATCCTTGAGTGCAGCCTGCTATTTGCTTCAATTCTTATATTACTTGGAACAGTGTTCATTTTGTTTAAAAATTCAGACCGTGTTTTTGTTTCCACCTTAGTGAATGCATGGGTGACTATTTTTTCATGGTATCCTCGAGCTACCAATCAGTTGGATAACTCTTCTAGGTACTTGTCGTTATTGTTGTTGATGTGTTTAATTCAAACAAATTAGCTATATCGGATACTTTTTTTTAGTATGTAGCGGGTTGAAACTGAAAATGTAAAAGGGCATTACGGTAAATACTTTTGCGGAATGAAGTGGTGATAAGGGTATCATCAGTAGCTACTATCTGAATGTCAGAGAACTCCAGCTGCTTTCCCCCAAAATGATGGGTGAAAAGCATGTTGACATCATTAGTGACGTTCAGATATTGAACAAATCTAGCAAATTCATCTTCACCTCTCTCCCATACTACAAAAATATAATCTACGAATCTTAGAAATAGTTTGCTGTACTTAACAAAAGGGTTACTGGAGGTGAAGATGAATTTGCTTTCAAACATGGCCAAAAATACATTAGCATAAATGCAGGAGACTGGAGTCCCCATTGCCGTCCCTTGTCGTTGTATAAACCACCTGTTCTCATACTGAAAAGCATTGTTGGTTAAAACGAATTCCAATACTTCACAGTAAAAGAAGATGAAATTTATGATTTATTAGTGTATTTCAGGCACTCCTCCATAGGCTGCATAACCGCACCGTGTGGGATGCGGGTATACAAACTTTTGACATTTCTAGAGGTTAGGGAATACTCACTTCTCCATTCAAACTTTTTCAAGCATTTAATTAAGTCACCTGTGTCCCTTAAGAAAGAGGGATTTCTTGTAAAATAGGAGACATTAACCGAGAAGCTGGAGACCGCCTCAGTCACTAAGCCGACCCCGGCCACAATAGGGCGACCTGGGGGTCAGCTCAGTAACTTATTGAGGCAAAATGTACCAGTAGGGGAACTTAGGCTGGGAGGGGTTGAGTTTTTCAGCCATTTTCTCAGATATGCCCCCTTTGTCAACATGTTTACATAGAAGTGACCATAGCTTCTCCTTTTTTTATAAGTAAGATTTGAAGGTAAAATTTCATATACTACATTGCTGCTAAGTTGTTTCTCTACTTCTGAGTCATGGATGTTTTGATACCAAATAACTACAGCTCCTCCTTTGTCGGCTTTCAATACTAAAATGTCGTTGTTTGACATTAAGTCTTAGGGATGGATGCAGCATAGATTAGTGCCCAAAATGTGCAAGGGGCTGCCAGGAACAATGGAAGGGTTAAAGAAGATTTATTACCTAAAAAAGGAGGATGGCTGCTGTGGCATCCTGGATTTCCCAGGGAGGGGAAAACCGCGCCCGACAACTCAACAAGCGCACGGGTACAGTCAACCTCATATTGAGTGAACTCTTTAACAATAGTAAATCCCAAGGGACCAATTTTGCAAAGAGTATCACATTCACTAACTGCTGCACACACAATTTTATTTGCATTAGCAAAGAATTTTGAGATTAATTCTCCTAATACAACAGTGCAAAGGTACTGCTCTATCCCCGTATCCTGGCTTCTGTGCTGCAGACCGGCAGGGTGGCGTTCCCTTCCATGTGCAAACAGTAGAAAACGGAAGACATCCAGCACCATGAAGGCAGGTAAAACCGTGTTTATTGAGGTACAAAAAATAACAAACAGCATATAGAGGAGCGTAGAGCCTACGCGTTTCAGGCTAAAGAGCCCTTAGTCATGCCATGACTAAGGGCTCTTTAGCCTGAAACGCGTAGGCTCTACGCTCCTCTATATGCTGTTTGTTATTTTTTGTACCTCAATAAACACGGTTTTACCTGCCTTCCTGTGCTGGATATCTTCAGTTTTCTACTAATTCTCCTAATAGCCTTAAAGAAGTCTATTTCAAAATCTTCATAACTGAACGGCATGGGGGAGACAAAAACGACATCCATTAAGTTCACTATTAAAGGCTCAGGTTCTAGTAGTTCCAGGCCACACTTTTCTTTCTCTTGATTTTCCATGGAGGATTTCTCATTTTCCTCTCTTCTGCACTTTCTTCTTTTGCAGCCTCCACGCCTCTTCCTCCTCCTAAAAAACTGGGGCCAGTAGCAGCTTGGGCTGAAACAGTAGTATTAGGGACTGTGCATTACTGTGTTCGTCAGATCTGCTGGAGTCGGACTCTGTGGTTAGAAAATCTGTAGTGGATTTCTTCTTATTAGGATATGAACTTATATGACCCTTATTCACATGAGACTTCTTTCCAGAGGGGTTTTTCATTATTAGCCTCATTTCCCAGATTTGACTTAGCCCATGTAAAGATGGTATTGGTTTCAAAGTCTTTCTTGTCCTGCATATATTTGTCACGTTTGACTTCTTTCAATACGGTTTGTAACTGTAAAATTCTTTTTTACAGATTTTGTGTGAAGTTAGTAAACTGCTCTTCTGTCAGCCGAGTTCTTAATTCGATTTTTGCCTTGCACAACTCTGTGGTTACTGCTTCATATTCCTTTTGATTCTGTAAGAGAATACATTGCTGCAAATTGAGTGAATGTAAAACATGGACTCCATCCCATGCTGCCATGAAATCCGGATTATTTCCAAACTGTGAGGGGGATTTATACACCTGAAGCCCTCTCGGTGTCCTTTTGCATTCAGCATATGCAGTTAATGACTGGATGGTCCAGAATAATCTGGTTTCCTTCTCTGCAAGTGTTTGAACCCTATATTGTAGGGGTTTCCTGCTTAATACTTAATACTGATAGCTTCTTCCACGGATGCAGCTGGCATCTTCAAATCCTTATTAACAGAGTTCTCTACATTGCATGCCTCAGACATAATTGTAGATTCAGTGAAATACTCAAAAACCAAAGGTAGAAAGAACTGACTGTTCAATGTGGTAATAGAGTCCAGTTAAGTTATAACAGGCATAACAGAATACGTATCTGTCCAGTAATAGCAATGGTAGTGGAGGTGCTCTTATCCATAAGATCCATACACGGCAACAGATAGAATAAATATAAGGCAGAAGATAATGCACTCACCACAGGTACCGATGCACAAGTTCTGGCTTTATTTAATAACTGCAGTGGACAGCTTCAAAGCAATGGACAGACACACGGGGAGTGAAGGTGATGCAGGTGAGGCGAGGGTGTAACACAGGGGTGGCAACTAGTTTTGCGCTCGACTGTGCCCCCAGGTCGCCCTATTGTGGCCGAGGTCGGCTCAGTGACTGAGGCGGTGTCCAGCTTATTGGATTGGTTAATGTCTCCTATTTTACAAGAAATACCCTCTTTCTTAAGGGACACAGGCAACTTGATTAAATGCTTGGGATAGTTTGAATGGAGAAAGGGCAGATGTCGAAAGTTTGTATACCCGCATCCCACACGGTGCAGGTATACAAGCTATGGAGTAGTGCCTGAAATACACTAATAAATCTGGAATTCGTGAAACATTGGAATTTGTTTTAATCAACAATGCTTTTCAGTATGAGAATAGGTGGTTTATACAACTACAAGGGACGGCAATGGGCATGCTGGTCTCCTACATGTATTCTAATGTATTTTTGGCCATTTTTTAAAGCAAATTCATCTTCCCCTCCAGTAACCTTTTTTGTTAAGTACATCAAACTATTTCTTAGATTTGTAGATTATATTTTTGTAGTATGGGACGAAGGGGAAGATGAATTTGCTAGATTTGTTCAATATCTAAACGTCACTAATGATGTCAACATGCTTTTCAGCCATCATTTTGGGGGAAAGCAGCTGGAGTTCATGGACGTTCAGATAGTAGCTACTGATGATACCCTTATCACCACTTCATTCCGCAAAAGTATTTACCGTAATGCCCTTTCACATTTTCAGAGATCCCACCCGCAACATACTTAAAAAAAATATCTCATATAGCCAATTGGCTCGGATTAAACACATCAACAACAATCACGACAAGTACCTAGAAGAGGAAATAGAGTTATCCAACTGATTGGTAGCTCGAGGAGACCCTGAAAAAAAGTCACCAATGTATTCAATAAGGTAGAAATGAAAACACAGTCTGAATTATTAAACAAAGTGAACACTGTTCCAAGTAATGAAAAAAGGAATTCCAGGTCTATGTTCTCCTTTAGAAATTCTTCTATGAACTGTATAATCAATAATGTTATTAACCCCTTAAAGGAGTAGTACAGTGGTGACTCAGTGGTGAACAACTTATCCCCTATCCTAAGGATAGGGAATAAGTTGCAGATCGCGGGGGGTCCGACCGCTGGGGCCCCCTGCGATCTCCTGTACAGAGCCCCGACAGCCCGCGGGAAGGGGGCGTGTCGACCTCTGCACGAAGCGGCGGCCATCACGCCCCCTCAATACAACTCTATGGCAGAGCCGAATCGCTGCCTTCGGCAATCTCCGGCTCTGCCATAGAGATGTATTGAGTGGGCGTGTCGGCCGCCGCTTCGTGCGGGGGGTCAACACCCGCTATCTGGCCGGAGAGCCGGGGCCCCGTACAGAGAGATCGCGGGGGGCCCCATCGGTCGGACCCTCCGCAATCTCAAACTTATCCCCTATCCTTAGGATAGGGGATAAGTTTTTCACCACTGGACTACCCCTTTAAGGACACAACCCATTTTGACCTTAACCCCTTAAGGACCGGAGGTTTTTCCGTTTTTGCATTTTCGTTTTTTGCTCCTTGCCTTTAAAAAATCATAACTCTTTCAAATTTACACCTAAAAATCCATATGATGGCTTATTTTTTGCGCCACCAATTCTACTTTGTAATGACGTCAGTCATTTTGCCCAAAAATCTATGGTGAAGCGGGAAAAAAAATCATTGTGCGACAAAATTTTAAAAAAACGCTGTTTTGTAACTTTTGGGGGCTTCCGTTTCTACGTAGTACATTTTTCGGTAAAAATGACACCTGATATGTATTCTGTAGGTCCATACGATTAAAATGATACCCTACTTATATAGGTTTGATTTTGTCGGACTTCTGGAAAAAATCATAACTACATGCAGGAAAATTAATACGTTTAAAATTGTCATCTTCTGACCCCTATAACTTTTTTATTTTTCCGTGTATGGGGCGGTATGAGGGCTCATTTTTTGCGCCGTGATCTGAAGTTTTTAACGGTACCATTTTTGCATTGATAGGACTTATTGATCGCTTTTTATTCATTTTTTCATGATATAAAAAGTGACCAAAAATGCACTATTTTGGACTTTGGAATTTTTTTGCGCGCACGCCATTGACCGTGCGGTTTAATTAACGATATATTTTTATAATTCGGACATTTCCGCACGCGGCGATACCATTTATGTTTATTTTTATTTTTATTTACACTGTGTTTTTTCTTTTATGGGAAAAGGGGGGTGATTCAAACTTTTAATAGGGAAGGGGTTAAATGATGTTTATTCACTTTTTTTTTGCACTTTTTTTTTGCAGTGTTATAGGTCCCATAGGGACCTATAACACTGCACACACTGATCTTTTACATTGATCACTGGTTTCTCATAAGAAACCAGTGATCGATGATTCTGCCGCATGACTGCTCATGCCTGGATCTCAGGCACTGAGCAGTCATTCGGCGATCGGACAGCGAGGAGGCAGGTAGGGGCCCTCCCGCTGTCCTGTCAGCTGTTCGGGATGCCGCGATTTCACCGCGGCTATCCCGAACAGCCCACTGAGCTAGCCGGCATGCTTTCGGTTTCACTTTAGACGTGGCGTTCAACTTTGAACGCCGCGTCTAAAGGGTTAATAGCGCGCGGCACAGCGATCAATGCCGCGCGCTATTAGCCACGGGTCCCGGCCGTTGTTAGAGGCCGGGCCCGACCCGCTATGACGCGGGGCCACGCCGTGGCCCCGCGTTATAGATCGGGAGTGGACACATGACGTTCCAGTACGTCATGTGTCCTTAAGGGGTTAAGGACACAGCCAATTTTATTTTTGCGTTTTTGTTTTTTCCTCATCGCCTTCTCTCTTTTATATTTTCCATTCCCAGACCCATATGAGGGCTTGTTTTTTGCGTGACCAGATGTATTTTGTAATGACATCACTCATTTTACCCTAAAATGTATGTGGAATAAAACAGGACTTCAGAAGAAACCAGGATTTTCAGCGCCAAAAATCCTGGTTTCTTCTGAAGTCCTGTTTTATTCCACATATTCTCCAGGAAGGCTGCAGACAACAGGATTGTGATCCTTAAAATCACATGCATTCAGCATAGTTGTGTATGTCCTCACACAACTTAGCAGGGTGAGCACGGATATTTTATCTTCCCCCCTCCCCCACCCTCGTGCTGGCTTTACTCCACAGGGAGCGCCTTTCCTCTTTTCTTTTAACCTAAAACGAAGGAAATTTAAACAAAAATCATAATTTTGCTAATTTTGGGGGGGTTTTGTTTTCGCGCTGTACACTTTTCGGTAAAATTTAATTTTTTCTTTATTTTCTGGATCAATATGATTAAAATGATACCCATGGTTACATACATTTCTATTATTACACTGCTTTAAAAAAAATCTCAATCTCAATTGCCCTATTTTGACCACCTCTAACTTTTTTATTTTTCCGTATTCAGGGATGTGTGGGGGGCTAATTTTTTTGCACCATGATCTGTAGTTTTTTTTTGGTACCACATTTGCTATTTTTTTTTTTTACATTTACACCGTTCGCTGTAGGGGATCATTAACATTATATTTATAGTTCGGACATTTACGCATGTAATGATACCAAATATGTTTATTATTTATATTTTTTAACACTTTTTTGTATTAATATCAGGAAAAGGGGTGATTTAAGACTTTATTGGGGGAGGGGCTTTTTCACATTTTTTCAAACTTTTTTCAAACTTTTTTTTACATTTATTTTACACGTTTTTAGTCCCCATAGGGGACAATTTATGGCAATCATTAGATTGCTAATACTGTTCAGTGCTATGCATAGGGCATAGCACTGATCAGTATTATTGGCGATCTTCTGCTCTGTTAAGAAGAATTGGTTTATTCTTCAGGAGGACAGTGATCTGAAATCCCTCACTGCCATGATGCCGATAATCACTCAGAAGCGCAATCAGACCTTAGGCTCGTTCCTGAAAACTCTCAAAAATGTGAACAAAAAAGAAAAGAACTAAACAAAATTGGTTATCTGAAACGGTTCTGAAACAATACATAACTTGCCAGACTAGGCAAAACTAAAAGGACACTCCTAATACTTGTGAAGGAGC
Source organism: Hyla sarda (assembly GCF_029499605.1). Classification (NCBI taxonomy): domain Eukaryota; kingdom Metazoa; phylum Chordata; class Amphibia; order Anura; family Hylidae; genus Hyla; species Hyla sarda. The sequence goes on from NC_079190.1 coordinate 329,737,233, forward strand.
ATTTTCAATCCGTCCGTACAGGAGTTGGGGCTGAGCGGTTTATTACCCATGTCCGAGAAGTCCACCACAGCAATGTGTCCTGTATAAGGTTTTCTGGTATCGAGAAAGTTGTTACTCCTTCTAGAGGTGGAGATAGGCACTTACTGCTCATGGAAAAAAAAGCCTGGTGGATAAGCCTCCCAACTGTGCATATGTTTTTAAGTAGGTTTTGTTTTTATATTCACTTATATTCACTTTTTGCACTGATGTTTGGTTTCCATAGTAACGCCCATCATGTCACTGTATAAAAACTTCACCTTGAAGTCCTATACCAGTATGGGACAGAGGAAGCGCCATCGAGCAATAAACTACTAGTGTTGCTCGCGAATATTCACAATTCGAATTTTATTCGCGAATATGCTATACATTCGCGAATATAGCACTATATATTAGAAATTATGAATATTCGCATTTTTTTTTTTACAGTACACATCACAGTGATCATCCCTCTCTGCTTCCAGCTTGTGTGGTCTAAAGAAGGCTCTAATACCACTGTGTGAGACCGCCGGGCGAATATTCGCATATGCAAATATTCGCATATGCGAATATTCGCGAATATTGATCCCTCCCTTCTTTTAGCTTGTGGGCCAATGAGAATGATGCAAATACAGTTGTTGGAGATTAGCAACATACCCAGCAACCAATAGGAATGTATTCGCTATGGGTGGGTTCACACCACGTTTTTACCCATACGGGAGCCCATACAGCTGGGGGGAGCAAAAATCGTGCTCTCCCGTATCCTGGCCGTATGTGCCATATGGTAATTCATTTTAATAAGCCGACCGGAGTGAAACGTTCGCTCCGGTTGGCTCATTTTTGCCCCGTATGCACTTTTCCAACTGGACCTAAAACAGTGGTCGACTATACAGTGGTCTCCAAACTGTAGCCCTCCAGATGTTGCTCAACTACAATTCCCAGCATTCCCAGGCAGTCATTGCATGCTGAAAGTTGTAGTTTCGCAACAGCTTGAGGCACACGGGTTGGAATCAATGAGCTAGAGTCTGTTTCCTAACTCAGTGGTTCCCCACCAGTGTGCCTACAGCTGTTGCAAAACTACAACTCCCAACATGTATAGTATGTCAGTGCATTCTGGGAATTGTAGTTTTGCAACAGCTGGAGGCACACTGGTTGGAAAACCTTTAGTTAGGTTCTGTTACCTGACTCAGTATTTTACAACCAGTGTGCCTCCAGCTGTTGCAAAACTACAACTCCCAGCATGTACTGGGAGATGTAGTTAAGCAACAGCTGGAGGTACGCAACTACAACTCCCAGCATGCCGAGACAGCTGTTTGCTGTTTGGGCATGCTGGGATTTGCAGTTTTGCAACAGTCGGAGGGCTACAGTTTCTCCAAACTGTGGCCCTCCAGATGTTGCAAAACTACAACTCCCAGCATGCCCAGACAGCTGTTTGCTGTCTGGGCATGCTGGGAGTTGTAGTTTTGCAAGTTTTTCTCAAATATATCAAAAATAAATTCACAAGATACAACTACAAAAGTAATGTGAAGATACACTGATGATGATTCTTTCTTCCTTCCTCGCAAATTGGCTGCAAACCATGTTGATAGATGATACTTCTATGACTTGTACGTCTACTGCTTCTGTCAAGTTACACTTGTATACTTGCTATAAAGTTCATACATTTTCTCATATGCGAATTTTCACATGTGCGAATTTTCGTGAATATGCTAATTTAGCGAATATATGACAAATATTCGTCCATATATTCGCGAAATATCGCAAATTCGAATATGGCCTATGCCGCTCAACACTACAAACTCATTGCCGCCTTTATGTTATGCCTCCTCCTCACCTGCATCACCTCCGCTCCCCATGTGTTTGTCCATTGCTTTGAAGCTGTCCACTGCAGTTATGAAATAAAGCCCAAACATGTGCATCGGTACCTGTGGTGAGTGCATTATCTTCTGCCTTCTATTGATTCTAGCTATTTAAAGGTGTTATGTTGGGAGATTACCATAACACCCCACCCATTAAAACACCCCTGTGCTGCCTTCAATGCAATTGACCAGTGTTTTCTCACCAGGGTGCCTCTAGCTGTTGCAAATTCTTGCAGAATGATCTTCCACCCAGCAGTCGCTCTACCTATTTAAGCAAAGACAGTTTCTCTCTGATCACATGATTAGTGATGTAATGTCTCAGCCACACTGCAACCTGGGAAAATCTGAGACAACACTCATTTTGCATGCTGTTAAAAATAAATGTAGGCAAATATCACAAAAGAATTGGGAGACCAACATGAAACACAAGGACAGACACTATATTAGGAACACCCCTTTAAATGAATGAATGCAGCAGAAGTATGTAACCAAGTCATGTCTATGTAGTTTAAGCTTTCTCTGACCATATGGGAAAACAATCTTTTCTGTTGCTTCGAAGCAGAATACCTTCATTCAATCAATCAAAATAAATTGACTTTATTATTTTTATCAGTTTTCATGACATTTTTGTGCTAAAAATATTAGTAATACATTGGTGATTTTCCATAACTGTCCACTGCTCAATTTACCTAGAAGGACCAAGCCTTGATACAACAGCTCCTCACCATCCCCTGCCCTTAGTGTATCTTGGTGACTATTGAATATGATGGATGCTGACTATTGTGACATGAACACACTCCATGCAATGTATATGATAGCTCTCTTTTGTTTATCCCCAGCCATTTCTCAATAAAACCTTTGGGAGCATCTAATTAGGCCAACAGCCACAATTGGTATTGCACGTCTTTGTTTCCATAGTGACCAATCCCCTAAATGCTGCTGTTCAGCTATGCAATGTAAGTAAAAATCCCTCCTGACATTAAAATGTGGATGTTACGGCAGGTTTTGCAGATGGGAATCTTATATTAGAGAGTATTGAAAAAAAAAAAAAAAAAAAAAAAAAAAAAATATATATATATATATATATATATATATATATATATATGAATTACATATCTACAGGATGAGAAATGTACCAAAACGTTATTGGCTGGCATTCTTTTTAATGTACCTTACCAAAATGTTGCACCTTCACTGCATTATTTACTAACTGGAACAAGAAATTGAATGTATTCTGCAAGGTCTGGACTTTCTAGAATCAATTCTCAGCAAAAGAAAGAGTTTAGCTTCCAACCCCGGGCAACCTGATCAGTGATGCAGCTAGGTGAGCCATTAGTTAGTCAGCCCCGCAAGGTAAAATTAGTGCAGACTGGTTATCCAATAATTGCTGAGTGCCGGGATAATTACGTGAATTGCTTCCCCATTAACCCTATTCCCAGGTCGATCTTGGATTAAATGTATCTTAAGGAAATGTTTTGCCTCTACTACTTCTATCGAAGGGCTTTTCAGCTCTGGTACATAGAACTTATCGACTGATGGAGGTAAATGACATTAAAACCCATCTATAAGATTCAATGCACTGTAAAACCCTACAGTCTTTAAACAAAATAATAAATGAATGAAAATAACACCTAACATTTTACTATTTTCACACTTTAACACATCATTTTTTCAGCCATCTTTTGATCCAAAAAGCAATGTGCTATTTGATTGTTGTATGGTTCAAAGGACAGGCAAAACAATGGAAGCTTTTTTAGTATTGAATTTGGTTGAACTAAGGGGATAAGTGTCTGATCACGGGGGGGGGGGGGGGGGTCTGACCCCTGGGACCCCCTGTGATCTCTAGTATGGGGCCCCGGCTTGTCCCTGTCTCTGCTCTGTTAGAGCACGTTTCATACTCAGCACGTCAAATGTTATTGATAGGGAATCCAGATGCATCATAACTTACCTTCATTGACAAAAAAAAATGTTGGATTGCTGCAAACCTCAGTATACAGTTATGTCTCGGGCAGATTTGTAAATGATTACAGGTGTGGTCTGATAAGATAATGGATCTTTCCACAAGAGCATGTAAAATTGCTTCTCCTGCTGCCCTTTAAAATGGCTCTCAGAGGCTACTTTTTGGGTATTGTTCCACTTGGTTAGAGATTGTTTACTAATAGATATGGCGCCACAACACACTCAAAAACATTTTTCCCAGGTGACAGATTTTGAGATAGGGCATGTCTTTGGACTGAGAGGATAAGGATGGTCACTCTGATGAACTGCCCACCATCTATGCATTTCTGACCAAGCTAGAAGGAGATGTAAGGAAAAGTGATTACATTAGGGCACACACTTCGAACAGGCTATGGACTTCCGAGACTGAAAACTGAGGATGAGCGAATCAAATCTGACAAATCCGAATTCGTTACGAATTTCAGAAAAAAATTGATTCGTAACGACTGCGAATATTGCCATGATTCGATTTCAAGAATCGCTTAATAGAACTCCATTTAGTGCAGTCCAGGCTCCAGGAGCCGGGCATTTCAAATGGTGGATCCACATATGAGGACGTGGGGAAAGCAATCCTGGGAAGGTGGGAACTAGGGTCGGTGGGATGACCCTGAATCACATGCAGCCTCTCAGCAGCCAGCCACCCTGTGATGTCCCAGCCCTATATAATCGGCAGCCATCTTGCAGCCTCTCCCACCAGCCTTCTATTGCAAAGAGAGAGGGACAGAGAGCAGTGTGTTGCACAGAAAAGGTTTATGACAGCAGCGATTCACCTCATGCCCAAATCCAGCATTGAAGCACTGAAAGGGAAGGAAGAGAGATTGAGAGAGAAAGTGCATTTGTGGGTGTATTACAGCAGTGATTGACCTAAAGCCCAAATCCAGCCTAGAAGCACTAACAGGGAAGGGAGTGAGATTAAGAGAGAAAGTGCAATTTTGGGTGTAGCACACAGAGTAAAGTCTTAAAGGGGTCGTGAGCTGCCCTGCAGTTCGGAGCTCAGCTCACAGCGTCTGGAGTTCATTACTCCGAACGCTGTGTGTAGGCTTCCGTGTTCGCGGCCGCTGGGCGTGACGTCACGCCCGGCCCCTTCGTGACGTCTCGCCCGCCCTTTCGTGACGTCTCGCCCGCCCCCTCAACGAAAGTCTATGGGAAGGGGGCGCGACCGCAGTCGCGCCCCCTTCCCATAGACTTTGGTAGAGGGGGCGAGCATGACGTCACGAGGGGGCGGGCGTGACGTTACGCCCAGCGGCCGCGAACACGGAAGCCCGCACACAGCGTTCGGAGTAATGAACTCCGGACGCTGTAGAGCTGAGCTCCAAACTGCAGGGCAGCGCACAACCCATTTAAGGGCCTAGTTACTGTGAAAGGCCAGCCATAAGTACACATCTGCTGGTGTTGTAGACAAATACTATTTTAAGCGTAGTGGAGCGCATTGTACTCCCCTCATAAGTGCATACCACATACGTACATCTAAGTGGTGTACCATTTTGTTCCTGTTAAAGTTTTAACCCCTTAAGGACCGGAGGTTTTTCCGTTTTTGCATTTTCGTTTTTTGCTCCTTGTCTTTAAAAAATCATAACTCTTTCAAATTTACACCTAAAAATCCATATGATGGCTTATTTTTTGCGCCACCAATTCTACTTTGTAATGACGTCAGTCATTTTGCCCAAAAATCTATGGTGAAACGGGAAAAAAAATCATTGTGCGACAAAATTGAAAAAAAAACGCTGTTTTGTAACTTTTGGGGGCTTCCGTTTCTACGTAGTACATTTTTCGGTAAAAATGACACCTGATATGTATTCTGTAGGTCCATACGATTAAAATGATACCCTACTTATATAGGTTTGATTTTGTCGGACTTCTGGAAAAAATCATAACTACATGCAGGAAAATTATTACGTTTAAAATTGTCATCTTCTGACCCCTATAACTTTTTTATTTTTCCGTGTATGGGGCGGTATGAGGGCTCATTTTTTGCGCCGTGATTTGAAGTTTTTAACGGTACCATTTTTGCATTGATAGGACTTATTGATCATAAATGATATAAAAAGTGACCAAAAATGCACTATTTTGGACTTTGGAATTTTTTTGCGCGCACGCCATTGACCGAGCGGTTTAATTAATGATATATTTTTATAATTCGGACATTTCCGCACGCGGTGATACCACATATGTTTATTTTAATTTTTATTTACACTGTGTTTTTTTTTTTATTGGAAAAGGGGGGTGATTCAAACTTTTAATAGGGGAGGAGTTAAATGATCTTTATTCACTTTTTTTTTTCAGTTTTTTTGTGCAGTGTTATAGGTCCCATAGGGACCTATAACACTGCACACACTGATATTCTATGTTGATCACTGGTTTCTCATAAGAAACCAGTGATCAACGATTCTGCCGGATGACTGCTCACGCCTGGATCTCAGGCACTGAGCAGTCATTCAGCGATCGGACAGCGAGGAGGCAGGTAGGGGCCCTCCCGCTGTCCTGTCAGCTGTTCGGGATGCCGCGATTAGCCGCGGCTATCCCGAACAGCCCGACTGAGCTAGCCGGGAACTTTCACTTTTAGCCGCGCGGCTCAGCTTTGAGCGCGCGGCTAAAGGGTTGATAGCGCGCGGCGCCGCGATCGGCGCTGCGCTCTATTAGAGGCGGGTCCCGGCTTCACTATGACGCCGGGCCCGCCATGATATGACGCGGGGTTACTGTGTAACCCCGCGTTATATCAGAAGAGCAGGACCAAGGATGTACCGGTACGTCCTTGGTCCTTAAGGGGTTAAGGGCCTAGATAATGTGAAAGGCCAGACAAAAGTACGCATCTGCTGGTGTTGTAGACAAATACTGTTTTAAGCGCAGTGGAGCGCATTGCACTCCACTCATAAGTGCTTAACACATACATACATCTAAGTGGTGTGTCGTTTTGTTCCTGTTAAAGTCTTAAGGGTCTATATACTGTGAAAGGCCAGCCAAAAGTCCACTACTTAGTGAGGATGATCTACTAGAGGACAGTCAGCAGCTACTGCCCAGCCAAGAAGTGGAGTAGACATCCACCACTTCCTCTGCTAGGCGGGCAACTAGTGATGAGAAGAGTAGCGTGGGAAGTGGTATTGCAAACGTTCAGGCTCCTGAAGCAGACACCGTTGAGGAACCTGAGGAAGACATCAGTGATGTGCAGACACAACTCGATGATGATGAAGCCGATCACACATGAGAGCTGGGTGCAGAAGGGGCTTCATCATCATCAGGAGAAGAGGGTTGCCCGTGAGGCAGCAGCTGAGCCAGCAAGGTGGTAGCATGGTTGGCAGTCAGCATGGTGGCAGAAGTGGAAAGTCCAGAGCCAAACGTGCCCGGAGTAGACCACCTGCTTTGCGGCAGCCTACCTTCCTGGGAGGTAGCGGAACAGGGGTTCCTGGAGTCAGCGGCAGTAGCAGTCAATCAGTGCGGACTGTTGGTGGGAAAATGAGCTAATCGGCGGTGTGGCAGTTTTTCATCAATCATCCGGAGGAGGTTAACATGGCCTTATGCAAGATGTATCGGCAGAAGGTGAAGCGTGGCCAGGGTTCCAATGTTGGCACCACAGCCCTGCGTCAACATATGCAGCATCACCATAAAGCGGCCTGGGAGAACCGTGGCTCTGATGTGGTGTCCAGCCTGCTGCATCACCCAGTGGCATGACACTCCCTCTATCAGCCAAGGCTCCACCATCTTCTGTCGCTCCAAATGCTCCTGCTCCTCCTACTTCGAGTCAGTCATTTTGACAGCAATCCATCGGCGAAACCATGTCCAAGAGACAACAGCATGCGCTCACTCATCCAACGGGGCAGAAGCTGAATGTTTTCCTGTCCAAGTTGCTGGGGCTGCAATCTCTCCCTTTTCAAGTGGTAGACTCCGCACCTTTCAGAGAACTCATGGCTTGTGCTGAGCCAAGGTGGAGAGTCCCAAGCTGTCATTTCTTTGCAAAGAAGGCAGTACAATTTTGTGGAACAGAAGATGGGCAAGTCCTTGAGCCTGTCGGTGTGTAACAAAGTGCACGGCAGCGCTGATGTGTGGAGCTGTGACTACGGTCAGGGACAATACATGTCCTTTACGTCCCACTGGGTGAATGTGGTTCCTTCACAGCCACAACAGCAACTTGGACAGGTCACACCTTTTCTACCTTCACGCTCTCTGGCCGTTAGTCCTGTGACAGTGTGCGACTCCTCATCCTCCACCGTGTCCTCAGCCTCCACTGCACAGATAAGTCTCAGTGCCCTCCAGCATATCATGTGTGCAGGGCATAGAGGTGTCACGCTGTTCTTCACATGGTTTGCCTTGGCGAACTGAGTAAAACAGGGGAGGAACTGCTAAAATTCATTCATCAAGAAAACAAATCATGGCTTACTCCACGAAAACTGGAAATAGGAACCATAGTGACCGACAATGGGAAAAACATCTTGTCTGCACTGCAAAAAGGAAGCCTGAGACATGTGCCCTGCATGGCACATGTGTTCAATCTGGTTGTCAAGTGGTTCCTTAAGTGTTCTCCCAACATGCAAGACATCCTAACAAGGGGAAGGAAACTTTGCATGCACTTCAGCCACTCGTACACCGCAAAGCACCACCTCCTTGAGCTGCAACGTCAGAACGGTATCCCCTAACATAGTCTGATTTGCGACGTTTCCACACGTTGGAATTCCACCCTCTATATGTTGGACTGGCTATACGAACAGAGAAAAGCCATCACCGATGATCCAAGCAGATAGGGGGACTCCCCTGTGTAACTTTAATGTTGACCAGTGGCAACTCATACGTGACACCTGCTGTTTGCTCAGGCCCTTTGAGGAAGCCACCTTATTAGTCAGTCGCCAGGATTACAAGATGAATGACATCTTTCCACTGCTTCATTTCCTACAACACGTGTTGGAAATGATGGCTGGTCAGGGCACTTGAGTCGAGGCGCCTACATCTCACAGCCACATGATCCCTGTGGGAGCTGAACTGGAGGAGGAGGAGGAGGGGCACAGTGGAGCACAGTTTAGGTTTCACTGGATGGGCGTTTTTTCTAGTCATCTGACAGGAGAGGAGGAGAAGGAGGAGCTAGATGGTTAAGAGGAAGGCGAGACAGAGGACCCAGACACACTATGGCAGTATGCAGTGGAGATGGAGGGAGTCCCTCCAAGTCACTTGCACAAATGGCACAATGTATTCTCACTTGCTTGCGTAGTGACCGCCAATTTGTCACCATTCGGCAGCTTGATGACTACTGGCGGGATGTCTCCACCTTATTGGACCCTCGCTACTGGCACAAAATGGGGGCGTTTTTTACACCCACTGAGAAGGAGGACAAACTGACCTACTACAGAGACATCCTACGCAATCAGTTGGCCGATGCCTACCTGCGCCATCGTCCATCCTCTGCAGGTCTAACTCGGGAGGCCCTCTGTGCTCACCTTCCACTGCCATGGCTTCTGGGGAGAGGTGGGGTGGCAGGAGCAGTACCAGCTCCATCAGCAGCAGCCTGAGTTTACAGTTGCTGATGAGTAGTTTTCTTCAACCGCTTCAGCAGCAGGTAGACCTGGAGAAGGACCTGAACCAGCAGGTGGTGGAATACCTTGAGTTTGCCCTGGAAAAGCTGTCCTGCCCGTCCATTAGTGTGCCATCAGAGCAGGTGTTTAGTGCTGCGGGGGCCATAGTCACCCCAAGGAGAACTTGTCTGGCCTTTGAAAAATGTGGAGAGACTAACCTTTCTGAAGATTGTCAGTATTAATGATCTACCACATAATTTCAGTATTATCTGATCTCGGTAATACATACCAAATATGTCAGTCTAATTGATCACACACGATGGTGACCCATATGCGGACCTCCTTAAATTTGTGGGAGGAGATTATGCACAGTGAGACCACTATTCATATGTAAATCATCCCTGTGGGCAATTCCTTGAATATAGAATTAGTTCCCCCAACAGGATGACTCCCATATTAATGTTGTGTCTATCCCGTTATGGCGGGCGGTCATTACGTCATTGTGACATCATGACCTACAGTCACCAGGAATTTAATATATGTGATCTAATGAGCTGCTACAATCTCTAAACTATGCAATTCATATCTCTGGGCCTGACTATTTACCCAGAATATTTAAAAGCTCATTGATTTACACTATGGCAATATGTTTTGCAACATCATGAAATAACACACAGGTATTATTAACCATGCAGATTTATTGGTTATAAGTAATAAACAAAATGAGTGTATATAGAAAAAGGATATACATATATGTATCTTAAATCAGTATGACACATATAGAAAATTATTTAAGCGTTATTTAATATATAAGCGCAATGACTACATATATGAAGCATGTAAAATAAGAAATGTATAGAACATACATAGAACTATGCTAAGCTTATACAGATAGTAGCTATATAGAGGCTACAGAATTACAGTAGCTACAAGTGACTGTGTTGTACACACACCAGTCACCACAGGTCAGCAAATCAAATCTATGGCTTCTCTCCCTGAGAGAATATTATACCAAGATGAATACAGAACGGGCATCCCCCCACCTACTCTTTAGATATAGGAAATACAAGTGACACAATCGTTAACACTATTGGGAGATATAAGTGACACAAACATTAACAGGAGCCCATCTGCCTAACCACACAACAGAACAACAATTTAGATACAGCACAATATATATATATATATATATATATATATATATATATATACACATATATATATATATATATATATATATATATATATATGTGTGTGTGTGTGTGTGTGTGTGTGTGTGTACCCTTTCAAAATTGTGGAGAAATAAGATTGTTTCAAGCATGTGATGCTCCTTTAAACTTACCTGGGGCAAGTAACAGGTGTGGGAAATATAAAAATCACACATGAAAGCAAATAAAAAGGAGAGAAGTTGATTTAGTCTTTGCATTGTGTGTCTGTGTGTGCCACACTAAGCATGGACAACAGAAAGAGGAGAAGAGAACTGTCTGAGGACTTGAGAACAAAAATTATGGAAAAATATCAACAATCTCAAGGTTATCAAGAGATCTAGATTTGCCTTTGTCCACAGTGCGCAACATTATCAAGAAGTTTGCAACCAGTGGCACTGTAGCTAATCTCACTGAGCGTGGACAGAAGAGAAAAATTGATGAAAGGTGTGAGCACAGGATAGTCCATATGGTGGATAAGCAGCCCCAAACAAGTTCCAAAGATATCCAAGCTGTCCTGCAGGCTCAGGGAGCATCCGTCTCAGCGCGAACTATCCGTCAACATTTAAATGAAATTAAACGCTATGGTAGGAGACCCAGGAGGACCCCACCGCTGAAAGAGATACATATAAAAGCAAGACTACATTTAGCAAAAATAAACTTGAATAAGCCAAAATCCTTCTGGGAAATCATCTTGTGGACAGATGAGACCAAGATAGAACTTTTTGGTAAAGCACATCATTCTACTGTTTACCGGAAATGGAATGAGGTCTTAAAAGAAAAGAACACAGTAACTTCAGTGAAATATGGTAAAGGTTCAATAATGTTTAGTGGTTGCTTTGCTCCCTCTGGCACTGGGTGCCTTGAATGTTAGCAAGGTATCATAAAATATGAGGATTACCAACGGATTTTGGGTTGCACTGTACAGACCAGTGTCAGAAAGCTGGGTCTGCGTCCAAGATTTTGGGTCTTCCAGCAGGACAATCACCCCAAACATATGTCAAAAAGGACCCAGAAATGGATGGCAGAGTTCTGAAGTGATGGCAGAGTTCTGAATGAGTCCAGATCTAAATCTCATTGAACACTTGTGGAGCGATCTTAAAATTGCTGTTGGGAAAAGGTGCCCTTCCAATAAGAGAGACCTGGAGCAGTTTGCAAAGGAGTGGTCCAACATTCCTGCTGAGAGGTGTAAGAAGCTTATTGATGGTTATATGACTGATTTCAGTTATTTTTTCCAAAGGGTGTGCAACCAAATATTAAGTTAAGGGTGCCAATAATTTTGTCCAGACCAGTTTTGGAGTTTGGTGTGACATTATGTCCAATTTGATTTTTTTTACTCCCTTTTTTGGTTTAGTTCCAATACACACAAAGGGAATAAATATGTGCATAGCAAAACATGTGTTACTGCAATCCTTTTCTGTGAGAAATACTTCCTTTTCATAAAAAAAATTTCAGGGGTGCCAACATTTACGGCCATAACTGTAAGATATATATATATATATATATATATATATATATATATATACTATACATACAGCAATCTCTAAAAGGAGATTTAATATATCTATTCGCTATCAAAATTGCCATAATGACATGCACATCTTAACTCTGATTCTTACATCTAAGAAGTTAACTTGTTACCATTTGCATGTAACAAAGTAGCTATTGAATTGTAACAAAGAAAAGAGGAAAATACATAATACGTAACTATAATGTTAATGGATATCTTTCCAAAAGACACAGCAGCACCTGGGACGAACTCTCAGGCCCTTCATCTTGCTATGTGCCCCCCCTTGGGACGTGTGGAGACGGCTTACTACCTCATGGCGTCTTCTGGTGTCCTCTGTTCCCATCAACCGCCATTACTTCCTGTTCCCAGTAGTGTTGCTCGCGAATATTCGCAATGCGAATTTTATTCGCGAATATCGCATATTCGTGAATTCGCGAATATTCGCGAATTCGCGAATATTCGCGAATATAGCACTATATATTCGTAATTACGAATATTCATTTTTTTTTGTTTTTTTTTTCACAGTACACATCACAGTGATCACCCCTCTCTGCTTCCAGCTTGTGTGGTGTAAAGAAGGCTCTAATACTACTGTGTGAGACTGGTGTGCTGTGAATTTGCGAATATGCATATGCGAATTTACCCTTATGCTAATTTTGTATATACTAATTTTCCCATATGTTAATTTTCGCATTCGCGAATTTTGACATATGTGAAAATAAAACGAGAATATTACGAATATGCGAATATTCGCGAATATATGATGAATATTCGTCCATATATTTGCGAATATTCGCGAATTCGAATATGGCCTATGCCGCTCAACACTAGTTCCCAGGTGCTTTTATGATCTCTTGCTGTCAATCAAGTAGACCCCATGGTAAAGACTTCTTAACCAATGGGAATATATGGCCTCCCTAGGGCAGAGGAAGACACCCCTTTGACAGCACTGTGCAAACTCCCCTGCAGATGGCTCTATGCAGTACCCATCTACAGGAAAATTACCAGTGACCACACAGATATAATGAGACGTGTGACCTCCACCAGTATGTCAACAACAGTCATATATTTTGGCTTTGTTAGACAATAGCGGCCACCTGGTCTCATTTAACGTGAGATTTGTCCGTAACCTTTAGATTGTTTTGGTACTTTTCAACTCATTATCAGCTTTTTGTTATTGTAGAATTGGGAACATGTGGGAAGTGACATCAGCATATTTCAAGCAACTCCATTTAATGTATTTTAACCTGTTAAGGACCCAGGACATACCGGTACGTCCTGAGTCCGTTCCGTTCTATAAAGCGGGGCCACGGCTGTTAGAGGCAGGGACCCGTGGCTAATAGCGCGCAGCACTGATCGCGGTGCCACACGCTATTAACCCTTTAGATGCGGCGTTCAAAGTTGAACACCGCGTCTAAAGTGAAAGTAAAACCATGCCGGTTAGCTCAGGGAGCTGTTCGCGATTGCCGCGGTGAAATCTCGGCATCCCGAACAGCTTACATGACAGCCGGAGGATCGTTACCTGCCTCCATGCTGTCCGATCGCCGAATGACTGCTCAGAGCCTGAGATCCAGGCATGAGCATTCAAGCGGCAGAATCATCGATCAGTGGTTTCCTATGAGAAACCACTGATCAATGTAAAAGATCAGTGTGTGCAGTGTTATAGCCCCCTATGGGAGCTAAAACATTGCAAAAAAAGAATGTGAAAAAAAGTGAATAAAGATCATTTAACCCCTTCACTAATAAAAGTTTGAATCACCTCCCTTTTCCCATTTAAAAAAAAAACAGTGTAAATAAAAATAAACATATGTGGTATCGCCGCGTGCGGAAATGTCCGAATTATAAAAATATATTGTTAATTAAACCGCACGGTCAATGGGGTACCCGGAAAAAATTCCAAAGGCCAAAATAGTGCATTTTTGATCAAAAAGTCCTATCAATGCAAAAATTGTACCGCTAAAAACTTCAGATGATGGCGCAAAAAATTAGCCCTCATACCGCCCCATACGTGGAAAAATAAAAAAGTTATAGGGGTCAGAAGAGGACAATTTTAAACGTAAAAATTTTTCCTGCATGTGGTTATGATTTTTTCCAGAAGTACGACAAAATCAAACTTACATAAGCAAGGTATCATTTTAATCATATGGACCTACAGAATAAAGAGAAGGTGTAATTTTTACCGAAAAATTTACTGTGTAGAAACGGAAGCCCCCAAAAGGCGAGAGTAGGGCCATAGAGGGTAATTTTTTACCCCCACCTGCTACAATGGACAATACGTTGTTCCCTTCCACCTTTTCGAGGAGTGTTACTCGTCCTAAAAAGGACAGCCCCACACAGGAATATCTCCCTATTTCCACCTAAAAACCCTGGGAAATGGCAGTGTTTTGCAGGTGGAAATAGGGAGATGTTCCTGTGTGGGGCCACCTTTTTAGGGAGAGTAACACTTGCCAAGAAGGGAATTAATAAAGCTAGAGTAGGGCTTTACAGGGGAAGTTTTTACAGGGGAAGTTTCAGACACTATATGGTCTCCTCATGTTGTTGCCAACTCCAGGCTGAGTCATTCAGCCACTATATGGTCTCCCCATGCTGCCACCAACTCCAGGCTGTGTCATTCAGCCACTATATGGTTTCCTCATGCTGCCGCCAACTCCAGGCTGTGTCATTTAGCCACTATATGGTCTCCTCATGCTGCTGCCAATTCCAGGCTGTGTCAATCAGCCATTGCATGGTCTGCTCTTGCTGCTGCCAACTCCAGGCTATGTCATTCAACCACTATATGTTCTCCTCATGCTGCCACCAACTCCAGGCTGTGTCATTCAGCCACTATATGGTATCCCCATGTTGCCGCCAATTCCAGGCTGTGTCATTCAGCCACTATATGGTCTCCTTATGCTGCTGCCACCTCCCCGCTGTGTCATTCAGCCACTATATATAGTCTCCTCATGCTGCCACCAACTACAGGCTTTGTCATTCAGCCAATATATGGTCTCCTCATGCTGCCGTCAACTCCAGGCTGTGTCATTCAGCCATTATATGGTATCCTATTGCTGCCGCCAACTCCAAGTTGTGTCATTTAGCCACTATATTCATACTGATGCCAACTCCAGGCTCTGTCATTGTAACCTGCGACAGTGATTCTAATATCGACACCTCTAATCTGCATGTCATACTGAATGTTGAATAACAGTATTATTTCACTAACCCAGCACACACCCTATGCGTGTTACAGCAAGGCAGTGTTCAACACCCCTATTGAAGCTCTTTGTAGGCCAGAAATAGACGTTCCAGATTCGCTGCAAATAAATTCAGACCAAACCAAATTTTTCCGTAAAGTTTGGCGAAACGGCCGACTTCAATTTTTTCTAAAAATTCGGTCATCTCTACTGCAAACCCCATTAGAGAAGATAATTTGATCTGCCAGTGAGAAAGAAAAGATTTCACTGTTTCCTTGTCCATCATCCGGGCTAAGGTGGTACTTTTTTTTTATTACATACCCGTCACTTTCATGACTTACTCATTTCTTCAGTAACTGGAACTAAGTTATTTAATGAGAGATGACAGTTAATGAAGAAAGGAGTTATCGGACCTCTGAAACGCAGATAGCCTAAACCAACAAATCCAACATCTCCAGCTACCTGATAAGATGCTGCTAACTATTAGCATACTTTGCTGCCTTTGGAATCTTGCTGCACATGCCAACGTATCTCTTTGCATGAGGACACCATCAACCTACACCTATCAATCCTTTTCTGCTAATCATGCAGACATCCTTCTAGTCAGGCAGTGACCACGTTTAATAACTCACACAAGGAGGAAGAGTCATGCAGCTTGCTCGTTCAGTCAGCCTGTCTATTAGCTATTGGCCATGCATGGAAGCTTGAGTAGACACCAAGGACTCTCTACACTTCGGGAGTATTGTCTGGCATCCCACTTCTTCATTTTACAGGAATTTCCAGCATCTAACATAGTATGGACAATTCATCCATCGTAGTACAATCAATACGTCTTACAACCACCTCAGAAGATATGTGATTATCAATATTTTCAGGAAACATCATTATTTTCTTCACAGGATCAATATTACTTTGTGACTTTTTTGTGACTTTTTCAAAGGAATTATGTGATTTATATCTCACAGCAGGAGATTAAAGGTGCACATCACTAATCTTGTTTACAACCAATGAACTGAATAATTTGTTTGTATTCATTACCAGCAACATTTATTTCGACACACTATACTGGTATTAGAAACATTTTGTGATAGCAACTAATTAAACCCCTTAAGGACCCAGACTATTTTGGCCTTAAATGGGCACTGTCAGATACAAAAAAAAAATGTATATGTTGTACATCTTGGCAAAACATTAACCTTTCCATTCATGGCTTTGTCCAAGCACAGACATGGACAAAGTCCAGTAAGTGAGTAAGCAAGTCCAGTAAGTCCAGTCTGTGCTCTCTCCTGTCTGATAGTACTCCTCTGTGCTCTCTGCTGTCTGATAGAACTCCTCTGAGCTCTCTCCTGTCTGATAGGACTCCTCTGTGCTCTCTACTGTCTGATAGGACTCCATTGTGCTCTATCCTGTCTGATTTGACTCCTCTGTGCTCTTTCCTGTCTCAGAGTACACCTCTATGCTCTCTCCTGCATGAAAGTACTCCTCTGTGCTCCCTCCTGTTTGATAGGACTCCTCTGTGCTCTATCCTGTCTGATAGGACTCCTCTGTGCTATCTCCTGTCTGATATGACTCTACTGTGCTCTCTCCTGTCTGATAGCACTCCTCTGTGCTCTCTCCTGTCTGATAGCACTCCTCTGTGCTCTCTCCGGTCTGGTAGGACTCATCTGTGCCCTCTCCTGTCTGATAGGACTCCTCTGTGCTCTATCCTGTCTGATAGGACTCATCTGTGCCCTCTCCTGTCTGATAGGACTCCTCTGTGCTCTGTCCTGCCTGATAGGACTCCAGTGTGCTCTCTCCTGTTTGACAACACTCCTCTGTGCTCTCTCCTGTCTGGTAGGACTCATCTGTGCCCTCTCCTGTCTGATAGGACTCATCTGTGCTCTCTCCTGTCTGATAGGACTCCTCTGTGCTCTCTCTCCTGTCTGATAGCACTCCTCTGTGCTCTCTCCTGCCTGGTAGGAATCATCTGTGCCCTCTCCTGTCTGATAGGACTCCTCTGTGCTCTCTCCTGTCTGATAGGACTCCTCTGTGCTATCTCCTGTCTGACAGGACTCATCTGTGCCCTCTCCTGTCTGATAGGACTCATCTGTGCTCTCTCCTGTCTGATAGGACTCCTCTGTGCTCTATCCTGTCTGATAGGACTCCACTGTGCTCTCTCCTGTCTGATAGCACTCCTCTGTGCTCTCTCCTGTCTGGTAGGAATCATCTGTGCCCTTTCCTGTCTGATAGGACTCCTCTGTGCTCTCTCCTGTCTGATAGGACTCCTCTGTGCTATCTCCTGTCTGGCAGGACTCATATGTGCCCTCTCCTGTCTCATAGAACTCCTCTGTGCTCTATCCAGTCTGATAGGACTCCGATGTGCTCTCTACTGTCTGAGAGTACTCCTCTATACTCTCTTCTTTCTGATAGCACTCCTCTGTGCTCTATCCTGTCTGATAGTACTTCTCTGTGCACTCTGGTGTATGATAGGACTCCTCTGTGCTCTCTCCTGTCTTATAGTACTCCTCTGAGCTATCTCTTGTCTGATAGGACTCATCTGTGCTCTCTCCTGTCTGATAGGACTCTACTGTGCTCTCTCCTGTCTGATAGCACTCCTCTGTGCTCTCTCCTGTCAGATAGCACTCCTCTGTGCTCTCTCCTGTCTGGTAGGATTCATCTGTGCCCTCTCCTGTCTGATAGGACTCATATGTGCTCTCTTCTGTCTGAAAGGGTTCCTCTGTGCTCTATCCTGTCTGATAGGACTCATCTGTGCCTTCTCCTGTCTGATAGGACTCATATGTGCTCTCTCCTGTCTGATAGGACTCCTCTGTGCTCTCTCCTGTCTGATAGGACTCCACTGTGCTCTCTCCTGTCTGACAGCACTCCTCTGTGCTCTCTCCTGTCTGGCAGGACTCATCTGTGCCCTCTCCTGTCTGATAGGACTCATCTGTGCTCTCTCCTGTCTGATAGAACTCCTCTGTGCTCTGTCCTGTCTGATAAGACTCCTCTGTGCTCTCTCCTGTCTGGCAGGAATCATCTGTGCCCTCTCCTGTCTCATAGGACTCCTCTGTGCTCCATCCAGTCTGATAGGACTCCGATGTGCTCTCTACTGTCTGAGAGTACTCCTCTGTACTCTCTCCTTTCTGATAGCACTCCTCTGTGCTCTCTCCTGTCTGATAGGACTCCTCTGTGCACTCTGCTGTTTGATAGGACTCCTCTGTTCTCTCTCCTGTCTGATAGTACTCCTCTGAGCTATCTCTTGTCTGATAGGACTCCTCTGTGCTTTCTCCTGTCTGATAGGACTCCTCTGTGCTCTCTCCTGTCTGATAACACTACTCTGTGCTCTCTCCTGTCAGATAGCACTCCTCTGTACTCTCTCCTGTCTGATAGTGCTCTTCTGTGCTCTCTCCTGTCTGATAGTACTCCACTGTGTTCTCTCCTGTCCGATAGTACTCCTCAGTGCTCTCTCCTGTCTGATAGCACTCCTCTGTGCTGTCTCCGGTCTGGTAGGACTCATCTGTGCCCTCTCCTGTCTGATAGGACTCCTCTGTGCTCTATCCTGTCTGATAGGACTCATCTGTGCCCTCTCCTGTCTGATAGGACTCCTCTGTGCTCTGTCCTGCCTGATAGGACTCCAGTGTGCTCTCTCCTGTCTGAAAACACTCCTCTGTGCTCTCTCCTGTCTGGTAGGACTCATCTGTGCCCTCTCCTGTCTGATAGGACTCATCTGTGCTCTCTCCTGTCTGATAGGACTCCTCTGTGCTCTCTCCTGTCTGATAGCACTCCTCTGTGCTCTCTCCTGCCTGGTAGGAATCATCTGTGCCCTCTCCTGTCTGATAGGACTCCTCTGTGCTCTCTCCTGTCTGATAGGACTCCTCTGTGCTATCTCCTGTCTGACAGGACTCATCTGTGCCCTCTCCTGTCTGATAGGACTCATCTGTGCTCTCTCCTGTCTGATAGGACTCCTCTGTGCTCTATCCTGTCTGATAGGACTCCACTGTGCTCTCTCCTGTCTGATAGCACTCCTCTGTGCTCTCTCCTGTCTGGTAGGAATCATCTGTGCCCTTTCCTGTCTGATAGGACTCCTCTGAGCTCTCTCCTGTCTGAAAGGACTCCTCTGTGCTATCTCCTGTCTGGCAGGACTCATATGTGCCCTCTCCTGTCTCATAGAACTCCTCTGTGCTCTATCCAGTCTGATAGGACTCCGATGTGCTCTCTACTGTCTGAGAGTACTCCTCTGTACTCTCTCCTTTCTGATAGCACTCCTCTGTGCTCTATCCTGTCTGATAGTACTTCTCTGTGCACTCTGGTGTATGATAGGACTCCTCTGTGCTCTCTCCTGTCTTATAGTACTCCTCTGAGCTATCTCTTGTCTGATAGGACTCATCTGTGCTCTCTCCTGTCTGATAGGACTCTACTGTGCTCTCTCCTGTCTGATAGCACTCCTCTGTGCTCTCTCCTGTCAGATAGCACTCCTCTGTGCTCTCTCCTGTCTGGTAGGACTCATCTGTGCCCTCTCCTGTCTGATAGGACTCATATGTGCTCTCTTCTGTCTGAAAGGGTTCCTCTGTGCTCTATCCTGTCTGATAGGACTCATCTGTGCCCTCTCCTGTCTGATAGGACTCATATGTGCTCTCTCCTGTCTGATAGGACTCCACTGTGCTCTCTCCTGTCTGACAGCACTCCTCTGTGCTCTCTCCTGTCTGGCAGGACTCATCTGTGCCCTCTCCTGTCTGATAGGACTCATCTGTGCTCTCTCCTGTTTGATAGAACTCCTCTGTGCTCTGTCCTGTCTGATAAGACTCCTCTGTGCTCTCTCCTGTCTGGCAGGAATCATCTGTGTCCTCTCCTGTCTCATAGGACTCCTCTGTGCTCCATTCAGTCTGATAGGACTCCGATGTGCTCTCTACTGTCTGAGAGTACTCCTCTGTACTCTCTCCTTTCTGATAGCACTCCTCTGTGCTCTCTCCTGTCTGATAGTACTCCTCTGTGCACTCTGCTGTATGATAGGACTCCTCTGTTCTCTCTCCTGTCTGATAGTACTCCTCTGAGCTATCTCTTGTCTGATAGGACTCCTCTGTGCTTTCTCCTGTCTGATAGGACTCCTCTGTGCTCTCTCCTGTCTGATAACACTACTGTCACGATTCGGCTGGCAGGAGGTGGATCCTCTGTGCCAGAGAGGGATTGACGTGGACCGTGCTAGTGGACCGGTTCTAAGTTACTACTGGTATTCACCAGAGCCCGCCGCAAAGCGGGATGGTCTTGCAGCGGCGGTAGTAACCAGGTCGTATCCCCTAGCAACGGCTCAACCTCTCTGACTGCTGAAGATAGGCGCGGTACAAGGGAGTAGACAAGAGCAAGGTCGGACGTAGCAGAAGGTCGGGGCAGGCAGCAAGGATCGTAGTCAGGGGCAACGGCAGGAGGTCTGGAACACCGGCTAGGAACACACAAGGAAATGCTTTCACTGGCACAATGGCAACAAGATCCGGCGAGGGAGTGCAGGGGAAGTGAGGTATACATAGGGAGTGCACAGGTGAACACACTAATTAGAACAACTGCGCCAATCAGTGGCGCAGTGGCCCTTTAAATCGCAGAGACCCAGCGCGCGCGCGCCCTAGGGAGCGGGACCGCGCGCGCCGGGACAGGACCGACGGAGAGCGAGTCAGGTACGGGAGCCGGGGTGCGCATCGCGAGCGGGCGCCACCCGCATCGCGAATCGCATCCCGGCTGGAGGCGGTATCGCAGCGCACCCGGTCAGTGGATCTGACCGGGGCGCTGCAGTAGCGAGGATGTTGCGAGCGCTCCGGGGAGGAGCGGGGACCCGGAGCGCTCGGCGTAACAGTACCCCCCCCCTTGGGTCTCCCCCTCTTCTTGGAGCCTGAGAACCTGAGGACCAGACTTTTGTCTAGGATGTTGTCCTCAGGTTCCCAGGATCTCTCTTCAGGACCACAGCCCTCCCAATCAACCAAAAAAAATTTTTTTCCTCTGACCGTCTTGGAGGCCAGTATCTCCTTTACGGAGAAGATGTCAGAGGAACCAGAAACAGGAGTGGGAGAAACAAGTTTGGGAGAGAAACGGTTGATGATGAGTGGTTTAAGAAGAGAGACATGAAAGGCATTAGGAATATGAAGAGAAGGAGGAAGAAGAGGTTTGTAAGAGACAGGATTAATTTGGCACAAGATTTTGAAAGGACCAAGATAGCGTGGTCCCAGTTTGTAGCTGGGGACACGAAAGCGGACATATTTAGCGGAGAGCCATACCTTGTCTCCGGGAGAAAAAATTGGGGGAGCTCTTCTTTTCTTATCGGCAAACTTTTTCATGCGAGATGAAGCCTGTAAAAGAGAATTTTGGGTCTCTTTCCATATGGTGGAAAGGTCACGAGTCACTTCATCCACAGCGGGCAAACCAGAGGGCAAGGGAGTAGGGAGGGGGGGAAGAGGGTGACGGCCGTACACCACGAAAAATGGGGATTTAGAAGAAGATTCAGAGACTCTGAAGTTGTACGAGAATTCGGCCCATGGTAGAAGATCTGCCCAGTCATCCTGGCGGGAGGAAACAAAATGCCTTAAATAGTCACCCAGGACCTCGTTAATTCTTTCTACTTGCCCATTGGATTGAGGATGATAAGCAGAAGAGAAGTTTAATTTAATCTTGAGTTGTTTACAGAGAGCCCTCCAGAATTTTGACACGAATTGGACGCCTCTATCCGAGACGATCTGTGTGGGCAAACCGTGAAGACGAAAAATGTGTACAAAAAATTGTTTTGCCAACTGAGGCGCTGAAGGAAGACCAGGAAGAGGAATAAAATGTGCCATCTTGGAAAATCGATCAACGACCACCCAAACAACAGTGTTGCCACGGGATGGGGGTAAGTCTGTAATAAAGTCCATACCAATCAGAGACCAAGGCTGTTCGGGGACAGGCAGAGGATGAAGGAGACCAGCAGGCTTCTGGCGAGGAGTCTTATCCCGGGCACAGACAGTACAGGCCCGCACAAAATCAACAACATCCGTCTCCAGAGTCGGCCACCAATAGAAGCGAGAGATGAGTTGCAAGGTCTTTTTGATGCCCGCATGGCCAGCGAGGTGGGAGGAGTGACCCCATTTGAGAATCCCGAGACGTTGGCGTGGAGAAACGAAGGTCTTCCCTGGAGGAGTTTGCCTGATGGAGGCTGGAGAAGTGGAGATCAGACAGTCAGGAGGAATGATGTGTTGCGGAGAGACCTCTACTTCCGAAGCATCCGAGGAACGAGAGAGAGCATCGGCCCTAATGTTCTTGTCGGCAGGGCGAAAATGAATTTCAAAGTTAAAACGGGCAAAGAACAAAGACCACCTGGCCTGGCGAGGATTCAGCAGTTGGGCAGACTGGAGATAGTGGTCGGTGTAAATGATAACTGGAAATTTTGATCCCTCCAGCAGATGCCTCCATTCCTCAAGTGCCAATTTAATGGCCAGTAGTTCTCGATCCCCGATGGAGTAGTTCCTCTCCGCCGGAGAGAAGGTCCTAGAAAAAAAACCACAAGTAACAGCATGCCCGGAAGAATTTTTTTGTAGAAGGACCGCTCCAGCTCCCACTGAGGAGGCATCAACCTCCAATAGGAAGGGTTTAGATGGGTCAGGTCTGGAGAGCACGGGAGCAGAAGAAAAGGCAGACTTGAGCCGTTTAAATGCGTCTTCCGCTTGAGGGGACTAGGACTTAGGATTGGCATTCTTCTTGGTTAAAGCCACGATAGGAGCCACAATAGTGGAAAAATGAGGAATAAATTGTCTGTAATAATTGGCGAACCCCAAAAAACGTTGGATAGCACGGAGTCCGGAGGGGCGTGGCCAATCTAAGACGGCAGAGAGTTTATCTGGGTCCATTTGTAGTCCCTGGCCAGAAACCAAGTATCCTAGGAAAGGAAGAGATTGACATTCAAACAGACATTTCTCCATTTTGGCATAAAGTTGATTGTCTCGAAGTCTCTGAAGAACTATGCGGACATGCTGGCGGTGTTCCTCTAAGTTGGCAGAAAAAATCAGAATATCGTCCAGATACACAACAACACAGGAATATAAGAGATCACGAAAAATTTCATTAACAAAGTCTTGGAAGACGGCAGGGGCGTTGCACAGGCCAAAGGGCATGACCAGATACTCAAAGTGTCCATTTCTAGTGTTAAATGCAGTTTTCCATTCGTCCCCCTCCCTGATGCGGATGAGATTATAAGCACCTCTTAAGTCCAGTTTGGTAAAGATGTGGGCACCTTGAAGGCGATCAAAGAGTTCTGAGATAAGAGGTAGGGGGTAGCGGTTCTTTACCGTGATTTTATTAAGTCCGCGGTAATCAATGCAAGGACGTAGGGAGCCATCTTTTTTGGACACAAAGAAAAATCCAGCTCCGGCAGGAGAGGAGGATTTGCGGATAAACCCCTTTTTTAAATTTTCCTGGATGTATTCAGACATAGCAAGAGTCTCTGGGGCGGACAGAGGATAAATTCTGCCCCGGGGTGGAGTAGTGCCCGGGAGGAGGTCAATAGGACAGTCATAAGGCCTGTGAGGAGGTAAAGTCTCAGCTTGTTTTTTGCAAAATACGTCAGCATAGTCCATATAAGCCTTAGGGAGACCGGTTACAGGGGGAACCTCAGGGTCACGGCAGGGAGTACTGGGAACCGGTTTAAGACAGTCCTTGAAACAAGAAGTACCCCAGCTCTTGATCTCTCCTGTGGACCAATCAAGGGTTGGGGAATGGCGTTGAAGCCACGGTAGTCCAAGGAGAATTTCGGAAGTGCAATTGGAGAGGACCAAAAACTCAATTTTTTCGTGATGAGGTCCGATGCACATTAGGAGGGGCTCCGTGCGGTAACGTACGGTACAGTCCAATCTTTCATTGTTAACACAATTGATGTAGAGGGGTCTGGCGAGACTGGTCACC
This sequence comes from Hyla sarda, assembly GCF_029499605.1. Classification (NCBI taxonomy): domain Eukaryota; kingdom Metazoa; phylum Chordata; class Amphibia; order Anura; family Hylidae; genus Hyla; species Hyla sarda. Next base: position 329,761,380 of record NC_079190.1, read on the forward strand.
GGGATGTTGAACCTGTTGATGAGAGAGGCCAAAATAAAATTTCCTGCAGATCCGGAATCCAAGAAGGCCATAGTGGAGAAGGAGAAGGTAGAGGCAGATATCCGCACAGGCACAGTAAGGCGTGGAGAAGCAGAGTTGACATCAAGAACTGTCTCACCTTTGTGCGGAGTCAGCGTACGTTTTTCCAGGCGTGGAGGACGGATAGGACAATCCTTCAGGAAGTGTTCGGTACCGGCACAGTACAGGCAAAGATTCTTCATGCGGCGTCGTGTCCTCTCTTGAGGTGTCAAGCGAGACCGGTCAACTTGCATAGCCTCCACGGCGGGAGGCAAAGGAACGGATTGCAGAGGACCAGAGGAGAGAGGAGCCGAAGAGAAAAAACGCCTCGTGCGAACAAAGTCCATATCCTGGCGGAGCTCCTGACGCCTTTCGGAAAAACGCATGTCAATGCGAGTGGCTAGATGAATGAGTTCATGCAGGTTAGCAGGAATTTCTCGTGCGGCCAGAACATCTTTAATGTTGCTGGATAGGCCTTTTTTAAAGGTCGCGCAGAGGGCCTCATTATTCCAGGATAATTCTGAAGCAAGAGTACGGAATTGGATGGCGTACTCGCCAACGGAAGAATTACCCTGGACCAGGTTCAGCAGGGCAGTCTCAGCAGAAGAGGCTCGGGCAGGTTCCTCAAAGACACTTTGAATTTCCGAGAAGAAGGAGTGTACAGAGGCAGTGACGGGGTCATTGCGGTCCCAGAGCGGTGTGGCCCATGACAGAGCTTTCCCAGACAGAAGGCTGACTACGAAAGCCACCTTAGACCTTTCAGTAGGAAACTGGTACGACATCATCTCCAAGTGCAGGGAACATTGTGAAAGAAAGCCACGGCAAAACTTAGAGTCCCCATCAAATTTATCCGGCAAGGATAGTCGTAGGCCGGAGGCGGCCACTCGCTGCGGAGGAGGTGCAGGAGCTGGCGGAGGAGATGATTGCTGAAGCTGTGGTAGTAGCTGCTGTAGCATCACGGTCAGTTGAGACAGCTGGTGGCCTTGTTGCGCTATCTGTTGCGACTGCTGGGCGACCACCGTGGTGAGGTCGGCGACAACTGGCAGTGGGACTTCAGCGGGATCCATGGCCGGATCTACTGTCACGATTCGGCTGGCAGGAGGTGGATCCTCTGTGCCAGAGAGGGATTGGCGTGGACCGTGCTAGTGGACCGGTTCTAAGTTACTACTGGTATTCACCAGAGCCCGCCGCAAAGCGGGATGGTCTTGCAGCGGCGGTAGTAACCAGGTCGTATCCACTAGCAACGGCTCAACCTCTCTGACTGCTGAAGATAGGCGCGGTACAAGGGAGTAGACAAGAGCAAGGTCGGACGTAGCAGAAGGTCGGGGCAGGCAGCAAGGATCGTAGTCAGGGGCAACGGCAGGAGGTCTGGAACACAGGCTAGGAACACACAAGGAAACGCTTTCACTGGCACAATGGCAACAAGATCCGGCGAGGGAGTGCAGGGGAAGTGAGGTATACATAGGGAGTGCACAGGTGAACACACTAATTAGAACAACTGCGCCAATCAGTGGCGCAGTGGCCCTTTAAATCGCAGAGACCCGGCGCGCGCTCGCCCTAGGGAGCGGGGCCGCGCGCGCCGGGACAGGACCGACGGAGAGCGAGTCAGGTACGGGAGCCGGGGTGCGCATCGCGAGCGGGCGCCACCCGCATCGCGAATCGCATCCCGGCTGGAGGCGGTATCGCAGCGCACCCGGTCAGTGGATCTGACCGGGGCGCTGCGATAGCGAGGATGTTGCGAGTGCTCCGGGGAGGAGCGGGGACCCGGAGCGCTCGGCGTAACAACTACTCTGTGCTCTCTCCTGTCAGATAGCACTCCTCTGTACTCTCTCCTGTCTGATAGTGCTCTTCTGTGCTCTCTCCTGTCTGATAGTACTCCACTGTGTTCTCTCCTGTCCGATAGTACTCCTCAGTGCTCTCTCCTGTCTGAAAGTACTCCTCTGTGCTCTCTCCTGTCTGATAGCACTTCTCTGTGCTCTTTCCTGCCTGATAGGACTCCTCTGTGCTCTCTCCAGTCTGATAATACTCCTCTGTGCTCTCTCCTGTCCTATCAGACAGGAGCGAGCATGGAGGATTTCTAGCCCAGCCTCACTTATTGGACTCTGTCCATGCCTGTGCTTCAGCTTGGGCAAAGACATGATTTGAATCTGATAGTGCCCATTCAAAATACAATGAAAGGGGTACTCCACTGCCCAGCTTTCAGAACATTTAGATCCAAATGCTGGGAGCAGGCTGTGGGGTCGGGACATCATGGTTACGACCACTCGTGATGTCACGCCATGCCCCCTCAATGCAAGTCTATAGGAGGGGTGTGACATCATGAGTTGGCATGGCCGTGCGTTCGGAACTAAATGTTCGCTGGGCAGTGAAGTACCCCTTTAACCTCTTAAGGACGCAAGGCATACCTGAACGCCCTGAACCCGGTCCCAGTCAATAACATAGCAAGTCAGTCTCGTAAAGTAACAAAAATACACTCCCGGTAGCTCAGTTGGGCTGATGGGGACCATCGCAGTTAAATTGCGATGTCCCGATCAGTTAGAGCGTGAGCAAAGGGTCCGTTACCTACCTCTGGCGCGTCCAAACGGCGATTGATTGCTTCAAGCATGAAATCCAGGCTTGAGCAATCCACTGCCTATAAAACTGATCATTGCCATGTTAATACATGGGGGTGATCTGTGTAGAAGATCACTGTGTGCAGTGTTATAGCCCCTAGAAGGGGGCTATAACTTTGCAAAAAAAAAAAAAAAGTGTCGGAAAAAAAAGTTAATAAGGATCATTTAACCCCTTCCCTAATAAAAGTAAGAATCAACCCTCTTTTTCCATGGTATCGCTGCATGTGAAAATGTCCGAACTATAAAAATGTATCATTAATTAAACTGCACGGTCAATGGTGTACAAAAAATTCCAAAGTCCAAAATAGCATATTTTTGGTCACTTTTTTTATATTATGAAAAAATGAATAAAAAGCAATCAAAAACTCCGATCAATACAAAATGATACCATTAAAAACTTCAGATCACGATGCAAAAAATTAGCCCTCACACCGGCACGTACGTGGAAAAATAAAAAAAGTTATAGGGTTCAAAAATGACCATTTTAAACATCTTCATTTTCATTTAGTTATGATTTTTTCCAGAAGTAAGACAAAATCAAACCTATATAAGTAGGGTATCATTTTAATTGTGTGGACCTACAGAATAAAGAAAAGATGTCATTTTTTCTGAAAAATGTACTGCGTAGAAACGGAAGCCCCAAAAATTTACAAAATGTCATTTTTTCTTCAATTTTGTCGCACAATGAATTTTTTTTCTCTTTCGCCATGGATTTTTTGTACAAATAACTAATGTCACTGCAAAGTAGAATTGGTGATGCACAACATAATCCATAATATGGAATTGTAGGTGCAAAATTTAAAGGGTTAGGATTTTTAAAAGGTAAGGAGTAAAAAACAAAAGTGCAAAAAGGGCAAAAAGTCCTTAAGGGGTTGAAGTTGATTCGTTTTAGGAGTTGATCTAAAAAATTTGGACAACAATATATACTTTCTTATCCCCACCTGTCCATTTTCGGTCCCTTCTAGATACACTTTATGGAATACTATCTTGCTTTTTACTGATCTCCACTACATTCAGGTATTGGTGCAATTTGCCTGTTAACCGCTTGAACACAATTGTAAGCTGTCTTTAATAAATAGAAGCTTTTCCATATAAAGGTTCCCCAGCATATTTTCTATCACATCTATGATGTCAATATAGCCTAATAATTTGAAACTCATGACATTTCTTGCTTTTATTTTAAAATGGTGAAAAATTGTTTGTGTAAAAGAGACAAAAAGATATATGTGCATGTCATACAACAGTAGTAGTACAGTGTTTTATTCTATTATGTATAAAACCAGAGTAAATGAAGGACTATAAGGCCATGTTCACACGTCGGAATTTCTGTGCCAAATTCCGCTGTGCATACGGTGGAACTTCTGTGCCAGAAGTTGCAGGGAAGGAAATTCTGTTATCTGTGTCCACACGAAGAAGGAACACATTCATTCTTTGTGCGGAGACTGTGTGGAATGCATAGCCATCTATAAGATGGCACATTCCCATGTGATCCTAGTGCTAGTAGATTACGCCGCCCCCCCACAGTGTCCAGAATGTCCCCACGAATGTCCAGAATGTTAGACTACGAACAGAAAACATGGCAGCAATTTTATTTTATTGAAATTTCATATTTTTTTTATCTTTAAAGAATGTTTTGAATGCTAGCATTATGAGAGATATGAGAATCTAAAGTAAATATTAATATATTTTACATACCAGTAAGCAAGGCTGAAATGCGTCATCTCATAAACTGTGCAGCCAGCAGCTTTTAGCACATTCTATACACAATACAGACCTACTAGTAATCATGCTTTTCTTGCTTGTGAACAATGAAGTACATCATAGCTTGACAAACTGAAAAAGGAAAGAGGGTGATGGCATTTATTCTTGCAAATTATGGAGCCTTATTTGTTTATCTAATATGTTGTTATAAATTTTTGTGTGCAATCATTCTTCCTTTAATTTCTTGGAATACATAAAATGTTTTCATTAATTCCCATAGTTACTTTTGTGCAGAAACTAGAGCCGGAGAACTGTGGGCGACAATTTACAGTAATTAGGTAGCTCTCCATACTATGCAAAGTAACAGAAAGTGTTTTTCTTATAAAAAGTCAGAAAAAAATCATTTTTTACCCACTGACAAATTTAATCTTTTTCTCCACAAAGCATCCACTTGATACAAATGTTGTTTTCATGATATACCTATCTGAATGAATAACTTGTGATGTCAAAATAAGATTGTGTTGCAGCAACTAGGTTGGCATGGAGTTTATAAAATGTAAGAGGAACGCTTAAACAGAACGTATTCAAGGATTTTATAACTGAATTCTAGAACAGTAGAGGTATATCCAGTTTGTGACAAGTTCAAATATTCCTTTAGTAAATTTGTTGGATCCTGCAGCTGCTCTGGCACTATTGACAATGCACTAGCTAGCAATATAATTGAGACACATGAATTTATATGAACATTCTTTATGGCACTATGATATGAGTACTGTGGCTAGAAGTCATTTATATATCAACTATATTTAATTTTATTACATGCCACTGTAGCTAGTACCATTACTTGGCTACTACAGTAACAAGACTGTTGGCAACTTGGCTTACATTTGTATATGGCTGCCACTGTAAAGGGAGTACTGGATTAGAAATATTATATGGGCATATGATAAAATAGACTTTCTCTATTATATGGGTACTTTGGCTCTAATATGTGGACACTATAAATCACATGACTATGACTTGCACTATTCTGTGCACCATAGATGGTGGAATTATGATTCCCAATTTACATACTGATACTGTGACATTTAATAATATACAGACATTTTAAATGACACTTTTAGGCACTAACAAAACTAATACAGATTTTTCAATAGTGTTTAGTGTCGAGCGAGCCGATTGAGGCTGGAAAAATGTTAATCAAAACATTTTTTTTTTACCTTCTGCTGTACACTGTTTACTACAAGACCTCCTCCTGCTCTATGCTGGATACTACAAGTCTCACTAGTCCACCATCACCCTTATTGCTGCTGCTACCTTCAGCCAGGTGTGGGCTGCCTGGCCAAATTTAACTAAAAACTTAATTTTCTACTTCTTGATCTCCGCAGGCTATTACAAGTCATACCGGTCCACCACCTTCTTCTGTATGCTGATAAATGCCAGTCCGCAATCTCCTGCTGTACATTGGCTAACGGTAGTCCCACTAGTCCGCCATCACCCTTGCTGCTGCTACCCAGGTCTGGGCCACCAGGTCAAAATTAACCAAAAACAAACTTTTCCACTTCTTGCTCTCTGCAGGCTGCTACAACTCTAACTAGTCCACCATCTACTACTGTAAGCTGGCAAATGCCAGCCCGCAACCTCCTGCTGTATGCTAGTTAATGCTAGTCCCTCTAGTCTGGCACTACCTCCAGTCAGGCCTGGGCTTCCTGGCCAAATTTTACAAAAAAAACAACATTTTCCACCTCCTGCTGTCCACTGGCAACTACAAGATCGATTAGTCCACCGTCTCCAGTCTGGCCTGGGCCGTCTGATCAAATCTAAATAAAAAAAATGTTCTACCTTCTGCTGTCCACGGGATACTACAAGTCCCTCTAGTCCACCATCACCCTTGCTGCTGGTAGTTTCAACCAGAAAATTATTTGCTAACCAAAAAACAAATAATAAATAAATAAGGGTAAGGAAACTTATTGTGTAACTAAGTGTGTAGCGCAATACCCCTTTTAAAATATAACTTTTATTATGTTCCTTTAATATAATAAATGACCAATGAAACCACCAGAAATAGTCTGTTGAGTGTGCATCAGGGCACAACAAATTATTATTTCGGTAAACCAAAATATTTAGATAAAATTATTTTTAGGTAAACCGAAACATGAATCCAATTACTTTTTATATATCAATCAGGTGACATATAGAGGCTCTATGGACCACATATATATAGCAAAGCCTAAAGACAATAAAGAAATACACAAATTGCCTATATATACAGTTCTGATAGATAGTTTATAACACTTAGAATGTATATATACAGCAAAAAATAGATAAATTATAGCACTTACAGTTATTCGCTGAATTCAGCAGGACAGGCTAATCAGCTGGAGGCATTTGTAGGGTGTCCTCTATTGGGAATGATGGCATAAACAATATAAACAATGATAATACTCTCGCTACAATACCAATCCTATACTGGCCCTGACTCACAGTGGAGGATGAGCCCCCACTTCAAGCGTTGACTGTCCGCTATATGACCCTATATGACCCTATATTACGATAAGGTCCCTAATGATGATGCATCCCCACTCACAGACTAAAGATAAAAATACAGTGCAAAAATGTGCTAAAACAATATGATAATAACAAAAGATAAAACCATGAACTTCCTCTACGCGTTCCCCCCCCCCCCCCTCCCATTCTCAATATTTTGGGGTTCCTCAGGAGGGAGAAAAATAGATACAAATTAGCTATGTGAGAAGCTGATGGTAGCAACCCTACAGTGAAGACTCTCCATAGCTGAGGTGCACATAGATGCCGTGTGTCCCTAACACTGGGAGCAACCAAGATCTTTTTATAGTCAGATAGGGGAGGGATTAATTAAAAAGTTACACACCAGTTTCGTCCCCAAAATCCAATATAGAACAGATAATCGAATAAACGTATAGTTCCAATGTTAGCACCATGTGGAGCGCCATCCAAGTGGAGTCCGGAAGTGTATAATACGCATGAGCTCCAAGTATACTAGGAGCATGTCAGCCAATCGCCGACAATCATTACGATCATGCGCTCAGGGTAAAATTACCCCTTGATACAGTCTCCGCCGGATGCTGTGAGCGTTCCAGGATAAATAACCGGAAGTGACGTTTGCGTGTCAACCAACCTCCCAGGGTGGAACGCAAACAGAAAAAGCAAATACTCTAGTGTGGGCCGGACATGATGTATGCGTGCCATACACCGTGGAACGCATATTGTGATACAGGGATAATACAATTTATACAAAATAATATATATAATTGAAATGTATAGATAGCCAGAAGTTGATCAATAACAGCAGATAATCATATTATATCAAAGGTGGCCATATTAAGTGTATAAAATGGTCATGGCCATATATCCATACTGTCTCTCGCCATGTGATATAGCTACAAATCTATACAAATATATGATGGGGGGAATCTAACCCACCACATGACAGTATAATAAAATATCCGGTATACAGATAATTGTAAATATAACTAGATAATGGAAAAATATATATCCCCACACTATTTGTTAAACAAAAATACATCTAAATAAAAATAATAAAATATAAATAAATTACTATAGATCAAATTTAAAGGGTACAATTATATAGACAAACAGTATGTGTGTAACATTATCAATTTTTTATATATATCCCCTAAATCAACCCTATATTTATAGCTTAGCTATCACGCCCCCTTCCATAGGCTTGCATTGAGGGGCGGAGCGTGACGTCACACGGGGGCGGAGGCATGACGTCACACGCCGCCGGCCCTGTAGTCGCCCGTAATCAGACCCGGAGCGAACACACTCCGGGGACTGATTACAAACGGGGTGCCGCGTGCATGATCGTGGGCGTCCCCAGCTGCGGGACTCCCGCGATCAGGCATCTTATCCCCTATCCTTTGGATAGGGGATAAGATGTACAAGCACCAGAGAACCCCTTTAATCGAAATGGTGCTAAGTGCACCACATGTTTTGAAATGGTGCTCAGAATGTGATGAATTAAGCACAACCCACTAGGCAATTCACTAAGCTTTTTCATAGCTGCTAAATCAAATTTAAGGCAGACAAAATGGCATAGATTAATATTTTACTTTTGCCTACATAGTCCATTAACTAGACTCTCATGTCTTCTAAATACCAGCAGAGTATATGGGATGTCTCAGGCTACAGGTTCCCTTTATGACCATTGAAAGAAACCAGTAGTATGAAATAATTGCATCATATATTGCTGTGACTGCCTGTACTCTCACTAGCAGCTATTAGCTTATCTTGCAAATAAAATGTGGGGGCTCTGTTTTTTCAGACCCTGACATTTCATACTCCTTTCCATTCTAATCATTTGGCACTGCTTCATAAAACCCTTTTAAATGCCACAAAAATAATACATTCAAATAAACTTAAAGGGGTTCTCCACTATAAGGTGATTTTAGTATGTACCTGCCAGACTGTAATGGACATGCTTAGGAAGGATCTGCACTTGTCTTGGGGCTAAATGGCTATGTTATGAGATAACCATAACACAGTGGCTAGCTTTTTGTGAACTGGTATTTCCTGTTTGACTTTTCCTTTTTTGGCTACAAATCCCACAATTCCATTTTCCTCCCTCCCACACATCAGCCACTCAACCCAATGAAACATAAATGAGCTGCATCCATCAAAAGACGTGTGGTTTTCAACCAGGGTGCCTACAGCTGTTGTATTAGTTGCAGATTGATCTCTCTCCCACCAAGCGATCCCTCCACCCATTGAAGCAGACAGGCTCCCTGTCATCAGCTGACTAGTGAGTCAGATCTCAGCCGCATTGCAATCTGGGAAAAATCGGAGACAACAGTCATTTTGTATGCTGATAAAAATAAATATTGGAGTGAAAATCTGAAGAATTGTGAGAAAATCGTCACACACGGATATAGACACTATATTATGAACTACACTAACTTTACAGCCCCTGTAGAATAGTCAAATAAAAAAAATCCAGAAATACCCCTTTAAATAAGTTGAGGAGAATTTTGTACCATTTTGTGCATTTTGGACATGCTTCCTGATGCTCAAGAGACATTTGAGATATACTGGTAGAATTGTAGACTGATGGATGAAACAGTTTATTGATCTGATGCTTGCTGTGAATCAATACAAATGTTTGCATTACTCTAATGATTTAGTAATTGAGATTTATTATCTTAATAAATGAAATCATTAATATTACGGGAATAAAACGATAACATTATTGTAATAATTCTTACTTCAGTAATTTCTATGCACAAAACAATGGTCTGTGTATTAGCACTTTCCCAGAATGTGAACTATACGCACAGCGCATTGGAGTTAAGTTTCCAGCCTTTCAATGAATGTACAGAACAAAATTTCCCAACACACATAGTGAGACTTAGAGAAAATTATTTTTTTGTCGATATCACATTCATGATTGAGTTAAAAAGATGCTTCTGCCAATGAAGAGACTTTAAAATAGCTGGAACCATCTTTCAATATATTAATAGACTTACACAATCAAAATGCATCTGTCCCTTGATTAAAACGACTGTAATTATTGTTTACTAGGATCAATATGGGAAGCCTGAGGTAAGATTAAATAGAAATGATGGATTTATATGGCAACAGAAGCCTGAAGTCAATAAAGTGGAGTGGGGTGCAGGGGGGGGGGGGGCAATGCAGTTGTTAGAACTTCTACTTTATACTTGAAAGCAACAAACATGTTACAACTTGATAAGTTTCAGATCAAACATTGAACTTGCTAGCCATTCATAAATCTATTTGACAAAAGCCACTATGCATAAACCTGTTACAGTAATAACAGTTCTTAGTTCTTAAAGTGCAATTTGTCCTTAAAGGATTGTCTGTTTTAGCTTTTTTATTTTTTATTTTTTATTTTATTTTTTTGCTGTTGTTATGGATATGATTATGACATACATTATATTTGCTATATTTGTGTTTTTATGCCCATAGGCTTCACAGAGTTAAATGCCACCTTTTCGACAAAGAAGGGTTCATTTCCTGTCACTTCCTGTCTTTTGTTATAGACCTGCCTGAATGCTTCTGTCACGATTTGGCTAGCTGGAGGTGGATCCTCTGTGCCAGAGAGGGATTGGCGTGGACCGTGTCGGTGGAACGGTTCTAAGTTGCTACTGGTATTCACCAGAGCCCGCCGCAAAGCGGGATGGTCTTGCAGCGGCGGTAGCAACCAGGTCGTATCCACCGGCAACGGCTCAACCTCTCTGACTGCTGAGATAATCGCGGTACAAGGGAGTAGACAAGAGCAAGGTCGGACGTAGCAGAAGGTCAGGGCAGGCAGCAAGGATCATAGTCAGGGGCAACGGCAGGAGGTCTGGAACACAGGCTAGGAACACACAAGGAAACGCTTTCACTGGCACAATGGCAACAAGATCAGGCGAGGGAGTGCAGGGGAAGTGAGGTATAAATAGGGAGTGCACAGGTGAGGATACTGATTAGGCCTGCTGCGCCAATCAGTGGCGCAGTTGCCCTTTAAATCGCAGAGCCCTAAGGAGCGGGGCCGCACGCGCCGGGACAACACAGACGCGGAACGGGTCAGGTATGGGAGCCGAGATGCGCATCGCGAGCGGGCGCGTCCCGCATCGCGAATCGCATCCCGGCTGGGAGTAATATCGCAGCGCACCCAGTCAGCAGGTCTGACCGGGGCGCTGCGAATGAGAGAACGCTGCGAGCGCTCCGGGGAGGAACGGGGACCCGGAGCGCTCGGTGTAACAGTACCCCCCCCCCCCTTGGGTCTCCCCCTCTTCTTGGAGCCTGAGAACCTGAGGATAAGACTTTTGTCCAGGATGTTGTCCTCAGAGTCCCAAGATTTCTCCTCTGGGCCGCAATTCTCCCAGTCAACCAAGAAGAATCTTTTACCTCTGACCGTCTTGGATGCTAGAATCTCCTTCACCGAAAAGACGTCAGATGATCCGGAAACTGGAGTGGGAGAAACAACTTTGGGAGAGAAGCGGTTAAGGATGAGTGGTTTAAGGAGAGAGACATGGAAGGCATTGGGAATACGGAGAGAAGGAGGAAGAAGGAGTTTGTAAGAGACAGGGTTGATCTGGCACTTGATTTTGAAAGGACCAAGATAGCGTGGTCCCAGTTTATAACTGGGGACACGAAAGCGGACATACTTAGCGGAGAGCCATACCTTGTCTCCGGGAGCAAAAATGGGGGGAGTTCTTCTTTTCATATCAGCAAATTTTTTCATCCGGGAAGAAGCCTGTAAAAGAGAATTTTGGGTTTCTTTCCATATGGTGGAAAGGTCTTGAGTCACTTCATCAACAGCGGGCAAACCAGAGGGCATGGGAGTGGGGAGGGGAGGAAGAGGGTGACAGCCGTACACCACGAAGAATGGGGATTTAGCAGAAGATTCGGAGACTCTGAAATTGTATGAGAATTCGGCCCATGGTAGAAGATCTGCCCAGTCATCCTGGCGGGAGGAAACAAAATGTCGCAAATAGTCACCCAGGACCTGATTAATTCTTTCTACTTGCCCATTGGATTGGGGATGATAAGAAGAAGAGAAGTTTAATTTGATCTTGAGCTGCTTACAGAGGGCCCTCAAGAATTTAGACACAAATTGAACGCCTCTATCCGAGACGACATGCGTGGGCAACCCGTGAAGGCGAAAAATGTGTATAAAAAATTGCTTTGCCAACTGAGGCGCCGAAGGAAGGCCTGGAAGAGGGATAAAATGTGCCATCTTGGAGAATCGATCAACGGCCACCCAAACAACTGTGTTGCCATGGGATAAAGGCAAGTCAGTAATAAAGTCCATACCAATCTGTGACCAAGGTTGTTCAGGAACAGGCAGAGGATGAAGGAGACCAGCAGGCTTCTGGCGAGGAGTCTTATCCCGGGCACAGAAAGTACAAGCCCGCACGAAATCAACAACATCAGTCTCCAGAGTAGGCCACCAATAAAATCGAGAGATGAGTTGAATGGATTTTTTGATGCCAGCATGGCCTGCGAGGTGGGAGGAGTGTCCCCATTTGAGAATCCCGAGGCGCTGGCGTGGAGAAACGAAGGTCTTCCCTGGAGGAGTTTGTCTGATGGAAGCTGGAGAAGTGGAGATCAGACAGTCCGGAGGAATGATGTGTTGCGGAGAGGCTTCCACTTCAGAGGCATCTGAAGAACGAGAGAGGGCATCGGCCCTAATGTTCTTGTCAGCAGGGCGAAAATGGATTTCAAAGTTAAAACGGGCAAAGAACAACGACCACCTAGCCTGGCGAGGGTTCAGCCGTTGGGCAGACTGGAGATAAGAGAGATTCTTGTGGTCAGTGTATATAATAACTGGATATTTGGATCCCTCCAGCAGGTGCCTCCATTCCTCAAGCGACAATTTTATGGCCTGTAATTCTCGATCACCAATGGAGTAGTTTTTCTCCGCCGGAGAGAAGGTCCTAGAAAAAAAACCACAAGTAACAGCATGCCCGGAAGAATTTTTTTGTAGAAGAATTGCTCCAGCTCCCACCGAGGAGGCGTCTACCTCCAATAAGAAGGGTGTAGATGGGTCAGGTCTGGAGAGTATGGGAGCAGAAGAAAAGGCAGACTTGAGATGTTTAAATGCGTCTTCCGCTTGAGGAGACCAGGACTTAGGATTGGCGTTTTTTTTGGTTAGAGCCACGATAGGAGCCACAATAGTGGAAAAGTGTGGAATAAATTGTCTGTAATAATTGGCGAACCCCAAAAAACGTTGGATAGCACGGAGTCCGGAGGGGCGTGGCCAATCCAATACGGCAGATAGTTTATCTGGGTCCATTTGTAGTCCCTGGCCAGAGACTAAGTATCCTAGGAAAGGAAGAGATTGACATTCAAAGAGACATTTTTCCATTTTGGCATATAATTGATTGTCCCGAAGTCTCTGAAGAACCATGCGGACATGCTGGCAGTGTTCTTCTAAGTTGGCAGAAAAAATCAGAATATCATCCAGGTAAACCACAACACAGGTATATAGAAGATCACGAAAAATTTCATTTACAAAGTCTTGGAAGACGGCAGGGGCGTGCAAAGGCCAAAGGGCATAACCAGATGTTCAAAGTGTCCATCTCTGGTGTTAAATGCAGTCTTCCATTCGTCCCCCTCCCTGATGCGGATGAGATTATAAGCACCTCTTAAGTCCAGCTTGGTAAAGATGTGGGCGCCTCGTAGGCGGTCAAAGAGTTCCGAGATAAGAGGTAGGGGGTAGTGTTTTTTTACAGTGATTTTATTGAGTCCGCGGTAATGAATGCAAGGGCGTAGGGAGCCGTCTTTTTTGGAGACAAAAAAAATCCAGCTCCGGCAGGAGAGGAGGACTTGCGGATAAACCCCTTTTTTAAGTTCTCCTGGATGTATTCCGACATGGCTTGAGTTTTCGGAGCAGACAGCGGATAGATTCTGCCCCGGGGTGGAGTAGTACCCGGGAGGAGGTCAATAGGACAGTCGTAAGGCCTGTGAGGAGGCAAAGTCTCTGCTTGTTTTTTGCAAAAAACATCAGCATAATCCATATAGGCCTTGGGAAGACCAGATACCGGGGGAACTATAGGGTCTTGACTGTGAGTACTGGGAGCCGGTTTAAGACAGTCCTTGTGGCAAGAAGTACCCCAGTTCTTGATTTCCCCTGTGGTCCAATCAAAAGTTGGGGAATGGCGTTGAAGCCACGGTAATCCAAGAAGAATTTCTGAAGTGCAGTTAGAGAGGACCAAAAATAAAAAAAATTTCGTGATGGGGTCCGATGCACATTAAGAGAGGTTCCGTGCGGTAATGCACGGTACAGTCCAATCTTTCATTATTAACAGAGTTGATGTAGAGGGGTCTGGCGAGACTGGTCACTGGGATGTTGAACTTGTTCATGAGAGAGGCCAAAATAAAGTTTCCTGCAGATCCGGAATCCAAGAAGGCCATAGCAGAGAAGGAGAAGGTAGAAGACATCCGCACAGGCACAGTAAGACGTGGAGAAGCAGAGTTCACATCAAGAGCTGTCTCACCTTTGTGCGGAGTCAGCGTGCATCTTTCCTGGCGAGGAGGACGGATAGGACAATCCTTCAAGAAATGTTCGGTACCGGCACAGTACAGGCAAAGGTTCTCCATGCGGCGTCGTGTCCTCTCTTGAGGTGTCAAGCGAGACCGGTCAACTTGTATAGCCTCCACGGCGGAAGGCACAGGAACAGATTGCAGAGGACCAGAGGAGAGAGGAGCCGGGGAGAGAAACCGCCTCGTGCGAACAAAGTCCATATCCTGGCGGAGCTCCTGACGCCTTTCGGAAAAACGCATGTCAATGCGGGTGGCAAGATGAATAAGTTCATGCAGGTTAGCAGGAATTTCTCGTGCGGCCAGCACATCTTTAATGTTACTGGATAGGCCTTTTTTAAAGGTCGCGCAGAGGGCCTCATTATTCCAGGATAATACGGAGGCAAGAGTACGGAATTGGATGGCGTACTCGCCAACAGAAGAATTACCCTGGACCAGGTTCAGCAGGGCAGTCTCGGCAGAAGAGGCTCGGGCAGGTTCCTCAAAGACACTTCGAATCTCCGTGAAGAAGGAGTGTACAGAGGCAGTGACAGGATCATTGCGGTCCCAGAGCGGTGTGGCCCATGACAGGGCTTTCCCAGACAGAAGGCCACCTTAGACCTTTCAGTTGGAAACTGGTCCGACATCATCTCCAAATGCAGGGAACATTGCGAAAGAAAACCACGGCAAAATTTAGAGTCCCCATCAAATTTATCCGGCAAAGATAATTGGAGGCTGGATGCGGCCACTCGCTGCGGAGGAGGTGCAGGAGCTGGCGGAGGAGATGATTGCTGAAGCTGTGGTAGTAGCTGCTGTAGCATCACGGTCAGTTGAGACAGCTGGTGGCCTTGTTGTGCTATCTGTTGCGACTGCTGGGCGACCACCGTGGTGAGGTCGGCGACAACTGGCAGCGGGACCTCAGCGGGATCCATGGCCTGATCTACTGTCACGATTCGGCTAGCTGGAGGTGGATCCTCTGTGCCAGAGAGGGATTGGCGTGGACCGTGTCGGTGGACCGGTTCTAAGTTGCTACTGGTATTCACCAGAGCCCGCCGCAAAGCGGGATGGTCTTGCAGCGGCGGTAGCAACCAGGTCGTATCCACCGTATCAACCTCTCTGACTGCTGAGATAAGCGCGGTACAAGGGAGTAGACAAGAGCAAGGTCGGACGTAGCAGAAGGTCAGGGCAGGCAGCATAGATCGTAGTCAGGGGCAACGGCAGGAGGTCTGGAACACAGGCTAGGAACACACAAGGAAACGCTTTCACTGGCACAATGGCAACAAGATCCGGTGAGGGAGTGCAGGGGAAGTGAGGTATAAATAGGGAGTGCACAGGTGAGGATACTGATTAGGCCTGCTGCGCCAATCAGTGGCGCAGTGGCCCTTTAAATTGCAGAGACCCGGCGCGCGCGCCCTAAGGAGCGAGGCCGTGCGCGCCGGGACAACACAGAGGGGGAACGGGTCAGGTACGGGAGCCGAGATGCGCATCGCGAGCGGGCGCGTCCCGCATCGCGAATCGCATCCCGGCTGGGAGTAATATCGCAGCGCACCCGGTCAGCAGGTCTGACCGGGGCGCTGCGAATGAGAGAACGCTGCGAGCGCTCCGGGGAGGAGCGGGGACCCGGAGCGCTCGGCGTAACAGCTTCTAGGAGGTGTTTTATGGATAGGAAATAACCTGGAGGGTGTAGAATCTGGGAGGGGCTTCTTTTAGATAAAAGACTTTGCTGAGCATTTCCTTTCCCACCTCTGGCTATTGCTGGAACATTTTCCAAGATGTAGGCATTCAGGTTTCAGGGCCTCATGGGTCACCAAAGGCCGATCCATCCACCAAAACAGCTGAAACTTCCATGTACAATTTTTTTCTAAGATCCTAAGATCCTGGGATGCTGAGTATAAAACTGTGTAATTTCTCTGCATTTTATATTTGTCTTGATTAAATCACTTGGATAGCCTTGATATGCCTTTATGGCCATCATGGGATATATACTTAGTACTGCATAGATAATTGTCTAGTTAGTATTACAAGTGTTTAACCTCTTGGGGACGCACGTATGTTTAACCTCTTGGGGGCGCATACGCCCTGCATCTCCGCTCCTTAAGGACTCAGGGCGTACCTGTACGCCCTGGTACAGTTTAACGGGTTTAAACAATTTTTTACCACGGGAGAATGGGTTAAACCCAGTGGGTCTAGGTTGCTATGAGCAGCCAGGACCCACGTCTAATGCCCGCCATTAACCCTTTAGACACCGCGATCAAAGTTGATTGCGGCTTCTAAAGCAAAAGTAAAAGAATCCTGGAAGCTCAGCAATATCCCGATCAGCTTACCAAGCGACGTGAGGTTCCTCACCCGCCTCTTTATCGTCTGATCGGCGATCTAATGCTCCATGCCTGCACAGCAGGCTAGAGCAGCAGAGTAGCGGTTACACTGATCAATTCAATGCAATGACATAGCATTGAACAGTGTAAAGTAGAAAAAAGAAAATCGGCACTACCTTAGCCCCCAGGGCTCAAAGCGTGCAATCCTGGCAACAGCTGCAGGTCTCCTGGAGGTGCTCAGCTTGTAAGTGGATAGAATCCGTAGAACAGGTTGGGAAGACAGAATCAAGCGGCAACTCTCCGGTTGATGTAAACGGAAATTCTTTATTCTTGGTTCTTCAGAGAAACATGTCTAAAATCAGGAAGAGGCAGAGGCTCAAAAACTCCAAGCAGTGAATACAGGTAATGTCGTTTCACACAACTCGTGTGCTTCTACAGACCAGTCCGCTTCCTGCTAGGCGGCACTGAAATACTTGATCCCGGTGAGGTCAGCAGGACAGGTGAGTAACACAGAACTCTAATATGAAAAAGATCTAAAAACAAATATAAAAACTACAAAAAGACACTAAAATCAATCTTATCAGTCAGTCCCAGCATATCTTGGACTCTTGTTTTCAATATAATATAAGCTTCTCATGCCAGCAATTTTGATGTCTATCCTCGCCGTTGTTGCTAGTAACGCATTCCAGACCACAGAATTGTAGCTTGGAGGTATCACTGTTATAATGTGCTCTCACATGGTTAATTTTCCAGACCTAACGGACCAAATGTGTTCTCGAAATCTGGTGAAGAGAGGTCTGATGGTACTTCCTATGTAAAAAAAAATCCACAACTACATCTAATACTGTAGACTATAAATTTCAACCTGCAACATATGAAATCGGAAATGCTAAAATTTACTCTACCTAGTGCAATATTCTTGCAGGGAAGAAAATATGAACACCAATTACAGGAACCGCACTTGTGGTTGCCACTAGTTCTCAGGCTTGCTACTCATAAATCTGCTTCTAACTAGTTCGTTTTTAAGACCTTTGCTCCTACGAAAAGTTATAATCGGTCTATTGAGACGGATTGGACCTAAGCTGGGATCTTTTTCGATAAGGGGCCAGTTTTTGAAGATGACTTTTTTAATAGTATCTGCCATTGGAGTAAATTTGAATGAGAAACACGGGCGCTCATTCCTCTAGCCGGGATAAGTTGTTGGACACTGCTGTTGATCTGTCTAACCCTAAGAAATTGGCTATAGGATAAAGCCCTCTTGGTATGTGTAGGATGATAACTCTCATGGTGCAGCAGACTATTAGATGCGGTCAGTTTTCTAAAACCTTTTGTGGTGAGATGCCCCTCTTGATTGCAGAGTAGTAAATCCAGAAATTCTAGGGAAGAGCTATCAATCTTATACGTGAAATGCATGTTATAATCGTTGGGTGTATTTAGATATTAGACGAAACCCTCAAACTGCTGGACCGTGGCGGTACAGAGGATGAAGCTATGATCCACATATCTAAAAAAAAACATTGTAAATACCTCAAATAATTTAGACTGGGAGAAAAAAAATTGATGTTCAAAGGCAGCCAGATAGAGGTTGGCAAAAGTGCACACAACTGGCATGCACATCGCCGTTCCACTTATCTGGGTGTAACAGATGTCATCAAACACAAACGCATTGTGACTCAAAATGAACTGTAAGGACTCACTGATAAAGTTAACAAAACCCCTGTCTTTGTCGGTTTTTAACAATAGCTCTCTGATGCATTCTACTGCTTTTGCCTGATGGATTCTGGTATAAAGGCTTTCAACGTCTATAGAAACAAATGGAAAGCCCTCCTGCCAGTGAAATCCCTCCAAGGCCACCAAAAATTTGTTGGTGTTCTTAATTAAGTAAGGGACAGATTTGAGCATCGGACGAAGGAGCCTATCTACATACTGAGACAGAGATTCCATTACCGAACCCACCCCAGACACAATCGGTCTCCCTGGGGGAGACTCGAGTGTCTTGTGGATTTTTGGTAAGAAATACCACGCTGGAAATTTGGGGTGGGTCGGCAGCAGCTTCTCTGCAGTGTGTGTAGAAATAAGGCCTTGTTCTACGAATTTCCTTAACAGTGACTGTAAAGCTGACATATTTATACGTGGGATTGCTACACAATTTCACATAAGTAGATTGATCCCCCAATTGACGCAAGGCTTCTTTTTTGTAGTATTCTTCGGTCATCAGGATGACATTGCCGCCCTTATCTGCCTTTTTGACCACTATGCCCCTCTGTGATTTTAACCACAGTAGGGCATCATGCTCAGCCCTGGATAAATTGGGGGCATCTGTCGGATAGACAAGAGCCCTGATCTCTTTTGTAACAGTGTATTGGAAGAGATCGAGGCTGCTACCTGCCACAATGAGGGGGAATTGAATTGCGACCTTATACCACCCTTAAAATCAGTAATTTCAATACTGTCCATCCATGAAAGGTCGAAATGTTCATCCATCAATTCCCCCATTGCAGAAAGGCAGTCTAATTCACTGCTTGTCATGTTCTCGATGACACTGAATCCCAAAGGGCCTTTAACAGCAGGAATTTCTCCTGTCTTATGTTCTTTTACAAAATCTTTATTAAGAAAAAAACTTTTTGAGGTTAATTTTCAATAGACCAATTATAACTTTTCGGAGGAGAAAAAGTCTTAAAAACTAACTAGTTAGGAGCAGATTTATGAGTAGCAAGCCTGAGAACTGGTTGGCCGGATACAGACCTAGCGGCAACTACAAGTGCGGTTCCTGTAATTGGTGTTCATATTTTCTTCCCTGCAAGAATATCGCACTAGGTGGAGTAAATTTTAACATTTCCGATTTCATATGTTGCAGGTCGAAATTTATAGTCTACAGTATTAGATGTAGTTGTGGATTTTTTTTTACATAGGAAGCACCATCAGACCTCTCTTCACCAGATTTCGAGAACACATTTGGTCCGTTAGGTCTGGAAAGGGTTCACCAAGGTTCACTAACCATGTGAGAACACATCATAACAGTGACACCTCCAAGCTACAATTCTGTGGTCTGGAATGCGTAACTAGCAACATGGCGAGGATAGACATAAAAATTGCTGCAATGAGAAGCTTATATTATATTGAAAACAAGAGCCCAATATATGCTGGGACTGAATGATAAGATTGATTTTAGTGTCTTTTTGTAGTTTTTCTATTTGTTTTTAGATCTTTTTCATGATTAGGGTTCTGTGTTACTCACCTGTCCTGCTGACGTCACCGGAAGTATTTCAGTGTCGCCTAGCAGGAAGTGGGCAGGTCTGTAGAAGCACACGAGTTGTGTGAAACGACATTACCTGTATTCACTGCTTGGAAGTTTTGAGCCTCTGCCTCCTCCTGATTTTAGACATGTTTGTCTGATGCACCGCTTGATTCTGTCTTCCCTACCTCTTGAACAGTGTATGCAATCAGAAGATTGCATGTTGTTGCCCCTTTTGGGTTAAAATAAATGTGTAAAAAAAAGTTGAATAACATTTCATTAACCCCTTCCCTTTAGTTTAAATCACCCCCCTTTTCCCATTTTTTTATTAAATAATGTAATAAAGAATAAAAATAATCCCATGTGGTACGGCCGTGTGCATAAATGTCCAAACTAATAAAATATAAGGTAAGCTAAGCCGCAGGGTCGATGGCGTACGTAAAAAAAATACCAAAGTCCAAAATTGTGCATTTTTGGTCACTTCATATACCATAAAAATATAATAAAAAGCGATCAAAAAGTCCCATCAAAACAAAAATGGTACTGATAAAAGCTACAGACGACGGCACAAAAAATGAGCCCTGATACTGCCCCATACATGGAAAAAAAAAGAAAAAAAAAGTTATAGGGGTCAGAAGATTCCAATTTTAAACATACTAATTTTGGTGCATGTAGTGTAATAAAATAAGATAAAACCTATATAAATTGGGTATCTTTGTAACCGTATGGACCTACAGAATAAAGGTAAGGTGTCATTTCTACCGAAAAGTGCACTGCGTAGAAACAGGAGCCCCCAAAATGTACAAAATGGCGTTTCTTTTTTCATTTCACCCCACAAATTATTTTTCTTTCGTTTTTCAGCCGCAGGTTAAATTATAAAATAAGTGATGTCATTACAAAGTAAAATTGGTGATAAAAAAACAAGCCCTTATATGGGTCTGTAGGTGCAAATTTTAAAGTGTTATGATTTTTAGAACGGAAGGAGGAAAAAAACGAAAATGCAAAAACAATAATTTGTTGAGTCCTTGAGCTGAAAATAGGTCCCTAAGGGGATAACTAGAATATGTTTATTAACTTATTAAACATTATCATCTCTTGCTGCATTCTGAGTGATAGTGAATATTGTTTGTTAACTGTTATATAGGTTGGCTTTGGGTGCTTATGAATACACCCACCAGGTGGTTGGCAGCCATTTTGTTAACCCTTGAGGCAAATGGCTTACCCCAAGCCATGAACCACAACAGCTGTATAACCTATACGAATATGTTGAGCTAAACAACAAGGGTTCATCGGTATTTCCAGCACTAGACTGGGAGTTCTTTGGTTTACCAAGAATAAATGATTTTGCGGGCAGACCCTCTATTTATACTGAATTAATGCATATCTATTTGGTAATGCTTGTCATTGACATAGCACACTCATATATCATCTATGAGCTTTAAAAATCTTACTGTAAATCAATTTTTTACAAATACAGTCAACCATAGTGTCAAGATTTTGGCTACAAAGTGGCAATTATTTTTCTTCTTAGACTCTTCCACTTCACAGTAATAGTACAGACTGTTGACTGGGGGTAGATATAGCAAAACCAAGCCTACCAGAGAGTGTCACCAAGCCTATCTGATTGTAGTATTTGTGAATCGTCAAGATTGTCGTCAGACATCAGGCTGGGATGAGGAGCAGAATCTAAGATGTCTCTTGGTTTCCCCTTTTAACCTCTGTACAGTTATCTGAACTTCGCTGCAGGTCTCCACCCTCAGAGTAGTCTCCAATAGGCACAGTACAGTAGGAGTGGACAGAAGGCAAAGTTGTACAACACAAGGTCAGGGCAAGCAAAGTTTATTGAAAAACTGTAAACATAACAGGAGGTCAGGGCAGGCAACATACAAAAGAATGATCACTGGATAAGTTGGGTGAAAACCTTAAATGGGCATTGTCACTTTTAAAAACTTTCAACATGTTGAAGAGATGTGTCAAATGTTTTCATCAGTCAGAGTGTAAGTTTTCAGTCCTCGACAAAAGCTAGAACGAGTCAGGAGAAGAGAGCACTAAGAGGGACAAACTTATAAATGAGATTGACTTGGTCAGCTGCACTTATGTCTGACTTGTTCTAACAATTGGTCGGGGTTTGAACAATCAGACCCTGACCGATCAAAATTTTTGACATGTCTTAAGGATATGTCAGATATTTTTATCTGAAAGTGACAGGTAACCTTTTGCATACTAGGATAAACCACCTTTTGCTCAGGCACTGAGCACTAAGGGGCACTTAAAAAGACAATCTGCACAGCAGGTTGTGATCTACTGCACAGCATAGCTGGAGGAGTTCTGAAAACACTGAGTATTAATTGGTGCAGGGTATAATGAGTGGTATTTGCGACACAGTGCAACTTTTTAGGGGTACTCATAATTTTGAAAATACAGTTTGATTATAGAGCAGAAGTAGCTGAGCAGATTGGTATACATATTTGTTTGCTAAGATTCAGAATAACTAGTAATCTGTTAATTTAAAGGGGTACTCCACCCCTAGACATCTTATCCCCTATCCATAGGATAGGGGATAAGATGTCTGATGGCAGGGGTCCCACCGCTGGGGACCCCCGCAATATAGCATGCAGCACCCATTGAGGGGGCAGGGCCTGAAGTCACACGGGGGCGGAGTCGTGACGTCACGATCTTACATCCCCGTGGTCGGGAGCCAGAACCTCCAGAGCTTCCGGAAGCAGATATGGTGGGTGCTGCATGCTATATTCTGGGGGTCCAGCGGCGGGACCCTCCGCGATCAGACATCTTATCTAGAGATGAGCGAATCGAAGTTGACGAACGCGAATTCATTACGAATTTCATGAAAAATGTGATTTGCAACGAATGCGAACATCGTCGCGATTCGATCACGCGAATCGCTTCATTAAACTCCATTTTACAGCTTTCCAGGCTATTGGAGACCTAAGAACGCAGATCCACATGTGAGTACATGGGGCAGGGGATTATGGGAGGGCGGGAAACAGCGGCGGGAATGAAGGTAGGCGGGCTGACCCTGAATCACATGTGAGATGCAGCCTATCAGTGTTCACTGACCCCTGTGATGTCACAGCCCCTATATAATCGGCGGCCATCTTGCCTCTCTTCATTTCATCTATGCACTCAGATGGAGAGGACGGGACAGCGTGTGTGTGAATAGCTCATACCACAGCGTACACTGCAACTGCTAGTCACATCAGCATTAGGGAAAGACAGGAGTGCAGAGTGCTGTGCTGTTACACTGAGAAGGATCATTGATAGCTAAACCTCCTATTCACGTTATTGAGCATTGCAGCAGAGAGGGGCAGATAGCTGTCAGCTGCCTCATACAGATCTCCAAGCTGCCTGAACTTTCTGAAGCATCTTATCTCCTCATTTTTCAGCCCAATTTAGTTTTTTTGCTCCACAAATCTTCTGCTGCTCAGAATTGTGTGACAGAGTGCAATTTAGGGTTTAATCCCTGGATTTTTTTTTTTTTGTGGTGCTGCACTGTTGGGTCCTGCTGCTGTTCAGAAATACGTGATTGTTCAGTGGACTGTAGTGCATTTGTACCATTTTGTACCTGTAATCTGTCAAGGGGCTACATACTGTGCAAGTCCAAACAATAGTATTCACCAGCTGTTTTTTTTTAATAGTTTTTTCTGCGTATAGTTACGCATATTACTGCCCTCATCAGTGCATACCGCATACGTACATCCAAGTATTGTACCATTTAGCACCTGTTAAGCTGTCTAGGTGCTCCATGCCGCCAAAGTCCAAACAATAGCATTCACCGGCGGGTTTTACAAAAATACAGATTTTTTTCTGCTAATAGTTAGGCATATTACTGCCCTCATCAGTGCATACCGCATAGGTACATCCAAGTATTTTGCCATTTAGTACCTGTTAATCTGTCAAGGTGCTCCAAACCATCAAAGTCCAAACAATAGTATCCACCGGCCGGTGTTTTACAAAAATACAGATTTTTTTCTGCATATAGTTAGGCATATTACTGCCCTCATCAGTGCATACCGCATAGGTACATCCAAGTATTGTACCATTTACTACCTGTTAATCTGTCAAGGTGCTCCAAACCGTCAAAGTCCAAACAATAGTATTCGCCGGCTGGTGTTTTACAAAAATACAGATTTTTTTCTGCTAATAGTTAGGCATATTACTGCCCTTATCAGTGCATACCGCATAGGTACATCCAAGTATTGTACTATTTAGTACCTGTTAATGTGTCAAGGTGCTCCAAACCGTCAAAGTCCAAACAATAGTATCCAACGGCTGGTGTTTTACAAAAATACAGATTTTTTTCTGCTAATAGTTAGGCATATTACTGCCCTCATCAGTGCATACGTATGGGTACATCCAAGTATTGTACCATTTACTACCTGTTAATCTGTTAAGGTGCTCCAAACCGTCAAAGTCCAAACAATAGTATTCATCGGCTGGTGTTTTACAAAAATACAGATTTTTTTCTGCATATAGTTATGCATATTACTGCCCTCATCAGTGCATACCGCATAGGTACATCCAAGTATTGTACCATTTAGTACCTGTTAATCTGTCAAGGTGCTCCAAACCGTCAAAGTCCAAACAATAGTATTCACCGGCTGGTGTTTTACAAAAATACAGATTTTGTTCTGCGTATAGTTACGCATATTACTGCCCTCATCAGTGCCTACCGCATAGGTACATCCAAGTATTGTACCATCTAGTACCTGTTAATCTGTCAAGGGCCTACATACTGTGAAAGGACAGCCATAAGTAATCACCCGCTGCTGTTCTAGACAAATACTGTTTAAAGAGTAGTGTAGCGTATTGTAATACCCTCATAAACGCATTAAGTATGTCAGGCAGAGAAGTGCCAGGACATGCACAGAGGAGTGGCAGAGGCTTAAATACTTCAGGCAGAGTTGGCAGCAGACTTGGGGCGAGTGGTAGCAGGAGTCTCAGCGAGAGGCCTAAGCTCCCGTTATCAGCCAGCGGTCGTGTCTCCACCAGCAACCCATCTGCCGTCCTCGATTGGTTAACAAGCTCATCCACATCATCACAAGTGACATCTGACAACCCCAGTCAACAGTCGGTGGGTTCCTCAGACACAACCCTCACTTGGCATGGCCCCGGAGCAGTCCCTGTCCTCCCATTGCATTTGTCCTATGCTGTTCCCTCTCCTAAAGAAGTATCTTATGCTGTGGGTTCAGGTCCACTATTTACTGAGGACGATCTAATAGAGGACAGTCAGCAGCTACTGGACAGCCAAGAAGGAGAGGAGACATGAGCCGCTTGCTCCGCTAGGCGGCCAAGTAGTGATGCGGTAAGTGACGTGGGTGGCGGTGATGCAAGGGTTCAGATCCTTTGGATAGGGGATAAGATGTCTAGGGGTGAAGTACCCCTTTAAATCCTTTTTTGGTAGACCAGTGGAAATTTCTGATCAGTATGTGTGTATACAGAGATTGCTTACCAAAATCCTGGGATGCGCATTTGCACTTTGGTCACTCAGAAATAGTTCAAAGAATTAGCAGTAGCAGTATGCAATAAAATGTAGTCACTAAAATACATCTAAATAAAATCCAAACAAGTGGAGCATGGCATAACCACTCTGGTTTCAAGCCACATGGGCCGTCAGTCACAGCACAGTGATAATGGTAATAATTAAAAGTAATGATTAAAAATAATCGGGACCAATCATCATCACCTACTGGATCAATTTAGAGAGATACATATGGCGAGATCACCACTTCTGTTCCCAACATCACCTTTTGGGGGCGAGTCAGGAGGCCCTGAACAATTTGGTGCATATTTTGGGCCCTGAAAATTGCTATATTGCTGTATTTTACAGCAAGGAAAGGGAAGGTCCAGTGTCAGGTGCAATAAAATTCAGGTATTTATTGTAGGATCATAAGACACATACAGTGCATCAAGACTGGTTGCCGACACAAAAGGTCCTTAGTCATAGCATAACATTCAAGTAAAATACAAAGTTTAAACACTTAACAAACTACATCATGTGTGACATTACATCATTCTCTTAAGACACGTGGAAAACCTGGAAAATCACATAAGTAAAAGAAACAGAAAAAAACAACAATATGTGAATATATAAATATATAATCCATATGATAAATCAATCGAAAATATATGTATTTCCAAAATTATTAAACTTAGGCTAGAATGGGCTAGAGGAGGCAGAACTAATATGTTAATATTAAATCATGTCTCAAGTTCATACCTTCCGGTTCCCTAGTATTCAACACAACAATCCAGTTGGACTCTCAGTTGAATAGTTTCCGCTTTAGGTCTCCACCTCTAGCACCACTCTGAACCCTTTCAATAGCATTGACTCATAGTGTGGATACATCACCATTATGGCAATCTCGGGAGAGGGCTGAAAGGTTAAATTGATCACTTCTGACAGCTGATATGTGACATCTAATGCAGATTTTTAAAGCATTAGACGTACAACCCACATACTGGGAGCGATATGCAGTGCAGGCAGCAAGAAATACAACTGAGGTGGGATTACAATTAATTTGTGCTCAGGCTCCATACATGTACTAGTGACAGGAAAGATTGCCTACATACCTATACAAGATCTTACCCTAGCATAGCGGTCTGAGTTGTGCCATAACCGCGTAATGAGGGCACGCCTATAGAGGGCAAAAAGCAACCATGCTAGGATAAATACAATTTCTTAAATAACACATCCTACAGCCAGCATCAATCTTCACATACCCGAAGTAGACTATACCTAGTGCACTGAAACAGTAGCCTCAACCAACTAGTGGTGGTAACCATACCTTGGAAACTGGTAGTAACGTCCATCTGTAAAGAAACAACCTGAGAATGATAACACTCCCTGCCAAATATACTAACTGAACTCTACCTATTACCATCCCTACTTGTGACATTACTTCAAATGGACACGGAAAGGCTAACTTCATGGCAGGTCTGACAAGCACCAATCCCCTGCTTATTTAAGAGGCAAAAACTAAACTGACTGGTAAATGACAAGAAATACCCATCTACCTGATAGACCATGTGGGTCATGTCGCCTGACAAGGTTCACGAAGGCACCTTACCTGATTGAGACTGTAACAACAGCCATGCCTAACTAGCCTGAACATACCACATCCCGATACATGCTGAATGCAACCATGAACTCGGAGAAGTTGAGTTTCCTGCCAAGTCTAGCATCCCTGCTTTTGAACATCACTGTCACTTCCCCACAAGACACCATCTTGGTGTCATTGACATCATGGGATGCTATCAGCAGAGCGGCCAGGTTTATGTCCTTTCCCTCTATGACCTCTTTGTGTATGCTGGCCGGGACGTAGGATTCAGGGGCCACTCTTAAGTCCTCACAAGCCGTACCTAGGACGAGAGCCCTTGACGTGGACGCCCCGGGCGCCGGGGATGGGCTGACCTCCACCTGAACCGGTGGTACGGGGACCATGATATCGGCAACGGGCGCTGCCTGGGTGGCAGCCCTGTCCCTTTTCAAGGAGTCAAGTCTGTCCTGAAACCCCGTCATTGATGACAGCACGGAGCTCATCATCTGGAGTAGCTGCCCGGACTGTGCGCTATCTCCAGTCCCGGGTACCGTGGCTACACTGGGGCCTGCCAGAGGATTCTCTAGCAAAAGTCTGTATAGCTCAGTTTTCCTGGCGGTTGCTGTAAAAGGTACTCCCCTCCTGCGCAACTCTTCCATGATCTTAGGGATCGTCCACACTCTGCCTCTATCCGAAGCCCTGGCTGAAGTCTCTAGAATTGACATAGCCTCCTCAATATCGGATGCGTTGGACATGCTGACTGGCAACCTAACCGGTCCAGTAAAGGGTGCGGGTGGACAAACAAAAAGAGCATGAGTAACCCGACTTACTGGCCTAATAGGATCTCAAAGTCTACATGTGCTGACAGACAATACAAAAAATGATCTGCCCCCCAAAGACGTGTCGGGTATGATGGGCTGATCACTTATACTACCGCTATCCCCAATTGATATTGCTCTGGAAGACGTGTCAGTAACAATATGAAAAAGCGAGTTGCCACCCGAAGACGTGTCAGGTATGACGGGCTCTCCACTTATGCTACTGCTATTTGAGCTCGCACTGAATGAAAAAGTACTCAAGGTGAAGAGGCACAGCCGGATGCCGCTCCTGTATGCCTGAACGAGCCAACCACTGTGGAGTCGGGACTGCTGTGAGCCGACCTAAGGTGGGGTTTTTGTGTGTGCAAGCAGGATGCCGCTCCTGTATGCCTGAATGAACCAACGACTGTGGAGTCGGGACTGCTGTGAGCCGACCTAAGGTGGGGTTTTTGTGTGTGTAAGCAGGATGCCGCTCCTGTATGCCTGAATGAACCAACCACTGTGGAGTCGGGACTGCTGAGAGCCGACCTAAGGTGGGGTTTTTTGTGTGTGTAAGCAGGATGCCGCTCCTGTCTGCCTGAAATGAACCAACCACTGTGTAGTCGGGACTGCTGTGAGCCAACCTAAGGTAGGGTTTTGTGTGTGTAAGCAGGATGCCGCTCCTGTGTGCCTAAAAATGAAACGACCACTGTGGAGTCGGGACTGCTGTGAGCCAATCTGAGGTGGGGGTTTGTGTGTGCCAGCAGGATGCCGCTCCTGTGTGCCTGAAATGAAACGATAACTGTTGAGTCGGGACTGCTGTGAGCCGACCTAAGGTGGGGTTTTGTGTGTGTAAGCAGGATGCCGCTCCTGTGTGCCTGAAATGAAACGACCACTGTGGAGTCGGGACTGCTGTGAGCCGACCTAAGGTGGGGTTTTGTGTGTGTAAGCAGGATGCCGCTCCTGTGTGCCTGAAATGAAACGACCACTGTGGAGTCGGGACTGCTGTGAGCCGAGCTGAGGTGGGTTTGTGAGTGCGCCAGCAGCTGAGGACTGCCGTATGTGTAAAATATAAGTATATTTATTATTATTGTTTATTTATTTATTTTTTTATTTATTAATTTTTTTTTTACACACACCTGGCAAGACGCCCACCGGCATCATGTGATACCCTGAGTCACCTGCACACATGACCACCGGTGCCGGGATGACGTTACAGACTGCACAGCGGCATGCATGGTGCTTTGAATACCGGTGCAGCCGCCGATCAGTGACGTGGACTTGCAAACGTGACCAAAGGTAGGCGGGTTGTGAATGGAATATCGCCACCAGGGGTGACACCATGGCCACCAGGTGAAACAACGGCCGGTGGCGGAGCGAACCGCCGGCCAAGACAAACACAATGAGTGAGGATACCACGGCGGGTAAATATTTAAAAAGTGAAGAAAACGACCAGGCCGTTACCTCGCATTAGCGAGGCAACGGGACTTACCTGTACTGGCAAACTTCTAACTTTGTATAACCACCGAAAACGCAACTTCTCTCCCTCCTAGCGTATGAGCTCACAGCAGTGCTTCTGTAAAGAGAACACTGCAAACGCAACACACGCCCAGAAGAGGGGGATTGTGGACCTTTTATAGTCCTCCGTCCCACAAACCCAGTCTTGCAGACTGATTACATGTGGTATGACGCTATGAGGTATGAGTACTATAAGCAGTATAATGCTGTAAACATGCTATGAGCCCGTGGCCACAACCGCACGAAACAATGAATGCGGTGAACATGTGAACAATTTAAGAACCGTGAGCGTGTGACCATTATAACTATATAAGATGCTCTACTCGTGTGCACCTTGTACCAGTAATGCGTGTATGCCCATTATAACCCAAGCGTATGAACTGTATGGATACCATGATCGTGCAAATAACGAATATTACACTGTGTATACTATGATTTAATTAGATGTAGCCTATGTTATATCTCTACAGAGCATTGCACCCTACTGTTTACCGTATGCTATATTGAAACAAGACACTCTGCAGAGCCTTGCACCACCACACACAGCATATGCTACCCTGCAACGAGATCCTCTGCAGAGTATTGCACCACACCAAACACAGTATATGCCACCCTGTGTTGCAACAAGACCCTTTGCCGAGCACTGCACCACACTGCACATGCTAACTGTAACGACCCTCTGCAGAGCATTGCACTATACCCCATATAATATGTTATATTGAAACCATCCCATCGGCAGAGCATTGCACTAACTGTATAAAGTTTGTTTGGAATGAGACCATCTGCATTGCACTATACTGTATATTGTATATATTATATTGTAACGAGACCATCTGCAGAGCATTGCACCATAACTGTATATCATGTATACTATATTGTAATGAGACCATCTGCAGGGCGCTGCACCATAACTGTATATCATGTATACTATATTGTAAAGAGACCTGTAGAGCATTGCGCCATAACCATATATCATGTATACTATATTGTAACGAGACCATCTGCAGAGCGCTGCACTATACTGTTATACAGTACATGTTATATTGTTACGAGACCCTTTGCAGAGCATTACACTGTACCGTATACTGCAAGGGCACCATATACCCCGCAGAGCACTGCAGCACACAGCAAAAG
This sequence comes from Hyla sarda, assembly GCF_029499605.1. NCBI lineage: Eukaryota > Metazoa > Chordata > Amphibia > Anura > Hylidae > Hyla > Hyla sarda. The sequence continues at coordinate 329,791,833 of NC_079190.1, forward strand.
TTATATTGAAACGACTCTTTGCAGAGCATTGCACCACACTGAATACAGCAAACATATTGAAACAACCCTCCGCATAGCATTGCACTATACTTTAGGTTAACGATAGCAGACAAGTCGACAGGACCAGCTAACGAGCGGCCATACAGAGAACTGGGCAGCTGCCGCAACCTGTCCCAAGGGCATAGACAATTGTAGCTGTGCGGGTGGCGGGCGGTCCACCTGTTGCAATGAGGCAGCTAGCGGGTTCCACGAGATGCTGAGGCCGTGCCACCCCCAGCACCGATTTAACTCACCTGCTTGCTGCCTGGACCCCACTACTGCTGCGGGCAGAGCCAACCAGAACCATACCTGCCCTATATTACCTTATAATCAGAGTGAGACACAGCATCCCCAGATAAGACAGCCAGCGGAGCTGCCAGGATGCCGCACCTGCACCCCCCCCCCCCCAAGCCAGACTCATGAACAGCGAGGCCTCGGCACCGTGAGCAGCAGCTCTGAAGATTTTGCGGGAGATTCAAACACCAGACACAGGAAGCAGAGATTCCACAAACGACACGTGCTCCGCCCCTGTAGGAGAGGGGAGAGTTATATACACACGCCCCCACCTGTTCCCAAAAAGCCACACCTGGAAGTGCAAGGAGGGATTAATTACTTCCGCCCCTCGCACAAACACAGCCCTGCGGGCTCTACACATATGTTTTATTGTAATATTTTCTGCCTGTACTGTAAGATAAAAATGAACTTGAAACCTGTTTTTGAGAGCAGGTAATGCATTGTATATGGCCACATCTCCAGATGCCAGGAGAATGAAGCCACGTAGGATTGATAGATTTTTTATTGTCATCAAGAAATAAGCTAGGAGACAATGTAGAGCCGAGTGATGGACCCCGTTTTGAAACCACCCTAATGGTAGATTTATACACTAGATTTAAAGCTGGGTCATTTTCAAGTATTAATAAATGTTTATGTAATATGTGTTTAATAGCATAGAATTGTTTGCTATCATTTGTAACAAAAACAGGTAATTTGGATTTGTTAGTTTTATTTGCGGAGGAGGAGAGTTTGCGGTTGCTATTGGTAATCAGCATGTCTCCTGTCAACATTTTTGCTCTATTATAAGCCGCCCTCAAACATCTCTCACTATAACCCCATGTTCTTAATCTCTCATGTACATTTTTCGATTCCCTCTCAAAGATATCATCATTTGAACAATTTCTTCTGAGGCGAACCCATTCTCCATATGGAATATTGTGTATTACATGTTTAGGATGACATGAGTTTGCCTGCAGAATGCTATTACCCGCTATCTCTTTCCTGTATGGTTCCACAACAACTTTTTCCATATTAAGCATCATGTCACCATGCAGGGAGGGAGCACACAGTTTGATGTCTAGAAATGAGATGCTTGAATGGGAAAATTGCCATGTGAATCGCAAATTAAGGCTAATGTCATTAATATGGGAAGCAAAATCCAAAAAACAATGCTCTATACCACAACAAGATCATCTATACATCTACCAAAATATTTAATTGACGAAAAAAAGGGATTGTTATCAGAAAAAAAACTGGTTTTCCCAAAATATCATATAGATATTAGCAAAAGAGGGTGAATATTTGGCCCCCTTAGAAGCTCCCCTGATCTTAAGGAAGTAATCACCATTAAACATAAAATAATTATGAGACAACAGAAATTCTGTTGCCATGATGATGAATTCCTTCAGACCAGGTAATTGCTGTGGGGATCCAGATGTTGTAAAAGTGGAATGGAGGGATAAAGAGGGATAAAGAGCCGTAACATCACATGTGGCCCAAGAATAGTTCTCCGGCCATTCCATTTTGTCAATAATTTCTAGGACATGTTTGGTATCCCTGAGAAAGGATGGAGTAACTTTAGTCAAAGGTTGTAAATGGGAGTTCACCCAGTCTCCCAGTCTCCCCCAAGTGACCCTATGCCCGCCACAATCGGTCAGAGGGGAGGTGGAAAAAACCCTTTATGCAACTTGGGGAGAGAGTGGAAGACTGGGGTAACGGGATTGTCCACAAATAAATATTCTTTTAGTTTAGTGTCTAAAACCCCCATAATGTATCCTTCCTCTAATAATTTTTTGAGGGCGGATTGACATGACATTGTGGGATTGACTGTAAGCTAATAATATTCCAGATGGAGATTGGGTTTGCCTCAGAAGAAATTGTTCAAATGATGATATCTTTGAGAGAGAATCAAAAAATGTACATGAGAGATTAAGAACAAGGGGTTATAGTGAGAGTTGTTTGATAATAGCTTATTATAGAGCAAAAATGTTGACAGGAGACATGCTGATTACCAATAGCAACCGCAAACTCTCCTCCTCTGCAAATAAAACTAACAAATCCAAATTACCTGTTTTTGTTACAAATGATAGCAAACAATTCTATGCTATTAAACACATATTACATTAACATTTATCAATACTTGAAAATGACCCAGCTTTAAATCTAGTGTACAAATCTTCCATTAGGGTGGTTTCAAAACGGGGTCCGTCACTCGGCTCTACATTGTCTCCTAGCTTATTTCTAGATGACAATAAAAAAATCTATCAATCCTACGTGGCTTCATTCTCCTGGCACCTGGAGACGCGGCCATATACTGTTACGCCTAGCGCTCCGGGTCCCCGCTCCTCCCCGAAGCGCTCACGGCGTCTCTCTCCCTGCAGCGCCCCGGTCAGTCCCACTGACTGGGAGCGCTGCACTGTCATGGCCGTCGGGGATGCGATTCGCACAGCGGGACGCGCCCGCTCGCGAATCGCATCCCAGGTCACTTACCCGTCCCGGTCCCCTGCTGTCATGTGCTGGCGCGCGCGGCTCCGCTCTCTAGGGCGCGCGCGCGCCAGCTCTCTGAAACTTAAAGGGCCAGTGCACCAATGATTGGTGCCTGGCCCAATTAGCTTAATTGGCTTCCATCTGCTCCCAGACTATATCTGCTCACTGCCCCTGCACTCCCTTGCCGGATCTTGTTGCCTTGTGCCAGTGAAAGCGTTTAGTGTGTCCAAAGCCTGTGTTACCTGAACTTCTGCTATCCATCTTGACTACGAACCTTGCCGCCTGCCCCGACCTTCTGCTACGTCTGACCTTGCCTCTGCCTAGTCCTTCTGTCCCACGCCTTCTCAGCAGTCAGCGAGGTTGAGCCGTTGCTAGTGGATACGACCTGGTTGCTACTGCCGCAGCAAGACCATCCCGCTTTGCGGCGGGCTCTGGTGAACACCAGTAGCCTCTTAGAACCGGTCCACTAGCACGGTCCACGCCAATCCCTCGCTGACACAGAGGATCCACTACCTGGAAGCCGAATCGTGACAGTAGATCCGGCCATGGATCCCGCTGAGGTGCCGCTGCCAAGTCTCGCTGACCTTACCACGGTGGTCGCTCAGCAAATTGCCCAACAAGGATAGCAGCTGTCGCAGTTGACTGCCACGTTACAGCAACTTCTGCCTCTGCTACAGCAGCAACCATCTCCTCCGCCAGCTCCTGCACCTCCTCCGCAGCGAGTGGCCGCTCCTAGCCTCCGCTTGTCCCTGCCGGACAAATTTGATGGGGACTCCAGACTCTGCCGTGGATTTTTGTCTCAGTGTTCCCTGCATATGGAGATGTTGTCGGACTTGTTTCCTACAGAACGGTCTAAGGTGGCGTTCGTAGTAAGCCTTCTTTCAGGAAAGGCCTTGTCTTGGGCCACACCGCTCTGGGACCGCAATGATCCTGCCACAGCCACAGTCCAGTCCTTCTTCGCTGAAGTCCGGAGTGTCTTCGAGGAGCCAGCCCGAGCTTCTTCTGCCGAGACTGCCCTGTTGAACCTGGTCCAGGGTAATTCTTCAGTGGGCGAGTACGCCATCCAATTTCGTACTCTTGCTTCCGAGTTATCATGGAATAACGAGGCTCTCTGCGCGACCTTTAAAAAAGGCCTATCCAGTCGCATCAAGGATGTGCTGGCCGCACGAGAGATTCCTGCCAACCTGCAAGAACTCATCCATTTGGCTACCCGCATTGACATGCGTTTTTCTGAGCGACACCAAGAGCTCCGCCAGGAAAAAGACTTAGATCTCTGGGCACCTCTCCCACAGCATCCTTTGCAGTCTACGCCTGGGCCTCCCGCCGAGGAGGCCATGCAAGTGGATCGGTCTCGCCTGACCCAGGAAGAGAGGAATCGCCGTAGGGAAGAAAATCTTTGTCTGTACTGTGCCAGTACCGAGCATTTCTTGGTGGATTGCCCTATCCGTCCTCCACGTCTGGGAAACGCACGCACGCACCCAGCTCATGTGGGTGTGGCGTCTCTTGGTTCTAAGTCTGCTTCTCCACGTCTCACGGTGCCTGTGCGGATTTCTCCTTCAGCCAACTCCTCCCTCTCAGCCGTGGCCTGCTTGGACTCTGGTGCCTCCGGGAATTTTATTTTGGAGTCTTTTGTGAATAAATTCCGCATCCCGGTGACCCGTCTCGTCAAGCCGCTCTACATTTCCGCGGTCAACGGAGTCAGATTGGATTGCACCGTGCGTTACCGCACAGAACCCCTCCTGATGTGTATTGGACCCCACCACGAAAGGATTGAGTTATTCGTCCTTCCCAACTGTACCTCTGAGGTCCTCCTCGGTCTGCCATGGCTCCGGCTTCATTCTCCCACCCTTGATTGGACCACCGGGGAGATCAAGAACTGGGACTCTGCCTGCCATAGGAAGTGCCTCTCCCCCCCTCCCAGTCCCGTCAGGCAAGCCTCAGTGCCTCCTCATGGCCCCCGTCCTGGTGACACACTGCCCCATGCCAGCCTTCGCCCTCTGCCCTCCCCATTCCCACTCCTGCTGTACTGCCTGCCGTTGAGGAAGCCCTCCATTCTTTCCCGGTGTCCTCATCCCAGGGGAGGCAGTTACCGGACAAAGAAAAGGGGAGACCTAAGGGGGGGGTACTGTTACGCCTAGCGCTCCGGGTCCCCGCTCCTCCCCGGAGCGCTCACGGCGTCTCTCTCCCTGCAGCGCCCCGGTCAGTCCCACTGACCGGGAGCGCTGCACTGTCATGGCCGTCGGGGATGCGATTCGCACAGCGGGACGCGCCCGCTCGCGAATTGCATCCCAGGTCACTTACCCGTCCCGGTCCCCTGCTGTCATGTGCTGGCGCGCACGGCTCCGCTCTCTAGGGCGCGCGCGCGCCAGCTCTCTGAGACTTAAAGGGCCAGTGCACCAATGATTGGTGCCTGGCCCAATTAGCTTAATTGGCTTCCATCTGCTCCCAGACTATATCTGCTCACTGCCCCTGCACTTCCTTGACGGATCTTGTTGCCTTGTGCCAGTGAAAGCGTTTAGTGTGTCCAAAGCCTGTGTTACCTGAACTTCTGCTATCCATCTTGACTACGAACCTTGCCGCCTGCCCCGACCTTCTGCTACGTCTGACCTTGCCTCTGCCTAGTCCTTCTGTCCCACGCCTTCTCAGCAGTCAGCGAGGTTGAGCCGTTGCTAGTGGATACGACCTGGTTGCTACTGCCGCAGCAAGACCATCCCGCTTTGCGGCGGGCTCTGGTGAACACCAGTAGCCTCTTAGAACCAGTCCACTAGCACGGTCCACGCCAATCCCTCGCTGACACAGAGGATCCACTACCTGGAAGCCGAATCGTGACATATACAATGCATTACCTGCTCTCATATACAGGTTTCAAGTTCATTTTTATCTTACAGTACAGGCAGAAAATATTACAATAAAACATATATTAATTGTAATACCACCTCAGTTGTATATCTTGCTGCCTGCACTGCATGTCGCTCCCAATATGTGGGTTGTATGTCTAATGCTTTAAAAACCTGCATTAGACGTCACATATCAGCTGTCAGAAGTGATCAAATTAACCTTTCAGCCCTTTCTCAGCATTTCCGAGATTGCCATAATGGTGATGTATCCACACTGTGCGTCAATGCTATTGAAAGGGTTCAGAGTGGTGCTAGAGGTGGAGACCTAAAGCAGAAACTATTCAGCCGAGAGTCCTACTGGATTTTTGTGTTGAATACTGGGGAACCAGATGGTATGAACTTGAGACATGATTTAATATTAACATATTAGTTAATATTGATTTAATATTAACATATTAGTCTTGATGCACTGTATGTGTCTTATGATCCTACAATAAATATCTGAATTTTATTGCACCTGACGCTGGAGCTTCCCATTCCTCGCTGTTGATCCGGTCCAGGGACACTGCAGGCGTGTCCGTGCATGGGTGCTGTTGCAACGAGGTGGAGAGCTGCCTGCACCTAGTGATTCTACTGCTGTATTTTATAGCTTAAATGTCCAAAAAGCAAAAATATCTGAATAAATGTCAGAATTTAAAAAAAAATGTTTTGCTTGAAATAAAACAAAATTTTATGAACTGTAAAATATGGCCCGAAGATGTGTGCACATAGCCTTAGACTGTGCTGTGGTCCAGGTTTAGCACTCCTGCACAATCTGTCTTGCACGTATCTGAACAGGAATGTTGGTTGCTTCATGTTCTAGTTGGAATAAAGCATCCTGCAAGATTATTTATGTTTAGAGGTCTGTTGTCTGTTCTTTATCAATTGAAGCCTATACATGCAGCATCACTAAAATTACCCACATCTTTCCATGCGGCAGTTTGTTATTATCTGTTATTTGTTCGTTAATCCACTGGAAATCCAGTGCTCTGTAGCAAGGGAATGTTACCTGCTACTTTCTGTTAAGGATAGCCTCAGACTTTAAAGTCTACATTAGCTACTGTTTTAGATATACTATAACTCAGCCCATCAGGACTGAGTTAAAAGATCCACTTGTTGTCCCTCACTAAAGAGTATTAAAACTTAACTTTTATTAACTGAAAATGAAAATAATGAGCTGAATTAAAATTAAAAACCCAGCATCACAAGCACTGTATTCTTTTTGTATATTATTGTCCTATTGGACGAATGCTTGGACTTCTGTGTAGCACACCTGCAGTGTGTGCCTATGGACAGTGCTGATGCTGTTATTAAAATTCCTCATAATGCCCCCCTAACATGTTTCATCAGAAGGTGTGACATCTTCAGAGGTTAAGGGGCACTGACCATGAGAAAGCCACATAGGGTTTTTTTTTATAACCCCCCTCATCAAGATCACAGCCACTCCCACATTTGCAGCCAATGATGCGCTCAACACCTGAATTGACAGGTCATTTGACCTATCCTAGGAATCATAAGATTGACCAATCAGGGAATTCTTACCTGTACAGGTAGAAACCTGCTTCTTAAATCAACATCCCAACTGTCATTCACTTCAGCGCAAAGGGGATTGGTTCCCCAACTTACTTCCTGCCGGAACTCTATCACTTCAGCAAGTTCTGATGGCTACTATCGCTCCTCCCATGTTAACCATGTGCGTCTGCGTTCAATCCGGCGCATGCGTCCTTCAATGTAAACAAAGCAACTTCACGATTTCCTCCTGCGCGTGCACGTGTATTTCACGCATGCGCATACTCTCGCCATCTCCGTATATGCGCTCTAAAGCCATTAGCTACTGCACAATAGACCTATGATATGAGCAAAGAATAAATCACTTTATAGATAATTATTTGAATATGGATACAACAGTTACAGAACACATAAATGTGTGCTACTTTAACAGGAGATAAACCTAAAAACAGCTCAAAGGCAAATGGTAAATTTAACCTGCCACTGACTACTAAGACTACATTGAGCATGATATTTTGATTTTATCAACATTGAATTGTTTAGAAAATAGCTTAGACACAATAATACATTTAAAGCCATCAATAAGTACATGCTATATACCCCCTATAAATGTAAGGCCATCATTAAGTACATGCTATAAATATATAGCATTTACAGACTTTTGAAAATGTAAAATTGTATGAACACAGCTCATTACCAAATAATAAAATGTTACTTATTTTTTAAATATATCCATCACTTATTGTCGTATTTCAAAAATTCAATTATTGTTGTTTAACATTTTCTGGCACATCTACTATGTAGCCAGCTCACAAGGCATATTAAGTCAGCGAGTGTATAAAGTAATTATAATAAATCATGGTATTTTTATGAAAATCTTACAATAGAACACAAGGGAATGAACAGTATATTATAAAGGCATGTAAAAGAGATGGATCTATGAACTTAAGGCATAAAGTTATACATTTTATAGAAGATAAATTGATTTTAGATCGACAACTAATTAAAGTTATTATGTAGAGACTTTCTATAGGCTGCCTATAATGTATTCCAAAGTATATGTTTCTATATGCTACATGTTTCTACATGCTAAATCAAGTTTAAAAATGCCTTGTGGTTCTGGTTCACCGATCTCTAAGTACAGACACTTCAATTATTTCAAACCTCTGACAAGATCCCTACATAAGACATCTAAATAAATTCAGACAGATTAAGCCAAAATTCCTATCCCCTACCCCCTTTTTCTCTCACACACACACACACACACACACACACACACACACACACACACACTGCTTCGCACTGTCTTCTTTCCTTACAAATACAACTTTCTATTCCCCCATTTTCTCATACAGGCTCCATGTCCCCCTCTCTCAAAGTGTAACAGGCAAAGAGTGTAGGCATGCTGTGCCAATGGTGTCACCCAACTAGTTTTGCTTTAGGCTATTCTCAGAAATGTTGTCTAAATAATTTATAGGATTTCCCCATTCAGGCCTCTGCTATGAGGATCTGGTTTCTACAGCCAGGGGCTACCAGGTCGCAGTACTGTAATATGTCTATGCAGGGTCACCATCAGGGGCGTACAGCACATACCCCAGTAAGGGGCCCAGGGCTCTATGGCTGCCATATAGCCGGTAATGGCCATGCTGGGACCGGTGTTTGCACGGTCCCTGCAATGGCATAACCAAAGCCTTCATCTATGGACCCCATCGCATCACCTGTGACCTGACCCACAGGTGAAGGGGGGACTGCCAGGGGATCTGGGACACCTGCTCCGAATCTCAGAGGAACTGCAACTTTCAACACTGAATGCGCCTTTAAGAAGCACACGTAAGCAGTGTAGAATGTGTGCTGCATGATGCTGTTCTCACAGGAGGCAGATAGAAGAGGAGCGACAAGAGCTGTGGAGAATGTGGAAAAATGAGTGATGTGTTTTTTCCATGTAGCTGTATGAGGGGACACAATGTGATGGGGCATTACAATGATTGGGTCAATGTGAGGGGGCATGATAATGTATGGAGCAATGTGTGGGGCATTATAATGTATGGGGGCAATGTGAGGGGGCATTGTAATGTATTGGGGCAATGTGAGGGGTATCATAATGTATGGGGGCAATGTGAGGGGACATTATAATGTATGGAGCAATGTGTGGGGCATTATAATGTATGGGGGCAATGTAAAGGGGCATTATAATGTATAGGGGCAATGTGAGGGGATATCATAATATATGGGGGCAATGTTAGGGGGCATTATAATATATAGGGGTAATGTTAGGGGGTATCATAATGTATAAGGGCAGTGTGAACGGACATTATAATGTATGGGGCAATGTAAGGGGGAATTATAATGTATGGGGGCAATGTGAGGGGGCATTATAATGTATAGGGGTAATATTAGGGGGTATCATAATGTATAAAGGCAGTGTGAACGGGCATTATAATGCATGGGGCAATGTGAGGGGGCATTATAATGTATAGGGGCAATATGAGGGGGCATTATAATGTATGGGGGAATTTGAGAGGGCATAATAATGTATGGGGGCAATGTGAGGGGCGTAATATTCTATGGGGCAATGTAAGGGGCATTATATTCTATGAGGTCCATGTTTGGGGCCTGCTACTACTATACAGGGGTACAGAGGGGACCTATACAATGTGAGGCAGTGGTCACTGTATGAGGGGATATTGGTCTTTGTATATTGGTTTTTATTCTGTAACAATATTGAAGTATTAGTTAGTGGTAATGGTAGTGGTCATGCAGAGGCAGAATTATTTGTCCCTTGTATAGTGGTGTTATTACATAGTGGTGTTATTGTTATACACTGGTGCGTGTATAGAGGTTTTTATTTCCTTACAGTATTGTGCTATTGTTTAGTCATTGCAGGGGTAATATGTTTTCCTGGAGTGGAGGTATTATTTTATGTTTCTAAGCCCCATACTATGATAAAATCCAGCGTACGCCACGGTGGGGGTGGGGGGCAGACTTCTGATTGCAGCCTTGTGTCTATGACGGGTAACCTTGCGCTGGTGACACTTGGGAGGTGCCACATACCACACGTGTGCATCACCAGCAGTACTTAAACATCTCCCCATGGTTACCCCTCTCTTTAACAGACTGTTCTGACATGAGAGAGCGTCACGTGGAGCAGGAAAGGTTGAGCCATAAACTGACCCTGAACCTCTTTCCCTGCCTACTTGCTCAACCGCCCTATAAATTTTGAAAATTTTAAATATAACTTTTATATTACTTTAAAAGCTCAAAAAAAAAAAAAAAAAAAAAAAAGATTCTGTGTTTTTAAAGTTTTGTTATGATGTTGGTATCTGTAAAGCAAACCTTATTAAAAGCTGCTAAGATATATTTTAATTATCTGGAGTGCACTATTGCCTATGTGCACATCTCACATCCCCAAATATAACATCATAGATGGGAACTATATATCCATACATCTATGATGTTATATTTGGGGATCTGAGATGTGCACATAGGCAATAGTGTAATCCAGATAATTATGATATGATCTTAGCAGCTTGTACTAAGGTTTGCTTTACAGATACCATCATATCAACACTTTAACCAGCTTAAGGACTGAGCCCTTTTTCACCTTAAGGACTGAGCCCTTTTTTTGCAATTCTGACCACTGTCACTTTATGCATTAATAACTCTGGGATGCTTTTACCGATTATTCTGATTCCGAGATTGTTTTTTCGTAACATTTACTTTAACACAGTGGTAAATTTTCATTGTTACTTGCATCCTTTCCTGGTGAAAAATCCCAAAATTTCATGAAAATTTTGAAAATTTTGAATTTTTTTTAACTTTGAAACTCTCTGCTTATAAGGAAAATAGACATTCCAAATAAATTATATATTGATTCACATATAAAATATGCCTAATTTATATTTGCATCATAAAGTTGACATGTTTTAACTTTTGGAAGACATCAGAGGGCTTCAAAGTTCAGCAGCAATTTTCCAATTTTTCACAACATTTTCAAAATCGGAATTTTTCAGGGACCAGTTCAGTTTTGAAGTGGATTTGAGGGGTCTTCATATTAGAAATACCCCATAAATGACCCCATTATAAAAACTGAACCCCCCAATTATTCAAAATGACATTCAGGAAGTGTGTTAATCCTTTAGGTGTTTCACAGGAATAGCAGCAAGGTATAGGAGATAATTCAAAATCTTCATTTTTTACACTCGCATGTTCTTGTAGACCCAGTTTTTGAAATTTTACAAGGGGTAAAAGGAGAAAAAGCCCCCCAAAATTTCTCTCGAGTAAGGAAATACCTCATATGTGTATGTCAAGTGCTCTGTGGGTGCACTAGAGGCCTCAGAAGGGAAGGAGCGACAATGGGATTTTGGAGAGTGAGTTTTTCTGAATTGGCTTTTTGGGGGGCATGTCCCATTTAGGAAGTGCCTATGGTGCCAGAAAAAAAAACAACAACATGGCATACCATTTTGGAATCTAACCCTTCAAGGAACGTAACAAGGGGTCCACTGAGCCTTAACACCCCACAGGTGTTTGACAACTTTTCGTTAAAGTTGGAATGTGTATGTGACATTTTCTTTTCACTAAAATGCTGGTTTTCCCAAAAAATTTAAATTTTTAAAAGGGGTTATAAGAGAAAATGCCCCAAAATTTGTAACCCCATCTCTTCTAAGTATGGAAATACCCAATGTGTGGACGTCAAGTGGACTGCACTAAAATGCTCAGTAGAGAAGCCACATTTGGCTTGTGGAAAGCAAATTTTGCTGAAATGTTTTTTGGGGTGCCAGAACAGAAAAAAAAAAACACAAGGCATAATATTTTGGAAACTACACCCCACAAGGAACGTAACAAGGGGAACATGTAGGGTATGTTTTTACTCAGAGGAAATGGGGCTACACATTTTAAGGGGGATTTTTTCCTATTCTCACTTGTGAAAATGAAAAATGTAGGGTAACACATTTTAGTGAAAAAACATTTTTTTTTTCATTTTCACATCCAACTTTAATGGAAATTTGTCAAACAACTGTGGGGTGCTAAGGCCCACTTTACCCCTTGTTACATTCCGTGAGGGGTGTAGTTTGCAAAATGGGGTCACATCTGGGTATTTATTGTTTTGATACCCCATTTATTGTTTTGATACCCCATATGTGAAACAGTTTCCTTGAAATACGACAGGGCTCCGAAGTAAGAGAGCACCATGTGCATTTGAGGACTAAATTGGGGATTTGAATCCGCCACAAAAATACCCTACGGCAGTGTTTGCCAAACAGGGTGTCTCCAGCTGTTGCAAAACTCCCGGCATGCCTTGACAGTCAGTGGCTGTCCGGCAATACTGTGAGTTGTTGTTTTTCAACAGTTGGAGGCTCCGTTTTGGAAACACTGCCGTACAATACATCTCTTTTTTATTGGGGGGGGGACTGTGTAGGGGTATGTGTATATGTAATGTTTTACCCTTTATTGTGTGTTAGTGTAGTGTTTTTAGGGTGCATTCACACGGGCGGAGGTTTACAATGAGTTTGAGCTGGGAGTTTGAGCTGTGGCGGAAATTTCTAAATCTCAAACTTGCAGCAGAACTCGCTGTAAACCCGCCTGTGTAAATGTACCCTGTACATTCACATGGGAGGGGCGAACCTCCAGCTGTTGCAAAACTACAACTCCCAGCATGCACTGACAGACCATACATGCTGGGAGTTGTAGTTATGCAACAGCTGGAGGCACATTGGTTGCAAAACACAGAGTTTGTTACTTAACTCAGTGTTTTGCAACCAGTGGGCCTCCAGCTGTTGCAAAACTAGAACTCCCAGCATGTACAGTCTTTTAGTGCATGCTGGGAGTTGTATTTTTGTAACAGCTGGAGGCACACTGGTTGCAAAACACTGAGTTAGGTAACAAACTCTGTTTCACAACCAATGTGTCTCCAGCTGTTGCAAAACTGCAACAATCAGCATGCATTGACAGTCGAAGGGCATGCTGGGAGTTGTAGTTTTTCAACAGCTGGAGGCACACTGCTACAACTCCCAGCATGCCCTTTGGTAGTCTGTGCATGCTGGGAGTTGTAGTTATGCAACAGCTGGATGCAAACTTTTTCATAGAAAAGATGTGCCTCCAGCTTTTGCAGAACCACAACCCCCAGCATGCACAGACTACCAAAGGGCATGCTGGGAGTTGTAGTTGGAACTCCAGATGTTGCAAAACTATGATAAAATCCAGCGTACGCCACGGTGGGGGTGGGGGGCAGACTTCTGATTGCAGCCTTGTGTCTATGACGGGTAACCTTGCGCTGGTGACACTTGGGAGGTGCCACACACCACACGTGTGCATCACCAGCACTACTTAAACATCTCCCCATGGTTACCCCTCTCTTTAACAGACTGTTCTGACATGAGAGAGCGTCACGTGGAGCAGGAAAGATTGAGCCATAAACTGACCCTGAACCTCTTTCCCTGCCTACTTGCTCAACCGCCCTATTGGTGGCTAACAACTGGGTGGCAGTACCTTCCTAACTAAGGCATCATAGTAAAAACGAGAACTGTACAGGTCGAGGACACACAGCCAATAAACCAGAATACAGAATACAGCAGGAATACAAAGTAGCACAAAACAGACATCATGGAAACATGGTATTAGGAATACAGTGTACAGATAACAGCCTTAGAACAAAAACTAGATAAACGGCAGATATGAGAATATGAACAGGAAAGGCTAAACTAGGAATTATATACAGCAAGATATATCCAAGGATGGAGGGAATGAACAAGGTTGCAAATCCAAAACACACCAGCTGACCCTACCAGCGTGAAGAAGAGGCTTAAAATATAACTTTTATATTACTTTAAAAGCTCAAAAAAAAAAAAAAAAAAAAAAAAAGATTCTGTGTTTTTAAAGTGTTGTTATGATGTTGGTATCTGTAAAGCAAACCTTATTAAAAGCTGCTAAGATATATTATAATTATCTGGAGTGCACTATTGCCTATGTGCACATCTCACATCCCCAAATATAACATCATAGATGGGAACTATATATCCATACATCTATGATGTTATATTTGAAGATCTGAGATGTGCACATAGGCAATAGTGCAATCCAGATAATTATGATATGATCTTAGCAGCTTGTACTAAGGTTTGCTTTACAGATACCATCATATCAACACTTTAACCAGCTTAAGGACTGAGCCCTTTTTCACCTTAAGGACTGAGCCCTTTTTTTGCAATTCTGACCACTGTCACTTTATGCATTAATAACTCTGGGATGCTTTTACCGATTATTCTGATTCCGAGATTGTTTTTTCGTAACATTTACTTTAACACAGTGGTAAATTTTTATTGTTACTTGCATCCTTTCCTGGTGAAAAATCCCAAAATTTCATGAAAATGTTGAAAATTTTGAATTTTTTTAACTTTGAAACTCTCTGCTTATAAGGAAAATAGACATTCCAAATATATTGTATATTGATTCACATATACAATATGCCTAATTTATATTTGCATCATAAAGTTGACATGTTTTAACTTTTGGAAGACATCAGAGGGCTTCAAAGTTCAGCAGCAATTTTCCAATTTTTCACAACATTTTCGAAATCGGAATTTTTCAGGGACCAGTTCAGTTTTGAAGTGGATTTGAGGGGTCTTCATATTAGAAATACCCCATAAATGACCCCATTATAAAAACTGAACCCCCCAAGTATTCAAAATGACATTCAGAAAGCGTGTTAATCCTTTAAGTGTTTCACAGGAATAGCAGCAAGGTATAGGAGATAATTCAAAATCTTCATTTTTTACACTCACATGTTCTTGTAGACCCAGTTTTTGAAATTTTACAAGGGGTAAAAGGAGAAAAAGCCCCCCAAAATTTGTAACCCAATTTCTCTCGAGTAAGGAAATACCTCATATGTGTATGTCAAGTGCTCTGTGGGTGCACTAGAGGCCTCAGAAGGAAAGGAGCGACAATGGGATTTTGGAGAGTGAGTTTTTCTGAATTGGCTTTTTGGGGGGCATGTCCCATTTAGGAAGCGCCTATGGTGCCAGAAAAAAAACAACAACATGGCATACCATTTTGGAATCTAACCCCTCAAGGAACGTAACAAGGGGTCCACTGAGCCTTAACACCCCACAGGTGTTTGACGACTTTTCGTTAAAGTTGGATGTGTATGTGACATTTTCTTTTCACTAAAATGCTGGTTTTCCCAAAAAATTTAAATTTTTAAAAGGGGTTATAAGAGAAAATGCCCCAAAATTTGTAACCCCATCTCTTCTAAGTATGGAAATACCCAATGTGTGGACGTCAAGTGGACTGCACTACAATGCTCAGTAGAGAAGCCACATTTGGCTTGTGGAAAGCAAATTTTGCTGAAATGTTTTTTGGGGTGCCAGAACAGAAAAAAAAACACAAGGCATAATATTTTGGAAACTACACCCCACAAGGAACATAACAAGGGGAACAGTGAGCCTTAACACCCCAAATTTCTGCTAAAGTTGGATGTGAAAATGAAAAAAAAAAATTTTTCACTAAAATGCTGGTTTTACCCCAAATTTTTCATTTTTCAAGGGGTAATAGGAGAAGATGCCCCCCAAAATGTATAACCCCATTTCTACTGAGTATGGAAATACCCCATATATGGATGTAAATAGCTCTGCAGGCAAACTACAATGCTCAGAAGAGAAGGAGCGCCATTGAGCTTTTGGTGAGAGCATTTGATTGGAAAAGTGGGAGGCCATGTGCGTTTACAAAGCCCCCCCGTGGTGCCAGAACAGTAGACCCCTCACATGTGACCCTATTTTGGAAACTACACCCCTCACAGAATTTAATAAGGGGTGCAGTGAACATTTACACCCCACTGGCGTTTGACAGATCTTTAGAAAAGTGGGCTGTGCAAATGAAAAATAAAATTTTTCATTTTCACGGACCACTTTTCCAAAAATCTGTCAGACACCTGTGGGACGTAAATGCTCACTGTTGCCTTTATTACAATACATGAGGGGTGTAATTTCAAAAATGGGGTCACATGTTGGAGGTCCACTGTTCTGGCACTATGGGGGCTTTGTAAACACACATGGCCTTCAATTTCGAACACATTATCTCTCCAGAAGCCCAATTGCGCTCCTCTTCTGAGCATTGTAGTTCGCCCACAGAGCACTTTACATCCACATGTAGGGTATGTTTTTACTCAGAGGAAATGGGGCTACACATTTTAGTTTTTTTTTTTTCCTATTCTCACTCCTATTAACACATTTTAGTGAAAAAACATTTTTTTTTTTTCATTTTCACATCCAACTTTAATGGAAATTTGTCAAACAACTGTGGGGTGCTAAGGCCCACTTTACCCCTTGTTACATTCCGTGAGGGGTGTAGTTTGCAAAATGGGGTCACATCTGGGTATTTATTGTTTTGATACCCCATTTATTGTTTTGATACCCCATATGTGAAACAGTTTCCTTGAAATACGACAGGGCTCCGAAGTGAGAGAGCACCATGTGCATTTGAGGACTAAATTGGGGATTTGAATCCGCCACAAAAATACCCTACGGCAGTGTTTCCCAAACAGGGTGTCTCCAGCTGTTGCAAAACTCCCGGCATGCCTTGACAGTCAGTGGTTGTCCGGCAATACTGTGAGTTGTTGTTTTTCAACAGTTGGAGGCTCCGTTTTGGAAACACTGCCGTACAATACATCTCTTTTTTATTGGGGGGAGGGGGACTGTGTAGGGGTATGTGTATATGTAATGTTTTACCCTTTATTGTGTGTTAGTGTAGTGTTTTTAGGGTGCATTCACACGGGCGGAGGTTTACAATGAGTTTGAGCTGGGAGTTTGAGCTGTGGCGGAAATTTCTAAATCTCAAACTTGCAGCAGAACTCGCTGTAAACCCGCCTGTGTAAATGTACCCTGTACATTCACATGGGAGGGGCGAACCTCCAGCTGTTGCAAAACTACAACTCCCAGCATGCACTGACAGACCATACATGCTGGGAGTTGTAGTTATGCAACAGCTGGAGGCACATTGGTTGCAAAACACAGAGTTTGTTACTTAACTCAGTGTTTCGCAACCAGTGGGCCTCCAGCTGTTGCAAAACTAGAACTCCCAGCATGTACAGTCTTTTAGTGCATGCTGGGAGTTGTATTTTTGTAACAGCTGGAGGCCCACTGGTTGCAAAACACTGAGTTAGGTAACAAACTCTGTTTCACAACCAATCTGTCTCCAGCTGTTGCAAAACTGCAACAATCAGCATGCATTGACAGTCAAAGGGCATGCTGGGAGTTGTAGTTTTTCAACAGCTGGAGGCACACTGCTACAACTCCCAGCATGCCCTTTGGTAGTCTGTGCATGCTGGGAGTTGTAGTTATGCAACAGCTGGATGCACACTTTTTCATAGAAAAAATGTGCCTCCAGCTTTTGCAGAACCACAACCCCCAGCATGCACAGACTACCAAAGGGCATGCTGGGAGTTGTAGTTGGAACTCCAGATGTTGCAAAACTACAACTCCCAGCATGCCCTGTGCATGCTGTGAGTTGTTGCTAAGCAACAACAGGAGGTGAACAGGCCCCATCTCCTGCTGCATCCTGCCACCGCGTCGGCCACCGCCGATCCTGCTGCTCCTGTCGCCACCACCGATCCCGAGGGGACCCCCACCAGACCAGGACAAGGTTGAAGACCCCCGTCGGCGCCATCTTCGCCGTTCCAATCGCCGCCCAGCAGGGTCGTGATCGGTTAGTCGTTCCCACCGATCAAACACGTGATCCTGAGGCGGCACCCGTGCCACCTCACTCTTGCTGGGTAAGGGTGAATGGGGCTGTCCCGGACAGCCTCATTCACTCTTTTTACTGGGTCACTGGGTCACCAGAGACCCGATTGACTAGGAAAAGAAACAAATCATTGGCCAACATGGGGGGGGGGGTCTCGGGACCCCCCCAGGGGTTTGCACAGGGTGGCTGCTGATAGATATCAGCAGTCACCCCGGTCCGCTCCCCGCCCGGCGAGCGTCGGGGACCGGAATTCCCTCAAGGACTTTAAAACAGGGGAGTATGGATACGCCCGGCGTCCTTAAGGGGTTAAAAATACTGAACCTTTTTTTTTGAGCTTTTAAAGGAATAATAAACATTAGGTTTTAAACACTTTCTTCACGCTGGTAGGGTCAGTTGGTGTGTTTCGAATTTGTCATATACTGCAAGAAGGCATAAAATTATGCTCGTATGCAGGTCCAATAACTCTTGTGCATAAATTGTACTAAATGAACAAGGTTATACTGAGAGAGAGACTTTATAGAAAAGACACTTTATAACTCAAATACTAGAATGACAAGAACAGACACAAATGCTAAAAGACTAACTAGTCTGAACACAGACCTAGAACAGGAAACAGCGAACTAATACAAAACTAGATACAAAGCAAACTGACTCCTATGTTAGAGACAAAGCAAAGCTTAGGAAATTGAACTAACACTAGGAGGAACTGGATAAAACTACAAACCCAAACTCCAATCATGAAAGAACACAAAAATGCACTAAGCACGAACAGGTCTAAAGAGCATCAACATATAATACTCACATAAGGCAATGTGAACACACCAACAGAAAATACATAACAAAAAATGGGACAGACTAAACCCCTACCATGTACACATAATAACTAGTGATGAGCGGCCTAGGCCATATTCGAATTTGCGATATTTCACAAATATTTGGATTCATATTCGTCTTATATTTGTGAATTTCGCATATTCGTTCACTTTTTTTTCATATGAAATCCGTAACAAAATTTGTAAAATGCGCATGCGCGATTAAATCTTTCAACTAACTACTTTCCTATTGGTTGCTAGGGATGTTGCTAACCTCTGATAACTGTATTTGCATCCTTCTCATTAGCCCACAAAGCTAAAAGAAGGGAGGGATCAGTGGAAGTGCCGATATTCCCATACTTTTTCCATAAAATTAGCATTCGCATATTTGCCTTCTTTTCACCACAAGCTGGAAGCAGGGAGGGATGATCACTTTTTCTTTACAAAGTACACATCATTCTGTACTGTGAAAAAAATAAAAATATAAAAATAAATATTCGTCATAACGAAAACAATTCGCAATATTCTAAATATTGGTGAAATGCCGATATTCGCGAAAAAACGCTATTTGAATATTTGCACTCAGCACTAACAATAACAAGAATATCAGAATATATAACAGAGCTAAAAGCTACACTGGGCAAAAAGTCTTGACAATACAAAGTCCACACACAGAGACAAAGTGTAGAGTGAATTTGAATCAAATCAGTTGCAAGGCTGAAGGTCTGAGAAGGCTAGATATATTCTGAATGGCTAGAATAATTAACACTTATTTGGACAGCATGCACACACTGACATGTTCCTTATGGTTCCCTCGCTCACATGCAGACTTCTCTCTGTTTCCTATTTTCTAACACACAGACTGATCTTCTTGACACCCATTTTTTCCACCCATTGACACCCATTCCCTGTTGCTGGGGAGTGTGAACTATTTGCAATGTTGCCACTATTTTTGCTAAATCATCGCAGGAATGCTGTGGATTTGATTACATTTACACATAACCGCGTATAACAATAAGGAATCTCTTTTGCCTTGCACTTACAAGCT
This sequence comes from Hyla sarda, assembly GCF_029499605.1. Classification (NCBI taxonomy): domain Eukaryota; kingdom Metazoa; phylum Chordata; class Amphibia; order Anura; family Hylidae; genus Hyla; species Hyla sarda. The sequence continues at coordinate 329,811,608 of NC_079190.1, forward strand.
CTGATCCCATAGAGTGTATTATTTCCAGTTGCCTTGTATTATGAAAAAAAACAGCACTGCATGTCTGCCTGCTATGGTAAAATGCAAGGACTGCAGTAGATATGTGGGGGGGAAAAGAACAAGAGGAGGCGCTGCCTAGTGCCGTTACCTAGGGTAAGACAATAAAAGAAGGTAAGTAAACCCACTTACCTGACAAAGCTCAACACCTTTGTACGCATGTAGTATGTAATACCATGGCTTTCTCCGACCCATCCTCTGGAGGTGTCCTTGTATTCAGGTATTCAGAGTGCTTGTGAGTACAGAGAATAGAAAAATAAGGAGCTAACGCAGGGCCGGCCCAAGACATTGTGCTGCTTGGGTCCAAGAGTGAAATGCGTAGGTAGGTAGTTTCCCCACATTAGGTAGCATAGTTTCCCCACATTAGGAAGCATAGTTTCCCCACATTAGGTAGCATATTTTCCCCCACATTAGGTAGCATAGATTCCCCACATTAGGTAGCATAGATTCCCCACATTAGGTAGCAGTTTCCCCCCCCCCCATTAGGTAGCAGTTTCCCCACATTAGGTCGCAGTTTTGCCACATTAGGTAGTCGTTTCCCCCCATTAGGTAGCAGTTTCCCCACATTAGGTAAACGTTTTCCCACATTAGGTAACATGGTTTCCCCACATTAGGTAGCATAGTTTCCCCACATTAGATAGCATAGTTTCCCCACATTATGTAGCATATTTTCCCCACATTAGGTAGCATAGATTCCCCACATTAGGTAGCAGTTTTCCCACATTAGGTAGCAGTTTCCCCACATTAGGTCGCAGTTTTCCCACATTACGTAGTAGTTTCCCCACATTATGTAGTAGTTTCCCCACATTAGGTAAAAGTTTTCACACATTAGGTAGCAGTTTCCCCACATTAGAAAGCCGGTTCGCCACATTAGGTAGCAGTTTCCCCATATTAGGTAGCAGTTTTCCCTCATTAGGTAGCAGTTTTCCAGAGAATAGAAAAATAAGGATCTAACTCAGAGCCGGCCCAAGACATTGTGCTGCCTGGGTCCAAGAGTGAAATGCGTAGGTAGGTAGCAGTTTCCCCACATTAGGTAGCATAGTTTCCCCACATTATGCAGCATAGTTTCCCCCCATTAGGTAACATATTTCCCCACATTAGGTAGCATAGATTCCTCACATTAGGTAGAAGTTTCCCCCCATTAGGTAGTAGTTTCCCCCCAATAGGTAGCAGTTTCCCCACATTAGGTAAAAGTTTTCTCACATTAGATAACATGGTTTCCCCACATTAGGTAGCATAGTTTCCCCATATTAGGTAGCATAGTTTCCCCACATTAGGTAGCATAGATTCCCCACATTAGGTAGAAGTTTCCCCACATTAGGTAGCAGTTTCCCCACATTAGGTAGCAGTTTCCCCTCATTAGGTAGCAGTCTCTGCGCATTAGGTACCAATTTTCCCACATTAGGTAGCAGTTTTCCAGAGAATAGAAAAATAAGGATCTAATGCAGGGCCAGCCCAAGACATTTAGCTGCCTGGGTCCAAGAGTGAAATGCATAGGTAGGTAGCAGTTTCCCCACATTAGGTAGCATAGTTTCCCCACATTAGGTAGCATATTTTCCCCACATTAGGTAGCATAGATTCCCCACATTAGGTAGCATAGATTCCCCACATTAGGTAGCCGTTTCCCCCATTAGGTAGCCGTTTCCCCACATTAGGTCACAGTTTTCCCTCATTAGGTAGCAGTCTCTGCGCGTTAAGTATCAATTTTCCCACATTAGGTAGCAATTTTCCAGAGAATAGAAAAATAAGGATCTAATGCAGGGCCAGCCCAAGACATTTAGCTGCCTGGGTCCAAGAGTGAAATGTGTAGGTAGGTAGCAGTTTCCCCACATTAGGTAGCATAAATTCCCCACATTAGGTAGCATATTTTCCCCACATTAGGTAGCATAGATTCCCCACATTAGGTAGCATAGATTCCCCACATTAGGTAGCAGTTTCCCCCATTAGGTAGCAGTTTCCCCACATTAGGTAAAAGTTTTCCCACATTAGGTAACATGGTTTCCCCACATGAGGTAGCATAGTTTCCCCATATTAGGAAGCATAGTTTCCCCACATTAGGTAACATATTTTCCCCATATTAGGTAGCATAGATTCCCTACATTAGGTATGAGTTGCCCCACATTAGGTCGCAGTTTTCCCAAATTACGTATTAGTTTCCCCACATTACGTAGTAGTTTCCTCACATTAGGTAAACGCTTTCGCACATTAGGTAGCAGTTTCCCCACATTATGTAGCCGGTTCCCCACATTAGGTAGCAGTTTCCCACATTAGGTAGCAGTTTTCCCTCATTAGGTAACAGTTTCCGCGCATTAGGTACCAATTTTCCCACATTAGGTAGCAGTTTTCCCTCATTAGGTAGCAGTTTCCCACATTAGGTAGCAGTTTCCCCACATTAAGTAGCTTGTGCTCCCCCCCGACACACAGATACACACACAGAGAGACACAGAAGGACACACAGACACACTCACCTGGTTTGCACAGCGCTTCGCCTCTCCGGTGGCGGACTGACGAGGGACATCACTGATGTCCTCCTGCATGGGTTTGCAGAGGGATGTCACTTGTGCGACTTCCCTTGTCAGACCCGGGCCGGCCGCAGGCTTACTGTGTTAAACTGCGCCGCCATCATTCCCAATTTGGAACAGTGAGTAGCGGCAGGGCTGGCCTGACCATGGACCCAGGTGGCACAAAAAAAAGGGGGGGGGGCAGCAAAGTGCCGCCCCTAAAAAAGTGCTCCCACCTGGTCCCATGGTAGGGCTGGCCATGATCTAATGGGACTCACACAGTACCAGTGACAGGGAGCGGCAGCGGACACCATGGTAAAAAAAAAAAAAATAAATAAACTATTTTATTGATATAAAAGGACGCCCAAAGTATAAGGACTAAAACATTGTAAAAGGAACTTGTATCAGTAGGTTTTTTCTAAGGGGAGTGCATAGAGTGCTATCTCATGATAATAATACAATTTAATGTGTCAAGTATAGTAATCGCACAAGTCATTGTATACAATTAACCCCTTAAGGACACATGACGTACTGGAACGTCATGTGTCCACTCCCGATCTATAACGCGGGGCCACGGCGTGGCCCCGCGTCATAGCGGTTCGGGCCCGGCCTCTAACAACGGCCGGGACCCGTGGCTAATAGCGCGCGGCATTGATCGCTGTGCCGCGCGCTATTAACCCTTTAGACGCGGCGTTCAAAGTTGAACGCCGCGTCTAAAGTGAAACCGAAAGCATGCCGGCTAGCTCAGTGGGCTGTTCGGGATAGCCGCGGTGAAATCGCGGCATCCCGAACAGCTGACAGGACAGCAGGAGGGCCCCTACCTGCCTCCTCGCTGTCCGATCGCCGAATGACAGCTCAGTGCCTGAGATCCAGGCATGAGCAGTCATGCGGCAGAATCATCGATCACTGGTTTCTTATGAGAAACCAGTGATCAATGTAAAAGATCAGTGTGTGCAGTGTTATAGGTCCCTATGGGACCTATAACACTGCAAAAAAAAAGTGCAAAAAAAAAGTGAATAAACATCATTTAACCCCTTCCCTATTAAAAGTTTGAATCACCCCCCTTTTCCCATAAAAGAAAAAACACAGTGTAAATAAAAATAAAAATAAACATAAATGGTATCGCCGCGTGCGGAAATGTCCGAATTATAAAAATATATCGTTAATTAAACCGCACGGTCAATGGCGTGCGCGCAAAAAAATTCCAAAGTCCAAAATAGTGCATTTTTGGTCACTTTTTATATCATGAAAAAATGAATAAAAAGCGATCAATAAGTCCTATCAATGCAAAAATGGTACCGTTAAAAACTTCAGATCACGGCGCAAAAAATGAGCCCTCATACCGCCCCATACACGGAAAAATAAAAAAGTTATAGGGGTCAGAAGATGACAATTTTAAACGTATTAATTTTCCTGCATGTAGTTATGATTTTTTCCAGAAGTCTGACAAAATCAAACCTATATAAGTAGGGTATCATTTTAATCGTATGGACCTACAGAATACATATCAGGTGTCATTTTTACCGAAAAATGTACTACGTAGAAACGGAAGCCCCCAAAAGTTACAAAACAGCGTTTTTTTTTAAATTTTGTCGCACAATGATTTTTTTTCCCGCTTCACCATAGATTTTTGGGCAAAATGACTGACGTCATTACAAAGTAGAATTGGTGGCGCAAAAAATAAGCCATCATATGGATTTTTAGGTGTAAATTTGAAAGAGTTATGATTTTTTAAAGGCAAGGAGCAAAAAACGAAAATGCAAAAACGGAAAAACCTCCGGTCCTTAAGGGGTTAAATGTGTCAAAAATAGCAATAAGTGGGAAGCCTAATTTCTTCTTATTTTTTTTTATTTATTTAGCCCTGGAGGCCAGGGGCTTCAAGCTATGCATTTGCTCCGAAGGAATTACTTTTAAGATACAAAATGAAAAACAATATCTCAAAACACACATAGATGCTAAAATAAAACTACAATATCATTGATTAAATTAAAACTATGCTTCGTGGTAGAGAAGGCTTTTACAATAAAGTAGATATTGAACGTAAGACTAGTCTGACATCTTTGATCACTGCATTTCTCCAATGAAACATGATCTTCAAATGAGCTTGAATTGTACCTGTCATGTAGACATGAAAAATCTAACAATAAAAGCAAAGCCTGAGTAGAAGCTCAATGTGCAGTTTAACACATATCTGTGTCAAAAATAATACTGGCATTCATAGATACTGAAGACATTTGTGTCTACCTTCATCTTCAGTTGATGCATTTGAATCATGATTGAAAAAAGTTTCCCAGGGATATTTTGTAGACTCTGATAGCAGAATACACACGTTAATTTGTCACATGCAACTTCTTGGCAAGAATAGTCACATAGGCAGACATTTATCATTATCTTTAGACAGTTTTTTGTGTCTAGAAAAGGTGCAAAAAAGGGGCAAGCAGGGTTTATTTGCACCTTTTTTGTGCCTTTTGGTTTACACATTTCTGAGGTTTTGAGTTGCAATTAACTGATTTTGACAATACACATGATATGGAAGGATTTTATTAACCTTTTTGTTAAAAGGTGCAAAAAGGGTGCGAAAAAGGCGCAAAGCCACTGAAAAGTCTCTAAAACTACACCAGCCCAGACTTAGCTTAGCTTTTTGGTGAATGAGAAGAGAGAAATTTCAGAAAATGTAACCTGTACAACATTTATCAAATGCTCTGTGAGCATTTAATAAATTTGGTGCTCCTACACATAACCAGCACACAAAAAAAAGTGTAGGTGTAGAAAAATGCTTCACTTATACCTACAATGATAAATGCCGGCCAAAAAGCAGAAAACAAGGGTGCATTAGCCTTTGTTGCTAATATGTAAATATGGTCCTTTTTCGCAATGGAGTAGAGACACGGCATACCCAGCATCCTTGCATCCGTCCCCTCTGCTCCTAAATGCCCATCCACCTCCTAAATTTTCATGGGCCCCTTCACTCATGTGAACACAAGATGGGCTGGCCTATAGATGGAACAGAGGCAGGGATGCTGGATATACCGGGTCAAAGGACGACAAAGGCTGAGACACCCTGTGTTTCCAGAACAGCAATATACATAATTTAATCTAGTTCCCCCACACAATAAACCTGTATATTGAGTGCAATTGAACCAGCTTTCAGTTTCCCTTTAACCCCTTGAGGAACCAGTCAATTTTCATTATTGAATTCTTACATTTTAAAAGCTGTAACTAATTAAATTTTCCACCAAAAGAGCCACATAGGGGCAGTTTTTTGAAGGACCAATAGTACTTTGTAATGACCTTTTTTTTTTATTATTATTATTATTATTATTATTATAACATTTATGGCAAAACTGAAAATAAATATTTCTGAAATTGAAAAAAAATTGTCAATTTTTGTGGGATTGATTTTATATTTTTCAGGTAAAAATTACAAGTTATTGTGTAGGTCAGTATGATTACAACGATACACACTTTATATAGATTTCAGTACTTTTAGTACGTTTACAAAAATTATGCTTAAATTGTATCTATGATTTTTTTTTTAAACGCACTTTTTAAAGACCTTTTAAAATGTTTTTATAAATCTCTTCGAGGGTCTCAGTACTTACAATGAGCTAGGATCAGGGTGTGGGAGCATGTTTTACTCCCAGACTCTTAGCAATCTTTGACTTAAAGACTGAGCCCTATAACTTTTTTTTTTTCAATATAAAGAGCTATATGAAAGCTTATTTTTGTTGCTCATTTTTGTTTATCTGAGACTTTTATTGGTAACATTTTGGGAAAAACAGGACATTTCAATAATTTGTTATTTATTTAGTTTTTTATGATGTAAATGTTGTTAATCATGCAGGATCATAGTTTTGTTTTTTTAGAGGAAGGAATTTTTTATATAATTTTTATTGTTTATGCTTTTTAAAGTGTACCTCTAATGATGGTCCCGGGGCCGGGTATTTGTTTAAAATGCACAGCAACTTCTGAACCTGAAACTTGTCCCAAGACTTTTGAAAACTTTCCCCATAGCAAACCTCTCTTGCTCCAGATTGTTCCTGACATGGACATAGGTGGCAGCAGAGAGCACTCACTGTGGTCAGACTTGAAAGAGCTATACAACCTCTGGAGCATACAGAAGCTGATAAGTACTAGAAGGCGTAAGACTTTTAAATAGACCTAGTTTACAAATCTGTATAATTCTCTGGCACCAGTTAATCTGAAAACATTATTTTTTCCACCAAAGTACCCCTTTAAGTCCCCATAAAGGATTTTTATAAGCAATCACTGGATTGTTATACTGAACAATGTAATGCTATTGCATTGCATTCATTAGTTAGATTGGCGTGCTGCAGCCTGCCTCTGCTAATATGGCAGGAAAAACAGGCATGGAGGCCATCATTTGGCCCTTTAAATGTAGCAATCGCTATTGACCATGGCATATAAAGAATTCAATTATCAATGTTAGTCATTAACAGTGAGTACCAGCTGCTGACAGCAGCCAGCACCCACAATCAATGAAGCAGGCTCAGATTTTGTACGGCATGTGCCTCCAAGGGGTTAAAGTAAATGGGTACACATCAAATATACAGTGTTATATGTTGAAAAACTTTTTTTGCTTGTGTCCTGACATACACTGGAAAAATGAAAAAATTGAGGTACTTGGCCTCCATTTTTTGCATTGTAGCAATATAGCATTTCATGTTTTATCTGTATCTTTGTGCTAGCAGTGTGCTGCTGTATTCTCCTGTCTATGTATATTTAGCCTAGCAGCATGCACCTGTATTCCGGGTCCATGCAGTAGCTTGGTACCAGTGTGTGCTGGCCAACTTATCCTTGTTTGTGTTATAAATATGGGGAGTGGCTACCTCCATGTTGGCTCCTGCACCTCACCCATTTTATAAGGTGCTGGATGTTTCAGACCTTGCAAGCCTGCTAACTGATTGCACAGAGGCACATTCACAGTGTAGGGTCCATCCCAATGAGGTCACCTTATCGTGGTGGGATGGTCCAAACTATTTGGCCAAATGGTGAGCTAAGTACCTCAATTTTTTCATTTTTTTTCATTGTAGCAATATAGCATTTCATGTTTTATCTGTATCTTTGTGCTAGCAGTGTGCTGCTGTATTCTCCTGTCTGTGTATATATATATATATATATATATATATATATACACACACACAGTATATATATTATTATTGTTATATGTTATTATTATATTATTGTTCCCATGTGTTTTTTTTAAATTGTTAGTAGATTCACGCAGTTAAAAGTTATATGCGTTTTAGGGTCCCATCTGCGTGGTGGATGGGGGACACGTTTTGATCAAAAAGTGCACTAAGAGCCTCCATTTTTTGACCAAGAGTGCTGCCTCAACCTTCTTTTTATTAACATATATTTCAATAAAGTACTTCATAAGTTATGTTCTCATAAGTATCACTACTTGACAGTCAATGGGCCTGACTTATGTGCGGAGATGATAATCAGAATGCTTGGCGGACAGGGATACAAGAGGTAGCCTCCTATCTTTTTTACACTACTTGGATGCTGGAATAGTGATCTATGAGTCGATAAACTGCTGGGATTTGTTACAGCGGAGATTTTACAGACACTGAAGTTGTACATCATGGAACCTCAAGGCAAAGGAATGTCACAGTGTTACACAGCAAAATGTGAAAGAGGGGTAAACACTTTCTATAGGTGCAAAATCTATTCACAAAATAATTTTATAGCAATGAAGCCCTTTCTGCAAATGTAAGCAGTAAGCTTTGCTGTGATCTTACTAATAACCATGTACTGTGTTAGTCATATGATGTCGGTAACCATAACCATAAACTAACAATTTACAGTTACCCTTATAAAAATGTAAACAAAAAAATGAAAAATGACGTGAAAGTGACATTGTTCTGCTACAAACTCCAGTTATATTAAAGCACAGAACTGAACAAAATAATTAACATAGATGAATGCTTCAGACTATAATATATGTATTCTCCAAAAATCCTATTAAAAAGTATTCAGTTATCACAAATAGGTTGTCAATACTTTTCCATTTGTTTCTTACTGTGCAGGTTTCTAACTATGCCTTGATTCATTGCATGAGTTGTCAAGATCTCAGAATTTAGGACCTCAGTAGATTCTCTTTGTGCCACGATGGGAGAAACTTTATGCAATTTTCTCATAATTATATAGAGGTACATATTTCCAAATGCCAATATGAATGTGGCTGCTCAAAGGTGAATGAAATGTACATTTACCTCTGGTATAGCATTGAAAATAGCAGTGACCCTGAAAACATCTTATCTGGCTGGAGATACAAAAAATGAAGCCAAGTGCAGAAAAGCTGAGAATATTTCCCACATTCAGAATGTTACAAAGCAGAAGGCACAGCAGATGAAAGATCAAGGACCCCAGGCTGTGAAAGAGTTGCACATATTCATATATGTATTTCCTTCATTTTAATTAAAGATGTGTCATCCATTGCAATGAATCTATTCCCTCCAAGGCATGTTCTTCGCAGGTGGATGGGTCTATTGCCAGCTTCTGGAAGAGTCAGTAATACTCACTGGTTAATGTTACAGGGGCACTTAATTACATCCTTTCCTACTCACTTTGCCGTGCACCATGATGATAAGTCACTGACATTGTGAGATGTAATGACCTGGGGAAAAATACATATTATATTAAATGACTCCCAATACATAGCTTATGTGAATCGAAATATATAGTAAAGCACTAAATTTTACAAACTCAACACAAATGTGCAAAAAATAAAGTGTAGGGCATATGAACTTCAGAGCAGGAGAGCTGGAATATAATTATGGTGGTTTTAAGGTGTAGACCCAGCTTGTCCATACAGTACTAAACATGAGACCCAGCATGAAAGAGCAATATATGAAAAATGAGCAGCACTTAATTGAATAATCTAAAAATAATTTGTATGATTTCCTTTCCAATTTTCATCTACAGGGCTATATGAGGGCTTGTTTTGCACGTGTATTATGTAATGACATCACAAAATTTATGGAAAAGCAAAGGAAAAAACTTATTTGTGGGGAAAAAACTTCAATTTTGGAAATTTTGGAGGGTCTAGGTTTCTATGCAGTGCGTTTTACAGTTAAAATTACATATTATATTTATTCTGTAGATCAATATGATTACAATATAGGTTTTGTTTTGCTACTAAATTTTAACATTTTGTTAGAAAGTGAGTTTGCATAAAATTGTCCTCTTCCTAGCAGCTATAACACTTATTTTCAGGGCTACAGTAAAAAAAATGTTTTCTTACTGTGAGCTGTAGTTTTTATCAGCACCATTTATGTTTTGATGGAACTTTTTGATCGTCTTTTATTAATTTTTTTTGCTGGTGACCTAAAAACTGCAATTCTGGACTTTTCTCATTTCTTATGTTACCGCGGATCACCATGTGGTTTCTTGAACAATATATATAAATATATATATATATATACATATGTGTGTGTGTGTGTGTGTATTATAATTTTTTTATTATTATTATTTTATCTTAGACAAATACTACAAACATATACACATATAAAAAATATATACAAAAATACACAAAACCCATGATCCCAACCCCCCCAACCCGGCAGGTAGGGGAAGAAAATGCATATACATATATATACATATATATATATATATATATATATATATATATATATATATATATATATATACAATTTGCTCCTGAACCCTTTTCCAGAATAAATGTATAAGTTGACATTCCCACAACATTTGGATCAAATTTGCATTCTGCTCTTGGGAACTGGAGAAGCAGAAAAAATATCGGAAAGCATGAAGGCTGATTGGGACCCCGCAAATGCAGAGGTCCCGATCCAAAAGCAAAGGATCGGAAACAAATTTTTAACCACTTTAGATGCTGCAATCAATTTTGATTGCAGTAGCTAAAGGGTTAATGTCAAACATCAGTGAGTTCACCAATGCCCAGCATTAGCAACATGTCCCTGGATGCTGATAGCAGCTGAGACTTACCAAGTGTGAAGCGCACTCAGCTTGTGAGTGGGCTTCATACTCCCTGACCAGGACCATGGTGTACATGTGTGCCCTGTGTCGTCTAAGGGCTAAAGGTCCCCTAACAACATTTTGATTGGGTTGAGGTCTGACGTTTGACTGGGCTCTTGCAACATCTTGATTCTTTTCTTTTTCTGACTTTTTGTTTTATATTTGTTGGTGGGCTTGGGATCATTGTCCTGTTGCATGGCCCAGATGTAGCCAAACTTTAGCTGTTACATAGATGGCCTCACATTTGACTCAAGAATACTTTGGTTATACAGATAAGTTCATGGTCGACTCAGTGACTGTAAAATGTCCAGGTCCTGTGGCTCCAAATCATCACCCCTCCACCAACTGCTTGACAGTTAATATGAGGAATTGTGCTGTGTCTGGTTTTTACCAGATATAGAGCTTTGTATTTAGCCAAACATCTTTACTTTGGTCTTGTTTGTCTAAAGGATATTGTGGGGCTTTTATCATTAGTGGTAGAGCAATTTTGTTGTCTATATTGGAGCACAAATTCTTGCACCATGGCGTTTTTGCACAATATTTTGCGTTTCTTTTCAAATGGTGTAGCTGTAAGTTGATTTTTGGAAAGTGGTGTTGTAGAATGATTTTCCTGTTTACATGTGCAGTGACAATGTATTTATGAAATGTGTCTAATATTTAAGTGCAAAAAAATGTGCAAAGCATGAGATTGTGGCACATATTACCACCAGCCTGGACCACACTTACCAAGAATGTGCACCTCTTTGATAAATCTGGGGGAAGTAGCCAAAACATACGCCCATGTAAATGAGGGTAATAAGAACTTTATTTACATGCAGCTTTGCAAACTAAGCTGTTTTGTTGTTGTTGCTTTTTTTTTTCTATAGTTTGAAGGATAAAGACTTTCTCCTTCGAACTATACTTGTTTAGTCTGTTTATAATTATACTGTTATGAATTTAACCATTATCCATGATATGACCTGTAGATTCTGAGATGAATCTCTTGGGTTTATTTGCAGTTTCTCTGAGCATTGCATGGTCTGACCTTGGAGTGAATTTGCTGGGATGTCTATTACTGGGAAGATCGTCAACTTGAATGTTTTCCACTTATAAGTAATCTTCCTCACTGTAGAATGATGTCATTCAAGTTGTTTGGATATAGGCTTACAACCCTTCCCAGATCATTGGGCAGCAACGGATGATTGGTGTTTTTTCTCTCTTTGGCATTGTATTAACACCTCAATGCTCCAGATCAACAAACTGCCAAAATGTCTGCTGTTATAGAGAAGGTCACACACTGTTGATCAATTAATTTAGGGTTTTTGGTTAGCATCTTTATTCTGATGGAAGCACATTTTGCAATTTGGCCCAGTTTTCTTAAAGTAAATAATGAAAAAGTTTAATTTGTCATGTGCTGTTGTTCCTCAGAGGTTGTATTTAACTAAATTGAATAGCTCTAAGGACCAATGTTTTTGTTTCTTTTATTACATTTAAAAGAGGATGTACTTTCTTTTAGAAATAAATAAAATAAAATAAATAAAAATGTAAAAATAAATATATATATATATATATATATATATATATATATATATATATACACAAAGCAAATAGATGCAGCACAGCACACCAAGTGACTGAATTAAAAACTGGTGATTTATTCCATTGTAAGGTGGAATTTATTTATTCCATGATAAAATTTCAGTAGCCTCACACTACCTTTTTCAAGAGTATATATATATACAGTATACATATATATATATATATATATATATATATATATATATATCCATACATACATAAAATGTAAGAGATGGGCAAAAAGCAGCAAATAGCCGTCTGAGACAGGAGCGTAGTTCAAATGCAATTCTTCTTCTGCCCTTTATTTTCAAACACAAAAATACAGCCATAACATTGGCACACACAAACCTGCTTGTCCAAACGTTTCTAGCAAGCAAAATATTGCCAGCAATTTAACTTAATTTATCTTCTGAATTTCCGTATGTCACCCAAAGTTACCTTGTGGATGGGATATGTGCTTCCTGTTACCTAGGAACTACATATGACAGATACAAACATGAGTGAGAAGGCAAAACAAATGTGTTTTATTTTTTTGAGGGTTCATATTCAACTGTAGGTTATAAGGCAATGGAACAATCATAAAACAACAGATAAAAGATATGTTTAAAAGTCTGCATACCTTTAGTCCTTAATACTGTGTAGTGGCCCATTTAGCATCAATAACAGGGGGTGATATAGTATGCCCATTTATCTTGATAAGGAACAGATAGAAAATAGAGATTGTTCTTCGCTTTTTTGAAAATTTGGAGCGGATTATCCGCAGTAAGCAAGTAAGTATCTCTGTACAATTATATCTGTGATCCTGTCAACCCCAGCCTCCCCCTTCTTTTTCCGTGTATTGTTTTATACTGCGCACTTAGTATTAAGGATGGAACGTCACCATGGTTGAGGCAATCCTGTTAAGGAGATGGGTCCCTCAAAAGGCATGGTCAGTGAATAACTGGGGGTTTAGATTGTAGGGTGGACACATTTTTTTTTCCCATAATCATATATTTTCATCTCAGCCCTCCTACTATAACACTTTCCATCCACATTACCCACTTCACTTATATTCACTGTGTGTTAATTATTTTCCTTGTGTATATATTTCTAATACCTTGGTACCATATTTTCTTTGAGTGGACCTTTTCAATGCATATCTATTAAAGTTATATGTTATACTGATATCTTAACCTAAAGGGTCCTTCTGTGATTTTTCTTTTAGGGTAGGGTCATACATACCATATACACAGAGTATTTCACACTGCGGGAAATCTGCTGCAAAGTGGGAAATATGCTACATATTCTCCTATGAGCAGACACAACGGGCTACCCACAGCAGCATGGTGTCTGCAGGCTTGGAGTCGGCTCAATTGCCTACATCTACATGGCTGACAAATGATGTTAAAAGAGCAATAAACAACAAAAAAATAGCCTTCAAAAAATACAAACCTGATGGGTCAGCTATAACATTTAAACAGTACAAAGAGCTTAATAAAATATGTAAAAATGCAATAAAAACAGCATAAATTCAAAATGAGAGACAGGTGGCCAAAGAAAGCAAAACTAATCCTAAATATTTTTTTAGATATATAAATGCAAAAAAACCAAGGACCGAGCATGTAGGACCCCTTAATAATGATAATGGGGAGGTTGTCACAGGCGATCAAGAGAAGGCGGAGCTACTGAATGGGTTCTTTAGTTCTGTATATACTAGGGAAGAAGGAGGAGCTGACATTGGCCAGGTCAGTGCTGGTAACACATCATGTAATGTACTGAACTGGCTTAATGTAGAGATGGTACAAGGTAAGTTAAGTAATATAAATGTAAGCAAATCTCCAGGGCCAGATGGACTACACCCAAGAGTTCTTAGAGAGGTAAGTTCAGTAATATCTGTACCCCTGTTCATGATATTTAGAGATTCTCTGGTGTCTGGTTTTGTGCCAAGGGACTGGCGCAAGGCAAATGTGGTGCCAATCTTCAAAAAGGGCTCTAGGTCTTCCCCAGGAAACTATAGACCAGTAAGTTTAACGTGCATTGTGGGTAAATTGTTTGAAGGACTTATAAGGAATAAGGACTTATAAATTGTTTGAAGGACATACAGGAATACATAGGGGATAATTGTATTATAAGTGATAGCCAGCATGGGTTTACTAAGGATAGAAGTTGTCAAACCAATCTAATTTGCTTTTATGAAGAGGTGAGTAGAAGCCTTGACAGAGGAATGGCTGTGGATATAGTGTTTCTGGATTTTGCTAAAGCATTTGATACTGTCCCTCATAGACGTCTGACAGGTAAGTTAAGGTCTTTGGGTTTGGAAATTTTAGTTTGTAACTGGATTGAACACTGGCTCATGGATCGTACCCAGAGAGTGGTGGTCAATGATTCGTACTCTGATTGGTCCCCGGTAAATAGTGGTGTACCCCAAGGTTCTGTACTGGTCCCGCTGTTGTTTAATTTATTTATCAATGATATAGAGGATGGCATTAACAGCTCTGTTTCTATCTTTGCAGATGACACCAAGCTTTGTAGCACAGTACAGTCTATAGAGGAGGTGTATAGGTTACAAGATGACTTGGATAGACTAAGTGTCTGGGCATCCACTTGACAAATGAGGTTCAATGTGGATAAATGTAAAGTTATGCATCTGGGTGCTAATAACCTGCATGCGTCGTATGTCTTAGGGGGGATTAAACTGGCAGAGTCACTGGTAGAGAAGGATCTGGGTGTACTTGTAGATCACAGACTACAGAATAGCATGCAATGTCAGGCTGCTGCTTCCAAAGCCGGCAGGATATTGTCACGTATCAAAAGAGACATGGACTCGAGGGACAGGGACATAATACTCCCCCTTTATAAAGCATTGGTACGGCCTCACCTGGAATGTGCTGTTCAGTTTTAGTCACCTGTCCATAAAAGGGACACTGTGGA
The DNA here is from genome assembly GCF_029499605.1 of Hyla sarda. NCBI lineage: Eukaryota > Metazoa > Chordata > Amphibia > Anura > Hylidae > Hyla > Hyla sarda. The sequence continues at coordinate 329,826,655 of NC_079190.1, forward strand.
GCTGGAAAGGGTGCAGAGACGCGCGACTAAACTAATATGGGGCTTGGAACATCTTAGCTATGAGGAGCAATTAAAGGAGTTACAATTGTTTAGTCTTGAGAAGAGACGTTTAAGGGGGGATATGATAAACGTATATAAGTATATAAATGGCCCATACAAAAAATATGGAGAAAAACTGTTCCAGGTTAAATCCCCCCCAAAGGACGAGGGGGTACTCCCTCCATCTGGAGAAGAAAAAGTTTAGTCTCAAGGGGCGACACGCCTTCTTTACCATGAGAACTGTGAACTTATGGAACAGTCTACCTCAGGAACTGGTCACAGCAGGAAAAATTAACAGCTTTAAAACAGGATTAGATACATTCCTGGAACAAAATAACATTAATGCTTATGAAGAAATATAAAATCCCATCCCTTCCCCAATATCGTGCCACACCCCTATCCTTCAATTCCCTGGTTGAACTTGATGGACATATGTCTCTTTTCGACCGTACTAACTATGTAACTATGTAATTATCTGCTCATAGGAGAATCTTCAGCGCATTTCGTGCAGTTTGAAGTACTCTGTGTATACGCTGTGTGTGACCCTACCGTTAATGTTCTATGCCCTTGTAATCTGAAATGGGACAAAAGAAATAAGCTACTACTGAGGAAGACAGAGAAGACTGTTTCATAACAATGGTCCCTTAGTTATCATAAGTTTACTTCAGCCTATCACACAAATCAGCATAAAATGTAACCTTTATTACTGCCTTACTTACTGCGGATATTCCGCTCCAAATTTGCAAAAGTAAATTCTGAGTGGAATTCTCTTGTAGCAGCCTCCAATTGTTTTCAATAGAATTCTGCTGCTCTCTTTGAAATTCTATAGCTGAAAAATTCACAAAACTGGATTCCGTCAAAAGAATGAACATGTTGATTATTTTCTGCAGAATCCATGTGGAAAAGCCCACATGTGGTGGCCCAGTATGGGAGGTGTTACCCCATGCTCCTGCTGTCCTGTCAGGCAGCCTCCTTCAGTGTCCCCAAGGCCCCCTGCACTTTTTTCTTCATTGTAAATATGTTTTACCATGTAAAGTATTATAAAATATAATGTTACTTTAAGAGTTATACCATGAGATATGTCATGTGATTGTTACCCAGGAGGTACCAGTGACCAGGTGATCCCAAGAGTGACCTATGGGGTCCCTGTTAGTCTCCCCCATAAAATCCCTGGTGAGAGCTTGCTTCTCTCTCTTGAGCTCTGCTCTTCTGCTAAGCTGAGATCCAGTGCAGTTGTGCCTAGTGTGTGTTTCCAGAGTATTGGAGGCCTCAAGTTAAGTCCTGCAGCCACCATCAATTCAAGTAAGCTAAAATCACAGCTTCATGAGTCAAGTCAGTCCCTGTCATCTGTCAAGTCAGTGTGGTCTGCATTCAGTTGCCCAGTCCTACTACAAGTCCTAGCAAGCCCTTAAGGTTTCTGCGTCACTGGTCACCTCCTTGGGCACTGACTAAACTGTATAGACTTTACCAACTGTCTACCCTCAGTAAAGCTTGGAGTCGAAGTCTTTATTGCCCCCATGCCTAGCCCAGGTTCCAGCGGTATACCTTTGGGTGGTTTTAGGCTAAACCATGCCCTGGATTCACAAATACAAAGGGTTAATGTCATCTGACCCTAGGGTAACAACATCTGCCCTCATCACACACGTAAAAATTTGCGGCCCTATTAGAAGCAAACTTTTTTTTTTTTAAGTTGTCCTATCACTGAAAATATTTTATATACCATATGTTTTTATATACCATATGTTTTTTACCAGGCCTGAATGAGAATACACAGCTTAATGAATAAAAGATATTACCATGGGTAATTCCATTCCCCAAATTCATGGAGATAAAGCTGACATATAACAGAATTCCCATTTTCCTTTTGTGAATGCTAACTTATGTCATGGACATTATTAGAGGTGATATTTAAATCTTAATATTCCACCTGCTTATGAGCTCTCCAGCATTCTCATAGTAACAAGACCGTTTAGATGTAACAGGGAACAGAACAAAGATAAAATATACTTCCACCCAAAACACACGATTCTATTGCTTTATAAGTTCACCCTCGGAGGCAGCTTCAGCTATTCAGCTATTGTACATTGTAATCTGGCATAGTGGAGACTATACATGCTCACACACTATATATACAGTATACTTTACTTTCATAAATTGTCTCATTCCATAGAAAAGCTAGAAGCCTTGCCTCATACAATGCTCACTCAACAGTAATGTTCCATTATTTGAGATCCAGAACTATAACAATAGTGTTGCAGTTTTCAGGCATCTTCAAAGGTAACTATAATAGCAGAAGGTCATGGAAGTTGAATGCTGTATTAAATGTACACATAAACCAAAACCACTTCTTCTCTTGTTTAGGGTAAAGTCTTACTGTGTATCTTTCCATTAGAAAAATATGTCACATAATCTAGGGCAGAAATTCAAGACTTACTCTGAGATTTCTGCTTTCTATTGTTGTGGATTCTCTATTGTTGTTGTACATGTATAGCCAAACTAAAGTTTGTTTTCACAAAGCCAGGGTAGGTTCCACCAACAAACAAGATAGGCAGCCGCCTAGGGCATCCTCTTGATTGGGGCGCTACTCCTCTGCCAGCTGCAAGAATGTTACTGCACATTGTCTGGAGGTCCTAAAAGCAACCGCTCATCTCTGCATTTCTGTGTACTATGTATATGCATTGAAATACTTTGAGAGCACTAGTATTAGCTGAGTAGACATACTTGTTATATAAACTTCAAGTCCTTAACTCCTTCAGGACGTAGGGCGTACCTGTAAGCCCGGTCCCGGTTTTTTAAAACGGGGCATCATACCGGGTCGGTCCCGGCTATCGTTAGCTAATGATAGCCGGGACTCTGGGCTAATAGCGTGCGGCACCGATCGCTGTGCCGCGCGATATTAACCCTTTAGAGTCGGCAATCAAAGTTGATCGCCGCATCTAAAAATGAAAGTAAACGCTTCCCGGCAGCTCAGTCAGGCTGATCGGGACATGGCGATAAAATCGCCATGTTCCGATCAGCTAGGACACAAGCGGAGACCCCATTACCTTGCTCCGTTGCGTCTGATCGGCGTTTGATTGCTCCAAGCCTGAGCTACAGCCTTGAGCAATCGAGCCCCTATCTCGCTGATCCATGCAAAGCTATGGCTTTGCAGGGATAAGGGTAAAAGATCAGTGTGTGCAGTGCTATAGCTCCCTATGGGAGCTATAACATTGCAATAAAAAAGTTAAAGGGGTACTCCGGTGAAACACTTTTTTTTTTTTTTTTATCAACTGGTGCCAGAAAGTTAAATAGATTTGTAAATTACTTCTATAAAAAAAATCTTAATCCTTCTTGTACTTATTAGCTGCTGAATACTACAGCGGAAAATCTTCTCTTTTTGAAACACAGAGCTGTCTGCTGACATCATGAGCACAGTGCCCTCTGCTGACATATCTGTCCATTTTAGGAACTGTGCAGAACAGCATATGTTTGCTATGGGGATTTCCTTTTACGCTGGCAGTTCCTAAAATGGACAGAGATGTCAGCAGAGAGCACTGTGCTCATGATGTCAGCAGACAGCTCTGTGTTTCAAACGGAAAAGAATTTCCACTGTAGTATTTAGCAGCTAATAAGTACAGGAAGGATTAAGATTTTTTAATAGAAGTAATTTACAAATCTGTTTAACTTACTGGCACCAGTTCATTAAAAAAAAAAAGTTTTTCACCGGAGTACCCCTTTAACCCCTTAAGGACCAGGCCATTTTACACCTTGGGACCAGATCTTTTCTTGCACATCTGACCACTGTTACTTTAAACATTAATAACTCTGGAATGCTTTTATCTATCATTCTGATTCCGAGATTGTTTTTTCGTGACACATTCTACTTTAACATAGTGGTAAAATTTTGTGGTAACTTGCATCCTTTCTTGGTGAAAAATCCCCAAATTTGATGAAAAATTTAGCATTTTTTGAACTTTGAAGCTTTCTGCTTGTAAGGAAAATGGATGTTTAAAATATTTTTTTTTTATTCACATTTCCAATATGTCTACTTTATCTTTGCATCATAAAATTGACGTGTTTTTACTTTTGGAAGACACCAGAGGGCTTCAAAGTTCAGCAGCACTTTTCCAATTTTTCACAAAATTTTGAACCTCGCTTTTTTTCAGGGACCAGTTCAGGTTTGAAGTGGATTTGAAGGGTCTTCACATTAGAAATACCCCACAAATGACCCCATTATAAAAACTACACCCCCCAAAGTATTCAAAATGACATTCAGTAAGTGTGTTAGCCCTTTAGGTGTTTCACAGGAATTGCAACAAAGTGAAGAAGAAAATTCACAATCTTCATTTTTTACACTCGCATGTTCTTGTAAACCCAATTTTTGAATTTTTACAAGGGGTAAAAGGAGAAAAAGTATAATATATTTGTAGCCTAGTTTTCTCTCGAGTAAGGACATACCTCATATGTCTATGTAAAGTGTTCGGCGGGCGCAGTAGAGGGCTCAGAAGCGAAGGAGCGACAAGGAGATTTTGGGAAGTACGTTTTTCAGAAATGGTTTTTGAGGGGCATGTAGCATTTAGGAAGCCCCTATGGTGCCAGAACAGTAAAAAAAAAAAAACACATGGCATACCATTTTGGAAACTAGACCCCTTGGGGAACGTAACAAGGAATAAAGTGAGCCTTAATACCTCACAGGTGTTTCACGACTTTTGCATATGTAAAAAAAAAAAATTATTTTTTTCACTAAAATGTGTGTTTCCCCCCAAATTTCAAATTTTTGCAAGGGTTAATAGCAGAAAATACCTCCCAAAATTTGTAACCCCATCTCTTCTGAGTATGGAGGCACCCCATAAGTTGTCCTGAAGTGCATTATGGGCGAACTACAATGCTCAGAAGAGAAGGAGTGATATTTGACTTTTTGAGAGCAAATTTTGCTGGGGGGCATGTCGCATTTAGGAAGCCCCTATGGTGCCAGAACAGCAAAAAAAAAAACACATGGCATACCATTTTGGAAACTAGACCCCTTGAGGAATGTAACAAGGAATAAAGTGAGCCTTAATACCCCACACGGGTTTCACGATTTTTGCATATGTAAAAAAATATATATTTTTTTTCACTAAAATGTGTGTTTCCCCCCAAATTTCACATTTTTGCAAGGGTTAATAGCAGAAAATACCCCCCAAAATTTGTAACCCCATCTCTTCTGAGTATGGAGGTACCCCATAAGTGAAAATGAAGAAGGAGTCCAGCACTGCAGTGAAGGCAGCTTTATTAAGTGAGGAGCAAGCAGTAAAAGCACACTAGTCAGACATGTTTCAAGCGCGAACGCTCTTCCTCGGTGACGTCAGTGTGAGCACAGGTGAGCCATTATATACCCAAATCAAAGGCTGGGGCAAGATGAAACAACGCCCATGTACCTGGCATCACACTGATGGACAGGGATCGAGGTATGCAGGTAAAATGCACATACAGAATACAAAAGAAGTGTATATAAAAAATGTATATATAAAAACTGTATCAAAATACATAAGTAAAATGTATAATACCACATACCAAAAGGCTAGAAACTAACAAGAGGGTAAAAAAGAACAGGACAAAATATGTGAAATTAATAATGGAACAATAGTTCCCGTCGGATGTTTAAACCTGTGGGACTACGTGTTCCTAAAGTAAACTGCCAGAAAGCTTCTCTGTCAGCTAATTTTTTCCTGATACATCCTCCTCTAATGTTAGATTTAACAATTTCAATAGCATAGATGGTAAAGCCACTCATATTACCATGATGCACAGTTTGAAAATGGGCAGATGCAGCTGATCTGTGTCTACTCAATGTAGTGGTACTGTCATTCAAATGCTCTAACGCTCTGGTTTTTAACTTTCTAGTTGTGTAACCCACATACTTGAGTTGACAGAGTGAGCATTCTATGATGTACACCACATTGGTATAATTACTAATTACCTGAAGTGCACTACGGGTATACTACAATGCTCAGAAGAGGAGGAGCACCATTGAGCTTTTGGAAAGAGAATTCATTTGGAATGGTAATCAGGGGCCATGTGCATTTATAAAGCCCCCCGTGGTGCCAGAACAGTGGACCCCCCCCCACATGTGGCCCTATTTTGGAAACTACACCCCTCACAGAATTTAATAAGTGGTGCAGTGAGCATTTACACCCCACTGGCGTTTGACAGATCTTTGGAACAGTGGGCTGTGCAAATGGAAAATAAAATTTTTCATTTTCACGGATCACTGTTCCAAAAATCTGTCAGACACCTGTGGGGCGTAAATGCTCACTGTACCCCTTATTACATTACATGAGGGGTGTAGTTTCCAAAATGGGGTCACATATGGGGGGGTCCATTATTCTGGTACCATGGGGGCTTTGTAAACACAAGTGGCCTTCAATTCCGGACAAATTTTCTCTTCAAAATCCCAATGGCGCTCCTTCTCTTCTGAGCATTGTGAAAATGAAAAATTTAGGGTGACACCAGCATTTTAGTGAAATTTTTTTTTTCATTTTCCCATCCAACTTTAATGAAAATTTGTCAAACATCTGTGGGGTGTTCAGGCTCACTATACCCCTTGTTACATTCCGTGAGGGGTGTTGTTTCCAAAATGGGGTCACCTGTGGGTATTTATTTTTTTGGGTTTATGTCAGAACCGCTGTAAAATCAGCCACCCCTGTGCAAATCACCAATTTAGGCCTCAAATGTACATGGTGCGCTCTCACTCCTGAGCCTTGTCATTTTACGCCCACATATGGGGTATTTCCGTACTCAGAAGAAATTGTGTTACAAATTTTGGGGGTCTTTTTTTCCTTTTACCTCCTGTGAAAATAAAAAGTAAAGGACAACACCAGCATGTTAGTGTAAAAAAAATTTTTTTTTTACACTAACAGGCTGGTGTAGACCCCAACTTTTCTTTTTCATAATGGGTAAAAGGAAAAAAAAGCCCCCAAAATTAGTAGTGCAATTTCTCCTGAGTACGGAGATACCCCATATGTGGCACTAAACTGTTTCCTTGAAATACGACAGGGCTCTGAAGTGAGAGAGCGCCATGCACATTTGAGGACTAAATTAGGGATTGCACAGGGGTGGACATAAGGGTATTCTATGCCAGTGATTCCCAAACAGGATGCCTCCAGCTGTTGCTAAACTCCCAGCATGCCTGAACAGTTAGTGGCTGTCCGGAAATGCTGTGAGTTGTTGTTTTGCAACAGCTGGAGGCTCTGTTTTGGAAACACTGCCGTACAATACGTTTTTTTTTTTTATTAGGGGGACAGTGTAAGGGGGTGTAAATGTAGTGTTTTACCCTTTATTATAAGTAAGTGTACCCTTTATTATAAGTAATTTGTAAGTGTAGTGTAGTGTTTTTAGGGTACGTTCACACTGGCGGAGGTTTACAGTGAATTTACCGTTTGGAGTTTGAGCTTCGGCGAAAAATTTGCCGCAGCTCATACTTGAAGCAGAAAACTTACTGTAAACCCGCCAGTGTGAACGTACCCTGTACGTTCACATGGGGGGGGCAAACTTCCAGCTGTTTCAAAACTACAACTCCCAGCATGTACTGACAGACCGTGCATGCTGGGAGTTGTACTTTTGCAACAGCTGGAGGCACACTGGTTGGAAAACCTTCAGTTAGGTTCTGTTACCTAACTCAGTATTTTCCAACCAGTGTGCCTCCAGCTGTTGCAAAACTTCAACTCCCAGCATGTACTGATCGCCGAAAGGCATGCTGGGAGATGTAGTTATGCAACAGCTGGAGGGATCGCAACTACAACTCCCAGCATACAAAGACAGCTGTTTGCTGTTTAGGCATGCTGGGAGTTGCAGTTTTGCAACATCTGGAGAGCTATAGTTTAGAGACTGCAGTGGTCTCCAAACTGTGGACCTCCAGATGTTGCAAAACTACAACTCCCAGCATGCCCAGACAGCAAACTGCTGTCTGGGCATGCTGGGAGTTGTAGTTTTGCAAGATCTGGAGGTGCACAGTATAGAGATCACTTTGCAGTGTTCTCAAACTGTAGACCTCCAGCTGTTGCAAAACTGCAACTCCCAGCAAGCCTAAACAGCTCTCTGGGCATGCTGGGAGTTGTAGTTTTGCAACATCTGGAGGGTTACAGTTTAGAGTAACTCACCGGCTTCCGTTGGATCCAGGGAGCTGCGTCGCAGTCCTCTTCTTCCGCCGATCGTCGCCCGCTGCCGTCGCTGATCGTCGCCCGCTGCCGTCGCCGATGGGTAAGTAGATCTTCGGCGCCGGTCCCCGTCGGTTTCCCTGTCCTGCCCCGCCTATTGTGGGAGGGCAGAACGGGGAAACCGAAAGTAAACCCCTCCGCCCCTGATCTGCTATTGGTGGTCGCGTCTAGACCACCAATAGCAGAGATAGGAGGGGTGGCACCTCTGCCACCTCCCTCCTATCGCTACAGGGGGATTGTGGGTGTCTAGGACACCCGCGATCCCCCTTCTATTCCGGGTCACCGGGTCACCATAGACCCGTAATGACCCGGAATCGGCCCAAATCGCAAGTGTGAATTCACTTGCGATTTGCGCCGATCGCCGACATAGGGGGGTCTAATGACCCCCCTCGGCATTTGCGCGGGGTGCCTGCTGATAGATATCAGCAGTCACCCCGGCCCGGTCCCCGCCCGGTGCGGCGGGGACCGAAATTCCCACGGGCGTACAGGTACGCCCTTGGTCCTTAAGTACCAGGGAGCAAAGGCATACCTGTACGCCCTTGGTCCTTAAGGGGTTAATAAAGGTCAATTAACCCCTTCCCTAATAAAAGTTTGAATAACCCCCCTTTCCCATAGAAAAAACTGTGTAAATGAAAATAAAAATAAACATATGTGGTATCGCCGCATGCGGAAATGTTCAAGTTATAAAAATATCTCATTGATTAAACCGCATGGTCAATGGCGTACGTGCAAAAAAAATTCCAAAGTCCAAATAGCGTATTTTATATCATGAAAAAATGAATAAAAAGCGATAAAAAAGTCTGATCAATACATAAATGGTACTGATAAAAACTTCAGAACACGGTGCAAAAAATTAGTCCTCATATCGGCCCGTACATGGAAAAATAAAAAAGTTATAGGGGTTAGAAGATGAGAATTTTTAACATATAAATTTTCCTGCATGTACTTATGATTTTTTTCCGAAGTACAACATAATCCAACCTATATAAGGGGTAGGGTATCATTTTAACCGTATGAAGTAAAGATACGGTGTTATTTTTACCGAAAAATGCACTGCGCAGAAGCCCCCAATAATTACAAAAAGAAATTTTTTCTTGAATTTTGTCGCACAGTGAATTTTTTTTCTGTTTCGCCATAAATTTTTGGGTAAAATGACTAATGTCACTGCAGAGTAGAATTGGTGGCGCAAAAAATAATCCATCATATGGAATTGTATGTGCAAAATTGAAAGCGTTATGATTTCTAGAAGGTGAGGAGGGAAAAATGGAAATTCAAAATCGGAAAAACCCTGCATCCTAAAGGGGTTAAAGAGTACCTGTCACCAAATAAAACTTTTAATATAGTGTTCCTTGTGAAATTAGCAGACACTTTCCCATTCACTTGCTTCACTTGAAAATTATTAACATAAATATGTTAAAAATATGATATAAAAAATAGCCACTACGTGGCTCTGTTCTGTTCCCTGCCCCAATTAATACAGTGGATTGGTCTCTTCCCAGCCTGGTAGGAGACCAAACTCAAGAAGTGCCTTTCTGCACTGAGCTTGATTGACAGCTGCCCAGAGCCTCACTGAAACATACATAGAGCATCACTGAAATCTGCACAGCGCCTGAGGTCTTCTATTCCTCACAGCACTGCAACCATGTGAGGGTGGACATGGCCCGCCTGCAGGCTTCAGTGATATTATGCCTACTGGGAGATTGCATTACAGTATGTGAGCAAGATTAAAGGCATGAAACAAATTTTTTTTAAGGGTGGAAGGAGTGTTAGGAGTAGTTAGGGAACATAGCCTGAGTTAGTTTAGAAAAGTTTATTTGGTGACAAGTACTTTTTAAAGAGGTACTCGTTGCTCAGCATTTGGAACAAACTGTTTCGAACCGGCTCCAGCGTTCAGAACGGTTTGTTCCAAACGCTGAGCAGCGGAGTACCCCTTTAAGGCATTGGCCTGTTGCAAAGTATCATAGGGTTGCCATCAAGTGTTGTTTACTGGTATAGATTTTTTTTACTATGTATGCTGCTTGGAAATGTAGGGGGAAATTGGGTTTAGTAATATAAAGTTTCATTGGACATCCTTAACCTCTTAAGGACGCAGGGCATACCTGTACGCCCTGCGCCCGGTCCCGGTATATGACGCGGGGTCACGGTTATGAAAGCAGGGACCCTGGGCTAATAGCGTGCGGCACTGATCATTGTGCCGCGCGCTATTAACCCTTTAGACGCAGCGTTCAAAGTTAATTAAAATGAAAGTAAAAGCTTCCCGGCAGCTCAGTCGGGAAATCGAGATGTCCCGATCAGCTAAAACACGAGCTGAGGTCCCCTTGCCTGCCTCCATCATGTCCGATCGGCAATTGATTGCTCCAAGCCTGAAATCCAGGCTTAAGCAATCGACCGCCGATAACACTAATCTTTGCCATGTCAATGCATGGCAATGATCTGTGCATGAGATCAGTATGTGCAGTGTAATAGCCACTAGGGGGGGCTATAACACTGCAAAAAAAAAAGTGTGAAAAAAAGTTAATAAAGATCATTTAACACCTTCCCTAATAAAAGTTTGAACCCCCCCCCTTTTTTCCATAAAAAAAACTGTAAATAAAAATAAAAATAAACATATGTGGTATCGCCGCATGTGGAAAAGTCCAAACTATAAAAATATATTGTTAATTAAACTGCACAGCCAATGGCGTACACGCAAAAAAATTCCAAATTCAAAAATTGTGCGACGGTCGGGCGTGACTTCACCAGGGGCGGCCCTGAACACGGAAGCCCGCATACAGCATTCAGAACAATAGACTTCCGGACGCTGGGGAGCGGAGCTCCGGAAGCAGGGCAGTGGAGTACCCCTTTAAGGGGTTAAATATTTGTTGCAGTCATATGAAAAGGATATGCGTAGCACCTTCAGAAAAGCATCATGATTAAAAATATCTCTCTTCAAAAGAAAAATGCATTGTTTGCAGTTATTTTAGTATAGACTTTCATTTAACATTTTGCCACAGCATTTTTGGAAAATAAAAAACACAAAAAAGATCAGTAAAAAAAAAAAAACCGCTAGGAAAAATGCAGCATTTTTCTGTAAAATGCTGTATGTGAAACCATATTAATGAAAGTCCACAGAAAGTGATCCTACTGAAATAAGGTGGAACGTCATTATCTGCGAAACATAAAAATTACATTGTATAGTTATATCATGAGCCAAAACTTTGTGTTCTAGAAACAATTCAGCTGTTGCAAAATGGAGTACAAAGATAGGCTTTTTTCTTTCTCTTTTTCTTTTTTTTTTTTTTTAAATTAATGAGTTAAAATATGGGTTTTGTTGTAATTGTATTGATCCACATTATTAAGATAACATGTCTTCATAAAAATTCAAATAAGTTTTGTTTTCTGATTACATTGCATGGTAAAATGAAAGCTGTTATTGCAAAGTACAATTGGTCCTGCAAAAAACAAGTCCTCATAGGGCTCTGTGAATGTAAAAGTAAAAGAGAACAAGAAATCCATCCCAGGATAGATGCAGTGAACAAGTCTCTTTATTCATTAAAACTTAACAATACAAGAAGTGCATCATAGAGTCACATGTAACAGGTGTGTACCACCCTTAATAAAAGAGTTATATCTCTTCCTTAAAGGGGTACTCCGCCCCTAGCCCCTAAGATGTCAGATCGCCGTGGTCCCGCTGCTGGGGAGCCCCGGGATCCCCGCTGCGGCACCCCGCTATCATTACAGCACAGAGCGAGTTCGCTCTGTGCGTAATGACGGCCGATACAGGGGACGGAGCAGCATGATGTCACGGCTCCGCCCCTCATGACATCACGGCCCGTCCCCTTAATGCAAGTCTATGGCAGGGGGCGTGATGACCACCACGCCCCCTCCCATAGACTTGTATTGAAAGGGGCGGGCTGTGACGTTACGAGGGGCGGAGCCGTGACGTAACGATGCTCTGGCCCCTGTATTGCCCTTCATTACATGCAGAGCGAATTCGCTCTGTGCTGTAATGATAGCGCAGTGCCGCAGCGGGGATCCCGTGGGTCCCCAGCAGCGGGACCGCAGCGATCTGACATCTTATCCCCTATCCTTTAGATAGGGGATAAGATGTCTAGGGGCAGAGTACCCCCTTTAAAGAGCGAGGAGAAAAAAACAAAGCTGCAAAAATGGAAATGGCCATGTCCACAAGGCCAAGTCCTTAAAGGGGTATTCCCCCTTAGACATCTTATCCCCTATCCAAAGCCACTGAGATCCCCGTGATCTCTGGGCCGGCAACCCTGCATTCTGAACTTTTATGTAAAGAACGCAGAGTTTGGCCGTCCGTGGTTGTGACATCACGCTACGCCACTTCCATTGAGAAGGGACATGACTGCTGTGTTCACTCATCATGCCCCTTCCCATTGACATGATTAAAGGGGCATGGATTGACGTCACAACCACGGCTGCACAAACCAGGCATTGTGAACATAGAAGGTAGGAGATAAGATGTCTAGGGGTGGAGTATCCCTTTAAGGGGTAAATAAATACTTTTTTAACAGATGGTAGCTGTTTTTCATGGGCATACATACAAACATTCTTTCATGACCCCTGATACCCGACTATCAATATCAGCTGCAACATGGCATATACATATTATGTCTTGTCCTTAATTATTGCTGATAATTAATACGATGCAACAGCACTGGTTTGTGTCAAACAAAGTGAAGACTGAACTAGAAAACCAAAGAGATTTTTACATATATGACAAACAAGACAAAAATAACTGACATTATACTACATTGTTAAACTACTTCAGAACCTCTCGGCTATAGAGCCATCTAATGGCACCAGACATACATAACAGACAATACACAATAGACAATACAAAACAATCCTACCCTCTTAGATAACCTAACTATCTAAATAATGGGGGCAATGAATAACCCGTTTTGGATGGTCCGATGAAGAAGTCTCATTTGAAGTGTCCATCACAAGTGGTTCATTATCCTCAGGCACATCTGATGGTGGAGAAGATTGCTCCTCCTGCTCCTCTTGTTGGATAAGAGGATGATCAGTGGGGTGTAGGTCATAACTTCATACTGCTGGTGCCCTAGATGCTGGCTCCCCTTCAGTAGCAGGTGAGACACACTCGTCCATTGTGCTTCTTAGTTGGTCTATGTGCCTCCTTAGAATATGGCCATCAGTAGTTCTTACTTTGTAAGTCACAGATCCTGCAGATTTCACTACTGTTGCTGGTATACATCTAGGTCCAATTGCATAGTTTCTAGCATAGAGAGGGGGAGAACCTCATGAAAACACTGCATGGATGAGGAGTTGCATTTTTTAGACAGTCTCATATCCTGCTTGTTTTGCAATTCAGATGTGAGATCAGGATGAAGTCTGTCCAGACAGGTTTTGATCCTCCTGTTCATCAGTAGTTCTGCAGGGCTGCATCCTGTACTGGAGCATGGGGTCACATGTTGTTGTAGTAGAAAATTTGCCAGTCTTTGATTCCAATCTCCTGCAATTCTTATTAAATCATCTTTAGTAGTCTTAACCATGTGCTCTGCTTGTCCATTTAAAGATGGATGAAATGGAGCTGTTGGAACATAGTGAATAATATTGTTTTCTATAAATACTTTGAACTCTGAAGGTGTAAATTGTGGCCCATTGTCTGACACAGTTGTATCAGGTAACTGATGTGTTGCGAACAACCTCCTTAAAACTTGTATGACAGTATTTGCATTAGCAGAGGACACTGGTACAACTTCTAGACACTTGGGAAATGAATCAACAGCAAGGAAAAATTAACCTCGTGCCACCAAGTGATCAATTTCTGCATCTATTTTTGCATGTAGAGTATATGGAACAGGTCGTGGTTTCATGCGTATTGGTGTTACACTTGGATCTAGTTTAAAAAATATTGGTGAATTTTCCAAGACCTTCTTCAAACACAACAGAAAAGTCTTTAATGATATCCTGCAGATAGTCCATTTTCACATGGTGCATTCCTGTTAACAGAATACCTAGAGGTTCAAACCAATCTACCGTATATACTTGAGTATGAGCCGAGTTTTTCAGCACGATTTTTCGTGCTGAAAATGCCCCCCTCAGCTTATACTCGAGTGAACTCTCCGCCTGTCAATCCCTTCATCAGTGGTCTTCAACCTTCGGACCTCCAGATATTTCAAAACTACAACTCCCAGCATGCCCAGACAGCCGATGGCTGTCCGGGCATGCTGGGAGTTGTAGTTTTGAAATATCTGGAGGTCCGCAGGTTGAAGACCACTGCGCGGGCCTTCCTCATCATCCAGACCCCCCCCCCCCCCTTTAGTTTTTTACTCACCTCCCCTCGGTGTGAAGGGGGTGAGCTGGTCCGGGCCCCTTAGGCTGCAGGGACCGTCCGGTGTGGAGGGTTAGTTGTTCCGGGCTGTACATTTTCACCGGGAGGCCCTCTTCTTTGCTCACTCCAGGCCAGCCCCGGACTAGTGACATTGCCTTGACGACGACACACAGGGACTTTCATGCGCATGAATGTCCCTGTGCAGCGTCCGTCGTCAAGGCAACGTCACAAGTCTGGGGCGACCCAGAGCAAGCGGAGAAGAGGGCCTCACGATGAAAATGTACAGCCCGGAACAACTAGCCCTCCCCACCGGACGGTAGAAAACTAAAGGGGGGGTCTGGATGATGACGAAGGCCCACCCAGTGGTCTTCAACCTGCAGACCTCCAGATGTTTCAAAACTACAACTCCCAGCATGCCCGGACAGCCATGACGGGGGTGTTAATGACGGGAGTCTGGATGATGACAGGGGGGATGATAACGGGGGGATGATGACAGGGGGGGTGATGACATGGGGGGGGATGATGTCGAGTCAATAACTTTTCCTGGGTTTTTGGGGTGAAATTAGGGGCCTCGGCTTATATTCGGGTCGGCTTATACCCGAGTATATACAGTACTCCGAATAAACTTGCACAATGACCTTTAGTAACGATGAGTTGCAGATTGCCTCTGTCTTTTCCATAGGACACATTGACATAACACACCAATTTTTTCCACTTCCTGTTTAATAAAATCTGTAAGTCTAAGATCACATGTTACTATAGGAAGACTATTTGTGGGCTATTATGTAAAAGTTTCCTCAGAAATTATGGAATATTGACATCCAGAATCCACCTCCATTTAGCATTTTTCTCCATGCAATGTTACTCCAGTATGCTTCTTTTTTCCCCTTATTGGAGTTTCTATAATATTGACAAAGTCTGAGGTAAGTTCATTGTCAACTAGTTCAGGAACATCACTAGATACGTGAACCTTATTGGCTGAATTGTGTGATGAGTTCTCTTTTACATGGTTGTGTCTTGGTAGAGGTTGCTTCTGGTGTCACTCTCTGTTTGTGGCCCTGACGTTTACATTGGTGGCAGATGGTATTTTTAAAATGGCATTGATCTCATCTGTGATTTCCACCATAGCTGAAGCAGTGACCCTTTTGAGGAGCTGATCTAGCACTGCACTCTCTATTATGCAGCAGATTTAAATTTGGATTATGTACATTACCCTAAGAAATGCAGCCTCATAAACCAATGCCTCCTCTTGTGCTGTAGGGAAGGCTAGTAATTTCCTCTGAAGGCCTCATCTGTCACATCACACACAAGTCTGTCTCTTAGTAGTGACTCTAAACTGTTAGTAAAATTGTAGTTTTCTGACAATTTGCACAGTTCAGCGAGATAAGCTGCAATATTTTTGTGGTGACGGATGAGGGTAATGTGTGAATTAACCTTTTTGTGACGCCTGGGCAAGGTAGACCTATACACCACCCAAGGTAGACCAATTTCTCCTGTGCCAGGCACAGGGCAAATAATCACTCGGACGCAAGGTTATAGATAACTGGCTTTACTGAGGTTGGAAAGATGGTACAATCCGTTACAGCGAAGAATAGTATGAAGGAGATACAGGGTGAACTTTGGGAAGCTCACCGGCTGGCTGGGACTTGTAGTAGCATGATACTGTGACTTGCTGTATGCAACCCACGCTAGACTGTAGTTAATTGAAGGACTAACTTGACTGACTTGCTGGACTTGACTTGAACTGAATCCCCAAGACTTTAGTGCTCACCGCCAGGCTTTGAGTTTCATCCAGGTGCAGGGGTTAACTGGTAGAAGAATCGTAGCTGCTGAACTAGGCTTCAGGCCTCCTTCAGGATCACCTCACAGACTGACTCCACACTTCTCTCAACTCTACTTTAGCATAAGACTGAACTCTGAACTCTGGGCACATTATATGTATATGGAGTAGTTTTGAGAAGTCCCATTGGGCAGATAAGTCACATGATTAACCTCTGCATACTCCCCTAACAACTAGGTCCTTAAAATCAGGTTTAAGGTTTAAAGTGACAAGTACATGGAAAATAGCAATAACTTAACCATTGCACAAAATTGCATTATACTGTGAAATATAGAGAGTCCTGAGGAATGTGGGCCCAAGACAGACAGTGAAGCAGCATCTGCCACACAGGATGGGCAGTAGTACAGAAGAACACATTATTCTGTACTGGGTCATCGCAAAGCTAATTTCTTTTGTTGAAATGGAAATGCCCCACAGTTTCAGATGGAGTAGGAACAAAATTATTCTTTAACACTGTAATAATCTCCTCATAAGAATAGTCACTGGGTTTATTAGGGGACATCAGAGAGCGGGCGATATCATATGTCTTGGGGCCTATAACACTCAGCCGCACAGCCCGCTTCTGAATAGACTTAGATACCTTATTTGCCTCTAGATAAAACATCAATCTTTCAGCATATCAATTCCATAAAGACGGGTTGGAAACATCAAATGCCCCATATGACCATTGGCAGCCATGTTATAGTTGTAGTACTGTGTAAACTAAGACGGATAGTAACTGAAATTAAGCATTTTTTTTGATCAAAATGAACTCTGTATAATCCTATTACTCACAGCTATCCCATCCTCATTGCCAATTATTATGTCTTCTACTTAAATATTGTTGATAATTAATACGATGCAACAACATTGGTTTACCGTATATACTCGAGTATAAGCCGAGTTTTTCAGCACAATTTTTCGTGCTGAAAACACCCACCTCGGCTTATACTCGAGTGAACTCTCCGCCCTCTGTGGTCTTCAACCTGCGGACCTCCAGATGTTTCAAAACTATAACTGTAGTTTTGAAACCTCTGGAGGTCCGCAGGTTGAAGACCACTGCGGCCTCCGTCATCATCCCCCACCCACCCTTTCGTTTTGTACTCACCTCCCCTCGGCAGGACGTTAGGGTGAGCTGGTCCAGGCCATCTCTGCAGAGGGGGCCTCTTCTCCGTGCTTCAGGCCCGGCCCCAGAATAGTGGCGTTGCCTTGACGACAACGCACAGGGACGTTCATGCAACGTCCCTGTGCATCGTCGTCAAGGCGAAGTCACTATTCCGGGCCCAAAGCGTGGAGAAGAGGCCCCCCCGGTGAAGATGGACAGCCCGGAACGACTATCACAGATGGTCACTGCAGCACAGATGGCCCGGACCAGCTCACCCTAACATCCCGCCGAGGGGAGGTGAGTAAAAAACTAAAGGGGGGGGGGGTCTGGATGATGACGAAGGCCGCAGTGGTCTTCAAGCTGCGGGCCTCGAGATGTTTCAAAACTACAACTCCCAACATTCCAAACTACAACTCCCAACTACAACTCCCAGCAAACTACAACTCCGCAGGTTGAAGACCACTGTTCAGACATTGACAAGCGGTGATGATGAAGGGGGGGGTAGGATGATGACAGGGGGATGATGACAGGCGGTGATGATGAAGGGGGGATGATGAAGGGGGGGATGATGACAGGGTAATGATGAAGGGGGGGAAGATGACAGGGTAATGATGAAGGGGGGATGATGACAGGCGGTAATGATGAAGGGTGGGATGACAGGGTAATGATAAAGGGGGATGATGGCAGGGTAATGATGAAGGGGGGATGATGACAGGGTAATGATGAAGGGGGGATGATGACAGGGTAATGATGAAGGGGGGGATGATGACAGGGTAATGATGAAGGGGGGGATGATGACAGGCGGTGATGATGAAGGGGGGATGATGACAGGGTAATGATAAAGCGGAGGATGATGACAGGGTAATGATGAAGGGGGGATGATGACAGGAGGTGATGATGAAGGGGGGCTTATGACAGGGTGATGATGATGATGAGGGTGTTAATGACGGGGGTCTGGATGATGACAGGGGGGGGATGATGTATTTCCCACCCTAGGCTTATAGTCGAGTCAATAACTTTTCCTCGGTTTTTGGGGTGAAATTAGGGGCCTCGGCTTATATTCGGGTCGGCTTATACTCGAGTATATACGGCATATCTTTTACAAACAAGACAAAAATAACTGACAATTATACTACATTACCACACTACTTCAGAACTGTCACGATTCGGCTTCCAGGTAGTGGATCCTCTGTGTCAGCGAGGGATTGGCGTGGACCGTGCTAGTGGACCGGTTCTAAGAGGCTACGGGTTTTCACCAGAGCCCGCCGCAAAGCGGGATGGTCTTGCTGCGGCAGTAGCAACCAGGTCGTATCCACTAGCAACGGCTCTACCTCGCTGACTGCTGAGAAGGCGTGGGACAGAAGGACTAGGCAGAGGCAAGGTCAGACGTAGCAGAAGGTCGGGGGCAGGCGGCAAGGTTCGTAGTCAGGATGGGTAGCAGAAGTTCAGGTACACAGGCTTTGGACACACTAAACGCTTTCACTGGCACAAGGCAACAAGATCCGGCCAGGGAGTGCAAGGGAGGAGACTAGATAAAGGCAGGGAGCAGGTGGGAGCCAATTAAGCTAATTGGGCCAGGCACCAATCATTGGTGCACTGGCCCTTTAAGTCTCAGAGAGCTGGCGCGCGCGCGCCCTAGAGAGCGGAGCCGCGCGCGCCAGCACAAGACAGCAGGGGACCGGGACGGGTAAGTGACCTGGGATGCGATTCGCGAGCGGGCGCGTCCCGCTGTGCGAATCGCATCCCCAACGGCCAAAACAGTGCAGCGCTCCCGGTCAGCGGGACTGACCGGGGCGCTGCAGGGAGAAAGACGCCGTGAGCGCTCCGGGGAGGAGCGGGGACCCGGAGCGCTAGGCGTAACAGTACCCCCCCCCCTTAGGTCTCCCCTTCTCTTTGTCCGGTAACTGCCTCCCCTGGGATGAGGACACCGGGAAAGAATGGAGGGTTTCCTCAACGGCAGGCAGTACAGCAGGAGTGGGAATGGGGAGGGAGGGCAGAGGGCGAGGCCTGGCACGGGGCAGTGTGACACCAGGACGGGGGCCATGGGGAGGCACAGAGGCTTGCCTGATGGGACTGGGAGGGGGGGAGAGGCACTTCCTGTGGCAGGCAGAGTCCCAGTTCCTGATCTCCCCGGTGGTCCAATCAATGGTGGGGGAATGAAGCCGGAGCCAAGGCAGACCGAGGAGGACCTCAGAGGTACAGTTGGGGAGAATGAAGAACTCAATCCTTTCGTGGTGGGGTCCGATAGACATCAGGAGGGGTTCTGTGCGGTAACGCACGGTGCAGTCCAATCTGGCTCCGTTGACCGCGGAAATGTAGAGCGGTTTGACGAGACGGGTCACCGGGATGCTGAATCTATTAACAAAGGACTCCAACATAAAATTCCCGGAGGCACCAGAGTCCAAGCAGGCCACGGCTGAGAGGGAGGAGTTGGTTGTAGGAGAAATCCGCACGGGCACCGTGAGACGTGGAGAAGAAGACTTAGAACCAAAAGATGCAACACCCACGTGAGCTGGGTGCGTGCGTGCGTTTCCCAGGCGTGGAGGACGGATAGGGCAATCCACCAAGAAATGTTCAGTACTGGCACAGTACAGACAGAGATTTTCTTCTCTACGGCGATTCCTCTCTTCCTGGGTCAGGCGAGACCGATCCACTTGCATGGCCTCCTCGGCGGGAGGCCCAGGCGAAGACTGCAAAGGATGCTGTGGGAGAGGTGCCCAGAGATCTAAGTCTTTTTCCTGGCGGAGCTCTTGGTGTCGTTCAGAAAAACGCATGTCAATGCGGGTAGCCAAATGGATGAGTTCTTGGAGGTTGGCAGGAATCTCTCGTGCGGCCAGCACATCCTTGATGCGACTGGATAGGCCTTTTTTAAAGGTCGCGCAGAGAGCCTCATTATTCCAGGATAGTTCAGAAGCAAAAGTACGGAATTGTATGGCGTACTCGCCAACGGAAGAATTACCCTGGACCAGGTTCAGCAAGGCAGTCTCAGCAGAAGAGGCTCGGGCAGGTTCCTCAAAGACACTTCGGACTTCAGCAAAGAAGGACTGGACTGTGGCTGTGGCAGGATCATTGCGGTCCCAGAGCGGTGTGGCCCAAGACAAGGCCTTTCCTGAAAGAAGGCTCACTACGAACGCCACCTTAGACCGTTCTGTAGGAAACAAGTCTGACAACATCTCCATATGCAGGGAACACTGAGACAAAAATCCACGGCAGAGTCTGGAGTCCCCATCAAATTTGTCCGGCAGGGACAAGCGGAGGTTAGGAGCGGCCACTCGCTGCGGAGGAGGTGCAGGAGCTGGCGGAGGAGATGGTTGCTGCTGTAGCAGAGGCAGAATTTGCTGTAACATGGCGGTCAACTGCGACAGCTGCTGTCCTTGTTGGGCAATCTGCTGCGATTGCTGAGCGACCACCGTGGGAAGATCAGCGAGACTTGGCAGCGGCACCTCAGCGGGATCCATGGCCGGATCTACTGTCACGATTCGGCTTCCAGGTAGTGGATCCTCTGTGTCAGCGAGGGATTGGCGTGGACCGTGCTAGTGGACCGGTTCTAAGAGGCTACTGGTTTTCACCAGAGCCCGCCGCAAAGCGGGATGGTCTTGCTGCGGCAGTAGCAACCAGGTCGTATCCACTAGCAACGGCTCTACCTCGCTGACTGCTGAGAAGGCGTGGGACAGAAGGACTAGGCAGAGGCAAGGTCAGACGTAGCAGAAGGTCGGGGGCAGGCGGCAAGGTTCGTAGTCAGGATGGGTAGCAGAAGTTCAGGTACACAGGCTTTGGACACACTAAACGCTTTCACTGGCACAAGGCAACAAGATCCGGCCAGGGAGTTCAAGGGAGGAGACTAGATAAAGGCAGGGAGCAGGTGGGAGCCAATTAAGCTAATTGGGCCAGGCACCAATCATTGGTGCACTGGCCCTTTAAGTCTCAGAGAGCTGGCGCGCGCGCGCCCTAGAGAGCGGAGCCGCGCGCGCCAGCACAAGACAGCAGGGGACCGGGACGGGTAAGTGACCTGGGATGCGATTCGCGAGCGGGCGCGTCCCGCTGTGCGAATCGCATCCCCAACGGCCAAAACAGTGCAGCGCTCCCGGTCAGCGGGACTGACCGGGGCGCTGCAGGGAGAAAGACGCCGTGAGCGCTCCGGGGAGGAGCGGGGACCCGGAGCGCTAGGCGTAACAAGAACCTCTTAGCTACAGAGGAATCTAGTGCCCCACCAGACATACATAACGGACAATACACAACAGACAATATATAAAGATAAATATAAAGATAAATATGCATCCTGAGTCCACACTGTGCCCACACCCCCTTCTCCCACCACATGGCATATATAACAGTGCCTGCAAATTATCCTCCACAGTAGTCCACGGCACCTTCTCCAGCACTAAATAAGCCATGGCACTGAAAGCATTTTTAGGATTTTAAAGTTGTTTTAAAAGTTCAATAACACTTTAAATATTTTTGTACTTAGTTTCCCAAAAAGTTTTTCAAGAATTTAGTAACTAGAATTTTTTATTGAATATTATGAACTGAAATTAAGAGTAGGAACATGAAAATTTTTTATAATGCTATATATGTTACAAATTTCCCACCCCACTAGTATTTTTATAAAGAGTACCTGTCATGATCTTGTTACATTTTATAATCTTCCCAGTTCATTGCCCCCATCATGATAAACCACCCCCCTGACTGTATTTTTATTATTTTTTAGTTACCTACCTTAATATTGCTCTGTATGTTCTGCTCAATCTCTGTCAGATTCACAGACTGAGAAGGGGTATTCCCAAGCAGACATGACATCATCTGAAGCCATACAGGTGAGAACTTCCTCCCACACAGCCCAGAGCAGTTCAGTGTGAGATGAGCTATGATTGGCTACGGCTGCACACACACCCCTCAGCACTCCAGACTACATTTCCTGATTTTGGACTTCTGACAGGCCAGCAGGGGTCCAAACTCTGTGCAAGAGATAGGGGAAAATGTGCCATGGACAAGTAGGGAGACACCTAGTGGCAGATTTTTTAAACACAAATAAAACATTAAAAAAACATTTTTTTTTTAAAACAAAGTACATTAGAAAGATTTTTTATTTACCATAAGGAGTGCAAAAGCAAAAATTAGTTTTAATGACAGTGCCCATTTAAGCAAATTTTTGGCACTCCCACTTGGTTTAAGGGAATAGGCATAACAACATGCACAGGGCTAGTGCAAGGATTTTTGGCACCCTAGGCAAAAGCAAATTTTGCTGCGCCTTGACTTCACCCATTGACTTCACCTTTTGACATGCCCCACCTTACTACTGAGGGGACACACTGTAACAAACCTCCTCCTCATGTTTTAACCTTACTACTGGGGTGACACACTGTAACAAACCTCCTCCTTATGTAATTACCTTAAGAAGATCTCTAGTGAAAGTTTACTTATCCCCTATCCACAGAATAGAGGATAAGTAGCTGATGGCGGAGGGACCGACCGATGGGGCGGGACCCGGCACTCTGTAAGGAGTGCGTGCTGCAGCCATCATGTGCTCCATTCATTTCTATAGGAGCGCTGGAAAAAGACCCAAATACATAATTGGTGGGCATAATTGGTGGGCATAATTGGCGGTCCCATGGAAATTAATGGAGCACGTGCCGTCCACCAGTAGACAACACACGCTGTTCTCTGACAACCGGAGTCCTGTTCCAGAGATCACCGGGGGCCCCAGTGGTCAGATTCCCAGTGTGATCAGCTACTTATCCCCTATCTTGTGGATAAGGGATAAGTACATTTTCGCCAGAGATCTCCTTAACCCCTTAAAGGACAACTGCAGAAGCATTACACTTATCCCCTATCCACAGGATAGGGGATAAGTGTTTGATCGCGGGGGTTCCGACCGCTGGGACCCCCCCCCCCATCTCCCTAACGGGGCGCCGCCACAAGCGCTCATGGTGAGCTCTAAGGCGCGTAGCGTCGACCTAGAGGTCGACGATGACGCCCCGTCTCCTCCCCGTCCCCATACAGTTCTATGCATTCGTGCCTCCCCGCCTCTCCCATAGAGATGTATGGAGGACGCGTGCCGGCTGCAACGTCATGATGCGGCTGGCACGCCCCCTGCAACTGTACAGGAGATCGCCGGTGGCCCCAGCGTTTGGACCCCCGCGATCAAACACTTATCCCCTATCTTGAGGAGAGGGGATAAGTGTTTGTAACCCTGCAGATGTCCTTTAAGGACCCAGCCAATTTTCACTGTAGGACCCAGCCATTTTTTGAACATCTGACCACTTTCACTTTAAACATTAATAACTCTGGGATGCTTTTACCTTTCATTCTGATTCCGAGATAGTTTTTTTGTGACATATTCTACTTTATGTTAGTGGTAAAATTTTGTCGATACTTGCATTGTTTCTTGGTGAAAAATTCCAAAATTTGATGAAAAAATGTAAAATGTAAATTTTTTTTTTTACTTACAAGCTCTCTGCTTATAAGGAAAATGAATATTCCAAATAAATTATATATTGACTCACATATACAACATGTTTACTTTATGACTGCATCATAACATTGACATGTTTTTATTTTTGGAAGAGCTCAGAGGACTTCAAAGTTCAGCAGCAATTTTCCAATATTTCACAACATTTTTTTCAGGGACCAGTTCTGTTTTGAAGTGGATTTGAAGGGCCTTCATATTAGAAATGCCCCACAAATGACCCCATTATAAAAACTGCACCCCTCAAAGTATTCAAAATGACATTAAAGAGGTTTGTTAACCCTTTAGGTGTTTCACAGGAATAACAGCAAATTGAATTAGAAAATTCAAAATCTTCATTTTTTACACTGGCATGTTCTTGTAGACACAGTTTTTGAATTTTTACAAGGGGTAAAAGGAGATAAATCTTCCTAAAATGTGTAACCCAATTTCTCTCGAGTAAGGAAATACCTCATATGTGTATGTCAAGTGTTCGGCGGGCACAGTAGAGGGCTCAGAAGGGAAGGAGCGACAATGGGATTTTGGAGAGTGAATTTTTCTGAAATGGTTTTTGTGGGGCATGTCGCATTTAGGAAGCCCCTATGGTGCCAGAACAGCAAAAAAAACACATGGCATACTATTTTGGAAACTACACCCCTCAAGGCACGCAGGACAGTGAATGCCACGGTAGATACCTGGAGTAGAAAAAAGTAGTAACACATGCACAACTGCACTGACTGTTCAACTTCTAACACCGGGGCCTATTCTCCTCCTCATCCAAGACCTCCACCATGGACATCTTGCAGTCCCCCACAGGGAAGAGCATAGCTTACTCTCCTCCTCCTCTTTCCTTCTTTCATCTATGCAAAGTCAAGCACTGCCATTTTGTATTACATTTGCTGAGCCTTGTGCATTGTGGCTGCCTTGACATGTAAGTTGCATAGTTTTCTGAAATAAAAACAAAGGCAGAGCTTCCTATGGCGTAATATCGTTAGTGCAAATTTTTTTTTTTTTTATTTGTCACCTGCTTTCACAGGTTTGCTCACCTAGTTGAGTTGTGTAGGACACAACTACTATGAGCGCATGAATGAAAGATGTGGTGCTGCTTCCCGTAATAAGCATTAGAAAGTCGTCTGCCAAAAAGCAAATGGTCAATACGATATTGGAAAAGCATAACCACAAGGACATCAACTTGATAGGTATAAGGGTATCTTTATTAAGCCAAAACAGTACACGTTTCGAGGCAACAGTGCCTCTTCCTTAGGCAAACAGGCTTGTTTGCAGACAGTGAATAATGCTAGTTATTTATACACACATAATTGTGGCAAAATTAAAGACAGCTAAAATACGCCCACTGGATGTGCAGGATCTACGTCATACCTGACATTCCGATACTGATCAAAACTAAAAGAGAGGATTGATGGTCATTGTCATAAAGTAGGTTCATTCAAGCATCATAGTACCTTCAAACATCAATGTTCATACAAAGAAATAAACTTTCTTGTGGTCGGGTGTGGAGAACGGGGCTTCTGTAGTCCGCACGTCTGTACGCAGCAGCCCAACATCACTCTGCATTCTATGCACAACATGAAAAGATACTAGTGATGACTTATTATATAGTATACTGTGGGGATGTGCTTTGCTGGTGTAGAACAAAGAATCTGTTTTGGACATAGTGTAAGTATTAAGACCCAGAGTCATCTGTGCTTATAAAAATAAAAGGAACTATTAATGCTGGCGAAGTGTATATATTAAATAATGGTAATGAAGCGCAACAAAGTAAGCACATCGGCGGGGACAGAGGTTGTGAGCATAGCGGATCGATGTCTATATGTGGAACAATAATTTAGTCAATGGCCCGGACGGACCAGATGATGCTCTATGGATACATGGTTCATACGGTTTGATTGGGCTTAGCAAATGGTGGAACATGTTAATGTTACCAGCTTAATCGGGATAATAGTGATGCACTGGGGTGTATAAATAAATATATACCCAATAGCCTGGGTGAAAATGGATGCTTGTTGATGAGCAGGATATGGAATGAAGACTGGGAGAATATTGTATAAAAGGTATGACGTAAATCATGCATGCCCAGTGAGCGTATTTTATCTGTCTTGTAATTTTGGTGACATAATGTGTGTATAAATACCGAGCATTATTCACTGTCTGCATACAAGCCTGTTTGCCTGAGGAAGAGGCACTGTTGCCTTTAACCCCTTAAGGACCAGGCCATTTTACACCTTAAGGACCAGAGCGTTTTTTGCAATTTTGACCACTGTCACTTTAAACATTAATAACTCTGGAATGCTTTTAGTTATCATTCTGATTCCGAGATTGTTTTTTCGTGACATATTCTACTTTAACTTAGTGGTAAAATGTTATGGTAACTTGCATCCTTTCTTGGTGAAAAATTCCAAAATTTGATGAAAAAAATGAAAATTTTGCATTTTTCTAACTTTGAAGCTCTCTGCTTGTAAGGAAAATTGATATTCAAAATAAAACATTTTTGGGTTCACATATACAATATGTCTACTTTATGTTTGCATCATAAAATTTATGAGTTTTTACTTTTGGAAGACACCAGAGGGCTTCAAAGTTCAGCAGCAATTTGGAAATTTTTCACAAAATTTTCAAACTCGCTATTTTTCATGGACCAGTTCAGGTTTGAAGTGGATTTGAAGGGTCTTCATATTAGAAATACCGCATAAATGACCCCATTATAAAAACTACACCCCCAAAGTATTCAAAATGACATTCAATAAGTGTATTAACCCTTTAGGTGTTTCACAGGAATAGCAGAAAAGTGAAGGAGAAAATTCACAATCTTCATTTTTTACACTCGCATGTTCTTGTAGACCCAATTTTTGAATTTTTGCAAGGGGTAAAAAGGAGAAAATTTTTACTTGTATTTGAAACCCAATTTCTCTCGAGTAAGCACATACCTCATATGTCTATGTTAATTGTTCGGCGGGCGCAGTAGAGGGCTCAGAAGGGAAGGAGCGTCAAATGGTTTTTGGGGGGCATGTCACCTTTAGGAAGCCCCTATGGTGCCAGGACAGCAAAAAAAAACACATGGCATACCATTTTGGAAACTAGACCCCTCAGGGAATGTAACAAGGGGTAAAGTGAACCTTAATACCCCACAGGTGATTCACGACTTTTGCATATGTAAAAAAAAATAAAAAATGTTTTACCTAAAATGCTTGGTTTCCCAAAAATGTTACATTTTTAAAAAGGATAATAGCAGAAAATACCCCCCAAAATTTGAAGCCCAATTTCTCCCGATTCAGAAAACACCCCATATGGGGGTGAAAAGTGCTCTGCTGGCGCACTACGGGTCTCAGAAGAGAAGGAGTCACATTTGGCTTTTTGAAAGCAAACTTTGCTCTGGGGGCATGCCGCATTTAGGACGCCCCTATGGTGCCAGAACCGCAAAAAAAAAACACATGGCATACCATTTTGGAAACCAGACCCCTCGGGGAACGTAAAAAGGGGTAAAGTGAACCTTAATACCCTACAGGTGTTTTACGACTTTTGCATATGTAAAAAAAAAAAATTTTTTTTTACCTAAAATGCTTGGTTTCCCCAAATTTTTACATTTTTAAAAAGGGTAATAGCAGAAAATACCCCCCAAAATTTGAAGCCCAATTTCTCCCGATTCAGAAAACACCCCATATGGGGGTGAGAATTGCTCTGCTGGCGCACTACAGGTATCAGAAGAGAAGGAGTCACATTTGGCTTTTTGAAAGCAAATTTTGCTCTGGGGGCATGCCGCATTTAGGAAGCCCCTATGGTGCCAGAACAGCAAAAAAAAAAAACACATGGCATACCATTTTGGAAACTAGACCCCTCGTGGAACGTAACAAGGGGTAATGTGAACCTTAATACCCCACAGGTGTTTCACGACTTTTGCATATGTAAAAAAATACATTTTTTTTACCTAAAATGCTTGGTTTCCCAAAATTTTTAATTTTTTTAAAAGGGTAATAGCAGAAAATATCCCCCAAAATTTGAAGCTCAATTTCTCCCGATTCAGAAAACACCCCATATGGGGGTGAGAAGTGCTCTGCTGGCGCACTACAGGTCTCAGAAGAGGAGGAGTCACATTTGGCTTTTTGAAAGCAAATTTTGCTCTGGGGGCATGCCGCATTTACGAAGCCCCTATGGTGCCAGGACAGCAAAAAAAAACACATGGCATCCCATTTTGGAAACTAGACCCCTCGGGGAACGTAACAAGGGGTAATGTGAACCTTAATACCCCACAGGTGATTCACAACTTTTGCATATGTAAAAAAAAAAAAAAAAAATTTACCTAAAATGTTGGTTTCCCAAAAATTTTTGATTTTTAGAAAGGGTAATAGCAGAAAATACCCCCCAAAATTTGTAACACAATTTCTCCCGAGTACGGCGATACCCCATATGTGACCCTAAACTGTTGCCTTGAAATACGACAGGGCTCCAAAGTGAGAGCGCCATGCGCATTTGAGGCCTGAATTAGGGACTTGCATAGGGGTGGACATAGGGGTATTCTACGCCAGTGATTCCCAAATAGGGTGCCTCCAGCTGTTGTAAAAGTCCCAGCATGCCTGGACAGTCAATGGCTGTCTGGTAATACTGGGAGTAGTTGTTTTGCAACAGCTGGAGGCTCCGTTTTGGAAACAGTGGCGTACCAGACGTTTTTCATTTTTATTGGGGAGGGGAGGGGGGCTGTGTAGGGGTATGTGTATATGTAGTGTTTTTTACTTTTTATTTTATTTTGTGTTTGTGTAGTGTAGTGTTTTTAGGGTACAGTCGCACGGGCGGGGGGTTCACAGTAGTTTCTCGCTGGCAGTTTGAGCAGCGGCAGAAAATTTGCCTCAGCTCAAACTTGCAGCCGGATACTTACTGTAATCCTCCGCCCATGTGAGTGTACCCTGTACGTTCACATTGGGGGGGGGGGGGGGGGGGACATCCAGCTGTTGCAAAACTACAACTCCCAGCATGTACGGTCTATCAGTGGATGCTGGGAGTTGTAGTTTTGCAACAGCTGGAGACACACAGGTTGTGAAACACCGAGTTTGGCAACAAACTCAGTGTTTTGCAACCAGTGCGCCTTCAGCTGTTGCAAAAGCTACAACCCCCAGCATGTACGGACAGCGGAAGGGCATGCTGGGTGTTGTAGTTATGCAACAGCGGGAGGCATACTACTTTGGCTGGGGATGCTGGGGATTGTAGTTATGCAACAGCTGGAGACACACTGGTTTGCTACTTAACTCAGTGTGCCTTCAGCTGTTGCAAAACTACAACTCTCAGCAGTCACCGACAGCCAACGGGCATGCTGGGAGTTGTAGTTATGCAACCAGCAGATTCACCACTACAACTCCCAGCATGCACTTAAGCTGTTTGTGCAAGCTGGGAGTTGTAGTTACACAACAGCTGAAGGTACACTTTTCCATAGAAAGAATGTGCCTCCAGCTGTTGCAAAACCATAAGTCCCAGCATGCCCATAAGTGCATGCTGGGAGTTGTGGTGGTCTGCCTCCTCCTGTTGCATAACTACAGCTCCCAGCATGCCCTTTTTGCATGCTGGGAGCTGTTGCTAAGCAACAGCAGGAGGCTGTCACTCACCTCCTGCTGCTGCTTGATCGCCGCACAGGTCAGTCCCGCCGCCGCCGCCGTCGTCGCTCCTGGGGCCCCGATCCCAATATTAACGCCGGAGATCGGGGTCCCCAGCACCAGGGGTGCACGTCCCGCACCCGCTCACGTCCTCCGGAAGAGGGGCGGAGCGGGTTGCGGGAGTGACACCCGCAGCAGGCGCCCTGATTGGTCGGCCGGTAATCCGGCCGACGAATCAGGGCGATCGTAAGGTGGCACCAGTGCCACCTCACCCCTGCAGGCTCCGGCTGTTCGGGGCCGTCTCTGACGGCCCCGATCAGCCAGTAATTCCGGGTCACCGGGTCACTGGAGACCCGATTGACCCAGAATCGCCGCAGATCGCTGGACTGAATTGTCCAGCGATCTGCGGCCATCGCCGACATGGGGGGGCATAATGACCCCCCTGGGCGATATGCCGCGATGCCTGCTGAACGATTTCAGCAGGCATCGGGCACCGGCTCCCCTCCGGCTAGCGGCGGGGGGCCGGGAAAGGACAGGACGTACTCCTACGTCCTCGGTCCTTAAGGACTCGGAAACGGGGGCGTAGGAGTACGTCCATTGTCGTTAAGGGGTTAAACGCGCAGTGTTGATGTTGATGTCCTTGTGGTTTGTGCGGCAACCCAACTTTTCCAATTTAGTATTCGCCATGTAAGTGGCATGACACACTATCCCTGTATGGCAAATGTACTAAAGCTTATCAGCAAACTTTTCTTAAAAAATGTGGTGGTCTCAGCGATGTGCTGGCTATGTGCAGGAAAGTTTGCTTTTGGTTTAACATGAATTTAAACATGCCCTTCTAGACCTAAAGTGGCAAAATGGTCTGTGAAACTCAACATTACACATTTTGGACCATTTGTATCAGCAGTGCAGGAATAGTAATTGCTTGAAGGAATAAGATGAGTACTGGATGTTGTCTGCTGGCTACTACAACTCCAACCAGTCCACCACTGTAGCTGTCCTGTCCGCTGGCTACTGCAACTGCAACCAGTCCACTGCAGCCTGCTGGCTAAAACTACCATCAGTCCACCATTACCCTTACTGCTGCTACTACCAGCCTACACATACATAACCTAGAATCCCCAAAAAAGGGGAAAAAAATTACCTTTTGTACAAAAGTTATTTCTTCTTCACTATTTTGGAACACCAATCCTGTTGCAGCTCCCAAAAGGTAGATTTTTTTTTAAACATTAAAAAAAATGAATGAATCTTCAAAAACATAGGGGATAAGATGCCTGATCGTGGGATCCTGCCGCTGGGGACCCCCGTGATCTTTCATGCAGCACCCTGTTACCATAAGCACCCAGGGGCATGTTCGCTCCGGGTCTGATGACTGCAGATCACAGGGCCGGAGTATAGTGACGTCACGGTTCCGCCCCTGTGTGACATCACGCTCCGCCCCCTCAATGTAAGCCTATGGACTCCGGGG
This sequence comes from Hyla sarda, assembly GCF_029499605.1. NCBI lineage: Eukaryota > Metazoa > Chordata > Amphibia > Anura > Hylidae > Hyla > Hyla sarda. Next base: position 329,857,600 of record NC_079190.1, read on the forward strand.
GGCTGATGGTAACAGGGTGCTGCGTGAAAGATCACGTGGGTCCCCAGCGGCGGGACCCCCGCGATCAGGCATCTTATCCCCCATCTTTTAGATAGGGGATAAGATGTCTTAGCACCGGAGTACCCCTTTAAAACCTGTTGCTACTCCCATAATTATTTTTCTAAGCATTCCAAAAAAATATTTAGAATGCTTGGAAAAAGCCATTGCATCTTCCGAAACCTCTGTGTGCATTTTAAAATGCATTCAAAATCCACTAGTAGAGTGTGTTTTTAAACAAGATCTTAGTTTCCGGGGATTACTGCATGATGACATAACTTTGACATTAACTTCAAACCACTTTATGTGCATTCCTACTGTAGGTGATCCTATCAGTGTTATACAGGGCTTTTGGTTTCTTGAGCATTGTTATACACATGTTTTGAGGCTTATTTCAATGCTGGATTGTGGAAAATCTGCTTTCTGCGAACTAAACATTTTTGAGATTTTTTTGAAAAGTTTGCTTAAGCTCTTCAGGACACAGAGTATATGCATACGCTCTGCATCCTGAGTCCTTAAGGATGTAGGGTGTACAGGTACGCCTGTGGGAATTCCGGTCTCCGCCGCTAGGGACCGGACCAGGATGCCTGCAAAAATCATTCAGCAGGCATCCCAGCACATTGCCGAAGGGGGTCCTGAGACCAGATTCAGACCAGCGATCTGCGGCGATTCTGGGTCATACAGGTCTCTGGTGACCAGGAAAATAAGGGGGATTGGGAATGTCCAAGACACTCCAGATCCCCCTGAGGGAACAGGAGTGAGGTGGCAGGGGTACCACCCCTCCTATCCCTGCTATTGGTCGGTCAGAAGTGACCGACCAATAGCAGATTGGGGGCGGGGGGGGGGGTAAAGTTCAGTTCCCCCGTTCTGCCCACCCACGGTGGTCAAGGGGGAACTGTAGTGTGACCGCCGGCGGCAGTGGAGGTCACTTACCGTCGGCGATTGGGCGGCGGCGGGCAGCAATCCTCTCCATGGCGCGGCGTGCGGCGATCCTGCAGACTACGGAAGCCGGTGAGTTGCCTAGCAACATCTGGTCTCTAAACTGTAGCCCTCCAGATGTTGCAAAACTATAACTCCCAGCATGCCCAGACAGCTGTTTGCTGTTTGGGCACGCTGGGATTTGTAGTTTTGCAACAGCTGGAGGGCTACAGTTTGGAGATCACTGTCCCATGATCTCTAAACTCTGGCCCTCTAGATCTTGCAAAACTACAACTCCCAGCATGTCCACACAGCAGTTTGCTGTCTGGGCATGCTGGGATTTTTAGTTTTGCAACATCTGGCGGGCCACAGTATGGAGATCACTGTGCAGTGGTTTCTAAACCGTGGCCCTCTAAATCTTGCAATCTTGTCAGCATGCACGAACAGCAAACGGCTGTCTCCCCATGCTGGAAGTTGTAGTTGCGTACCTCCAGCTGTTGCATAACTACTTTTCCCAGCATGCCCTTCGGCAATCAATACATGCTGGGAGTTGTAGTTTTGCAACAGTTGGAGGCACATTGGTTGGAAAATACTGAGTTAGGTAACAGAACCTAACTGAAGGTTTTCCAACCAGTGTGCCTCCAGCTGTTGCAAAAGTACAACTCCCAGCATGCATGGTCTGTCAGTGAGTTTCCTTCTTCAAGTTTGAGCTGCAGCAAATTTTCCACTGCAACGCAAACTCCTAGCAGAAAATGCACCGTAAACCCACCCACGTGAATGTACCCTAAAAACACTACACTAACACATAATAAAGGGTAAAACACTACATATACACCCCCTTACACTGCCCCCCCCCCCCCCCCCCAAAAAAAATGGAAAACATATCGTACGGCAGTGTTTCCAAAACTGAGCCTCTAGCTGTTGCACAACAACAACTCCAAGCATTTCTGGACAGCCACTGACTGTCCAGGCATGTGGGGAATCACTGGCATAGAATATCCCTATGTCCACCCCTATGCGATCCCTAATTTAATCCTCAAATGCGCATGGCGCTCTCTCACTTCAGAGCCCTGTCATATTTCAAGGAAACAGTTTAGGGCCACATATGGGGTATTTCCATACTCGGGATCAATTGCATTACAAATTTTCGGGGTCTTTTTCTCCTTTTACCCCTTATGAAAAGGAAAAGTTGTAGTCTACACCAGCCTGTTAGTGTAAAAAAAAAATTGCACTAACATGCTGGTGTTGCCCCATACTTTTTTATTTTCACAAGAGGTAAAAGGAAAAAAAGACCCCCAAAATTTGTAACGCAATTTATCCAGAGTACGGAAATACCCCATAAGTGGGCGTAAAATGCTCTGCGGATGCACAACAAGGCTCAGGTGTGAGAGCGCACTATGTACATTTAAGGCCTAAATTGGTGATTTGTGCAGGGGTGGCTGATTTTACAGCAGTTCAGACATAAATGCAAAAAAATAAATACCAACGTGTGACCCCATTTTGGAAACTACACCCCTCACGGAACGTAACAAGGGGTATAGTGAGCCTTAACACCCCACAGGTGTTTGACAAATTTCCGTTAAATTTGTATGGGAAAATGAAAATCTTTTTTTTTTTTTTCTACTAAAATGCTGGTGTTACCCTAAATTTTTCATTTTCACAAGGGAAAATGGGAAATAAAGTGTGGATGTAATGTGCTCTGCTGGCGCACTACAATGCTCAGAAGAGAAGGAGCGCCATTGGGCTTTTGGAGAGAAAATTTGTCTGGAATTGAAGGCCACATGTGTTTACAAAGCCCCCATAGTGCCAGAACAATGCACCCCCCATATGACCCCATTTTGGAAACTACACCACTCACAGAATGTTATAAGGGGTACAGTGAGCATTTATGCCTCACAGGTGTCTGACAGATTTTTGGAACAGTGGTCCGTGAAAATGAAAAATGTAATGTAGTTTCCAAAACGGGGTCACATGTGAGGGGGTCCACAGTTCTGGCACCATTGGGGAGTCTGTAAACACACATGGCCCCTGACTTCTATTCCAACCAAATTCTCTCTCCAAAAGCTCAATGGCGCTCCTTCTCTTCTGAGCAGTGTATTGCGCCAGCAGAGAACTTGATGTCCACACATGGGGTATTTCCATACTCAGAAGAAATGGGGTTACAAATTTTGGGGGCATTTTCACATATTACCCATTGTAAAAAAGTAAAATTTGGGGAAAAAACTGCAATTTAGTGGCAAAAAATTTTTCATTTACACATCCGACTTTTACATCATTTACACGAAAAATCATTATACCCCTTGTTACGTACCTTGAGGGGTGTAGTTTCCAAAATAGTATGCCATGTGTTTTTTTTTATTTTTTTATTTTTTGCTGTTTTGGCACCATAGGGGCTTCCTAAATGCAACATGCCCCCCAAAAACCATTTCAGAAAAACTCACTCTCCAAAATCCCATTGTCGCTCCTTCCCTTCTGAGCCCTCTAGTGCACCCGCAGAGCACTTGACATCCACATATGAGATGTTTCCTTACTCGAGAGAAATTGGGTTAGAAATTTTAGGGTGTTTTCTCTCCTTTTACCCCTTGTAAAGATTCAAAAACTGGATCTACAAGAATATGCAAATGTAAGAAATTAAGACTTTTAATTCTCTGATTCACTTTGCTGCTATTCCTGTGAAACACCTAAAGGGTTAACAAACTTACTGAATGTTATTTTGAATACTTTTAGGGGTGTAGTTTTGATAATGGGGTCATTTATGGGGTATTTATAATATGAAGGCCCCTCAAATCCATTTCAAAACTGAACTGGTCACTGAAAAATTCCGATTTTGAAAATTTTGTGAAAAATTTGAAAATTGCTGCTTAACTTTGAAGCCCTCTTATGTCTTCAAAAAGTTAAAACATGTCACCTTTATGATGCAAACATAAAGTAGACATATTGTATATGTGAATCAATATATCATTTATTTGGGATGTCCATTTTCCTTATAAGCAGAGAGTTTCAAATTTTACAAAAATGCTAAATTTTCCAAATTTTCATAACATTTTTCAATTTGTTACCAAGAAATGATGCAAGTATCAAACATTTTTACCACTAACATAAAGTAGAATAAGTCCTGAAAAAACTACCTCTGAATCAGAATGAAAAGTAAAAGCATCCCAGAGTTATTAATGCTTAAAGTGACAGTGGTCAGATTTGCAAAAACAAGGGTGTATCCTTAAGGGGTTAATTATAATTGCTACTCTCACATTAAAGAATCACCATCTGTGCTGATGGTGGAACCTTCTTTCCTCTAGACATAGAGGATGTGTCCCTTTGTCATGGTTACAGACCTTGGTTTAAAAATTTAACTAGAAAGATCTCTGTCCTGTCCATTTGTACATTGTGGTCAGATTGCCACCTAAGACATAACCTGTTTTGGTACTGTCAACAGCCAAGCCACTGTGTCTGGCTGCTTTTACTGTAGGTTCACTCATTGCTAGCCATGAGCCTAAGCCTCTTTTATTTTGAATCACAATTTTATTTGCCTTGGCAGCAGCTCTCTGGCAATGGATAACCACCAGTATGAATTTGAATACCTTTTTAACAGTGTACTGATATATAATGCCTAATATATAATGCATTTTGGTGTGTTTTTGTTTGTTTGTTTTTTTTGTTAGATCTTGACCTCAACGAAGCAACACATGATTTGAAACTTCGGAGTATTGTCTTCCTCTGAACCAGCTGTAGAGCAATAAAGAAAGTCTGGATTTATGAGTTGCTGAGGAATTTTATTCTTGAACGCCAATGATGTTTTACTTCTCTATAAAGTTATAGATTTTTAAATACACATCCGTAAATATGATGAATTATAATATGGACGTTTTTTCAGGGATTTGTATATTAGAGGGTCTAGATAAAAGAGTGTATAAATAATGGTGGTCCAGCTCATAGTCATTTAGATAATTTAGGAATATACTATTGTATCTTATACTGACCACTTGGAGAATCTAATGAGGTTAGTGGTAAAGGGTTTCTTCAGTTCAAGGAGTGGTCATGTATCTTCCCTGCTTTGGTCCATAGCTGAATATTCGCTAGAAACAAGAAGTAGGTGATCTCATTTCCAACATTAATTTATCATTTTTAATGTTGGTGCAATAAAAAGATATCATATTTTACTTTGAGATAGCTAAGTACAGGCTGAGTTGGAACGCAACTCATTGTTCTACACTTCCAGCCCTTAATGTTCACAGGCTTCCAAGAATATATTGGTCCATCTGTTATCTGTCGTGTTGGCAGAGTCTTCCTCTTCTTGCCATTTGTTTCTTTCAATCTCGTTAATGAACTTGTTCTCTGGCATTTTGTCATGCCCATCGATACTGTCTTTTGCACTGAGAACTACAAAAAACCTTTCTCTACCAAAAGTTTTCGCTTTAAAGAAGATAATATTTATACATAACATAAAATATACTTTTAATAAGGTGTTTAAGCTTATTATCTTAAAGGAGTTATACGGCAGGAGGGGGATTTAGAAGTATGCCATTGTGTAGTATTTTAAAAAATTAACCTCTACTCACCTCCGGCACTCCTGCAAGTGCCCCCAGTGTCCTGCTCTGGTCCCTGGTGCAGTCTTCTTTCTGCTTCTGGAACCTGACACATGACTCTGCAGCTCAGCTAATTGCTGGCTTCAACCGTGTCCCACATTGGACAGTGATTTGCTGAACACCAGTGTGACATATTGATCCTGGGCACCCGGAAGATGACAAGGGCTTGGGCCCAGTCTGGTAAATTGTTACTCACTGACAGAGGTGGGACAACACTGCAGCTAGTGATGAGCTGAGCTTCAGTGTAATTTGTCGGACGGGCCCCAGAAGCAAGAAGAAGACTGCATCAGGGAAAAGACTAGAAAATCAGGAGTGTTGGAGGTGAGTAGATTTTTTTCATACATATATATATATATATATATATATATATATATATATATATCACAATGGGAATACTTCTAATAAAAAAATAAAAAAAAACTCCATTCCCTTTATTACAGTTGTGAAGTATCACAATCCTCAGATTTATTAATGTAAAGAAGATTAAATAACTGAGCTCATATAGTCTTGTAACTTATTATATTGTGGCTGTCGCTAGATGGAAAGTACAGCAGCAGAGTCAGATGAAGCCAAGCTGACTTGGTGTCTAAGGTGCAACCAGATGGAATGAGCTTGCTAGCAGACAGAGGCATGGTCGACAATACAGGTCATACACTGGAGAAGCAGACAGGTACAGAGGGATCAGGCTTGAGGCAGAGTCAGGAAACAGGTCAAATGCAGGATATCAGCTCAGGAACAAACACCTACGCTATTGCAAAACAACATTATTACTCAGGCACAACAGGAAGGGAGGAGTACCCTTATATAGGTGGTGCCTGGCAGGAATTGCCTGGCAGGGATTTGCAGAGGAAAGAAGCAGGATGTGCTGCACGCTGGTGAGTGTCAACCACCAGCATTGCAGATTTCTTTGGATTACCAGATTTGAAGTTGGAAAATTGGCTTGGGATGGAATTTTTTTCTTCCCTCTGGATCCATGCTGCAGGATATTTGGCTAAACCCAAAAAGTTACCCCTCTTGAGAAATTGCTCCTCACAGTGGACATAGTGGTGAAAAGAGATGGGGAAGTCTGGACGCCTGTACTAGTGATTGGTGAGGGTTCCAATATATATAGATTTCCTTATGTTTTCAATAAATAAATAAAAATAGTTTAAATAACTTTTATTTATTTTCAGAGATAAAACATGTAACCACAATCACACTGGAAAAATTCCAGAATACAAGGCATTTAGTATATTTAAGGTTTGTAGCAGAAAATGGGTGATTGATTTTTTTCAAGTGGATAATTAGTAAATAGTTCTTGCATTATTTTAGCTTAATCGGAAAACTTGTATCCTGTTAGGTCTAATTTCTTTTCACAATGTGTTCAATTCATATATAAATAACAAAGAATAAATCATTTCATTATCAAAAGGGAAAAAATCTTTCTACTGCGGAATAACTATATAAATATGTATATATATATATATATATATATATATATATATATGTATACACATATATATATAGGATTGATTAAATACTTCGGCTTCATTAAACCCTCAAGCAGCGAGAGCTAAAATCATCAGGCATTATAGCAATTAAAATGTGACCTTAACAGCTCAGCATCTCACTGATGAATGCACAAAATCATGTTCCTCTTGGATAAATAGGAGAGATTTGTCCCTTTCTCTAGTTTAATTTAATTAATTCAGGTTTTTAATTTTCTTTATCAGAAGGAGATGCATAAGAGGCAGGCTCACCTGTCTGTACTCTCATAATGCAGCAGCTAGATGGATCTTACTGATGTGACACTTGCTGGATAAATCACAGTTCTTCTCGAGGAAAAGCTGCCAAGAAAATTACAAGGATCAGATGGAAAACGTCTCCCTCCTTATGATAAAATACCACCAGACAGTAGATCTGTTTGCTCCATCCCTTGATAATACTTATTCCACTACAGGATACATTTTCAATTATATTCTTAAAGTCTTTTTGCATTCATCTGTGAGATCACCATGAGGTAGAAGTTGAAGCAGAACTTCTTTTTCTAGCTGAAGTACAAGATATACCAGATAGATATGGGCTATGCATAGAGAAGAAAAAAAGCATGCTACCAGAGGAAATTATTCTAAGCTGTCACAGGGAATCTGTCAGCTGCCATTCACATTCCAAACTGCTGACACTGTTAGGTAGCTCTTGGGACAAGGAGTCACATATTACAAGTTTAAGCCCCTGAAGTGCTAAGGGCTGGAACAGCTCTTCTCTCCCCCTTCTACCCCTATCCCTGTTTGATTGTAGTCAGGGCTCAGCCTCCCAATCTTATTCCTCATTCCTGCTCTCATTGAGCTTCCAGCTGACTGTAATTTTAGAGGGGACAGGGATGGGAGGGGAGCAAGGAGGCATTCCAGGGTCTTGAGAACGCCTCTTTGACTCTTGGCACCTTTAACCATTTTTATGTGTAAAAAAAAATGTGCATGTTCACTACCAATCACTAGACATGGCCAGGTAAAGCATGCAGTGACGCACTTCACTCCCCGGCTCGGCAGTCATAGCAGGAGACAGACTCCTTTAGGCTAAGTTTCCACTTTTTTTTTTTTTCTGGCAGTTTTTGGATATCTGCCACTGCAGTTTTTGAGCAAAAGCCAGAAAAGTATTCAAAAGGAATAGGACATATAAAGGAAGGACTTACACTTCTCCTCCCTTATGGATCCACTTCTGACTTTGGCTCAAAAACTGAAGTGGCCATTTTCCAAAAACTGCCAGAAAAGAAAAGTGGAAACTTAGCCTTATATTCTATGGAGCCCCTCACGGATCAGTGCCCTGCCACACTGACAAATGTTCAGGAATGGTTTGAGGAACTTGATTGGTCTCTTAATTCCCTAAATTTGATCTGATCTGACGGATATGTTGTAAAAGCAAATTTAATCCATAGACAAGAATGGTGGTTGGGGATCACTATACTTCCCCAAGAAACCTTTTATATGTAGCAGCAAGCTTTCAGAGGGCACATAATGTATATCATCCAGGGATGAGATATGGGAAATCCAGAGTTAAATCTCAAGAGTAAGCCCTAAGCTGTCCCTAGTGCCTGCCTACTTGCTCATACACCCTAAGCAGTGAATCAACAACTTGGAGCCGGTCCCTCCCTGCGCTACAGTGCAGTGGTGTAAAAGCAAATAATATACATAGTCGGTCACAGGCCAGAAAGAGAACGTAAAAACTACCAGACAACCAGATATACCAGACAGAATATAAACTCACAAACAGGGCAGAATATAGTGAATAAACAAAAAGTTAACAAACTGGAATCAGACAAATGGCAGACATTGATAAAATGAGCAAAATTAGGCCTGGTACGAGTATACAGCAAAAACAAGGAATTGCAAGGGATGAGCAGAAAAACTGAAAGCTAGACACTAAACTGATCAGGAACATAGGACACTGTTCACACTGGAACACAGAACACACAAACTGGACACCCCACTCCACAAAAGGAGTAGCCATTATAATAAAACCAAATAGACTACTGGCCAGTGGGCACACTCCTCCGTGTGATCAGGATGTTGATCCAGTAGGAAACAGAAATATAAAAACATGAAACACAGGAGTAGAATTGGATGAGCTAAAATAGACTTCATGATACCAAGCAGGAATTATTACTAACAGAGCACAGGAAAAACTAGACTAAAATCGGACGAGTCTGAACAGACTCCAAGATACCAAACAGGAATAATTACATAAGGAGCACAGGTAATACTAGACTAACACAGTGTGAACACAGACTAAGCAGAACGGACATACTAATCCTAGAACCGACAAATGTAACATACTAAAATAAACAAGACTATTTTACCATGGCTAAAACTCAGGGGTCCGACCAGAGAAACCCCTCACGATTTCCTGCATGTCGCTCTCTTAGCGCATTCATCTCTATGGAAGAGCCAGAGATACATAAGTGCTGGAGATAACCCCGCTTCATGTGCAAAGGGAGCCAGGGCGCTGTGCAGTATCCCCTCAGGATAAGACACTTACCCCCTATCCTGTGGATAGGGAATAAAGAGTAAAGTAGCAGAGCACCCCTTTAACAAATTTGTGTTGAATCTAGGAGCCAGGATTTTTTTTTTTAAACAATCAGGGCAATGTTTCAGTTTTTGAGAGGTGATTGTTTAAATATGTTTTTTTACTATTTTCGTAGTTATATTTTGCACAGGGACCTGGGTAATTGGTCCTAAGACCCACCCCAAGCAATAGTTCCCAGGTTGCGGCAGCATTTATAAATTATGATTACTCCGACACACCTGGGGGACCTGAGTGTAATTCATAGTGTCCCGCAATTAAAAGACAATAAACAGTAGTAACAGCAGGTCTCTCTTCTCCAGCCCCCCCCCCCCACACACACACACACACACACCTCACACATAGCAGGACTCTCAGCCCCCCCATCTCCCCTTCTCTCCCCATAACAGGCCCCGCCTATCCAGTCTCCCCCCACCACACACACACATAGCAGGACTCTCACACCCCCCTGCCCCCCTTCTCTCCACACAAGAGGCCCCCTCAAACATAGCAGGACTCTCAAACCCCCTGCCCCCCTTCACTCCACATAAGAGGCCCCCCGATCCAGACCCCACCTCACACATAGCAGGACTCTCAGACCCTCTACCCCCCTTCTCTCCACATAAGAGGCCTCATTATCCAGACCGCCCTCACACATAGCAGGACTCTCAGACCCCCCTGCCTCCCTTCTCTCCACTTAAGAGGCCCCCCTATCCAGACCCCCCCCCCTCACACATAGCAGGACTCTCAGACCCCCCTGCCCCCCTTCTCTCCACATAAGAGGCCCCCCTTTCAAGTAACCCCCCCCCACACACACACATAGCAGGACTTTCAGTCTCCACATAAGAGGCCCCCCTATCCAGCCACTCACTCACACATAGCAGTACACAGCCTCCCTCGCATAGTAATATGATCAGGTTCTCCTCACACCCAGTGTGGCAGATCTTCCCCTGAGCAGCTCCTGTTCCTGTGTGCCATCTGCAGGAGGAGTCAAAACCAGTGAGGAGGAGGCAGACAGTAGAGGCAGCAGTGAGCATCCTGTCTGTACAGAATGTAGTACAGACTCTGTAGCCTCCGGACCTCTGGTCACTGTATCAGCTGTCAGTCTCAGGACCTGTGTGTGTGCTGCTGTAGCTGCGGTGCGCAGGACCTGAATTCTGACAGACTGACACAGTGGTTGATCTGTATGTGTCCTCCAGCCACTGCAGGGGGGTGCAGCGGAGCTGGGCCCCCTTGGGAGCTCGGGCCTCTTACTGGGGTACTGGCTGTACCCCCCTGATTGCAGCCCTGATCCTAGGCATCATACAATCAGGACAGTGCCCAGCTATGTGCCTCTGTTTGATATGTTTTCTTAGATGTAACTCTGTCTGCCACTCCTCCATCCCATGCATTCCCGATGTTGCTTTTCTCTCGGTCAACAACTCCACTCAACTCTTCCTGATAATTCCTCTTTTCCATCCCCTCCTCCCGGCAGCCAGACTCCTTCTCCCCAACAACTCTCAATAACTCCTGGAAATCCAGCATTGGATTAACAAGGTGGACCAGCTCTACTGCCTGGAAGAAATCCTGCACTAGAGCTTCTTTCCTTAGAATCTGGCACCCATTCCCCCCCCCCCCTCCCCCGTACACACCTAGAAGATATCACATGATACCTATCTGCTCGTTCTACCTGTTTGTCCTTGTTTTGTTCTATTTTATTTGTTTGGTTTTGTTTTGTTTTATGTTACCTCACTATGCTCATCATACATTGTTTGTCGGGTTTATCCCCCTGTTTTTCTACCCTTCATTCCCAGAACAAGCCAGTCCCACTCCAGCAAATGGTATAACTCTTGACTAAAGAATAACTTACCTTACTTACCATCTTATGCTTGTCTTTGTTATATCATTTGCTACTTTGCATGCTTTTGTACCAAATATTTTTGGTGAATGATTGGTGGTCTCTGTATTGTTATAATAGTTTAAAAGAAAATAGAAAATTTTAAAGGAGAACTCCAGACTATAAAAATTGTCCCCCATAGTGCCGGTGCAGTGCCGTGGATTGCAATTTGCCTTAGAATGTAATGGACTGACTCAGCAGTTTTCCCTGCTCGAGCGCTCCACCTCCATTACATTCTATAGGCTGACACTCGCACACCACCCCCCAACCATTGGTTACTGCGTGGGCTGGGGGGGGCGGGTGCGAGTGTCACGTGATATATTTAATACTCATGCATCGCAGCTCACGGCAGTCTCACTTGGGCTATCACAGAGAGAGATCCTCTAGCCTGAAGCTGCACGGAGCTCTCATAGCCTCTGTGGCCGCCAGCGTGCTCGATCGCCATCACTATCGGGATCCCTATGCCCGATAGCGCTGACAACCGCTTTGCCCCCCTGCCCGCTGCTCTACTCCCCGTCCCCTGTTAACTCTCAGGGAACTGGGAACAAAAAGTAGAGCAGCGGGCGCAACTAAAGTAGTGCTGTGCATGCGTGTGCAGCTAAAGTAGTACTGCGCATGCGCAGCACTACGCAAATAGCGTAGGTAGGTAGATTAGTGTAGGTTGTAATTTAGCTTAGTTTATGCACCACAACTCCCAGCATGGGAGTTGTAGTTTAGGACTACAACTCCCAGCATGCCCAGACATCTAAAGGCTGCCCAGGCATGCTGGGAGTTGTAGTTTAGGACAACAACTCCCAGGATGCCCAGACAGCTAAAGGCTGCCCAGGCATGCTAGGAGTTGTAGTTTAGCTTAGATTAGACAGCGAAGGGACTACAACTCCCAGCATGCCCAGACAGCTTAAGGCTGCCCAGGCATGCTGGGAGTTGCAGTTTAGGACTACAACTCCCAGCATGCCTGGACAGCTAAAGGCTGCCCAGGCATGCTGAGAGTTGTAGTTTAGCTTAAATAAGACAGCAAAAGGACTACAACTCCCAGCATGCCCAGACAGCTAAAGGCTGCCCAGGCATGCTGGGAGTTGTAGTTTAGCTTAGATTAGACAGCAAAGGGACCACAACTCCCAGCATGCCCACACAGCTGAAGGCTGCCTGGGCATGCTGGGAGTTGTAGTTTAGCTGATGGGACCACAACTCCCAGCATGCCCAGACAGCTGAAGGCGTAGTGTAGTGTTAGTCCAGTTCTAGCATAGTGGGCGTAGTTGTACACGGGTGTAGTGTAGCTAGCTTAGTTTTACAGGCAGATGAAGTGTAGTTTAGAGAGTTTAGCGTGGGGTGTAGCTTAGCTTAGTCATAAAGTGAAGGGGCTACAACTCCCAGCATGCCCAGACAGCCAAAGGCTGTCCGGGCAGGATGGAAGTTGTAGTTTTGCAAAAGTAGCAGAGGCAGTTGCGCTCTGCTACGATAATGTAGTATACGGTCACCTGTATAGATGGCTGGATACGGTGATCGCAAGGCCACTTACCCACCTCTGTTCCTGCTCCATCACTGGACTTGTAGCAACGCAGGAAGATGACGGTGCTGGAACAGGGGTGGTAAGTTAGGCTCTCCAGTTAATAACACATTTTTTTTGTGTTTCTCTTCTCGTTTCAGATATGTGAATGCAGAGGACTACATCGGAAGCGGTGGACTACGATGATGACCTGCAGTTTTTTCTTTTCTTTTAATAAAATGGTTAACGAGGGCTGTGGGGGAGTGTTTTTCCTGATAAAAATGTTTTAACTTGTGTGTGTTTTTTTTTGGCTGAAAATACAGGTAACCACCCACACACTTTTTTGGTAAAAAAGCCCTGTGGCGGGGGGTACCGGGGTAATAATTGGGGGTTATCGCTAGCTGTTTTTGGGGCTAACGCTAAGCCCCGACTTAGTAATGGACTCCGTCTACAAGACAGCTTCCACTACTAAGTGTGTAAAGTAATAAAAAAAAACACACAAGTTCAAACATTTTTATTAGGAAAAACACTCCCCCACAGCCCTTGTTAACCATTTTATTAAAAGAAAAGAAATAAATCTAGGTCATCGTCGTAGTCCACCTATTCCGATGTAGTCCTCCGCATTCACGTATCTGAAACGAGAAGAAAAACACAAAAAAAATGGGTTATTAACTGGAGAGCCTAACTTACCACCCCCGTTCCAGCTCTGTCATCTTACTGCATTGCTACAAGTCCAGTGACTGAGCAGGAACGGAGGTGGGTAAGTGGCCTTGTGATCACCGTATCCAGCCATCTATACAGGTTGCCGTATACTACATTATCGTAGCAGAGCGCAACTGCCTCTGCTACATTTGCAAAACTACAACTTCCATCCTGCCCGGACAGCCTTTGGCTGTCTGGGCATGCTGGGAGTTGTAGCCCCTTCACTTTATGACTAAGGTAAGCTACACCCCACGCTAAACTCTCTAAACTACACTTCATCTGCCTGTAAAACTAAGTTAGCTACACTACACCCGTGTACAACTACGCCAACTATGCTAGAACTGGACTAATACTTCACTACGCTAACTACTCCGAGACTACGCTGCGCTCACTACTCTAAGACTACGCTAACAATACGCTACGCTAAATACGCTAAAACTGTGCTAACGCTACCCTACACTAAATACATTAAAACTGCACTAGAACTAAGCTACGCTAAATACGATAAAACTGCGCTTACATTACGCTAAATACACTAAAACTGTGCTAACACTAAGCTACTCTACACTAAAACTGCGCTAACACTACGCTAAATACACAAAAACTGCGCTAACACTAAGCTACGTTGAATACACTAAAACTGCGCTAACACTAAGCTACGCTACAACTGCGCTAACACTATGCTACGCTAAAAACTGTAAAACTGCGCTAGCACTAAACTAAAGCTACGCCAAAATTGAGCTAACGCTACGCTAGCTACGCTAAAGTCTCGCTAACACTACATTAACTACTTTATACCTGTGTAAAACTACAACTCCCAGCATGCCTGGGCAGCCTTTAGCTGTCTGGGCATGCTGGGAGTTGTGGTCCCTTCACTGCACTACAACTCTCAGCATACCCGGGCAGCCTTCAGCTGTCTGGGCATGCTGGGAGTTGTGGTCCCATCAGCTAAACTACAACTCCCAGCATGCCTGGGCAGCCTTCAGCTGTCTGGGCATGCTGGGACTTGTGGTCCCTTCGCTGTCTAATCTAAGCTAAACTACAACTCCCAGAATGCCTGGGCAGCCTTTAGCTGTCTGGGCATGCTGGGAGTTGTAGTCCTAAACTACAACTCCCAGCATGCCTGGGCAGCCTTAAGCTGTCTGGGCATGCTGGGAGTTGTAGTCCCTTCGCTGTCTAATCTAAGCTAAACTACAACTCCTAGCATGCTTGGGCAGCCTTTAGCTGCCCGGCAATGCTGGGAGTTGTAGTCCTTTTGCTGTCTAATTTAAGCTAAACTACAACTCCCAGCATGCCTGGGCAGCCTTTAGCGGTCTGGGCATGCTGGGAGTTGTAGTCCTAAACTACAACTACTAGCATGCCTGGGCATCCTTAAGCTGTCTGGGCATGCTGGGAGTTGCAGTCCTTTTGCTGTCTAATTTAAGCTAAACTACAACTCCCAGGATGCCTGGGCAGCCTTATGCTGGGAGTTTTGGTGCATAAACTATGCTAAATTACAACCTACACTAATCTACCTACCTACACTATTTGCGTAGTGCTGCGCATGCGCAGTACTACTTTAGCTACACACGCATGCGCAGCACTACTTTAGCTGCGCCCGCTGCTCTACTTTCTGTTCCCCGTTCCCTGAGAGTTAACAGGGGACGGGGAGTAGAGCAGCGGGCAGGGAGTCAAGTGGTTGTCAGCGCTATCGGGCATAGGGATCCCGATAGCCATGGCGATCGAGCACGCTGGCGAGTGACAAGCTGATAACGCCGCTATGGGGCATAGGGATCCCAATAGCGGTGGCGAACGAGCGCGCTGGCGGGAGGCAATAAATAATCAGTCCACAGAGGCTATGAGAGCTCCGTGCAGCTTCAGGCTATCACAGGGAGAGATCCTCTCCCTGTGATAGCCCAAGTGAGACTGCCGTGAGCTGCGATGCGTGAGTATTAAATATGTCACGTGACACTCACACACACCCCCCCCAGCCCCCGCAGGAACCAATGGTAGGCAAAGGCAAATTGCAATCCACGGCACTGCCCCGGCAGTAAAAAAATAAAGATGTACATACCTTCCTCCGCTCCCCCTGGGCCTCCGGTAACCGGCTCCGGTCTCCACCGCAATTCACTTCATGGTTGCCGATGGTCGGATGAATCAGCCAATCACTAGCCGCTGCGCAGTTGCACAGTTATTCAGAATGACATGCAGATTACAGGCATCGCTTTTAGAATCACTGCCGCAGAGCGGCACAATGACAGAGCCTGGAGGTGGCATCAGTATGAGGAGACCATATAGTGGCTGAATGACACAGCGTTGAGATGTTGGCAGCATGAGGAGACCATACAGTGGCTAAATGACACAGCGTGGAGGTGTTGGCAGCATGAGGAGCCCATATAATGGCTGAATGACACAGCTTGGATGTGGCTGAAGCATGAGGAGACGATATAGTGGCTGAATGAAACAGTCTGGAGCTGGCAGCAGCATGAGTAGACACTAGGGCTTCACAATCCCTAAGATGAAAAGATGAATTTTGAAATTTTTATTGAAGATTTATGGTAGCTAGTGCTACCTTAAAAAATGTTTAGGCCCAGGCGCAGCAGCATCAGTAAACCAAATATAGGCTGAATGACACCGCCTGGAGGTGACTGAAGTATGAGTAGACCATATAGTGGCTGAATGACAACACCTGGAGTTGGCTGAAGCATGAGGAGACCATATAGTGTCTGAATGGCATAGCCTGGAGTTGGCAGAAGCATGAGGAGACCATTGAAATTTAAGATTTTTTAATATAAATTTAAGATTTTGAAATTGAGGATTTTGAAATTGAAATTTTAACTCCCAAGTTTTAGTGTCCCGGGCCCAGGCGTGTGGGTACAAAGGACCAAATATAACAAGGATTCAGATGTCACATGGCAGCAAAATGACAGAGCCTGGAGGTGACATCAGTATGAGGAGACCATATAGTGGCTGAATGGCACAGCCGGGAGTTGGCATCAGCATGAGTAGACACTAGGGCTTCACAATCCCTAAGATTATAGATGAATTTTGAAATTTAAATTGAAGATTTATGGTAGCTAGTGCTACCATAAAAAAAAGTTTTTGGCCCAGGCCCAGCAGCATCAATAAACCATATATTGGCTGAATGACCTAGCCTGGAGTAGGTTGAAGCATTAGGAGACCATATAGTGTCTGAATGGCAAAGCTTGAAGTTGGCAGCAGCATGAGTAGACACTAGGGCTTCACAATCCCTAAGATTAAAAGATGAATTTTAAAATTTAAATGGAAGATTTATGATAGGTAGTGCTACCATAAAAAAATGTTAGGCCCAGGCCCAGAAGCATCAGTAAACCACATATTGGATGAATGACACAGCCTGGAGTTTGCTGAAGCATGAGGAGAACATATAGTGTCTAAATGGCACAGCCTGGAGTTGTCAGCAGCATGAGTAGACACTAGGGCTTCACAATCCCTAGGATTAAAAGACGTATTTTTAAATTTAAACTGAAGATTTATGGTAGCTAGTGCTACCATAAAAAAATGTTTAGGTCCAGGCCCAGCAGCATCAATTAACCCATATATTGGCTGAATGACACAGTCTGGAGGTGACTGAATCATGATTTGACCCTATAGTGGCTGAATGGCACAGCCTAGAGGTGGCTGAAGCATGAGGAGACTATATAGTGGCAGAAAGGCACAGCCTGGAGGTGGCTGAAGCATGAAGAGACCATATAGTGTCTGAATGGCACAGCCTGGAGTTGGCAGAAACATGAGGAGACCATTGAAATTTAAGATTTTTTAATTTAAATTTCTGAAATAGAAATTGAGGATTTTGAAATTAAAATTTTAATTCCCAAGTTTTTGGGCCCCGGCGTGTGGGTACAAAAGACCAAATATAACAAGCAGTCACATGTCACATGGCGGCACAATGACAGAGCCTGGAGATAGCATCAATATGAGGAGACCATATAGTGGCTGAATTACAAAGCCTGGAGCTGGCAGCAGCATGAGTAGACACTAGGACTTCACGATCCCTAAGATTAAAAGATGAATTTGTAAATTAAAATTGAAGATTTATGGTAGCTAGTGCTACCATTAAAAAAAAATTTTGGCCCAGGCCCAGCAGCATCAGTAATCCATATATTGGCTGAATGAACTAGCCTGGAGTTGGTTGAAGCATGAGGAGACCATACAGTGGGTGAATGGCACAACCTGGAGTTGGCTGAAGCATGAGGAGACCATATAGGGTCTGAATGGCACAGCCTGGAGTTGGCTGAAGCATGGGGAGGCCATATAGTGTTTTAATGGCACAGCATGGAGTTGGCAGTAGCTTGAGGAGACCATTGAAATGTAAGATTTTGAAATTTAAATGTAAGATTTTGAAAATGAAATTGAGGATTTTGAAATTAAAATTTTAACTCCCAAATTTTAGTGTCCCGGGCCCCAGCGTGTGGGTACAAAGGACCACATTTAACATGGAGTCACATGTCACATGGCACTGCCTGGAGTTTGTGGCAGCATGAAGATACCATATTGTGACTGAATGGCACAGCCTGGAGTTGGCTGAAGCATGAGGAGACCACATAGAGACCATATAGTGGCTGAATGGCACAGCCTGGAGGTGGCTGAAGTATGAGAATACCATATAGTGGCCGAATGAGACAGCCTGGAGGTGGCAGCAGCATCGGCAGTCCTGAAAGTGACCCTTATGCAGAGAAATTTCTGAAACTGGGGACCAGCACCTAAATTATGTTTTTGCAGTATCCATGGGAGCACAATGAGAGAGCCTGGAGATGGTAGCTTCAGCATGAGGACACCATAGTGCAGCACAATTAGAGAGCCTAGAGGTGGAAGCATCAGCATGAAGAGACCATAGACCAGCACAATTAGAGAGCCTGGAATTGGCAGCATCAACATGAGGAGACCATATGGTGGTACAATCACAGTGCCTGGAGGTGGTAGCATCAGCATGAGTAGACCGTATGGTGGCACTATGAGAGAGCTTGGAGGTGCATCATCAGCATGAGGAGACCATAGAGAAGTACAATTAGAGAGCTTGGATGTGGCAGCATCAGCATGAGGGGACCATTTGGCAGCACAATGACAGAGCCTGGAGGTGGTAGCATCAGATTGAGGAGACCATATGGTGGCACAATGACAGAACGTGGAATAGATAGCATTAGCATGAGGAGATCATAGAGCAGCACAATGAAAGAGCCTTGAGGTGGCAGCATCAGCATAAGGGCCATGCCAAGTGAGGGTTGAGTCTGAGGAAGCCACCAACTGTTGACTAGGAGCGTCGGATATCACTTGGGATGAAGTGGATGACCGAGTGAACCGATCAGTCACAGCTGCTGGGTTGCTGGTCAAGACATGACTGCTAGCTCAGACCTGCCTGCGCCTGACCTGCTCAGACCTCAGACCTGCCTGATGAATTTAGGTCTCTGCCACTCCACTGTGCGCGTCCTGGCACTACTCTGCCTGACATACTTATTGCGCATATCAGGTAAGTACAATACGCTTCACTATGCTTAAAACAGTATTTGTCTAGAACAGCAGCAGTTCAAAATTTTGAACAGACTGGCAGTTTATGTGTCGGCACATGCCCCCCTGCTGCAGCCGCTTACAGCACAGAAGGGGCGGACTGATGGTGGGGCTTCCAGTCTGAGAGGGGGCCCAGCCACTGCCAGTGTCACGATGCCGGCTGGCAGGAGGTGGATCCTCTGTGCCAGAGAGGGATTGGCGTGGACCGTGCTAGTGGACCGGTTCTAAGTCACTACTGGTTTTCACCAGAGCCTGCCGCAAAGCGGGATCGTCTTGCTGCGGCGGTAGTGACCAGGTCGTATCCACTAGCAACGGCTCAACCTCTCTGACTGCTGAAGATAGGCGCGGTACAAGGGAGTAGACAGAAGCAAGGTCGGACGTAGCAGAAGGTCGGGGCAGGCAGCAAGGAGCGTAGTCAGGGGCAACGGCAGGAGGTCTGGAACACAGGCTAGGAACATACAAGGAAACGCTTTCACTGGCACAATGGCAACAAGATCCGGCGAGGGAGTGCAGGGGAAGTGAGGTATACATAGGGAGTGCACAGGTGAACACACTAATTAGAACCACTTGCGCCAATCAGCGGCGCAGTGGCCCTTTAAATCGCAGAGACCCGGCGCGCGCGCGCCCAAGGGGGCGCGGCCGCGCGCGCCGGGACAGGACCGACGGAGAGCGAGTCAGGTACGGGAGCCGGGGTGCGCATCGCGAGCGGGCACCACCCGCATCGTGAATCGCATCCCGGCTGGAGGCGGTATCGCAACGCACCGGGTCAGTGGATCTGACCGGAGCGCTGCAGTAGCGAGAGTGTAGCGAGCGCTCCGGGGAGGAGCGGGGACCCGGAGCGCTCGGCGTAACAGTACCCCCCCCCTTGGGTCTCCCCCTCTTCTTAGAGCCTGAGAACCTGAGGAGCAGACTTTTGTCTAGGATATTGTCCTCAGGTTCCCAGGATCTCTCTTCAGGACCACAACCCTCCCAATCGACCAAAAAAAAGGTTTTCCCTCTGACCTTCTTGGAGGCCAGTATCTCCTTTACGGAGAAGATGTCCGAGGAGCCGGAAACAGGAGTGGGAGAAACAAGTTTGGGAGAGAAACGGTTGATGATGAGTGGTTTAAGAAGAGAAACGTGAAAGGCATTAGGAATACGAAGAGAAGGAGGAAGAAGAAGTTTGTAAGAGACAGGATTAATCTGGCACAAAATTTTGAAAGGACCAAGATAGCGTGGTCCCAATTTGTAGCTAGGGACACGGAAGCGGACATATTTAGCGGAGAGCCATACCTTGTCTCCAGGAGAAAAAATGGGGGGAGCTCTTCTTTTCTTATCAGCAAACTTCTTCATGCGTGATGAAGCCTGTAAGAGAGAATTTTGGGTCTCTTTCCATATGGTGGAAAGATCACGAGATATTTCATCCACAGCGGGCAAACCAGAGGGCAAGGGAGTAGGGAGGGGGGGAAGAGGGTGACGGCAGTACACCACGAAAAATGGGGATTTGGAGGAAGATTCAGAGACTCTGAAGTTATACGAGAATTCGGCCCATGGTAGAAGATCTGCCCAGTCATCCTGGCGGGAGGAAACAAAATGCCGTAAATAATCACCCAGGACCTGGTTAATTCTTTCTACTTGCCCATTGGATTGAGGATGATATGCAGAAGAAAAGTTTAATTTAATCTTGAGTTGTTTACAGAGAGCCCTCCAGAATTTTGACACGAATTGGACGCCTCTATCCGAGACGATCTGCGTGGGCAACCCGTGAAGACGAAAAATGTGTACAAAAAATTGTTTTGCCAACTGAGGCGCTGAAGGAAGACCAGGAAGAGGGATGAAATGTGCCATCTTGGAGAATCGATCAACGACCACCCAAACAACAGTGTTGCCACGGGATGGGGGTAAGTCTGTAATAAAGTCCATACCAATCAGAGACCAAGGCTGTTCGGGGACAGGCAGAGGATGAAGAAGACCAGCGGGCTTCTGGCGAGGAGTCTTATCCCGGGCACAGACAGTGCAGGCTCGCACAAAATCCACAACATCCGTCTCCAGAGTCGGCCACCAATAGAAACGAGAGATGAGTTGCACGGATTTCTTGATGCCCGCATGACCTGCGAGATGGGAGGAGTGACCCCATTTGAGGATTCCGAGGCGTTGGCGTGGAGAGACGAAGGTCTTCCCTGGAGGAGTTTGCCTGATGGAGGCTGGAGAAGTGGAAATCAGGCAGTCAGGAGGAATGATGTGTTGCGGAGAGAGCTCTACTTCCGAGGCATCCGAGGAACGAGAGAGAGCATCGGCCCTAATGTTCTTATCGGCAGGCCGAAAGTGAATTTCAAAATTAAATCGGGCAAAGAACAGAGACCACCTGGCCTGGCGAGGATTCAGCCGTTGGGCAGACTGGAGATAGGAGAGGTTCTTGTGATCGGTGTAAATAATAACTGGAAATCTTGATCCCTCCAGCAGATGCCTCCATTCCTCAAGTGCTAATTTAATGGCTAGAAGCTCTCGATCCCCGATGGAGTAGTTCCTCTCCGCCGGAGAGAAGGTCCTAGAAAAAAAACCACAAGTAACAGCATGCCCGGAAGAATTTTTTTGTAGAAGGACCGCTCCAGCTCCTACTGAGGAGGCATCAACCTCCAATAGGAAGGGTTTAGATGGGTCAGGTCTGGAGAGCACGGGAGCCGAAGAAAAGGCAGACTTGAGCTGTTTAAAGGCGTCTTCCGCTTGAGGAGGATATGACTTAGGATTGGCATTCTTTTTGGTTAAAGCCACGATAGGAGCCACAATGGTGGAAAAATGTGGAATAAATTGTCTGTAATAATTGGCGAACCCCAAAAAACGTTGGATAGCACGGAGTCCGGAGGGGCGTGGCCAATCTAAGACGGCAGAGAGTTTGTCTGGATCCATTTGTAGTCCCTGGCCAGAGACCAAGTATCCTAGGAAAGGAAGAGATTGACATTCAAACAGACATTTCTCCATTTTGGCATAAAGTTGATTGTCACGAAATCTCTGAAGAACCATGCGGACATGCTGGCGGTGTTCTTCTAGGTTGGCAGAAAAAATCAGGATATCGTCCAGATATACAACAACACAGGAATATAAGAGATCACGAAAAATTTCATTAACAAAGTCTTGGAAGACGGCAGGGGCGTTGCACAGGCCAAAGGGCATGACCAGATACTCAAAGTGTCCATCTCTAGTGTTAAATGCCGTTTTCCATTCCTCCCCCTCTCTGATGCGGATGAGATTATAAGCACCTCTTAAGTCCAGTTTGGTAAAGATGTGGGCACCTTGGAGGCGATCAAAGAGTTCAGAGATGAGAGGTAGGGGGTAGCGGTTCTTTACCGTGATTTTATTAAGACCGCGGTAGTCAATGCAAGGACGTAGGGAGCCATCTTTTTTGGACACAAAGAAAAATCCGGCTCCGGCAGGAGAGGAGGATTTGCGGATAAAGCCCTTTTTTAAATTTTCCTGGATGTACTCAGACATAGCAAGAGTCTCTGGGGCAGAGAGAGGATAAATTCTGCCCCGGGGTGGAGTAGTGCCCGGGAGGAGGTCAATAGGACAGTCATAAGGCCTGTGAGGAGGTAGAGTCTCAGCTTGTTTTTTGCAAAAAACATCCGCAAAGTCCATATAGGCCTTAGGGAGACCGGTTACAGGGGGAACCACAGGGTCACGGCAAGGAGTACTGGGAACCGGTTTAAGGCAGTCCTTGAAACAAGAGGGACCCCAACTCTTGATCTCCCCAGTGGACCAATCCAGGGTTGGGGAATGGTGTTGAAGCCAGGGTAGTCCAAGGAGAATTTCGGAAGTGCAATTGGGGAGGGCCAAAAACTCAATTTTCTCGTGATGAGGTCCGATGCACATTAGGAGGGGCTCCGTGCGGAAACGTATGGTACAGTCCAATCTTTCATTGTTAACACAATTGATGTAGAGGGATCTGGCGAGACTGGTCACCGGGATGTTGAACCTGTTGATGAGAGAGGCCAAAATAAAATTTCCTGCAGATCCGGAATCCAAGAAGGCCATAGTAGAGAAGGAGAAGGTAGAGGCAGATATCCGCACAGGCACAGTAAGACGTGGAGAAGCAGAGTTGACATCAAGGACTGTCTCACCTTTGTGCGGAGTCAGCGTACGTCTTTCCAGGCGGGGAGGACGGATAGGACAATCCTTCAGGAAGTGTTCGGTACCGGCACAGTACAGGCAGAGATTCTCCATGCGGCGTCGTGTCCTCTCTTGAGGTGTCAGGCGAGACTGGTCGACCTGCATAGCCTCCACGGCGGGAGGCACAGGAACGGATTGCAGGGGACCAGAGGAGAGAGGAGCCGGGGAGAAAAAACGCCTCGTGCGAACAAAGTCCATATCCTGGCGGAGCTCCTGACGCCTTTCGGAAAAACGCATGTCAATGCGAGTGGCTAGATGAATGAGTTCATGTAGGTTAGCAGGGATTTCTCGTGCGGCCAGAACATCTTTAATGTTGCTGGATAGGCCTTTTTTAAAGGTCGCGCAGAGGGCCTCATTATTCCAGGATAGTTCTGAAGCAAGAGTACGGAATTGTACGGCGTACTCGCCAACGGAAGAATTACCCTGGACCAGGTTCAACAGGGCAGTCTCAGCAGAAGAGGCTCGGGCAGGTTCCTCAAAGACACTTCGAATTTCCGAGAAGAAGGAGTGTACAGAGGCAGTGACGGGGTCATTGCGGTCCCAGAGCGGTGTGGCCCATGACAGAGCTTTTCCAGACAGAAGGCTGACTACGAAAGCAACCTTAGACCTTTCAGTAGGAAACTGGTCCGACATCATCTCCAAGTGCAGGGAACATTGAGAAAGAAAGCCACGGCAAAATTTAGAGTCCCCATCAAATTTATCCGGCAAGGATAGTCGTAGGCCTGAAGCGGCCACTCGCTGCGGAGGAGGTGCAGGAGCTGGCGGAGGAGATGATTGCTGAAGCTGTGGTAGTAGCTGCTGTAGCATCACGGTCAGTTGAGACAGCTGGTGGCCTTGTTGCGCTATCTGTTGTGACTGCTGGGCGACCACCGTGGTGAGGTCGGCGACAACTGGCAGAGGAACTTCAGCGGGATCCATGGCCGGATCTACTGTCACGATGCCGGCTGGCAGGAGGTGGATCCTCTGTGCCAGAGAGGGATTGGCGTGGACCGTGCTAGTGGACCGGTTCTAAGTCACTACTGGTTTTCACCAGAGCCCGCCGCAAAGCGGGATGGTCTTGCTGCGGCGGTAGTGACCAGGTCGTATCCACTAGCAACGGCTCAACCTCTCTGACTGCTGAAGATAGGCGCGGTACAAGGGAGTAGACAGAAGCAAGGTCGGACGTAGCAGAAGGTCGGGGCAGGCAGCAAGGATCGTAGTCAGGGGCAACGGCAGGAGGTCTGGAACACAGGCTAGGAACATACAAGGAAACGCTTTCACTGGCACAATGGCAACAAGATCCGGCGAGGGAGTGCAGGGGAAGTGAGGTATACATAGGTAGTGCACAGGTGAACACACTAATTAGAACCACTTGCGCCAATCAGCGGCGCAGTGGCCCTTTAAATCGCAGAGACCCGGCGCGCGCGCGCCCTAGGGAGCGGGGCCGCGCGCGCCGGGACAGGACCGACGGAGAGCGAGTCAGGTACGGGAGCCGGGGTGCGCATCGCGAGCGGGCGCCACCCGCATCGCGAATCGCATCCCGGCTGGAGGCGGTATCGCAGCGCACCGGGTCAGTGGATCTGACCGGAGCGCTGCAGTAGCGAGAGTGTAGCGAGCGCTCCGGGGAGGAGCGGGGACCCGGAGCGCTCGGCGTAACAGCCAGTACCTCTATTATCATTATTTTTAACATTCAACCTGCTGGCCCTTAAAAGCCGCGTCCAGGCTGACCCTATGTCAGGAGAGCAGAGAGGAACACTCCTCCTCCTCAAGCTCCTGTGCTGTGTATAGCACTGTTGGTGGAGCAGGCACGTGTTTCCTGCTCCACTAGATTCTGAAACCCACCCGCGCTGCTGGAAATAAGGAGGACATCGCCTGCCCACCACTGATTCTGCCCAATCCAATGCCTATCCATTAGGTGAGTTTTCTGAGGGGAAGAGGGGATGGAGCATTTGCAGTATGGGAGACAGTGGAAGACATTATCCAAGTGTTTACTAACCAGAGTGCCTTCTGCTGTTGCAAAACTACAACTCCCGCATGCCATTGGCTGTGTGGGCATGCTGGGAGTTGTAGTTTTGCAACAGCTGGAGTAATCCTGGCTGGAAAACACTAATCCATCTATTTATCTATCTATATAATATCTATCTCATATTTATCTATCTATATATCTATCTCATATCTATCTATCTATTAATCTTGTATATATCTATCTCCCATCTATCTCATATCTATCTATTTATCTCATATCTGTCTGTCTATCTATCTATCTATATATCTTATATCTATCCATCTATATTTCTTGTATCTATCTAACTATCTATCTCACATCTATCTATCTCATATCTATCTATCCATCTATCTATCTCATATCTATCTATCTTATATCTATCTATCTAATCTCATATCTATCTATCTATCTCCTATCTATCTATCTATCTCCTATCTATCTATCTATCTATCTATCTATCTATCTCCTATCTATCTCCTATCTAGCACTAGCACAAAGATATAGATAAAACATGAGTATATGTTTTATCTATATCTTTGTGCTAGCAGTGTGCTGCTGTATTCTCCTGTTGCTGTATATTTAGCCGAGCAGCCTGCACCTGTAAGCCAGGTCCGTATAATAGTTTGGAATCAATAGTGCTGGCCAACTTATTCTTTGTTTGTATTACACATATGGGGGAGTGGCTACCTCCATGTTGGTTCTTGCACCCCACCCACCTCTATCAGGTTTATATAAGGTGATTTGGATGTTTCAGATCCTACAATGCCTGCTGATCTATTCACACAGAGGCATATTCATAGTGTAGGGTCCGTCCCAATGAGATCACCTTACCGTGGTGGGACGGTTCAAGCTATTTGGCCGCCAAATTGCAAGCTATGTATCTCACTATTTCATTACTGCACCATAGATGAATAGCTTCTCTTGTTATATCTATATACTCATGTTTTATCTATATCTTTGTGCTAGCAGTGTGCTGCTGTATTCTCCTGTTGCTGTATATTTAGCCGACCAGCCTGCACCTGTAAGCCAGGTCTGTATAATAGTTTGAAATCAATAGTGCTGGCCAACTTATTCTTTGTTTGTATCTCCTATCTATCTATCTCATATCTATCTCATATCTATCTATCTATCCATCTCATATCTATCTATATCTATCTATCTAATCTCATATCTATACATCTATCTATCTATCTATCTCCTATCTATCTATCTCCTATTTATCTATCTCCTATCTATCTATCTATCTATCTATCTCCTACCTATCTATCTATCTATCTATCTCCTATATATCTATCTATCTATCTCATATCTATCTCATATCTATCTATCTATCTCATATCTGTCTATCTATCTCATATCTATCTATCTTTCATATATATCTAACTCATGTCTATCTATCTCATATTTCATATCTATCTCATATATATCTATATGTCTATCTATCTATCTCATATGTATCTATCTATCTCTCTATTATCTATCTATCTCTTATCTATTTCTCCTATACCCAGGGGCAGACTGACATATCGGGCACCCAGGCCCTACTCGACAGTACTGCAGCACTGCAACTACCTAAAGGGGGGCTGGTTCACTACAACTAGTTAAAGGGGGCTGCTGCACTACAACTTCCTTAAAGGGGTACTCCGCCCCTAGACATCTAATCCCCTATCCAAAGGATAGGGGATAAGATGTCAGATCGCCGGGGTCCCGCTGCTGGGGACCCCGGGGATCGCTGCTGCAGCACCCCGCTATCATTACTGCGCAGAGCGAGATCGCTCTTCACCTAATGACGGGCAATACAGGAGCCGGAGCATCGTTACGTCACAGCTCCCCCCCTCGTGACGTCACGGCCCGCCCCCGTCAATACAAGTCACGCCCCCTGCCATAGACTTGCATTAAGGGGACGGGCCGTGATGTCATGAGGGGCGGAGCATTGACGTCACGCTGCTCCGGCCCCTGTATCGCCCGTCATTACGCACAGAGCGAACTCGCTCTGTGCAGTAATGATGGCGGGGTGCCGCAGTGGCGATCCCCGGGGTCCCCAGCAGCGGGACCACGGCGATCTAACATCTTATCCCCTATCCTTTGGATGGGGGATAAGATGCCAGGGGCGGAGTACCCCTTTAAGGGGGCTGCTGCACTACAACTACTTAAAGGGAGCTTCTACCAATATCTAAAGAGGGACTGCTATTGTTATATATGGGTGGGCTGGAACTATATACAGGGGGCTACACCTACAGGGAGTAACTATCTACAGGGGGGCCTACCTACAGGTGGCACCTACCTATTCGGGGCACCTGTGTAATGGGGAGAACTAGGTACTTTTCTCCATTCGGTGGACTTATCTTTCACAGAGATTGCCGAAGGGGTAAATCTTGTCTGCCCTTGCGAATGCTGTATCGGTGTTGATTTAAGCGTGTTCGTAAGTCATAGGTGGTTTCACCCGCATAAAGCAATTCGCAAGGGCAGACCAAGATATATACTATAAAATCAGAACTGCATGTATAGTAATGCTTAATCGGGTAAACTTTTTTGGTTCTCAGGTTTATAAATTCAGAACCTTTCTGTATATAGTTACATGAGACGCAAGAGCGACAGGGAAAACATCCTTTTTTTTAACTGTCAGAAACCTTTGTGTTTGTTTAGATTTTTTGAAGACATCTGTTCTCACAATTCTGTCTCGCAAATTAGGTCCTCTCCGATATGACATTAGTGGTGAAAGACTGAAGGACCCAATTTTTGGATATCCATCCCGTATGAGGTGCCAGTGTTTACGCACAATGCGTGCAATTTCACATGAATTATCATTAAACGTAGTTACTAAAGGCAACATCTCCTTATTTGTTGGGTCCTTCGTCTGTCCATCACCATTTTTGTCAAGAATTCTATTCTTATGTCGCTCAATCAATTTTTTTCGGAAACTGCCGTTGAATAAATTGTTTAGTCATTTTATTTAAAGCTAGCTCTAATTTGTCCTCAGAGTCGGTTATTCTTTGAGCTCGTAGCATTTGGCTGTAGGGCAATGCATCAACCATAGCCCGTGGGTGACAACTGTCATATCTCAGTATCATGTTGCAGTCTGTAGGCTTTGAGCATATGTCAGTTGTCAACCCACTGACCTGGATGGTAACAGACACATCTAGAAATTGTACAGTATTATCTGAATATGTTAAGGTATATTGTATGTCCTGATCAACCATATTGAGAAAGGAGTGAAACTCCTTTAAGTTATCCTCGCCTCCTGTCCAGATGAGGAAGATGTCGTCGATGTATCTCCACCACCCCAGGATATGCCTGAAGTGGTGGGATACAAAGACGACATCTTCCTCGAGGTGGGCCATAAAGATGTTCGAGTAAGTAGGGGCCATATTACTGCCCATGGCCATACCTTTGCACTGCAAAAAAAGGTATCATTAAACATGAAGTAGTTATTTTCTAGCACAATTTTGAGTAGATTTTGAATAAATATCACTTTTTTATCATCACAACCATCTTTTAACATAGCTAATTCAACAGCCCTCATACCCCTATGATGGGGGATCGAGGTATAGAGTGACACCACGTCAAAGGATGCAATGATGGTCCCTGGAGGAAGAGTAACTGATCTAATTTTTGTTAAGAAACCAGTTGTATCTCATACATACGATCTGGTATTAACAGCATATTTACGTAATACTGTATCAAGAAAGATGGAAATGTTAGAGGTAATAGAATTCCTCCCCGAGACGATAGACCTCTCGGCGGGGTTTATGGTGGTCTTATGTATTTTGGGGAGTAAATAAAGTAACGGTGTAATAGGATAATCAACTATCAGGAATTTTTTACTCTCCTCGTCAATGAGGCCATCATTGCATGCTTCTTCGGTAACCTGTTTGATTTTGACCGCTATTGAATTCTTAGGGTCCCTCTCAAGTTTACAGTATACTTCTGGATCATTTAACTGTCTCTCTGCTTCATTCACATAAGTGAGCCTGTCCATAACCACGACAGCTCCGCCTTTATCAGCTGGCTTAACAATAAGGTCGTGGTTATGGACAAGCTCATTGATTGTTGCAATTTCTGACCCAGTGAGATTAGGATGTCTTAAACTATGTGTCTTATGTTTAAGTTTGTCAATATCACATTTTACACAATCAAAGAAAGTCCTTATTTCATGCAATTCTACCATTGGTTGAAACTCACTGGGATTACTTAATCCCAAATCTGCTAGTCGTAACACTTCATTATCATTAGATTGATTCGCACCTCTTGATGATGGTCTATTATCGAACCAAACCTTAAGCTTGATTCTACATAAAAATAGCTGGAGGTCCATTTCAAGTTCAAACCAGTCAGTGTGTGTACTTGGACAAAAGGTTAACCCCTTATTCAATAAATTTAGTTGATCAGTGGTTAATACATGAGATGAAATATTTACCACATTTTTCACATTTATGTCCTCTTGCGAGTCTTGTACTGTTGTTTGCTGGAGGAAGTTTTGTGCTTTACTCCTTCTGTGATGTTTGCGGCCACCTTTGCGGTGACGCCTTCCAGGGGGGTTGTGGATCTAAATAAAGATTGTTATTAATCACTTCATTGGTATCATTAAAGTTTTGATTGGGCACTGGATCTTTATTCCTCTTAATGTAACTGTGCCGATAATTGTATCCACCATTCGACCAGTTATACACCCTTCCGTTGTTATAATCTTGGGTGTCCCTTGCCCATTTCTGACGAAATGGACCTCCAGCTATTTTTACGTAGAATCAAGCTTAAGGTTTGGTTCGATAATAGACCATCATCAAAAGGTGCGAACCAATCTAATGATAATGAAGTGTTACGACTAGCAGATTTGGGATTAAGTAATCCCAGTGAGTTTCAACCAATGGTAGAATCGCATAAAATAAGGACTTTCTTTGATTGTGTAAAACGTGATATTGACAAACTTAAACATAAGACACATAGTTTAAGATCTCACTGGGTCAGAAATTGCAACAATCAATGAGCTTGTCCATAACCACGACCTTATCGTTAAGCCCGCCGATAAAGGCGGAGCTGTTGTGGACAGGCTCACTTATGTGAATGAAGCAGAGAGACAGTTAAATGATCCAGAAGTATACTGTAAACTTGAGAGGGACCCTAAGAATTCAATAGCGGTCAAAATCAAACAGGTTACCGAAGAAGCATGCAATGATGGCCTCATTGACGAGGAGAGTAAAAAATTCCTGATAGTTGATTATCCTATTACACCGTTACTTTATTTACTCCCCAAAATACATAAGATCACCATAAACCCCCCCCGAGAGGCCTATCGTCTCGGGGAGAAATTCTATTACCTCTAACATTTCCATCTTTCTTGATAAAGTATTACGTAAATATTCTGTTAATACCAGATCGTATGTACGAGATACAACTGATTTCTTAACAAAAATTAGATCAGTTACTCTTCCTTCTGGCAAAGAATAAGTTGGCCAGCACTATTGATTCCAAACTATTATACGGACCAGGCATACAGGTGCATGCTGGTGGGCTAAATATACAGCAACAGGAGAATACAGCAGCACACTGCTAGCACAAAGATATAACATGAGTATATAGATACACCATGAGAAGCTATTCAGCTATGGTGCAGTAATGAAATAGTGAGATACTTAGCTTGCAATTTGGCGGCCAAATAGCTTGAACCGTCCCACCACGGTAAGGTGATCTCTTGGGACGGACCCAACACTATGAATATGCCTCTGTGCGAATAGATCAGCAGGCATTGCAGGATCTGGAACATCCAAATCACCTTATATACACCTGATAGAGGTGGGTGGGGTGCAAGAACCAACATGGAGGTAGCCACTCCCCCATATGTGTAATACAAACAAAGAATAAGTTGGCCAGCACTATTGATTCCAAACTATTATACGGACCTGGTTTACAGGTGCAGGCTGCTGGGCTAAATATACAGCAACAGGAGAATACAGCAGCACACTGCTAGCACAAAGATATAGATAAAACATGAGTATATAGATACAACATGAGAAGCTATTCTGCTATCGTGCAGTATTGAAATGGTGAGATACTTAGCTTGCAATTTGGCAGCCAAATATCAAATCAATCTAATGATAATGAAGTGTTAAGACTAGCAGATTTGGGATTAAGTAATCCCAGTGAGTTTCAACCAATGGTAGAATTGCATGAAATAAGGACTTTCTTTGATTGTGTAAAACGTGATATTGACAAACTTAAACATAAGACACATAGTTTAAGACATCCTAATCTCACTGGGTCAGAAATTGCAATAATCAATGAGCTTGTCCATAACCACGACCTTATTGTTAAGCCCGCCGATAAAGGTGGAGCTGTCGTGGTTATGGACAGGCTCACTTATGTGAATGAAGCAGAGAGACAGTTAAATGATTCAGAAGTATACTGTAAACTTGAGAGGGACCCTAAGAATTCAAAAGCGGTCAAAATCAAACAGGTTATCGAAGAAGCATGCAATGATGGCCTCATTGATGAGGAGAGTAAAACATTCCTGATAGTTGATTATCCTATTACACCGTTACTTTATTTACTCCCCAAAATACATAAGACCACCATAAACTCCAGACCCCCCCCCCCCCCGCCCCCGAGAGGCCTATCGTCTCGGGGAGGAATTCTATTACCTCTAACATTTCCATCTTTCTTGATACAGTATTACGTAAATATGCTGTTAATACCAGATCGTATGTACGAGATACAACTGATTTCTTAACAAAAATTAGATCAGTTACTCTTCCCCTGGGGACCATCATTGCATCCTTTGACGTGGTGTCACTCTATACCTCGATCCCCCATCATAGGGGTATGAGGGCTGTTGAATTAGCTATGTTAAAAGATGGTTGTGATGATAAAAAAGTGACATTTATTCAAAATCTACTCAAAATTGTGCTAGAAAATAACTACTTCATGTTTAATGATACCTTTTTTTGCAGTGCAAAGGTATGGCCATGGGCAGTAATATGGCCCCTACTTACTCGAACATCTTTATGGCCCACCTCGAGGAAGATGTCGTATTTGTATCCCACCACTTCAGGCATATCCTGGGGTGGTGGAGATATATCGACGACATCTTCCTCATCTGGACAGGAGGCGAGGATAACTTAAAGGAGTTTCACTCCTTCCTCAATATGGTTGATCATGACATACAATATACCTTAACATATTCAGATAATACTGTACAATTTCTAGATGTGTCTGTTACCATCCAGGGCAGTGGGTTGACAACTGACATATACTCGAAGCCTACAGACTGCAACACGATACTGAGATATGACAGTTGTCACCCACGGGCTATGGTGGAGGCATTGCCCTACAGCCAAATGCTACGAGCTCAAAGAATAACCAACTCTGAGGACAAATTAGAGTTAGCTTTAAATAAAATGACTAAACAATTTATTCAACGGCGGTTTCCGAAAAAATTGATTGAGCGACATAAGAATAGAATTCTTGACAAAAATGATGATGGACAGACGAAGGACCCAACAAATAAGGAGATGTTGCCTTTAGTAACTACGTTTAATGATAATTCATATGAAATTGCACGCATTGTGCGTAAACACTGGCACCTCATAAGGGATGGATATCCAAAAATTGGGTCCTTCAGTCTTCCACCACTAATGTCATATCGGAGATTACCCGATTAAGCATTACTATACATGCAGTTCTGATTTTATAGTATATATCTTGGTCTGCCATTGCAAATTGCTGTATGTGGGTGAAACCACCTATGACTTACGAACACGCTTAAATCAACACCGATACAGCATTCGCAAGGGCAGACAAGATTTACCCGTTTCTAAACATTTCTCAGAATTTAAACATACAGAGAGGGACCTTAGAGTAGTAATCATAGATCATGTCCCTCCACTCAAGAGGGGAGGTGATAGAAATACCCTTTTGAAAAAACTTGAGCTAAAATGGATACACACTCTTGACACATTAAGACCAAAAGGGTTAAATGTTGAATTTAAAACGTACCCAAGGATGTTCAAACGATAAGTGAGTCCTCATGCTGATTCATTGTTCTGATATTGTTCGGTGCCCTGCGCAAAGGTGGAACACATGATTAAGTCAAGTGAGTTGTGATATATATGTGATTTCTAATATATTTTTCTAATATGATTATTTTGTTTTTTTATAGAACTCTCATCATCTCTGGAGGAACTAACCACTGCCCAACATGCCGCTTATTGATATTGATTTTTACAATATCAGGATAAGGCTGGATTGCACACCTAATGTATTTGCAGTTTGTACAAAAAACATTTTTTCTCCATTCGGTGGACTTACCTGTCACATGGCGGACTATTGGGTGTACGTCTGTACAACATCAGCTTAAAACTTCCCCGAGCTGGGAGTCAGAAGATAAGGTTCCTAAAAGGTCTGGGTGAAGATTGGTTGAAACAGGATCATATCTTCTGGAACGACTGAAGTTGGTGAAACTTATGACCCAAGGGCCATTTGGATTTGCCAAGGGATACCTACCTTGTCTGACTAGAGGAGTAGCTGCGGCATCTCAAGAGTTAAGAATCTCGCCGAAATCTGGTATAGCCCACACATTGTATGGGGGAGTTGGAGGCATTGACATGTATACGCATGCGCGTGGGTCTATGTTGACATGACAACATTAATGCTTTTAGTTCATTGGGTGAAGCAGTCTGTCTCTATCCTGTCGTAGACGCGGGCTTTAGAACCCGCGCCTGTGCAGTTTTATTTTGATCCCCCTAACATGGTGATTTAGTTGTATGCATACAGACTGGAGACAGTGGTGAGTGTCTGCCCCTATAATCTTTTATTACAATATTAATTAAGCATTGTTTTTAATTTGCACTGCACACTTTATGGATCGGTGACGATCCTCTAAAAATTGAAGCACTTTACTATGATATGTTTACACTGTTTGATATGATTTAATATATGCACATGGAATTTTGTAATATTTTACTTAATTTATTAATGATTGTAAATTCACTGTTTGATGTAAATGGGTACTATTTAAGTACCGGATGTTCACTCACTTGATATGCTTGAGAAAGACAGCAATGAGGCTGTCGAAACGTCGCACCTTTTTTTTGAGGATGAAATAAACCACTTCACTAATTTTGAACTACATCTGTGTGCTGCAATCATTTCCATGTGGATCTACCAGGATACCTTGACCAGGGATCCCAAGATTGCGTGCACCTAACCACACATTGAATTCAGGCTGTTGTGCTGTTCTTTGGACTGTATCATATATATATATATATATATATATATATATACACACACATTATGTAATATTTTTTTCCCGTTATGTGGAAATTTTATAAAAAAAACTGAGCAAAATCTACTTGTCCTTCATGATGATCCACTTGTCCGGGCCAATTTTCTCTTTTACCCTCTCATTTTTTCCTCCTCGCCCTATAATAGCCATAACTAAATATATATATATATATATATATATATATATATATATATATATATATATTCCCGAAATAAAGCAGCACTACTTATCCAGTCCAACCAGAGAATTGGTGCCAGCGTCCCAAAGGACTTGATCAGAGTCCATCCAAGATAAAAACCAGATACAGGCGCAGCACTTTTTTGTTGGAGTGCTGCGCCTGTATCTGGTTTATATATATATATATATATATATATATATATATATATATATATATATATAATCGGTGAAGTGAAATTGAAATAGTAAAAGATCATTTAGCAAATTTGGTGGTTTTCTTTTCTACGCTATTTACCCTTTGGTTGAGCTAACATGTTATTTTGATACTTTAGGTCTCCTGATTACAGCAATACCAGATTTGTATAGTTTCGGTCATGTGTTACTAATTTTAAAAAAATACAGAGCTATCTGCCCCTCTCTGTAATACAATGTAGAAAGTGACTGGGAGGTTAATGGCTGCAGTAAAAATCCTTTTCAGTGAAAAAAAACACTGCTCTCTGTCCACGAGAACACTGATGTGACTAGGATGTGAAATGCTGCTGGAATGAGCTTTTCGGTGTACCACACACACAGCGATGTCCGTCCTATTTCCGTCCTATCTGTATGTAGTGTAATGAATGATATGACGAGATTATATTCGGCATCAAAATGGCTGCCGAATATATAGGGCTGTGACACCACAGGGGGGACTGGCTGCTGATAGGCTGCATCCTGCAGGTGATTCAGGGTTATCCCGCCTACTTCCCTTCCCGCCTTGCCTTCCCGCCTTCCCAGAGTTCCTTGCCCCATGTACTGACATGTGGATCTGCCATTTCTGATGCCCTGGAGCCTGGACCGCAGTAAATTGAGTTTGATGAAGCGATTCACGCAACAGAATCGCGGCGATATTCGCATTCGATGCAAATCGAATATTTCATGAAATTCATAACGAATTCGGGTTCATCAGCTTCGATTCGCTCATCTCTAGCTGGGACCACCACTGCTTCTTGGAAACAAATGGAGCTGCAGCACACATGCATGACTAGCGCTCTATTTATATTCTATAGGGCTTCCAAACATTGCCAAACTCGGGAGTGATCGGAAGCCCCACCGAAAATGAATGATGATAGAGGACAAGTTTTGATTATGAGAATACTCCATTTAAGGTTATTTTTCTCAACTTCATTCAGTTAAATTGTTATTCACTAAATACAGTAACCCCCGACCTACGATGGCCCCGACATACGATAATTTCAACATGCGATGGCCTCTCATGCTTTTGTATGTCGGGGCCATCGCATAAACGGCTATCCGGCAGCTGCCGCCAGATAGCCATTTACGGTGCCCCGTGTGCTCCGGTGATGGTCTCCTACCTGTCCTCGGGGCTCCGGAGCGTCCTCTTCACGATCCCCCCCATCGCCGGCACTCTCCTTCGTCGTCATCACGTTGCGCGCACGCCATCCTGTCATCCAATAGGAGCAGCGTGCATGCGTAGTGACGTGATGACGGCGACGGAGAGCGAGGATCCCGGGGAAGCAGAGACGTTCGGAGCGTCGGGGACACCACGGGGACGCGGCGACAGCGGTAGAGGGCGACATCCAGGGCAGCGATGATGGGTCCGGAGTGGCGGGGACAGGTGAGTACAGCTTCCTATACTTTACATTGCACGGATCCCTCAACATACGATGGTTTTAACAAACGATGGTTCATTTGGAACGGATTACCATCGTATGTTGAGGGACCACTGTATTTATAATTGAGGATTTTTACATGAAGGAAGCAAATGAAACCCACAGAAAGGGATTTCTTTTTAAGCATGGCTTTAGTAGTAACCGTTTTGAAATATACTTTAAATGAATCAGAACTGTATGTCTGGTAAAGGGAATCTAGGCTGTGTCACTGTTGGTTATTGAAAAATGAGGAGGTATATATTAAAGGTCACTCTCATCTAATGAAGACACATAACTTTACACTTATGATAGATTAATCTGTATTCCAATTTGGAAAGATAGCTTTGAATTGGTAAGAGAAAACTTTCATAAGACATCAAATGAGCAATCCTGTGTGATCTCACTAGGGAGCTACAATTCTGGAAGTGAGAAATTTGTTGGTCAGTAAAAGCTTTGTCATACACCCTTAATGGTGCTTGTCCTTTGACAATAAAAGCTCTCCAGTTATTTCAATTGTCTGCTGTTGAAAAATTTGGACTGAGTAAAATGGAATTAGCTGATATAAAGAAACAGAAATTTCTGTATCATACTGTAAAATTTTGTAGTTGTTTTGATTTTGTTATTTTTCTACATTTGTGTCATCTTTTATCCTCCCAATAGTCAGTAATGTTGAACAAACAAACATCACTAAATATCCTTAAAGCAACAGTACACTAAATAGCTTAAAGGGGAATTCAGCAACATAAACCTACTAGATTTAGTACAATGAGTAATGGAATAAGAATCCAGGATAACATTGAGACAATATGTAAGTAAATGTGTAAGCAAAGTGTTTGGTCCTTGTCTCCACCTAGGATCTGTACATACTGTATATATACAGTGGTCCCTCAACATATGATATTAATTGGTTCCAGGAGAACCATCATATGTTGAAACCATCATATGTCGAGTACATATGTCTATGTAAAAATGGTAATTGGTTCTGGGGCCTCGGAACCATTGTATGTTGAATACATATCTCTATGGGAAACTGCTAATTGGTTCTGGGATGGCCATTGTATGTGGAGTGTATGGGGAGTGTTTAACAAACCAGGGTGCCTCCAGCTGTTGCACAACTACAACTCCCAGCATGCATGTACAGCCATTGACTGTCTGGGCATGCTGGGAGTTATAGTTTTACAACAACTGGAGGCACACTGATAGGGAAATATTGATGTATGGGGTGTATAGTGTGTATATGTATTGTACGTGATGTGTGACATCGCATACAGTACTGTACAGTTCTTTAAATACCTTCAGGGGGGACAGAATGTCCTTCATTACGATCCTGCCAACTACAGCTCTATAGGAAAGGAAGGGGAGGGCAGCCAGCAGCTCATTGGATGCCTGCAGCAAGATGCTGCAGGCTATTGGCTATGGCTGCACTGGGGGGGGGGGCTTACACGGAGCTCACAGTGGAAGCCTGCGTGAGTTAGCAGGACAGCATGTGAGTAACAGGAGGTAGAACGGGACACATTATACAACTATCTGTCAGTTGCTGAAGTTGTCAGCGCTGTCAGATAGCTGTTAGTATGATGGCCCCGACAAACAGCAGCATCATATGTCGATGCTGCCTTCAACATATGATGGGCTCTGAGAGGCCATCATATGTTGAAATGATCATATGTCTGGGCCATCATAAGTCGGGGGGTCACTGTATTGGGTATGTATGTGTTCCCCAAGTATCACAAGACATATGTACAACTATTAGCAAAGATTATTACATCAACACAATAAAAGGATGTTCAGCCTTATCTTTTACTGCATCATTTTGTGTGGACTTTTAATTTGAATTCCTAAAACAAATACACAAATCCAAAATGCTAATTAAAAGGGGAGGTGCTTACAGATCTGATTAATTACTATCTGAAAGAAGGTATGGGCCCAACCAATTGTAACAATAAAGGGGGACATTTATTAAGGGATTTAGAGCTCTTTTTTTGCTTACAAAAGTTGCAATAAAGTTGCATTAGCACCTAAGCTAATTTTTGTGCGACTTGTGGCTGTAAGCAAAAAGCTACCAAAGAGCTTACCAAAGTGAATTTTATTTTTCACTTTGCAGTGGTCAGGGATATATCAAGTGCGAAAGTCGCACAAAAAGTTGCAAGCCCTCCAAAATACTGTAAATCTAAGCCAGCCCGGACCTGGGGCTCAAAACAGCTTTGAAGAACAATTTTTTTATATTTCCTGCTGGCAGCCGCAGCTCTAGGGGGAAATTTGATATAACAACTGTACAAAGGAGCACGGGGCTGGCATCACTCTGTAGCCGCCAGGGCTCCGTCTGATTCTATCCCCATTAACCTAACTTAGTGACAGGGACACTGCTTTACATCCCCCCCCTTGTTTCCCACCCGCCCACACTGCACATCTCCCATCTATCTGCTACCTATTGCAAGACTACAACTCCCAGCATTCCCTTACAGAGGGCATGCTGGGTGTTGTAGTCTTGTAGCAGGTGGGAGATGTGCGGCATGGGTTGGTGGGAGACAAGGGGGGGATGAAAAGCAGTGTCCCCGCCCCCTCATTAAGTTTAATAGAGTAGAAGGGAAAGCATCAGACAGAGCCGGCTGCAGAGTGATGCCAGCCCGGGCTCCTTTTAATATACCTCGGCGCCGCAGAGTTTTTCTAGTCCCTACTGTAATTTCATATTTCCCGCTGGGTCCCGCGATTGTCGGGGACCGAGGAGCCAATCACGGGACCAGGCAGGAAACTTGATCTTACAGCAGGGACTAGAAAAACTCCACAGCTCCATTATATGTTAAAAGGACTCCTGCAGACGAGCTGGGAGATGTGCTGGAGTCGTCCATGTCCTCCTTCAGCACTGCGGTACACACTGAGGAATGGCAGGGACGACTCCTGCACATCTCCTGGCCCAGCTGCAGGAGTCCCGGGCAGCTGCAGTATTATGTCAGCCAGGACTCCCTTCGCTATGGAGCCGCGGAGTCTACTGTAATTCCAAATTTGAAATTAGTGATTTTCTGATCACCGCCGGCTTCCCTGGCTTGCACGACTACAACTCCCAGCATGCCCTTACAGTAAGGGCATGCTAGAAGTTGTAGTTGTGCGGCAGGGGTGGGTGACAAGCTTGTCACCTGCCCCTGACGCACTACTACAACTCCCAGCAGTTGTAGTCGTGCAGCAGAGGGGGGTAGGTGACAAGCTTGTCACTAGCCCGCACATCTCCCACACCACATGACTACAACTCCCAGCATATCCTTACTGCAAGGGCATGCTGAGAGTTGTAGTCATGCAGCTCGGAAGATGCACGGGCTGGTGACAATAAATGTATTTACCTATTTTTTTTGTTTGTTTTTTTCTCATTTCAGATCCATGTATCCTGTGGACTACTTCGGATTCGGTGGACTGCTTCGATGAAAAGCAGTTTTTTTTTCTGTTTAAGGTTAATAAAAGGGTTAACAAGGGCTTGTGGGGGAGTGTTTTTTAGAATAAAATTAGCTTTAAAGGTGTTGTGTTTTTTTTTATTTACTTTACAGGCTTAGTAGTGGAACCTGTCTTATAGACAGAGTCCATTACTAAGCCGGGCTTAGCGTTAGCCCCAAAAACAGCTAGCTGATGCTGCTTGGTTGGTATTTGGTTGAAAATAAAATTAGGGGGAACCCTATGCGTGTTTTTTTTTAAATATATTTAATTATTTATGGGAAAAAAAAGCATAAGGTTCCCCCTATTTTTATTCTCAGCCAAATACCAAACAAGCAGCAACAGCCTGACATTACCAGGGTGGGTAAGGACCATTGTTACTGGCCCTCCCCAGCCTAAATAACTCCAGCCTGTTACCACCTAGGCCCAGGGGTGCCATTTTTGATGCTCAGGGCTTGTTGGGACTCCTCCCAGCACCCCTGTGGCGGTGAGTACCGGGGTAATAATTGGGGGTTAGCGCTAGCTGTTTTTTTGGCTAATGCTAAGCCCGGCTTAGTAATGTACTCTGTCTATAAGACAGCTTCCACTACTAGGTCTGTCAAGTACGTAAGTAAAAAAAAACAACAACAAAAAACACAACATGTTTAAAAAAAATTTAGCCCACAAAAACACTCCCCCCACAAGCCCTCATCAACCATTTTATTAACATTAAACAAAAAAAAATTGCTGGTCCCCGTACTCTTCCAAATCTAAAGTAATCCATACGATACACGGATCTGAGATGAGAAGTTAAAAAAATAAAATAAAGAATTAATTAGTACATTTAGGGGAAAAAAGTGGTAAAAAATTTAATAAACACATATATATATATACCAAATTTTTTTTAAAGCTGCAAATTGGTTTTCTGAAGTAATTTATTGGTTTTTGCCTATGTGTGCTAAAAAAATGGTATTCAAAAGTGATTAATTTGTTTTTGCTTATGTGTATAAAACTATTGAAGACAGAAATCAAACATGGAATGTGTCAAACTACACATTTCAAATCAATATGAATTGAAAAAAATATACACAATAAAATAAATAAAAAATAAAAACAAACAATTGGGACAACTGCAAGAAATTGGTTAAATAAAATGTGATTCACATATAGAAAATGGAAAATAGAACTAGAAATAAACCTACTTCCTAGGTTACAGGGGGCAATAGAGAAATAACAATGGAGAGTGAATAATTGAATAAAAGTAATATCAGTGATGAATCACCAATCTTAAGTAGTAAGGCGATGATGCGGGAACTTTTATTAGGAGCTGTTCTAATTAAACATATAAAGATGACTAAAATAAAAGGAAACAACTGCGTTCCCCACTCAACAATGATTTGTGGTTGCATGTCAGGTAAGGGATTGGGGAGATGGCATGCATTACCTGAACACTCATTGCGCACATGAATGTGACCTTTTGGATACCTTTTCCATTCCAGCAAAATGGAGCAATTTTTCTGATCAAAATTAATTTAGCTACAGAGCATTTGTTATGGAAAACATCTGTAATGCGCCTCTCTCTTTTTGCTGGGGATACGTGGAACCACACCATTGAGCAGAATCTAAGTAACCCCTGGTTTTTCCCCTTAACCTTCAAGTGGGAGTTTGGATCCCTATAGCAGGAAATTCCATTATCTCTATATTTTGCCAGGTCACTAATAGCAACTGCTGACATGAATATAGCATGTTACAGAATGATGTAACAGAGGAGTAGTCATTTAGGCAGTAGGTCAGGTCTGGCGAAGTTGTCTCAGGCACAGGTCAGGATAGGAAGCAGATTGAAAATTGGTCAACTAACAAATTTGTTCAAGCCTTGGAGAAGCAAATTAGAAGCACTCCTTCACAAATCACTAAGGAAGGGGTCACTTAACATAGATGTAGCAGAGTAGGGATTGGTGGGGGTAAGTAAAGTGTGGCATATGCTGGCCCTCAAAATCTAGAAGAGTTAGCATGTGCAAGGACCTACAGGCAGAGTGGCAGTGACAGGAAGCCTGTCAGTGCAGTGAGAGCAGGGATACAGGGCAGGCTGCATCAAGTAACATTAAAATGTTTTAGTGGTATTTGTGAAAACATTTGACATGTCAAAAGTATAGATTGTACGGGGTCTCTGTCCTGAGATCTGCTGTGATCATTAGCAATAGCTGGCTGAAGTGTGCAGCGGCACTCTTCACTCCCAGGCCGGCCAACTGATTTGATTCTTTCACTCAATAGACTAATGCAGTCATAGAGTCAGACTTGATTGATAGCCGGGATTGAAGCACAACACTGTAGCGAACGCCCCCCTACTACGGTTCACAGTCACTGCAGGTTTCAGGACAGACAGGCGGTATGACCTAAACTTTTGTCTTGATGACATGTCAAAAGTTTTTACAAATTTCACTAACACTTTAAAAAGGTACTCTGCCCCTGGACATCTTATCCCCTATCCAAAGGATAGGTGATAAGATGTATGATAGTGGGTGGTCCATGCTGGGTTCGGGCGGCTGTGGTTGTGAAGTCACCCCATGCCCCCTCCATTCATGTCTATGGGAGGGGGAATGACAAGCGACCACAACCGACATCACGACCTTGGCTGCCCGAACCCGGTGTTTTGAATATGAATGTTCAGAATGCCAGGGTGCCGGCCACGGAGATCATGGAGGGGTCCCAGCAGCCAGACCTCCCGTGATTAGACATCTTATCCCCTATCCTTTGGAAATAAGATGTCCAGGGGCAGAGTACCCCTTTAGGTATGTCAAAGCCTCCATCTGGCAAAGCTGATCTATTATCTGCACTCCAAAAATGTGGAAGTAGCTTAATGTAGAATAGTGTTTATCATAGAATATATATAGAATTCCAGCCATCATAAAAGCCTGAGGAGGAGCAGTAAAGTACTCCGGCTGGGTTCACATATGTTCGGCATCCAGCATAAGTAAACTCAGCCTAGATCTTGACTAGTGTTGCTCACGAATATTCGCAATTCGAATATTATTCGCGAATATCGCATATTCGCGAATTTCGCGAATATAGCGCTATAAATTCGTAATGACGAATGTTCGTTTTTTTTTTTGTTTTTGTTTTTTTCACAGTACACATCACAGTGATCATCCCTCTCTGCTTCCAGCTTGTGTGGTGTAAAGAAGGCTGTAATACTACAGTGTGAGACTGGCGTGCGAAAATTTGCATATGCGAATATTCGCATATGCTAATTTTCTAATACGCTAATTTTGTATATGCTAATATTCACATATGTTAATTTTCGCAAACGCGAATTTTCGCACATGCGAAAATAAAACGAGAATATAACGAATATGCGAATATTCGCGAATATATGACGAATATTCGTCCATATATTCGCGAATATTCGCGAATTCGAATATGGCCTATGCCGCTCAACACTAATCTTGACGCAACTGATGCCATAACTGATGACAATGTGGCA
Source organism: Hyla sarda (assembly GCF_029499605.1). Classification (NCBI taxonomy): domain Eukaryota; kingdom Metazoa; phylum Chordata; class Amphibia; order Anura; family Hylidae; genus Hyla; species Hyla sarda. The sequence goes on from NC_079190.1 coordinate 329,900,866, forward strand.
TCCGACATCCATTGTTTCTGGATGCCGGACAGGGAAACGCAGCAAGCTTTGTTTCCCTGACCGGTGCCGTCCGGTATATCCAACCATCCAGCATCAACATTGAGATGCTGGATGATTGTGATCTGTCCCATTCAAATGAATGGGATCAGTTCTAGCATCAGTTTCCTTCCAGTGCCCCCTGGAGGAAAACTATGCCAGAAGCCTGATATATGTGAACCCAGCCTTACTGGGATTTTCTTTTGTTAATTGTTTTTCATATAAAAACACAGTTGTGAATTTTTTTCACAGCATAGATTGTAGAAACCTTACAAGACTTCTTGCACTAACAACACTGCTATTAACAACACTGCTATTAAGGTGGAAATTTAACTTACCACTAAATATAGGCTTAAAAGATTTGTGTAAAGTCACATAAATGGAAAGGCCTGCGCAGCTGGCCTGTAATTGTGGGAGGAGCGGGATGACCATAAAACCCACGGCTCTCCCCCCTTCATTGACGCCGTGGGTTCTTCGCTTGAGGGTTGTCACGTGATGTCGGCAGGAAGTGGAGTCACGTTCCCACCGGTCAGCTGACTGCACGAGTCAGCTGACAGGAACCTCGCTTCAGCCGGCATGGTGGGGGTAAGTGGCCGTGGCTGACCGGGGGTAACGCTGGCGGTTCCCGGACTCCGGAGGTGAGCCGGAGTTCAGGGAAACCCTTGGTCAGCCCGGCCCCAGGTTATCGTATTACATGTCGGCATTCGGCATTCGCCGGTCGCATTATACGGTTTTCGGCCACATATATTTACTTCGGCTTGCTGCGCATGTATATGGATACTTTGTATGCGAACAGCCTCCTACACAGGCATATCATTACCGCACTAGGTGAACGGCTTGCTGCGCATGTATGTGTTTACTTATGGCTTGCTTTATTATGTGATGATTACTTTGTTATGCGAACTGTCTCCTGCACATGCATATCATTACCGCACTATGTGATCAGTCTCCTGCACGTGCATATCATTACCGCACTATATGAACAGTCTCCTGAACATGTATATCATTACCGCACTATGTGAACAGTCTCCTGCACATGCATATCATTACCGCACTATGTGAACGACTTGCTGCGCATGTATACCGTTACTTTGTTATGTGAATAGCCTCCCGCACGTGCATATCATTACCGCACTATGTGAACGGCTTGCTACGCATGTATATGATTACTGCATTGTGCGAACAGTCTCCTGCACATGCATATCATTACCGCATTATGTGTTAGGCCTCTTGCACATGTATTTGATTGCTGCATTGTGTGAACAGTCTCCTGCACATGCATATCATTACCGCTCTGTGTGATAGGCTTCTTGCTGATGCATATCATTACCGCACTGTGTGAACAGTCTCCTGCACATGCTTATCATTACCGCACCACGTGAGAGGCTTCTTGCACATGTATATCATTACCGCACTACGTGAGAGGCTTCTTGCACATGTATATCATTACCGGACTACGTGATAAGCTTCTTGCACATGTATATCATTACCGCACTATGTGGTCAGCCTCCTACTTATTTTATCATTGCCGCACTATGTGAACAGTCTCCTGCACATGTATATCATTACCGCACTATATGATCAGTCTCCTGCACATATATATCATTGCCGCTCTATGTAACAGCCTCCTGCACATATATATCATTATCACATTTTGTACTTCTGTGCTGCTGGGAGGATCTATATGTGTCTCCAGTATACTGAGACTCGCACACCTTTACACTCAATCGGACTCACCGCTCCGCCCCACCCTGTGGCCTTATGCTTCACCCCCACAGCTGCCAATCTGGTCAGTCTTAGGCACGCTACACCAACAGCTGCGCTCACCTCCAACCTTTGTCTCTTAACTAACTTCCTCACAGTTTTCTTTTCATTTATTTTATATTTATACTTCTGTGTTTCCGGGCGGTGTGCCTCCAGCTGTTGTGGAGCTACGATTCTCACTTATAGGAATCATGCCGTAGGGTTCATGCTGTACACATCCTGGTACCCATACACGTTGGTAGGATTCATGCCGGTTACATTTATACACACGCTTGTACATAATTGTAGCATTATGCTGCGTACACACTTATAAGATTCATGCCGTACACAGTACACACTGGTAGGATATCCTGTACACACGCTTGTTGGATTCTTACTTACACGCGTTAGGATTATCCAGCACATTCGCCGGTAGCATTTATACGGTTCACTTGATCGCATAATTCATAAAGTTCATGCGGTACATACCATTGTAGCATCCATACTGTACATTTGCTCGTAGGTTTACGTAGTATACACGCTTGTACTCGCTTGCAGGGTTCATACTACACACACTCTTGTAGGAGTCATGTTGTACACACTCATAGGTTTCATACTTTGTACACGCTCATACGAGTCACTCTGTACGCACGTTTATAGTATTACATGGTCCACGCTTGTAAGATTACTACTGAATATGCACTCATAAGGTTTGTGCTGCACTCCCGCTCGCAGGACCTGTATCACGCGTGTTTGTAGGGTTATATTACTCGGGTGCACGCGGGAATCAGGCTGCGTGTGCACCCGTGGCATGTGTTCTGTACCTGCACTTGCGCTATTTGTGAAGTTTGTACGCCCGCAGTTTAGTGCAGCGCACATGCTCATACAGCACATGGGGTGTGGCCCTGTACGCAGGTATGTGGTTATAATAGTTACTACTTCCCGGCATATTCTCTGCCATCAGGTCGTGGTTAGCTTCAGGCATTCACTGGTGGTCTATACGCGTATATGGTTGGCCCGAGTATAGGTTCATCAAGTTGGTGGTACAGCCATGCATAGCGGTTCACGACAGTTTCACACGTAGTCGTTCTGCACGCATCTTTATATAGACAGAGTGATACATAGCAGTTGTCGCTGCTGACACATATTCAGAACGACAATTACACGACGCACAGGCGGGGCTTACCCAGTAAACCGTTGCAGACGGGGTATGTCTCATTATCGTTGGTACTGACATGCCTTCTGAACGACACTGACATTACGCATAGGTGGTATTTACCTGTTAAGCCTGTCATGTTACAGGAAGGGTACGTCGCATAGTTCTTATGACTGTCATGCCACACATAGGTGATGTATACCCATCATGCCTGCCACGCCTGCAGGGAGTACGTCGCACGGTTGTTACTGACACGCCTTCAGAACAGCAATAACGCCACACATAGGTGATAAGATTTGTTTTATTATCCAAGTAATCACCTCATGAACCTGACACGTCTTCAGGTTGTGTTTACTTGTGTCGTCGGTGCACCTCTTTTACGATATAGTCACGTTCTCAAAAAACGGAATTCACAATGTTTTGGGTTGTCATGGTACTCGTATAAACTTTCGCACTTACCACTGGGCACACGCTTATCTAGACTCAGTTACGCATATAATTCTCGTCCGACACGTCTTCGGACACTTTCCCTCTGTTCTGGTTTAAAGTGTCGTACATTGTTCTCAAGTAATCACCTCATGAACTTGACACGCTTTCAGGTTGTGATTACTTGCGTTGTCGATGCGCTCCTTTCTCTGTGTAGTTATGTCCTAAAAATGTACTTCATGGTGTTCTAGGTTGATTTGGTACTCGTATAACGTTTCGCACTTGTCACCGGGCGCATACTCGTCTAGACCCGGTTACGCATACGATTCTCGTCCGACACGTCTTCGGATACTTTCCCTCTGTTCTGGTTTAAAGTGTCGTACATTGTTCTCAAAGTAATCACCTCATGAACTTGACACGCTTTCAGGTTGTGATTACTTGCGTTGTCGATGCGCTCCTTTCTCAACGTTTCGCACTTGTCACCGGGCGCATACTCGTCTAGGCCCGGTTACGCATACGATTCTCGTCCGACACGTCTTCAGATACTTTCCCTCTGTCCTGGTTTAAAGAGTTGATTATTATTGTCCAAGTAATCACCTCATGAACCTGACACGCTTTCAGGTTGTGATTACTTGCGTTGTCGATGCGCTCCTTTCTCTGTGTAGTTATGTCCCAAAAATGTACTTCATGCTGTTCTAGGTTGATATGATACTCGTATAACGTTTCGCACTTGTCACCGGGCGCATACTCATCTAGGCCCGGTTACGCATACGATTCTCGTCCGACACGTCTTCAGATACTTTCCCTCTGCCCTGGTTTAAAGAGTTGATTATTATTGTCCAAGTAATCACCTCATGAACCTGACACACTTTCAGGTTGTGATTACTTGCGTTGTCGATGCGCTCCTTTCTCTGTGTAGTTATGTCCCAAAAATGTACTTCATGCTGTTCTAGGTTGATATGATACTCGTATAACGTTTCGCACTTGTCACCGGGCGCATACTCGTCTAGGCCCGGTTACGCATACGATTCTCGTCCGACACGTCTTCAGATACTTTCCCTCTGCCCTGGTTTAAAGAGTTGATTATTATTGTCCAAGTAATCACCTCATGAACCTGACACGCTTTCAGGTTGTGATTGCTTGCGTTGTCGATGCGCTCCTTTCTCTGTGTAGTCATGTCCAAAAGTGTACTTCAGGGTGTTCTAGGTTGATATGATACTCGTTTAGCGTTTCGCACTTGTCACCGGGCGCATACTCGTCTAGGCCCGGTTACGCATACGGTTCTCGTCCGACACGTCTTCGGATACTTTCCCTCTGTCCTGGTTTAAAGAGTTGTTTATTGTTGTCCAAGTAATCACCTCATGAACCTGACACGTTTTCAGGTTGTGATTGCTTGCGTTGTCGGTGCATTCCTTTCTCTGTGTAGTCTCGTTCCTAAAGATGCTCTTCAGGGTGTTCTAGGTTTTTAAGGTACTTGTATAACGTTTCTCTCTTGTCACCGGGCGCATACTTGTCTAGGTCCAGTCACGTATACAATTCTCATCCGTCACGTCTTCGGATACTCTCTCTCTGTCCTGGTGTTAGACGGTCAGCTATGTTATAGATAAACGAGCTTGGCTAGACGATTAGTTTGGCTGTCCCTACTACATACATTTACTCTCACATGTGCTCACGTTGAAGGAGTCCAGAATATTGCAGCAGATGCCTTGTCAGCAAATACGCAAAAAAATTTATGGTACGGCGTGGAACTCATTTCAAATCCAGATCCAAGCACGCCGAGGGCGACAAGATTTCAGTTCCCTTCCTATTTGCATATGTCGGGTTTTGCCATATCACACTGCATTTATCCCACAATACTATTAAGAGTTATCTAGCCGGTATCCAACACCATCTATCCTTGACCAATACCCGTAGTTACTCTATACTCTCTTCTCGCTTGGTGAAGTCCGCTCTGAAGGGCATTCTTGAGCAGGAAGTCCCTCGCAGCCCAGTCAGACAACCAATCACAGGCAACATGTTCAGGCAGTTGTCCGACTTGTTAGACTCCACACCATTGGGTATTCGTGATAGCCTCACATTAAAAGCGGCCATGTACCTTGCCTGTTATGGGTTTCTCAGACCGGGTGAGTGTACTACTCGGACCATTAACGCACCCTTTCCTTAGGTCAGTCAGCTGTCACATGTCTCTGATCATTTCCAGCTGTCCTTCAGTCAGACCAAGACCTCGTCTCCGGGTCATACGGTGGTTGTTCGGTTTTCCCACCGTGCACAAATGGTGTCCTGTCACAATCCTCCGTGAATTGTTGAATGCCTGTGTTAACCTATCAGCTAACGACCCTTTACTCCATTTCAGATCCAACCCGCTAACTACTTCTCAATTCATCAAACATTTACGCATTTCGGTCAGGTCGCTGGGAGGAGTCCCGACTTCATTATCCGGTCACTCCTTCCGTATTGGCGCAGCTACAGCCACTTCTAAGCACGGGGTCCCGACCCACGTAATCATGAAATTAGGATGTTGGAAATGCGGATGCTACATGCAGTATTTCCCTAACCCTCGCAAAGAAATGGCTAGCGCATTCCAGTCTCTTGTGTTGTAATCTGCAATAAACAAATGTTTGTTTAAATCCGGGTTTTGCCCTCTTTTCCAGGCATATTCTTTACGCCGCAGTTATGGCACACTCCAAACTGCTTAGTTGAGGTTGATAGATTATTGGTTACAGTTGGTTGTTAGGTTAGTATTAGGGTTGTACGCATATCAGTCATGTAGCAACGACCACAAATGGAAAGGCCTGCGCAGCTGGCCTGTAATTGTGGGAGGAGCGGGATGACCATAAAACCCACGGCTCTCCCCCCTTCATTGACGCCGTGGGTTCTTCGCTCCCACCCGCCCCCCCTTCTTTTCATTCCATCACACTTACCACAGGGTATGCCCTCTTTTCCAGGCATATTCTTTACGCCGCAGTTATGGCACACTCCCAACTGCTTAGTTGAGGTTGATAGATTATTGGTTACAGTTGGTTGTTAGGTTAGTATTAGGGTTGTACGCATATCAGTCATGTAGCAACGACCACAAATGAAAATTTCTGGGTTTAGACAAAAATGCTATAAAGAACGGAAATGGTATATGTATTTTATTTTATTTTTTGCCAGGGTCACAGTGATTTAATACATCTTTTATAGCCAACGATTAAAAAATACATAAATAAAAAATAAAAGAGATACATCAATTTCTCTGCATAGAAGTCTATGAAGAGAAATTTACGGATCTCTTGGCTGGCCAGGAGTGAAAAACAATCCCCCAAACTTCCCTGGTTAATAATTGTGTTGGGCGCGAATATTCGCATTTGGAATTCATCATAATCGCAGCAGGTTTCAGGGTTGAGACCCGGTGCAATCAAGAACTTTTGATATGTCTGATCAACATGTCAAAAGTTGTTTTTAAGGGGTACTCTGGTGATAAACTTTTTTTTTTATCAACTGGTGCCAGAATGTTAAAAATCCTTTCAGTACTTATTAGCTGCTGAATACTACAGAGGAAATTCTTTTCTTTTGCTCTCTGCTGACATCATGACCACAGTGCTCTCTGCTGACATCTCTGTCCATTTTAGGAACTGTCCAGAGCACCATATGTTTGCTATGGGGATTTTCTCCTACTCTGGGCAATTCTTAAAATGGTCAGCAGAGAGCAATGTGGTCATGATGTCAGCAGTGAGCTCTGTGTTCCAAAAAGTAAATAATTTCCTCTGTAGTATTCAGCAGCTAATAAGTACTGGAAGGATTAAAAAATTTTAATAGAAGTAATTTACAAATCTTTTTAACTTTCTTGCACCAGTTCATTTAAAAAAAAAGTTTTCTACCAGAGTACCCCTTTAAATTTAAACTGCCAGTTTATGGTTCTTGTAAAGAACTACCTGCCCATACCTCTTAATGGATTTTGCCCCAGGATGACAAAAATACCCTTCTACTGCTATTTCCAATCTGAGTTTGTTGTTCTCCAGTGGGAGCTGATTTATACGAAATGTTATTAGTCGCAACCTCCTAATCTTTTTGTAATAATTCATACAGTGGAGATTACAGCCTTGGAGCAATGCCCAGTTCTCATGAAATCCTATTTATGGATTAAAGGATTTAAACAGCCTTTCCACCTCCAGTTCTGAATACATGGATAAAATAGACCCGTTCCATATAAAATGCTTTAAAACAATTTTACATACTCTAATTAACCATTTGGAGCATGTTGGTATTTATGTCATTGACGTTACGTCTATAAGTAACCCTTTTATGTCAAAGCATTCTGAACAAGTCGAGTGAAAGCATTAGATATATTTTGCTAAGTAAGTGAAGATAATGGACAGCATTGTGAAGTTATTTCTGTTTGACGGCTCAGGAGGACTGATCGTAGAATATTATAGTGATGTGCACAAAGGTTTAAGTCTGATAGGTTGTTTTTTTTTTTGTTAAATATGAGATTTCAGCAAGTTTTATGTTAATGGGGGTAGACTCTAAATCCAGAATACTATCTGTCTTAGGCTTTGTATTCAGTACACTGTAAATCCAGTTTTCTGTGTGAAAAAAGATTATAATCTCCTTTCTATTAATGGAGATAATCTCTTCTCTGGCATGGAGAAGACAGTTAAACAATATTTGGAGCAGAATCCTATCTTTCATATCATAATAGTGAAGAAAAAAAGCTTTATTGAAATATATCTCACTCATTTCAGTGCAATTTATTGCCTGTATTTGAATGTGTGTGTTCAATGCTATACAAAGAGTCATATGTGGTATATTGTTAATATATTTTCTTTATAGTAATATTGGTATATAAGGAATAAAATGAATAAGGGGGAAACCAAACAAAGTTATCATTAACAATTTTAGAATAGATGTTTGCAGGTACTTGTATGCATTTTATAGTCACCATTTGAGTACTTTTAAAAAGGCTTAAAGCAGACCTTTCATCAGGAATACATGGGTGTAAATGTGCCCCTGGCTAGATAGGGTATAGCTTGAGAATTCCAGCCATTCCTTCTTTATCTCTATAGTCCTGAAATGAAAGCCTTTAGTTATTATGCAAATTATGCCCAAAAGCACAGGGGGCGTTCTTCAGCACAGCAAGAGCAAAGGAAAGTCCTCTTATAAGCCAAAGGGGGTTGGCAGATGCAAGCGGGTCAGTAGGCGATAATAAAGAGAACATGGGTTAAACTTAATAACAAAAGGCTTATATTACGACACTGGAAAGAACTATGCAGATAAAAAATGTATGTCTGAAATCCTAATCACCAAACTATTCACATTTTTACATACATAAAAGACATCCTTTAAAAGATTTCATCACAGCCCTACCCATTTTGCATTTACATAGCATCAACAGGGGAAAAATAGGAAATAGGAAAAAACTTGAGATATAATAGTATTGTCGAGCCAAGATATATATATATATATATATATATATATATATATATATATATATATATATAAAACATCTTAAAGCTGATCTGTCAACAGAAAAACAATATGTATATATACAGTGGGGATCAAAAGTTTGGGCACCCCAGGTAAAAATTTGTATTAATGTGCATGAAGAAGCCAAGGAAAGATGGAAAAATCTTCAAAAGGCATCAAATTACAGATTGGACATTATTATAATTACAGATTAGATATTCTTATAATATGTCAACAAAAGTTAGATTTTATTTCCATCATTTACACTTTCAAAATAACAGAAAACAAAAAAATTGTGTCCGCAAAAGTTTGGGCACCCTGCAGAGTTAATATCTTGTACTGCCCCCTTTGGCAAGTATCACAGCTTGTAAAAGCTTTTTGTAGCCAGCCAAGAGTCTTTCAATTCTTGTTTGAGGTATCTTTGCCCATTCTTCCTTACAAAAGTCTTCCAGTTCTTTGAGATTTCTGGGCTGTCTGTCACGCACTGCTCTTTTAAGGTCTATCCATAGATGTTCAATTATGTTGAGGTCAGGAGATTGTGAAGGCCATGGCAAAACCTTCAGTTTACACCTCTTGATGTAATCCCCTGTGGATTTCGATGTGTATTTAGGATCATTATCCATTTGTAGAAGCCATCCTCTCTTTAACTTCTGCTTTTTCACAGATGGCATCAAGTTAGCATCCAAAATTTGCTGAAATTTTATTGAATCCATTTTTCGTTCTACTCGTGAGATGTTCCCTGTGCGACTGGCTGCAATACAACCCCAAAGCATGATTGATCCACCCCCATGCTTAGCAGTTGGACAGAGGTTCTTTTCATTAAATTCTGTTCCCCTTCTTCTCCAAACGTACCTTTGCTTATCACGGCCAAAAAGTTTAATTTTTACCTCATCGGTCCACAGAACTTGTTTCCAAAATGCATCAGGCTTGCCTATATGTTCATTTGCAAAGTTCAAACGCTGATTTTTGTGGTGAGGACGTAGAAGAGGTTTTCTTCTGGTGACTCTTCCATGAAGACCATATTTGTACAAGTATCTCTTTATAGGAGAATAGTCTACCACAACTCCAGTGTCTGCTAGATCTTTCTGGAGGGATTGTGCAGTCAAACGTGGGTTTTGAATTGTTTTTCTCACAATCCTACAAGCTGTTCTGTCTAATATTTTTCTTGGTCTTCCAGATCTTGCTTTAACTTCCACTGTTCCTGATGATTGACATTTCTTAATTACATTACGAACAGAGGATATTGACATCTGAAAACATTTTGCTATATTCTTATAGCCTTCTCCAGCTTTGTGAGCGTCAACTATTTTCAGTTTCAGATTTCTAGACAACTGCTTAGAAGAACCCATGGTGCTGATTGTTGGGGCAAGGTCAGATGAGTCTGGGCATTTAAAACCTTTGAGATTGACATCACCTGATCTTCCCAGATGATTATTGAGAACAATCCATGATACTGGCAGATCTCAGCTTTGCAAAGGGGGCAGTGCATGCTATAAATTCTGCAGGGTGCCCAAACTTTTGCAGACAACATTTTTTTGTTTTCTGTTATTTTGAAAGTGTAAATGATGGAAAGAAAATCTAACTTTTGTTGACATATTATAAGAATGTCTAATCTGTAATTTGATGCCTTTTGGAGATTTTTCCATCTTTATTTGGCTTCTTCATCCACATAAATTTTTTTACCTGGGGTGCCCAAACTTATGATCCCCACTGTATATATATATATATATATATATATATATATATATATATATATTTATATATATGTAATGGATAAAGGCAGCACACCACAATAATATAATCCAAAAAGCTGTGAATTTATTCCATGATGTAAATAACAACATTTCGGCGATCTCTCACCGCCATTTTCACGAGTGGTGAGAGATCGTCGAAACGTTGTTATTCACATCATGGAATAAATTCACAGCTTTTTGGATTATATTATTGTGGTGTGCTGCCTTTATCCATTACATATCCAGCAGAACCAGAGCACCGAGGTTCAATAGGCTTGCACCCATTTGCACCCACTCTGGATGTGCTGCTTTTTATGGACTTTCTCTCTCTTATATATTTATATAAATCTTAGCCCGACAATACTGTTATTTCTCAAGTTAAATTGCCCTATTTTTCCCCTGATGATGCTATGTAAATGCAAACAGCTTGGGTAGGGCTGTGATGAAGTCTTTTAAAGGTTGTCTTTATGTATGACAGTTTTATGTTTTTTGACATTTGACATTTTTGTGGAGTTTATCAGGGCATTTTACCTAAAAAATTTAAAAAAAAAGCTGTATGTTAGCTGAAAGTGCTATGCCTATAGTTTTTTGTAGATATTTTCCCACTCTAGGTACATTTTTCAACCAGTCAGTTGCGTTATTTTCCATTAGACCCTACATTTTTTCCTGTTTTGAAAATATGCATATGTGAATGTGTGTTGCATTATTTGAGGCATTTTTCCATATTTTTCATTACTGCATTTCAATACTTTATCAAGTATTTACCGTGTGTTGCACAGACACTGCATTATTTATGACAATGTTTCATGTAAATAACAGCAAAAGTTCAGTTTTTATGCCATAGATCACACCATAACAGAAACTGTTACTTGACCTGCAGGGCCTTTGGTGACATGGACACTAGTCAATGTGAGAGAGAGAGGCACTTAGGGAGGAGTCTAAGAAAGTAAGCATGGGTAGCAGTCCATGTCAGAGACATCTTGTTGGGGTCTAAATGTATCCGGTGGGGGGGGGGGGGGGGGTTATGTTTAAGTTCTGAATTAATTTTGAGATTTGGTGTCTGTATTTAGAGGTCATGGTTTGAGGTCCAAATTTATTTGGAGGTTTTGTCTGGGGTCAAAAGTTATTTAGATGTCTGGGTGGGTGTCTGAACTAATTTGGAGATTTTTCTAAGGGTAGGAGAGGAGTTAGAAGTAGTTAGGGAATATAATCTGAGTTAGTTTAGAAAATATGGTTTGATGAGAGGTTTGACATAAAAATACGAAGATATCTCTACAAGTTATTTGACTCCTACAGGTGTTAGATGGATAGCATCAGTATAGGAAAAAATCTCATTATCCAATGACTAAACAAATGTACAATTGGCAAGTTATGGTAACTTACAGTTTAGAAGAAGATGATGCCGCAAGACGTAGAGCTGTAAATTGAAGGATGCAATAGGTAGACGCTAGTATGAACAGAAAAATTGTAAATAAACAATGTTCAACTAGTCCTTTCAATGAGGGAATTATTGGAGTTGCCAGTTCCAAAATCCCACAAATCAGTTTTAGTGCACTTGTCAGAAAACTATTACATGATAGTCAGTGATATATCATACCCGAACATATTATCTAAAGCGCACATACATAACATAACACACCATAATCAGACTTTTTACCCATATAGTATAATGATGCATCATTATATTCCCACCACAGATAATAAAAACACATTTAGAAACTGGCCAAACAAAAAGAGACCCATGGATATAACAAAAATGGTAATCTGTAGCAACCTCAACGTGTTTCCCCCTATATAGATATAGAGTAGGGTTCCTCAGGAGGTCTAACAAAGGATAAAAGGCATACTATGCACCTCAGATGAAAACCTGACTCATGATGGATCTGGGATCTGGTACCAGAGGAAAGGGGTGCACACAGAGGGATATGCATGTACATCCCTCTGTGTGCACCCCTATGCTCCGGCAATTGTACATTTGTTTAGTCATTGGATAATGAGATTTTTTCCTATACCGATGCTATCCATATACCACCTGTAGGAGTCAAATAATTTGTAGAGACATCTTCATATTTTTATTGCATATCAATAAAAGGTATATTTTAGGGGATTTTGGTTGTTCTGTTTTGTTAGCCACGTTTATACCCAAATCCAACAATTTGATCTGAATTTGTAAGTGTTTGATGGCAGGTACTCTTTAACCCCTTAAGGACATGCGCTGTCAGAGCTGCATAGCGTCACTTCGTGCACAGCGCCGTACATTTATGTTAATTCCCGGCAGCAGCCGGCCGCGGACCCACCGGTAATGGCCGCGGACCCACCGGTAATGGCAGACATCAGCGATTGCGCTGATGTCTGCCATTAACCCCTCAGATGCCGTGATCAATACACTGCCGCGGGGATCAGCCAAGATGGCAGACGGAGGTCCCCTCACCTGCCTCCGTCTCCTAGGGTCTTCTGCACTGATCTGCCTTCCAGCAGACCAGAGCAGAAGATCACCGATAATACTGGTCAGTGCTATGCCCTATGCATAGCACTGAACAGTATTAGCAATCTAATAATTGCTATACATTGTCTCCAATGAGGACTATAAAAGTGTAAAATAAATGTAAACATTTTCTTTTTAAAGTGAAACTTTCCCCATATTAATACACAAAAGCGTAAACAAACGATAAATAATAAACATATTTGATATCTTCATGTGCGTAAATGTTCGAACTATACAAATATAATGTTAATGATCCCCATATGCAGTGCAAAGTTGATGTATCTAAGCTGATGTACATATTTGTATATATATATATATATATATATATATATATATATATATATGGAAATAAAGAAAGCGAACTCCAGCTCAGCTCAGGTAAGTGCGGCTTTATTCACATCAACGAGGCAACAGGTACAGGGAGGAAGTGATGCGTTTCGGCCAGGTGCTGGCCTTAGTCGTACAATGATTACAAATTCCAAGTACTCTTATATATGGAACCAGGGGCGAGGGGAGGCACCCAGGGCTAATTAGCCCGGAGTGGCTCCCGTTCACACCCGGATCCACTAGCATAGAGAACAAAATACACTAATGCACCATTATTTCAATCATATGATGCGATCAGAGTTAAAAGAAATAAAAACAGAATCTTTATTTACTATATATAAAAAATACTAAGTGCAAATATAATGACTAACTATCTATGCGATTGCACATCGGCAGCCCAAAGAAACATAGGCTGATCCGATGTGCATCCGCTAAGGGTATAAAAGGTTCTCCAAAAAACATAGTGTGAACTGCGGCATAAGAATATGTGTTGTGTAATAATGATTAGAAAGATATATATATAAAGACACAAATGTCGCAGTCCACACAATGGCATAGGAAGAATTGCAGTACATGAGATTATATATAGAAAGAAAATAATAGATTTATAAATATCAAAATATCTTGAATCTCATGTGATAATAATGACTGTAAAAAACGGAGGACCTTATGCAGGCAATGGTGAGAAATATATTATAGTATATTAATGTAATAAAAAGTAAATAATTAAATATATATAAATAGTATCAATACATGTGTTTAAGGCAAGACTGGAAAAATATATATATTCAAGAGCATAGTAGAAACGGACCTCTATCATAGGGCGAATATCATGAGTACACTAATGGGATCAAAAAATGAATAAAATGAAAAGAGAAGGAAAGAAGAGAAAAAGGGGGGGGGGGAAATATATGTTATAATGGACCCCTAATAGTGGAGAACTACGTCCAACCTTTTATTAAGACCCCTAGGAAACCTAGTGTCTAGCCTCAGGATCCAGTAAATTTCTCTATCCAAAAGTTTCTTTTTATGATCTCCTCCTCTCTTCGGGCAAAATGCTTTTTCTATACCCTGCAATTTAACGCCTGTCCAATTGCCGGAGTGGCATTCTGCAATATGTTTGGTTATCATAGAGGTGTTTCTACTGTCAAAGTGTGGAGTATCAGATAGATGTTTTCTGACCCGCACTTTTAAAGTATTTGTTGTACACCCCACGTACTGCACATTGCATGGCTCGCATGTGAATAAATAAATCACATATTTTGTATTGCAATTAATATAATGTTTTATCGGAAAGGAGTCATGGTTGGTGCAGGACGTGAAGGTGGCAGAGGGTGATATTATATTACAGCATTTACATATTCTATGGCCACATTTATAGGTTCCCCTATGTTCAAGCCACACCGGATTCAAATGATTTCTTTCAGAATATAGACTGGGAGATAATTTTTGTCCCAGAGTGGGTGCTCTACGAGCCACACAACTATATCCTCCATCCAGAGCAGGCGCCACTGTGGGATCCGCTAGGAGTATGGGCATATACTTATTAATGATTTTACAGATTTGCCCATATTGTGTACTATATGACGTAGAGAAAACTACCTTACGTTTGGCAATGTGTGCAGGAGCACAAGGTTTAGTACCAATGGGAAAAATCATATGTTTCCTATCTCTGTGTAACGCTACATTGTAGGCCCTATCTATATTCCAACTAGGGTATCCTCTCTGGCTTAATCGTTCTTTTATGTTGTTGGCTTTAAATTCAAAATGTTCTAATCTCGTGCAATTCCTCCTAGCCCGTACCATTTCCCCAGCAGGGATATTTTTGATTACGTGTGCAGGATGGCATGAACGGGCATGGAGGATTGAATTTACAGCTGTATCTTTTCTATAGGTTCTGGTAACTATGGAACGAGATTGAGTGTCCCCCATCAAAAATAGATCTAAAAAGGAAATTTCACTGGAATGAAATTGGATGGTAAAAATCAAACCTAAAGGATTGTCATTGAGATAATCCGAAAATCCCTGTATGGCCGCCACATCAGACCCCCAAATAAGTAGGAGGTCGTCAATATAGCGGCCATACCAGGAGATGAACTTGGCATAGGGGTTATGGGGGGCGAAAAGGTTCTCCCTCTCCCACCAACACATATAGATGTTGGCGAGAGAGGGGGAAAATTTCGCCCCCATCGACGCCCCAGTGATCTGTAGGTAGTACCGGTCATTGAACATAAAAAAAATTATGAGATAAAAGAAAATCAACAACCAGGACCAGGTACTCCCGTAGATCACTGGGGTAAGATGTAAAAGTGGAGAGAAACCAGCTCAAGGCCTCTAAAGCCAGACTATGGGGAATGATGGAATATAGGGCAGTAACGTCTGCAGTGATCCACATGTGACACTCTTGCCATACAAATTCATCAAAGGCTGCTAAAACATGCTGTGTATCTTTAATGTAACCGGGCATGTGGGGAACAAAAGGTTGAAGCATACTATCGGTCCAGGCACAAAGCCTCTCATTGAGTGACCCTATGCCTGCCACGATAGGTCTCATCTGTGGTGGGAAGACGTTTTTATGAACCTTGGGTAAAGAATGGAATATAGCTACCACCGGACACTCAGGTACAAGATAATCTGCAATTTTTTGTGATAGTATTCCACTCTTCACCCCCAACTGTACAAGATTAATAAGGGATTTCTTGAAAATGGGTGTCGGATTCCCCGACAGTGGCCTGTATGTAGTGCTGTCTGAAAGCATGGCGGTGTTTAACTTGCAATACAGGCCACTGTCCAGGAGAACGACACCCCCTCCTTTGTCCGCCTGACGTATAGTCAAATCGTCCCATTTACTCAGTTGCATAAGAGCCTTGCGTTGTTTTTTATTAAGATTATCTTTATGATACATATCTTTTACTGAATGTGATAGATTAGCAAGTTCACGCTCCACCACATCCTGGAACATGTCAAGGGATGGGGTTCGTGATGCAACTGGGTAAAAATGGGGGTTAGATGGCTCAAAATTAGGCATGTCATCTATTTTTGTGTGGTCCTGTAGGTCTTGTAGATTAGATAATACAACCAAATCATCAAATAAAATATTAGTACCACTAAAATTACTCATGCCGTATAAATTTGAGTCAGATGCAACATTTTCATGCAAATTAGATACTTCATTTACTGTACTATTATCATTAAATTCAGTTGTATCATATACATGATCTCGGCAATTATGAAAATGTTTTTTCACTGTAATATTGCGGACAAATTTGTTGAGATCCATTAATGTCCGAAAAAAGTCAAAGTCACATTTGGGAGAAAAAGACAAGCCTTTAGAGAGGAGATCAAGTTGCTCATGAGAAACAATTTTGGCCGATATGTTAAAGACAGGCAGGCAAGTTACCTCTTTCTCCCGTCTTTGCGAGCGCCTACGGCTTGATTGATGTTTCCGCCCTGCCCTCCGTTTTTTGAAGAAGAGGATCTGGTGTGAACAGTGTCCCTTGTATTCGGGAGAGGTGAGGATGCTGCATTGGGTCTGTTAATCCCTGAATTCAGGGATCGGTCTTGGACTTCTGAGGTGGAAATAACTGAGTCCGTATCCTGTGAGGTGAAGCTTACTCTTAGATCCTTCTTATTTTTACGATGTTTGTATTTATTTCTGTTGGACTTCAGGATAGATCTGGGAGTGTGTGCATTTCCAATGCCATTGATAGACGGTTCCAGTTTTGTAGTCCTGAAGGTCTCTTTGAAACTTGATATGTTTAGTTTCAGTGATTGTGGACTCCGTTTTTGTCAACTTGTCCATAATAGAATTGTCCAGGGTTATGAAATCATTATGGTTTTCAAATATAGAGGCTTGAGCTTGTAGATCTTGTATCTTTTTGCTGATATCCTCTAATGCTCTTTCTTCATATGACATAATCAGAGCCATAAATTTCAAAGAAGAGTCGGTCATCAGCGCTTCCCATTCCTGTTTAAATGTTTCACAGTATATCGTAGTGGGGAATTTGCGCAAGCGGAGACCTCTTGGAACCATTTTTTGCTCTGTATATTTTCTGAGCGTTGCCAAGTCCCACCAAACTTTAGCCTCCGAAATTAATGCATTATGCAATTCATTCATAAGAATTCTTAGATCCACTGTACCTTGTGCCTCTTGTGTTGTCGCATTAAAGATGTCTTGCATCTTAGCCGACCTGTCCAGACGCTCCTCCACCGGTTTAAGACTGCCGCCGGTCGCCATATTGTGTATAAGTTTCACGGCGTTCAGGAGATAGGAGAGCACGGAAAAAGGGCAAAGTCCAACATGCAATGTGAAAGTAGAGGAAGTTTCCGGCTCTATCCCTGGTCTGGATCCCAAGCAAGGAGAGGGTGTGGACCTCACCCAGAACAATGGAAATAAAGAAAGCGAACTCCAGCTCAGCTCAGGTAAGTGCGGCTTTATTCACATCAACGAGGCAACAGGTACAGGGAGGAAGTGACGCGTTTCGGCCAGGTGCTGGCCTTAGTCGTACAATGATTACAAATTCCAAGTACTCTTATATATGGAACCAGGGGCGAGGGGAGGCACCCAGGGCTAATTAGCCCGGAGTGGCTCCCGTTCACACCCGGATCCACTAGCATAGAGAACAAAATACACTAATGCACCATTATTTCAATCATATGATGCGATCAGAGTTAAAAGAAATAAAAACAGAATCTTTATTTACTATATATAAAAAATACTAAGTGCAAATATAATGACTAACTATCTATGCGATTGCACATCGGCAGCCCAAAGAAACATAGGCTGATCCGATGTGCATCCGCCCGGTTACATTAAAGATACACAGCATGTTTTAGCAGCCTTTGATGAATTTGTATGGCAAGAGTGTCACATGTGGATCACTGCAGACGTTACTGCCCTATATTCCATCATTCCCCATAGTCTGGCTTTAGAGGCCTTGAGCTGGTTTCTCTCCACTTTTACATCTTACCCCAGTGATCTACGGGAGTACCTGGTCCTGGTTGTTGATTTTCTTTTATCTCATAATTTTTTTTATGTTCAATGACCGGTACTACCTACAGATCACTGGGGCGTCGATGGGGGCGAAATTTTCCCCCTCTCTCGCCAACATCTACATGTGTTGGTGGGAGAGGGAGAACCTTTTTGCCCCCCATAACCCCTATGCCAAGTTCATCTCCTGGTATGGCCGCTATATTGACGACCTCCTACTTATTTGGGGGTCTGATGTGGCGGCCATACAGGGATTTTCGGATTATCTCAATGACAATCCTTTAGGTTTGATTTTTACCATCCAATTTCATTCCAGTGAAATTTCCTTTTTAGATCTATTTTTGATGGGGGACACTCAATCTCGTTCCATAGTTACCAGAATCTATAGAAAAGATACAGCTGTAAATTCAATCCTCCATGCCCGTTCATGCCATCCTGCACACGTAATCAAAAATATCCCTGCTGGGGAAATGGTACGGGCTAGGAGGAATTGCACGAGATTAGAACATTTTGAATTTGAAGCCAACAACATAAAAGAACGATTAAGCCAGAGAGGATACCCTAGTTGGAATATAGATAGGGCCTACAATGTAGCGTTACACAGAGATAGGAAACATATGATTTTTCCCATTGGTACTAAACCTTGTGCTCCTGCACACATTGCCAAACGTAAGGTAGTTTTCTCTACGTCATATAGTACACAATATGGGCAAATCTGTAAAATCATTAATAAGTATATGCCCATACTCCTAGCGGATCCCACAGTGGCGCCTGCTCTGGATGGAGGATATAGTTGTGTGGCTCGTAGAGCACCCACTCTGGGACAAAAATTATCTCCCAGTCTATATTCTGAAAGATATCATTTGAATCCGGTGTGGCTTGAACATAGGGGAACCTATAAATGTGGCCATAGAATATGTAAATGCTGTAATATAATATCACCCTCTGCCACCTTCACGTCCTGCACCAACCATGACTCCTTTCCGATAAAACATTATATTAATTGCAATACAAAATATGTGATTTATTTATTCACATGCGAGCCATGCAATGTGCAGTACGTGGGGTGTACAACAAATACTTTAAAAGTGCGGGTCAGAAAACATCTATCTGATACTCCACACTTTGACAGTAGAAACACCTCTATGATAACCAAACATATTGCAGAATGCCACTCCGGCAATTGGACAGGCGTTAAATTGCAGGGTATAGAAAAAGCATTTTGCCCGAAGAGAGGAGGAGATCATAAAAAGAAACTTTTGGATAGAGAAATTTACTGGATCCTGAGGCTAGACACTAGGTTTCCTAGGGGTCTTAATAAAAGGTTGGACGTAGTTCTCCACTATTAGGGGTCCATTATAACATATATTTCCCCCCCCCCCCTTTTTCTCTTCTTTCCTTCTCTTTTCATTTTATTCATTTTTTGATCCCATTAGTGTACTCATGATATTCGCCCTATGATAGAGGTCCGTTTCTACTATGCTCTTGAATATATATATTTTTCCAGTCTTGCCTTAAACACATGTATTGATACTATTTATATATATTTAATTATTTACTTTTTATTACATTAATATACTATAATATATTTCTCACCATTGCCTGCATAAGGTCCTCCGTTTTTTACAGTCATTATTATCACATGAGATTCAAGATATTTTGATATTTATAAATCTATTATTTTCTTTCTATATATAATCTCATGTACTGCAATTCTTCCTATGCCATTGTGTGGACTGCGACATTTGTGTCTTTATATATATATCTTTCTAATCATTATTACACAACACATATTCTTATGCCGCAGTTCACACTATGTTTTTTGGAGAACCTTTTATACCCTTAGCGGATGCACATCGGATCAGCCTATGTTTCTTTGGGCTACCGATGTGCAATCGCATAGATAGTTAGTCATTATATTTGCACTTAGTATTTTTTATATATAGTAAATAAAGATTCTGTTTTTATTTCTTTTAACTCTGATCGCATCATATGATTGAAATAATGGTGCATTAGTGTATTTTGTTCTCTATGCTAGTGGATCCGGGTGTGAACGGGAGCCACTCCGGGCTAATTAGCCCTGGGTGCCTCCCCTCGCCCCTGGTTCCATATATAAGAGTACTTGGAATTTGTAATCATTGTACGACTAAGGCCAGCACCTGGCCGAAACGCGTCACTTCCTCCCTGTACCTGTTGCCTCGTTGATGTGAATAAAGCCGCACTTACCTGAGCTGAGCTGGAGTTCGCTTTCTTTATTTCCATTGTTCTGGGTGAGGTCCACACCCTCTCCTTGCTTGGGATCCAGACCAGGGATAGAGCCGGAAACTTCCTCTACTTTCATATATATACATATATATATATATATATATATATATATAACAGCATACACAAATATTTTATCTGTAGTTAAAATAGATAAAATTGAAATAAGCACAATAAGTAGACTTTTTCAGGTTGAATGATACCTAGAATGTTTCTGTGAGGACTATTTCTGAATATGAAATTTCCCTTGACTTGCACAAAGCCTGCATTTCTTTGTTGCTTTATAATATATGTATACAAAAAATTTTTTATGTTTTTAAAGTACAATATATATATTGGTAAATATTAATAGAAAAGAGAGCATAGGGACATAAATATAGAGGTGAGGAAAAATAATGTCATGTTTAAATCATAAAAAAGGAATGACAGTGCACATTTTACCCCCCAAAAATTGATATTTCTTTCAGTAAGTTTTAGGCTGCTTGGCTCATATAGTTGAGCATCTCCCGGCACAGCAAATTTACGCTTGTTTTTCCCACACAATGCACATTTTCAGTGGTGAAATCATGAATAAATGTATAAAATACACTGGGTGGAACAGAGAGGAAAGATTTGGACATACTCCGATGAGGGGCATTAAAATACTATACAATGCTATTATCCGTGAACATAACATTGTTTGAACGGGATGATAAATTCAGTGTGGTTGTTTTCCTGGCATTAAAACAGTCAAGACTTCTGATTAGTATATGATAACATTTTACTGGAAATATAGCCAGAGTGTAAAAGACTCGCCAAGCAGTAAGAGAAAGTGCTCAGTCAGGAAACAACTTTTCTAGACTCGGTGCTGTTTGTTTTGCAGGTGAAGATATATTCAGAGGATTTGCACCATAAAATTGTAACGGTCTAAAGCATTTTAGGAAGGTACGTCTCAAGTTTAATTCATTGAAGGCTCAACTGACTCTTATACTGCTATAAGATCTTTATTCACTGCTAAAGTTAAGCAATTAATATCAGTGACAGAAACTGAGCATAGACGCAATACTAGTAAATGTACTGTACTTTTACATCAACATTTATTATATGTATAATTCATTCAAAAAGTTTTAGAAATTTTTGCAAATGTATTTACAGGGGAAAAAAATAGAAACAAAAAATAGAAACATAGATTGTGCCGGCACATAAGAACCATTTGACCCATTAAGTCTGCCCAATATTCTGAATAATATTATCAGTCCTTGAACCTATCTTACATTGTGGTGCCTTGGGGGGTGTATGGCAGTTGGGGTGTTGCTGTGAGGTATATAACGGTTATAATTAACTCTTGTCAGTCGTGACGCCAGGGTGAGGGTTAAATGCTGTATGGCTTGGCCTATCGCCACCCTTCCCAAGAGCGATAGGTAGATGCAGAATAAAGTATTGTCCACAACCAGAGCTTTGCTGAAAACTTGCATAAACTTTACTGAAGATTTTCTGTAACATGTGAATACAGAAACAGTCTTTAAAACAAAGTATATGTACAGCTTAGCTGAGATTGACGTATGGTTGGGACTTTTGTAAGTTCTTTAGCTTAGTAGGATTTAGTATGCGCAGATCCGCTGGATTTAGGGTTATGTTTAGGTCCAGGGTCCTTGCTAGAAGTAGCGGAGAAGTTTGTAAGAACTCACTGTTTGATTCGAGCCGAGGCCGGCAGGTTTTGGCCCAGTGGTTGCCGATGACAGCTGCGCAGATCTTTACTCATCAGCAGCCCACGAGGAAAGAGAGATGCTGCTTGCTTTGCAGCGCAGGAACAAGAGTGCGTCTATTGGCTGCAACTCCCTTATATGGGAAGGGGCTGGCCGTTTTAGGATTGGTCCAGACCATCTGTCAATCAGCTTTACAAAATCACATGACCCAGAACCTCCAAAGGTCCTTCTACCTACCATAGAGACTAAACCACAGTCAAAGGACCCGCAGGCCCTGCAACGCTATGCAAGGTAAGTATACACTTTCTATACAGTATTTACATTTATTTTAGCAATATATTAACTATATGAGGGGTGACTAGGGGATGACTAAAGAAGCGGAAAACCACAGTTACTTGGAACTCTGACTTTGGTACGGTATGCAATACGGTACCGGGACTCCACAACATGAAGGCCTTAGGCCATGTTCACATGGCGTAAAAGGCGCAGAATGTTTGAATGAAAAACAAGTGAAAAACAGCTCTCCATGTCGGGGACTGTCCAGAGCAGGGGACATTTACTATGGGGATTTGTTCCTATTGTGGACAGTTCCTGACATGGACAGAGGTGTCAGCACAGAGCACTGTGGTCAGACAAAAAGGAAATTCAAAAAGAAAAGAAATTCCTGTGGAGCATACAGCAGCTAAGTACTGGAAGGATTAAGATTTTTAAATAGAAGTAATTTACAAATCTGTTGAACTTTCTGGACCCAGTTGATTTTAAAAAAATAGTTTTCCATCGGAGTACCCCTTTAAACTTCTTCACTGTATTTGCAGCAACCACTTCTTGCAGGAAGACTATTCCATGTAGTAGTACAGGTGTGGTGCAGTTTTTTTTTAAAGAAATCTGCTCTTTCTTTCTACTCCTAGACAACCCCTTCAAAGAAAACCTGGGGTCTCCCCACTGACTTCAATGGGCAGGAAAATATGCAGCAGCAAACTATGCAGTAAAATAAGGCACGTATTACCCAACCTTAACACTTTAAATTTTTTTCAGCACAGCAAGCACCAAAGCCAAAGAACATGTAGGATCTGAAGAGAAAAGGATTGTTGCAGGTACTATTACCCCCATTATCCCCTAGATATTGCAGGATGGTATGCCATGACATACATCTCATAACATTCTGCTACCTGAGACTCACACAGCTGGCTCCAGCATGTCCCTTATGTAAATGATAGCCTCTTACTGCAGCATCAGAATATACTATAATATGCTGGATACACCTATCCAATGAGTTTACTGACAGTCAGATGGGGGTACAAAACTCATACAAAACTCATATCATATGGAATGGGGGCAATTAATAAAATAAGAACACCCCTCTTGAGCTGGCTGCCGAACCAATCAAAGTAATCAGGGAACAAACGCCTTGCTAAGAGAGGTAACCAAGTTGCCGATGGTCACTCTAGCTGAGCACCAACGATCCTATGTGCCAATGGAAAAACTTCCTGACGGTCAACCATCACAGCACAAATCTGGCTTCATGGTCAGAAAGAAGTCACTCGTCAGAAAATGACATATAAGTCCACCTAGAGTTTGCATAAAAGCACCTAAAGGTCTCTCAGACATTGAGAAACAAGATTTTCTGATCTGATGAAACTAAAATTAAACTTTCTAACCTTAATTCTATGCGTCATGTCTGGAGGAAACCAGGCACAATTTATTACCTGCCAAATATGTCAGGTCAATGGCGTACGCGCAAAAAAATTCCAAAGTCAAACAAATTCCAAAGTCAAACAAAGCGCATTTTTGGTCACTTTTTATACCATTAAAAAATGAATAAAAAGTGATCGGACTTTTTGATCACTTTTATTCATTTTTTAATGGTATAAAAAGTGACCAAAAATGCACTTTGTTTGACGTTGGAATTTTTTGGCGCGTACGCCATTGACTGTGCGGTTTAATTAATGATATATTTTTATAGTTCGGACATTTACGCACGAGACGATACCACATATGTTTATTTTATTTTTACACTGTTTTATTTTTTTTATGGGAAAAGGGGGGTGATTCAAACTTTTCTTATGGAAGGGGTTAAATGACCTTTATTAACACTTTTTTTTTACTTTTTTTTTACAGTGTTATAGGTCCCATAGGGACCTTTGACACTGCACACACTGATCTTTTACACAGATCACAGGCGTGTATTAACACGCCTGTGATCAGTGTTATCAGCGCTTGACTGCTCCTGCCTGGATCTCAGGCACGGAGCAGTCATTCGCTGATCGGACATCGAGTCCGATCAATACAAAAATCATACCGATAAAAACTTCAGATCACGGCGCAAAAAATTAGTCCTCATACTACCCTGTACGTGGAAAAATAAAAAAGTTATAGGGGTCAGAAGATGACATTTTTAAACATATAAATTTTCCTGCATGTAGTTATGATTTTTTCCAGAAGTACGACAAAATCAAACCTATATAAGTAGGGTATCATTTTAACCGTATGGACCTACAGAATAATGATAAGGTGTAATTTTTACCGAAATATGCACTGCGTAGAAACGGAAGCCCCCAAAAGTTACAAAATGGCGTTTTTTCTTCGATTTTGTCGCACAATTATTTTTTTTCCGTTTCGCCGTGCATTTTTGGGTAAAATGACTAATGTCACTGCAAAGTAGAATCGGCGATGCAAAAAATAAGCCATAATATGGATTTTTAGGTGGAAAATTGAAAGGGTTATAATTTTTAAAAGGTAAGGAGGAAAAAACGAAAGTGCAAAAACTGAAAAACCCTGAGTCCTTAAGGGGTTAAAGGGACAGCTGTCCTTGAGTGGCCCAGCCAGAGCTGTTACTTGAACTTTGTATTGTTGCCTTACAAACCAAAATCTGACCAAGGGCAGCCCCTGTATAGACTTTATCTGTTCTCCATATTTTTATATATGTTTCTTTCCACGTTTCAAAAACATGCTGATAGGTTAATATTGAGCATCAGGTCTGCGACATTGTTGTGAACTGACCCTCCTACCAAGACCTTGGAGGCTATATGCCAGCCAAACAAATGAGTGTGGTTTGTATCCATACAGAAATTAAAGTTCATTCCCATAGTACTTGAGTGTGATGGAGAATTAGGCTGTAGCCAATGTAAGGGGCTCACCAATGTGCTGACAATAATAAGTAAGTTAGTTGGATGAGGGGGAGGGTTATATATGTAATTTAACATGCTTACTGTGCCCTATAGTGTCTAAGATATAGCTCTTGGGTATTTTGTGCTGTGCTTGAGCACTGCATCTTCTCACTTTGTAAATTGTCTGATAACCAGATTGATGGGCAGCAATCATTTCGTGCCTAAATGAATCAGACCAGCCAACTGCCAAAACTTTTGCTGTTATAGAGGTTGTCACACTTGCTCATAATCAGTTAACCCCTTAATGACATGGCCCATTTTCTTCATGCCCATTTTTCTTATTTGACCTGTCTCACTTCAAATGCTAATAACTGCGGTACACTTTAATTTATCCAAGTAATTTTGAGAATGTTTTTGTGACACGTATGTTAGTGGTCATTTTTTATCTTTTTCTTCCTTTGCACAACAAAATTACTTTGAAAAAAGAAAAAAAAACTTTTTTTGTTACAGCCATAAATTTTTCGGCTGACCCAGTTGTGTGAGGGCTAATTTTTACTATTATAAGGTTCATATAACCTTCATCAGTTTTTATTAATTTATTGGGGAAGATTAAATGAAAAACATAATATTTCCACCATTGTTTTTACGTTTTTTTAATGATGTTCACCGTGCAGTATGAATGGCATGATATCTTTATTCTATGGGTCTGTACGGTTATGGCAATACTGAATCTATATACTTTTTAATGTTTTGGTTCCTTTTTACAACAAAATCATTTATTTTTTCCCCTTTATTTGTGTTGCATATTCTGGTATTCATAACATTTGAATTTTTCGGCCAACAGAGTAGTGTGAGGGCCTTAGTTTTTGTGGGGCAAGCTGTTATTTTTAATGTGACAGGGGGAGCTCCTGACAGTTGCAGTGAATGCTCAGATGTGTATGACAGCAGACTCTTGTCACAATCACATGGGCTTACCTTCTGAGCCCTTTCTTTTCTCATGCACTTTTTTTTTCTCATGACAATAATGTTCACACAATGAAATGTCCGTTTGGAATTCCACAGAAGAACTCCGCGCAGACAGTCGGCTGCAGGCGAGTCCCATTAATTTCAATTCATTATGCTGCACTGTGCACACAATGGAATTTCAGCGGGTAGATGTTTACAGAAAGAATAGACATATTCTTTCTATGAGACAGCGCATTTCCGAGCGGTCTTACCGCTCCGCTGTCGGTGGAATGTCCACATGGAAATTTCCGTGCAGACATTCCACCATGTGAACATAGCCTAAGTGGTCCAGGGGGTGGTCTTACCTTTGCATCCCTGCTAGTTTTTCTACTTTGCTTACCCCATATCCAGGGGCAGATGAGCTGATTGACTGAGAAGTTTGACAATTTCAGTTTTAAAACAAGACTTGATGACTTAAAAGGTTACTGGCAGATTCCAGGGATGTGGCATAGGAAAAAAAAACGCCTTTTCAACTCCATATGGATTGCTCCAGTATTTAGTATTGTCATTTCAGACACATAGAAGCGTTAATTTTTAACGTAAATTTGTTTTCCCTTAGTCCTAACAGCAGCACAAGTGGGGTGTTCTGCCCCTGTGAAGCTGGCAGGACGGTGGAATTTTTTATTCCGCCCAAGCAATTTAAATTAATTAGCCCCCCCATAAAAGGCCTCCTCCCCTAGGCCATCTCGCTTAATAACAAGTAACAAAAAAGTTTAGGGCGGGAAATTTGTGTGCTGCTGTTAGGACTAAGGGAAAACAAATTTACGTTAAAAATTAACGCTTCCCTTACGTCCTAACCAGCAGCACAAGTGGGGACTTAGCGAGTAACAACACAAATAGGGAGGGACTACGGCAGAGTGGCACTTAGGATTGACTGCCCAAAGGCCAACTCTTCCGATCGTTTGGCATTAACCCTGTAATGACTCAAAAAAGTATTGTGGGTGCTCCAAGAAGCAGCAGCACAAATCTGTTCCAGAGGAACAGACCTTTTCTCAGCAAAGGAAGTAGAGACTGCCCTAGTGGAATGGGCAGTGACAAAGGCAGGAGGAGTTAGCTCCTGGACTATGAAGGTCTCTCGGATTGCCTCCTTAATCCACCTACTTAGGGTAGGTTTAGAGGCTTTCAAGCCCTTGTTCTTTCCAGAAAAAGAAACAAGGAGGTGTTCCGACTTCCTGAATTCTCCAGTTCTTGAGATATAGACTCTGAGAGCTCTAGAGATGTCCAGAGTGTGGTCAACCGCTTCTTCAGGAGAGGATGGATTAGGGAGTAGAACTGGAAGGAAAATAACCTGGTTGGTATTGGAGAAAGTCGGAACCTTAGGAAGGAAGGTAGGTAAAAACCTCAACAGGACTCTGTCCTGTAGAAAAACAGTATAAGGCTCGAAAGCCGAAAGGGCCTGAAGCTCACCCACTCTCTTGGCTGAGGTTATGGCCAATAAAAAAGTGACTTTAAGGGACAAATAACTAAAGTCTACTTCTTCCAGAGGTTCAAAGGGGGGAACGCATAACCCCCTGAGAACAGTGGTTAAATCCCAACTGGGAATAGGTCTGAGAACTGTAGGTTTAAGTCTTTCAGCCCCTTTGAGGAATCTTCTAACCAGGGATTCTTGTGATAGAGACCTGCCTAGGAAGGCAGAGAGTGCTGCGACCTGAACCTTTAAGGTGGATGGGCTAAGACCCTTGTCAAGGCCATCCTGGAGAAAACGCAGTATTGCAGAAAGAGGAGGATCTGAGGTAACTACCTCTTTCGTTGCACACCATTGAAGGAAAATCTTCTTTATCCTGGAGTAAACCTTGTTTGTAGACTCTGCTCTAGAGTGTGCAATAGTTCTCAAGACCTCCGCAGGAAGCCCACTCCTTAGTAGGGTCCTGTCAATCTCCAGGCTGTCAGATTGAGTCTCCTCAGATCTAGGCAGGAGCCTGTGTTGTGAGACACAAGGTTCTGCATGTGGGGAAGCCTCCAATAACACCCCTGACTCATCCTCATGAGTTGGGTGAACCAAGACCTCTTCGGCCAGAATGGGATGATGGCAATCACTGAGGTCTGGTCTTGCCTGACTTTCATCAATACCCTGGGTATCATGGAAAGTGGAGGGAATATGTAGGCCAGCCTGAACCTCCATGGGATGGACAGAGCGTCTATCACCACCGGATTGTCCTCCTTGTAAAGGGAACAAAACTTGCTCACTTTGGCATTCAGCCGGGTTGCCATGAGGTCTATTTCTGGTGTACCCCACTTCAGGGTTATCCTCCTGAAGATCTTCTCGTTGAGAGACCATTCTCCCTGGACTGCAAGCCCGCGACTTAGACGATCTGCCACTACATTGAGATCCCCCTTGATGTGGACTGCAACAAGGTGGGATAGGTTGAGCTCTGCCCACGATAGAATAAGTCCGGTCTCCTTGAGGAGCACTTGGGACTTTGTGCCACCCTGTCTGTTGATATAAGCCACTACAGTGGTGTTGTCTGACCGGACTCTTATTGCTTTCCCTAAGATATGGGGAGCAAAGTGGAGGAGCGCAAGACGAACTGCTCTCAGTTCTCTCATGTTGGATGAGAGTAACCTTTCCTGAGGGGTCCAGGTACCCTGAACCGGATGGTCGTCCAGATGGGCTCCCCACCCTAGAAGGGAGGCGTCCGTGGTCAGAGTGATCCACAGAGGTTGAATCAAGGACTTCCCATCTGTCAGGTTCGTCCACCACCTGAGAGAGGCACGGACTTCGGACGACAGGGTGCATTTTTTGTCCAACCCACTGGGGTTGCGATTCCAGGCAGTCAAGACCTGATCTTGGAGAGGTCGGAGGTGCCACAGGGCCCAGGGGACTGCTTCTGCAGACGCTGACATGTGGCCCAACATCTTCATTAGAGTTCTGATGGGCACTCTGCGAGGTACCGACAAAAACTCTGCGGCTCTTATGACGCTCTCTCTCCTTTCTGGGGTGAGAGACAGCGTCATCCGAGAGGAGTCTAGGACAAACCCCAGGAACCTTCTTGAGGTAGATGGAATGATCTCGGATTTTTCCCAATTTATGAGCCACCCTAGGTGTTGAAGAAAATCCAGGGTCAGTTGAAGATGAGCTTGAAGAATGTCTAGAGTCGCGGCTTTTAAAAGCCAGTCGTCTAGATAAGGAACAATCTCTAGGCCTTTTAGTCTTAGAGCAGAGACAACTGGAGCCACCACCTTTGTGAAGGTGTGGGGTGTGGAAGTAATGCCGAACGGTAGAACAGCAAATTGGAAATGCCTTACCATACCTTTTATGGTGACGGCGATTCTTAAGAACTTCCTGTGGACAGGAAATATAGGGACATGAAGGTATGCATCCTTCAAGTCTATAGTGACCATGAGATCTTGTGGGTTCAGGATACTGACCACCGAACGAATGGTTTCAATTCTGAACCGCCTTTTCCTTATAAATCGGTTTAGGTAGCGCAGGTCTATTATCATGCGCCAGTCGCCATTTGGTTTGGGAACCAAAAATATCGGGGAGTAGACGCCAGATCCTCTTTGATCTGGGGGAACTTCTTCCAAAGCTTGCTTTTCCAAGTATTGGAGAACTGAGGTTTCTATGACAGCCTGTTTTGGCTGAGGAAGTAACTTTGTTAAAACAAACTTCCTTGGGGGAGGGGAGGTAAATTCTATCCTGTACCCCGACTGAATAACCTTCAGAAGCCAGGGATCTTGGATTTCTTGCATCCAGGTTGTAAGGAATAAACTTAAACATCCTCCTACTGGAGGAGGATGGGCAGATAGATTCTCTTCAACAAACACTTGAGGGGAAGGGAGAGGGAAAACGTTGGTGGATGTCAGTGGAGAGTCATAGCTCGGCCTTCCGGTCTTTACCGCGGCCGCGACCTCCACCACGTTTTTGAAAGGACTGACGTCTCTGGGATCTAGGAGGGCCCTGGGACTTCCCCCCTCTTGCTCTACCTTTACCCCGAAAGGCCTGAACAGGAAGGCACCTGCCTTTTTTGTCAGCATAACCTTCCATTATGCGATCCAGTTCAGAACCAAATAGCCAAGTAGGCTCGAAAGGCATCCCACACAAGTTAAACTTGGAGGTGTTGTCCGCTACCCAAGGGCGTAACCACAAGGGACGTCTGCTAGCAGAAGCGAGTGCCATGGACTTGGCAGCTAGCTTAAGGTGTTGCCGGGAGGCCTCGCAGAGGAAGTCTATACCAAGGAGGAGTGTCTTGAAGCTGTCCAAGATGTCTTCCCTGGGGACATTGTTGTCAACCTCGGTCTGTATGCGCTCCACACGCTCCTTCACGAAGTCAGACACCTCTCCCGAGGCAATAGCCACAGAGGCAGACGCTGATACTGCTGAATATGTACGTCTGAGAAGGGAATCCACCTTCCTATCAAGCGGGTCCTGGAGGTTGCTTCCATCATCCGCGGGAACCAAGACTCTCTTGGACAGTTTATTTACTGCCATATCAACCTTAGGAGGTGGCATCCAGGAATCAGATTCCGCGTCCAAGAGAGGGTACATCAATTTGAAGGTACGAGTGACAAGCGCAGGTTTATCTGGGTGCTTCCACTCAGCCTTCATCATCTTTTTGCGTGCATCATTCACCTTGAAAACCCAAGGTTCTCTAGAGGTGGATGCAGAGGCTTCCCCTTGGTCAACATCCTGGTCCCTTGATCGGATGGACCTAAGTAATCTCTGCGTCTTTTCCGCAGGGAAAAGAGGCGGAAAAATCTTCACCTCAACAGGCTGTTCAGACTGTACAGATGACCTCTGGTCCAATACATCGACCGACATAACGGATTCTTCCGCCACAGAAGGAGGAGTGGATTCAGTTCTAGCTCTTTTGGGAACAAGAGCACTCTTAATTTCAGATATGGAATTTCCCATAAACTCCTTCATCCAGATGAACATGTCCTGGACAGTAGGTTCAGCTGGATTAGAGGGTGGACGGCAACCGGGACACCTGTTATATTCGTAAGCGTCCGGAAGCGGAGTGCCGCAATTGGCGCAAGTTAGATGGCGTTTTTTGGCGCTAGCCTTACGACCACCAGAGTGTGGGTCACTAGAGGAAGGAGTAGACATGACTCTGGAAAGAAAGAAAATAAGTTAGGGATAATAAATAAAATTATTATCGCCCTAACGCCAAATAGAGAGGGAGAGATACCCATAATGCAGATAGGAGCTCTAACCACTAATGCTAGGTTTGTAAATAGGACTAGCTATGATGGCAGCAGAGACTGAATGAAGGTCTCAGCTGTCTTTATATGGGAAGGGGCCCGGAAGCCCCGCCCCCTTTCAGAGAAAGACCAGCCTGCAATAGGCTGAAACACCCGGAAGGGAATTTTAATAAAAATTATCCACTGAGCCCTTCCCTAACTAGGAAAGGGCTCACGCCTGAATTTTCACCGAAATATAAAACTTAAAAGGCAGCGCAAAGCGCTGAAGAAAGTGAGGCCGGGACCGGAAGTCATCAGATGACGTACTTCCGGTCCACGGCTCGCACAGTGTAATGGAGGCGAGCGTGCGCCGGGACACGTGGGACGCCAGGCGGGTAAGAAAAAACCCGCGGCGGCATCCCTAATGCTATGAGGGATCACTGGATCCCTCTAGCAACATAAAATAGTCAAAACAAATTGTTTTAAGATAAACCAGGCCGGAGGCCCAGATAATATAAAGAGAAAAAAACAGGGGGCAGTTGGAAAAGGTACTGCGCCCCAAAAATATCTCCCTAATACAGGGGAGACATCCAGGCAGGCTCCAAAGGAGCCTGCACCATCCTGCTGTCCTTACACAGGACAGAAAAAAAGCGAGATGGCCTAGGGGAGGTGGCCTTTTATGGGGGGGCTAATTAATTTAAATTGCTTGGGCGGAATTAAAAATTCCACCGTCCTGCCAGCTTCACAAGGGCAGAACACCCCACTTGTGCTGCTGGTTAGGACGTAAGGGAAGTGCTATTTTCTGAGGTTGATGGACTGATCTTCCGACAAAAAAAGTGACTGCTGTAAGGTACAGGCTGGGCTGGATTCTATAAGTGATGCAGACCTTACAATAAAACCTCAGAAATGTGCAATAGAGGTAGAGAAAGCCAGAAACATTGGTTTCATAATCCATTAAATGGCTATACATTTTTATGAAAATGTCACGGATCTTTCATTGTCACATCCATCGCTCCAGAGTAAAGCCCTGTAATTCATATCAATGGGCAGGCAGTGCTTAAAATGGGCTGTGCTGTTTGTAAAAGAGCTAGTATGCAATTTGCTAGCCATGATTTTGGTACAATTGTATGCTGTCATCTCCTAAAAAGGCATTAATCCCCCTTTTCAGCTTCCTGTAGTTTAATCTCTTTCCTCACACTAATCTCTACCGAGACTGTGCATTACACTTGGGGAGCTGTGTACATTCTTCTAGCCAAGGAGATATGTGTACTGTGAATGTCTTATATTCAGCATGCAGCTCAATAAATCAGAATTTATCAATTAGCAGAATAAATACATGCAAGAACAATTTACTACAGATAAAATATCTGAAGGGCTGATACGTTTTAACAATGCCTAGAGATAATGTTAAAGGGAATGAATCAATAAGCAAGGAGATAGGAAAGAAGGGAGTGAAAATGAATGGCATCACACATCTAAATAATTTACATAAAAGAAGAAATCTTTATTGAAGCCACACAGGCCATTAAATTACTGCATTCAAAAAATCAAGAGACGCAAGATAGGAAATTATGGTTAAATTCAAAAAATCCATTAGCAATCAATAATTGTAAATATAGAAGACGTACATAGGATGCACGCTGACTTGGGCACACTGAATG
Organism: Hyla sarda; assembly: GCF_029499605.1. Classification (NCBI taxonomy): domain Eukaryota; kingdom Metazoa; phylum Chordata; class Amphibia; order Anura; family Hylidae; genus Hyla; species Hyla sarda. The sequence continues at coordinate 329,934,051 of NC_079190.1, forward strand.
ACTGGGTATCCACTTGGCAAATGAGGTTCAATGTGGATAAATGTAAAGTTATAAAGTTATGCATCTGGATACAAAAAACCTGCATGCAGCATATGTCTTGTGGTGGGGGGAATAAAACTAGGAGAGAAACTGGTGTGATCGGGAAATAATATTACCACTTTATTAAGCATTGGTACGGCCTGGCATGTCAACAGTACTAACTATGTAACTATGAAACTATGTATGCATTAATATTATTTTGCTCTAATAATGTATCTGAACCTGTTTTAAAGCACTCAATTGTTTTTGCTGAGACCAGTTCCTGAGATAGACTGTTCTGTAGATTCACAGTTCTGATGGTAAAGAAGACTTGTCACTTCTGGTAAGTAAAGGGGTAATCCAGAGGAAAACTTTTTTTTTATTTTTTATCAGCTGGTGCCAGAAACTTCTACAGATCTGCTAATTAATTATATTTAAAAATCTTAATCCTTCCATTACTTATCAGCTGCTGTATGCTACAGAGGAAGTTGTGTAGTTCTTTCCAGTCTGACCACAGTGCTTTCTGCTGACACCTCCTTTCGCAGTTTAGGTCACTGCTCATTTCATTTTCTTGCACAGTCCGCCATTTACTGGACACTTCATGTAATTGCAAAGTAATAACACAACAATAATCCCAGTGGTCTACAGTAGACAAATTGCTGTTAATCCCATCCTTTCTGTCATTAATAAATAAAATAAAAGCAGGACCGGTACTAAACCTTGGGGTACACTACTTATACAGTAAATAAAAATATATATAGCACAGGCAGCAAAGTCACAGTCTATTGGATGGATGCATGGAGATTGGTCACAGTTCCCTTTTGTTGCTATATTAGCAGTTATACTGATAGATAAGTCTCCAAATATGCTTTTAGCACTTTCATGTTGCTAGTGAAGATGTATGCAGTCAAATTAGGAGAGACTCTAGTAAGGAAGACTTACACCACTTGGCTGACTGTGGTGAATTAACTTAAAAAACTTGTACTCATGGTTATTGGCATTATGACTCCCTATCGCAAGGCGTAAGATAAAGGTGATCATTACATGTAAGCTAAACAGCAATACCTCTGGCCAGATGCCCACAAAGAATTCGTTGGTGGCAGGAGAGTCCTTAGTCAGCTATTCCTTCGGGCTACACAATTCTCTCTCTCAAAGTAGAAACAGAACATTAGAGATGAATGCCTTCACAGCGCCAGATCTCAGAGACAGATCTTGGGTAAGCCTCCTGATTCGCCAAAAGGTGCCACGATCACAGTGACCAACCTGGTTAGACTTTAGATGCCTTTTTCAACTAGCTGATGTGGTGGATGTTTTCAAGTGGGAGCTATTTCTGTTGGACCACTTGGTTGATAAGTATGGTCTTTGCTCTTACAAATGGCTCAATTATTTGCTAGTGTATCACTATATAATTTCTAAGTTCAGTTCTGCATCTGTTTCTCTCCCTTCTAAGTTTTAGTAGCTTTGCAGACAAGGTTCTACGGATTATTTCTGCTGTATACTTATTTCCCGAGGAAGTCACCCTTTCTGGTGATGGAATGAGTGGGGACTCTAGTTTGGCACCCACTTCCAGGATTGTGCTACTCTGTATAACTTCTTTACCTACCTTGTTAATCCAGGTTTCATTGTTTGACTTTAGGTTATTTATGGCTATATTTGGGGCCACTTGGCTGGTACATATTACTATGAGACTGTCTAAAATTCTTTATTTTGCAACAATACATAACTGATAACTGTCATGTCTGTCCTGCTCTGTGTTCACACACAGCTATTGGATTTGCTGTGTCTGAATAGTTTTATGTTCCCTGGTCAGGGAATAGTTAATGTCTCTGGATTTTTCAGCTTCAGCCTCTGTTGTCCAATAGCCTTTAGGGTATGTCTATTTAAGTTCAGCACTGACTAGCTTCGGTGCTGGTAATACTTCATTTACTGATGGACTTCCTGATGTCTAGATGCTATGCTGTTCATGCTGCTAATGGAGGCTTTGGGTGAAACACTCTTTATTTGAGCTTTTAATCAACTATCTCTGTTTCAGCATGCACCTTGTATGTTTTGGTTTTAGCCATGGTTAGGTGTGTTTGTATAGTCGGTTTTAGGATTTGTTTATCCATTCTGCTATGTGTCTGTTCACACTGTCTTTGCTCTTGTATCTGTTTTCTATGTTAACACTCCATGGGGACATTCCTTTGTCTACTGGAGGTTCTGTAGGATTTGTATATCCTTTCTGCAATGTGTCTGTTCACACTGGTTTCTCTTGTATCCGTTCTTATGAATTTCTGTGTTTTATATTTCTGTTTTCCTACTGGGCCAGCATTCTGACCACATTGTGGAGTGTACCACTGGCCAGTAGTCCATTTGAATTTATTATTAATGGCTACTTCGTGGAGTGGAGTGTCCAGTTTGTGTGTCCAGTGTGAACAGTGTGCTATTTTGCATCCCTGTTACCGCTCCATGGGGACTCCTTGTCTACTGGAGGTGTTGGGAGGGATTTCTATTCCTGTCTTGTGTTCAGTGTGAACAGTGTTCTATAAATATATCCTGTGTATTTAGGCATCCCTGTTACCAGCCCCTGGGGACTCAGAGGTTATTGTTGCCCCTGTGTCTACTGGAGGTTTTTCTGGGGGATTTAGCTTATTCCTGTTTTGTTCTGGAGTATGTTCAGACTTATCCTTTTTCCTGTCTGGTGTTTTGAACTCTATATGTTAGTTCTTTATTCAGATCTTTGGAGTTTTGTTCATGACCGCTTATCTATAGTGTCCTCTGTTCATGTCCCCTGATCTATGGTGTCCTCTGTTCATGACCGCTGATATAGTGTCCTCTGTACTAACTCTCTGATCTGTGCCACAGATCCACAGGTTATGGTGGTGAGGCAAGTAGGCAGGGAGAGCAGTTTTATGGTCAGTTTAGGGCTCACTGTTCCCCTAGTAAGTCCCTGACAATACCTAGTTATTCCGTATTTTGTAGGTGAGTCAGTTCAATTCATTACATATAAAGGGAGTACAGGCGTCCTTATAGAGGGGGGCCATTTTGCATCCATTTGATTGTGGAGAGGGGGTTTTCCTTTTTTGGGGGGTTCCTCTAACCCTCCTCCCCTCATTTATAATAGATTTTTTTTTGTTTGTGTGCCCATTCACGTGTAATTTATTTATATAGATAATTCTTGCATTAATAAAGATTTCTATTTGCTATCTTCGTTGTGCGCCTTTTAGTATGATTTTTTGTTGTGTATTATAGTATATAAAACAGTGTGTATTATAGTATATAAAACAGTGGCAACACCCGGTGACTATTTAAGGGATTGAGCCCAATATTTATGTGTTAAGCGATTGTTTCTAATTAAATCATTGTGGACTTATTTTTTTTTCTTTACCTTATTTTCTTTTCTTTACCTTTTTCTCCATTTATTTTGCTTACATTGTCCTTTTGCCATGATGCTCTACTGATATTGTTTTGATTTGGCTTTCGTTGTTCTCTTTTACTGAATTTTTTTTATACAAATTGCAGTTGAAAAAAAGCATGGGTTTGGGGGGAAAAAAACATCTCCCAATGATTTCAATGGTAAATGTTACAAAGAAGTGCCTGGAAAAAAGATTCTGACAAAAATATGGCAACTGACATGTCACTTTAAAGGGGTACTCCGGTGAAAAATGTTGTTGTTTTTTTAAATTAACTGATGTCAGAAAGTTAAACAGATTTGTAAATTACTTCTATTAAAAAGGCTTAATCCTTCAAGTATTTATTAGCGGCTGTATATTATAGAGGAAATTATTTTATTTTCAGATTTATTTTCTGTCACGACCACAGTGCTCTCTGCTGACACCTCTGTCCATGTCAGGAACTGTCCAGAGCAGGAGAAAATCTACAAAGCAAACATATGCTGCTCTGGACAGTTCCTGAAATGGACAGAGGTGTCAGCAGAGAGCACTGTGGTCTTGACAGAAAAGAAATCCCAAAAGAAAAGAATTTCCTCTGTAATATAAAGCAGCTCATAAGTACTGGAAGGATTAAGAATTTTTTAGAGTAATTTACAAATCTGTTTGACTTTCTGGCACTAGTTGATTTAAAAAAAAAAAAGCTTTCCAACGGAGTACCCCTTTAAAGTAAAGTTCTGTATGGAAACTACAATTGAAATCAATAGATGCTTAAAAAAACTGCATGGAAATCCAAATAAATCCACATCAAGATCAGCACCAAAATCTTCACAGCAGATTCCATGCTGATTTTGAGGAGAGTGATTTTTGCCCATGTGAACAATTAACTTGTACACAAGTCTATCTCTATGATGAATGTATTTAACAGTTTTGAGCGACATATGCAGGCTGAAATTGTTACATTCTGTAATTTGCTGGAATCAGTAAGGCTTTACATACTTATTGCTCACTATATTTCTCAGTATAACAAGACACAATCATTTCTCCTCCCAACTCGCCAATATAACTTTCTGTAATTGCCTCTTTAATCATTTCTTTCTCTCCATGCCCTCCAACAAACTAACCTATGTGTTCAGTAATAAAATATGTGCCTTATGTAGCAACATTACAAGCATCTAAATAGAAACTGAAGAGAATCACACACAAGTGGTGGGCCAAATGGTTGCATTAAAAGCCAAATTCAACATTTCTTCCCTACGGAAGGGAGGGGGAGTCTGCAAAGCATCGCTTACACAGAGGCTTAAAGTGGTTTGGACAGGAGCCCATATGCTTCTGATTTTCCAGTGAATTTCCTAATGAAGACTTTGATTGGCAGGCAGAGCTGCAGGCTGCATTATGCAAGGAGAACTCTGACTGGCAGAAGCTGTCACATTGGCTGGGTCTCCGTGTAATATCCTGAACACTTAGCTAGGGAAATGTTTGCATTTCTTAGCATCCTAAGTGATTAATGTTCCTTTGCTGGAGCATATGCAATGCAATGTGATAGAAGATGACTGGTTGTATAATAAATGAAGTGCCACATCTTTCTAATATTAGAGTTTTTCTTAAAAGGAAAGAGAGCCACCATGAGAAACCCAAATATCAATTGAGCTTTACTTATCTAAAACAAATATATTTTTTGGGATTATGCAGTATATAAAAATTAAAGAGGTTTTACGACCAAAACCTATTGATGGCTTATTTAAATGAAAAGCCATCAATAGTTGATCAGTGGGAAGCCGACACTCCACACCTCAGCCAATCATCTGATCGGCATTGCCAGGGTGCTGGAACCGAAAAATGTTCAGGAGCCAAAAACTTTGGCTCCAAACATTGTAGTGGTGGCACTGGGTAATTGCAAATCAGCTCCCACTAACTTTACTGTTTTTGAAGTACACCTTTAATATATTGTACCCATTTTGTTTTTCTCTTTTTCATATTAAAGCAAATTAAATGCAAGCAAAAATGGTACAGAAAAAACATAGCAGGGGGAGACAATGAGCAGAAACATCATGAATTACCAGTAATCAATTATAAGCTTGATGCAGCAGGTGTAGAAGCCAGGTAATAGCACAGAAAAAATGTCACCATCAGACAAGCCTAAAAAATCCACATATGGAACCATACATAAGTCACTAGTAGTAAAATTTCCATGCCCTGAGTGATAGGCAATGCCTGGTAATTGCTATATCCAGGGTATATTACATGTTAAACGGGGAACTCATAACTAAGGGGGGATAATAGTACAACCAGGAAGTCCGTGATCTGCCAGAAATAGAGGTAAACAATTTTGTACTGGTGTGGTGTGGCCATTGTTGCTGTGGTTGGGCAGCAGTGGGGCTGCCTGGCCACTGGGTAATTTCCCCTGTGGGCTTGGTGATGCGTCGGCGGTGGTCGCTGGCAAGCACTTTGCCAATGTTAGTTTAGGGACTCACGTTTATCAAGTGGCCTTTACATGGTGAGTGGACTTGCAAATTTTGATCAAAAGTTACACTAAGAACCTGATAGTTTTTAAAATTATGCTGAGAAGCAAGTAGATCAAGAACAAGTTATGGATGTGCGGCCATGTTCTATTTGTGAGATTGCATTCTACTGTGTAACTTCTCAGCCAGACACACCACAATGCCATGTGTGTAAGAGGGAAAAAAAAAGTGTAAGAGTGACTGATAAGCCACTCAGGGGGTCAGAGAGAAGGTAGGTAATTTGGCAAGTCAAGGAACTACAGCCAAGGCTGCCAAACAGAAGTGTAGCAGCCAAGGCATCATTCATACTGTTTTCACACTGAGTTGCTGTCTTTTAACAGTCAAAACACTTTTAATTTGAATATCCTCTTTGTTAGGTCCTCAGTCTAGTATGGAGCTAGACTTTATAATATGGTCTAGCTTCTTACCATGTCCCCTTTAAATCTTTTCTTCAGGAAAGGTGTCAACTTAATGACATGCCAAGGAAAGAGTCAGAATCTCAATCTGAAAATTTATAGAGGAAGATAAATCTATGACAAGGTTTCATGTTTTAAAGCAGATTGGTCAACCACTCTTTGAGAAAGTTGAAATCAGACTGATATACGGTAGATAATTTTTTAACATTAGAGAAGTCCATGTCTCAAATAATTCCAGCTGCCATAAGAGCCTAAGGAGGAGCAAAAAAGCACTAGTTGTGATTGTTCTGTTGAAATTTTTTCCTATTGATTTAACAAAAAGGATGCGCTATTAAAGGAGTAGTCCAGTGGTGACCCAGTGGTGAACAACTTATCCCCTATCCTAAGGATAGGGGATAAATTTCAGATCGCGGGGGGTCTGACCGCTGGGGCCCCCTACGATCTCCTGTATGGAGCCCCGACAGCCCGCGGGAAGGGGGCGTGTCGACCTCCGCACGAAGCGGCGGCCGACACGCCCCCTCAATACAACTCTCTGGCACAGCCGAAGCGCTGCCTTCGACAATCTCCGGCTCTGCCATAGAGATGTATTGAGGGGGCGTGTCGGCAGCCGCTTCGTGCAGATGTCAACACCCGCTATCTGCCGGAGAGCCTGGCCCCCGTACAGAGAGATCGCAGGCGGCCCCAGCGGTCGGACCCCCTGCGATCTCAAACTTATCTCCTATCCTTAGGATAGGGGATAAGTTTTTCACCACTGGACTACCCCTTTAATAAACAGAATGTATCTCTGTTTGTATGAAGTATATCTTTCATGAGACCAGCATGTCCAGCTATTACATACATTGACCTTTGTCTTATCTGTGATTTGTGTACTTGGTACAAAATAAAAATAACAACCCTCAAAGATGCGATTCTCTTATGTTTTTCTAGATATGTCTTTGAGGAATAGCAATTATTCTAAAGACAAGGTAAGTGGCACCTAATGTTAAGAACAGACAGAGATATAATGTTAAGGACAGCTCTCAGGAAGGTTAATGGGAGTTTTTACTACAGTACCAGCTTGATTAGATCAACCAGTTGGCTGTCAATGGCTGCTCCACATAGAACAGATGTTAGTTTCCACTGGGGACACGCAGTAAGACAGCTGAGATACCCTCCCTGACAGCTCTTTGAAAACTCTCAAAATTCAGCTAGCCTAATCCATCTCCCAGATCACACATTCCATGTGTCCCTGTAACTTGTATTTGGATACAACAGGAGTATTGTCTATCTGCAAACTCCAACACCTGTCTGTGCATCAAGCCTCATCATTGTTATTAACCTTTTTTTTGTCTCAGATTCATATCACAATTTTACAATAGTCTGAAGCAGTTTTTTTTTATATTTTTTCTCTTCATCTGCAAACCAGATATTTTACATATACAAAAATCTTAGAAAAATCTGTAAGATCACAGGAAAAGGTTAAAGTAAATAAACTAGGAAAGATTACATTTTAGTATTTGGCTGGAAGAATACTGTCTCATATTAGCTATACTCAAGTTTTCTCCCAAAAAATGGAAAACTGTTTTGGGTACTTGCCCCCCGTCAGTATAGAGGTATAGGAGAGTAATGATATATGTGGGTATCTTGTGTAGCTAATTTTTTATAGTATAATAGGAAGTACACAGATTTACTAAAACATAGCTTTTATTTAAGGATACAATAAAATGAACATAAACAATTGTGATAATAGGCATACAGTGATGGCCTCAGTAAAGCCTACTGTATATGCCTAGGCTGACCCTGCTGGTCAACAGACCCCCTACCTGTTAATGCAGGGAGGCCTTCCTATAGAGAGCCAGCCTGCATCCGGATCCTCCTATCTCACCCTAGGGCTTAAGGATGTGATGGAGGTAGGTATGAGGAAGCGCATATGGCAGATATCTATATAGACCTCCAGATGTCACCGCGTGAGTCAGGTGTATACCGTACAGTTAGTATACAATTAACAACCAATAGATATTTATAAATCATAAACATCTAATTCATACGCACAAATATTTTCTATTATCCTCCCGTCAGTATAGAGCAGAGAAGTAGTCCACTGAAGATAAGGGTTCTTCTTCCACATTCAAAAGAAAAGCAAACAAGACAAATGCAAACTGAACAAAGTATTTTAGGTTTAGTCTAATTTAATATAATTTTTCACATAAACTAAAATACATACTTATATAGGGTTTACTTTTAATATGATGACACCTATTAGTTACTTTAATGTCAGGACTGACTGGGGGGACAGGGAGCCCTAAACTGACCCAAAAACATCTCTCCCTGCCTACTTGCCCATCCATCCTAAACAATGGATCGACAACTGGCCGCTGGTCCCTTCCTGCGCTAAAGTGCAGTGGCGTAAAAACACATAATATACATAGCCGGTCACAGACCAGAACAGAAACAATAAACTTCTAGACAACCAGATATACCAGACAGAATACAAATACTAACAGGGCAGAATATAAATTCACAAACAGAGGAGAATATAGTGACTTAACAAACAGTTCATAAACCGCATATTAGATAAATGGCAGACATGATAAAATGAACAATGCTAGGCATGATGTGAGTATACAGCAGAATCCAGGAGATGAAGGGGATGAACAGAAGAATTGAGAGCCAAAACACTAAACTGAAAAGGTAACATAGAACACTGTTCACAAACAGGTACAAGTACAAAGGACAAAGATCAGATCAACCAAACAGGAAATAAATATAGGACACTGTTCACACTGGGACACAGACAATACAAACTGGACTCCCCACTCCACTATAGGATTAGCCATTAATAATAAAGCCAAATAGGCTACTGGCCAGCGGACACACTCCTCCGTGTGGACAAAATGCTGACCCAGTATGAAACGAAAATATAATACATGAAACACTAGACTAGAACCCAGATACCGAACACCGAACAAGAATATAACATACAGGGCACAGGGTACAAGCTAGACTCGACACAGTGTGAACACAGACAGAGCAGAACGAACAAACATAATCCTAAAACCAACTAATGTAACACATACTAAAATACAAGGAGCTTGCTATATAACCATGGCTAAAAACCCAGATAAAATGACAAGATAAATACAAGGTAAATGCTCAAGCAGACATAGTCAGAATATAGCACAAACAGACATAGTTGTATTGCACTCAATAATAATAAGGCCTATCCAACTTTTGTCAAACCTCTGCATTAAAAAGTGAGAAAATATAAATAGAAAAAGAAAAGAAGCCATGTGCCTCTGCCAGCATCTCCTCCGCTCTCACAATAAATTTATACAAAACATTTGAACCCCTTAAGGAAAATAGATGTACATGTACATAAATGTATACTACGTGTCACGTCGGGCAGGGATAGACTGCAGCCCTAAACTTGCCCACTCCCTCTCTCCCTGCCTACTTGTGTACCCGCCCTAGGCAGCGGGTCCTCAACCATGGTGCCAGCCCTTTCCTAACTAATATGGTACAGGAGGCGGCTTCACATGGAGCAAATGGCAGGATCAATTAGCGCTGACTGGACCACAGGAGACAATCGGGTAGGAAACTTTGAGGTTTATTTCTCAGAATGCAACGCGTTTCGCTGAGCAGCTTTCTCAAGCATGGCAATACAAGGACTAGTAAGGTTTATATATCCCGAGTTTATCTCCTTCATATCTAGTACAATTACATGGTAAAATCTATGTATTACAAGATGGTTTAACATGTGGCATATGTAAACAAATATATATGTATATATATATGTTGCAGTTGCATATAAATACATAACAAATAATTACATAAAATATTTATATTATGATGTACACATATATAAAAACCATTATAAAACCATTGTAAAAACACAATAAGGGGACACAATCTATCTATTCCATATCTAACTAACAAAAAATGGAAAAAGGAAAAAGGATAAGAAACAGAAAAGAGAGGAAAAGAAAGATAATAATAAAGAGAAAAAAATACGTGAGATGAAGTTTAAGACTTATATAAGAAAAAGAAAATATATAATGGGAAAGAAATGGAAAAATATATATATAGTAATTAAATGTAAAAAAAAAAGATGAAAGGGAAAAAAACAAATGTAAAATAAAAATAATTACAAAATATTTTTTTGTAATTATTATTATTTTGTAATTATTATTTTACGTTAGTTTTTTTCCCTTTCGTCTACTTATTTTTTACATTTAATTACTATATATATTTTTTTCTATTCCTTTCCCATGGCCGTAAATGTTGGCACACCTGAAATTTTTCAAGAAAATGAAGTATTTCTCACAGAAAAGGATTGCAGTAACACATGTTTTGCTATACATGTCTATTCCCTTTGTGTGTATTCGAACTAAACCAAAAAAGGGAGGGGAAAAAAAGCAAATTGGACATAATGTCACACCAAACTCCAAAAATGGGCTGGACAAAATTATTGGCACCCTTAACTTAATATTCTGATCTGAGGAAGGGAGGGATCCTCCCGAAACGCGTAATCTTGTCCATTTTTTTTTTTTTTTAATAAAATGTCCTGCTGAGGACTTTCCTATTACCTTTGGCATCCACCTCATCTGTCTACAAGAGTCTGCAGCGCCATACCTGAGGGTTTTTTCCTGCTCTACTTCTAATATTGACTCCCAGGACAACTTGTTTCCTCCTGCAACCCATCGGCATAGCAGCGACTCGCACTACAGTACCCCGATTATATCGTGGGTGATATGCTTTTTTGCATAGATCTCAAGGTGAGCGGCCATCTATAAGCCCCGTGGGGTTGCCCCCCCACCCACCACCTGATCTAATTAGGGTAAATACACGAGGCGCCGTCCGTCGGTCCTTTCTTTTCTTTTCTCTACAGATTCTTTAACTTAATATTTGGTTGCATACACTTTGGAAAAAATAACTGAAATCAATTGCTTTCTATAACCATCAATAAGCTTCTTACACCTCTCAGCTGGAACGTTAGACCACTCTTCCTTTGCAAACTGCTCCAGGTCTCTCTTTTTGGAAGGGCGCCTTTTCCCAACAGCAATTTTAAGATCTCTCCACAGGTGTTCAATGGGATTTAGATCTGGACTCATTGCTGGCCGCTTCAGAACTGTCCAGCACTTTGTTGCCATCGATTTCTGGGTGCTTTTTGACGTATGTTTGGGGTCATTGTCCTGCTGGAAGACCCAAGATCTCGGATGCAAACCCAGTTTTCTGACACTGGGCTGTACAGTGCGACCCAAAACCGTTGGTAATCCTCAGATTTCATGATGCCTTGCACACATTCAAAGAACCCAGTGCCAGAGGCAGCAAAACAACCCCAAAACGTCATTGAACCTCCCCCATATTTCACTGAAGGTACTGTGTTCTTTTCTTTGTAGGCTTTCAGTTAACAGTAGAATGATGTGCTTTAGCAAAAATCTCTCTCTTGGTCTCATCTGTCCACAATAGACAGAAGAATTTTGGCTTACTCAAGTTCATTTTGGCAAAATGTGGTCTTGCTTTTTTACATCTCTGTATCAGCAGTGGGGTCCTCCGGGGTCTCCTGCCATACTGTTTCATTTCATTTACATATCGATGGATAGTTCGCGTTGACACTGATGCTCCCTTAGCCTGCAGGACAGCTTGAATATCTTTGGAACTTGTTTGGGGCTGCTTATCCACCATCCAGACTAGCCTGTGTTGACACCTTTCATCAAATTTTCTCTTCTGTCCATGCTCAGAGAGATTAGCTACAGTGCCATGGGTTGCAAACTTCTAAACTTCAAAGGCAAATCTAGATCTTTGGAGATGGACTTGTAATCTTGAGTTTGTTGATATTTTTCCACAGTTTTGGTTCTCAAGTCCTCAGACAGTTCTCTTCTCTTTCTGTTGTCCATGCTTAGTGTGGCACACACAGACAAACAATGCAAAGACTAAGTGAACTTCTCTCCTTTTTATCTGCTTTCAGGTGTGATTTTAATATTTAACACACCTGTTACTTGCCCCAGGCGAGTTTAATGAGCATCACATGCTTGAAACAATCTTATTTTTCCACAATTTTGAAAGGGTGCCAATAATTTCATCCAGACCATTTTTGGAGTTTGGTGTGACATTGGGCCTCATTTACTAAGCTAAAACTGACCAGTTTTTGCCTGGTTATTTTGTCTGAGACATGTCTGCGCCAGTGTGCGACAGTGTGCGCCTGAAAAATCCGACAAACCCGAAAAAGGGGCGTGGTCTGTCGCAAAAGGGGGGCGTGGTTTCACAACCTGACCGATTTACTATGGAATTCACAGAAAATCCTGTGGGTAAATGGCTGGAAATATCGACCTAGAAAAAGCTGGTCAGAAAATGTTCCCAACTTTTCCCAATAGTAAATAGAGAGGAATCCTGCATGTCTGAAACAACTTTTCCCACTAGTAAAAACCCGAAACTCTTAGTAAATGAGGCCCATTATGTCCAATTTGCTTTTTTTCCTCCCTTTTTTTGGTTTAGGTCCAATACACACAAAGGGAATAAACATGTGTATAGCAAAGCATGTGTCACTGCAATCCTTTTCTGTGAGAAATGCTTCATTTTCTTGAAAAATGTCAGGGTTGTCAACATTTACGGCCATGACTGTATTTTCTTTTCCTTATATAATTAACTTCATCTCTTATATTATTTTTCTGTAAATTATTATCTTTGTTTTCCTATTTTTCAGTTTATTATCCTTTTTCCAGTTTTTGTTTGTTACATACAGTATAGATAGATTGTGTCCCCTTATTGTGTTTTTACAATGCTTTTATAATGTTTTTATATGTGTATATCATAATATAAATATTTTATGTAATTATTCATTATGTATTTATATGCAACATATATATAGATATATATTTGTTTACATATGCCACTTGTTAAACCATCTTGCGACACATAGATTTTAAAATGTAATTGTATCGGATATGAAGGAGTTAAACTCGGGATATATTGACCTTACTGGACCTTGTATTGCCATGCTTGTGCGGCAAAACGCATAGCATTCTGTGAAATAAACCTCAAAGTTTCCTACCCGATTGCCACCTGTTGTCCGGTCAGCGCTAATTGATCCTGCCATTTTCTCCATGTGAAGCCGACCTCCTGTACTGTATGATTCCAGGCTGGAAGCTGCAGACGGGACCTTTAACCCACTCATTACATGTATATCATTGTTGTGTATTACGGTACACAAATATTCAGGGTAAGCGGTATTTTGTTTGTGATTACTCTCACCCTCCCTCCGGTGCTACGCTATGGAGTGCTCTCCTCCCTTGTTCTAGACCTTCGTAAATAAGTGATGGACAGTCATTGGTCAAAATAATAAACTACAAAAACTGACAAAGGTCGGGAACAGCTGGAGGCACACAAGACTAACAGAAATAAACCAAAACACACACACACACACACACACACACTGAATACAAAGTCATTGAGCCGAGTCAAAACCAGGAGGGAACAGAGTACAATAACAGAGAGATAAAGGGTAGTCAAAAGCCAAGCCAAAAAGTCACAGAACCAGATTAGACAATATAAGTACAGAGATAGCTAGTTACAGTCACAAGAATAACTAAGAAAGACATCCTTATATATCTCTGCGCTGCTAGCAGGAGGATTCTAATTGGCTCAGCCACCTGAACCACAACTAGAGCACAGAGGCATAGTCCCAGCAACAGAATAAACAGCATAGCTAGAAAGAATTAACCCTACGGGTTCTGGCAGAACCAGTCATCACACTATGGTTTTCTGTCCGGTCATAAAACAGCATACGGAACAGCATTAAATATATGGCGCAACCAAAAAAATACTATTTGTGTGGTGAAATTAAAAAGAAAACCGCAATTTTGCTAATTTTGGAAAGTTTTGTTTTCATGCCGTAACATACTTTTCTATTACTGTTGTGCTTAAAAAAATCGCAAACTTTTTAACCAAATTAGTATGTTTAAAATCCCCCCATTTTGAAGACTTTTTCATTTTTCCGTATAAGCGGCAGTATGAGGGCTCATTTTTTGCGCCATGATCTTTTCTTTTTATTGATACCATATTTGCTTATATAGAACTTTTAATCCATTTTTTATAAAAAAAAATTGGGAATAAAATGTTATAAAAAAGCATCTCTTTTGGACTTTTTTTTATTTTTACGTTCACGCCGTTCCCTGTACAGTATCATTAACATTTTATTTTTATAGTTCAGATATTTACGCACGCGGCGATACCAAATATGTATATCAAATCTTTTTTTAACACTTTTTGGGGGTGAAATAGGGAAAAGGGGACAATTTACGTTTTTATTGGGGGAGGAGGTTTTCTAATTTTTTTAACTTTTTTTTAACTTTTTTTTTTACACTTTAATAGTCCCCATAGGGGACTATTTATAGCAATCACTCAATTGCTAATCCTGTTCAATGCTATGTGTAGGACATAGCAATGATCAGGGTTATCGGTCATCTTCTGCTCTGGTCTGCGGGAAGGCAGATCAGAGCAGAAGACACCGAGAAGGCAGCAGAGCCAGGTGAGGGGACCTCCGTCTGCCGTGCTGGATGATCGGATCGCCGCGGCAGCGCTGCGGGCGATCCGATCATCCATTTTAGTGACCGCGATGCTGCAGATGCCGTGATCTGTATTGATCACAGCATCTGAGGGGTTAATGGCGGATCGCGGGTGTCCGCCATTACGGGTGGGTCCCTGGCTGCAATCAGCAGCCGGGACCTACCGCGCATGACTCGGGCATCGCTCCGATGCTCGCGGTTATGCTAAGAACGTAAATGTACGTCCTGGTGCATTAAGTACCACCTCACCAGGACGTACATTTGCGGCACTCGTCGTTAAGGGGTTACGGGGCTGGCCAGATATGCTAAAATCTCTTAGGAGGCAGGGCTAAGACTCAAAGACAAGCTCTAACCACACCTCCTAAGGCTAGGTTCACCCGGCCGTTTGCATCCGTTTTTTTTTCTAGAGCCGATTGGACCCTGAAACGGTCAGATGCAAACGGCTACTGTCGGGTCCCGATGGCCCCTATTCACTTGCATGGGGCTCGTTGGTGATCCGGTAATTTCACAGGAATCTAGCAGAGAAAAAAAACAGAACTGCTGACAGAGCTCCACCTACCAGAGCCCGACGGCAGTCTAAACCAGGCCTAAGACAGGAGAGAATGATGCATTGTCTTGGGAGAGAGAGAAGAGTCAGGGAGCTAGACACAACATCACATTGGAAATGAAATAACTGTAAATGTAAGGGGTAAATCACACAAATACATGCCTAAGACAATATCACTACTATCTTAATAGTAACACTATTAGTAAGTTATAAAAATTTCAATTTTCTGAAATGGGAATTCCCCTTTAATAGGTATACATAAATGTCTCATGGGTGTAGGTCATGTCTAATGGGAGAATTGAAGCTATGGAAAAACTGCTTGCCTGTTTTTTTTCCATAGCTCCAATCAGGGCTGAGACTGACCCCATCTACCCCATCCAATTGATAAAAAACAAGCCATATGATCGGCGCAGACTCTCTCACTCTTCCAGTCCCAGCCCTGGTTCCAATTAACATAAAAATGGTCACCACTCCCCAGAGGCATAGCTACATAGGGCACAGAAGTAACAGTCACACTGGAGCCCTGGTGCCTAAGGGGGCCCCAATGCCCATCTGCCCGTTAAGAGGGGTATTATAATTTGCACATGGGGCCCTGTTGCAGATTTTACATCAGGGTCCAGAAGCTACAAGTTACGCCTCTGCCTCTCCCCCTAATTTCAATATGTGAAAGTTCCAGAGGCGAGGCTAACTAATGCTTCTCAGACGTTTTTGTCTTACCCTTTGGATAATACATAAATGTTCAAGGCAATGTTACCAAATAAATACATGCTGGTTTCTCTTAGGAAGGAATATTAGTTTAAGATAAACAGGTTGTCTATTATCAAAGCCTATTTTTGCAGTGGTGTATGTGTGCTCCTCTATTCTATACCATTCTGTGTAAAGCACAATTAGTATTTCCCCTTTGCACTGCTGTTTTCAAATGGAACATCATTTTCTTTTAGGATAATATACCTGTCTATTGTTTGCTTCTTGGTGAAATCTGTGAATGTCCCAATGTCATGGCTGTCCATAGTAGCTGGTAGAGACAGAACTTTACTTTAGAGAGATTGCAAATACTAAATTCCTTCCACCTCTCCACTTGTAATTGCCTGACCTTTTTTAAATCATTCTTATTCATGTAACACAATAATGTTATCTAGCTTACATTAACCCCTACATGTCTGTGTGATCTTACCAACAGCTACCCTCCCATAAACCTTTTTTATTTATTTATTTATTTTTAAACCTCACTGCGAATGTGTGTTTTTTTTTTATGTACGTAAGCAGATAATTAATTAATGCCACATAATTATACGATCAGTATAGTTTTAATTCTTTTGCACAAGTGGATTGGAAAGTTCCTTTGAACATGTTAAATGCAATATAAGAAGGGATCAAAAAAGCTTTGTGTATGACCCATTAACTATACTTACTTGCTACAAGGGTCTTACGTTGATTATAAATGACCTACACACATATGCCTTATTAGGGCATATTGACATCTTAGAGGAAGGTCCCCATATTGGGACCCCTCCTCTATCTATGTTGGTACCCTTCCGTTGAAGACAGAGCAACCCACAATGCTCCCTAAAATAGCATAAAACTGACAAAATACTGAAAATTAACTGATGGAAATCAGACATTGCTTTTGTATTCTGGGTAACAAATCATTTTTAGTAACCAAATAATAAAACTGACCTGGACTCAATATTTTGTTGCAAAACCTTTTGAGGCAGTCACTGTGATCATGTGATTTCTGTAACTCTCAATGAGACTTCTGCACTTGTCTCCAGGTATCTCGGCCCACTCCTCATAAGATACTGCTCCACCTGTCTCAGGTGTTAAGGGTCTCTTTTCCTGACTGCATGTTTTAGCTTCTTCCACAGATCTTCAATAAAATTCAGATGAGGGATCATAATATCACCTCAGAATAGTCTAATGTTTTGCCCTTAGCCATTCCTGGGTGTTTTAGTTGTATGAATTGGGTCATTATCCTGTTGACTGATCCATGACCTGAGATCAAGCTTCTTGACACTAGGCAGCTAATTTTTCTCCAGAATGCCTTAATAGTCTTGAGATTTCATTTTACTATGTACAGATTTAAAGGGGTACTCCACTGGCCAGCGTTCGGAACAAAATGTTCCGAACGCTGTTTTCGTGCTGTGGGGGTCGACCATGCCCCTCATCACGTTGCGGCCACGTCCCCTCAATGCAAGTCTAAGGGAGGGGGCGTGACAACCATCACGCTGCCTCTCATAGACTTGTGTGGTGGACCACCAGTGTATGGCGGGACCACTGGTGTAGCGGTGTAGGTGGTGGGGCCAGATGGTATTAACCCCTGGGGCAAGATGTTATTAACCCCTAGTGTTCGTGACACCAGACTGTTTTTTGGTACCTGAACCACACGAACAGTATCTCCGCTATTCCAATGGCTAGTTAAGGAAAGGAGAGTCCACAACCAGTTATGGTTTAACGGAGGCTTTACTGAGTTAAGACACATGGAATTATCTTCACAGCTAAGCCAGATTCCCAGAGAGGTGGCCAAGAACCCAGAAGGACCTCGCAGCTTGCTGGGACCAATTAAACTTATAATAGACTTTAGACAATTATCTTGAGGCTTGACTATATGCAAGATTTGACTATTTGTAGTGACAGCAGACATAAACTTTTGACTTACTGGAATGACTGAAGCTTTGTGGTCTTCCAGATGCTGGTCACTAGCACTAAGATCTCCGGTGTTTGCTGTGCTCAGTAGCAGGTGGCAAGAGATAAGAGAAAAAAGGGTGAATTGTAATGGCCACCCCTTTATATAGTGGGGGGCTGGACTAATGCCCATTGGTCAAGCTGCGGGTTATAGGTTAAGCTGATGCTCTCTGGGAGAACATGTGACAATAAATTATGTGACTGTATAACATGTGACAGACTTACAGGTCCTTGGGACATCCTCTCACAGGTCCTCTGCTCTATCTATACATTAGGATCATGTCTATACATTAAAGCAATATGTACAACATTCTGGAAATAACAGAGGGAGACCCTGCAGGGGAGCCCCCAGGCCACTGAGGGTCTCAACCTGACAGGGCCTAAGGGTAGTACAGAACCATGTCCTGTACTGGGACATTACACTTGCATCAAGAGGGCGTGGTTGTAAGGTCACGAGGCGTGGCTGACCCCCGTAGCACGAAAACAGCTTTCGGAACATTTAGTTCTCAATGCTGGCCAGTGGATTACCCCTTTAAAACACCCTGTGCCAGATGCAGTAAAGCATAACCAAACCTCCTCATGCTTCACAATAGGTACAGTGTTCTTTTCTTTGCATACTTCATTTGTGTCTGCAAAACAATGCCCAATCCTATCCTGTTTTGAGGGGGTCACTGTCTAAAGTTTTCAACCAACCCCCGCTGCTTTGCCCATATTTAGCATTGGCAGAAGACAGCTGAGAGTATCTCACTAATCTGTCTCCTCCTCAGTTTTCCACCTGTTGCTACTACCACTTCGCCAGAGATACACATATATAGAAAGGGAACAGAAAAGGGAAGAGGCGCTCTCCAAGTATAACAATTTCTCAAATAAATGTCAGATAGTGCAAGAAAGGCAGACATGTGCTGTTGAATATACAGTGAGATTGCACACTCACCTTTCAGTGTTGCGCTGCAGGCACAACACTGTGATGCGCATAGATGAGTATATATACTCAAGATAAGTCCTTGTGGCAGCCTTGCGCCCTGTTCCCGGTCATCAAGGATGGCGGTCTGGCAATCAAAGGTGTGGAGAGGTGTAAACCCCTCACTGGTGTGAATCGCAATTCGGCTGCCTGTCAAAAATGTACAGAGGGCAGTGAAGGTAAAACCAACAGGTTTATCAAGTGTAAAAACATACAGAGACAACGCGTTTTGCAAGGAACCCCTTGCTTCGTCAGGTCTGACCTGACGAAGCAAAGGGTTCCTTGCCAAACGCGTTGTCTCTGTATGTTTTTACACTTGATAAACCTGTTGGTTTTACCTCCACTGCCCTCCGTATATTTTGGTTTTACCTCCGCTGCCCTCGGTGCATTTGTGACAGGCAGCCACCTTGCAGCGCCGAATTGCGATCCACACCAGCGAGGGGTTTACACCTCTCCACACATCTTTGAACTAAACAAGTTACACACAGCAATATTCTGGTCAGTATTTTGTATCAGTGTTTATAACTCAAGGCTAAGAGTGCATCCAAAAGATAATAAAATATGCAAATCTTTCCATTCGTTTTTCTCGGTCTAGTATTCTATTTGATGATATAAAACAGTTCTCATGATGATATAAAACACTGACGAAATGCTACAATGCAAAAGGGGCCTTATAATTAAATGATGTGTGTGAGCCAATTGTTTAGAAAACATATTAGCCCTCACATTTGCTTACATACTATCATATAGATGTGCTTTAACGTATATGTTTCTATTTCTACGATCTGATTGTGCTGTATTTATGTAAACAGTATTTTCCGCCTCCACAACGACGGTCATTGCCTCCAGCGAAGCTGCAAATTCTGTTCTGCTTATTGATAGCAATTAAAACAACAATAATCTTACGCCATAAAAATAGCCCCACTTGTGAGGCTTCTGCCAACAGCGGCAGAATCACAGTCTCCTAATTAGGATCTCGTAACAGGATTTGCAAAAGGCTCTCCTACATGTACTGCCAACAAGAGAGACTGTTTTCATCCCCATCCAATTTGCTTTTGTCTCCCTCAGCAGAAAATATTGGGGCCTAGTGGAAAAATATTGGAAGCTGCTCTTATCATCAGTTTTAACCCCTTTTCTGTCTTGAATCCAGAAAGCCACACAGGAATCAATCAAATATACACAGGCCTTATCTGTTGGGACATAGACAAAATCCTCTGTTTTACCGTTCACATTAGGCATGGTTTCTGAATTTTTATGCCAAATGCAATAAATATAGGATCAGTTTCAAGTGATGGGATTTTTTTTTTGAGTAATGTGTTAAAAAATGTAACACTATTCCCTGAGCACAATGATTCCATTATAAGCAGAATGATTATTGGAACTATTAAAATCTAATTTCCCCAGCCTAATGCTTGAATGATCTACAAAGTTTTCAAATGCCAAAGGTGATGTCACCAGTTTTGTGACATAAGTTGAGCAAGAATAGAATAAATGATAGAATGTTAGTGTTTCTGACACATTGGCATGATCGCATAGATGATATACTCACACACAATGGGGGGGGGGGGAATTAACAAAGGTTAGTTGCTTCCTCAGTCCACCAGTTAACCCCACAGTGGCCTAAAATTCTTACTCTAAGAGTAGATCTCTGTCACAACATGCTTCGTACCATACATACGAATACACATCTATACTCAAAGTGCTCCTTAGCCCTTTAAGGGAACAAAGCACTAGATTTTATTGCCAAGCGTTATAAATGGTTAAATCTTTATCCTCACCATCCTCAAGAGGATGTTTCTGCCCCCCCCCCCCCCCAGGGATGTTGAGGATATGAAGTTTGAAAGACTCCCTGGGTGCCCCATAAGTAGTTTCCTGGGTGGGGAGCTATACTTACCAGGGTTCTGTCATTCCGGCTGTAGTGAAGCCGCCTCGGCACAATTGATGGCTCACATCTCGGATCTGCTCCGCCTGCTTAAGGAGCAGAGCGATGACAGGAGCATCAATCAAGTCGAGGGGGCATGATTACAGCCGGAGCGACGGAACCCTGGTAAGTATAGCTGCCCACCCAGGGGACTACTTACAGGGCAGCTGAGGAGTCTTTATAACTTCATATCCTCACCATCCCTGGGGGGAATAAATGTCAAAAGGATGGTGAGGATAAAAATGTTACCATATATAACGCATTGCCAAGCGTTATATATGGTAGAATCTACTGCTTGGTTCCCTTTAACCAACATGTTAGGCAGATGCATGGAGTTTGTGGGGCAGAAAACAAATGTATAGAAAAAGGTAAAGCAAAGGGAAAAACTGAATTCAGCCCTGAAGAAGGAACAGTTGTGATGCAGGTTCGACTGTGTAACTAACCAACTAACTGCAGCCATCTTGATTCATCTAAAAAAAGACCCAAAGGTTTGCATCAGCATCTTCTTCATGCTTCATGTGCCTATCCTAAGTCCACTGGTAGATTGCTAAAGTCCTGCTCCGCAAAATGTTACTGCCATACTGAAAATGTCTGATAACACATAGATCCCTGACGGGTATATACTTGGTTACCTCCAAATTTTTATGTTTTTATCCTCATATTTACTATATTTTCTAATTCTTATTTCCTATATCTTTTTCTATTTCTCCCGCAGAACAGTAGTTCGTATAATATGTACACACAATGATATTCATGGCCAGGATTCTGCTTTCCTCACAGATTTTCTGGAAGAGCTCTTTGTGTGTGGGATTCTGCTAGTTTTGGCTGTGTGACAATGTAGATTTTATTAGCATAAGGAGTGCATTGTAACAGATTGAGGGTTCAAAGCTTAAAAATCTGTGTAGCATTACAGAGAGTACAAGGGCATCTATAAGTATTTAGCCTGAGTCACTGGTCAAACCCATCCCACATGAACTTCTGGCTCATCTATGTACACATTAGAGTGCGTATTATTAAAATTGACATCAACAGAAAATTCTGAATTCCTTACACTGTATATGAACTCTTAGAGTTATTTCGATACGATTTGGATCTATGCAGTGATATTCCGGTACTCTTTTTCTACCATACACTGCAGAATATGGCTCAGGTTTATTCCTGCAACCTACAGTATTTATTACTCTTAATAACTTTATTACTTTTAGTATGTTCTGCATGTCCAGCTCTTTATTATTAGATGTGCATGCTACTAATATAGCCATGGATGTAATCATTCTGTAATAACTGTCTGCCATACTGCTATTGAGATGATTAATACTCAATAATTATCAGTACGGCTGGATAGGAAAGGCGTCTGCTGGCACAAAGATGGGACCCTTCCACCTGCCCTTTGTCCTGTCAAAGAATGGTCAACATAAAAGGAACGCTGCACTGAATCTTTTTAGCATCTGTGTGTATATTTACAATATGGAATAAAAAAATAGTCTCATAGTTAGCTACATGCAAATATTGTTAGGAGTATTTACAGTGCTATTCTAGACATATCTGCTGTGTGTATTTATTTAAGAAAAGTCAGTTGCAGGAGCTAAGAAAACATCCTCGTTGTGTACATCATAGTAACCCACACATACTTATGCACTGCTCCTGTGAGTACTGCATTTTATATCCACTTGTGTTATTATGCCGGATGCCTGCAACCAGCTCCACACAGGAGACTTAGGCTGGGTTCACATATATCAGTTGTCCGACACAGTTTCCCTCCGGCGTGCACCAGAAGGAAACTGATGCTAGAACTGATCCCATTCATTTGAATTGGACAGTTCACAAACATCCAGCATCTTAATTTGAATGCCAGATGGTTGGACATGCCGGT
Organism: Hyla sarda; assembly: GCF_029499605.1. Classification (NCBI taxonomy): domain Eukaryota; kingdom Metazoa; phylum Chordata; class Amphibia; order Anura; family Hylidae; genus Hyla; species Hyla sarda. The sequence continues at coordinate 329,956,881 of NC_079190.1, forward strand.
GAGCACCGGACAGGGGAACGCAGCTTGCTCCGCTGTCCAGAAACAATGGATGCCAGATGCCATACAACTGATGTCCACTTGTCATCAATTGCGTAGAGATATAGGCTGAGTTCACCTATGCCGGATGCCGGACATGTGTGAACCCAGCCTTACAAGGTTTGTCACAGAGGGGTTGAAGCTGAGACAAGAGAGTTAGGATTTTTTGTGCTTGAATTTAATACAAGACTGATCCTGCTTATCAGTTGTTACCAGAGACAAATGCAGAGTTTTGTAAAGGGATAAAGGCTCACAAGCATATTTGCATAGGATCTACACAAAATATAAAAATGGCCAAATAAAAAATGTGGCCTGCAGGTCAGTGCTGCTTCTCTTAAAATAAATCAGACCCTAAAAAGCCTCTGTATTATTGCATTGTTAGAGTGGCTCTGACCTGATCAGAAGCAGTCACAGAGTGCAGGACTATTACCTCTGGGGACTTCTCTGATTGTAGATGTTCTCTTTTCTTTTCCATCCAGCCAACACAGATAATTTCTCCTGTAGACTATACCAAGACACCTGTTGCCCCTCACTTCTGGGGTCAACCCTAAACTATATTATACACACTGCTCTAAAAAATAAAGAGCACACTTAAACATGAATCTATCAATTAGTCTAGCGAGCATGCCTAACGCTGCATTAATGATAATTGCAGGATGGGCCAGGACTTTAAAGGGGGACGTGCCCGCTCACGGATTGCATCCCATGTATCTTCTCACCTGCTCCGTCCTTCCTCTGTCCCTGCCCGGCGCGCGCGGCCCCGCTCTCTAGGGCGCGCGCGCGCCGGCTTTCTGAAATTTAAAGGGCCAGTGCACCACTAATTGGTGCCTGGCCCAATCTAGTCCAATTACTGTTTTCCCTATAAAACATCACTTCCCCTTCCTGTCCCTGCCGGATCTTGTTGCCTAGTGCCTAGTGAAAGCATTCCAGTGTGTCCTTGCCTGTGTTTCCAGAATCTCTGCTGTTGCCCCTGACTACGAACCTTGCCACCTGTCCTGACCTTTCTGCTACGTCTGACCTTGCCTTGCCTTGTCCTTTTTTACCGCGCCATCTCAGCCGCCAGAGAGGTTGAGTCGCTACTGGGAGGAACGACCTGGGGGTTACCTGCCGCAGCAAGTCCATCCCGCTTTGCGGCAGACTCTGGTGAATACCAGTAACCCCTTAGACTCCGTTACCCTGGTACAGCCCACGCCATCACCTCTCTGGTACAGAGGATCCACTTCCAGTGTCCTCACCCTCCGCCAACCCGGATCCTGACAGCTGGATTCGAGCAGCCGTGGTTGTAACGTCACGTCACGCCCCCTCCATTCATGTCTATGGAAGGGGCGTGACGAGCGACCACAGCCATCACACCCCCTCCCATAGACATAAATAGAGGGGGGCATGATGTGATGTCATGACCACGGCTGCCCAAACCCAACATTCTGAACAAAACCTGCAATCAGACATCTTATCCTTTCGATAGGGGATAAGATGTCCAATAGTGGAGTACCCCTTTAAGCATTACACAATGTATATGGATCTTAAGCATTAATATATGTGTATTTAGTAGCAAGCTGTTAAGTGCCAGAATTTTACAAACATATGTTATAAAATTACTAAAACTGAAGTTTCACAGCTGGTGACGATGATCAATTACGAAATTTTATGTACCATACTATAGGAAAGAAAACAAAGAATGCATGGCATTGCTATTGACAACAAAAAGTACCATGATATGAGAAAGGTCAATTACATTGTCGAATTTCCAGAGAATAAGTTGGCATTATGGATGAGTGCATCGAATCTGAGAAATCCAAATTCGTTACGAATTTCAGGAAAAATTTGATTCGCAATGAATGCGAATATTGGCGTGGTTCAATCATGCAAATTGCTTCATTAAACTCCATTCAGTGCGGTCTGGGCTCCAGGGCATCTAAATTGGTGGATCCACATGTGAGGACATGGGGCAAGGAATCCTGGGAAGGCGGGAACAAGAGTAGGCGGGATGACCCCGAATCACATTCAGCATGCAGCCTATAAGCAGTCAGTCACCCCTGTGATGTTACCACCCTATATAATCGGCAGCCGTATTGCAGCCAGTCACTTCAGCCTTTCATTGCAGAGAGATAGATAGGGACAGACAGCGCTTTGCGTTGGCCAGAAAAGCTTTTTTCCAGCAGCGATTCACCTCCTAGTCACATCAGCGTTCTGTTGCACAGAGAGACAGAGAGCAGTGTGTGTTGCACAGAAAAGCATTCTTACTGCAGCGATTCACCTCCCAGTCACTACAACGTTCTATAACAGAGAGGGACAGAGAACAGTGTGTTGCACAGTGTGATGCACAGAACAGCAGCGATTCAGCTAAAGCAAAAATCCTGCCTAGAAGCACTGATAGGGAAGGGAGTGAGACTGAGAGAGAAAGTGCAATTTTGGGTGTAGTACACAGCGACCCTGTTCTGCAGCACTGTTGTGTACTGCTGGTGTTGTACACAAATACTTTTTTAAGCATACTGTAACGCATTGTCCTCCCCTCATAAGTGCATACCACATACGCACATCTAAGTGGCGTACTATTTTGTTCCTGTTAAAGTCTCAAGGGTCTAGATACTGTGAAAGGCCAGGCAAAAGTACTCACCGGCTGGTGTTGTACACAAATACTTTTTTAGGAGTACTGGAGCGTATTGTCCTCCCCATATAAGTACTGCATACCACATACGTACATCGAAGTGGTTTACTATTTTACCACTGAGGAAGGGGTTGGGTTGTAGCCTTTTGCACCCCGAAACGCGTTTGGAGATTTTTTTAATGAAAAATCGGCTATCTATGATTGGACCTCACATACACAGTACGATTTCTGGGGATGCGGTACTAGTATTCCTGTACATCTGTCAGATTGGTCAGATATTGAGGAGACAAACAAGAAGGAAATATTCATAATCTATTCCTTCACTTATCGGGACTCTGTGTTTGGAGACATCAGTAAGCTACAAGTTACAAGTTTATAAGTTTAAAGGAGCGTGCGCCCTGCATCCTATAGCAACCTTGCCAGCGTGCACGGCCATATTGAGCTGCAAGAACTACCGCTGGCTGGAGCGAGAAGGACAAACCACCACAAGTAGGAGCTGAACCGGACAACGCTGAGCAGTGAGTGGCACATAGTGCCAGCACTAATGAACTTTCTCCCGCAGGCCGGTACTCTGAATTTCAGGATCAGCCCTGTGGAGATTATGCCATATATTGATCTATGTGCTGTCACTGTATGATACATCCAAAGTTCCAAGTGGAATTCTGTTGGTCCCTCAAACGGACAATCTAGGAACGTCCCTATTCTGTTTCAGTGCCAATATGAAGTGATTGCAAGCAAACTATTTAAATTGGGGGTGGAATACACAGTTTGTGGTTTAATTTTTAGGTGGAACATATTGCTGCCAACCAGTTAAATGCGGACTATTTTTAATTTACAAGTGAAATGTATCATTATAAAGTAGCTACATATCATATTTGAGCGATCATTACTCATCTTTTGATAAACAATTATTCCATTCCATGTTTACAGGTGTCATGAACTCGCTATTATGGTGTGTTCTATCTATACATGAAATGTGTGACAAGCCGATATTTCAATTACATTTTTTTATTTATTTTATACCTATATACAGTTAACCGCAAGGGCCCTGCGGAAGTTATTGTAATAGGATCAATTTATGTATATGCAATTATTAAACATTTATATGGTTTAGCTGACTCCAGATATTAATTTAACCTTATACCCATCATATACTCAGCCTAGGCTGAGTGGGACACTGAGGATTGCTTTGCTGGATTTTTCTTTGATTCATTTTTTCTTCCTTTGAGTGAGGAAGTTGCAGTTAACCTCGTGTCTTATACTGTGAGCTCCACTATCTTAAATATTTTGTTCCTTTTAAAGCCTCATGGGCCTAGATACTGTGAAAGGCCAGGCAAAAGTACTCACTGGCTGGTGTTGTACGCAAATACTTTTTTAAGCGTACTGTAGCACTTTCTCCTCCCCTCATAAGTGTATACCACATACGTACATCTAAGTGGTGTACTATTTTGTTCCTGTTAAAGTCTCAAGGGCCTAGATGCTGTGAAAGGACAGACAAAAGTACACACTGGCTGGTGTTGTACACAAATACTTTTTTAAGCATACTGTAGCACTTTGTCCTCCCTTCATAAGTACATACCACATACGTACATCTAAGTGGTGTACTATTTTGTTCCTGTTAAAGTCTCAAGGGCCTATATACCGTGAAAGGCTAGGCAAAAGTACACACCTGATGGTGTTGTAGACAAATACTGTTTTAAGCGTAGTGTAGCGTATTGTACTCCCCTCATATACGCACTAAGTATGACAGGCAGAGAAGTGCCAGGACGTGCACAGTGGAGTGGCAGAGGCCTAAATTTATCAGGCAGAATTCACAGAACACTAGGGGCGAGTGGCAGCAGGAGTAGCAGTGAGAGGCCTGAGCTCCCGGTATCAGCTAGCGGTCGTGTCTTGACCAGCAACCCATCTGCCGTCATCAACTGGTTAACATGGTCATTTACTTCATCACAAGTGACATCTGATACCCCAGTCAACAGTCGATGGGTTCCTCAGACACAATCCTCAGTTGGCATGGCCCAGGAGCAGTCCCTGTCCTCCCATTTCCTCTGTCCTATGCTGTTCCCTTCCCCACAGAAGTATCTTATGCTGTGGGTTCAGCTCCACTATTTAGTGAGGACAGTCAGCAACTACTGCCCAGTCAAGAAATGGAGGAGACATCCGCCGCTTCCTCCGCTAGGTGGGCAAGTAGTAATGAGGAGAGTGGCGTGGGAGGTGTTGTTGCAAGTGTTCAGGCTCCTGAAGCAGACACTGTTGGGTAACCTGAGGAGGACATCAGTGACGTGCAGACACAACTTGATGATAATGAAGCCGAACACACTTGGGAGCCAGGTGCAGAAGGGGCTTCATCATGATCAGGAGAAGATGCTTGCAGGTTGCCCGTGAAGCAGCAGTTGAGCCAGCAAGATGTTAGCATGGTTAGCAGTCAGCATGGTGGCAGAAATGGAAAGTCTGGAGCCAAATGTGCCCGGGGTAGACCACCTGCTTTGTGGCAGCCTACCTTCCCGGGAAGTAGTGGAACAGAGGTTCCTGGAGTCGTTGGCAGTAGCAGTCAATCATTGCGGACTGTTGGTGAAAAAATCAGCTACTCTGCGGTGTGGCAGTTTTTCATCAAGCATCCGGAAGAGGTTGGCCATATGCAAGATGTGTCGGCAGAAGATGAAGCGTGGCAAGGATCCGAATGATGGCGCCACGGCCCTTTGTCAACATATGCAGCGTCACCATAATGTGGCCTGGGAACCGTGGCTCCAATGTGGTGGTACAGCCTGCTGCATCACCCACTGGCACGCCGCTCCCTGTTTCAGCCAGCCATGGCTCCACCATCTCAGCCAAAGAGAACTGTGTGTCATACCCATGAAGGTACCAGCCCTGCACAATTTTGTGGAACAGAAGGTAGGCCAGTCCTTGAGCCTGTTGGAGTGTACCAAAGTGCACGGCAGCGCAGACGTGTGGAGATGTAACTATGCTCAGGGACAATACATGTCCTTTACTGCCCACTGGGTAAATATGGTTCCTGCACAGCCACAACAGCAACTTGGACAGGTCATGCCGCTTCTGCCTCCACGCTCTCAGGCCGTTGGTCCTGTGACAGTGTGCGACTCGGCCTCCTCATCCTCCACCATCTCCTCAGCCTCCACTGAACGGACAAGTCTCAGTGCCCCTCCAGCATACCATGTGTGCAGGGCACGGCGGTGTCACGCTGTTCTTCACATGGTTTGCCTTGGCGAACTGAGTCATACAAGGGAGGAACTGCTAAAAGTCATTCATAAAGAAATCGAATCATGGCTTACTCCACGAAAAATGGAAATGGGAACCATGGCGACCAACAATGGGAAGAACATCTTGTCTGCACTGCGACAAGGAAGCCTGAAGCATGTGCCCTGCATGGCACACGTGTTCAGTCTGGTTGTCAAGCGGTTGCTAAAGTGTTCCCCCCATTTGCAAGACATCCAAACAATGGAAAGAAAACTTTGCATGCACTTTAGCCACTCGTGCATCGCAAAGCACACCCTCCTTAAGCTCCGGGTCAGAACGGCATCCCCCAACATAGTCTGATTTGCGATGTTTCCACACATTGGAATTCTACCCTCCATATGTTGGACTGACTATACAAACAGAGAAAAGCCATAACCGATTTTTTGATGATCCAAGCGGATAGGGGGACTCCCCTGTGTAACTTCCATGCCAACCAGTGGCAGCTCATATGTGACACCTGCCATGTGCTCCGGCCCTTTGAGGAAGCCACATTATTAGTCAGTCGCCAGGATTACGGGATGAACGATGTAATTCCACAGCTTCCTCTACTTTTAGGACTCCTGATGCTGTTGCTGCCACCTCCAGGCTGTCTCATTCTGCCACCAAATGTTCTCCTCATGCTGCCGCCAACTCCAGGCTGTGTCATTCAGCCACTATATGGTCTCCTGATGCTTCCTCCACCTCTACGCTTTGTCATTCAGCCACTATATGCTGCTGCCAACTCCACGCTGTGTCATTCAGGCACTATATGGTCTCCTCATGCTGCCGCCAACTCCAGGCTGTGTCATTCAGCCACTGAATGCTGCTGCCATCTCCATGCTGTGTCATTTAGGCACTATATGGTCTCCTCATGCTGCCGCCACCTCCATGCTGTGTCATTCAGCCACTATCTCCTCATGTATATGGTCTCCTCATGCTGATGGTACATTACCTAAAAATGTTTATGGTAGCACTAGCTACCATAAATCATCAATTAAAATTAGAAAATGTATCATTTAATCTTAGGGATTGTGAGGCCTTATGGTCTCATCATGCTGCTGGGACATTACCTAAAAAGTTTTATGGTAACACTAACTACCAAAAATCTTCATTTAAAATTTGAACATCTATCTTTTAATCTTTGGAATTGTGAGGCCCTATGGTCTCCTCATGCTGCTGCCACCTCCAGGCTGTGTCATTGTGCCACCATATTGTCTCTTTATGCTGTTGTCAACTTAGATTAAACTTTAAACAATTTGTATCTAAAATCTTCAATTAAAATTTTACAAAATATCTTTAATCTTTTCTATTGTGAGGTCCTATGGTCTCGTCAGGATGCTGCCACCTCTAGGTGCCGCCATGTGACTCCTTGTTAGATTGGGTCTTGTGGTCATACAGTATTAGTTCAAAGTAAACACCGGGACATTAAACTTGGGAATCTAATATAAATCTAAAATTTTTATTTAAAAAAATCTATGTAATCTTTTCAAGACTGAGGCCCTTCCTGGTCCACGTCACATATTACCTGTGAAATTACCAGAAGAATCCGATTAAACAGCTTGGAGCGACACTTCCACACTGTGTCAATCAGCCACTATATGTTCTCCTCATGCTGCTGCCACCTCCACGCTGTGTCATTCAGCCACTATATGTTCTCCTCATGCTGCAACAAATTCCAGGCTGTGTCACTCAGCCACTATATGCTGCCGCCAACTCCAGGCTGTGTCATTCAGCCACTATGTGGTCTCCTCACACTGCTGCCAGCTCCAGGGTGTGTCATTCAGCCACTATATGTTCTCCTCATGCTGCCCCAACCGTCATGCTGTGTCATTCAGCCACTATATGGTCTCCTCATACTGATACCACCTACAGGCTCTGTCATTGTGCCGCTCTGCGACAATGATTCTAATAGCGACGCCTCTGGTCTTCATGTCATACTGAATAACAGTATTATTTCACTAACCCAGCACACACCCTATGCATGTTACAGCAAGGCAAAGTGTTCCACACTCCTATTGAGGCTCTCTGTAGGTCAGAAATAGCCATTTTTAATAGCGATTTGCTGCAAATAATTTCGGACCAAACCAAATTTTTGGGGAAAATTTGGCGAATCGACCGAATCAAATTTTTCAAAAATTCGCTCATCTCTAGTTGGCATATCAAAACATTTTTTGAACAAGTGAGTTCATTTGCCTCAGCCTCTAGGAAACTTTTTCTACAGGATATTAAACATGAAAAGTAGAAATGCAGAATATGAAATGTCACATACACACATTCTTATAACCGATTAGAAAAATCTTGGCAGATAATTGTGTTAGCTATGTCCTAGAATAAAATGTTTAACTTTGAGTCTGCACATCCTAACAGTTATGTGATGGCTAATAGGAAGCAATTATGGTTATGAAATGAAAGTAGTAGTCCCTGATACATAAATGTCCAGTGGCTCCAACTCAATGTTCCCCTGTGAAACCCACAAACATCCTTTTTTCAAATACAGCTGTTCATGCATGCAAAGTACAGGAATTAGACTTCTGATGCTAGTATTCCGGTAACAACTTGCAAGCTTTGCTTAACTCCGTTTACAATTCCAGAAAAATACAGTATTTTGAACATAGTTATAAATAGTACAGCGTAGGAGTCTGTAGAATGTAGATTTGGTCACTGTCCCTTGAAATAGTGCTTTTATAACAGCTTAGCTGAATGTTAGGACGTGCTTTTGCATGTGTACATGAAAATGACTTCAGCAGATATGTGCGCAGGGATTAACCCCTTAAGGACCAGGCCATTTTATACCTTAAGGACCGGAGCGTTTTTTGCAATTCTGACCACTGTCACTTTAACCCCTTAAGGACCAATGACGTACCGGTACGTCATTGGTCCTGCTCTTCTGATATAACGCGGGGTTACACAGTAACCCCGCGTCATATCATGGCGGGCCCGGCGTCATAGTGAAGCCGGGACCCGCCTCTAATAGCGCGCAGCGCCGATCGCGGCGCCGCGCGCTATTAACCCTTTAGCCGCGCGCTCAAAGCTGAGCCGCGCGGCTAAAAGTGAAAGTGAAAGTTCCCGGCTAGCTCAGTCGGGCTGTTCGGGATAGCCGCGGCTAATCGCGGCATCCCGAACAGCTGACAGGACAGCGGGAGGGCCCCTACCTGCCTCCTCGCTGTCCGATCGCCGAATGACTGCTCAGTGCCTGAGATCCAGGCCTGAGCAGTCATGCGGCAGAATCGTTGATCACTGCTTTCTTATGAGAAACCAGTGATCAACATAGAAGATCAGTGTGTGCAGTGTTATAGGTCCCTATGGGACCTATAACACTGCAAAAAAAAAGTGAAAAAAAAAAGTGAATAAAGATCATTTAACTCCTCCCCTATTAAAAGTTTGAATCACCCCCCTTTTCCAATAAAAAAAAAAACACAGTGTAAATAAAAATAAAAATAAACATATGTGGTATCACCGCGTGCGGAAATGTCCGAATTATAAAAATATATCATTAATTAAACCGCTCGGTCAATGGCGTGCGCGCAAAAAAATTCCAAAGTCCAAAATAGTGCATTTTTGGTCACTTTTTATATCATTTAAAAATGAATAAAAAGTGATCAATAAGTCCTATCAATGCAAAAATGGTACCGTTAAAAACTTCAGATCACGGCGCAAAAAATGAGCCCTCATACCACCCCATACACGGAAAAATAAAAAAGTTATAGGGGTCAGAAGATGACAATTTTAAACGTATTAATTTTCCTGCATGTAGTTATGATTTTTTCCAAAAGTCCGACAAAATCAAACCTATATAAGTAGGGTATCATTTTAATCGTATGAACCTACAGAATAAAGATAAGGTGTCATTTTTACCGAAAAATGTACTACGTGGAAACGGAAGCCCCCAAAAGTTACAAAACAGCGGTTTTTTTTCAATTTTGTCGCACAATGATTTTTTTTCCCGCTTCACCATAGATTTTTGGGCAAAATGACTGACGTCATTACAAAGTAGAATTGGTGGCGCAAAAAATAAGCCATCATATGGATTTTTAGGTGTAAATTTGAAAGAGTTATGATTTTTTAAAGGCAAGGAGCAAAAAACGAAAATGCAAAAACGGAAAAACCTCCGGTCCTTAAGGGGTTAAACATTAATAACTCTGGAATGCTTTTAGTTATCATTCTGATTACGAGATTGTTTTTTGGTGACATATTCTACTTTAACTTAGTGGTAAAATTTTATGGTAACTTGCATCCTTTCTTGGTGAAAAATCCCAAAATTTGATGAAAAAAATGAAAATTTTGCTTTTTTCTAACTTTGAAGCTCTCTGCTTGTAAGGAAAATGGATATTCAAAATATATCTTTTTTGGGTTCACATATACAATATGTCTACTTTATGTTTGCATCATAAAATTTATGAATTTTTACTTTTGGAAGACACCATAGGGCTTCAAAGTTCAGCAGCAATTTTGAAATTTTTCACAAAATTTTCAAACTCACTATTTTTCAGGGACCAGTTCAGTTTTGAAGTGGATTTGAAGGGTCTTCATATTAGAAATACCCCATAAAAGACCCCATTATAAAAACTACACCCCCTAAAGTATTCAAAAAAACATTCAGTAAGTGTATTAACCCTTTAGGTGTTTCACAGGAATAGCAGCAAAGTGAAGGAGAAAATTCAAAATCTTCATTTTTTACACTCGCATGTTCTTGTAGACCCGATTTTTGAATTTTTGCAAGGGATAAAAAGGAGAAAATTTTTACTTGTATTTGAAACCCAATTTCTCTCGAGTAAGCACATACCTCATATGTCTATGTTAATTGTTCGGCGGGTGCAGTAGAGGGCTCAGAAGGGAAGGAGCGACAAATGGTTTTTGGGGGGCATGCCGCATTTAGGAAGCCCCTATGGTGCCAGGACAGCAAAAAAAAACACATGGCATGCCATTTTGGAAACTAGACCCCTCAGGGAACGTAACAAGGGGTAAAGTGAACCTTAATACCCTACAGGTGATTCACGACTTTTGCATATGTAAAAAATATATATATATTTTTTACCTAAAATGCTTGGTTTCCCAAAAATTTTACATTTTTAAAAAGGGTAATAGCAGAAAATACCCCCCAAAATTTGAAGCCCAATTTCTCCCGATACAGAAAACACCTCGCATGGGGGTGAAAAGTGCTCTGCTGGTGCACTACAGGTCTCAGAAGAGAAGGAGTTACATTTGGCTTTTTGAAAGCAAATTTTGCTCTGGGGGCATGCCGCATTTAGGAAGCCCCTATGGTGCCAGAACAGCAAAAAAAAACACATGGCATACCATTTTGGAAACTAGACCCCTCGGGGAACGTAACAAGGGGTAACGTGAACCTTAATGCCCTACAGGTGTTTCACGACTTTTGCATATGTAAAAAAAAAAAAAATTTTTTTACCTAAAATGCTTGTTTTCCCAAAATGTTTACATTTTTATAAAGGGTAATAGCGGAAAATACCCCGCAAAATTTGAAGCCCAATTTCTCCCGATTCAGAAAACACCCCATATGGGGGTGAAAAGTGCTCTGCTGGCGCACTACAGGTCTCAGAAGAGAAGGAGTAACATTTGGCTTTTTGAAAGCAAATTTTGCTCTGGGGGCATGACACATTTAGGAAGCCCCTATGGTGCCAGAACAGCAAAAAAAAACACATAGCATACCATTTTGGAAACTAGACCCCTCGGGGAATGTAACAAGGGGTTAAGTGAACCTTAATACCCCACAGGCGTTTCACGACTTTTGCATATGTAAAAAAATATATATTTTTTTTACCTAAAATGCTTGGTTTCCCAAAATTTTTACAATTTTAAAAAGGGTATTAGCAGGAAATACCCCCCAAAATTTGAAGCCCAATTTCTCCCGATTCAGAAAACACCCCATATGGGTGTGAACAGTGCTCTGCTAGCGCACTACAGGTCTCAGAAGAGAAGGAGTCACATTTGGCTTTTTGAAAGCGAATTTTGCTCTGGGGGCATGCCGCATTTAGGAAGCCCCTATGGTGCCAGGACAGCAAAAAAAAAACACATGGCATACCATTTTGGAAACTAGACCCCTCGGGGAACGTAACAAGGGGTAATTTGAACCTTAATACCCTACAGGTGTTTCACGACTTTTGCATATGTAAAAAAATATATATTTTTTTTTACCTAAAATGCTTGTTTTCCCCAAAAATTTACATTTTTTAAAAGGGTAATAGCAAAAAATACCCCCCAAAATTTGAAGCCCAATTTCTCCCGAGTACGGCGATACCCCATATGTGGCCCTAAACTGTTGCCTTGAAATACGACAGGGCTCCAAAGTGAGAGCGCCATGCGCATTTGAGGCCTAAATTAGGGACTTGCATAGGGGTGGACATAGGGGTATTCTACGCCAGTGATTCCCAAACAGGGTGCCTCCAGCTGTTGTAAAACTCCCAGCATGCCTGGACAGTCAACGGCTATCTGGCAATACTGGGAGTAGTTGTTTTGCAACAGCTGGAGGCTCCGTTTTGGAAACAGTGGCGTACCAGATGTTTTTCATTTTTATTGGGGAGGGGGGTTGTATAGGGGTATGTGTATATGTAGTGTTTTTTTTACTTTTTATTTTATTTTGTGTTAGTGTAGTGTAGTGTTTTTAGGGTACAGTCGCACGGGCGGGGGTTCACAGTAGTTTCTCGCTGGCAGTTTGAGCTACGGCAGAAAATTTGACGCAGCTAAAACTTGCAGCCGGATACTTACTGTAATCCTCCGCCCATGTGAGTGTACCCTGTACGTTCACATTGGGGGGGGGGGGAAATCCAGCTGTTGCAAAACTACAACTCCCAGCATGTACGGTCTATCAGTGCATGCTGGGAGTTGTAGTTTTGCAACCGCTGGAGGCTCCGTTTTGGTACCAGACGTTTTTCATTTTTATTGGGGAGGGGAGGGGGGCTGTGTAGGGGTATGTGTATATGTAGTGTTTTTTACTTTTTATTTTATTGTGTGTTAGTGTAGTGTAGTGTTTTTAGGGTACAGTCACACGGGCGGGGGGTTCACAGTAGTTTCTCGCTGGCAGTTTGAGCTGCGGCAGACATTTTGCCCCACCTCAAACTTGCAGCCGGATACTTACTGTAATCCTCCGCCCATGTGAGTGTACCCTGTACGTTCACATTGGGGGGGGGGGACATCCAGCTGTTGCAAAACTACAACTCCCAGCATGTACGGTCTATCAGTGCATGCTGGGAGTTGTAGTTTTGCAACAGCTGGAGGCACACTGGTTGTGAAACACCGAGTTTGGTAACAAACTCAGTGTTTTGCAACCAGTGTGCCTTCAGCTGTTGCAAAAGCTACAACCCCCAGCATGTACGGACAGCGGAAGGGCATGCTGGGTGTTGTAGTTATGCAACAGCTGGAGGCATACTACTTTGGCTGGGGATGCTGGGGATTGTAGTTATGCAACAGCTGGAGACACACTGGTTTGCTACTTAACTCAGTGTGCCTTCAGCTGTTGCAAAACTACAACTCTCAGCAGTCACCGACAGCCAACGGGCATGCTGGGAGTTGTAGTTATGCAACCACCAGATGCACCACTACAACTCCCAGCATGCACTTTAGCTGATTGTGCAAGCTGGGAGTTGTAGTTACACAACAGCTGAAGGTACACTTTTCCATAGAAAGAATGTGCCTCCAACTGTTGCAAAACTACAAGTCCCAGCATGCCCATAAGGGCATGCTGGGAGTTGTGGTGGTCTGCCTCCTGCTGTTGCATAACTACAGCTCCCAGCATGCCCTTTTTGCATGCTGGGAGCTGTTGCTAAGCAACAGCAGGAGGCTGTCACTCACCTCCAACGATCCTCGCTGCACCAGGTCAGTCCCTTGTCGTCTCCGCCGCCGCCGCTGCTCCTGGGGCCCCGATCCCAACAGGGGCGCCGGGGATCGGGGTCCCCAGCACCCGGGGTGCACGTCCCGCACCCGCTCACGTCCTCCGGAAGAGGGGCGGAGCGGGTTGCGGGAGTGACACTCGCAGCAGGCGCCCTGATTGGTCGGCCGGCCGACGAATCAGGGCGATCGTGAGGTGGCACCAGTGCCACCTCACCCCTGCTGCCTCTGGCTGTTCGGGGCCGTCTCTGACGGCCCCGATCAGCCAATAATTCCGGGTCACTGGAGACCCGATTGACCCGGAATCCGCTGCAGATCGCTGGACTAAATTGTCCAGCGATCTGCGGCCATCGCCGACATGGGGGGTCATAATGACCCCCCTGGGTGATATGCCCCGATGCCTGCTGAACGATTTCAGCAGGCATCGGGCACCGGCTCCGCTCCAGATGGTTGCGGGGGGGCGGTAAAACACATGACGTTCTCATACGTCATGTGTCCTTAAGGACTCGGAAATGGAGACGTATGAGAACGTCATGTGTCCTTAAGGGGTTAAAAGGGGTACTGCCGGCTTATAAAACAGCAACCTGGATTTACCTACTGCCACTCTTGCGGTGCCCTGGTATCACCGCTCCAGTCTTTGGGTGCAGTCTTCTTCCTGGTTGCTGGTGGTTGATTCGTCACACTGCTGATCAGCTAATTGCCGGCCGCAGCAATGTCCCACCTCAGCCAGCGATGGGCTGATCGACATATTGAGGGTGGTAATCACTACAGTCAGCGATAAGCTGATTATCAATGTGAAGGGTCGAACACCAGCAATCAGGAAGAAGACAGCATCGGAGATCTGGAGCAACGATACCCGGGGACCGTAGAAATGATGGCAGGTAAGTCCAGGATGTTGCTTCATATGCAGACAGCCTGGGAATGATGGTTTAAAAAAGTTCTATGCTATACTACCCCTTTAAGGTTATGTAGTTCTAAAGTCCAAATAACTAAGCTACTGGAGGAAAGTCCTCTTGTGGTGTAAGGTGCAATATAGGATACTTTACTCATTTTTTTTGTGCCAATCTGTGACATAACAATCAGAAGGGCACATCTAGGGAAGTTCTTCCTTAGACTGGCAGGCACTGCCCAACCATAGGCCCAACATCAGATCAGTGAAAGACAGAAAGATCTCTGCACGACTTCACCTTTCTAACAAATACTCTCCTTTGGTGGCTGAGACAATGTAGAAATGTATTCTATATGTACACTGATTTTTCATATTGCACAATTTATGTTGATCTCATATTGTCCTGGGGGGGAGGGAAACTACAACATAGAGGGGAAGACAGTGTAGATAGAGAGCTGGGGATAGGTATTAAAACTAGAGTGGAGTGGGGGGGAATAATATAATATTACAGTTGGATCTGGGAAGCTGTAGGTTTGGGCACAGAAATGGCATATAAGGTTTAAAGGAGAAGTATCATGTACAAAATGTATCCCCTATCCACAGGATAAGGGATATGTTTTAGATCATGGGGGCCAACCGCTGAGCCCCTTGGATCTCCTGTACAGGGCCCCAGCTCTCCTCACGAATGGAGCATGTCGACCCGTGCACGAAGCTGCGGCTGACATGCCCCCTCCATATATCTGTATGGGAGAGCCAAAGATAGCCAAACGGCTCTCCCATAGACACATATGGCGGGGGCATGTCGGCCACTGCTTTGTCGGGGGGTCGACACTCTCCATTCCTGGGGAGAGACGGGGCCCAGTGGTCGGACTCCCTGTGATGAAAAACGTATCCCCTATCTGCAGGATAAGTTTTTGTACATGATATATCTCCTTTAATGTGGATAAATGTAAGGTTATGCACTTGGGCCATAAAAACAACATGTACAATTATGTGGTAAATAATAAAACATTAGGAAAAATTTCTACCAAAAAGGACCTGGGCGTACTGGTGGACAGTAAACACGACTTTAGTGACCAGTGCTAGGCACCAGCTGCCAAGGCTAACAAAGTCATGAGATTAAAAGAGGCATAGAGAATTGCGACAAGGACATAATTTTGCCTCTGTATAAATCACTAGTCAGACCACATATGGAGTATTGTGTCGTATTTTGGGCACCAGTATGTAAGGAGGACATGGCTGAAGAGGGTGCAGAGGAGGGTGACAAAGATAATTGATGGTATAGGAGGATTACAGGACCAAGACAGGTTATCAAGCTTGGGGTTATTTAGTTTGGAGAAAAGACGTCTTAGGGGCAATTTGATTACAATATACAAATATATATGGACAGTACAGAGATCTTTCTAGTGATCTTTTTATACCTAGGCCGGTAACCATGACAAGGGGGCATCCTCTACGTCTAGAGGAAAGAAGATTTCCCCATATTCACAGACAGATATTCTTTACTGTAAGAGCAGTGTGACTATGGAACTCTCTGCCACATGATGTTAAGATGTCTGACTCAATAAACAAGTTCAAGGGGGACCTGGATGTTTTTTCTGGAGAAACATTTTGTTACAAGTTATGGATACTGGATTTACGTGGATATTTCCAGGGATTTATTCTGATTAACAAAGTGGAGTTGGGAAGGAAATTTTCCTCTGTCATGGGGCAATTGGCATCAGCCTCATGGGGGGATGCTTCCTCTGGATCAATAAAGTAGGTTTTATGTTGAACTTGATGGACTCTTGTCTTTTTTCAACCTTACAAACTATGTAACTATGTAAATATGTCCTTAACCCCTTAAGGACCAGGCCATTTTACAACTTAGGACCAGAGCGTTTTTTGAAACAAGATTGTTTTTTCGTGACATATTCTACTTTATGTTATTGGTAAAATTTTGTCGATACTTGCATCATTTCTTGGCGAAAAATTCCAAAATTTGATGAAAAAATTGAAAATATTGCATTTTTCTAACTTTGAAGCTCTCTGCTTGTAAGGAAAATGGATATTCCAAATAATTTTTTTTTATTCACATATACAATATGTCCGCTTTATGTTTGCATCATAAAATTTTCGAGTTTTTACTTTTGGAAGACACCAGAGGGCTTCAAAGTTCAGCAGCAATTTTCCAATTTTTCACAAAATTTCCAAAATCACAATTTTTCAGGGACCAGTTCAGGTTTGAAGTGGATTTGAAGGGTCTTCATCTTAGAAATACCCCATAAATGACCCCATTATAAAAACTGCACCCCCCAAAGTATTCAAAATGACATTCAGTCAGCGTTTTAACCCTTTAGGTGTTTCACAGGAATAGCAGCAAAGTGAAGGAGAAAATTCACAATCTTCATTTTTTACACTTGCATGTTCTTGTAGACCCAATTTTTTAATTTTTACAAGGGGTAAAAGGAGAAAATGTATACTTATATTTGTAGCCCAATTTCTCTCGAGTAAGCACATACCTCATATGTCTATGTAAAGTGTTCGGCGGGCGCAGTAGAGGGCCCAGAAGCGAAGGAGCGACGAGGGGATTTTGGAGAGTACGTTTTTCTGAAATGGTTTTTGGGGGGCATGTTGCATTTAGGAAGCCCCTATGGTGCCAGAACAGGAAAAAATACCCACATGGCATACCATTTTGGAAACTAGACCCCTTGAGGAACGTAACAAGGAATAAAGTGAACCTTAATACCCCACAGGGGTTTCACGACTTTTGCATACGTAAAAAAAAAAAAAAAATTTCACTAAAATGTGTGTTTCCCCCCCAAATTTCACATTTTTGCAAGGGTTAATAGCAGAAAATACCCCCCAAAATTTGTAACCCCATCTCTTCTGAGTATGGAGGTACCCCATAAGTTGACCTGAATCGCACTACGGGCGAACTACAATGCTCAGAAGAGAAGGAGTCATATTTGGCTTTTTGAGAGCAAATTTTGCTCGGGGGGCAGGAAGCCCCTATGGTGCCAGGACAGCAAAATAACCCTCACATGGCATACCATTTTGGAAACTAGACCCCTTGAGGAACGTAACAAGGGGTACAGTGAGCATTTACCCCCCACTGGTGTCTGTCAGATCTTTGGAACAGTGGGCTGTACAAAATTTTTAATTTGCACAGCCCACTGTTCCAAAGATCTGTCAGACACCAGTGGGGTGTAAATTCTCACTGCACCCCTCATTACATTCCGTAAGGGGTGTAATTTCCGAAATGGGGTCACATGTGGGTTGTTGTTTTTTTTTGCGTTTGTCAAAACCGCTGTAACAATCAGCCACCCCTGTGCAAATCACCTCAAATGTACATGGTGCACTCTCCCTTCTGAGCCTTGTTGTGCGCCCCCAGAGCCCTTTGCGCCCACATATGGGGTATCTCCGTAGTCGGGAAAAATTGCATTACAAATTCTGGGGGGCGTTTTTCCCTTTTATCTCTTGTCAAAATGAAAAGTATGGGGCAACACCAGCATGTTAGTGTAAAAAAAAAATTCTTTTACACTAACATGCTGGTGTAGACCCCAACTTCACCTTTTCATAAGGGGTGAAAGGAGAAAAAGCCCCCCAAAATTTGTTAGGCAATTTCTCCCGAGTACGGCGATACCCCATATGTGACCCTAAACTGTTGCCTTGAAATACGACAGGGCTCCAAAGTGAGAGCGCCATGCGCATTTGAGGCCTGAATTAGGGATTTGCATAGGGGTGGACATAGGGGTATTCTACGCCAGTGATTCCCAAACAGGGTGCCTCCAGCTGTTGCAAAACTCCCAGCATGCCTGGGCAGTCAACGGCTGTCCGGCAATACTGGGAGTTGTTGTTTTGCAACAGCTGGAGGCTCCATTTTGGAAACAGTGGCGTACCAGACGCTTTCATTTTTATTGGGGAGGGGAGGGGGCTGTGTAGGGGTATGTGTACATGTAGTGTTTTTTTACTTTTTATTTTATTTTGTGGTAGTGTAGTGTTTTTAGGGTACAGTCACACGGGCGGGGGGTTACAGCGAGTTTTAGCTGCCGCGCAAAATTTTCTGCATCGCAAACTTGCAGCCTGATACTCGCTGTAAGCCCCCTGCCCATGTGAATGTACCCTGTACATTCACAGGGGGGGGGACCTCCAGCTGTTGCAAAACCACCACTCCCAGCATGCACAGTCCATCAGTGGATGCTGGTAGTTCTAGTTTTGCAACAGCTGGAGGCACACGGGTTGGGAAACACTGAGTTAGGAAACAGACAATGTTTCCCAACCAGTGTGCCTCCAGATGTTGCAAAACCACAACTCCCAAACATTCTCAGGCATGCTGGGAGTAGTAGTTCGGCAACATCTTTAGAGCCAGATGTTGCCGAACTACAACTCCCAGCATGCTGGGAGTTGTAGTTTGCAACATCTGGAGAACTACAGTTTGCAGACCACTAATACAGTGGTTCCCAATCTGTGCCCTTCCAGATGTTGCAAAACTACAACTCCCAGTATGCCAAAACTGTCCAGGCATGCTGGGAGTTGTAGTTCTGCAACGAAGGGCCAGATGTTAAAGAACTACAACTCCCAGCATGCCTGGACAGTAAGGGCATGCTGAGGATGTGTAGTTTTGCAACATCTGGAAGGGCATAGTGGTCTCCAAACTGTGGACCTCCAGATGTTGCAAAACTACAACTCCCAGCATGCCCAGACGCCATGGGCTGTCTGGGCATGCTGGGAGTTGTAGTATACAGGGTCCCATTACAGCAATGCATGTCGCTTTACGGCGACGTGCATTGCTGTAAAGGGCCCGACCGCGGCTGAAGATCAACTCACCTGTCGCCGCTGCCGCCGTCTGGATCCGGGTCTTCAGGGACGAGGTAAGTACCGGGGCCGGTCCCCAGCACTCCCCCGTCCCCCGCCGCGTCCTCCGGTCTTCCTCCCGTCCTCTCCGGACTTCAAGGGGCCGGGCAGGACGGGAGGAAGTAACCGCCCCCCCTCCTGCGATTGGTCGGTTAGTTAACCGACGGATCGCAGGGGATCGGAGGAGGTGGCAGGCTTGCCACCTCGCTCCTGTGCTTTAGCATGGTCCTGGCTGTCTGTGACAGCCGGGATCATGCGAAATTACCGGGCGGTCGGGTCCCAGAGACCCGATCAGCCCGGTATCGCCGCAGATCGCAAGGGCGATTTCCCTTGCGACTTGCGGCGATCGCCAACATGGGGGGCCTACATGGCCCCCCTCGGCGTTTGCCCTGGATGCCTGCTGAAGGATTTCAGCAGGCATCCAGTTCCGATCTCTGCCCGGCGAGCGGCAGAGACCGGGAAAGGCCATGACGTTGTGGAACATCATTGGTCCTTAAAGCCCAGGGTGCCATGACGTTCCACAACGTCATTGTTCCTTAAGAGGTTAAAGGGGCACTCCGCACCTGGACATCTTATCCAGGGGTCTGGCCTTTGGGACCCCGCGCTATCTCTGAGCCGTCACCATGGCATTTTTAACATTCATGTTCAGATGCCGGGTTCGGGTGTCCATGGTCATACCTTCACACCACGCCCCCTCCATTCATGTCTATGGCAGGGGGTGTGACGAACAACCACAGCCGACATGCCCTCTCCCATAGACATGAATGGAGGGGGCATGACGTGACGTCATGATCACAGCCACCTGAACCCAGCATTCTTAACATAAATATTCCAAACATCAGGGTGCTGGGCTGGAGATTGCAGGGGATCCCAGCGGCCGAACCCCTGCAATCAGACATCTTATCCCATATTCTTAGGGGATAAGATGTCTAGGGGCGGAGTATCCCTTCAATAAAATGCACTGATTGTGTACTGAGATTTACAAAATGCATAATTTGTTACAGTAGTAGAAAATGATTAAATAAAAAAGTTTTATAAAGTAAATCTCAGAATACAATCAGTGCATACTAGAAATGCGTTGAATAGAATCCAAATATCAGCCACAGGAGAAGCAAGCACAAGATGAATCAAGTTTTCTTAAAGGAGACTGTTGGCAATTATCCAGCCAGAAATGTATTAAAGAATGTACATAAACTGAATTTAGATATTCACGTACAGTGGAATCAGTCTGTGTGAATAAACTGTGTAACATGTTGCAAAAGGAGTAAATAAATACTAAAGACAATGTGACACCAAGGCAAGTGTTAATGACTAATGATATACTAATGAAAACACTAACACACTAGCCTCCTATGCTAAAATGAAACTATAAGAGTTATGGACTGTTGACTATCCGTGTTTTATTGAACAAGTATGATATACTTACTCAGTGGCGTTGCGACCCGGGTGCGGGGGGTGCGGCCCGCACCGGGTGACACCAACCTAATGGGGTGACACCAAGACGCTCCGTAGCCGCACCCCCCCCCCCAGCTACACAGACACCACCTCCCCCATCTGTGCCCGACCGGCCTCCGTCAGCACAACCCCCCCCGCGCTGTGTGTGCCCGTCCATCAGCAACCCCCCTCTTTCTCCTGCACTGTGCGCCCGTCCATCATCTCATCACACCCCCCTCACCTTCTCCAGCATTGTGCCCGGCCTCCGCTCCCACGTCTGCGCCGGCTTGACGTTACACCGTATGGCCGCGCAGGAGGACGTCAGTTACGTCACTCGCACGGCGCCCGGTGAGAAGGAGCGCTGCGCTGGATGGGTGAGTGTGTGTGTCTGTCTCTATCTATGTTTGTGTGTGTGAGACTCTGTGTGTGTGTGACTGTGTGCATGTGTGTGTGACTGTGTGTGTCTGTGAGTGTGTGTCTCTCTGACTGTGTGTGTGTGTGTGTGTGTTTGTGTGTGTGTCTCTCTGTGTTGTGTGTGTGTGTGTGTGTGTGGGGGGGGGGGGGGGGTATAACCAGCGATCTATTGTGGGGAGACTTTGACCCATTGTGGGGAACCTGCGGCCTAATGTGGGGAAACTACTACCAAGTGTGGGGAGTCTATGCTACCTTATGTGGGGAGTCTGTGCTACCTTATGTGGGGAATCTGTGCTACCTAATGTGGGGAAATTGCTACCTAATGTGGGGTAACTGGTACCTACCTAATGTGGGGGAACTGGTACCAAATGTGGGGAATCTATGCTACCTAATGTGGGGAAACTGCGACCTACCTAATGTGGGGAATCTATGCTGCCTAATGTGGGGAATAGATGCTACCTAATGTGGGGAAACTGCGACCTACCTAATGTGGGGGAACTGCTGCCTACCTAATGCTCCCCCCCTGGCAGTAGCACCCTCATCATCCACTAGCAACACCCCCCCCCCCCCCCCCAGCAGCACCTCCATCAGCAGATCCTGATGGTGGATGATGGCGGTGCTCCTGCCAGGAGGATGATCCTGCCGATGGATGATACTGCCAGGGGGGATGGCTAGTAGCACCCTCATCATCCTCCAGCAACACCCCCCGAGTAGTAGCACCCCCATCATCCACTAGCAACACCACCAATACCCCCCTCCCGTCGTAATAGCATCAGCTAACGGATGTTGAGGGGTGTTACTGCGGTTGTGGTATTTTATTCAGAGGGTGCACTGTATGGCAACGTTATATTCAGAGGGCGCAGTTTGTGGTAGTATTATATTCAGAGGACGCAGTTTGTGGTAGTATTATATTCAGAGGGCGCAGTTTGTGGTAGTATTATATTCAGAGGGCACAGTTTGTGGTAGTATTATTAGAGATGAGCGAACTTACAGTAAATTCGATTCGTCACAAACTTCTCGGCTCGGCAGTTGATGACTTATCCTGCGTAAATTAGTTCAGCCTTCAGGTGCTCCGGTGGGCTGGAAAAGGTGGATACAGTCCTGGGAAAGAGTCTCCTAGGACTGTATCCACCTTTTCCAGCCCACGGGAGCACCTGAAAACTGAACTAATTTATGCAGGAAAAGTTATCAACTGCCGAGCAGAGAAGTTTGTGACGAGTTGAATTTACTGTAGTTTGCTCATCTCTAATTATTATATTCAGAAGGCGCAGTGGGTGGTAGTATTATATTCAGGGGTACAGTATGTGGCAAATTTATATTCAGGGGTACAGTATGTGACAGATTTATATTCAGAGGTACAGTATGTGACAGATTTATATTCAGAGGTACAGTATGTGGCAGATTTATATTCAGAGGTACAGTATGTGGCAGATTTATATTCAGAGGGTACAGTATGTGGCAGATTTATATTCAGAGGGTACAGTATGTGGCAGATTTATATTCCGGGGGTACAGTATGTGGCAGATTTATATTCAGGGGGTACAGTATGTGGCAGATTTATATTCAGGGGTACAGTATGTGGCAGATTTATATTCAGAGGGTACAGTATGTGGCAGATTTATATTCAGAGGGTACAGTATGTGGCAGATTTATATTCAGAGGGCGCAGTATGTGGTAGTATTATATTCAGTGGGTACAGTGTGTGGCGGTATTATATTCAGGGGCACAGTATGTGGCAGATTTATATTCAGAGGGTACAGTATGTGTTGGTATTATATTCAGAATGTACAGTGTGTGGTAGTATTATATTCAGAGGGTACAGTGTATGGAAGGTTTATAATCAAAGAGTATAGTGTATAGTAGTATTATATTTAGAAGATACAGTGTCTCTCAGGTTTATAATAATAATTGTTTTCATATAGAGGATGAGAATGCGCTGACATAGTGAGGAGACGTCTGGGCGTCACATTCTACAGACAGAAGTTTTAGCTGGAACAAGTCCTGGCGGTATGTACCATCTGAATTAGATAAGGGAAGACTATAGAGAAGACGTCACCTGTAGTCACTGATATCATTGTACATTCTCCTCACTATAGAGAAGACGTCACCTGTAATCACTGATATCATTGTGTATTCTCCTCATTATAGAGAAGACGTCACCTGTAGTCACTGATATCATTGTGTATTCTCCTCACTATAGAGAAGACGTCACCTGTAGTGACTGATATCATTGTGTATTCTCCTCACTATAGAGAAGACTTCACCTGTAGTGACTGATATCATTGTGTATTCTCCTCACTATAGAGAAGACGTCACCTGTAGTGACTGATATCATTGTGTATTCTCCTCACTATAGAGAAGATGTCACCTGTAGTCACTGATACCATTGTACATTCTCCTCTCTACATCAGAGCTGTAGTCACTTGTCAGTTCTACAGTTAGGTCAGTGAAACTACAACTCCCAGCATAACCTCACCACTGCTCAAAGGGGTACTCTACTGGAAAACATTTTTTTTAATCAGCTGGTGCTACAAAGTTAAACAGATTTGTAAATTACTTCTATTTAAAAATGTTAATCCTTCCAGTACTTATTAGCTGCTGTATAAGCGATTCACAGTAAGTTATTTTCCTTTTTAATTTATTTTCTGTCTGACCACAGTGCTCTATGCTGACACCTCTGTCCATGTCAAGAACTGTCCATAGTAGGAGCAAATCCCCATAGCAAACCTATCCTGCTCTGGACAGTTCCTGACATGGACAGAGGTGTCAGCAAATAGCACTGTGGTCAGACTGGAAAGAACTACACAACTTCCTGTGGAGCATACACCAGCTTATAAGTACTGTAAGTATTAAGATTTTAAATAGAAGTAATTTAAAAATCTGTTTAACTTTCTGGCACCAGTTGATATAAAAGTAAATGTTTTCCAGTGGAGTACCCCTTTAAGTAATTCTGGGAGCTGTATATTTCAATGGTGAAAACTTCTTTAACACTTTCCCATTCTGTGGCAACTGGTATATCTGATTATTATACTGGAATTTCTCATAATGCGCTACAACAGTGGTGTCTGTCACAACAGGCTAAAAACTTACTGAAGGGGGGGGGGGTAGGTATGGGGGTGACACCATTTTCTACCGCACCGGGTGACACCAACCCTAGCAACGCCACTGTACTTACTTGCGTGTTAATGGCGCAAAAATGACTGGTGAGTGCAGAGCAAAGGATGACTGACTGTAATGTATCTGTGTCCATTTGAATGTGCTTTCTATAAATCCTTGGAGTCCTACATCCCAGGAACAAGTGTTTTTGTGATATACTTAACACCACTATGTGTAATGTGTGGATGGTAGAAGTCATAAGAGACATGATGGCTGCGTACAAACCTATGTATTTTTGTAGTTTTGTATTTTTTATACAAAAAAATATGAAATAAAGAAGTTTTTTTTTAAGTGAATCTCAGTTTACAATCAGTGCATACTACACTGCTCAAAAAAAGAAAGGGAACACTAAGATAACACATCCTAGATCTGAATGAATGACCTAATCGTATGAAATACTTTCATCTTTACATAACAAAAAACAAAAAAACAAAAAACTATCAATGGAAATCAAATTTATCAACCCATGGAGGTCTGGATATGGAGTCACACTCAAAATCAAAGTGGAAAACCACACTACAGGCTTATCCAACTTTGATGTAATGTCCTTAAAACAAGTCAAAATGAGGCTTAGTAGTGTGTGTGGCCTCCATGTGCCCGTATGACCTCCCAAAAACGCCGGTGCATGCTCCTGATGAGGTGGTCTCCAACCTGGACTAAAGCATCCACCAACTCCTAGACAGCCTTTGGTGCAAGGTGATGTTGGTGGATGGAGCGAGACATGATGTCCCAGATGTGCTCAATCGGATTCAGGTCTGGGGAACGGGCAGGCCAGTCCATAGCATCAATGCCTTCCTCTTGCATGAACTGCTGACACACTCCAGCCACATGGGGTCTAGCATTGTCTTGCTTTAGGAGGAACACCATTACTGACCCACCGCCAAACCGGTCATGCAGGAGGATGTTGCAGGAAGCAGAACATTCTCCACGGCGTCTCCAGACTCTGTCACGTCTGTCACATGTGTTCAGTCTGAACCTGCTTTCATCTATTAAGAGCACAGGGCACCAGTGGCAAATTTGTCAATCTTGGTGTTCTCTGGCAAATTCCAAACGTCCTGCACGATGTTGAGCTGTAAGCACAACCCCCACCTGTGGATGTCGGGCCCTCATACCACGCTCTAGAGTGGGTTTCTGACCATTTGAGTGGACACATGCACATTTGTGGCCTGCTGGAGGCCATTTTGAGGGCTCTGGCAGTGCTCCTCCTGAAACAAAAGCAAAGGTAGCGGTCCTGCTGCTGGGTTGTTGCCCTCCTACGGCCTCCTCCACGTCTCCTGATGTTCTGGCCTGTCTCCTGGTAGCGCCACCATGCTCTGGACACTACGCTGACAGACACAGCAAACATTCTTGCCACAGCTTGCATTGATGTGCCATCCTGGATGAGCTGCACTACTCGAGCCACTTGGGTGGGTTGTAGACTCCATCTCAAGCTACCACTAGAGTGAAAGCACCACCAGTATTCAAAAGTGACCAAAACATCAGCCAGGAAGCATAGGAACTGAGAAGTGGTCTGTGGTCACCACCTGCAGAACCACTCCTTTATTGGGGGTGTCTTGCTAATTTTCACCTGTTATCTGTTCCATTTGCACAACAGCATGTGAAATTGATTGTCAATCAGTGTTGATTTCTGAGTGGACAGTGTGATTTCACAGAAGTGTGATTGACTTGGAGTTACATTGTGTTGTTTAAATGTTCCCTTTATTTTTTTGAGCAGTGTAGAAATGTATGCTTGCAGTGTGAACTAAGACAAGACTTCCAAAGAATAGGGGAAAACATGTCTAAACGTGTCTAAATGAATGCCGGGTGGTGCAGGACCCCTGCGATCTCTGTGCAGCACCCAGCATTCATGACCACGCTCCTCGTGACATCTCACCACGCCCCCTTAATGCAGGTCTATGGTAGTAGGTGGGGCTGCCCACACGCCCCCTCCCATAGACTTGCATTGAGGTGGTGTGGCACGATATCACGATGGGGAGTGGCCGTGATGTCACAACCCCCCTGCCGCTCACTTCAAGCATTCGGAACAAAATTTTCTGAAAGCTGGGGCAGCATGAGTACCCCTTTAAGGGCAGGGACTGAAGGCACTGTGCATATATGGTCTGTATTGAGATAGGTCTAGCTATGACTAAAGCAAGCTGAAGCACATGAGACTTTGGCATAGGCCTAGTCCTCAACTAATGAGAACTGTTTTAGATCCACCTCTTTTCCCATGGGAGGAGGGTTGGACTTGGGGCTGGCTCCTGCCATTACTGGACACGTGACCAAATCATCGTTCTACTGTAGAATGAAATGCAAGGCATATGGAGCAAGATTAACCTTCTGCACTCTGGTGTCCTTAGTGTATGCATGAAATAAAGTGCAATGCAAAGACATACATTTTATAAACCTCTCCAGTACCTGAAATACATGACATATATATCCTGTAATCCTGAGGAAACTTAGCCACTCAACAATTCTGCTGGGTAGCAGCTGGAACTACTGTACTGGGACATCACAGAGTATGCTTGGTGGTGTCTGATATATTAAAAATGCATAAGGAAAGGATTAACCCGACCCATTCATTATGATAGGAAATAAGTTACAGCAGTGAACACATAATAAAATACTCATAGGGAGTATAGATGGGTAGCATAAGTTATTCCCTATTGCGGTCCTTCCTAACTGAGGTTCCCAGGAAATTGATATATGTTTTCTCAGAAAAGCGCACGAGGACCTTTATCAGAAGGATGCAATCATTTCATCTTGCTCAATAAAGGCAGTAAACAACCCCGATCTAAAATACAGTTATAAAGAATTAATGCTTTATATCCACCAATGCCATATTCATGGGTTATGTGTGGTAATAATGTTGTTAACCACTGCTTTATTAGTTTAATGGGATGACATAACACATGCCCTTAATGTTTACAATGCATTCACAAAGTTTTCAGATCCTTTTACTTTTTTCACATTTGTAATGTTAGAGCCTTGTACCAAACTATCAAGTTTTCCCCCATCATTGTGCACTCGTGTCAAAACAGAATTTTAGAATTTTTTGCAAATTTACACAGAAAAACCAAAAGTAGAATCTTCCACCTTTTTACCTGGGGAGCCTTCCATTTCTCTAGATCATCTTTGAGGTTATACGCAACTTTTAATTGGAGTCACCTGTGGTAAATTTAGCTGACTGGACATGATTTGGAAAGACACAACCCTGTCTATATAAATTCTCTACAACACAAGCAGAGGAAAAATAAAGCCATGAGAGGGAAAGAACTGCCTGTAAATGTCAGAGACAGAATTGTCTAGTGACACAAATCTGGAGAGGGGTACAAATATTTCTACTGCACTGAAAGTTCCCAAGAGCATAGTGGCCTCCATAATGCTTAACCCCTTAATGATGCAATGGGTTTTTATGCGTTTTCATTTAATCTTCCTCACCTTAGGGCTTGTTGTTTGCAGACTTATTGTACTTTGTAATGACATCACTCATTTTACCACAAAATGTATGGTGAAGCAAAAAAAAAAAAAAAATTATTTGTGGGGCAAAATTGAAAAAAACACCATTGTGAAAATTTTAGGGGGTTGCGTTTGTACGTAGTGCCATTTTCGGTAAAAATTACCCATTATCGTTATTCTGTAGGTCCTTACAATTACAATGATACCCAATTTATATACGTTTTGTTTTATTTTGCTATTGGAAAAAAAATTGAGGCTTAAAATTGTCCCCTTCTGACCCCTATAACTTTTTTATTTTTCTGTATACAGGGCTATATTATGGCTCATTTTTTGCGCTGTGATCTTTAGTTTTTAACAGAAACATTTTTGTTTTTAGTAGACTTTTTGATCACATTTTATGAATTTTTTTCTGCTATATGAAGTGACCAAAAATTCACAATTCTGGTAATTTTTTATATTTATGCCATTGACCGTGCAGTTTAATTAATATTATATTTTAAAAATTCTGAAATTTACGCATGTGTGGATACCACATATGTTTTAATATTATTTTATTTATAAAACGAGAAAAGTGGGGTGATTCAAACTTTCATTAGGGGAAGGGGTTACACACATTTATTGCCGAGATCTAAAGTGTTAATAGCCTTGCAGCAGCAATCGCCACTGCGGGCTATTAGCTGATTCCAGCTGGGGGCAACGCGGTATGGAGCGTGATGACATCCCAATCCCACTCCATAGCTGTTCCCCCTACCCTGGGGAGGGAAATGGCTCAACAGAAGACATTTGGAACAACCAGGATTCTTCCTAGAGCTGGCCGCCCAATCACACTAATCAATGGTTAGTATGCCTGGGCTCCAATGATCCTGAGAAAATGGGAGAAACTACTAGAAGGTGATCAATTATTGCAGCACTTCACCACTGGGTTTTATGGCAGAAAGAAGCATCTCTGTAAAACACACATGAAAGCCCACTTGTAGTTTACACTTATTTTGGGAGATTTATCAAAACCTAAGCAGAGGAAAGTGTACCCAGTTGCCCATCTTTTATTTTGCAGGGGCCTTGTTAGAAATGAAAAAAGTGATCTGATCGGTTGCTATGGGCATCTGGGCAAATTTTCCTCTGCACTGGTTTTGAAAAATCTCCCCCACTGTGTATGAAGCAAACTCCGCTCCTGAGCTCTTTCATTCAGCCAAGTGCACATCTGTTGTACATGTACGATGGACGTCATCAAGGTTAAAAAAGAAAGACATTCCCAAATTAGTTATCCATTTGTTTTAGACTTAACATGCTGATTTCGCTCCATTTGTAAAGAACATAATAACTAAGACACAACATGTGTTTTCTGTTTAGGTTTTCTTTCTATAATTAGATTTATATTAATAATGTATTTACTGGTAGTGTAAAAATTTGTCTCCTTGTTGGTTACTTGGATATTTTATTGCATAAGCTGTAACCATCATTCTTTATAGGCCACTCTGTTACTGAAGTCTTACAAATGGTTGCTTTGAGGTTACTGTGTCATTTCTTGTAGGACTCCATTAACAATAACCCTTTCCCCTCAAACAGTATGAGATTTTCTTATGATTCAAAAATATTAAGGCCCAGATTTATTAAACTGTGAGAAAAAAATTATTCTTTAACAGCGACCAATAACAGCTCAGCTTTTACTTTGCAAGTGTTCATTAAGATATTAAAACTGAGCTGTGATTGGTCCAGGATAAGCTTTAGGGGACGCATGGCCGCATCCCTATACAAGTTCTTAGTTTTTTTGCCTGCTTCTGTGGTGTCAGACGGGGTAATGTGTAATTAATCTTATGGTGATGCCAGGGCATGGTTGACATATACACCACCCGTGTTACGCCTAGCGCTCCGGGTCCCCGCTCCTCCCCGGAGCGCTCACGGCGTCTCTCTCCCTGCAGCGCCCCGGTCAGTCCCGCTGACCGGGAGCGCTGCACTGTCATGGCCGTCGGGGATGCGATTCGCACAGCGGGACGCGCCCGCTCGCGAATCGCATCCCAGGTCACTTACCCGTCCCGGTCCCCTGCTGTCATGTGCTGGCGCGCGCGGCTCCGCTCTCTAGGGCGCGCGTGCGCCAGCTCTCTGAGACTTAAAGGGCCAGTGCACCAATGATTGGTGCCTGGCCCAATTAGCTTAATTGGCTTCCACCTGCTCCCCGGCTATATCTGATCTCCTCCCTTGCACTACCTTGCCGGATCTTGTTGCCTTGTGCCAGTGAAAGCGTTTAGTGTGTCCAAAGCCTGTGTTACCTGAACCCTTGCTATCCATCTTGACTGCGAACCTTGCCGCCTGCCCCCGACCTTCTGCTACGTCTGACCTTGCCTCTGCCTAGTCCTTCTGTCCCACGCCTTCTCAGCAGTCAGCGAGGTAGAGCTGTTGCTAGTGGATACGACCTGGTTGCTACTGCCGCAGCAAGACCATCCCGCTTTGCGGCGGGCTCTGGTGAACACTAGTAGCCTCTTAGAACCGGTCCACTAGCACGGTCCACGCCTATCCCTCGCTGACACAGAGGATCCACTACCTGGAAGCCGAATCGTGACAACCCGAGGTAGGTCAGCTTCTCCTGTGCCAGGCACGGGGCAAATAATCACTCTGACGCAAGGTTACGGTTAACTGGCTTGCTTTACTGAGGATGGAAGGATGGTACAATCCGGTACAGCTCAAATTAGGGTGAAGGAGTAGCAGGGTGAATTAAGAGAAGCATATCGGCTTTCTGGGACTTATAGTTGCTTGTGCTGTATATAATTGACTTGACTGGTATGCAGCCCACACTATACTTTAGGGACTTGGACTTGGACGAGACTGTAGGCTTACGGCAAGGCTTTGACTTTCGCCTGGGTAATGGGGTTAACTTGTAGTTGATGTGTGGTTGCTGGACTTGGCCTCAGGCCTCCTTTCAGATCCACCTCACAGACAGACTTCACTCTTCACCAAACTGTACCACAGCATGCACTAAACTGCAGGGTTGAACTATGACCTCACTATATAAGGGAGGAATTTAGAGAGATCCCATTGGCCGGATAAGTCACCTGATTCACCTCTGCATACTCCCCTTAACAACAAGGTCCTTAACAACAGGGTGTTTAAGGTAACAAGTGCATAGAAAATACAATACATTAACCCTTATGTAACATTACATTATTTAATGCATTATGGAGAGTTTTAAGGAGAGGGGACCCATGACGAACATTGAAGCAGAATCTGCCACACAGGATGGAAAGGAGTACAGAAGAACACGTGATTCTGTACTGGGTCACGACCCTTCCCCACCCCCTTTTTTCCTCTCTGATTTATGTTTGGAGGTATTCATTACTTTAGCTCTATGAGATGATGGGTTCCTGTATTGATTGGATTTGTTAGTTCTGCCCCCTATGGTGGCATTTACTAGGGTGGCATTGGCAGGAATAGGTTTTTGCCTTCAGCACAGTCAGCCTGTGGTGATGAGAAGAATCGCCAAAAGATGATTAACACTGGCATTCCGGACCGCCAGAGTCAGTCTTTCTGCCGGCGTCGGTGGTCAGCTGACCATCCCGCAGTCCTGTGATAGCATCACATGGAGCACAGCTTGCAGGCGCAGGTGGCTAGTACTGACGTGTGCAAGAACTCAGCATGTCACGTGACCGCAGAGAGGCCACGTGACACTCCATGCAGGCGCGCAAGTGCCGTAGACATAGAACTCGGCATGACAAGTGACCGCACAGAAATAAGGTGACACTCAGTGCAGGTGCACAAGTGCCATGGGCATAGTACGCAATACAGACAAACCACTTGTCACAGCTTGCTCTTCTGAGTGTTGCTGTGTAAGAGGGGGCGTGAAAGAGGAGTTACAAAAACTGTGATTATCTGTTGTGCGGAGTGAATCTGTGGAGTGGGTGCGACTGCCTATAGTCTACATTCATATTTTGGGTAAGTTTTTCTCTTTTGCACATAGTGGGATAACTGTTAGAGTTTAAACACCCTTTTTCATTTTTTTTTTTTTTTTTTTCTCTGTTCCACCTCTAGGGGGAGGAGGAGTAGATTGGGCACAGGTGTATAAATCTTAGCTTGGGACTCTTATTGAGAGCTTGCTCTTCTGAGTGTTGCTGTGTAAGAGGGGGCGTGAAAGAGGAGTTACAAAAACTGTGATTATCTGTTGTGCGGAGTGAATCTGTGGAGTGGGTGCGACTGCCTATAGTCTACATTCATATTTTGGGTAAGTTTTTCTCTTTTGCACATAGTGGGATAACTGTTAGAGTTTAAACACCCTTTTTCATTTTTTTTTTTTTTTTTCTCTGTTCCACCTCTAGGGGGAGGAGGAGTAGATTGGGCACAGGTGTATAAATCTTAGCTTGGGACTCTTATTGAGAGCTTGCTCTTCTGAGTGTTGCTGTGTAAGAGGGGGCGTGAAAGAGGAGTTACAAAAACAGGAGTTTGAAAGCAGGAGGTTGAGATCGCTGTGAGTGTTAATTTCTGAACCCACAAGGTCTACAAAAAAATTTTAAGTGTCATTTTGACTGTCTGTTTTTTCCTATACATTTGTGAAATCCCCATAACTAGATGGCCTCCATGTTGGAAAATGCAGTCCAATGTACATCCTGTTCAATGTATGCAATCCTTGAACAACAGTTTGAGGGTGCATATTGTTGTGCGAGATGTGTGCTAGTTGTCCGTTTGGAAGCCCAGATCCTGGATCTAGAGGGGCGACTGGCAACAATGAGAAGCATTAACAACATGGAGAGGAGTCTCGTGCTCACTGAGCAGGCACTCTCGGGAATAGAGGTGGGGGAGGACAGTGGGACGGAGTTGCAGGACAGTCAGGCAGTTAGCTGGGTTACAGTTAGAAAGAGGGGTAGGGGAAAAAGTGTCAGGGAGGCTAGTCCTGAACTGGCACACCCCAACAAGTTTGCCCGCTTGGCAGATGAGGGGGATGCCATTACAGAGCTAGCAGAACTGCAGCAGGATACCGCCTCTGACCGCCAGGGGGGTGTCTGCTCCAGTAAGGAGGGAGGGAGGAGTACAGGGCAGGCCAGACAGGTACTAGTGGTGGGGGACTCAATTATTAGGGGGACAGACAGGGCAATCTGTCACAAAGACCGGGATCGCCGAACAGTGTGTTGTCTGCCTGGCGCACAAGTTCGGCACATCGCGGATTGGGTTGACAGGTTGCTGGGCGGGGCTGGAGAGGACCCAGCAGTCATGGTACATATTGGCACCAATGACAAAGTAAGAGGTAGGTGGAGTGTCCTTAAAAATGATTTCAGGGACTTAGGCCGCAAGCTTAAGGCAAGGACCTCCAAGGTAGTATTTTCTGAAATACTACCAGTACCACGAGCCACACCAGAGAGGCAGCGGGAGATCAGGGAGGTAAACAAGTGGCTCAGAAGCTGGTGTAGGAAGGAAGGGTTTGGGTTCATGGAGAACTGGGCTGACTTCGCTGTCGGTTACCGGCTCTACCGTAGGGACGGGCTGCACCTCAATGGGGAGGGTGCAGCTTTGCTTGGGGAGAAGATGGCTAGAAGGGTGGAGGAGTGTTTAAACTAGGGACTTGGGGGGAGGGAACCTACAGCAAAGAGGGGGAAGATAGTGTAGATAGAGAGGTGGGAATTATAAATGTACCTGGGGGTGGACCGGAGGGAGGGGTTAGAATAGTTAATAGGAATAGGCTTCATAGGAAAATAAAACTTACACCCTTGAATCCCATTAACCCCAATAACATAAAGGATGGAAATGTAAAGTGTATGTTCACAAATGCCAGAAGCCTAGCAAATAAAATGGGGGAGCTTGAGGCCTTGATACTGGAGGAACATATTGATATAGTTGGGGTCACTGAGACATGGCTGGACTCCTCGCATGACTGGGCTGTCAATCTGCAGGGGTTTACATTGTTTCGCAAGGATAGAATGAACAGAAAAGGTGGTGGAGTCTGTCTGTATGTAAGAAGTGGTATGAAAGTCAGTGTGAACGATGCCATAGTGTGTGATGATTTTGAGGAGGTGGAATCACTGTGGGTAGAATTACAAAAGGAGGGAAATACTGAAAAAATAATATTTGGGGTAATCTACAGACCCCCTAATATCACTGAAGAGATAGATGTTCGGCTTCATAAACAAATAGAGAGGGCCACCCGGGCAGGTACAGTGGTAATAATGGGAGATTTTAACTATCCAGATATAGATTGGGGTCCGGGGTTGGCTAAAACTACAAAGGGGCGACAATTCCTAAATTTATTGCAGGATAATTTTATGGGCCAGTTTGTGGAGGACCCAACAAGAAGTGATGCCTTGTTGGATCTGATCATTTCCAACAACGCAGAGCTGATTGGTAATGTAACTGTGCGGGAAAACCTTGGTAATAGCGACCACAATATAGTTACTTTTGACTTAAAATGTAGAAAACAAAGACAGGCGGGGAAGGCAAAAACATATAACTTTAAAAAGGCAAACTTCCCTGGGCTGAGGGCTGCACTACAGGACATAGACTGGGGGGAAGTGTTCTCAAATACTGATACAGAAGGTAAATGGGACATCTTTAAATCAACTCTAAATAACTATACAGCTAAATATATACCAAAGGGGAACAAATATAAACGATTAAAATTAAATCCTACATGGCTGACACATGATGTTAAAAGAGCAATAAACAACAAAAAAATTGCCTTCAAAAAATACAAATCTGATGGGTCAGCGATAACATTTAAACAGTACAAAGAGCTTAATAAAATCTGTAAAAATGTAATAAAAACAGCAAAAATTCAAAATGAGAGACAGGTGGCCAAAGAAAGCAAAACTAATCCTAAATATTTTTTTAGATATATAAATGCAAAAAAAAAAGGACAGAGCATGTAGGACCCCTTAATAATGATAATGGGGAGGTTGTCACAGGCGATCAAGAGAAGGCGGAGCTACTGAATGGGTTCTTTAGTTCTGTATATACTAGGGAAAAAGGAGCTGACATTGGCCAGGTCAGTGCTGGTAACACATCATGTAATGTACTGAACTGGCTTAATGTAGAGATGGTACAAGGTAAGTTAAGTGATATAAATGTAAGCAAATCCCCAGGGCCGGATGGACTACACCCAAGAGTTCTTAGAGAGGTAAGTTCAGTAATATCTGTACCCCTGTTCATGATATTTAGAGATTCTATGGTGTCTGGTATTGTGCCAAGGGACTGGCGCAAGGCGAATGTGGTGCCAATCTTCAAGAAGGGCTCTAGGTCTTCCCCAGGAAACTATAGACCGGTAAGTTTAACGTGCATTGTGGGTAAATTGTTTGAAGGACTTATAAGGGATTACATACAGGAATACATAGGGGATAATTGTATTATAAGTGATAGCCAGCATGGGTTTACTAAGGATAGAAGTTGTCAAACCAATCTAATTTGCTTTTATGAAGAGGTGAGTAGAAGCCTTGACAGAGGAATGGCTGTGGATATAGTGTTTCTGGATTTTGCCAAAGCATTTGATACTGTCCCTCACAGACGTCTGACAGGTAAGTTAAGGTCCTTGGGCTTGGAAACTTTAGTTTGTAACTGGATTGAACACTGGCTCATGGATCGTACCCAGAGAGTGGTGGTCAATGATTCGTACTCTGATTGGTCCCCGGTAATTAGTGGTGTACCCCAAGGTTCAGTACTGGGCCCGCTGTTGTTTAATTTATTTATCAATGATATAGAGGATGGTATTAACAGCTCTGTTTCTATCTTTGCAGATGACACCAAGCTTTGTAGCACGGTACAGTCTATAGAGGATGTGCATAAGTTACAGGATGACTTGGATAGACTAAGTGTCTGGGCATCCACTTGGCAAATGAGGTTCAATGTGGATAAATGTAAAGTTATGCATCTGGGTACTAATAACCTGCATGCATCGTATGTCTTAGGGGGGATTAAACTGGCAGAGTCACTGGTAGAGAAGGATCTGGGTGTACTTGTAGATCACAGACTACAGAATAGCATGCAATGTCAGGCTGCTGCTTCCAAAGCCGGCAGGATATTGTCATGTATAAAAAGAGGCATGGACTCAAGGGACAGGGACATAATACTCCCCCTTTATAAAGCATTGGTACGGCCTCACCTGGAATATGCTGTTCAGTTTTGGGCACCTGTCCATAAAAGGGACACTGCGGAGTTGGAAAGGGTGCAGAGACGCGCGACTAAACTAATATGGGGCATGGAACATCTTAGCTATGAGGAGCGATTAAAGGAGTTACAATTGTTTAGTCTTGAGAAGAGACGTTTAAGGGGGGATATGATAAACGTATATAAGTATATTAATGGCCCATACAAAAAATATGGAGAAAAACTGTTCCAGGTTAAACCCCCCCAAAGGACGAGGGGACACTCCCTCCGTCTGGAGAAGAAAAAGTTTAGTCTCAAGGGGCGACACGCCTTCTTTACCGTGAGGACTGTGAATTTATGGAACGGTCTACCTCAGGAACTGGTCACAGTAGGAACAATTAACAGCTTTAAAACAGGATTAGATACATTTATGGAACAAAATAACATTAATGCTTATGAAGAAATATAAAATCCCATCCCTTCCCCAATATCGCGCCACACCCCTACCCCTTAATTCCCTGGTTGAACTTGATGGACATATGTCTTTTTTCGACCGTACTAACTATGTAACTATGTAACTATGTAACTATGATTGCGGGATAGCGATCATGCGGTCTTATGCACAGGTAATAAATTATAATATAAATAAACAGTGCGCTCTGCCGATTACCCAACCCCAAGTGAAAAGTGAAACACAGTGAGTGCATGCAGTGAACAAAACATGAAACAAACCAAGTGAACCTAAAAGGGGCAAATTTATTAGTAATATTAATATTGCACATAGGTGAGTATGCATGGCCATACACTAAACAAGAAAAGAGGAAAAAAGTTATATACAACAAATAATAAGCATAATGGACAAATAATCAATAATATATAAGGACAATATTGGGATATGTAAATAATGAAAATAATGATAAATTAAGGAATATAAATAATGGAAATATATAAAAAAAAAACGTAAAAAATATTATGGTGAGAAATAATGAAAGATGTGACAATGTCTAGAAATAAGATAATTACCTACAATGTTTATTGAATAAACGTGAGTATGGAAGAGCATCGGTATAAAACAACAATGCAGTGCAAAGTGAGATTAACGATGTGCCTAATAATAAAATATTAGAATATGTCTAAGTGTAGTAAATAACACTAGACAATTAGCCAAAAATAATAAAAAGTCTGGCATCACTGTCAAGGGAGGACAAAATCAGATGTATATTTTACAGTAGATATCACCTTTTGTAGTATGTTTTCACCATGATTGTATATCAGCACCTTATTGAAGATTACATTGGCACATGTCACTTTAGTTTATGACCATATATGGTCTTATTCGCATTATGCACATTTGTACACTATGCAGTTAGTCTGTCATGATCTATTCGCCCTAGCTACTGTCATCCTAACCCAATAATTCTTTGTTAATACACGACTTGTCAATTGTCAACACACGACTTACTAGTTAGACTTTCTGGATATTTGTCTAGTATTATTTAGTACACTTTTTTTAGACATATTCTAATATTTTATTATTAGGCACATTGTTAATCTTACTTTGCACTGCATCGTTGTTTTATACAGATGCGCTTCCATACTCACGTTTATTCAATAAACACCGTAGGTAATTATTTCTCACCATAATATTTTTTACAATTTTTTTTAACGATTTTTCATATACTTTCCATTATTTATTTTCCTTAATTTATCATTATTTTCATTTATTTACATATTCCAATATTGTCCTTATATATTATTGATTATTTGTCCATTATGCTTATTAATTGTTCTATATAACTTTTTTTTCTGTGCATAAGGCCACATGATCGCTATCCCATCATGTGACTAGCAGTTTGTCTTTATTGCGTACTATGCCCATGGCACCACCCACACTGAGTGTCACCTTACCTCTGTGCGGTCACGTATCATGCCGAGTTCTATGTCTATGGTGCTTGCGCACCCGAATTGAGTGTCACGTGGCCTCTCTGCGGTCACATGACACGCTGAGTTCTTGCACATGTCAGTTCTAGCCGCCTGCGGACTGCACTCCTTTGGTCATGTGATGCTATCAAATGACTGCAGGATGGTCAGCTGACCACCGACACCAGCAGAAATACTGACTCTGGCATTCCTGAACTCCAGTGATAATCACCTTTTGGCGCCGTGAAGCATGTGTTATATACCAAGGTTTGTGCTTCGCAATATTACGTCAACATAAGCTGATTCTATGATTGGTGGACATTGTGCACATCAGGGAAACCTTTATCCTATTGGTTAATGAGGGCTATATATGGTCATGATGATAGACTGTTAGTCACGCCCCCTGAGGAAGCATTGTGTGAAGCGAAACGATCGGTGGGGTTGGGTTGGGTAGGTAAGGTCTCTATCATATATTGTCTTTGCTGGTGCAGTTTAGCTGCACATCTGACATGCACCTTAGTGAACGCCTTTTTTGGCAATATCCCTATGTCAATGATAGTCTAGTTTTTCTACTGTGACTCTTTTCAGTGTGTGTCCAGTCCTTCAACTACCGCCTGTTTGTGCCCTGGTGCCTTTTTACATTTCATCTATTCTAATCTATGTTTTTAAGTATATTGTAAGTTTCAATAAAGATTGATTATTTTGCATAAACTTTATTTGTTGTGTGTGCACACTTACTTACCCTTGTTGGTAAGGTAGCTTTTGTTTATCGGTGTTTGTTACTCCCCACAGTTAGCAAAAGTAAAAGGCTACAGCTAAGGCAAAAGCTATGGGAAAAGCTAGAGGCTTTAAAATGGAAAGAAATCAATTAAATGTGTAAGTAGTTACAGTGCTTAAAAAAAATTAAAAAGATTTGAGTCTGCAGTCTTCATTCCTTGCTTCATTCATTTTCAGACCCCATGATATTCAGTTAGTATCCTCTTAGTAATAAAGAATGTAGATAGACACAGTTCATGGATAGCCAGCACGGCACTACTTCCCCTCAGTAGAACGGTGATGAAACGGCAGACTGAGACTGGGAATGCTGGAGGTGGTGCTCTGACTAGTGTTACGCCTAGCGCTCCGGGTCCCCGCTCCTCCCCGGAGCGCTCACGGCGTCCTTCTCCCTGCAGCTCCCCGGTCAGCGCTGACCGGGAGCGCTGCTCTGCCATGGCCGTTGGGGATGCGATTCGCACAGCGGGACGCGCCCGCTTGCGAGTCGCATCCCAGGTCACTTACCCGTTCCCGTCTCCTGCGGTCATGTG
This sequence comes from Hyla sarda, assembly GCF_029499605.1. NCBI lineage: Eukaryota > Metazoa > Chordata > Amphibia > Anura > Hylidae > Hyla > Hyla sarda. Next base: position 329,996,041 of record NC_079190.1, read on the forward strand.
CTGGCGCGCGCGGCTCCGCTCTCTAGGGCGCGCGCGCGCCAGCTCCCTGAGACTTAAAGGGCCAGTGCACCAATGATTGGTGCCTGGCCCAATTAGCTTAATTGGTTCCCACCTGTTCCCTGCTTATATCTAGTCTCCTCCCTTGCACTCCCTTGCCGGATCTTGTTGCCTTAGTGCCAGTGAAAGCGTTCTTTGTGTGTTTATACCCTGTGTACCAGAACTATTGCTATCTCCCCTGACTACGAACCTTGCCGCCTGCCCCCGACCTTCTGCTACGTCCGACTTTGCTTCTGCCTACTCCCTTGTACCTCGCCTATCTTCAGCAGCCAGAGAGGTGCCGTTGCTAGTGGATACGACCTGGTCACTACCGCCGCAGCAAGACCATCCCGCTTTGCGGCGGGCTCTGGTGAAAACCAGTAGTGTCTTAGAACCGGTCCACTAGCACGGTCCTCGCCATCCCTCTCTGGCACAGAGGATCCACCTCCTGCCAGCCGGCATCGTGACAGTAGATCCGGCCATGGATCCCGCTGAAGTTCCTCTGCCTGTTGTCGCCGACCTCCCCACACTGGTCGCCCAGCAAGCCCGACAAATTGCCCAACAAGATCACCAGCTGTCGTACTTGACCACCATGACTCAGCAACTCCAGTCGCAGCTACAGCAGATTCAGTCTCAGCTACAGCAGCAGCAACCATCTCCTCCGCCAGCTCCTGCACCTCTTCCGCAGCGAGTGGCCACTCCTAGCCTCCGCCTGTCTTTGCCGGACAAATTTAATGGGGACTCTAAGTTTTGCCGTGGCTTCCTTTCCCAATGTTCCCTGCATCTGGAGATGATGTCGGATCAGTTTCCTACTGAAAGGTCTAAGGTGGCTTTCGTAGTCAGCCTTCTGTCTGGAAAAGCCCTGTCATGGGCCACACCGCTCTGGGACCGCGATGACCCTGTCACTGCCTCTGTACACTCCTTCTTCTCGGAAATTCGAAGTGTCTTTGAGGAACCTGCCCGAGCCTCTTCTGCTGAGACTGCCCTGCTGAACCTGGTCCAGGGTAATTCCTCCGTTGGCGAGTACGCCATACAATTCCGTACTCTTGCTTCTGAACTATCCTGGAATAATGAGGCTCTCTGCGCGACCTTTAAAAAAGGCCTATCCAGCAACATTAAGGATGTTCTGGCCGCACGAGAGACTCCTGCTAACCTGCATGAACTCATTCATCTAGCCACTCGCATTGACATGCGTTTTTCTGAGAGGCATCAAGAGCTCCGCCAGGAAAAGGACTTAGATCTCTGGACACCTCTCCCACAGTCTCCACTGCAATCTGCGCCTAGGCCTCCCGCCGAGGAGGCCATGCAAGTGGATCGGTCTCGCCTGACCCTGGAAGAGAGGAATCGCCGTAAGGAAGAGAATCTTTGTTTGTACTGTGCCAGTACTGAACATTTTCTGGTGGATTGCCCAATCCGTCCTCCACGTCTGGGAAACGCACGCTCGCACTCAGCTCTCGTGGGTGTGGCGTCTCTTGATGCCAAGTCGGCTTCTCCACGCCTCACGGTACCTGTTCGGATTTCCACTTCAGCCAGCTCTCCCCTCTCAGCCGTGGCCTGCCTGGACTCTGGAGCTTCTGGGAATTTTGTTCGGGACTCCTTTGTGAATAAATTCCGGATTCCGGTGACCCGTCTTGTCAAGCCACTCCACATTTCCGCGGTCAACGGAGCCAGGGTGGACTGTACCATACGTTTCCGCACGGAGCCCCTTCTTATGAGCATCGGATCTCACCACGAGAGGATTGAACTTTTGGTCCTCCCCAATTGCACCTCGGAAATTCTCCTTGGACTTCCCTGGCTTCAACTTCATTCCCCAACCCTGGATTGGTCCACTGGGGAGATCAAGAGTTGGGGGTCCTCTTGTTCCAAGAACTGTCTAAAACCGGTTCCCAGTAACCCTTGCCGTAACTCTGTGGTTCCTCCTGTATCTGGTCCCCCTAAGGTCATTAAGGACTCTGCCTGCCACAGGAAATGCCCCTCCCCCCCTCCCAGTTCCATCAGGCAAGCTTCTGTGTCCCCTCATGGCCCTCGTCCTGGTGTCACACTGCCCCGTGCCAGGTCCCGCCCTCTGCCCTCTCTCCCCATTCCTACTCCTGCGGTTCTGCCTGCCGTTGAGGAATCCCTCCATCCTTTCCCGGTGTCCTCATCCCAGGGGAGGCAGTTACCCGATAAAGAGAAGGGGAGACCTAAGGGGGGGGGTACTGTTACGCCTAGCGCTCCGGGTCCCCGCTCCTCCCCGGAGCGCTCACGGCGTCCTTCTCCCTGCAGCTCCCCGGTCAGCGCTGACCGGGAGCGCTGCTCTGCCATGGCCGTTGGGGATGCGATTCGCACAGCGGGACGCGCCCGCTTGCGAGTCGCATCCCAGGTCACTTACCCGTTCCCGTCTCCTGCGGTCATGTGCTGGCGCGCGCGGCTCCGCTCTCTAGGGCGCGCGCGCGCCAGCTCCCTGAGACTTAAAGGGCCAGTGCACCAATGATTGGTGCCTGGCCCAATTAGCTTAATTGGTTCCCACCTGTTCCCTGCTTATATCTAGTCTCCTCCCTTGCACTCCCTTGCCGGATCTTGTTGCCTTAGTGCCAGTGAAAGCGTTCTTTGTGTGTTTATACCCTGTGTACCAGAACTATTGCTATCTCCCCTGACTACGAACCTTGCCGCCTGCCCCCGACCTTCTGCTACGTCCGACTTTGCTTCTGCCTACTCCCTTGTACCTCGCCTATCTTCAGCAGCCAGAGAGGTGCCGTTGCTAGTGGATACGACCTGGTCACTACCGCCGCAGCAAGACCATCCCGCTTTGCGGCGGGCTCTGGTGAAAACCAGTAGTGTCTTAGAACCGGTCCACTAGCACGGTCCTCGCCATCCCTCTCTGGCACAGAGGATCCACCTCCTGCCAGCCGGCATCGTGACAACTAGCAATAGTGCATGGAATCGCAACAAAGAAGCAGAGAAACAATCGGCAACTCACCGCGGCCAGCTGAGTAAATCTTCTTTTATTTCATACTCAGAAATGTATCATATGGGAAGAGGCTAGTGGGGGGACACAGGATGGCGACCAAGCTCCGTTTCGCACGATGGTCGTGCTTCCTCCGGCCAATGCTTGGTGTGAGATCTGTGTGTTTAGGTGTCTAGCATTTACTTTCTTTTTACATTTGTATATAGCCCATGTGATACTCCCTTGTAAACTGATTTTGTGTGCTGTCTTCCTTATCTACATGTATGCACAGTCTTATAGCATGGTCTTCACTCTGTCCGCATTTTAAGCTAAAATCCTTGACCCACCTGTTTCTAACACTGAGAGAGTGGAAAGATTGAAAGATTTTTCTTTATGAGCAACAGCAAACAAATCAACAATAAAAAAACATCAGTGCAAAGGTTTCCACAGGCCATGTCAGCACAACTCATAGAATCGAAAGTCCACAGAGACATGTTTTTTTTATGTTTTTATTCTGTAGCATCAACAATACCTGTGATCATTTCCTGGCAGGTACCACGATTTGAATTTCATTAAAGGTATTCTGCAGTTTTACGATTTACCATTTTTATTGCATCAAAAATATAAAAATAATAAAATGATTAGACAAAAATAGTTATGTTATCAACTATTTAACTTTAACTATTAAGAGCTGTTTTGGCAGCATGAGGAGGCGGATTTAACATTGTAGCTAAGACATTATTTAGGTACGAGTAAGACAAATCAGAAAATGTACCGCCACAAATTGAATATTTCAAACTTATTCAGACATGATGTATTATTATAGCGAACAATAACAAATCAGCTGCTAAAAGCAGAGTGAACTGTTTCTGCCTACTTCAGATGGATATTGTTTTATCAATGTGCACAATAGTTATAGTATTTAACTAACTAATATCATGTCCAGTATTAATTATGCTGGTTATTGCCCATATCTATTAATGTTAATAAATGTAATATATACTATATTATATTTTTGTATTACACTATGTTTGGAACTATGATTAGTTCCAAACACAGTTACTTCAAATCAAACTACTAATTGGAAATGTATTTTTTTGAATTATGTATATCCACACAGCTAGCGATGAGTGAGCCAAATCCAGTAAACCCAGATTCAACTTGAACTTTAGGATTTTTCCAGTTCGGTAAACACTTGAGCTTTAGCGCGAAATACCTGAAAGCATGTTTTTTTTGCGAATGGAAAAAGCAGGGCGGGCAGGGGTGGTGAGATGACATAGGGACATCAGCAGATCACATGATAATCCAGGTCTATCTTGTGATTTGCTGCTTACTGTGTCAATCAGCACAAAGGCCAATAGGCCACAGCAAGGGACACAGATAAAAGGGCAGTGACCTGACCCACAGCGTTCAGAACGCTGGAACTTCTGCACAGAGGAGACAGAGAAAGAGAGAGAGGGAGAGGAGAGCCAGACATAGGGACAATTAGTGGTTAGAAAGATAGAGACTGAGATACAGATTACAAAGAGAGAAGAAATAGGGACAGATAGCGATTAGAAAGAGAGAGATAAAGGTTAGAAAGAGAAACTTTAATCACAGACATCTTAATCACAGCCTTTGAAGGCCTCATCTTTTGCTACCACAAATCCAAAGCTTTTTTCAAGGCTCATACCTGCCTATACCTGAATTGAATAGTGTTCCTAAACCAGCTACAGTAGCCAGTGAGGTGCATTGATCTCTGCCAGCCACCCACAAAGTGTACTCAAGTGGCACCTATACACCTATAGGGCCTGTCAATACAGTAGTGAATATAAAAGATTTCTGCAAACACCTTCAGTACTCATTGTGCTGTCATCCCTGCCATGGAAAAAGAGTGTTGAAGTCACACGTATCCAGCCTGTAGCGTTATACAGTTCTGGTGCATTTAATATTGTTCTGCAAACACCTTCAGTACTCGTTGTGCTGTCAACCCTGCCACCCAAAAAACTTTCAAAGCACTGAAATTTAGATTTGACAAGTAGGTTGGTGAAAAATCCCTCCACGGCCTCGAGGCAACAAATGGGGTGTACCCAGCCCAGGTGGCACGTACCTAGTCGCCATTATTTTGCAAAGAAAGTCATCAACACTTTGCACAATTATGTGGCAGAGAGGGTGGGCCACTCCATAAATTTATCTGTGTGCAGAACAGACAAGTTCATGTGTTTGGAGTAGTAGCTATGGCCAGAGGCAATACATGTCTTTTATGGCCCTCTGGGTCAACATCCTGCAGAATGAGGCTCCACTGCAATGAGGCCAGGAAATTGAAGTCACACCTCCACAGATGCACCGAACAGGTTCAACTGCTGACACCCCCCGCCTATCCTCCTCCTTCATGGATACCTTGCACCCCAAGGAGAAGAGCGTGGCTTTTTCATCACTGCAACAATTTTCGAGCTGACATTGGCATACGGTCCCCAATAATGGCACAAACATCATCAAAGTGCTGCCTCTAGGTGGCTTGACACACTCTCCCTGTTTGGCACATGTGCTAAACCTTGTGGTCAATCGTTTCTTGACTACTTGTCCACGTGTCAAGCCAGTGGTGTCTACGTTCAGGAAAATTTGCTTTCGGTTTAGCTGTTTGTATGCTTTTAAACATGACTTGCAGAATGAAAACTACAGTGCCAAAACGGTCTTTCCCAACACTGCCTTATTTGCTGTTTCAACAGCAGCACAAAGCGGTGACCGACAGCAGGATAATTTCTGGAGCCAGTGTGATTTACAGTTCAGGGATTGGCAGCTAATCAGGGACATTTGTTGCGTGCTTGTGCCTTCTGAGGAGGCTTCAAGATATGTCAGCAAGGAAAACAGTGACACTTGCGATGATATTTCTTTTGGAGCAGACGCTGATGGCAATGATGGAAGAAGGAGGGATGGAGGATATTACACATCTTGATGGAAGAAATACGGATGTTCTCCTTGAGGAGGAGTAGGATGAGGAGGTTTTGGAACCTGAGGAGGAGGATTTGGAGTTGGACTCTATAGAAGAGAGGGGGACGAGGACCTTACACAAGGCGACACTTATAGGGATGAGGAGGAGCATGACCATCCTTGGCAGTATGGGACAGAGGTGGAACAGGCTGGGCCCTCAGAAAAGCTGTCAAGGATGGCTAGGTGTATGCTTTCCTGCTTGCACAATAACAAGCATATTGTGAGCTTAAAGGGAAGAGTACTGGATAGCCATACTGTTAGACCCTTGGTATAAACCCAAAATGGGGGAATTTTTCTTGCCTTCTGAGATGGAGGCTAAATTGGATTTGTTTAAGGAGAAGCTATGCAGCCAGCTTGTCACGACTTTCTAGCAACAAACACCTGCTGAATGGGGGTCCAGTCTCAGCTCTCCACATAATCAATGCTCCACTACCTCTGCCAGCACTACCCCAGCAAGAAGCAGGAGCATCAGCAGCAGCAGTGGCGGCATCTTGACATTTGAGCACATGATGGCAAAGTTTCTACATCCTATATTCTCCCCTGACATGAGTCTTCAAAGGGATGTAAACCCCCACCTGAACAACCAGGTTGAGGTCTAGTCAGAGAACCAGACCCCATGGACTTCTTGCTCACCAGATTAGACCATTGGCCAGAACTTGCCCAGTTTGCCATGAGTGTTCTGTCTTGTCCACTGTCTAGTGTCGCTTCAGCGAGAGTGTTCAGCATAGCAGGTGGTGTGGTCACCCCGAAGCAAACGAGATTGTCAGCCAGCAGCGTGGAAAAGCTGAATTTTACTAAAATGAATCAGGAATGGATCAGTGATCAATCTAAACCTCCAGTGTAAGATGCCACTGATTAGGAAGTACAACCACCACCCCTGCTGGATGCTAACAACATCTGTCCACCATCTCCGCCATCAGTCAGCCACCACCTGCTGTACACGGGCTACTAATAGTAACACCAATCCACCATCACCCTACTTCCAGCCAGGCCTACACATACACAACCCATCATCCCCAGAAAAGGGATCATTTTTTCAGCTTTTCATACAAGAGCTATTTCTTCCATAGTCTTCACTTTTTTAGAATACCAATTCTGTTGCTACTCTCAAAAAAGGGATAATTTTTGGAACGCTTGGAAAAATCCATGCCCTCTTCTTCACTTGCTAGACTAATAACCTCATGTTCCTCCCAGAAAAGGCATAATTTTTGGCACTTTTCAAAAGTTTGCTCAACTCTACTCACTACATACAATATATAAATGGTATATACACAAATACACTTTATTTGGTGAATATCAATGTGCTAGAAACAAAAATAATTATGAAGTAAAGAATTCAATGCACCTTTTGCTTGTCTCCTCATGGCTGGTTTCCTGCACCTACACCATTCAGGGCACCCCAATTTCCATCTGCCAGCACACAGTACAGGGGTGTATGCCAAGCGATCATCCACTCACACATATCACCCAGAACAGGCCATTCATAATAATTAATAGTGATGAGCGGTATTGCCCATATTCGAATTTGTGATATTTTGCGAATTTATAGACAAATATTCGTCCTATATTCGCAAAATTTGCATATTTGTGTATGTGAATATTCGCATATTTGAGGAAGAAAACAGAGAGGGGGAGGGCAACTTTACTTTTGGTTGCTAGGGATGTTGTTAATAACCTCTGACAAGTGTATTTGCATCATTCTAATTGGCCCACAAGTGAAAAGGAGGAATATGCAAACATTGACATATGCGAATATGCACATATACGAATATTCCCATATGCGGTAAAAAAAAAGCGAATATTCGCAATTTTGAATATATAGTGAATATATTTGCAATATTCGCGAATTTGCGATATTCACGAAAACAATTCAAAATGCGAATATTCGCGCCCAATAATTGAGACCCTTACATGGTAGCCTAAGGATTTAACAAAAATGAAAAGAAAAAATATCATGCCAAATATAAATATCCAAACATCTATACCCCCCCCCCCCCCCCCCCCCCAAAAAGAGAAGAAAATAAACAAACAACACTACGGTACCTAAATACAAAAGAGAAAAAACAAAAGAAAAGGGAAAGAGGTAGCACTCAGTGTCCATCATAATAGGGTGGCAGGCACAAAACAATTGTTATGATTCGGCTAGCTGGATGTGGATCCACTGTGTCAGCGAGGGATTGGCGTGGACCGTGTCGGTGGACCGGTTCTAGGGTTGCTACTGGTTTTCACCAGAGCCCGCCGCAAAGCGGGATGGTCTTGCTGTGGCGGTAGCAACCAGGTTGTATCCACCGGCAACGGCTCAACCTCGCTGACTGCTGAGAAGACGTGGGACAGAAGGACTAGACAGAGGCAAGGTCAGACGTAGCAGAAGGTCGGGGCAGGCGGCAAGGTTCGTAGTAAATGTGGATAGCAGAAGATCTGGAACACAGGCTTTGGACAACACTAACGCTTTCTCTGGCACAAGGCAACAAGATCCGGCGAGGAAGTGCAGGGGAAGTGAGGTAATAAGGACAGGGGGCAGGTGGAAGCTAATTAGGCTGATTGGGCCAGGCACCAATCATTGGTGCACTGGCCCTTTAAACCCTAGAGAGCTGGCGCGCGCGCGCCCTAAGGAGCGGAGACGCGCGCGCCAGGACATGACAGCCGGGGACCGGGACAGGTGAGTGACTTGGGATGCAATTCGCGAGCGGGCGCGTCCCGCTATGCGAATCGCATCCCCGCCGGCAATGTCAGTGCAGCGCTCCCGGTCAGCGGGTCTGACTGGGGCGCTGCAGAGAGAGGAACGCCGCGAGCGTTCCGGGGAGGAGCAGGGACCTGGAGCGCTCGGCGTAACAGTACCCCCCCCCTTAGGTCTCCCCCTTTTTTTGTCCGGTAATTGCTTCACGTGGGATGAGGACACTGGGAGCGATTGTAGGGTTTCCTCATCAAAGGCAGGCAGTTCAGAAGGAATGGGAATGGGGAGGGAGGGCAGAGGGTGAAGCTTGGCATGGGGCAGAGTGTTACCAGGACGGGGGCTATGAGGAGGCAAAGCATAGTCCTGATAGGCCTTGGGGAGACCAGGTGTAGGAGGAGGCACTGAGGCTTGCCTGATGGGACTGGGAGCAGACGTGAGGCATTTTTTATGGCAAGAAGCACCCCAGCTCTTGATCTCCCCGGTGGTCCAATCAAGGGTAGGAGAGTGGCGTTGGAGCCATGGCAGACCAAGGAGGACTTCAGAGGTGCATTGGGCAAAACAAAAAGTTCAATTTTTTTGTGATGCCGTCCAATGCTCATGAGCAGGGGTTCTGTGCGATAACGCACAGTGCAGTCCAATTTAACTCTGTTGACTGAAGAAATGTAGAGGGGCTTGACGAGACGGGTCACCGGGATGCAGAACTTATTCACCAAAGAGGCCACAATAAATTTTCCAGAAGAACCAGAGTCCAAGAAGGCCGCGGCTGAGAAGGAGGAGTTGGCAGAAGGAGAAATCTGCACGGGCACAGTGAGACGTGGAGAAGCAGACTTCGTACCAAGAGACGCCACACCCACATGAGCTGGGTGCGTGCGTTTCCCAGACGTGGAGGGCGAATAGGGCAATCCACAAAGAAGTGTTCGGTACTAGCGCAGTACAGACATAAATTTTTATCCCTACGGCAAGTCCTCTCTTCATGGGTCAGGCGAGACCGATCCACTTGCATAGCCTCCTCGGCAGGAGGCACAGGGGTAGATTGCAAAGGATACTGTGAGAGAGGTGCCCAGAGATCAAGGTCTTTTTCCTGGCGGAGCTCCTGGTGTCTCTCAGAAAAACGCATGTCAATGCGGGTGGCCAAATGGATAAGTTCTTGCAGGTTGGCAGGAATCTCTTGTGCGGCCAGCACATCCTTGATGTTACTGGATAGGCCTTTTTTAAAGGTCGCGCAGAGAGCCTCGTTATTCCAAGATAATTCGGAAGCGAGAGTACGAAATTGGATGGCGTACTCGCCTACTGAAGAATTACCCTGGACCAGGTTCAGCAGGGCAGTGTCGGCAGAAGAAGCTCGGGCTGGTTCCTCGAAGACACTACGGACTTCAGCGAAGAAGGATTGGACTGTGGCAGGATCATTGCGGTCCCAGAGCGGTGTGGCCCAAGACAAGGCCTTTCCAGACAGAAGACTCACTACGAATGCCACCTTAGACCGTTCTGTAGGAAATTGGTCCGACAACATCTCCATATGTAGGGAACATTGAGACAAGAAGCCACGGCAGAGTCTAGAGTCCCCATCAAATTTGTCCGGCAGGGACAAGCGGAGGCTAGGAGCGGCCACTCGCTGTGGAGGAGGTGCAGGAGCTGGCGGAGGAGATGGTTGCTGCTGTAGCAGTGGCAGAAGTTGCTGTAACGTGGCGGTCAACAGCGACAGCTGCTGTCCTTGTTGGGCAATTTGCTGCGATTGCTGGGCGACCACCGTGGGTAGGTCAGCGAGACTTGGCAGCGGCACCTCAGCGGGATCCATGGCCGGATCTACTGTTATGATTCGGCTAGCTGGATGTGGATCCACTGTGTCAGCGAGGGATTGGCGTGGACCGTGTCGGTGGACCGGTTCTAGGGTTGCTATTGGTTTCTAGACAGAGGCAAGGTCAGACGTAGCAGAAGGTCGGGGCAGGCGGCAAGGTTCGTAGTCAATGTGGATAGCAGAAGATCTGGAACACAGGCTTTGGACAACACTAACGCTTTCTCTGGCACAAGGCAACAAGATCCGGCGAGGAAGTGCAGGGGAAGTGAGGTAATAAGGACAGGGGGCAGGTGGAAGCTAATTAGGCTGATTAGGCCAGGCACCAATCATTGGTGCACTGGCCCTTTAAATCTTAGAGAGCCAGGACGTGACAGCCGGGGACCGGGACAGGTGAGTGACTTGGGATGCGATTCGCGAGCGGGCGCGTCCCACTATGCGAATCGCATCCCCGCCGGCAATGTCAGTGCAGCGCTCCCGGTCAGCGGGTCTGACCGGGGCGCTGCAGAGAGAGGAACGCCGCGAGCGCTCCGGGGAGGAGCAGGGACCCGGAGCGCTCGGCGTAACAACAATGCTTGTGGGAGATAAAATGAAACAAAATAATATCTTTATTTATTAAAATACTCTTACTCTTTTGCTTTACTAGAAAAATACAATTTGAGGCAGTGGTAAAAGCCTTACCAAGCCAATCATAAGTTGGGATAGAGTGATCCAATTCTGTCTCCCACCTGGTAACATAGGTAGGAACAACTGCATGACCCTCATTTACTAACATGATTCCGGCTCTTTTTGTCGGGAATGTGCGACAAATAAAACCCGACAGAATCTGAATAATTCTGAGTGAAACAAAAAAAACAACAAAATGGACGTGGTTTTCAAGAAAAGGGGCGTGTTCCCTACATTTCATCCAAAATCACTCCTCTTATCTGAAAACCACTCTGAAAATCATTTGAATTTTCTGAGAAGAAAACCCTACACTTTAAAGCATATATAAAGTTTCAGAAAGTGGAGCAAACTATCTGGCTGTTTGCTCCTTTGCCTGCCTCATCTTTTTCAAGCGATTCTTACAAATTTTTTTTTTCTTTTTTGCACAATAAAATTTTTAAACAACGTGTTAGCTTTATTTTCAAATTTTTATGTAATTTAAAAAAAATCCTATTGTTTCAGTAATAATGGTGAATCAATATATATATATACATATATATATATACTCATTTTAATACATCTATCTATATGTGTGTATACATATATGTATAACAAAAAAAATATATATATATATTTAGATAGATAGAAAGATAAACTATTTTATTAACCTGTTAACGACCATGGACGTCTATACACGTCTATGTGCCGTTAACGCGGTATGGCGCGGGCGCCCGACTCAAGCCCACATCATACCCGCTGCCCCCCAGCTGATTCCTGTAGCTGGGGGTCGGCGTTAATAGCCGACATGCGGCAATCACCGCGGCCAGCTATTAACCCTTCAGATCGGCGCAATCCACTGCTGAGGTAGCCTGAGGGCTTACCTCTCCTTCCATGGAAAAGGTGGATACAGTCCTAGGAAAGAGTCTCCTAGGACTGTATCCACCTTTTCCAGCCCACGGGAGCACCGGAAAGCTGAACTAATTTATGCAGGAAAAGTCATCAACTGCCGAGCTGAGAAGTTCGTGACGAATCGAATTTACTGTAAGTTCGCTCATCTCTACTCAGAATGATAAAGCCTAGCAGGGCCAGGCTTTATCAATCGAGCGCAGAGCACACAGATCAATGTGGTTTTATGGAACCACATTGATCTGTATGAGGAATCAAATGATTCCTCCTAAAAGTCCCCTAAGGGGACTAAAAAAGTAAAAAAAAAAAAATAATTAAAATACACACACATTAACCCCTTCCTTATTAAAAGTTTAAATCCCCCCCTTTTCCCAAATTCCATATAAAAATATGTAAACATAATAAAAATAAACATATGTGGTATTGCCGCGTGCGTAAATGTCCGAACTATAAAAATATATTGTTTATTAAACCGCACGGTCAATGGCATACAAGTAAAAAAAATCCAAAGTCCAAAATAACTTTTTATACCATAACAAAATTTATAAAAAGCTTTAAAAAAATCAGATCAAAACAAAAATGGTACCGATAAAAGCTTCAGATTACGCCCCAAAATATGAGCCCTCATACAGCCCCGTGTGCGAAAAAATGTTAAAAGTTATAGGGGTCAGAAGAGGACAATTTTAAATGTTTACATTTTTGTGCTTGTAGTTATGATTTTTCCAGAAGTACGACAAAATCAAACCTATATAAGTAGGGTATCAATTTAATCATATGGACCTACAGAACAAAGAAACATTTTTACAGAAAAATGCACTGCGTAGAAACGGAAGCCCCCAAAATTTACAAAATGGCGGTTTTTCTTCAATTTTGTCCTACAATGATTTTGTTTTTCCATTTTGCCGTAGATTTTGGGGTAAAATGACTGGTGTCATTAGAAAGTAGAATTGGTGGCGCCAAAAAAAAAAAGCCCTCATATGGTTTTTTAGGTGCAAAATTTAAAGGGTTATGATTTTTAAAAGGTAAGGAGAAAAAAAGAGCAAAAACAGAAAAACGCTTGGTCCTTAAGGGGTTAAATTTATTAAGATCTAGAGCTCTCTTTCTCTGTGTATGTATATATGTATATATATATATATATATATATATATATATATATATATATATATATTTATATATATATATATAGATAGATAGATAGATAGATAGATAGATAGTTAGTTATATATTTCTATACATATATATATATTTTCACAAATATATATATATTTTTTTTTCTTTTCCCGGTTTTAAAAAAATCTGTTATTTAAAAAATCTGTTGCACTGCGGCAGAATTTTCATAGCGACAGATTTATGCATGCACCAGATTTTAATGTGCGACAGTATTAACCCTGCAACAGATTTTACAGTGCGACAGATTAACCCTGCAACAGAAATTACAGTGCAACAGATTTTTTCCCTGCGACTAAAAAGATTAGGAAAAGTGTGACAGATTAGTAAATACTAAAAGAAAAAAAGGTCGGAAAAGCAAACGTTAAAGACAAACCGACACTCCACTCTTAATAAATGAGGGCCAATGTATCTAATAGTAAATTTTTAAATGCAGATACAGATTTTATAAGAGGGGCATAGAGTTCCAAATGATGTCAAAGAACAGTGAAGGCATAGTCTATTTGTATTGATCTCATAGATCAGTTTTTATCACAAGACAAATCATTTTGGGATAAATATGGCTACAGGTTCCAGGTTTCAGAGAAGTCTATGATGTTTTGTTTTCTATACCAATAACCTGCTTAAACCTGTTTGCAACCAGCACTGATGCAATACCTTATTTGCATGAACACGCACTATATTTGCTTAACAGCACCCATAAATATTGCGCAACCCGGACTGCTCTGCCCAGTACTTTTTTCACGCATATCTCTGGAACACTTCTTATATGAATACATCTATATTCTGTATACACACACTGAAAACTAGTCCTACCACATAGGCTGGGTTCACACTACGTTTTTTCCATACTGTTTTCAATCCAGTTTTTCTAAAGAAACCCGTATGGCAAAAAAAACAGATGGAACCGTATGGGAAAAAGTAAACCGTATGCATTTTTAAACCATATGCTGTTTTTAAAAGTGCATACAGTTCCATCCGTTTTAATTTTAAAAAAAACATACGTTTTTGAAAATTTTGACCATTTTTAATGGGAGGGATCTTGGGTGAGGACTTTGGGATGCAAATGCGCATGTGCAAAGTAAAAAACGTATACGGTTTTCCATACGGAACCGTATACATGTGTGTTTCCCATTGATGTCCATGTTAAAAAAAACATATGTGGTTGAAGTACGGTTTTTGAACCGGAGACAAATCCTGGGTCAACCACGGTTTTGAGTATGGGAGAAAACCGTGTTGCAAGCAAGCCGTCCGCAACCGTGCATCCGTGTGCATACGGTTTTCAATTATTTATCTATCTATATGGTTTTCAATACAGTTCCATACGTTTTCAATAATGAAAATGTATACGGGAAATGTACTTGAAAAATGTGGTGTGAACCCACCCTAAAACAGGTAGATCTAGACAGAACTAGCCTATGAAAGAATAAAACATATGAAAAGAAACCAAATGTTTTTAACCCCTTAAGGACGCAGGACGTAAATGTACATCCTGGTGAGGTGGTACTTAACGCACCAGGACGTACATTTACGTCCTAAGCATAACCGCGGGCATCGGAGCGATGCCCGTGTCATGCGCGGCTGATCCCGGCTGCTGATCGCAGCCAGGGACCCGCCGGCAATGGCCGACGCCCGCGATCTCGCTGGCGTCCGCCATTAACCCCTCAGGTGCCGGGATCAATACAGATCCCGGAATCTGCAGCAGTTCGCCATTTAAATGAACGATCGGATCGCCCGCAGCGCTGCTGCGGGGATCCGATCATTCATAACGCCGCACGGAGGTCCCCTCTCCTTCCTCCGTGCGGCTCCCGGCGTCTCCTGCTCTGGTCTATGATCGAGCAGACCAGAGCAGGAGATGACCGATAATACTGATCTGTTCTATGTCCTATACATAGAACAGATTAGTATTAGCAATCATGGTATTGCTATGAATAGTCCCCTATGGGGACTATTCAAGTGTAAAAAAAAATGTAAAAAAATTTAAAAGTAAAAGTAAAAAAAAAGTGAAAAATCCCCTCCCCCAATAAAAAGTAAAACGTCCGTTTTTTCCTATTTTACCCCCAGAAAGCGTAAAAAACATTTTTATAGACATATTTGGTATCGCCGCGTGCGTAAATGTCCGAACTATTAAAATAAAATGTTAATGATCCCGTACGGTGAACGGCGTGAACGGAAAAAAAAAAAAAAAGTCCAAAATTCCTACTTTTTTAATACATTTTATTAAAAAAAAAATTATAAAAAATGTATTAAAAGTTTTTTATATGCAAATGTGGAGTCAAAAAAAAGTACAGATCATGGCGCAAAAAATGAGCCCCCATACCGCCACTTATACGGAAAAATAAAAAAGTTATAGGTCATCAAAATAAAGGGATTATAAACGTACTAATTTGGTTAAAAAGTTTGTGATTTTTTTTAAGCACAACAATAATATAAAAGTACATAATAATGGGTATCATTTTAATCGTATTGACCCTCAGAATAAAGAACACATGTCATTTTTACCATAAATTGTACGGCGTGAAAACAAAACCTTCCAAAATTAGCAAAATTGCGTTTTTCGTTTAAATTTCCCCACAAAAATAGTGTTTTTTGGTTGCGACATACATTTTATGATATAATGAGTGATGTCATTACAAAGGACAACTGGTCGCGCAAAAAACAAGCCCTCATACTAGTCTGTGGATGAAAATATAAAAGAGTTATGATTTTTAGAAGGCGAGGAGGAAAAAATGAAAACGTAAAAATTAAATTGTCTGAGTCCTTAAGGCCAAAATGGGCTGAGTCCTTAAGGGGTTAATAAAATCTTTTAGTTAAATATAAGTTTTAAGAGTACAGGATTTCTTTTCCAGAAGCATTACGTTCTTTATTTATTGCATTATGGATCTACACTACTTAGTGCCTAGCCACTTGTTTATAACTGTTTGTTTTTTGTTTGTTTTTTTTTCCTTTTTTTCTTTTTGTTTATACTGACATAGCTGTGGGGACCTTAAAGGAGTACTCCGGCGGGCACTTTTTCCCTTTTATCCTGTCCGGGCTGCAAAATAAAAGAAAACACACTTTCTCTTACCTGCCAACGAGCCCCCAAAGCTCCGGTACACGTGTTCGGTCCCTGGGCTGTATTCTTCTTACTTCCTGTTAGCCCGGCACGTCACACGGAGCTTCAGCCTATCACCGGCCGAGGTGGGACATCGCTGCGGCCGTTGATATGCTGAAGCTCCGTGTGACGTGCCGGGCTTACAGGAAGTAAGAAGGATACAGCCCGGGGACCAAACACCTGTACCGGAGTGTACCGGAGCTCCGGGGGCTCATTGGCAGGTAAGAGAAAGTGTGTTCTCTTTTATTTTGTAGCCCGGACGGGATAAAAGGAAAAAAGTGCGCGCCGGAGTACTCCTTTAAGAAAAGTGAATGCTGCAGGACACAACAATAGTAAAATTAGAATAAAAAAGAGTGAGAGAAGAATATAGAACATATAAATGCTGATGTGAGTGGTGTACGCAATCACTCTGGAGATTTCTACAGTGCTGTACGTGATTATTAACAACCTCTGAAAAGGGGATATAGGTACTTGTAGTCTCCAGTGTGGAGTGCTCTGCCTCTGTCACTCTTCAGGATTAGGCATTTTTTTTTACTTTTAATAGGGATATACTGCTACTATACAGCCAGCCATAACATTACAACAAGTGAAGTCAATACCATTAATTACCTTAAGATGATGGCTCCTTTCAAGGTGTGGCATATATTAGGTAGCAAGTGAACTGTCAGTTCTTTAAGATGATGTGTTGGAAGCTGGAAAATAGTAAATGTAAGAATCTGTAAGAATGTTCACAAGAGATAAATTGTGATGGTTAGAGGACTAAGTTAGAGCATCACCAAAATGACAGGTCTTCTGGGGGTGTTCCCGATATGCCCAATTGGCACCAAGGGCTTAGTGAAATGTATGACAAATTAAGGCTAGTCAATCTGGTTGGGTCCCACAGAAAACCTACTGGAGCACAAATTGGCTAAACAAAAAAAGAAAGAAAAAAGGCACTTCTGTCTGTGATTGATAGGTCTCAGAACACAGTGCTTCACAGATTGCTGCGTATGAGGCTGCATAGCCTTAGACTGGTCATGCTGCCTACAATGGGCATGTGAGCATCAGAACTGGACCATGCAGAAATGCAAAGATAGCCTAGTCTAAAGAATCCTGTTTAATTTGTGCTGTGACGTGACCAACTGGTGTGTTTATCCATGAACTAGGGAAGTGATAACACCAGGATGTGCAATAGAAGAACGCCAACGAAGACAAAGTGATGCTTTAGGCTGTCCTAAAGAGCACTGTATGTATCAGTTGTGTATTCATTGCTACCGGTTCAAGCACCATCTTGCTGCATTAGCACACTGGATGCACCACACTGCTATGTAATAGGTATGTGCCAATTAGAATTCTATTCAATCATATTTCTGCCCAGCCTGACCCTTACATTGTTGTCTGTTTAGCAAAACTCAGTTTGTGTGTCATTCTTTATTTACATAACCACACCCTGATAAGTAATGGTTAACTCTAACCTGGATCTGAAAACTACTATCAGGTGTCTGCACTATTCTCACCAAGGTCTAGCTGTCTATACCCAGCCAGGTCTCTCACTCACTGGCTGAGTTTCAGTATATAGTACACAGTGCAGTTGCAGAACCTGGTTCTTGTTTACTTGACATCTGCCTTGTTCCTGGCTCCTTGTTCCAGCCTTGTCCTACGCATACTTTCACCTTGTTCCTGTACTGCGCCCTGGTGCCAAATTTTGGCTCCATTGTTGATCACATTCCTGTGCTGTGACCGCATTCTTTCGCTTCGACCATGGCCCAGCTCTTGTTGTTACTTCTTATATTTAGAGATTTTTCAAACAATGTTGAATTCCAGAATAATAGTATCAAATAATAGCAGGGGAGGGGTGACATTTATGCAGCTTTTCATTATACAGTAGTCTCCCTCTCCATTCATTTCCCTTAGCATCTACCATATCCTAGCTAATTATTTCCTTATATTCACAGTGATGACGAACAAGGCCTGAGAAGGCTGAAAATTCAAAAACAGTCACATCTCTATTGCATTAGGACTACACTTTTTGTTTTATTTTATTTTTTCACATTGTTGAATTTTATATTGAAGCAATAAAATCTGAATCTAAGAAGCAATAGCTGGATTGTGCCGTGATTTGCTATTCTATGGTTACTTTTAGTTTTACCCTTCACATAAGCACCTCCCACCATCCACCAAAGTGCACCTCATTTTACTACATAATGTTCCATCTCCTTATCACACTCTTGGACCCAGTTACATTGGATTTTGGTGTCAATGTAACTGGGTCCAGCTTCTAGTCTGTTCAAGGTGTGCAGTTTACTGAGAGCAACAGTCGCCTGAAAGGTACAATCTCTGTTATAAAACTGGAGACTGGTATCACAAGGTCACACCACTAACAATAAGTAATGGAGACAGCTCTTCACCCTATTCTCTGTACAATAAGTACTGCACATTCCTTGTATTTACTGAACACATTGATCTAACATTCACTATCTTTGTGAGAAAAAGAAAGTGACAGTCCTTTTGCGTTCCACCACTCAAATAAGATCATACTCTAACTGCATTTAAGGTTGAACATTCCCCATATAGGTACATTACATGGCGGACACTCTAGCACCTCGGAGGAGGACATCAATCTCAGGTACGATTAATATTTTTATCAGTGGTGTACCTATGGATGGAAATACAAGACCAAGGTTGATATGAATACAAAATGTATAGGTTTCATCTCAATAATAGACAGCTCCTCCATCTCTCTCTGTTAATATTTAATGTACATTTGAAGATAATGCACCTTTCCCCTACTGTAAGCAAAAATTATGTACTGTAGCTTTAACCCGATTAGACACGATTTAGGAGGTCAAATTTATTATTCTTCACAATGACTTTATTCACAATAGTCTGTATCCATGAAAAAGGTTAGATTTATTAATCCAGCCACCATAGGAAACAACTTGCAGGACTCTTTACTGGACAATTCAGAAAGTATCGACTCTTGATCACAAGTGACTTGCCGTGACTTATATATCTACCTGTGAAGTACCAGGAGGGTCATTATAACTCATTTGATTGGTATACCTTACATTCATGAACATCTTTCTTTTTTTTCTTTTCCCTATGTTATAATGTGTTTGTTTTGTTAAAAATAATAAAAACTATTTAAAAGGAAACATTAAGTGACAGCCTAGGAAGATTAGCTCTATGAGGATATGTTCACATTGGTGGGGTACAAGTGTGTCTCCCACTGTAGGTTTGAGCCACTGTGGGTGTTCTGCAGAAGATTACATTGGCCTCAATAGGGTTTGCTGCAGATTTTCTGCTGTGAAAATTCTGCTGCGAAAAATCAGTCGTGGATCAACCCGCCCATGTGAACGTACCCTTATGTGGT
This sequence comes from Hyla sarda, assembly GCF_029499605.1. Classification (NCBI taxonomy): domain Eukaryota; kingdom Metazoa; phylum Chordata; class Amphibia; order Anura; family Hylidae; genus Hyla; species Hyla sarda. The sequence goes on from NC_079190.1 coordinate 330,015,603, forward strand.
TATTCGAGCTACATATTAAAATCTGAGAGAGGAAGCCTCCCTTCATGGTTTATGAAAATTACTCAGGCTATGTTCTCATCTGCTTTGGCGGCTTCTATAGGAGCCTTTGATACAGATTTTGCAGCTTTTACGTGGGGCTGCAAATTTTTACTGAATATTTTTGCTTTTCCTTGCAGTTTTTTTTTAGCACATTGGGTTATGAATATCGCAGTATCCTCAGCTTAGGTCTTTTGTTTTATGTAGAGCTCCCATCCATTTTGTTTTTCTATTTAAAATTCCTAGCAAATTGTTGGGCCATATACTCCAGTGTTGTAAAAATTAGAAAAAGTTGTAAACTTTTCCCAATGGGGCTGATGTCTGCCATTAACCCCCCAGATGCTGTCAATACAGATCACGGCATCTGCGCTAATGCACATGTTGAAATGGATGATCGGATCACCGGCGGCGCTGCTGTGGGGATCCAATCATCTAAAATGGCGGACGAAGGTCCCCTCACCTGCCTCGGTCCATCTCCTGGGGTCTTCTGTTTTGGTCTGAGATAGAGCAGACCAGAGCAGAAGATCGCTGTTAATCCTGATCAGTGCTATGCCCTATGGAATGTAAAACGTTGCGCTTCGGTCGCACCCGCCGGCCACGAGTGCATTGTTCCCTTCTCCCCTGCCGCCGGCTGGACTGGGATTCGCATCACTGGATGCGCCTGCATGCGAATCCCAGCCCGTCCTTTACCACGTACCCCTGATGCCTCCTCTGCTGCTTCTCAGCTCCGGCGTGCGCGTCCCGTCCCCTAGGGCGCACATGCGCCGGAGCTTTGAAATTTAAAGGGCTAGTACACCCAGAATTGTTTCACACCTGACACTACTCTATAAGTCCCTGCACCTCTCACACTTCCCTGCCTGATCTTCAGTGCCCCTAGCCTGAGATTAAGCATTCCATATTGCCAGTTTGCTTTACCCGTGTATCCAGACCTTCCCGCTGCGTTATTTGACTCCGCACCTTTGCCGTCTGCCTTGATTGCTACATTTGACTACGCTACTGCCTTATTCTTTGGTACCTCACCTTGCCCAGCTACCTGTGTAGTCGAGCCGTGTCGAGGGCAGCGACCTGGGTGTTGCCTGCCGCAGCAAGCCCATCCTCCCTTGCAGCGGGCTCTGGGGAAGTCCTTAGACTCCGCTCCCCGATACAAACCGAGTCATTAGCCACACAGGTTAAAGGATCCACATCCAGCTCCATAACATGCAATCTAATGATTGCCATAAATAGTCCCCTATGGGGACATAAAATGTGTTTAAAAAAAAAAGTTAAAAATAAAAAAATATATATATTTGGTATCGCGCGTGCATAAATGTCCGAACTATCAAAATATAATGTTAATGATCGGTGACCGGCGTAAATGTAAAAAAAAAAAGGCCAAAATTGCTGCTTTTTTATTAAAAAAAAAAAATTTTAAAAGTGATTTAAAAGTTTCATATACGCAAATGTGGTATTGATAAAAAAAAAAAAAGTACAGCTCACAGCACAAAAAATGACCCCTCATACAGCTGCATATACAGAAAAATGAAAAAGTTATAGGTGGTCAAAATAGGGAGATTTTAAACATACTGATTTTGTAAGAAAAAGTTTGATATTTTTTAAAAGCACAAGACAATAATAGAAAATTATGTAAAGATGGGTATCAGTTTAATCGTATTGACCCATAGAATAAGAAAAATGCCATTTTTACTGTAAAATGTACAGTGTGAAAACAAAACCCTCCAAAATTAGCAAAATTGTGGCTTTCATTAAAATTTTCTCACAAAATTTTTTTTTTTTGGGGGGGGGTTCGCCCTACATTTTATGGTAAAATGAGAGGTTTCATTACAAAGTACAATTGGTCACGCAAAAAACAAGCTCTCACATGGGTCTGTGGATGGAAGGCGAGGAGGAAAAAACAAAAACGCAAAACAAAAATAAAATTGGCCTGGTTCTTAAAGGGGCACTCCGCCCCTAGACATCATATCCCCCTATCCAAAGGATAGGGGATAAGATATCAGATCGCCACGGTCGCGTTGCTGGGGAGCCCTGGGATCGCCGCTACTGCACCCCGCTATCATTACAGCACAGAGCGAGTTCGCTCTGTACGTAATGACGGGCGATACAGGGGACGGAACTGCATGATGTCATGGCTCCGCCCCTCGTGACATCACAGCCCGTCCCCTTAATGCAAGTCTATGGCAGGGGGCATTACGACCGCCACGCCCCCTCCCATAGACTTGTATTGAAAGGGGCGGGCCGTGATGTCACGAGGGGCGGAGCCATGACGTAACAATGCTCCGGCCCCTGTATTGCCCGTCATTACGTGCAGAGCGAACTCGCTCTGTGCTGTAATGATAGCGGGGTGCCGCAGCGGCGATCCCAGGGCTCCCCAGCAGCGGGACCCCGGCGATCTGACATATTATCCCCTATCCTTTGGATAGGGGATAAGATGTCTGGGGGCGGAGTACCCCTTTAAGGTCAAAATGGGTTTGGTCCTTAAGGGGATAACTAACATTTTGTACAACTTCCTCGCACCCTTCTTTACCATGATCTTATTATTAATCAAATCAAAAATCCCATGTGGCCCAATGTGAAACAAACCTATACCTTCTGTGTATTCGGCTGCCTGTCTAAGCTGCCAGTACCATAATTTCTGAGAATCCCTAAATCCATATCTTTCCTTAATTTCATCAAAACTCAAAATACTCCCATGTGAATATTTTTTTTGTAACTAATCTAACTATTCTTCCAATAAACCTGGTTGTCTAATTTTAAAAATTCTTTATAACGAAAATTATCCCATAAAGTGGTAAAATTTAGTGCTCCCTCTATCAAACATCTCCTTCCATACTTTCCCATATAACTGTGCATATGTGTTCAATTTATCTTGCAAAAGATAGCCTGACTAATAGTTCAAATATATCCTTAAATACACTATATTCCACCAAGAAAATTTCAAACAATTGATTGTTCCTCTAATCCCATGTATCAAATAACTTATTTGCAAAAATTTTTTTTTGAAAATTGTGAATAGCCAGTCCCCCTTCCGCTAGTGGTAGTGGGAAGGGTTCATACTTAAACCTGTCCCTGTTTTTCCACCAAAGAAATGTATTAATTATCCTCTCCAAATAATTAAACCATCTCTTATTAATCCAAACCGGGGAGGCCGCAAGAAAGAAGTTAACTTGGGGCAAAATTATCATGTTAATGATAGTAACCATATCAGCTATTGTCAAAGGAAGTTCCTGCCAGATAAGAACTTTACCTCTAATCTTTTTAAAGGAGTTCTCTAAGCTAAAACTTTTAACCCCCCCGCTGTGCCCGGGCTATAAAACTATACATAATGAACTTTCACTTACCTGCCTACGATCCCCCGTTGTTCCGATATCGCCGTCCCGTTCTCTGGTCCCGGTCTCTTCCACTTCCTGTGGGTCGTGACTTCGCAATTTCCCGTCGCGGCTGCTGATAGGCTGAGCTCAGAGTGAAGTCACCGACCCGCAGGAAGAGGAAGTTGACAGGGAACGGAGCACAGGCGGCAATATCGGAACAACGGGGGATCGTAGGCAGGTAAGTGAAAGTTTATTATGTATAGTTTTACAGCCCGGGCACAGCGGGGGATAAAAGATTTCAGTTGGAGAACTCCTTTAAGTAAGGGGACAAGATTATGTTTTTCTTATTCTATTGGGCTTTCTGAAATTTTTACCCCAAGATAGTCAAGGGCTTTGTCCTTCTTTAGAACCCTTCAGTCCATATCAGGGAGACCAACATTATCCTCAAGAAGCATTACTGATGATTTGGCCCAAGGAATTTTTGAGGCCTGACAGAGTTCCAAATTCCTCTGCAACCTTCATCACAATAGGAATCCCCCTTTCTGGGTCTGAAATTTGTCCTTATTCCCTTTCATTCCAAATCCAACAATGTTCTGTCTCTCTCTTATCGTGGCTCCAAGTGGCTCTACACCCTGTTCCAAATTATTATGCACTATTTAAGTGTCACAAAGATTAAATATTTAGTTTTTCAGTGTAACTCATGGATGGGCTCTCAGGGATCTTTTGATCACTGAAAACAATCTCGGACACCTGTGATAATTAGATTGCCAGGTGAGCCCAATTTAAGGAAAAACTACAAATGGTGGGTGTTCCACATTATTAAGCTGAGCATTGTTTTCAAGCAAGAAAAAGGATCTCTGCTGCAGAAAAGAGTGAAATAGTTCAATGCCTTGGACAAGGTATGAAAACATTAAATATTTCACAAAAACTTAAACGGGTTCTTCTGTGGAAAACCTTTTTATTTATTTTTTTAAATCAACTGGTGCAAGAAAGTTAAACAGATTTGTAAATTTCTTCTAAAAAAAAAAAAAATCTTTACCCTTCCAGTACTTATTAGCAGCTGTATGCTACAGAGGAAATTCATTTCTTTTTTAATTTCTTTTTTATCTTGTCCAAAGTGCTCTCTGCTGACACCTGATGCCCGTATCAGGAACTGTCCAGAGCATGAGAAAATCCCCATAGCAAACCTATGCTGCTCTGGACAGTTCCTGACACAGACAGAAGTGTCAGCAGAGAGCACTGTGGACTAGACAAAAAAGAAATTAAAAAAGAAAAGAATTTCCTCTGTAGCATCCAGCTGCTAAAAAGTACTGAAAATATTGACATTTTTACATTTTAAAGTAATTTTCAATTCTGTTTAACTTTCTGGCACCAGTTCATAAAAAATAAAAAAAAGTTTTCCACTGGAGTACCCCTTTAAACTTGATCATCGCACTATTAAGAGATTTGTGGCTGATTCAGAGCACAGACAGGTTTGTGCAAATAAAGGCACATTGAGGAAGATTTCTACCAGATCCATGCATTGGATCAAGAGAGCAGCTGCTAAAATACCATTTCATAGCAGCAAACAAATATTTGAAGCTGCTGGTGCCTCTGGTTTCCCACGTACATCAAGATGTAGAGTCCTCAATAGTCTTGCAAAAGACTGTGCATAAACCCTCTATTCGGCCACCACTAATCAATGCTCACAAGCAGAAACGGCTGCATTGTGCAGAAAAACACATGAAGACTAATTTTCAAACAGTCCTGTTCACTGATGAGTGCCGTGCAACCCTGGATGGTCCAGATGGATGGAGTAGTGGATGGTTGGTGGATGGCCATTCTGTTTCAACAAGGCTTCGATGTCAGCAAGGCGGTGGTGGAGTCATGTTCTGGGCCGAAATCATGGGAAGAGAGCTGGGCAGCCCCTTTAGGGTCCCTGAAGGTGTAAAAATGAGCCCTGAAAAGTATGTGGAGTTTCTGACTGACCACTTTCTTCCCTGGTACAGAAGGAAGAACTATGCTTTCCGTAATAAAATCATCTTCATGCATGACAATGCACCATCTCATGCTGCAAAGAATACCTCTGCATAAATGGCTGCTATGGGGATAAAAAAGAGAGAAAGTCATAGTGTGGCCTCCATCCTCCCCTGACCTCAATCCTATTGAGATCTTTTGGAGTATCCGCAAGCAAAAGATCTATGAGGGTGGGAGGCAGTTTACATCCAAACAGAAGCTCTGGGAGGCTATTCTGACATCTTGCAAACAAATTCAAGCAAAAACTGTCAAAACTCACAAGTTCAATGGATGCAAGACTTGTGAAGCTTCTATCATATAAGGGGTCCTATGTTAAAATGTAATGTGACCTATTAAAATGTTTAAAAAGTTAAAATGTTGTTAAAAGTTTGATTGAAATAACTTCTGATTTCAGTAATATTGCTGCAAACACAAAAAAATTACTGTGCGTAATAATTTGTAACAGTTCATTGTAAGTTTTTTATGTTTGTGCATTGTAAGTTTTCTATGTTTAAAAAAAAATACTGTTATCATTAGGAGGTTCGTTCAATGAAATTTTAATTGTACTCTTAATAGTTGAGCTTATGAGAATTATGCTGACTGTTATTTACATCAATTATTTAGGTAAAAGAGAAAAATATAATTCGCATAATAATTTGGAACAGGGTGTATATAAATATCATACAAAAGAGGGGACAGAGGGCAACCCTCTCTAATCTAAATGGCTCTGTAAGGGACCCATTTATCAAAATGGAGGCTAAAGGATCTTTATATAGCAGTTTTACACAGTCAAGAAAATAACCCCCTAACCAGAAGGCTTCACGTTTTCCAGAGGAAACCCCCACTCCACCCTGTCAACCACTTTCATTGTGTCTAAAGCCAGGATGGAGCGAGGTCCCTCCCTACCCATTTGCATATTTGGGAAAACTTTACTTATGTTGTGGTTTATTCTTCTATTGGGAATAAACCCAGAATGATCCTGATGTATTATATCCTTAAAGGGGTTCTCCGGTGCTTACACATCTTATCCCCTATCCAAAGGATAGGGAATAAGATGCCTGATCACGGGAGTCCCGCAGCTGGGGACGCCCGTGATCATGCACGCGGCACCCCGTTTGTAATCAGTCCCCGGAGCGTGTTCGCTCCGGGTCTGATTACGGGCGACTACAGGGCCATGACGCCCCCTCCCGTAGGCTTGCATTGAGGGGCGGAGCGTGACGTCATATGCCGGAGAACCCCTTTAACCACACTAGCCAGTCTCGCCGCTTCTACTTTAGTCCAATCTCCCTCTTTCTTAGGTATGATGATAATATTAGCCTCCCTCATAGGGTAGCCTACCGGCCTTATAGGATTCATTAATTACGAGAAGCAATGGACTCTTCAGAAAATTCATGATAAATTTCAAAGGGGGTCCCATTGGTACCAGGTGCCAAATTTCGTCTACAAGGTAGCCAAAGCTGCCCTCAGCTCCACCAAGGATATAGTAGCAGTCAAAAAAAATTCCTGTTCTTGTGAAATTTTAGGCAAATTAATATTCATCAAATAGTTGTCAATTTTATCTTCCCTTCCAATCTTTTTCAAACAAAATATCCTTCCTGCGCATTTAAAAATGTAGCTAAAGTTTTATTTGGCTTACCATTTACCGCAAAAAAATTCTGACCTCTGAAAAATATATTTTGCTGGTCTTTCTTTATAACAGATGACCCATACTCATCTTGTGCTTTACTAAGACTACAATAATTCTCACTAGATGATTTTTTAATAAATTCAACTTCTTTCTGATTAATATAATTGAGTAGCCCCTCCTCTTGAGCCGTTAAAGCCTTTTTACGACTTCTGGTTCTGGCGTGGGTAATGGAGGCAGCGCGGTAGGAAGGCTCCCGCTCCCCTCAGGCGCATAACTGCGCTTTTACCCCGACAGCTTCCCTGGCCTCCCTGCTACCATAGCCATGGACCGCTACCTGCAGAGTGCCAGCCCACAGACCACAGGGACCCAGTCTCAGCCTCCCGCCACCAGCACGAGCAGTGGAGCGCTCGTAATGGCCGCCACCGCTCCTGCCCCGGCACTCCCACAGCACCCTCTCACCGGACACCGCTCGGAACAGAGGAGCGGACCGCTTCTCGCTGGAGCACAGTCACAGGATCCGGCCATCGCACGGAGCGGCGGCCCCGCTGCAAATGCCGCTTCTGCTCCCACGGCCGTTACTCTCCCTCAGCCAGCCCCGCAGCATTTCTGCAATGGAGACCGGTCTCTGCAGAGACGCGGCTCCCAACAGCAAGATATGCCCTCGCAAGAGGTGCCCCCCCCCCCTTGCAGCACCACTCACCTGCCGCAATGGCTACCATGAATCCAGCCACCTCTGCTGTTCCTCCTGTGACCCCCCTGAGGCAGGGACCACGTTATCCATGCGCATGGCTGCGCAAGTGACTGCTCAAATGGCACAGGGAACTGATACCATGGACACTACCCCCAGTCCTCTTCCCTCAATAGGCAGCCTGCTATTTTTGAATGGGGACTCCCCTACACAGGGACAGTCATCTAACTCTGCTACTCTCACATGTCATGCTGCTCCCAGTCTCTCCCCTACCACCATGATGGATTACAATATCTCTCCAAGTGTCCAACGCATAGTTGAGGAGGCCCTCAGGTCAGCACTCCAGAACTTGCAGATAGAAGTAGCAGACCATTCTAACCGTCTCACTGAAGTGGAACACCGTATTTCATCATTTGAGGACAATGATGTTCCTCTGAAAAGGCACTTGGACTCTGCTGAAATTGATATTGTCCGTATGTCTAAGAAGATAGAGGACCTAGAAAACCGTTCGAGAAGAAATAATCTACGCATAGTGGGAGTTATGAAATCTATATCATCTGCTGAATTACAAAACTTTTGTGAAAGGGATGTTCCTAAAGCTCTAGGGCTGTCCCATCCGTGTAGTGTGAAGAGAGCCCACCAAATTGGTTCCGCGGCTGACTCCACTCCTGGCCCGGCAGTGCTTGCACATAGACCTTGCCAGGTAATCCTCCCCCTTTTGGACTTCAACGACAAAGTGGACATTCTGAGAGCATACCGCAGAAAATCTCAACCGTTTACAGTGCAGGGAATGCGCCTACTTATCACTTCTCAGCTGATGTAGCGAAACGCCAGAGGGCGTTTAGTTCAGTATGTACTTCCCTCTATAATGGCAATTGCAGATTTCAACTACTATATCCTGCTCTCCTTCGGGTGTTCCATGCGGACGGATCCGTCTCCACCTGCAAAACTCCAGAGGCGGCTAGAGCGGCATTGGACCACATCCCTCCGACTTCGTCGCAACCAAGACGATCCCGGCGCACGGCCAGCAGATCTCGATCTCCCAGATTAACTCGCCGCTCAAGATCTGCTCGCAGGGCGGACTGCGCTCCCCAACTCAGCGTGACCGCCGCAAACGACTACGCTCTCCACGGAATCAGTGAGATGACAACCGATACGACTCACCAGGCTGATCATCTGCTATGAGGATCCTTGACTGGACTGGCTGGGAAGAGCCATTCTGACTCAGACACCTCAGGTTTATTTTTTTATTTTATTTTTTTCTTCCATGATATCTTGTTTATTTTTTCTTTCATCACTGTTCTCCAGGACTGGGGTTGTCATGTGGGTGGACTGCCCGCTCACGGGCCTGGGGGGAGGGGGAGTTCTTCTAAATCCTATGTGCTCTGGGGTAATTTTGACGATTTTTGCTCTGCCCTCATTTTTTCCTCCACTACCCGAAAAAAGGAGGTCCCTTAACCTAATGGACGAGACCGCCCTATTTTTGTGGGTTTGTCCCGGGTACTTTAATTTTTTGCTTTTTACAGTTCACAGTTTTATTTTTGTTTTTCTTCTCACAAGATGCCTTAATATGCTAATTGTCACCATGGATTGTATTTCTGCTGATACTGTCATTCCGTTTACCATTATGCTGTATACTGGTCTGCATGGTCCACTGCTGTTGCTCCAGTTGGACTCCATATCTCTTTTACTTCTGTCTAGGATCCCTATCTTATATTTGTACAATGCCTAATTTTGTCTCGTGGAATATTCATGGTCTCCGCTGCCCACATAAACGTAGACTTATACTCCGATACCTGAAAAAATCTTGCCCCGACATAGTCTTACTACAGGAGACTCATTTAACAGAGGAGGACTTTTTTTGGATGCAACAGCAGTGGGTTGGGCAGATTTACGGATCCCCAGCAGTGGGAGGGCAGGCAGAAGTCCTGATGTTGATTAACAAATCTTTTCCTTTCTCGCTCCTGTCTCATGACACAGACACAGACGGTAGGGTTTCTCACCTTAGATTAGAACATCACGGGAAAGTTTTCAGTGTATACAATGTTTATGCCCCCAATGGGGAAAATGCCTTGTTTTTCAGAGACCTTGCTATGCGCCTCCAAGCTGACAGTACATCGCTGAAAATCCTAGGGGGCGACTTTAATACGGTAATGGCGCCCCACATAGACAGAACGGGACCTTCAGCAACCTCACTCATGTATCGAAGCAGAGATTGTGTACTCCCACCACTTCTTACTCAACTTGATCTGCTGGATGCATGGAGGATGTCGCACCGTGACACTAGGGAATACACCCATTTCTCCCATGCCCACCAAACATGGTCACATATAGATTTCTTTTTCATCTCCACACATATACACACACGACTTTGCTCAGTAAGCATAGGGGACCTGTTAATATCGGACTATTCTCCCATTCATCTTTCCCTGCAACCCACTTGTGCAAAAGGCACACATATCCTGTGGAAATTTCCCTCATACTTAACAAGGGATAAGGCTTTTGTGGAACAATTACAGGGGTGGTGGTTAGAGTTTAGTGCAAATTCCTCACACCGTAATGATCCACTACTTTATTGGGAAATGGGTAAGGCGGTACTGAGGGGTAAACTGATCTCACACTTGGCCTCTCTCAAACACACCTCACAAACCAATTTTCTCTAAAATAGCCTTGACCTCCCAAGCTTGTCCTCTGACCAGAGGGACACATTAAATGCTCCAGTGACAGTGGAAGAGATCCAATCTGCCATCCGCTCACTTACTAACAATAAATCCCCAGGCCCCGACGGATACCCCGTAGAGTTCTACAAAGCGTTGCTCCCCCAGCTATCCCCAGTGCTATGCGAGGTTTTCTCGGTATTCCTGTCCACTGGAACAGTATCCGTTGAGGCATCTATGGCACATATAAAAGTCCTGCCCAAACCCGGTAAAGATCCTAGCGACCCTAATTCGTATAGACCAATATCCCTAATAAACCAAGACATTAAATTGCTCTCCAAAATCTTAGCAGACCGACTGTCGGGTCTCTTGCCCTCCCTAGTGGGTTGCCATCAAGTTGGCTTCATCAAAAACCGGTCTGCCACCATGAATATCAGAACGGTAATGACGGTTCTAGACCGATTACAGCCCCAGCCTCATCCGAATGATCTACCAGCCCTAGTTTCTTTAGATGCCGAGAAGGCCTTTGATAATATCAAATGGGATTGGTTGGGGCTGGTGCTGGATCGGTTCGATATTCAAGGGACATTCAGGGATTCTGTAGCGGGGCTTTATACAGAACCTAAAGCTAGAATCAGCACCCCGGGGATTCTCTCTACTCCTTTTGCTCTCTGCAAAGGAACACGACAAGGCTGCCCACTCTCTCCCCTCTTATTTGACCTTGCCATAGAACCTCTTGCACGTCACTTACTGACATCTGACCTCTATGAGGGAATTCAAATAGGACAGGAAGCAGCCAAGCTAACAAAGTTTGCGGATGATACCCTGCTCTTTATGAACTCCCCAGGACAGTCCTTGCAGAGGGTTCTTGATTTCCTGAAGGTCTTTGGTAGTTTCTCAGGTTATAAGATAAACGTCTCGAAATCTGAAATCCTCCCCTTGGGATCCTCTCCCCCAAGGTGGACACACTTAATTCGTGACACAGGGATTACACTTGCATCTGCCTCTATCACTTATTTGGGAATCAAGTTGGGTAAAACACCAGATGCACTGTACAGGCTTAATTACCCTCCCCCCCCCCCCTCTTCCATAAAATACAATCGGAACTCAATAAATGGATGGGTTTGCCTCTCTCCCTAATGGGAAGATGCCACATAGTTAGTTGGTCAGTTTCTCCCGCCTCCTATACCCTCTTCAAACTCTACCGCTCCTTTTGCGCCATACTGATATTAAACACCTACAATCAGCCTTCACCAAATTTATATGGGCGGGCAAACGACCGAGGATAGCATTGAGAAAATTTATGTTGAGTAAACTGGAGGGCGGTCTTAACTTCCCAAACATCCAAGGTTACAATCTAGCCTGCCTATTCAGATTTGTAGTAGACTGGACTCACGCTTCCTCTTTCCACACTATAACCACCCTCGAGAGCGACCTGGCTTCACCGTGGCGCCTTTCGGCCTTACTACATACACCATAAGCGAAATTGCTCCCCATCATAAAGCGTTCGACTCTCCTACGAGATACGATTGTGGCGTGGAAAGAGGTTCGTAAATTATTCCGGCTCCCTTTCCTAATGTCAAAATACTTCCCACTTACTGGCCATGTTATCTTTCACCCGGATATCCCCTCACGGATTCTGGATCTCTGGGCATCTAAAGGCGTTCTGACAGCTGCTAATCTCATGGATTGCACTAACAAGTCCTGGTTATCACCTAATACACTGCTCACCTCTTACCATCTCCCCTCCTCTCATTTAATTTATTTAAATCAGATTTACTCATTCTGCAGACACAGACTACGAGACCTAACTCACGAAGCCCCCCATCACATTCTAGACACTCTCATAGGCTCTTCCCCCCGAAAAACCACAATCTCTGACTTGTATCCTATCATAAAAAAAAACGCTTCTCAAGCTAGACCCAGACTCCCTCTTTGCACCATGGTCCAGCTGGATCCCCGCTGACGATATTTCTGAATGTATCCTACAGGGCTGGCATAAAGTGAGAAAAGCAGTGCTAAACAAGAGATGGAGGGAAACCTACTTTAAATTAGCACACAAGGCGTTATACGGCTTTTATATTCTCCCCTCTCGTAACTTCCCTGACAGAATTACAGAATGCCCTAAATGTGCGACTCCTCTGACAGATACATGGCACGGGATGTGGACTTGTTCTAAGACGGCAGAATATTGGCGCGTGGTTCTGAACTACATACGTGACACTTGGAACATTACGTTACCATTTAACCCCCGCACATTGCTCTTCCATCAATTCCGTCCTCCGGACCTTGATATGCTCCCGCTCCCCAAGGTTCCTTTACTGATACATGTTGTTCTACTTGTGGCGTTAAGATGTCTTTTTGTGTCCTGGCTATCTCCTGACGTGCCCACACGCCACACTCTTTTAACGCAACTAAAATTGTACTGCCATATTGACAGACTGGACACAGAAAGACACAAAACGACCCGTACTCAAAAGTTTTTCTCCAAATGGTAAGTGTTTATTACATCGACGTACACTACTGAAGAAATAGCTGACATGGTTCGGCCATTTGAGTTTACTGAGCGGTACTGTAGAGGGGACGTGGGGGACACGTTAGGTTCTCTTCGCCTTTCTGATCTGAGACCAACAGTGACCTCTAACACTAGACAGTGCTAACACAACAGCGCTACACCCACTTGATTGACTGTATGGGTTTTCTGCTTCCCCTTGGCGTTGTGATTGCATAAATGGTGACTCTTTTGCTACAATAGCCCCTGCGAGGGCACTATTCGGCCCTTGGCTTAAGTTATGTCCCGCATCTAGGGGCTGTTTTGTATGTTCTTGTATGTTTATGAAAGTTTTAATAAAATATGTTTAAAAAAAAAAAAAAAAAGCCTTTTTACATCTAATAATTTCTCTAGTCAATACCCCTCTCAGGAAGGCTTTCATAGAATCCCACACTGTCTGCACATTTGCTGCACAGGGCCCAGGTGGGTAATGGAGGGGCCACATGGGATGTGCCCCCCCTCCCCCACAACATTAGTTATAGCTTTTCTATAGTAAATAAAGGGTTAATATGTTTGTATGAATCACGGTGGTGCTGAGTTTTCTTACAGGGCCGGCTGTTGCTGGGCAGATATGAGTGTATTCTGATTGGTGGATTTCGCTTCGGCAGGAATTTAGTAAGTGATAAATAGCCAGTCATCCTTGTATCGGTGCTCAGTCCTGTGAAGAGAAGAAGAGGATCCCATCGCCCTCCCTCCCTCCCTTGTCACGGCCCTTTTGAGGGGCGGCGCCCAATATTGGGCGGACAGCTATTTATTCTTGTGGCGGTCACCCAGAATGCCCTGGGCGGACAGTTGGTAGTTATTTGAGAAAATGGGAATTTGATATTCAGGTTATGGAGTTTTGAGTTGATATTTATGTTTATGGTTTTATATGATAAATTATTTAATAAATTATTTATGTATTTATTTATTCATTAAATCCCCTCAATAAACGGCCATAGCCTTTTTATCCAAATTTTGTCTGTCTTATTTTGGGGTCGGTGGTTGGGTGGTGGGGGGGGTCTCTATCCCATGTACCAAGCTTCTCAGCCCAGAAGTGTTTAATTTCATTCCTAATAAGATCTTTCTTCGTGACGATGTGCAGCCAGTGTGGATTAAATCTAAATTCCCTTCTCGTTTCCTCCCTACCGAGATTAAGCAACATGACTATCCGGACATGGTCCGAAACTGATCGAGGTCCATGTTTAATGTTCTGTACCAGGCACTGAGATAAATTATTCCCTTTCCTATTCTTGCTCCAAACTGAATTAACTAAAGCAATCAATGCCTCTCTATTCTTAGCATTTGTAGTTATTGCAGTCTCTCCAGTCACACAGGATTAGAAAGGAATTGATTAAAGGGGTACTCCAGACCCCCCAAAAAATTTCAAATTGTCCGAAAGTGGTGACAGAAAGTTATAAATATTTGTGAATTACATTAATTACTATTTGAAAATGTCAAGCCTTAGGCCAGGTTTACATTACAGAATTTCAAACTGGATTTCTGTTTTAAAAATTCGGCGCGGAAATTCCAGTTGGCAATGGGATCCCACTGCACAGTGCACACTACTGCCCGGAAAATCCTTTTGAGAAATTTCGCCAGAACATTGAACTTATTCAATGTTCTGACGGATTTCCGCTCTGCGGACATGGCAGTCTATGGGGACGACAATGTCTGCGTGGTCTCGTAAAATCCGAAGTGTGAACTCAGCCTTATAGTACAGATCAGCTGCTTTATGCCCTGAAGTTGTGTAGTCCAATCATGCACAATGCTTTCTGCTTCCACCTCTGTTTGTGGTAGAGGTGGTAACAGAGAGCACCATGTCTAGCTGGAAAAATAATACAACTTCTTCCAGGGCATACAGCAGCTGAAAAGTACAGGATGTCTCTCCTATGGGAGCAGACTTAAAGAGTACCTGTCACCAAATAAACTTTCCTAAACTAACTCAGGCTATGTTCCCTAACTACTCCTAACACTCCTCCCACCCTTAAAAAAAAATTCTGAGCTTTAAAAAGCTGTGTATCATACCTTTCTTCTTGCTCACAGGTGCAATCTCCCAGCAGGAGAGAGTGGTTATTTCCCAGCAGGCATGACATCACTGAAGCCTACTGGGGGATCACTTCCGTCCTCACATGTGCAGCAGCTTTCAGTCTGTGTATCTCTCAGTGAGGCTCTTTGCAGCTTTCAATCTGTGCAGCTTTCAGTGAGGCTCTTTGAAGCTGTCAAGCTCAGTGCAGAAAAACACTTCCTGAGTTTGATCTCTTGCCATTAAAAGCAGGAGACCAAAATCTGAGATTTTGACCAGACGGAATGTGTTCTGGCCAAGAAGAGAGACCAATGGTGGCGTGAAGTATACAGCAGAAAAACTAACATAAAAAGTTTTTTCCTTTGTTTTGTTTTTTTGTTTGTTTTTGTTTTTTTATGGAAGCCAATTACAAAAGTTATTTATTTGGCATAAATCAAATATTAAAAATCATGTTTAATGACAGTGCCCATTTAAGAGTATTTCTAGCTAAAATTATCTCTACTGGTAGACAGTGGGCATAGATCCAAGCCCAAACATCAGCTATTCCAAGTCAAGTATTTAGATTATTTATCCACACAGTGTACAGCCGTTCTGCTCTCTCACAGAGACTTTTTCAAGCGTAGGTGGGACTAGAGAGACAGATTTCATCCTTCTGGAGGAGGGCTTAGAAGCTATCACAAGTTATTGCACTTGGTCAAAGTAAAAGCAACTTGGAATCTAAGCGTACCCGTCTGACCCTACAAAAAAACATGTATCATTCAGTACCTAATCCTGACCATGTACATCTAATTTTTGTGTGTTTAGCACCTTTTTTTTTTTTTTTTTACACTTTTAATTTAGCTCACTAGACTGAATTCCTCTCAAAGGGAGGGGGCGTGGCTTCACTGTGCAGGTCTCCACCCCCTCCCTCAGTATGCTGTCTGCTCACATCTTCCCTAGCATTTGCAAAACTACAACTCCCAGCTTGTCCTCACTGACAGTAGCGGGACACAAGCTGACAGTGGGAGGATTTTTCCTCCAGGTGTGATCCCTGCGCTCACAGCTGTCAATCAAGGCAGTGAGTCGAAGACATAGGTGATGATGCATGGACACAGCAGGTCTAGTATGTGTCCAAGCAGGCAGGGGGGGGGGGGGGGGCAGTTGTATGATGTATATGTCTAATTAAAGCAATTGCAAAACCTATTGGTTTTGCATGCTTTACAACATATCGAAAGTTTTTGTATCTGACAGTGCCCATTTAAGACTAAGAACTGGAACCTCTGAGCAACAATGGTTGTAAGCCATATATCAGCCATTGTAGCTGCAAAACATCCATATTAGTTCATTGTGTTTAGTTGCACGTGCTTTTTTGTTGTTATAGTAGCCTGAAGACTGCTGGATTTGAGATGGTGTGGGCCCCTTCTGTACATCTGCCCTGGGCTCTATTATATCTCCAACTGAAGCCGACCATGCAGCTGCTTTGAAGCTTGTGGGCCAGAAGAAGGTCTAGGTCTGAATGCAGCTGCATACAGCCCTAAGAGGGCCTATATGGCTAAAAGACAATGGAGACATGCCAGTGGTGTTCGTTAGCACTGGTACTCATTAAGCATTCCCAGGCGAGCGCCACAGACAATTATATCTGCATACTCAGGATCCAGAACCATTTGAAAACTATGGCCATTGGCCCTCTGTCCTCTCACTTACTCTTGTAAGACGCATGTTTCCGGCCTATCATCTAGAAGATGTTGGGAGGCACCTGAAAATGTCCAACGTACAGTACTATCATTGTTTGGACTTCAAACTCATGGCCAGGTGGCCTTTTCTGAGAACTTTTTTTTTTCTTTTTCATTATATTACTTTCTGACAACATTTTCAAAATATGTCTTTCTAGTATTTCTTTTTTAATTATTTTTTTTTATTTTTTTTAAGCATGCTGAAAAGAAAAGTATCACAGAAGAAAAAAGAAATGTAAATGTTCATGCCAGTGTGAACTTTCCTTAGTTGTATGATTCAATTGTGTTACCACTAGAGGGCAGTGCTTTGCAAGCCTCAGTTCTCCTAAAATGTTTCTTGGGGCTAAATTTGAGAACGGGCCAGTAGACACGCACAATCCATTTGTTTTCAGTATAATGCTGGGTAAGGTGCATTAAAATGTACAACTTGTTTTCAATTTATATAACAGGCATCTCAAGAAACTGCAAAGAACAGGGAAGACAGGTTCTGATATACTTAGCTTCCTAGCTGCCAACAATTTAAAGTAATGTAAGTTTTATCAAGGGCAGCCTGCATTTCTTCTTTCTTGCCTTTTCATTGGGATGTTTTAGATGCTGTACCCTTATTTTTATTGCTACAAAGCATTTCGAATGTAAGTAGGATAACAATAGTTATTAAGGACTAAGCAGGCCTTAAAGTTAACTCATTTGTTACAGTAGATAATTACAGCCCGCACAATAAAAGTAATAACATCTTTATAACTGACTACAGCTCTGACTATGTTCCCTAGCCTTAGGACAAGACTGTGTGTTTGCTTGCTTATCCAGGAACTTTACTATTTTAATTATAAATTACATGTGACTTTTCTCAGAGTATTTGTTTCTACTATTATGTATAGATGGCTTTGTGTTTATTTAGAACTATAATACACTACCTGCACAAACTAAACTTTTTTTCCCCCCTAGTTCATTAAATGACCAAATTACAAATTTACTAACCTTACGGGTTCAATGTACAAGCCACTAGTGGAAGTGCCCTTAGGGATGTATTGTCATCTCAAAACAATGATGATTCATTCGTTAAAGAAACACTTAAGGTTTTTATTTTTTGTTTTTTTTGCCTATATCATGCACGCTCACCATCACTAGTCGTACAGCGTCATTTATTTTGTGCATCCGTATGTTTTACTACTCTAACCTGGTCATGTGATGACTAGTCTTGACTCATCACTACCAGACCACCTCCTGCTAGCCCCCAGACCCCTCAGCATCTCCACCCAACCCCCCCCCCCCCCCCCCCCCAAAAAAAAAAAAAAAAAAAAAATACCTCTGCTATATGGGATCAGGATATATAGTAGTTATACACCTATCCTGAAGCTATTAATGTCTTTTTTGTTATTTTGTTTTGCGGTGATTTTCCTTAAATCATTGTAAAAATTTTGTTGCATTTTCATAAAGTGATATTGTCTCAACTTAACCATGATTTTGGAAAATTGCTGCAAAAACATTTAAAGGCCGTAAAAATGTGGAAAAAATGCAGTAAAAATTCTATGTGTGAACACGTAAAAGCATAATAAAGCACATCAATTGTGATTATAGGGGGGGGGGGGTGGCGAGTGTCAGCACCTTGCCAGTGAACTATTTAAAGCCTATTCTGTGGATAGGATCAAAACTTTTTAGCTAAAAAAAAAAAAAATAATAACTTTTTAAGCACTTTGTGCCAGTTTTCTGGTGGGAAAAAGTCGCATCATGTCAAAGATTTCAGTCTGCGGCACATGGACATGGTGCCCCTCTAGATATAGCCTACTCCACCATAGTTTACAGAGTAGTAGTGTGCAAACACAATTATGTGACCACTCTACAATGACATAGAAGATCCTTCTTATGTATTCCCAATACAGAAATAAAGAATACCTGACAAAGCAGACTACAATCATAGATGCTCTGATGAACTTGCAGAAAGAGTACATTTAGCAGATGTCATCTGCTTCCTATATAGGGTTCACTGGTCTCAATTCCATTCGAAATGTTAGTAACAAATTCTGGGGAAAAATGGAGCTGCTGTACAGAAAAAAAGCCAACTTTCTAAATTATAGGATACCCCAGGGAAAAAGCTGATCTCTGAGGAGTGTTCTGCCTGCCTTATGAGTCTCCTCACAATACTTATGTCTAATGCTCATGTCCAGGCAGAAAAGCTACTGATGGTCGGAACTGTGCTTCCCCTGTCACCACTGGAAATTTCTTTTTGGACTAAAGTCATTTATTTTAATTTTTTTTAAGTTACTGCACAGCTACATAAAACACGTCACTGCGTCCCCTTGTGAAGGGTTAAACTACAACTTTTCCACCTATATTTAGCCAAAAATATCAAAGCAGTGTGATAAAATAGGTCTGTCTCTAATATTCTGGATACAACACTCATATGTGCACTTAACATTTTTCCAATTGGCAAATAGTTACGAAAATGCAACAATGAGTCCTATTAATGTACTCTTATTATCAGCATGATAAGAGAACAGGGCAGCCTTGGGAAATACATGTACTTTATTTTCTCAATAAGGGATGTCGGTATATCACAACAGCCTCTCTCCACTCTCCACAGTACAGAAAATGTGCAGAAACATTATTTGTGATGTTATTTGCGAATTTTGTTAATGGTGATTTGTATTCAGTATTACCACAATTGACCAACTAAAGTGATATTTGATATGTCTAAATGGGATTGGTTTACTAAATGAACAGCTATTACAAAAAAAAATCCTATTGGCGTAGAGGGCACTTGCATTTACAAGGTATTATATAGACTTGTGCAGCATAATCTTTAAAGTGAAATGCACCATCTGTCCTGCTCTTTATATCAGTGGTCATTAAAGGAGATATCCAGTGGTGAAAAACCTATCCCCTATCCTCCTGTACGGGGCCCCGACAGCCCGTGGGAAGGGGGTGTGTTGACCACCGCACGAATCGGCGGATGACACACACCATCAATACAACTCTATGCCAGAGCCGGAGCGCTGCCTTCGGCAATCTCTGGCTCTGCCATAGAGTTGTATTGTGGGGGAATGTGGGCTGCCGCTTCATGCGGTGGTCAACACGCGCTATCTGGCCAGCGAGCCGGGGCCCCGTAGAGGAGATCGCAGGGGGCCCCAGTGGTCAGACTGGACTACCCCTTTTTCACCACTGGACTACCCCTTTAACTGGGCAAAATGTGGCTCTTGACTCCATTAATCAGCCAAACATCATATACAGTTGGAATCGTGTATTATGAGGTACAAGAGGCACAAACATATGACTTGTAAACAGCATTATATATACCTGTACATATGCAAAACAAAACTTGAAGATGGGAGAGCACATAGTTAAATAATAGAGGAGAAACTCTTTATCTTCTCTGTTCTTTATGATTTAGCAGAACAGGAGCATTCATGACTGATCAGAGCTAAGCGGCTGCAATGCATTTATTTGCCTCCACGTGGGGCTGAGGTTTGGTCACCATTGCTCTATAACATACAAACCACAGATACAGCATTGTTTTCCTGAAATGACTGCTGTACAGTATATACCATACGTTTTTGATCTTCTTTATTTTTAAAGATTTGTGGATACTACAAATAACACAAAGTAGCATAAAGCATGGAAGTCACATAAAGACATGCATTGTTACAAATATGGATGTCATAGAAGTGTTCTTTTATTTCTTACTTATCATCCCTCTTTTATAAGCTAGGGTGGTGCACCACAAGATTTGACTTTTTATCTGACAGACTTGAGCACTTATTGTATTATATGAACAGCCGGTCATCTAAATCGCCTTCATGAAACCCCACAATTTGTCTGCAGTAGAATTGATCAGCCAATGGCAGGTTTCACCGGCAAAAGAAGCAGAAGGGTAAAGGCAGATGGACCCATCAGCTGATTGACAAGTCCTGTGAAATGGATTTGTTGATAGACTAGACCATTTAGCCTGCTTTGACCTTTATGTCTTAGCCTGCTTTGACCTTTAAGTCTCTCACATAAAAGGAACTGGGGGACCCAGCAGTGGCACTACCAAACATTACACTTTACAAGACTTCAAATCTATATTGTATCATTTATTTAGGGTGCGTTCACACTGAGGAATTTAAGAGGAATCCACAAGGAATAATTTCGTTCAGGAAATTGTTGCCTTCTCCATCAAGCGGAATTCAAGCGGAATTTGAGCGGAATTCAAGCAGAATTTCCATGCGGAAATGAAGAGGAATGAAGGAGGAGGCTATTTAATCTACTTTTCTGAATGCCGCTTGAATTCCGCTTAAAAACAATGTCGGGCAGAATTTTACTGTTGACTTCTATTGGATTCTGCTTGCGGATTCCGCTTGAAGAATGAACATGTTCTTTCTTCAAGCGGAAAGGAATTCAGCATCAGAATTCTGCTAGCAGAATCTCCGCAGTGTGAACAGGACAGCGGAAAAAAACATTAAAATCAATGGGCAGAGGAGATGTGCATTAATTTGGAGAGGAGAATTCAAGAGGAATTACTCAATTAAATTCCTCTTGAATTACTCAGTGTGAACGCACCCTTAATAGGAAAGGCCGTTGAATAATATTGATAAGTAAAAATACAATTTAAGTACAAAAGGTGAAATAAAATATAAAATGTCACTATTGAAACTATTAAAACTTTACTATGTAAAAACTCCCTCAGGACAGTTTTGACTTTGTCCCCAGGAGGGTCACTTGTCCACCGCACCCTAACTGACATGACCAGATCATCAGAATGGTCAGTTACCTGGGCTGGGTTGCTCCCATAACAATCTCCAGTCAGACCGGTATATCCAGGATTTGACAGCAAGGTGGGAACAATGATGAGTGACCCTTTAGGCTAACAGAAAGGTTAAAAAGGAATCCAGCTCTGCTGAAACTGTCCAGAAAAATACAACATTCCTCTGTGATGTATCATCAGATAGGACCACTGCCTAGAAGGCACACTGGTCAGTAAATGTGATAGACTTCTATTGGGTAAGAACTTGAAAGGTACATACTGTAATTTCTTACAAGTCAGTATAATATGTATTGAACTAAAGCCAAATGTATGGGCTTGTAGTTGTTACTATATATACTGTGTGTGTGTATATATATATATATATATATATATATATATATACATACATATATATATATATATATATATATATATATATATATATACACTGTATTTTTCACCATATAAGACGCACTTTTTCTTCCCCAAAACTGGGGGGGAAAACTCGGTGCGTCTTATATGGCAAATACACCCCTATGTCGGCGGTCCCTGCGGCCATCAACGGCCGGGATCACGGTGATACCCTGTATTAACCCTTCAGACGCGGCGATCAAAGCTGACTGCCCGTCTGAAGGGAAAGTGACACTAACCCGGCTGTTCAGTCGGGCTGTTCGGGACCGCCGCGATTTCACCGCGGCGGTCCCGAACAGCCCGACTGAATAGCCGGGTTAGTGCTTACAGGACACCGGGAGGGACCTTACCTGCCTCCTCGGTGTCTTCTCCGTTCAGGGATCCCCTGTATGGCCGGCGCTCTCCTTCCTCGTCATCACGTCGTCGCGTATGTGTGTCGGCATGTGTAACGACGTGATGGCGGCAACGGAGAGCGAGGATACCCGGCCGGCAGCAGAGACGTTCCGGAGCGACAGGGACACGGCGAAAGCGATGGAGCGACATCCAGGGCAGCGGTGACGGGTCCGGAGCGGCGGGGACACATGAGTATTACCTCCTATGCAGTGGTCTTCAATCTGCGGACCTCCAGATGTTGTAAAACTAAAACTTCCAGCATGGGAGTTGTAGTTTTGCAACATCTGGAGGTCCGCAGGTTGAAGACCACTATTGGGTTCAAAATCTTTTTTTTTTTAGATTTTGCACCTATAAATTGGGTGCGTCTTATAGTGCGAAAAATACGGTAGTTACTATATATAATTATAAGGAAAGTCCATTCAAACCAAGTAGATAATACCCACATCTCATGTGCTTAGTTTGTTGCGCTGCACATTTATCTGCTATTTATACATCTGTTGTTTTCCTGAAGAGTTTTTTTTATAGCATAACAAATGTACTCCAGACATAAAAGAATTACCAAGACTGTTCGGTTTGTGATCAACAAATCCAACTGTGAATTATAAGAATACATACAATGTAGGTCCATCATGTCATATTGTATTTCATTGGCACAGGATTCTCATGCAAAATTAGGAAGACCTTTATATGTGCAAGATGCATTCTTTTACACAGGACTCCACACACCTTGAAGCATTTAAAAGTGATTTTTATAAAATATGCAATCCACATTGAAAAACACATTGGAACTCATCTACTATGAGCATAAATAAAGCTACATTGAATAAAGAATAAACAGCAATCCTGCACTCACCGTCCAGGTACACTGTATCCGGCTCCTCTTATGGGCGTAGCATCCGATGGGCAGGTGTATCCAGCGTGGGGCGCTCAGAGGCGACTGCCGGCAGTTTCACGCAAAGAGATTATGTGCTTCTTCCGGCATCTTGAGGCCAGAAGAAGCGCATACCTATGCGTGAAACAGCCGGCAGTCGCCTCTGAGTGCCCCACGCCACCTTGTTTGCCGTGCTGGGGGAGCAGCCTGATATGGGAGCCGAACAACCAGATTTTACACGGTGTCTTTGTTTTATTGAACATTATTCAGACAAGGTTTTCAGAGCTTACTGGTAAATTGATTCTGCATCTGTTTTGTAGCTGATGAATTGTATGAGCAGTCCAGTTGGCTGGTCCCCTGATTTGGCCTGAATACAGTAGGCAACCAAATCCTGTATTTTAGTAAAACTAATGGGTGGCCAGTTTGTATTCATTCATCTTGATCGATTTATTCTAGGACATACTGCTCATATTGAGCCCACACACAAGGCATGCATAATAAGCCAATGACACCATGCCACGTTCATAACCTTATGTACTCTATGTGTTAACTTACTGCAGTATGTTTTACTAGATGAAATATTTTATAAATGGCAACCCCTCCAATATGCCCTGGTTTATCTGGACTTTTCCCATGTCTTTTCGACTTGCAGTAACTTGTACTGAATAAATAAATGGTAAATGTCAGTGCTAACATCAAATAATTAATTTCACATTGCTTCCTTCATTTGGGAAATAAGTAATAGGAGTCTATTGTGTACTCAGAGAAATGGGTCATATTGAAAGGTGAATATTCACAAGTTCAAATCAATTCCTGTCTTATGTTACATTGATAAAGCACAGCAGTTGTCTTCATAGATTCTCATTGGTAGGTTTTTATTTCTTCACTACTGTAAAATGGAGAAGAAAATGGAGCATTCAGCTACAGCCATGCGGGAGTTACAGCATCTCACATAAGTGAGTACACCCCTCACATTCTTGTAAATATTTTATTATAACTTCATGTGGCAACAATATGCCTCAATGTATAGTAGTGAGTGCACAGTATGTATAAAAGTTTTTAATTAAAAAAAAATTTTTAAATCAACTGGTGCAAGAAAGTTAAACAGATTTGTAAATCACTTCTATTTAAAAATCTTAATCCTTCCAGTACATATCAGCTGCTGTATACCACAGATATACTACAGAGAAATTTGTGAAGTTCTTTCCAGCCTGACAACAGTGCTCTCTGCTGACACCTCTGTCCATGTCTGGAACTGTCCAGAGCAGGATAGGTTTTCTATGGGGATATGTTTCTATTCTGCACAGTTCTTGACACGGACAGAGTTGTCAGCAGAGAGCACTGTTATCAGGCAGAAATGAAATTCACAAATTTCTCTGTTGTATACAGCAGCTGATAAGTACTGGAAGGATTAAGATATTTTAATAGAAGTAATTTACAAATCTGGCACCAGTTGATCTACTTGTTTCCACTGGAGTTCCCTTTAATGTCTAAACATTGGCAACAAATGGGCTCCAAAGAGTTAATATTTTGTGTGGTCACCATTATTCTCAAGCACTGCCTTAAAGGGGTACACTGCCCCTAGACATCTTATCCCCTATCCAAAGGATAGGGGATAAGATGTGTGATCGCGGGGGTTGTGCCGCTTGGGACCCCTGCGATCTATCTGTTGCACCCAGTGTTCGTTTAGAATGTTGGGTGCAGCGCCGGAGGCTCGTGCTGTCGCGGTCACACCCTACTCTTGACATCACGGCCATGCCCCCTCAATGCAAGTGACGTCACTGCCTCCGCCCCACAACGCCAGTCATCCGGCACAGAGCGAAGTTAGCTCCGTGCACTGGATATCTGGGATGCCACAGCCAAGATCGCTGGGGGCTCCAGCGGCGGGACCCCCATGATCGTACACCTTCTCCCCTATCCTTTGGATAGGGGATAAGATGTCTAGGTGTGGAGTACCCCTTTAAACATCTTGGGCTTGGAGTTTACTAGAGCTTCATAGGTTGCCACTGGAGTCCTCTTCTACTCCTCCAAGACGACGTCACGGAGCTGTTGGATATTAGAGACCTTGTGCTCCCTCACCTTCCTTTTGATGATGCCCCACAGTTGCTCAATAGGATTTAGGTCTGGAAACATGCTTGGTCAGCCTATTCCCTTGACCCTCAGTCTCCTAGTCCCCTGATATTTACAGTCTTACCAGGAAAAACAATTAGACGATGGTCAATTATAAGGAAAATACCATTAAATACATCATGTACAGATGTAGATAAGTATGTGTCACATCTATATGTATTTTTTACTTAAATTATTAAGTCAGTAAGGAAAGGATTACAGGTAAAAAGGCAGTATTGTGATTCAGCAAGAAAACCAGGTGAAAGAAAGGCTACAGGCACACAGTGGTTGACTTGTAGAGTTAGTTATGCCACTTGAGAAGGCAAAGGAACCTTTTGAGTGGAAAGATTTTATTGAAGGGGCTATACAGTGTGGTGGCCCAATACGGGAGGTGTTACCCCGCACCTTTTCTTCCCTTTCTGGCAGCCTCCTGCAGTATCGTCCGCCCCTGCATCTATTTATTGTAATTGTGTACAATCCCTATGATATATATGTAAGGGTGTTATACCTTTAAGACTGTTTACCATGTGATTTGTCATGTGATTCTTGCCCAGGAGGTATCAGTGACCAGGTGATCAATGGGACCCCACCAGAGCCTCCCCCATATAAGCCCTGGGTGAAGCCTCTGCACTCTCTCTTAGTCTTTGCTGAGGTCCAGTCAAGTCATGCCTAAGTGTGTGACCGGAGTCATAGGAGGCCTCAAATCCAGTCTGCAGCCACGAGCTACAAACCTGCAAGTAAGCCACAGTCACTGTCTTGTCAGTCACAAGTCAGTCCAGTCACAGTCATCTGTCTAGTCAATGTGGCCTGCACCAAATTGTCCACCTCTACTACAAGTCCCAGCAAGCCCTTAAGGTCTCTGAAGTCACTGGTCACCTCTGTGGGCCTGGCTGAAATGTATAGACTTTTCTACCTGTCTAACATCAGTAAAGGTACCGTTGTCCGTAACTTGGCGTCGGAGTCATTATTGCCCCCGTGCCTAGCCCAGGATCCTGTGGCATACCTTTGGGCGGTATTGAAGACAAACCACGCCCTGGCATCACGAATACAAGGGGATAATGCCATCTGCCCCTAGGGTAATTCCATCTGCCCTTTGCATCACACCCCCATACCGCAACTTTAGCAAAAAGAAGAAAACTATAATAGTGTCCTGACTTTGTGATAACTTTTTGATAAAAAATCCCATAGTTTCACTCTTCCCCCAACAACTCAGGTATCACGGTGCTTGGTCTCCAATGAACATCGCTTCCTGGTGCTACAAACAATCAGTGATATTGCTGCTCAGCCAATCACAAGCTGAGACAGGACTGAGGGGCAATGTGACCTATTGTCTGTAGCTCCAGAAAGTATACTTCAGTGGAGACTGAGCTCTGCGATACTGGAGGCTGCCAGGGAGCATGGGAGTTAAGTACAGGATTTTTTCATGTTATCACACAGCCTGGGCACATTTAATGAAAAACAAATGTTGCTAGATAACCCCTTTAAAAGAAAATAACAAAACTTGTTAGGCACCATTAGTAGATATTTAGGTTGCAATTTAAGTGTCCCAGTACCTGGGTTTCAGCTACCATACATATAAAGTTGTTGTATGTCTGTGAAAAAAACATTTAAATTACATAAATCTGTATGTGAGGATACATTTAGTTAACTTGCAAAACTGTTTTATCCATTGCATTGCATTAATACATTAATAGCTTACATGAAGGTACTGCATAATAAGACTGTAGGGGTTGAAACTTTGCATATGCTTTGTCTCAAATGATTGATGCCTTGGTCACATGATGCTTCCCAACCAGTATCTACATAAGAAACTTCTCAGAGCAACATCTCCTGGCTCTGCTCCTGCTAGGCATACATACACCCGGGCCTGAGTGTACTCTAGGTTTAGTCCCGTTATCTGCTTAAGATAAAGCCTGCCACAAGCAATTCATTTTGACAGTACAAGTATTTGCACCATAGTAAGCCAGCCAGCCATCCTTCCACAGTAGAGTACAAACCAACTAAACTATATCATGTCTGTATCCTTTCTGCAACTGCCCCACATGCTTACATGTGCAACAGTCATATACAAGGTTTTCCATTGTGTATATCTGCTATCTGATATATCTGACATCTGCAACTTTTAATGGGATAGTGACCAAATTTGCAAGAGACTGTATTGCATTTGGATTTGCACAGAAGTTTCAGTAAAGTGTTCAATATGTTTTCACTGTGTTCAGAGGTCCTATTCTTTCCCTTTCGCTATAAGGACAACGTATTTAACAAAAGGCATTGTCAGGCATTGTCATTGACAGGGTGCCACCAGGTTATCTACACTACCCTGCCACATTACACTACCACTACTCACAGCTGGCCTGAACTACCACACCTATTATCCCACCAAACTACCTACCTCCTTGGATTTGTCCAGTCTTGATTTACTGGAAACAGCATCATATTGCCCCCATTTTAAATGAGAAATACCATGACACAACACTTTGCTGAGTTCAGGTTCTTCCATTGCCTTTCTCCAGTATATTTCTCTGTCTGGTTGCCTCTGCAATATCCGGTAGCATCTGCTGGTCTCAATTCTTTTTTATAGTAACATTGAAAGGAAGCAGAATTAAGGTCCTACAACAATGGCCTTTTTCCCCTTTGTAGTTGGTAGAGACAACCTGATTATGCACAATTGCCTCTCATCTTAAGCATTTAGTTCTAAAATAAATAATATTATAGGAGACAGACATTATGTTGTAGACTTTCCCTTTTTAATCTGCAATATGTCAACTACTACTGAGGAAGGCCGACAACTTCACAACTAGCTAAATGTCTAGCTTACTTAATGCTAAAACAGAATCAGAATTATGTTTATGAATATAATTAGCAATAAATCCCTTGGCACAATGCCTAACTCACAAAATGGTATCATGGGAAATCCATCCCCTTTCCTTGCAGCCTTATTGTTGCCCATTAACTTGCAGGTGTCAGAAACTCTCATTCAGAACTGCCCTGTTTCTATAGAAACCTAAAAACCTTTGGCTCCAACATTGCCACTTACAAAGGAAGACCTCTCTCATGTCCTGGCAAAGCACTCTCATCAAACATGTATACTATACTAACAGAAAATGGTAATGAATTTTGCATTGAGACACTACTCATTTTCTGTAAGCTTTAATGCTTGTGTAACTTAATTATGTTTTACACACTAAAGGTTACGTCTCATGTCATAAAATGTTCTCAGCAAGAAGAAGGGTCACCAACTATGTTCTCTATTTTCTGATCAATCTCTAAACAGCAGTCTTTTATGTCAACTATTACTAGTGAAGAGTTAACACCGCTCAATAGCATTGTGGTACACTATCAGGTATTGAAGCATTCTTAATACTGATGTTCTCTTCATCAGTGGGGTCCAGGCAGTTGGTCCTCCAGTGATCATACATTTATCACTTATCTTGTGTTAGGTGGTAATTTCTATTGGTGGCCCAAACCCCTTAAATTAATGTCAGCCGAATATGTATAGAGTCATATCAACTTTCTTCCATCAGCAGATGGAGAGAAAAAAAGGATCATCTTGTTGGATTTCAATTTGCCTGACCCTTGTAATGTTCTGCGCTCCGGCCAGACACGCTGGCCGTGAGTGCTTTCCTCCTCTCTCCTCCTCAGTCGGCGGGGCCGGGATTCGCATTGCAGGGCACGTCCGCATGCGACTGCCAGCCCTTCACTCACCTCTGCTCTCTGTTGTCCCTCCGGTCCTCTCACAGACCCGGCGCATGTGCCGCACCTCCCACTAATCCCTGCCGGATCTTTGTTTGCCTCTCTAGTGTTCTAGAGAAAGCGTTTGTAGTCTTGCCTTGCTGTGTTCCTGGACCCCATTGTTCCGTGACCTGACCTTGCTCCTGTGCTGCCTGCTTATTGACCTCCTGCTACGATCCAGACTTCGCATCTGTGCCACCTGCCCTAACTTTCTGCTATCCAGACCACGAGTTGTCATTTCCCTCCTGTGCCTCGAATCTTCTCAGCCGCCTGTGTGGTTGAGTCATGCCAGGGGTAGCGACCTGGGTGCCGCCTGCCACAGCAAATCCATCTCGCTGTGACACCTTGGACTCCGCTCCCTGGTACGGCCCACATCATCTACCACACAGGTCCAGTGGACCCAGTACCACCCTGAGTGCTACAGCCTACTGCCGTGAGTCTGACAACCTTTTTGTTGTCAAGGGAAATATGCTACCAATATCGGTGTTTGGCAGTGGTTTACTCCCCTTTCTCTTATTCAGAACACACGCATCTATGTTGGGTATGCATGTGTATGGGGGGGAGTCAGAAGAGTAGCTGTTCGGTCAGCAGCTATCTAAAGGGATTACCATATATCCTGTTTCTACTTATAACAGGCATGTGTTGGGTTCAGCCAACACATGTCTAATGTATATGGCCAGCTTTACTTATAGCTTCCTATGTATAGGAACTTTGGGGAAGATTTATCAAAACCTGGGCAGAGGAAAAGTTGACTAGTTGCCCATAGCAACCAATCAGATTGCTTCTTTCCTTTTTTCAAAGGCCTTTTTTAAAATGAAAGAAGCGATCTGATTGGTTGCTATGGGCAACAAGTTAACTTTTGTCTGTCCAGGTTTTGATAAATCTCCCCATTTGTGTCAAAATGTGTAAACAAATGGAGTTAGTTGTATCAGTTGTCACCTGGAAATAAAACTACCAATTTTAACCAATCTGTGGAGTGCCACTGAACAAAAGGAGAACTCTTCAAGTGCAGTGAGGTCCCAATGTAATATTTCCAGATCACATTACCTTATTGGAAGAATGTGGCAGATTGGTAATTTTTTTGTTCAAGCAATAGTAGTGCAGTAGCTTAGCAACAGTTGCTGTCCATTGTTTAGTGTGGCTAGCATAATAGTTCTACAGGGCTGAACATAAATGGGTACTCCTATCAGACACTAATGGAATATTCAGACTGGAGCACCGATCCCTTAATGGGAAAAAAAACCCTGGCCTATGTTAGTTACGATAAAACAGTGGTGCGGTGTATACAAGTTGTCTGTGGAAATGCCAGGAAAGTGTCTGATGGGAATACACCATTATGAAACTTCTGTCTGTCAATGTAATTAATCTACAAAATGATGATAGCTACAAATATGCCTGTCATTAGTAGGAATGACGTTACCAGACCTGTATGAGAAATACTTATGGCTTGTGAATTGCAGTCATGCCCTAGCAGGATAGCACAGGGCACACTGACTATGTCTAAAAATACAGATCTTCATAGAGACAAAATAATGGCTTCTTGTTTAATCATTCCATGCCGTAGCAAATTGTGTTCGTTACTGATGCCATTACAAAAAGCGCACTGTCAACTGCAATGTACCTTGACTGTGTCCTTCTCTGGGTGTGAATAACCTTTAGTCCGTGGGCACAGCACAGCTGCAGTGTCGGGAATGTTCTGCCAGTGTATTTTACCCCTTTGTTTTAACAGGAGTCTTTTGTAAACAACAGACATCTGGTACTGTGGGTTGCATGCTTATGTAGTAGGAATTACAAGAGGGAGACCCCATCAACTACCCCCTACTGTTCCTTAGAGACTTTGCAGTGTTTGAGAAAAGTCAAGTGGCATTGACTCATACACTAGTTACTGAATGCCGCCCTTCACAAGCTATTTACTAAATAATTGCACTACACTTCATTTTTACGTTAGACGCTGTATATATATTGTCTGCAAGTTCGAGCTGGCAAGTAAAGTGGATTTCAGATCAGGGGCCCAAAAAATACTATTCTACAAGAAACAATAGTATTCTTACATAGTCTATGTTGGAGATGCACTATGTATAATGCATTACTGACATGGTTCCAAATACTAGACCTGCTGTCATTTACATCTTCATATCACAGAGCTGTTGTGTCAATGCCACTAAATCTACATTTATAAAATAGATAGGGTCACATTCATATGTGGCATTGGTTATATTTTCTGAGTTAGATTCTGCACTGAAAATCTGAAAAATGTCACACGATACAATTTATGTGAATGAGACGAAAATCCACGTACATAGGATAGTTCTAAAGACAGGGCTGGCCCATGACATTTTGATGCCTGGGTCCAAGAATGAAATTCTGTCACTCCCCTCACCCCTCACAACCCCCCCCCCCCCACACACACACACACACATACACTACCCCCCCCCCCCCCCCCCCCCCCCAAAAAAAGAAAAACAGCCACCAAAAACATCGCCACAGCTATTAGTTTGCTGTTTGCTGGGTGGGTAGGTTGCCAGGTAGATAGACAGTCAGATAGGTAGGTTGCCAGGTAGGTAGACAGTAGGATAGGTAGGAAGACAGTCAGATAGGTAGGTAGGTTGCCAGGTAGGTAGGCAGTGAGGTAGCTAGGTAGATATATAGCCAGGTAAGCAGGTAGCTAGGTTAACACATAGTAGAGGGATATAAAGCCAGGTAGGTAGGTTGCCAGACAGTTAGCCTAACTTCCTGGCAACCTAGCTACCTGCCAATATAACTTCTTCTACCTGCCTTTCATTGTTCCCTACCTGATGACAAAGTCAGAGATATAAGTTACATCTCTGACTGTGCTATCATGTAGAGAGCGGAAAAAGGCAGGTAGAAGATGGCAACTAGTACATTCATAAGCCACCCACCCACTTCACCTGGCCTGTTCTCACTGTCATGTCTCCCCTTTGCCCTGCCTGGGTGAGACCTACTTTTAGTCACTCACTCAGACTCATCCAGGCAACACTCATCATCAGCCAAAATCCGGCAGAGCAGGGAGTCAGTAAAGGTCGTTGGTAGCACAGTGAGCTTCTCTATGTGCATGCTCAGAAGTGAGGCCCACCTCAGAAGTGGGGCGTGACCTCAGCTCCTCTCCCAGGCGCTGCGATTTCTTAAAAGGCCACAGTGGCTGCTCAGAGGAGGAATGACATCCAGCTCTGGGCCGAGATCCGCACAGACACAGCAGCTGCGGCGGACCCTCTCCCCTCCCCGATAAAGACACCAGGGAAAGTAACAAGTACTTTCTGATTCATTGAGATGACAGTGTTATGATGACTGTAGAAAGAAGTCAGAAAGTTAAACACTTCTATTACTCAGCATGATAATTCTTAGTCATATTGCACTAATAGCTATAACCATGACAATCTGTTCATGGAAAAAAAAATACAGTATCTCACATTTTGTGCATATTAAAGGAAATAGTTATAAGTGACAACACTGAAGAAATTACTACAATGTAAAGTAGTGAAAGCGCATCCTGTATAAGGCTGGGTCCACACTACGTTTTGTCCCATACGGGAGCGCATACGGCAGGAGGGAGCTAAAAGCTCGCGCTCCCGTATGTAACCGTATGCGCTCCCGTATGTCATTCATTTCAATGAGCCGACCGGAGTGAAACGTTCGGTCCGGTCGGCTCATTTTTGCGCCGTATGCGCTTTTACAACCGGACCTAAAACCGTGGTCAACCACTGTTTTAGGTCCGGTTGTAAAAGCGCATACGGCGCAAAAATGAGCCGACCGGACCGAACGTTTCACTCCGGTCGGCTCATTGAAATGAATGACATACGGGAGCGCATACGGTTACATACGGGAGCGCGAGCTTTTAGCTCCCTCCTGCCGTATGCGCTCCCGTATGGGACAAAACGTAGTGTGGACCCAGCCTAACAGTGTTAAATGTTGTGTCCCCTCAAAATAACTCAACACACAGCACAGATTTTTTTCAAATCAACTGGTGCCAGAAAGTTAAACATATTTGTAAATTACTTCTATTTAAAAGGTTAGGAGGAGGTTTAAAAGGAGAGGTTTGCTATGGAAATTTGGACAAAGGTGTCAGCAGAGAGCACTGTGGTCAGACTGAAAAGAACTACACAACTTCCTCTGTAGTATACAGCAGCTGATAAGTACTGGAAGGATGAAGTAATTTACAAATATGTTTAACTTTCTGGCACCAGTTTGAAAGGAACCAAAGGGTTAACTTGCACTGAGAGCTTTTGTTTGGTCTTGTTGCTTTGGTTACGCCTGTCTGCTGAGACTGGTCAGCTGACCTTGATTGGACCTGGACCTATTTAAGCTGGCAGTCTACTCCTAGTCTTTGCTTGCTAAAGAGTTCTGTGTGTCTCCTAGCTAGCTTTATACTGTATCTGTGATATCTGGCATTTTGACCCTTTGTCTCTGCTTTCTGACTCTCCTCTCTGTTATTAGCGGTTTTGTACTTTGTGCTCTCCTGGTTTAGGCTTGGCTCTCTGACTATGTATTTTTGTGTGCATGTTTAGGTTTGTTTTCTGTTAGTTTTGTGCCTCCAGCCTTTCAAGACCTTTTGTCAGTTTTGTTGTTTATTGTTTTGACCTTTTAACTGTCCCTCACTTATTTAGGAAGGGACCGTCACCGTGGTTACGGACCTGTCGCCTAGGGTAGGTACATAAGTAGGCAGGGATTGGGGAGGGGACAACATGGTGTGCACACCTTTCCTGCCCATACGTGACAAAGTTTAAGTGAAAACATTTGTTTTCATCGGAGTACCCCTTTAATGACTAAACCTTAGAGACAAATGTGAGTATACCACTAAGTGAAAATGTCCAAATTGGGCCCAATTATCCATTTTCCCCTCCCAGGTATCACATGACTCTTGAGTGTTGCTAGGTCTCAGTTGTGAATGGGGAGCAGGTTTCTTAAATTTGGTGTTATCACTTTCACACTCTACTGTATAATACTGGTCACTGGAAGTTCAACATGGCACCTCATGGCTAGGAACCCTCTGAGGATCTAAAAAGAACTGTTGCTCCACATAAAGATAGCCTAGGCTATATGAAGATTGTCAAGACCCTGAAACTGGACTGCAGCACAGTGAGCAAGACCATACAGAAGTTTCACATGACAGGTTGGCGGCAACCAGGTGAGGAGTACAAAGACAAGTGTGTCAAGCATGGTGATGGGAGTGTCATGATCTGGACCTGCATGAGTGCTGCTGGCTCTGGGGAGCTACCATTAAATGAGGGAACCATGACTGCCAACATGTACTGTAACATACTGAAGCAGAGCATGATCCCCTCCCTGGGCCCCAGGTCAGCATTCCAAAATAATAATGACCCCAAGCCCACCTCAAAGAAGACCACTGCCTTGCTAAAGTAGCTGTTGGTAAAGGCGATGGACTAACCAAGCATGTCTCCAGACCTAAACCCTAGTGAGCATCTGTGGGGCATCCTCAATCAGAAGGTAGGGGAGTACAGGGTCTCTAAAATCCAACAGCTCCATGATGTCATCATGGAAGAGGACTCCAGTGGCAACCTGTGAAGCCCTGGTGTTGGTAGTGTTTACACTAGACTGTGGGTTGACTGGTGGTAGTGACTGTAGGCAGTTAAAATGTTATGCCTTAAGGCTAGGTTCACACTGTGGAATTTCTGGGCAGAATTTCTGCCGGAGATTGAGACGGCGGCACTAGGACCACATGGACTACATTGCGGTCCCCATAGATGGCAATGCATTTCTGAGCAGATCTCCCAAAAGATCAACCCAGAAATACATTGCAGTCTATGGGGGCAGCAATGCAGTCTGCTCGGTCCTAGCGCCGCCGTCTAAATCTCCGGCAGAAATTCTGCCTAGAAATTCTGCAGTGTGAACCTAGCCTTAAAGGTGTTGTCACGGTCCTTATTTTTTTTCTAATTTTCTTGGAGCACAAAAAAAAAAAAAAAAGGCATACTCACTTATGAGGTTAAAAAAATCATATCTTGGGCAACTTTGATTCCTTAGTCTGAAAAGGTAGGAGCCAAATGATATTTTAATTGCCATCTTTCACTCTTGTATATATTTCAATATATCTAATTTCCCCCCCAATATATTTCAAAGTGTAAAAGAGATTTACAAAGTGTGATATGAACTTAATAATTATTCCTGAAATCTAACAAAGAGTTAACCTTCCCAAATCTGACAAATACATTTGCCTCATATTACAAAAGCATCTTGTAGTAGCATGTTGCATGTGGCATGTCTAACATGAGTAGTTGGAAATGTAGAAAAACATGCCGTAAATAGCAATATTTGTTATTCTACATGACAATGCTTCAGTCATGACAAACAAATAGCGCAGAATTCCTTCCTCTCTGCTAACAAAAGCCTCCTCATAGTCCTGCCTCCAAAGAAGTCAAAGGCACTGCATAAAAATGTGAGGTTTTAGGACTTGCAGTGGAAAGCTATGCTTTGTCTACATATCCAGACTGGAGAAGTAAAACTCAGAGGATCAGGTTGGATCGTCTCCTGGAGAATTCATGGAGAAGAGAATTGTTGGGTATTTGCTCATCTTTGGAGAATCAATTCAGCAGGTTCAAGGTTTTTCAGCGAAATGTGCTAAGTCACCACCAGGAGGACCCGGATAGAATCCCCCCACTCTAACCGATATGCTGGATTCTTGGCACAGGAAGGGTTATTTTCTGCTTGGTAATACTGTGCGTTTCAAGTTTATTTGTGCTGTAACACTGTGGATTGCTATGACAGCCCTGT
This sequence comes from Hyla sarda, assembly GCF_029499605.1. Classification (NCBI taxonomy): domain Eukaryota; kingdom Metazoa; phylum Chordata; class Amphibia; order Anura; family Hylidae; genus Hyla; species Hyla sarda. The sequence goes on from NC_079190.1 coordinate 330,051,159, forward strand.
GTTTCCTTTATATAGCGTCTCCTTCACACCATCATCAAAGAGACAATCTGTATCCTCCAAGGAAAAAGCCGGCTTCGGGGTCATATTGAAATGAAGTGACCAAGTCACACAGTGGTGTCCACACTTCACACATTGCTGCTGTCTCTTTGTCAGGGCACAGAAAATGTTACTATATGAACGTGATGTCAGAAGGATGACATCACATCATCAAGTTGGATTCACACCTGTGCTGTACTTTATATTCTTTTGCTTTGTTATTCGAACTGAGCAAGAAGTACAGTACCAGAGGATCCACTACATCCTGCACGCCAAGGGTGCCAGATAGACCTCATTGGCTTTTTAGGGTCTGTCAGGCTTCCGTCATGGTTTCCAGTATTTTACTAGACACAATAGCACAGTTTGGCATTGTTACAGACACACAAGGTGACATAACCAGATTAAAATGACAATTATAGGTTAATTTCCCACACTTGTGGCTTTTTAAGTTACAAACAGTGTCTGTGTATAAACAGTCATTGTCCCTCATACTTAAAGCTGGCACTTTATTTTATTTTTTTTATTTTTTTGATAATTCTGCACTGAGACCGACAAAGCAGCTCAGAAACCCTAAAAGGAGTTTGTCCCAATATATTTATCAAGAGTTTTCCTATAGTTTGTTGGCACAAATTGTCTCATAATAGCACAACGGGGCCGCTTTCACTTTCCAGACCAATTTTTATTGGCATTTTTTATACTAGTGACATGATTGGTGCATTGTGGCACAAAGTGAGGCACATTGGCTCAAGTAGGTGCACAGATTCATATGTCAAAATCAGACAAACACACTAAGCGGAAATATGTTAAAAACCTTAATGTGTCGTGATTTGAAAATCAGACAATGTTACGATATATGGGCCAATGAGTTTGTTAGCTCTCATGTGGATGCACAGAGCAGGCTAGATACCGAGCCATGGGGAGCAGAAAGGCCTGTGTAACAGGGTACTAGAACTTTATGAAGATGGAAAAGGATATAAAAAGATAGCCAATGCCTTGAAAATGCCAGTTAGTACTGTTCAATCAATTCGGGGATCAGGTTGCTCCAGAAAAAGATGGTGTGGTTGTTTCAAGGAACACCAATGATGATACTCGAAAAAAAAGCTGCATAGTCAAGTTGTCAGAAAGAAGCCTTTACTGCACCATAATGAAGCCTGGGTACAAATAGCCCGACAACACCTTGGCACACATCACAGCTTCTGGCACACTGTAATTTGGGGTGAACATACTAAAATAGAGCTTTATGGTCACAAACATGTTCGGAGAAGGCTATAGTGAAAAGTATACTATCCCCTGAAGCATGGAGGGTGGCTCACTGGATGTGTGGGCTTTAAAGGAGTTATCCGGGAAAAAACTTTTTTTTATATATCAACTGGCTTCACAAAGTTAAACGGATTTGTAAATTACTTCTATTAAAAAAATCTTAATCCTTTCAGGATTTATGAGCTGCTGAAGTTGAGTTATTCTTTTCTGTCAAAGTGCTCTCTGATAACACCTGTCTCAGGAAAAAGTAGAAGCAAATCCCCATAGCAAACCTCTTCTACTCTGTGCAGTTCCCAAGACAAGCAGAGATGTCAGCAGAGAGCACTGTTGCCAGACAGAAAAGAACAACTCGACTTCAGCAGCTGATGATTATTGGATTAAGATTTTTTTAATAGAAGGAATTTACAATCTGTTTAACTTCCTGGAGCCAGTGGATATTCCTGGAATACCCCTTTAAAGACATGGAGAATCTTGTAGAAATTGATGGCAAGATGTTATCAGAAAATACTGGTAAAGAAAAAGAAAATTTGCATTCTTTTGCAGCATGACAATGACCCTAAGCACTAGGCCAGGTTGACTCTCTGGTGGTTACAGTAGAAAAAGTTGAAAGTTCTGGACTCGCCATCATAATCTCCTGACCTTCTATCATTGAAATGTGCGGTTAATGCAAGACAACCAAAGACTTTGCATGAACTGGTGGTATGGTGCCAAGTCAAATGGGCAGGTAGACTATCTGCAAAAATTTAAGACAACTATTATTACAGTATGTGGTAACACAGGGGGTATGAGTGTGTATGTGTTGTATTAGGGTGTACATTATAGTTTAACACAGGGGGTATAAGCGTGTATGTGTTATATCAGGGTGTTCAGTATGTAGTAAAGCAGTAAGTATGAGGGCGTATGCATAGTATTAGGAGATAGGTGGTGTATGTGATATATATGTACTGTATGTAGTAAAGCAGGGGTATGTGGTGCATGTGTAGTATCAGTGTGTGTGTGATATGTGGTAAAGCAGGGCTATGAGAGTGTATGCGTAGTATTACCATGTAGAGTATGTGGTAAAGAAGGGGGTATGAGAATGTATGTAGTGTATATAAGAGAATGTATGTGGTATATAAGCATGTATTTATGAGGATGTATGTGTTGTATCTGGGTGTACAGTATGTGTCAGGGGGTATGTGGTGTATAAGGGTGTATATGAGGGTATATGTGTTGTATCAGCGTGTACCAGAATGTGGTAAAACAGGTTATGTGTTGTATCAGGGAATACAGTATGTCTCAGAAGGTAGGTTTTGTATATATGAGGGTATATGTGATATATAGGCGTTTAGGTATGCGGTTGAACAGTGTGTAGTGTATGATCAGGGTGTACAGTATGTGATAACGCCAGAGGTATGCAGTGTCAATATAGTATCAGGGTGTACAGTATGCATCAGGCGGTATGTGATGTATGTAGGGTATATGTGTCTATGTATGAGGATGTATGCGTATTATAAGGGTATACCGTATGTGTCGTATCACTGTAAATTGTATGTAGAGTATGTGTAGTATCAAGGTGTACAGTATGAGGATGTATGTGTAGTAACAGTGTGTACTGTATATGGAGTATGTGTAGTATCAGGGTGTACAGCATGTGGAGTATCAGAGTGTACAGTATATGGAGTATGTGTAGTATCAAGGTGTACAGTATGAGGATGCATGTGTAGTATTGGGGTGTAACGTATGTGTAGTATAAGGATGTACAGTATGTGAAGTATCAGGGTGTACAGAGTAATGATATATATGTAGTATAAGGATGTACAGCATGTGAAGTATCAGGGTGTACAGAATGAGGATATATATGTAGTATCAGGGTGTACAGTATGTGGAGTAGAGATGAGCGAACTTACAGTAAATTTGATTCGTCACGAACTTCTCGGCTCGGCAGTTGGTGACTTTTCCTGCGTAAATTAGTTCAGCCTTCAGGTGCTCCGGTGGGCTGGAAAAGGTGGATACATTCCTAGGAACGAGTCTCCTAGGACTGTATCCACCTTTTCCAGCCCACCGGAGCACCTGAAAGCTGAACTAATTTATGCAGGAAAAGCCATCAACTGCCGAGCCGAGAAGTTCGTGACGAATCGAATTTACTGTAAGTTCGCTCATCTCTAATGTGGAGTATCAGAGTGTATAGTATATGGAGTATGTGTAGTATCAAGGTGTACAGAATGAGGATGTATGTGTAGTATCAGGGTGTACAGTATGTTGAGTATCAGAGTGTACAGTATGTGTAGTATCAGGAAGTACAGTGTGTGGAGTATGTGTAGTATCAGGGTGTACAGTATTTGGAGTATGTGTAGTGTCAGAGTGCACAGTATATGGAGTATGTGTAGTATCAGGCTGTAGAGTATATGGAGTATGTGTAGTATCAGGGTGTACAGTATATGGAGTATGTGTCGTATATTGCATATGTGTAGTATCAGGTTGTACAGTAAATGTAGTATGTGTAATATCAGGCTGCACAGTATATGGAGTAAGTGTAGTACAGTATGTTGAGTATCAGAGTGTACAGTATGTGTAGTATCAGGAAGTACAGTGTGTGGAGTATGTGTAGTATCAGAGTGTACAGTATTTGGAGTATGTGTAATATCAGGCTGCACAGTATATGGAGTAAGTGTAGTATCAGGCTGTACAGTATATGGAGTCTGTGTAATATCAGGCTGTACAGTATACGGAGTATGTGTAATATCAGGCTGTACAATATATGGAGTCTGTGTAATATCAGGCTGTACAGTATATGGAGTATGTGTAGTATCAGGCTGTACAGTATATGAAGTATGTGTAGTATCAGGGTGCACAGTCTATGGGGTATGTGTAGTATATTGCGTATGTGTAGTATCAGGGTGCTCAGTCTAAGGTATGTATTGTATCAGGCTGTACAGTCTATGGGGTATGTGTAGTATATCGTGTATGTGTAGTATCAGGGTGCACAGTCTATGGGGTATGTGTAGTATATCGCGTATGTGTAGTATCAGGGTGCACAGTCTATGGGGTATGTGTAGTATATTGCGTGTGAGTAGTATCAGGGTGCACAGTCTATGTGGTATGTGTAGTATCAGGGTGCACAGTATATGGAGTATGTGTAGTATCAGGGTGTACAGTATATTGCGTATGTGTAGTATCAGGGTGCACAGTCTATGAGGTATGTGTAGTATCAGGATGTACAGTATATGGAGTATGTGTAGTATCAGGGTGCACAGTCTATGAGGTTTGTGTAGTGTATTGCATATGTGTAGTATCAGGGTGTAAAGTCTATGGGGTATGTGTAGTATATTGGGTATGTGTAGTATATTGGGTATGTGTAGTATCAGGGTGCACAGTCTGAGGTATGTGTTGTATCAGGGTGCACAGTTTATGAAGTATGTGTTGTATAAGGGTGTACAGTATATGGGGTATGTGTAGTATATCGCATATGTGTTGTATCAGGGTGTACAGTATATGGGGTATGTGTAGTATATCGCGTATGTGTTGTATCAGGGTGTACAGTATATGGGGTATGTGTAGTATATCGCGTATGTGTTGTATCAGGGTGTACAGTATATGGGGTATGTGTAGTATATCGCGTATGTGTTGTATCAGGCTGCACAGTCTATGGAGTATGTGTAGTATCAGGCTGTACAGTATATGGGGTATGTGCAGTATCAGGGTGTGTAGTATATCGCGTATGTGCAGTATCAGGGTGTGTAGTATATCGCGTATGTGCAGTATCAGGGTGTACAGTATATCGCGTATGTGTAGTATCAGGGTGCACAGTCTATGGGGTATGTGCAGTATATCGCATATGTGCAGTATCAGGGTGTACAGTATATCGCATATGTGCAGTATCAGGGTGTACAGTATATCGCATATGTGCAGTATCAGGGTGTGCAGTATATCGCGTATGTGCAGTATCAGGGTGTGCAGTATATAGGGTATGTGTAGTATATCGCGTATGTGCAGTATCAGGGTGTACAGTATATAGGGTATGTGTAGTATATCGCGTATGTGTAGTATCAGGGTGTACAGTATATCGCGTATGTGCAGTATCAGGGTGTACAGTATATAGGGTATGTGTAGTATATCGCGTATGTGCAGTATCAGGGTGTGCAGTATATCGCGTATGTGTATTATCAGGGTGTGCAGTATATCGCGTATGTGCAGTATCAGGGTGTACAGTATATCGCGTATGTGCAGTATCAGGGTGTACAGTATATAGGGTATGTGTAGTATATCGCGTATGTGCAGTATCAGGGTGTGCAGTATATCGCGTATGTGCAGTATCAGGGTGTACAGTATATAGGGTATGTACAGTATATAGCATATGTGTATTATCAGGGTGTGCAGTATATCGCGTATGTGCAGTATCAGGGCGCACAGGCGGCTGGGGAAGGGTTAAGCTGCCCTCTGCCAGTCTGGTGCTGGCGGTAGCGGAGGGGGCGGCTCTGGCAGGCAGTGTGGCTGCTGATCCAGTGTGTGGAGATGGATGGGGGGAGTCTCGGCGCTCGCATGTGAAGGCAGCAGTAGCAGTAGCTCTGGCTCCGCACAGCTCGGCTCCTCACACTCGGGCGGAGAGGACGCCAGCACACACTCCTACTGAAGCCATAGCCAGCTCCATGTACGACCGGAGGAGAGCACCCGGGAGGGCATGAGGCGGGCACCGCACTGACATAAGGAGGACATACTTCGGGAATACTGAGCGGACCCGCCGCGGCTCCCATGTGGATTACCCCGGTGACGGTGTGAGGCTGCCGGTGATGAGGTGAGGACAGGCTGGACATGTGCTGACAGGACAGGGCAGGGTGGCTACAGGCTTGGCGGGATACCAAGCAGACTTGTAGGGTTGGCAGCCCGGAGTTGTGCGCGTATTGCCCGTAGGCAGCAGGAGTCGTCCCCGTCACATCCCCTATGTAGCCGTGTACATGTGCGGTTCAGCTGCGGTAACCCCTTCAGCCCCCGGCAGGACCTGTCAGCGGCTCCGTACTGGATTGTGGGTAATAGTGCACTGCAGGTGCCATCATCATCACTATCGGTACCGCACATCACTACTGCCCATTATGTAACCGGTGACTGCAGACCATAGACATGGCATGGCCACCGGACTGCCATCTGACTGCTGGTGGGCAGACATATACAGTATGTATACATTGGGGCTTTCCTGTATGAGGTTGTGGCAGTATATACAATGCTGGTCATTAAGTGTATGTCTATTGTCTGCTGCCAGGACAGTGGCACAACCCCCCCCCCCCCCCCCATGGCACTCTCCATACCACCCTCCCCTGTCATTGTATGGATGTCTGCCCCCATCTATAGGAGCGTGCATGGTGCAGTGCACGCTCATCACACTGGGGCCAAAGAGGATGAATTGTAAATGAGAAGATTAAGGTGAGATGAGTGATGGCTGCACTGGGTGAATGGAATTCCTCCTAACATACACACATGTACCCTTAGGAGCTGGCATGGGGAGAGGGGTAGTTAGCAGTGCCTCTCTATGCCAACCTATATATAAGGCACAGTCTCTAGTCTGCATATTGTCAGTCACCATTACTATTCCTACCCTTCATGGCCTGAGGGGGGTCTGTGATATCCCTATGGCGTAAGTGATGAGGAGACTGGGGATTTCTCATTTACCACCCATGCCTGTCGCCGAAAATCACGTGAAGAGCTGGCACTCTTATGTTCCAGTGTCAGTATTATTTCTACAGCACATTACAGCCTCCCTGTGCCCGCCGGGGACCACAGACCCATTTTACCATCTCCTTTCATCTAATGGGTATTGTCCTTTTGTTGGTAGGTACCAGGACACTCGGAGAAAACCTGCAGGTATGCATGGCGGAAATATGCAAAATGTCTAAGCCAGTGTTTTCCAAACTGAGTGCCTCCAGCTGTTGCAAAACTACAACTCCCCATGCTGGGAGTTGTAGTTTTGCAACAGCGTGAGGCACCCTGTTTGGGAAACACTGGTCTAAGGGGATCCTTCTTCTGTCATATACAGGGATCTTCCTCCAAGAATAAAAACAGGTGCCACCGCAGGTGCCCTCTGCATCCTGGCACTGGGGTATAGCCGTTCCTCTGCTTCTTTTCAATCCCTAGAGAAGGACGTCAAATGCCAGGTTAGAGAACATACGGGGCCTGGTAAATAGGGAAAGCATATCTTGTGCCGATACCAGGCTGTACATTCAGGAGGATGTCGGATTGTAGGTTATGTTGAAAAGCAAACAGACTGGCATGGCATGGCATGGCGAGGATAAAGAACTTTTACTGATCGCCAAGCGTGCGGCTTTGATTTCACAGAAAGGGTTCACTGGAGAAGTTCTCCCAATATTCCGAACAGTCCTTTATTATGCTGATTCCCATAGAGATCTACTAGAACTCTTCTATATACATGGGCTGGGTTATCCCACTGTTTAGTCCTGATCTATATATATAGAAGGACAAGGTGCAGTACATGGTGGGTATCTCTGAACCCGAATACCCCCCACGGCTGGGCAGGTATCTGCGGTTCGGTGCGGAGGGGATAGGGGGGAGGTTGTTCCTTTCTGTGGTTTTATCTTATTTTATCCTTTATGTAGTTGTGAGGGTTTATGAACCCACAGCTGATATAGCGTAGATATAGATAAACCGCTATGTGTTCTCTATGGCGGGCAGTGGATAGTGGCAAAAAGCAAAGTGCTATATAGATGAAGACAGATTTGATCCCCCGCTCTATCGTGTGCGGTGTTTTCTATTACAACATCAATGAAAAGTTATTTATACGTCATGTTTTGTGGTATCTTCTTGGTTAAAGATCATGTTTGTCTTACTATGCATAAAGGCCCACTTATACCATGTTGTTTTTTTTCCATTTTTTTTTCTATAGACCAGTGTTTCCCAACCAGGGTGCCTCCAGCTGTTGCAAAACTACAACTCCCAGCATGCCCGGACAGCCGAAGGCTGTCCGGGCATGCTGGGAGTTGTAGTTTTGCAACAGCTGGAGGCACCCTGGTTGGGAAACACCGCTACAAACAATGCATTTGGTCTATGCACTGGGATTATTGGAAATACTTTCCTTAAAATAACGGAATTACCTGAGCAGTGTGTGTGTATATATATATATATATATATATATATATATATATATATATATATATATAATGTTATTATCAGAATTGCCCAATAGCCTGTAGCATGCTAATAAGGGGAATAGCAAGCTCCAAAACCCCAATAAACAGATTATAGACTGCTGTACTCTGCAGCCGGTTGTCTGTGAATGAATGGGAAAATGCTGTAGAGTTTCATCTCCATCACAGATAATAATGTGATATCTATAATGCTCCAATGGTGGAGGTTCACTGTAAGGGGCAAGCAGTGTACAGATCTCCCAAGGTGAGAATACATGACATTTGATGAGATCTAACAGCAGGACTAAAGCCTTTATAGTGGGAATCTCAAGTGATCAGAGACTCTCACAGGCATTGTATATGGGAATATAGACTCTCACAGGTTATGTAGTATTGTATATGGGAATATAGACTCTCACAGGTTATGTAGTATTGTATATGGGAATATAGACTCTCACAGGTTATGTAGTATTGTATATGGGAATATAGACTCTCACAGGTTATGTAGTATTGTATATGGGAATATAGACTCTCACAGGTTATGTAGTATTGTATATGAGAATATAGACTCTCACAGGTTATGTAGTATTGTATATGAGAATATAGACTCTCACAGGTTATGTAGCATTGTACATATGAATATAGACTCTCACAGGTTATGTAGTATTGTATATGAGAATATAGACTCTCACAGGTTATGTAGCATTGTACATATGAATATAGACTCTCACAGGTTATGTAGTATTGTATATGGGAATGTAGACTCTCACAGGTTATGTAGTATTGTATATGAGAATATAGACTCTCACAGGTTATGTAGGTAGCATTGTATATGGGAATGTAGACTCTCACAGGTTATGTAGCGTTGTATATGGGAATATAGACTCTCACAGGTTATGTAGCATTGTATATGAGAATGTAGACTCTCACAGGTGATGTATCATTCTACATGAGAATATAGACTCTCACAGGTTATGTAGCATTGTACATGGGAATATAGACTCTCAAAGGTGATGTAGCATTGTATATGAGAATATAGACTCTCACAGGTTATGTAGTATTGTATATGAGAATATAGACTCTCACAGGTTATGTAGCATTGTACATGGGGATATAGACTCTCACAGGTTATGTAGCATTGTACATGGGGATATAGACTCTCACAGGTTATGTAGCATTGTACATGGGGATATAGACTCTCACAGGTTATGTAGCATTGTACATGGGGATATAGACTCTCACAGGTTATGTATTATTGTACATGGGAATGTAGACACTCACTGGTTATGTAGCATTGTACATGGGAATATTGACTCTCACAGGTTATGTATTATTGTACATGGGAATATAGACTCTCACAGGTGATGTAGCATTGTACATGGGAATGTAGACTCACAGGTTATGTAGCATTGTACATGGGGATATAGACTCTCACAGGTTATGTAGTATTGTATATGGGAATGTAGACTCTCCCAGGTTATGTAGTATTGTATATGGGGATGTAGACTCTCACAGGTTATGTAGTATTGTATATGAGAATATAGACTCTCACAGGTTATGTAGCATTGTATATGAGAATATAGACTCTCACAGGTTATGTAGCATTGTACATGGGAATGTAGACTCTCACAGGTTATGTAGTATTGTATATGGGAATGTAGACACTCATTGGTTATGTAGCATTGTATATGGGAATGTAGACTCTCACAGGTTATGTAGTATTGTATATGGGAATGTAGACACTCACTGGTTATGTAGCATTGTACATGGGAATATAGACTCTCACAGGTTATGTAGCATTGTATATGGGAATGTAGACTCTCACAGGTTATGTAGTATTGTACATGGGAATATAGACTCTCACAGGTTATGTAGCATTGTATATGAGAATATAGACTCTCACAGGTTATGTAGTATTGTATATGGGAATATAGACTCTTACAGGTTATGTAGCATTGTACATGGGGATGTAGACTCTCACAGGTTATGTAGCATTGTATATGAGAATATAGACTCTCACAGGTTATGTAGTATTGTATATGGGAATGTAGACTCTCACAGGTTATGTAGCATTGTATATGGGAATGTAGACTCTCCCAGGTTATGTAGCATTGTACATGGGAATGTAGACTCTCACAGGTTATGTAGCATTGTACATGGGAATATAGACTCTCCCAGGTTATGTAGCATTGTATATGGGAATTTAGAAGGTAATTCATATCACACAGTCATTGGATCTCTCATTCTGCCCCCGCCCTGGGTTTTGTGGACCACTCTATGCCCAGCTCTATTTTGCAGCCATACACTATTTGATGTCCAGTAGTGGATTGTTATAAAGCCTAGCAGACAGGTCACATTTATTCCCTTAGAAAAGGACATTGGCAGGATTGTAGATGTCAATCATTGAGGTTCTTCCTGCTATAAATACTTAAACATTTGGCAGATATTGTCTGACAACTCGCAGTGAACCAAGGATGCCCCTAATGTGACACTATGCCGCTGCCAGCGTTCAGTGCCCCAGCGCAGAACAGATAGACTATGATCCTTGACACTTTGCTATACTTGTGTGGCACCAAGCACTTTTATAGCCCTTTTTTCCTTACCTTAGCATAACGACAGTATGTCACTCCTCACCCTTTCTTTGCACATGTAACACAACGTCTGTCTGCTTTTTCTGAATGGTCTATAGCAAGCTTCTGTTTGCCGAGCTTTACATATAGGTGCTCTGTGCTGTACCTAGTGATAGGATAGAAGGGTCTATTATATGACCCCACTTGTCTTTACCTTTATAGTTAGAGATGGTTCTTGCTGGGTGATCGTGAAATGCTCACATTATAGAATGTGTCTGTGCCGTTCTGCTCTTGTAAGATTCTACATGCAGCAAATAAGACTGGAAGGGAAAGGCAATTGTGGTGCAAGGCGTTGATGGACAGACACGGATAGCAGCTCATTTCTTTATTTTACAGTAAATCTCTTGGCATAAACTGATGATTCCAGGATTTTCGGGAGATTGATGCCACCTTCAGCTTTTTACCTTCCAAAATCTCACATGACATCTCACAATTGATCTTGGAGGATTTACCTTGCTGCTTCTTCCACTCTACTTTCTTTTGTTTCACATATTACCAGCAGAGGGAGCATTTTTCATGCAAGTGCCTGGGCATTTCAGGGTGCCAATCAGATGCCAAGGGCACCGTTAGCCTGGTTAAGCAGACATGATCACTTTCACTATGTCTACGACACAGGGCCATTCACAGCCAATCCAAGGCTAGTCTGTGTCCATGGCTCATGGCTTGATGCTTTTAGTGGGTTGTTGGTCATTTTCTTGTCAGTAAATCCAATATTTGCAGTGCTTTGGCTTTTGTTTTTTACTTTCTTACAATCTTTACTTCTGCAAGTTACGGCCAAATTAAGAAAATATATCAACTGTAACATGTTCAGTCAGGGCGAGCAGACACCTGATATCTATTCAGCAGCACATACTTACTTAAGGTGTGCCACGGTCAACATAGCCCTAAAGCCCCGGACCTGTCACTTGTCATGTTCAGCTCTGGGATCCTTCTGACAGTCACTGAGTACAGATGGGCACAAGTCATGTTTTGCTTGCTTGGTCAAAGTCATGGTTATATTCTGCCCACTTCAGTGCAACCAGTCACGCCATTTGACTGCCAAGCTGGCCTTTCACTTCTGGACTAGGACCAGGGCTGATCTGTGCATGAGGCAGGTTGAAGGTCTCGCCTCAGATGGTGCTCTGCTAGTACTGCATGGGGCGACAGATCAGCCTCCAGCCCCATAGTCCTGCACACACTTATTCTATATTCCATTTTTGTTAGTCGTTTTTACTACATTTTACAGTAAAAACCACCACATAACGCCATGTGCAATAATTCCTAAGGTATAAGTGAGTGTAGGAGAGGCTTAAAGGGTACTCTGCTGCTCAGCGTTTGGAACAAACTGTTCCGAACACTGGAGCCGGCGTTGGGAGCTCGCTACATCATAGCCCCGCCCCATCATGATGTCACGCTCCACCCCCTCAATAAAGCTGTCACTCCCCCTCCCATAGACTTACATTGAGGGGAGGGGCATGACATTATGAAGAGGTGGGGCTATGACGTCATGAGCTCCCAGCGCCAGCTCCAGCATTCGGAACAGTCAGTTCCAAACGCTGAGCAGCGGAGTATCCCTTTAAGGACTTGACAAATAAGTCCTCAAACCTTGACTGCAGAGAGGATGAGGGGAAGATGACAGAGGTGTATCTACTATGTTTGAGAAAAGTGGTTCTAACCATTGTCGGGTTCATTTGGTAACATCTCTATATCTGTGTGATACTTAGTGTATCTAAGCTACCTTGTGTGATACTTAGTGTATCTAAGCTATCACATATGAAGTTTTATCATGTTTTACACTTATGCACCCAATTATATATATATATATGTATATATATATATATTTATATATATTATGATATTAGTGTATCTAAGCCATGCTGTGTAAACTACTGTATGTAAGTATCATGTGGTAATTTAGTGTATCTGATCTGATCAGGTGTGTATTCGGTGTATCTAAGCCAATCATGTGACAGTAGTGCCTATTATCTTTGACACTGGTACATTTGACAAGAAGAAGAAGGTGTATATGCACTCACTGCAGGGAACACATCACCAGGTCCAGGAGTCCGGGATCACAGGAGCAGGTCGCAACGATGAGGAGCGCTCAGAGGCAATGCCAACCGTACGGCTGGCGTTGCCTCTGAGCGCTCCTCATCGTTACGACCTGCTCCCGTGACCCCGGACTCCAGGACGTGGTGATGTGTTCCCTGCGGTGAGTGCATATACACCTTCTTCTTGTTGATTGCTCTGATTCTTCAGCTATATATGCACCCTACAGGTATCATCTTTATATATTGGACCCGGATCCCCCACTGCTGTACGACATTGATTCTCGGGATCGTATCATTGGTATACAGTGTCACTGAGAGTGCTCTCCCCATTTCCTCTACTGCTCCGTTTGTGTTTTACTGGTACATTTGAGCCCATCCTGTGTAGTGCTGGTGTATCTTAGCCTGCTATGTGTTCCAGGGAACGGCGCACACTGTATCTGACAGCAAGCAGTGTTAGTGAATGTCAGTAGAGGATATACACTGCTTTTTCTGAGCATTCTTGCAGGACGTGGAGTGCAGGGACGTGACCAGAGAACTTATTAAAGGAGTGGCGTTAGCTTTGTAGTTGTTGAGTTATCAATAAAGACGATTTGGCTACGGAGATCACCAGATCTACAGCAAAACTCTGTGACTTATATGGAACTATTTCCAGGGCCTGTGGGTAGGTTTTAGGATCATATTCATTTACATGGGATACATTTGGAGATTTTGGTCCATTGGCACACTGCCAATCGGCAACATAGAGGAAAGGAGGAGGGCTGGTATGATGGTGATATGTTCCCTGTACACTGGTATTATTTGGTAACTCTATGACTATTATTTAGAGGCCATTTCAGGTAGCAGAAAAGAATGGTCCCTGACTAGGACTGGACAGCTCAGGCGTTTCATATAAGAAGGAATCAGTCTGTGGCTGTGGTTCCAGTCTCGGTGTCCGCGTTTTATTCCGCTCTGATGCTGGGAAAGTAGTAGGCAGGGAAGACGCCTAATCCAGGGATTGAATGCCCCGGAGGGATGTAAAATTAAAGGAGGGGGCAGGTCAGTTTAACAGCATGCTTTCTGGAGCAAACATTACACATGCTAATAATTCCTGTCTCTCTCCAATGGAGCTACAGTATGTCTATGCAGTATAGTGAGAGGCCACAAAGCGGCTCTGTTAACCAGTTCACTGCCAGAAGAGGGGGATCAGCGTTGTCCTGTTAGGGCACCAAGCTCTGAGCCCTGGTTTAGCTTCTAGTACTAGTGTTATAGATGGTGTGCTGATGGTCCTGTAGCCAATATATCGATCACTTTAGGCCAGATTACATTGCTTGATGTATTAGTCCGGCCAGGATTCTCGGACAAGGCTCATTCATCATATGAGCGTGCTATGATTCAGACACCTTGAATAAATGGCAGATATATAGGCCCAGATTTATCAAACTGTGTGAGAGAAAAAGTGGAGTGCCTTTCCCAGAGCAACCAATCACAGCTCAGCTAACGAGCTGAGGTAAAGTGAAAGCTGAGCTGTGATTGGTTGCTGTGGAAAAATCTCTCCACTTTTTCTCTCACACAGTTTGATATATCTGGGCCATAATGTAGGGCTGATAACATATCACCTAATGGCGGTTTATGGGAACAAACACCAGGCATGAGTGGACATGTACAGAACCTACAGAATATAGACAAAGAAAAGTGTCATATGTACATTGTATGCATAGTATCAATATAGGTACAGGTGTCTGTGCCCGGAGCACTAAAGCATTATCAACAAGGCACGGTGTCGGGCCTCTCATAAGGGGAACCGTCGCCCTCCGTGGTAGAATAAGATGGAGTTTAATGGGGATACAGCAGCTGGTACATTTTATGCCAGCTTGACAATCTGTATGGAAGATAGAAGGCTGTCTGGAGGAGTGATGATATTTATACCCCAGCAATAGATACCGGCAGCACCGCATTGTATCAGATAAATGCACATCGAAATAACACAATTCAGCCTCCTGTATATTAATATATTCAGCGCTCACAATAAGCCAGATGATGCCACCTTGGATGCTGAAAGGGTTCCAGTCTTCTCTAAAAACCGCCTGCAGTGTGAGGTAGGTACCAATTTCTATTAGACTCCATACGGCAAATGACTAGCTAGTGGGGGATACATGCGGATACATGCGTGCGCCGAGTATCATCAGTCACATGTTTACTCAGCATAGATCATCATCTCTGTATAGACATTACTACGGCATAATATTGCTCTGGTACCACGCAGACAGCAAGGTTTCATCCTCCATATTACTGAAGTGGCAGGTGAAGGCGTCCTGTGCATATTTCTGGAAATAGAGAATGGCGCACAGACCCTTACTCTTACATAAGCTCTCCCACGTACCTGGGTAGCATTACGTGATGTTGGCTGCTGCCAGGTATTTCTTTGGCCCAATTTCTATAAAAACTTGGCTAACGTTGCTGCAGCAAATACATATGTTGCTGAATTATGTTCTGAGCCAATATCTTAGTTCTTTTGGAACAGTCCAGATGTCATTTCTAGGTGGACATAAGGCAATCATACGTGCATTTCAATGAATAATGAATATCCCCCCCCCCCCCATTGGAAAAGATGTGACATTTCATGTATCTGGCGGTTTATCTGCCATGAATATAATAGGTCAGGTAAGGAACAGAAATGCTAAGGGTCCGTGTCTGCTGGCAGTATTTGCGTTGCTCATACTATCTCAATGAAATATTCAGAAGCACCCCTTCCCGAATTACTTCCCAGCATTGGCCTGTATTATAGCATCAGATCTTACTGATTGCTGGCTAGAGACATATAGATCAGTGGTTTCCAACCTACGGACCTCCAGATGTTGCAAAACTACAACTCCCAGCATGCCCGGCATGCTGGGAGTTGTAGTTTTGCAACATCTGGAGGTCCGCAGGTTGAAGACCACTGTTATAGATAATACAGTGATCCCTCAACTTACAATGGCCTCAACATACAATAGTTTCAACATACAATGGTCTTTTCTGGACCATCATAAGTTGAAACCTGACTCAACATACAATGTACAGAAAGTCCAGATCTGTGAAACGTGTCAATGGCTGGAAGAACCGACCAATCAGAATGGGCATTCACTGGTAAAACCCCTGTATTACTGAAGTGTATGCACTGACTGGTGTCTGGTAGCGCCCCCTACAGTACAGGGAGGTATTACATGTTCTGTACTCTTTACATGTACCAGGGTTAGCTGCTCCTTTGGACACCAGGTGGGGGCGACTCCATTACTTTTTTAGGACAGTGTTTGTACTGTACAGGACCCCGAAGAAGCTCCTGTCCTCTACATAGACCAGTGTTTCCCAAGCAGGGTGCCCCAGCTACAACTCCCAGCATGCCCGGACTGCCAAAGGCTGTCCGGGTATGCTGGGAGTTGTAGTTTTGCAACAGCTGGAGGCTCCCTGCTTGGGGAAACACTGACATAGACAGTGATTTACAGCTCCCAGCAGATCTTTCTTACTTTTATATGTAAGGACTTATATAGATAAAGTAAGTTATCTACTTATTCTTTAATCCTCACTTTTTCCTATTTTTGGATGACATTTTGGTGCCTTTAGAACCAATTACCAGGTTTCCATAGAGTTCTGGTTTCAACATACAATGGTCATCCCAGCACCAATTAATATTGTAACTTGAGGGACCACTGTATATAGATGATATTTCGAGCTCAGTGCTTTGGATTGCACAACCTTCACACTACACCTACAGTGTCTTTGATATCATGAAGTGTTCAGTCTGGGATGCGACTGTCTCATCATAGACACCTCACACTGACACGTACTGTGTTATGCCTTCGCTATAGGCTCCATTGACACGGGTTGCTATGCTACAACATCACATCTAGTTACGCACCTTTTCACCTAGTAGCCTCAGCCTTAGAGAAATGTTTACATACACTATTACAACAGCTTCTGCCAAGTAGTCTGTCTGGTGGGCTTTCATTTAGGACCACTGCAGACACCATGAGGAGAAAGCCCCGGATGCCATTCCACATCCGCTGTGTTACACAAGCCAGTTCTTGTAATTAGGGGCACAAAAACACAGGATTAGGTGCAGGATGCCAGGGATACTTGGAATAAGCCAAACCCATAGGCAAGTTATTGCGGCTTTCTGACCTTTTTTTGTAATGGGGAATCTTGGGATTTTCTGATCACATATCTAATGATATGCGAGGTAAAAAGTAGGGATCGACCGATTATCGGTATGGCCGATATTATCGGCCGATAATCATGATTTTGGGCATTATCGGTATCGGCAATTATCTTGCCGATAAGCCGATAATGCCCCGCCCCCCGCACCGCCCCCACCACACCATGACCGCCACCCCCCGACCCACCGCACCGCACCACCGATCCACCGCACCGCGTCGCACCACCCACCGTGATGCTGGGCGGAATACCGGTATGGATTTTTGCCCATACCGCTATACCGGTCGGGCCCCTCCCCCACCCTCCAAGTCAATAAAAAAATTAAACTTACCCGTAATGGGGGTGGTCCGGGCCATCCATCCTTCCTGTAGTGTCCGGGGGCGTTCCGGGTGAAGAGTGAACCGGTCCGGGCTGTCCTTCTTCTCCGGCGGTCATCTTCTCCACTCCGGGCAGGCTCCGGCCTAGTACACTGCATAGACGCCGCTACGCCGTGACATCCGCTGTGTTACACAAGCCAGTTCTTGTAATTAGGGGCACAAAAACACAGGATTAGGTGCAGGATGCCAGGGATACTTGGAATAAGCCAAACCCATAGGCAAGTTATTGCGGCTTTCTGACCTTTTTTTGTAATGGGGAATCTTGGGATTTTCTGATCACATATCTAATGATATGCGAGGTAAAAAGTAGGGATCGACCGATTATCGGTATGGCCGATATTATCGGCCGATAATCATGATTTTGGGCATTATCGGTATCGGCAATTATCTTGCCGATAAGCCGATAATGCCCCGCCCCCCGCACCGCCCCCACCACACCGTGACCGCCACCCCCCGACCCACCGCACCGCACCACCGATCCACCGCACCGCGTCGCACCACCCACCGTGATGCTGGGCGGAATACCGGTATGGATTTTTGCCCATACCGCTATACCGGTCGGGCCCCTCCCCCACCCTCCAAGTCAATAAAAAAATTAAACTTACCCGTAATGGGGGTGGTCCGGGCCATCCATCCTTCCTGTAGTGTCCGGGGGCGTTCCGGGTGAAGAGTGAACCGGTCCGGGCTGTCCTTCTTCTCCGGCGGTCATCTTCTCCACTCCGGGCAGGCTCCGGCCTAGTACACTGCATAGACGCCGCTACGCCGTGACGTCAGGTGCGTCGCTGCGCACGGGCGTCACTGCGCAGAGGCGTCTATGCAGCGTACTAGGCCGGAGCCTGCCCGGAGTGGAGAAGATGATCGCCGGAGAAGGACAGCCCGGACCGGTTCACTCTTCACCCGGAACGCCCCCGGACACTACAGGAATGATGGATGGATGGCCCGGACCACCCTGACAGGTAGGGGAGAGAAGCGGTGGTGGTGGCGGCCTATGGCACTGCAAAAGCCACTGCAGATCATTGATTTAAAGCGCCCGCTTTAAATCAATGATCTGCAGCGGTGTCGCAGGGGGTTAAATAGCCGATAATTTATACCGGAATATCGGTATAAGTTATCGGCTATCGGCCCTAACCTGCAACGATTATCAGTATCGGTATCGGCCCTAAAAAACCGATATCGGTCGATCCCTAGTAAAAAGATCACATTGGCCCTCATTTACTATTGCAAACTAGTTTTGTCGGGTTGTGCGCCAGACTCTGGGGTATTGTGCCAGAAATTCTGTTTGCGCCAGAATTTGCGCCAGAATTGAAAAAAACCCTGACTAACTCTCCATTTTACTTAAGAAACCCCAAAAGGGGTGTGACCATCAGGAAAAGGGGGGTGGTCACTGAAATGGGGGGGGGGGGGGGTGTTCCCGAAATTTTCACTAACACTCAACATATTTACTAAGGTTTCCACATAAAATGTGGTGGATTTCAGCTGAGGAAAACCCGACAGATCAGAGCATGTGTAAAAAAAGCAAAGTGTAGGGAAAGTGGAAAATGTAGGGAAACCTTAGTAAATACCGTGGAAAATGAATTGCAGTGAATGAAAACCCACAAAGAAACCTACACTCCACTTAGTAAATAAGGGCCATTGTATCAGGAGTCTGATAGAGAAACACAACTATGGCTGTTCTGCTTAACTGTGCACGCTCCTGCTTTCTCATTGATATTCCTTTAAAGGTTGCTCCCATATTTACCGACATCACAACAATGGTGGGGAGCTTTAATAGTGGGATTGTGGCTGTGACTCAGTAGTTTATAGCCGTTGCGCTGCATGAAGAAGCACCCTTCATCCCTCTGACAAATAGGCCTCTTTTTGTGAGGGGATGATGGACAGCCGGAGGCCTAGGGTAACCCCCCTGCACCTCCTCCAGAGCACTACAACAGGTGCTGTCTCTGCAAGGCCTTTGTCTAGTGCAGATGTGAGGACACTATGGAGGATATAGTGGGTGCTTGATGGCAGACACACCTGCTGCAAGGCGTCAGGAACCATGCCCCTGTTTGCATGTTGCCGTTTACATTAACCATTTGTTGTGCATTTTATGCAGAAGTAAACTCCTTTCCATATAAACAATGTTGTCTTGGCCCTTGCTAATGTTTGCAATCTACGTTTTATATATTTCCCTTAAGTAAGATCTTTTACTTTAGTGGTTTGCATGACTTGTGTGAAGGATAAATGTCTCACCAGAGAAAAACAACTAGAAATAGTTACAAAGAAAAATAACTTCATCCAATAACTTCATCCAACTTTGAATACTGTGCTTAAAGAATACTGAGCAGATAATCTGGTTAAAGGGGTACTCCAGAAAGTTAAACAGAAAGTTAAACAGATTTGTAAATTACTTCTATTAAAAAAATCTTAATCCTTCCAGTAGTTATTAGCTGCTGAATACTACAGAGGAAATTCTTTTTTTTTTGGAACACAGTGCTCTCTGCTGACATCACAAGCACAGTGCTCTCTGCTGACATCTCTGTCCATTTTAGGAACTGCCCAGAGCAGCATATGTTTTCTGAGGATTTTCTCCTACTCTGGACAGTTCTTAACATGAAAAGAGATGTCAGCAGAGAGCTCTGTGCTCGTGATTCAGCAGAGAGCTCTGTGTTCCAAAAAGAAAAGATTTTCCTTTGTAGTATTCAGCAGCAAATAAGTACTGGAAGGAATAAGATTTTTTAATAGAAGTCATTTACAAATCTGTTTAACTTTCTGGCACCAGGTGATTTAAAAACAAAAAAAACGTTTTCCACCGGAGTACCCCTTTAAGGCTACATGTCGTCCACAGTCATTGACAATTGTGACAGGTCACATGGCTGCAATGAACTGTACAGGGCGACCTGGAACTATCTGTTCAGCTTTATCTATAGTCCTAGCCGTGTGACCGTAACTCTGTCATGATCATTTCTTCATATATATCATAAATGACTCAAAACAATGTGGGGAGAAGACTTGTTCAGCCAAAAGCCAGTCCCTACAACGCATCCCTACGCCCCCATGAACAAATATGTCTGGCTTGGCCATATACGCACATATTAATCCATTGTGTATGGGCACCTTTTAGTTACTGAAAGGACGTTTATTGGTTCATGAATTTTTACACCATTATTCTGTTTTGCTATAAAAAAAAGGCTATGTATCCATGAAAATGTGATGTTATTTAGTTGACGTCTACATTTATCAGGCCTGGGAGGCTGGCAAGAGTCCATGTTTCTTGGCCATGTCCATTTTGTCATAGATGTAGCAGTCAGAATCCTTATTTCACAGAGTATTTCATCCATGCTTGACTGGGCAGGAATCCAAAACTTCTGATCTATTAATCTCTTTTGAAGGTCTTGAAAACATCCCCTTTTTTTTTCTTTTTAGAAGATAGCTTATTGTACAGAAGGCTGCAGGACGGCTTTCGTAGTTATCCTGTCAGGGTGTGATACCGTGAAAGGCATTAGCTAGATCACTTGGTTGGCGGCCCAAACGTCAAACACTCTGGAGCCTGGGCCATTTGCTTTAGTAATATTTGCTTCAATGATATTTGGTTTGTAGCTGAGATTCCATGGATTGCCGTCTCTTTGTACTACAGATCACATTGTAGATTTACTAATGCCCACAGGCAATGCCAACATATTGTACCATACAACATACAAACAAACACTACATGCTACATAGACATTGTTGTAAGTGTATTGTTTCTTATTGATCTTACTTTGTCTTTAACATATTCTAGTCTTATAGTATTAGAAGTAATCTTAGGAACCATGGACTATATTGCTATATATTTGTAATATTCTAATAAGATCACAGTGACTTTCCTTGTGTGGACACTACACCAACATTCAGAAATGTATATACAGACATAGGGGCCTTCTTGCTGCATTCCCCATACATGGATATGAGAGGTTTTCAGTAAGAATCCGCCCTGCTATGTGTCGGTGTGTGACATCTACCATGACAGTTTTCCTTCCTATGGTCCAGCTTTCCTCTAGGTGAATCGTGCAGTAAGGATATGTTCTCATCTGTTTGCAGCTGCTCTTCTAGGCCTAACTCATGAACGCTAAGTGCAACCATTGCTAATCCCCAGAGGGCGAGGAAGCTCTTGGGGGAGAATTGTTTATGAAGTGAGTACTTAATTTCATTACCTTCCCTCCCGTATATGTGTAAAAGAGTCACAGCGGGAGGAGGGGTGTGTTCCTTCTAGACACCTTGTTACATATAGTACAGCCAAGGAGCTTGTGAACATCACACTTGGGGCATCACTTCACAAGTGTCGTCTGGCATCATTTTTAGCTGCATGAGCAAGAAGATTAAATTGCAACATTTCTACTATCTGGCAGACTCTACAGGGTGCTGAAATCCTTTTATCTCTAGATAGATAGACAGATAGATAGATATGAGTACGATAGATAGATAGATATGAGATATATAGGTAGGTACATATGAGATATATAGGTAGATATGAGATATATAGGTAGATATGAGATATATAGGTAGATATGAGATAGATAGGTAGGTAGATATGAGATATATAGGTAGATATGAGATATATAGGTAGGTAGATATGAGATATATAGGTAGATATGAGATAGATAGGTAGGTAGATATGAGATAGATAGGTAGGTAGATATGAGATAGATAGGTAGATAGATATGAGATATATAGGTAGATAGATATGAGATATATAGGTAGATATGAGATATATAGATAGATAGATATGAGATATATAGGTAGATAGATATGAGATATATAGGTAGATAGATATGAGATATATAGGTAGATAGATATGAGATATATAGGTAGATAGATATGAGATATATAGGTAGATAGATATGAGATAGGTAGATATGAGATATATAGATAGATAGATAGATATGAGGACGATAGATAGAAGGCAGATATGAGGTAGTCAGATAAGATATGAGATGGAGGAGGACAAATCCCATTATTATAAAGGCTTCTTTTGCACGGTTTGTGTATTTGCATGTATTTGCTTCTGGTATGATATCAGGTCAACAATGGGTTTTGTTATTTCTCTGTTTGTTCCGCAGCCCGGAGTGGGGTTTTGAATAACAGTATAAATGAGAGATCCCTCTGTTTCCTGTTAATATCTCAGAATATTCAAATGTAGTCACATAAGGCAGGACGGAGAGGTCAGCACCCCGGAGACTGTGCGATCGGCAGTGTGCCTTCTACATTATGTGATAAGCGCTGCCTTGTTCACACTGCAATACCTCAATGTTATGCACTGCCAAAGAAACAATCTTGACATTTTCAATTGAAATTCATTATTAATATTATCAGTGCTTCCTACGCGCCCAGTTTACCATATTCCCTATCTGCAGCATCTTGCATACCTCTTGAGCATCGCCGCCTGTATAGTGAAGGTTGTGTTTTGTATATTTTAACACTTGAAATTACCAACATGACAGTGCCAGCACATGTTTATGTTGAGATTTACATTTCCTCATTTATATGCAGATGTAGCAGAGCCGGGTTCTGATTGCACATAATCATGGCGAGTTATCATAACTGAGTCATCACGGTGCACAAAAGAAGCACTTATGGAGAATATAGCCACGCTACATCTGTGGATATGCACAGAAATGTCTCCTAATCCAGAATCTCTCTAGTCTGGAATATAAAGAAGAAAGCAAGGAACGAGCCAGACGGCTTATTATGTGAGACTTACTAGAATTTGGCTTATATACCTTTCACAGGCCCAGCTCAAAGATTGGGCTGTCATCTTGCTCTTTCACCTTGTATGTTTTTTTTTTTTTAGACATCCAGTATACTACTCCCCAGTCTTCCTGCCTTGATACTTGCGCATATACCTCTGCAGTCCTCTCTAGGTTTCCGGCAGGTTCTTTGGAGCTCCTAGCCACTTCTCTGCACTTTAGTAAAAGGGTATAGGATGGCTCCCAGACATGCCTAGTAGCCCAAGAGCTGTCCTGTTAAGCTGTTTTAGTCATCTGTAACATGCTGTAGAATCCAGTATATAGTGCTGGGCGGTATACCGGTTCATACCGAATACCGGTATGTTTTTTCTGTACGATATGAATCTTTCCTATACCACAATACCGGTCGGGCCCCCCCCCCCCCACCCCCCCCCCCCCCCCCTTCGAATGAATTATCAGCCGCAGCGGCTGTCCCCACATCGGGGAACTATTCATATGTGACCCGCGGGCACTGCTCTGCTTCTCTGCCGGCCGGGTCCTTACATGACAGTGCGCTCAGCCTATCACCGGCCGAGGCGGGATATCGCTGCGGCCGGTGATACGCTGACGGCTCTGTGACGTTCCCATCCCCAGGAAGCAGCATGAGGATCGCAGCAGTTTATTTTGTTTATTTTTGCATCCCGGGCACAGGAATATGTAAAATTCATCAGTACAGATGTCCTTTAATCATTTCTAGCGCCGCGGCACACAACTCATTCATTTAAAGCTCTGGCGGCTCACAGGAGGACAGGGAGAGCAGCGACCGCGGGTCACATATGATTAGTTCCCCGGTGTGGGGGGTGGGGGGAAATACCTTTAAATACTGTGGAGCCACCATAACTTACAAAAATACTGTGATATGCATTTTTGGTCATACAGCCCAACACTACCAGTATATATATATGAAATACTAGTAAAGAAGGTTCTAACTGCTGCTACTGCAAGTAACATGGCTGCAGAGCTCAGTCCTGTCCACATATCTATGAAGAACTAGTTATTAGGATTACTGCAGATGAAATAGAAATAAATGTAAAATTTCCCAATTTTTTGCCTTTTTTTTTATATAGGAAGTTTTTAGTATAAGTAAAGGAATATATTAAGAATGTGGAGGTGGGAATATCCTCTGTAAGGCTTATTAGCTGCTGTAGGGTCCAGAGGAAGTTCTTTTCTTTTTGAATTTCCTTTCTGTCTGACCACAGTGCTCTCTGCTGACACCTCTGTCCATGTAAGGAACTGTCCAGAGCAGGAGAGGTTTGCTATTGGGATTTGCTCCTGCTCTTGACAGTTCCTGTCATGGACAGAGGTGTCAGCAGAGAGCACTGTGGTCAGGCCGAAAAGAAACTCAAAAAGAAAAGAACTTCCTCTGGATCATACAGCAGCTGATAAGTACTGGAAGGATTAAGATTTTTTAATAGAAGTAATTTACAAATCTGTTTAACTTTCTGGCACCAGTTGATAAAAAAAAAAAAAAAAAAAAAAAATGTTTTTCAGTGGAGTACGCCTTTAAGAGAGCAGATCAGAGTGCATAGAAATATTCACAACCTGTGAGTAGCGGCTGTGCTACTTCTGCCATGGTGTATCCCAGTGTTTCCCAACCAGGGTGCCTCCAGCTGTTGCAAAACTACAACTCCCAGCATGCCCGGACAGCCAAAGGCTGTCCGGGCATGGTGGGAGTTGTAGTTTTGCAACAGCTGGAGGCACCCTTGTTGGGAAACACTTGTGTCCAAATAACATTGTATCTATCTCCTTTGCATGAATTACTTAGGCAGCAGGTATCCTGAGTCTTTTAGGATCACAGTCCATGCTCTCTGACTGAACATCCTTCCTTTCCGAAAGGGAAAACCCAGCGTGTAGCTCAGCCCTTACACAGGAAAAGTAAGAGGTGACCAGCATCGGTTTAATGGTGATGGATCTCTCTCAGAAGGGTCAGTCTCAGGTCAGAGCAGCTTCACATCTCCGTGTTCCCAATACAAAGCAGGGGATATGACAGAATTGAAGAGATAATGCTGACACCTTGCAGCCTCCTGAGAATCTGTAGAGATATTCATAAAGTGCGCCTCCTGTTATGAATGCACAGATGGATTTTTTCCGTGTCGGTACATATTGCTTGATATTTATTTAGATCTCGGTGGAAGTATGAAAGAAATTCACATTTGTTTTTCCAGCAATCTGTTGTTGTCTACAGCTGCAGAAGAGCTCGCAATCTATTTTTAGAGAGTTCTGACGTCCCCTATAGTCTTCTGCCATTTCTCTGACAATGTTTTATCATCTATTTATTCTCAGGATTTTCCTTTGCTGGGTGGATTAGCTTCAGTTCTTGACAAAGAGAACATTCACTTGAGTCCTTTATGCTTATTGCATATACAGTACTACTATTTGTGCTCAACATCTGTGCCAGTGCAAAATTAACTCCCAGTCACGGCTTAGATGGATGCTTTTCATTGGAAGATTCTCTACAAGTATGACATCATATGCATGAGCTTTGGCTAGTCAGTTTTTTTTTAATCTTTTGACCGGTTACTTGTAAATACCGTATTCATTCTATTACACTTCTATGTTGTTTAATATATCATATTACAGAAATTCCATATCAACTAAGGCTGGCTTCACACCACGATTTGATCTTTTGATGCACAGATACGGTTTCAGAAGCTGAAATCAGATTTCGGAAGCTGAAATCAGATTTTTGACATGGACTTAAAATCGTGGCAGACCACAATTTCAGTCCGTGTCAAAAATCTGACATGCTGAGAAAGTGACCAGATCGTAGTCACTAGCAGACTACGATAAGGTCCGCAGCCCCATAATAGTTAATGGCTCCATATCTGTCAGTACCTGTCCATGCACAGATACGATTTCAGGCGATATGAGCTTCCGAAATCGTATCTGTGCATCGGAAGGTCAAATGCTGCCTATTCCTGTTGACCTAGTGGAAAGCTGACTAGACTGTTTCCAGCAGCTTTAAAGGGGTACTCCACTGGAAAACATTTTCTTATAAATCAGCTGGTGCCAGAAAATTTAACAGATTTGTAAATTACTTCTATTAAAAAATCTCAATATTTCCATTACGTATCAGTTGCTGTATAATACACAGGAAGTTCTTTTCTTTTTTAATTTCCTTTGTCTGACCACAGTGCTCTCTACTGACACCTCTGTCCATTTTAGGAACTGTCCAGAGCAGGAGAGGTTTGCTATGAGGTTTTGCTCCTACTCTGGACAGTTCCTGAAATGGACAGAAGTGTCCGCAGAGAGCACTGGGGTCAGACAGAAAGGAAATTGAAAAAGAAAAGAACTTCCTGTGTATTATACAGCATCCAATAACTACTGGAAGGATTGGGATTTTTTAATAGAAGTAATTTACATATATGTTTACATTTCTGGAACCAATTGATTTAAAAGAAATTGTTTTCCAGTGGAGTACCCCTTTAAAGTAGGAATAAAGCAGTGCTTCTGGTGGAGAAAATAGAGGCACCCCCGACAACATCGTTAAATAGGTTATAATGTTGAAAAAAGATAAGAATCCATTAAGTTCAACCTAAAACTCCACTGTGTTGATCCAGAGAAAAGCAACCCCCCACCCCCCTTCCATATGGCTGATACCAGTTGTCCCAAAACAGAGGAAACATTTCTTCCTAATTCTAAATATATCCCTGGAATAACGTACTATCCCCATAAGTATATCCATAACTAAATATTTTCTTACACTTATATAAAGTGTCCCCCTGGTCCCTAGCAGCCTTACACCCTTATACAGTCATGGCCGTAAATGTTGGCACCCCTGAAATTTTTTAAGAAAATGAAGTATTTCTCACAGAAAAGGTTTGCAGTAACACATGTTTTGCTATACACATGTTTATTCCCTTTGTGTGTATTGGAACTAAACCAAAAAAGGGTGGGAAAAAAGCAAATTGGACATAATGTCACAGCAATCTCCAAAAATGGGCTGGACAAAATTATTGGCACCCTTAACTTAATATTTGGTTGCACACCCTTTGGAAAAAATAACTGAAATCAGTCACTTCCTATAACCATCAATAAGCTTCTTACACCTCTCAGCCGGAATGTTGGACCACTCTTCCTTTGCAAACTGCTCCAGGTCTCTCTTATTGGAAGGCGCCTTTTACCAACAGCAATTTTAAGATCTCTCCACAGGTGGTCGATGGGATTTAGATCTGGACTCATTGCTGGCCACTTCAGAACTCTCCAGCGCTTTGTTGCCATCCATTTCTGGGTGCTTTTTGACGTATGTTTGGGGTCATTGTCCTGCTGGAAGACCCAAGATCTCGGACGCAAACCCAGCTTTCTGACACTGGGCTGTACAGTGCGACCCAAAATCCATGGTAATCATCAGATTTCATGATGCCTTGCACACATTCAAGGCACCCAGTGCCAGAGGCAGCAAAACAACCCCAAAATATCATTGAACCTCCTCCATATTTATCTGTTTTCTTTTCTTTGTAGGCCTTTGTAGTGTTTCAATACACTCACACAGGAATAAACATGTGTATAGTAAAATATGTGTTACTACAATCCTTTTCTGTGAGAAATACTTCATTTTCTAGGGGTGCCAACATTTACAGTAATGACTGTATATTCTTTTGAAATGGCAGATGATCCACTGAAATGAAAGAAAAAAAGTGTCAGAAGATCAGAAGAAAACAAGTTACAGTAGATGCTACTTGTTTAGATGGCGCATGTGTCCTCAACTTCAAAGACACCACTCGTGCCCTTTTGTGATGACTTTTTGACTCTAGAAACATAAAATTGGTAACACCTAAGCCTGAATGGGAGTGTAGTGCCGTTCTGCAGTTCACCTCTAAATCACTTGGCTCTTTTACAAAAGGGTGTGAATTGCTAATTCTAAAAACTACCACTCAGTGTAATTGTAAAATTAACAATTAGCACTTAGCACTTCTTTGTAAATGAGACAAGCGGTGTGAAGGAGCTCGTGCATGGCATTCTTCTCAGTCTCTGCTGTCTGCTGCTGGATGGGCTGTACATTGTTAGTGATCTTCTGCCATCAGGGGACCTGGGCATACTCCGATCACACCAGGCCATTATCACAGGTCCCTGTTTTATAGATATTTCTCTTTTCATCAAGACATAATGAGAGTTTTTGGGATAGTAAATGTAATGCTTCCGTGTCGCATAGGCCTGAATCTTATTTAGTATTTTTTCTTAAATAAACCCCAACCTTCAAAATGTAGACAGTCATTACCAGAAGAAAAACAACTGGAAATGTTTACTGACAGTTCATCTTTTGACCACAAGCTTGCTACAATCTGACAGCATGCTCAAGGGGGAAGAAGCAGTTGTGCATAGCCAGCGTTAGATCTTTCTTAATAAATAAACAATAGCAGACATTTAGTATTTTGTCCATGGATTTTCTCTTTAACCAGTTACGTCCGGCTGGATTTTATTTACAGACACACTAGAATGCATAAACCACATGTAGACATAAATACAGTAGTAAAGAGCCTGCTTACCACCTGGCCCCATTCCTTGGCATTGACCGAACCGAACATTTCCCGTTGATTAGGGAGAAGAGTAAGACTATGTTCACACTTCCGGAATGTCTGCACAGAGATTTTCCATGCGGACATTCCGTCACACGTCACACCCCCTCCCATAGACATGCATTGAGGGGGCAGGGAGGCATGAGGTGGCGGGGCTATGACGTCACAAGTTCCTGGCGCCGGCTCAAGCATTTGGAACAGTTTGTTCCAAACGCTGAGCAGTGGAGTACCCCTTTAAGACATATAAAACAATGATTCCATTAAGAACTTTTAAGAGGTTATCCAGTTTAGAAAAACAAAGCTGATTTCTTCAAAAAACTTTTGTAAATGACTTTACTATGTCTGTTTAAAAATCTTATTCATTCCAGTACTTATCAGCTGCTGTATGCACCAGAGAACGTTGAGTTGTTCTTTTCAGTCTGACCACAGTGCTCTCTGCTACACCTCTGTCCATGTCAGGAACTGTCAAGAGCAGGAGAGCTTTGCTATAGGCTTTTGCTCCTACTCCGGACAGCTCCTGACACAGACAGAGGTGGCAGCAGAGAGCACTGTGGTCATAATGGAAAAAAACTACACAACTTCCTCTGGAGCATACAGCAGCTAATAAATACTGGAAGGCATGAAGGAGTACTCCAGCATAAGTGTTTTTTGTTTTCTTTCTTTTAAGCAATACTATTATTCTGCCAGCTATAAATAATAAACATTGACTTACCTCCTATCACTCCCCCAGTGCCTCCATTGGCCCACTATGGTCACCAGTGCATCCTCTTCCCGATTCCATGTGGTAAATATGTCATAAGTAAATATGTAATGTGACACATTAACCCCTGGCATCAGAAAGAAGACCGGGACAACAGAGGCACTAGGGAAACTGTAAGTAAGTAAGTAGATATTTATTTTTTAACGGGCAGTTAGCAATGAGAATGTTGTGCTATAAAAAAAACTATACTCCTTTTAAGCTTTCTAGTACTTATCAGCTTCTGTATGCTCAAGGGGAAGTTGTGTAGTTCTTTCCAGTCTGACCACAGTGCTCTCTGCTGACACCTCTGTCCGTTCAGCTACAATACAAAGGTACATCGCATGGACAGGTGGGGCACTGTTCCCCAAAGAAAGCAGCCGTGTTTATCTAAATCAGAACAAGCCCTATAAGTTACATCTTACCAGGGGTCAGCATAACTTTTTCTTTCAACTGTTAAAAAAATGTTTAATTCATTTAATAGAAAATATCCCAAACCTTGGGCAGCAGTGGTGTAACTTAAAGGCTCACATTGTCTTGTATCTTTAATGGTCATGGTCTCCTCATATAAGCCAGAGTCCCCTTAGGGTGCAGATCAACTGATGACTGTCTGGCTCCTGGGACTTGTTCAGCCCTGTATGTGTAGTCCCTAATAAAGCAGTGACCTTCTTCTTCTTTAGTTTAGAGAACTAGTAGGGGGTCTGATCCATAGGCACTTGTATATGTATGGTAAGATGAACAGTAGCCGGTGTGTTATCACTTGGTGAGCACCACTGCAGATGGGAATTCACTCAGCTCCTTTATCGGCTGAGGTAATGCCCTGTGAACGGAGGTTTCTTCCCTTGTAATCCTGTTGGTCTCAGACAGTGGTTTCCTGAGACGCTTAGTCTGCATTTCATAAGAAAGGTGACTAGAACATTGCTGCTAGTGCCAATAAGACAGATATGTGGCATTTCTTCCCTGTACGTGTTGTGTATATACAGTATGTAGACTATAGACAGTTTTCTGGAGATTACAGTGTTTGGCCCTGAGGCACAGGGAGTAAAGTGAATTTTCTGAGGTCACCTGGAGCCGACACATAAGCTGGTGAACTAGATTTGACTCCTGAGGCAGTGATCTTATCACCGGGCCACTCCTTACCTTGAATATGTTATGTAAATTGTTCTGCATCATAAACACATATTCTGCTTGAGAAATGAAAATGTTTCTCTGACAGCTGCAACACGGAAAAAATATTCTGTTTTGTCTCAAGCTGATTTTTTGACACTAAATGGACATTAAAAGCTATTTTAAACGTGTTTCACTTATCATAGCTTTGCTCAACATTGTGACTATTATTTAGCTGTGTCTTATTATGTACCACTGAGAGTGGTAGGGAATGTCTGTCAGATCTGACAGGGCGCAATGAACGGACAAATCCAATTCATCAGCCTGGTTACTGCACAAGTTAATGGACTGTGGAGAAAAGAACATACTACGTGTGGAGCAGGTTTATCAGTGTCAAAGGTAGTTGTGCAGCCCCTCTCCTCTGCCAGATCTGACAGTGGGCATTCAGATACGCAGCTGCACGCTGGGTGGGGCAGTTGCTAAGGCAACCATCCGATTCCCTGAGGGAACCTTCCAAGACCCATTGTAAATAATAGGACACATGCACATTATACGCTGGACATTGGCCTCAGTAAGGCTACATTCACACTACCACGGTAGTGTCACAGCTGTCAGGGGAGCCAGGGAGAATACCCGGAGAAAAATTACTGCATGTGCTGTCTGTTTCTCCGGCTATTCCCGTCAAAAAACTACAGCACCAGACAGCTCCCATAATAGTAAATGGGAGCCATTGGAACCGGTTGCCCGTTGCTCCCCGTCACGAGAATGGCCGTTAAAGTCACACACACAAAAAAAGAGAGACTTTAACGGCCTTTCTTGACAGGGAGCAACGACATTATGAAAGGGGCAGCAGCAAATTGCCAGTGGAAGAGAGAGGTTTACACAACTCCCTTTAAGGAGTTTTATGCAGGAAAAGTTTAATCGCTGTATACATTGCACACAGTGTTTGAGAAAAGGTTGTAATTCCAACATAGGAATCTTCTACAGATTTTGTCTTGTTTTGAAGTTAATTGGGGAATAAAAAAAGTTGGGTTAAAAAAGTTGCAGAAAGAGATGCAGAGGAGGAGCCATACAAAGTGATGTACTGAGGTGTAATTAAAGGAGATATCTAGTGGTGAAAAACGTATCCCCTATCCTAAGGATAGGGGATAAGTTTCAGATCGTGGGGGGGTCCGACCGCTGGGGCCCCCGCGATCTCCTGTATGGGGCCCTGACAGCCCGTGGGAAGGGGGTATGTTGACCACCGCACGAAGCGCCGGAGCGCAGCCTTCGGCAATCTCCAGCTCTGCCATAGCGATGTATTGTGGGGGCGTGTCAGCCGCCGCTTCGTGCAGTTGTCGACACCCGCTATCTGGCCAGCGAGCCGGGGCCCCGTACAGTAGATCGCAGGGGGCACCAGCGGTCGGACCCCCGCGATCTGAAACTTATCCCCTATCCTTAGGATAGGGGATACGTTTTTCACAACTGGATTACTCCTTTAAAAAAAAAAAAAAAAAATGTACTGGCACCATATTTATCATATGCCATGCAGCCATTTCATAAATTTGGCCACCACACAAATCATTCACCTACACCACTCTTGATGAATCCCCCTCAATTTCGATTTTTATCATAAGTTTTTTTTTTTATGGTAATATTAAGGCTAGGTTTATTTATTTTTATTTATTTATATAGCGCCTACAGATAGGTTTCCACACAGGGTTTTTTTTCTGGCATTTTTTTGGGGAAAACTGCCAATGCAGTTTTTGAGCCAAAACCAGGAGAGTATTAAAAAGAAATTGGAAATATATAGGACGTATACTTCTCTTTCCTACTGGATCCACTTCTGACTTTGGCCCGAAAACTCCAGTGGCAGTTTTCTAAAAAGTGCCAGAAAATACCTGTGTGGAAACCTAGCTTAAAAGGGGAATTCCGGTGCTCCAGCGGTCTGAAGATTTTGTTCAGAATGCTGGGAGCTGGAGGCTGTGATCGTGACCTCACGGCCACATCCCCTCATGACGTCACACCACAACCCCTCCATTCATGTCTATGGGAGGGGGTGTGTCTACCGACACGCCCCCTCCCATAGACATGAATGGAGGGGTTGTGGTGTGACATCATGAGTGGGCGTACCCGTAACATCAAGATTACTGCCGCAGGAACCCGCCGTTTGTTTAGAATGCTAGATGCTGCAGGAGATCGCGGGGGCCTCAGCAGCAGGACCCCAGCGATTAGAAATCTTATCCCCTTTGGATAGGGGATGAGATGCCTAGCAGCGGAGTACCCCTTTAAGGCTAGGATTAGACATAGCTGTTGTTTAGCATTTTTATTTTTTGGGGGCCAGAAACTGGATTAGATATGTAAAAGTAAGTAGGATACAATATGCACTTCTTATTATCAATGGATGCGGGCTGTTTAAATCCGGTATGTCATAAATACAGTCAGAAAAATCATATGGTTTACCACCCAATGATTCCAATAAAGATACCCCATCAGGTTCAGTATCAGAATAGAACATGTGAATGTTTGTGGCCTACAGCATGGAGTTGGGGAAAAAACATTTGAAAAATTCATGTGCGCTGGTTCTTTAGACCATATAATATCTCTTCACAGTGGAGAACTGGTGTGGTATATTTACATATGTCACGCTAACAAGGCTGCTCTATAAATAGGATATATAACGAAATGTCTATATGGACAAAGCATATGTGAGAAAATGCTGTCTCTGAGTATGCAGTGTACTAAAAGGCTGCCAAGTGACAAAAGGCATTTTCTTGCTTACTTATACATACCGTAGGTGGTCCTTAGTTTACTACATGGACAACTGCAGGGAATCAGATGACCTTGTGGATGGCCTTGTGTGGCAGCAGTTCTTTTTTGCAGATGGAACGCTTTACATTAGGAAATGATCTAGATAATATATTAATATGTGCTCCCCCAGCCTTGTATTACAATTAGAAGAAGAAAACGGTTATTTTGCAGGAAAGAATCGTAGTAAATGTTTTTTTTTTTTTCATATCACTATCCAGAATCCTGTATGCATTTGAAAGTAATATATGCCGTGTCTGAAATATGCAAATGTCTCCATGATGAATGGAATATTCCTGTACTAACATTGAAGCATAATGTCGACTCAGCAGAAAATCCAGCAATTTGTCCAATCTCCTATTCACACATATACTTTATGTTAACAGATTGATTTTGATGCAATCATGACTCCATTTGTCGGGGCTGGATGGAACACTCAACATGTGCATTTTAAGGACAGCGAGGAGCCGAGCACCTTCTATTATTTAGCTGACAGCAATGTTTCTAGCTTTAAATATAGCTTGTTGCCTCTGACATAGCTATTAGCTAAAGCACAAGTGTATGCCGTATATATATATATATATATATATATATATATATATATATATATATATATTACTCTCTGAAAAAGTTATATCATTTGGTGTTCAGAAGCAAGATTGATGCTTTATCCATTTATGGCAATTGTTCTTTGAGATACTCATGGTGAAATAAAAACGTAAAACGCAAACTAGTACATTCTTATATATGCACCTTCCCCTATTTTTCCTGTACAAGAATTGTTTAAAGGGGTTCTTCGGTAGAAAACATTTTTTTATTTTTTATGAACTGGTGCCAGAAATTTAAACAGCTTGTAAATTATTTCTATTTAAAAATCTTAATCCTTCCAGCACTTATTAGCAGCTGTATACTATGGAGGAAGTTCTTTTCTTTTTTAATTTATTTTCTGTCTGACCACAGTGCTCTCAGCTGACACATCTGTCCATGTCAGGAATGTCCAGAGCAGGAGAAAATCCCCATAGTTCCTGACATGGACAGAGGTGTCAGTAAAGAGCACTGTGGACAGACAGAAAAGGTAGTATACAGCAGCTGATAAGTACTGGAAGGATTAAGATTTTATAATAGAAGTAATTCTTTCTGGCACCAGTTCATTTAAGAAAAATTTTTTTTTTTCAACCGGAGTACCCTTTAAAACAATTCTTGTACTGGAAAAATACCCCTTTAAGGAGAAACTCCACCAGGCATTTATTCCTACAGCCATTTATCCTAATGTTTTCCCCATTCTGTCTTTAAAGGAGTATTTTAAGTTTGGAAAGTTATCTCCGATCTGCAGGTCTGACCACCGTAACCCCTATGGATAAACATCCACCAAATTAATGGCGTGGCCCCATGCAAGGAGGCTGTGGTGAGCCACAGGATGCCTCCATATTACCAACCCCCAACCTCGCTACTTTGCATGATTGAAGTACAGGGCTCGGCTTCCAGCAGAAAGCAATACATGTCAATCAGTCAAGGTATGGAGGAGACATGCACCCTGCAGCTCACTACAGCCTCTTTGACACTTGAAATTTGGCCATGACGCATAGCTGACAGATTCCCTTTCAGTCAGTAGTTCTAGTATTCCCTATGAGGTTTTGCCAAGGTATTGCATGTTGAGGTTGAACCAGATTTATATCTTTGTGATGCTGGAGAGGAAGCCTATGGCAAAGGGAACACATAGGGAAGCATCATGCATAGCACAGGTGGCGTGTGAATTCCAGTACAATGCAGGGAGTGGCAGAGATGACTGGTTGGCAGCAGCCTTACATCATCGATAGCAGTGTTTCCCAACCAGTGGGCCTCCAGCTGTTGCAAAACTACAACTCCCAGCATGCCCGGACAGCCAACGGCTGTCCGGGCATGCTGGGAGTTGTAGTTTTGCAACAGCTGGAGGCACACTGGTTGGGAAACACTGATCTACAGTGAAGCAGGTTGGAGGAGATTCAGGCACTTGAGCAGAATACACCGGGCTATGCATATTGTTGTGGCTATGCAGCGGCCCAAGCAACTTCTGCTGATACTTTTTTATTCAGAAACTTCTGTAACATCAGACATCAAGATTATAGATTGTGTTCCCCAGAATTCCCCTTGAATGTACAGCAGGTACTATGTGTACTATGCATACATGTGCACTGAAACTCTTCTTTTTTCTTGTTTCTCACCTGCACTGCATGTCCCTCAGTGACCCCCGTCTAAGAGAATAGTCCTGCATAGTGGAATAACATGAATTATGTGGAGAGAAATCCACCGTATGTCTTTGCAGGCATTGTATGCGTCATGCAAGAAACAGGAAGCCTAAAGACATGAATCCAGGGTCGCCAGGGCTGCTGTTTAATCTCACATATATGCAGAATGCAGGGGCTCCAGTCAAGTCTGCTGTTTGATGCCTGACTGCAAAGTAAAGCCCTGTTGTACTATATTATGCAGCTGATGTGGTTGTGCTCTATATGTATCTTATATAAAGCCCTCACCCAGTAACCTAACATTCTCATCTTGATAACTTCTTGTATTATTTAAAGGGTTTCTCATTTGGGGCTAACAAATATTGAGCCCTGGAATCCTCATTGATGCTTCCCATCAGCACAGCAGCCTTGGTATTGATATGTGATCATCTAACTTTATTGATATCAAGGAAGCAGGTTAAAGGAGAAGTACATGGTAAGAAAAGAAATAGAACAGTCAAGGGGATTCAGTGTGGAGAATAAAAACAGCAAAAAAAAGAAACTACAAAGCAGGTTTTCATTGGAACGTGCTACGGCTAAGTTTCTGCTTGTTTTTTTTTTTTTTTTTTTTTTTTTTTTTTGTGTGTGTGTTTTTCCCAAAAAACACCAAAACGGTCCCCATGGCATTTTTTCATGCCATGTTAGCTGTAATCAATGAGACATCGCACATTTTTTTTCCCACTTTGCCTTTTTCAGTTTGGCTTTTTGATTGTTTTTTAATCCTTTTGGTGTTTTTTTTCACTCTTTTTAAGCTCCTTGGCGGTTTTGCAAAGTCGCAGTATGTTGAGCCTTTGGCGTTTTTTCCCTTGAAATTGTGGCCTTTTTCTCCCATAGATGTCTATGGGAGTGAAAAAACGCTAAGTAAAAATATATGTGGGTTTTAAAGGGTACCTCTCATCAAAAAAACTTTTGATATATTATAGATGAATGTATGCAGAATAACTTTACAATTGCATGTTATTAAAAAATATGCTTCTTTCTATTTAATTTTCCACTTTGAAGAAATGACCACTAGGGGTCTCCCTACCAGTCCTGGCAGCAAGCATTTCAGACTCATGCTGGAGTCCTAAACACTACGAGCTGCCAGTCTGCTTTGTTCACAAAGGAGAACACTCAGAGCTGCCAGCCTGCTTTGTTCACAGCCTGTTTGGCTGTGAACAAAGCAGGCTGGCAGCTCTGAGTGTTTAGGACTCCAGCATGAGTCAGAAATGCTTGCTGACAGGACTGATCGGGAAAAATACAATAGAAAGAAGCATATTTTTCATTAACATGCTATTGGAAAGTTATTCAACATTTATTACTCTAAAATATATCAAAAGTTTATTTGATGAGAGGTACCCTTTAATTTTGGCGTTTTTGCAGACCGTTTTTATTCTTTTTTTGGACTTCCAAGAAAGTGATGGAGATACCTTTTTTAATATAATTTCATAGGGTACCATTAAAAAAAAAAACAAAAAAAAAAACATACAGTAGTGATGGAAAAAATTATGTCTAACGAAATTGATCTTTTTTTATAACAACATTTTTTATTAATTTTTAAAACAGGGATCAATTTATGTGTGCGGGCAGGGCACTAAAAATGTAGCCGACTATAATAAAAATGGAGTGTTTGGGTGTTTTTCACTTAAATATTTTTTATTTTTATTTTTTTACATTTTTTAGGTAGTACTACTACTCCCAGCCTGGAACACACTGTACCATGATGGGAGTAGTAGTACCTGTACTTCTGACACCCGATGGGCTGGCCACTCTTCTATGGTCCCCTGCACTGCCGTATATATACACATACTGTATTCATATTTTCCACAGAGAGCTCTGATTGTACACAAAAAATTTCGAAAAAAACGGCCAAAAATGCAATTTCCACTCAAAGGCAAAAAAAAGATCCCAAACACAGGAAAATGCTGTGGCGTTTTTTCTGGCGTTATTTTTTTTTTGCGTTTTTTCTGGCCCACAAAAAAAAAAAAAAAAACAAGTAGAAACTTAGCCTAACATATTAATTCTGTTTAATAGTAAAAACCTAAAAATACGTAATTTTATAATATCATTATCAGTATGAATACAAAGTTTACAGTTAAGTACGGTATTGTACAATGAGCTTCAAAAGACAGGGCTGAATAGGAGTATGCTAAGGACAAATTCCTATATGTGACCACACTTTTTTTGGGGTGATGGTCAGGTTTATTAGTAAGTGTATTACTAGTTTAAACAATAGGGACATTTTGCCCATTGGTAATACTTCCCTGGGCATGTCAGTGACCCAAAAAAAAAACTGTCTAGTTCTGTTTGATAAATCTGTTATATTCTTAGACTGTCTACACCAGTGGTGTCAAAACTCTGGCCTTCCAGGTGTTGCAAAACTACAACTTCCAGCATGCCAGGACAGCCAACAATTCTTTGTCTTAAACTGGAGCACAGTGTTATGTACAGTGTTACATCTAAAGCCACATCCCCCTTTGCCAAGGCCACACCCTTTTTCATACACAATGAAAAAGTGACTAAAAAGTGTGTAAAGCTCATAATAAATGTGGCGCAAGTCACAAAGGCCACTTGGGCAAATTATGCCAGAATTCTTGATTTAGAAATTTGCAGTAGTAAATCAGCCCCAATGTCTGAACCACAGTCGAGAGGGGGTATATTTAGCTCCTTTATTTATCTAGTACATATGGTAAAATCTTCTTCTATACTCACCTAGTCCCATCTGCTTCGGCTGTAATCACCCCCCTCAGCAAGACTGACAGCCCTAGCATGGCCTGCGTCATCACTCTGCTCCATCTGCTTAGGTAGCAGAGCGATGATGAATGCTGTCAATCATGCTGAGGGGTAGGGGCATAGCTATAGAGGTAACAAAAGTAGCTGTTGCACCAGGACCCTGGTGCATAAGGGGGGCCCCAAAGCACATCTGCTCCATAAGAGACGAGTATTATTCATGGCATTTGGAGTCCTGTTGCTGATCTTCCATCAGGGCCCAGAAGCTATAAGCTACGCCTCTGCCTAGGGGGTGTGATTACAGCTGGAACAGCCGGACTAGGTGAGTATAGTCCTCACCCAGGAGACTACTTATTGTGCCAGCGGAGGACGCTTTTAAACATCATATCCTCATCATTCCTCCAGGGAGGTTTGTCTCCCGGTGATGGTGAGGAAGAAAATTTTACCATACATAACGCGTTCCTACATAAAATACAGGTTCCCTGTAAATACAGAAAAGTTTTCTGTTTTATTCTGCATTTGGAGGGGTGCATCCATATTGTCCATTATCTGTTTGATAAAACATGATTTGGATGAAAAATCTATAGGATATTTGCATATGTTGCACATTTTTATACTATGTTAAGTAGAAAACACAGGCTTGATGTGCTAGATCAGGAATGAAAGTTTTGGCTTATTACAAACTACACAATAACTATTCCGCTAGTGCCATCAGCATAAACAGTCAACATTGTTCTGTCCGCTTCTGTGTACATCCTGCAATAACATGCAGAGATATTGTAATGTCACTTGATAGGTACATTCATACAGGATCTGCTGAAGATATTGATGTCAATGATTGAACACCGCATGGAATCTGCAGTTTTCGATTTGCAGCAGATCTGGTGCGTGTGAATGTTTCCTTGTATAACTATGCCAACAGAAAGTACATACAAGCATGGCAGAACCTGCCCAGATGTATGTGGTATACTCCCACATCGGGCTTCTGGGAGCAAGTCTGTGCATATTTGTTGAAACTTCAGGTGCGAGTGCAAATTGTTTTGTTTACCTCTTATCTAGGTTACAGAGTTGTGTATAATAAGTGTTCACTGAGTTCTCTGTCAAAGTGTTATGAATAGCAGAAGTATTGGTTCAGACAATCTGAGTGCAGTCCTCAGGTACCATCAACAGG
Organism: Hyla sarda; assembly: GCF_029499605.1. Taxonomy (NCBI): domain Eukaryota; kingdom Metazoa; phylum Chordata; class Amphibia; order Anura; family Hylidae; genus Hyla; species Hyla sarda. Next base: position 330,090,799 of record NC_079190.1, read on the forward strand.
TCATGATTTGAGGATATTGCATACAGAGACCATTGTGGTCATGCCTGATGCACTGACCGGAATTAAATCGCCTGTGAAATCCTGAAGACATGACCTGTTGGGGGTACTTGGGTATTTGGGGGCTTGGGAAACCTGCTTTAAAAGGTCTATGGCTTTTGCACACTCTGTGGATTATAGCATATATTACGCTAAGGTTGGTCAAGTGTTTCTTATATATCTCTGCAGTTGCCCATAGCAATCTATCAGATTGCCTCTTTCATTTAAAAAAAAGAAGCGATAATATCACTGTTGCTATGAGCAACTACATCACTCTTCCTCTATACAGATTTATATGTTTTAACCTCTAAAGGATGCAGGGCGTAGCTGTACCACATGCGCCCACTCCTATGCTATGACGCGTGCTTACAAACTGACCCTGCAGCATAGCAGGGTGTCTAATGCCAGACATCACCAATCGTGGGGATGCCTGGCATTAACCCCTTAGATGCCACGATCAAAGTTGATTGCGGAGTCTAAATAGAAAAAAATCCATAATAAATGTTTATTAACCCCTTCCCTAATAAAAGTTAGAATCCCCACCCAAAATTGCGTATTTTTCGTCATTTTATATACCCTAAAAGGAGTATAAAAAGCGATCAAAAAGTCCCATCAAAACAAAAATGGTACCACTAAAAACTACAGATCACTGCACAAAAAATGAGCCCTTACATTTGAATTGAAAAAATAAAATAAAAAATGAGCCCTTACACATCTCCGTATATAGGAAAATAAAAAAATTATAGGGGTCAGAAGAGGACAAAGCTATTTAATTTGGGTATTATTTTAATTGTATGGATCTACAGTGTGGAAATGGAAGCTGCTTAAAATCACAAAATGGCATTTTTTTTTTCAATTTTGTCCCACAAATGATTGTTTTATGGTTTCACCATAGATTTTGTGGTGAAATGATTGAATTGATAGCACATAAAACAAGCCGTCATATAAGTCTGTTGGTGGAAAACTGAAAGCATTCTGATTTTTAGAAGGTGAAAAAAAAAAAACTAAAGTGCAAAAATGGAAAAACCCTGAATCCTTAATGGGTTAAAGGGGTACTCCGGTTGAATTTTTTATTTTTTTTTTCAAATCAACTGGTGCCAGAAACTTAAACAGATTTTAAAAATCTTAATCCTTCCATTACTTATCAGCTGCTGTATGCTCCAGAGGAAGATGTATAGTTATTTTCTGTTTAACGACAGTGCTCTCTGCTGACACCTCTGTCCCTGTCAGGAACTGTCCAGAGCAGTAGAGGTTTGCTATGGGGATTTTCTCCTACTCTGGACAGTTCCTGAGACAGACAGGTGTCAGCAGAGAGCACTGTGGTCAGACAAGAAAGAAATTCCAAAAAGAAAAGCATTTCCTCTGTAGTATACAGCCGCTGATAAGTACTATTAGTTGGTCTTAAAGGGGTTATCCAGGGAAAAACTTTTTTTTATATATCAACTGTCTCCAGAAAGTTAAACAGATTTGTAAATTACTTCTATTAAAAAATCTTAATCCTTTCAGTACTTATGAGCTTCTGAAGTTTAGGTTGTTCTTTTCTGTCTAAGTAATCTCTGATGACACGTGTCTCAGGAACCGCCCAGTTTAGGAGAGGTTTGCTATGGGAATTTGCTTCTAAACTGGGCGGTTCCCGAGACACGTGTCATCAGAGATTACTTAGACAGAAAAGAACAACCCTAACTTCAGAAGCTCATAAGTACTGAAAGGATTAAGATTTTTTAATAGAAGTAATTTACAAATCTGTTTAACTTTCTGGAGCCAGTTGATGTATATAAAAAAGTTTTTTCCTGGAATACCCCTTTAACTTACACTAGGTTGTTTCAGGTTTGCTTAACTTCTGTTTCTTTGAATCCTAGTGACTTCTTGTTGTTTTAGCTAGGGTTAGTTCATAGTTTAGGGCAATTACAGTGATATTGTTGGGATAGTGAGGGTTTGTTCTGTCTGGTGTTTGTTTAGAGTTTAGGAAAAGATCTAGGAAGAGATTGGGGCCAGTCCTTGTATTTGTTTGCCATTTTCTATTACACTCCTGGCTGCTATTTTAATCATTTGTATCATTCAGTCTCCAGTTCCAGTCACCAGCTACTGAGTTGCCATCTTATTGTTGTTACCTTCAAGTATATGTGCTGTTCCTTGCAACTGTCTGCAGTTTTTTTTTGTGTTTGGCTATACTATAAATCTTGTGGGTATCTGACTACAGGGGGCTCCACTGAAAGGCCACTGTTAAAGGTGAAGCCCACTTCTGCTATCTAGACACCAGCGTGCGTCAACCCACAAAGATGGTAAAATTGTAGCTAGGACCTGTAGCTGTTTCCTTGGCAGGTATAGTATTGGAAATGTTGTGTCAATGCAGCTTTTTTGTATTCCAGAGAAGCAGAAGACGTGACACTTATTCTTACAGACATTGTTGGCAGCAGTAGAACTGGCATAGGTGTGGTTAGGTTGTTTGGCACCTTTTCTTTTCAGGGAAAGTTTTGGCCCTATGTCTGTGCTGATATGTTACATAACATAACATGCCGAGAATTTTACTGTTGCCAAGGTTCTTCTTGGTCTGTTTTCTGTTGATGTCTATGTCTTGTTGCTGGGCCACAAAACTTTACATTAGATCCTAAAATCTTAAAGGGGTACTCCACTGGCCAGTGTTCAGAACACTTAGTTCCAAACACTGTGTGTGCGGTGCAGGGTCGGCCACGCCCCCTCGTGATGTCATGTCACAGTCTATGGGAGGGGGTGTGTCGGCCGTCACGCATCCTCCCATAGACTTGCATTGAGGGGCGTGGCGTGATGTCACAAAGGGGCTTAGCCAACCTCTGCAGGGCGCACACAGTGTTCGGAACTAAATGTTCCAAATGCTGGCAAGTGGAGTACCCCTTTAAGGGTTGTGTTCATCTGTGGCTTACACTATTTTTATGTATTGAAAACATTAGAAGAGCCAGACACATATTTGGGAAGTGTGGATGGACAATTCAGCTCATTGTAAGTTTACTCACACAGTCCGATATGTCTTACTATTTACCTTCCAACTTTCCATTCTGGTCTGTCAGCAGTTGTATGCAGCTTGTGCCTGTGACGTGGAATCACCCTGTACACTATGGCAAATCTGCTCTGCTGATCACTCTGATTTTCATGGGAAAATTCCAAGCAAACTTAAAGCAATTTGTCTCAGTTTTCTCTTTTGCTGGACCGTGCCTGAAACATTTCATCTGTGCTGTGAGCTTTGCAGTCTTCTCACTTGAGAGCCGTTTTCACACCTAAAATACTGGAGGAAATTGAAATGAACCAAGTATAACAAATAACAAGAAAGCATAGAGGCCAGGCTCATTGCTGACCAACATACATCTTTTACCCATGTCACTAGAGGAAACCGGCTTTGATATTCTACATAGTGACAAAGACATGGTGCTGTGAGCTTGACAAACTGTCAGGTACCAGCCGGAATAGTATTATTATAATTATAAAAACGGATACAAGTGTCCTTATTTTGTCATAGGATATAAGGAGAAAAAGAGGGGCGGGGAGACAGTGATGGCGCTATATAGTGCCGATTATCCGTGATTAACGGGAGTATAGGTTAGTAGGTAGAAAAACTGCTCACCTTTGCAGGTTGCGCTGGAAGCAGGCGCAACACTGTTAAGCATTTTGAGCAGGTTCTATAGGCTGGTACTTCGGGAGCAGCTGGCTGTCGGTCCTGTCGAAAACGGTGGATAATGCAGATACAGATGTGGAGGAAGGGAATTCTGGCAGGGGTTCCCTTAATCTTCCAGTAGAAAACCGACTTCGGCAGTGAGAGCGCTACAATGGCGGCGTGATGACACGGGAGTCGGGGGTAGCTTCGTATCAAAGTTTTTATTGAGATCATAAAAAATGGTAATACATAAGGACTAAGCGTTTCGGAGGGGCTCCCTTCTTCCTCAGGTCCAACATGAATAGAGGGGGCGTTAATTTTTTACAATTTGATGCTCATACTTATAATAAAGTAATAGAGGCAAAGTTACTGGCCAAAACTAATTTTTTCCATAAAAACAAGTAAAGTCATATGGCACGGTTAACAACCTTCCGGCTCCTAGTATACACCTCCAGCTAGTTGTGTTCTGAAGGAGAGCTTTTCTGAGGTGATCTAGCTGGGTTCTGAAGGAGAGCTTTTCTGAGGTGATCTAGCTGGGTTCTGAAGGAGAGCTTTTCTGAGGTGATCTAGCTGGGTTCTGAAGGAGAGCTTTTCTGAGGTGATCTAGCTGGGTTCTGAAGGAGAGCTTTTCTGAGGTAATCTAGCTGTGTTCTGAAGGAGAGCTTTTCTGAGGTGATCTAGCTGTGTTCTGAAGGAGAGCTTTTCTGAGATGATCTAGCTGCGTTCTGAAGGAGAGCTTTCCTGAGGTGATCTAGCTGGGTTCTGAAGGAGAGCTTTTCTGAGGTGATCTAGCTGGGTTCTGAAGGAGAGCCTTCCTGAGGTGATCTAGCTGGGTTCGGAAGGAGAGCTTTTCTGAGGTGATCTAGCTGTGTTCTGAAGGAGAGATTTTCTGAGGTAATCTAGCTGTGTTCTGAAGGAGAGCTTTTCTGAGGTGATCTAGCTGGGTTCTGAAGGATAGCTTTTCTGAGGTAATCTAGCTGTGTTCTGAAGGAGAGCTTTTCTGAGGTGATCTAGCTGGGTTCTGAAGGAGAGCTTTTCTGAGGTGATCTAGCTGGGTTCTGAAGGAGAGCTTTTCTGAGGTGATCTAGCTGGGTTCTGAAGGAGAGCTTTCCTGAGGTGATCTAGCTGGGTTCTGAAGGAGAGCTTTTCTGAGGTGATCTAGCTGGGTTCTGAAGGAGAGCCTTCCTGAGGTGATCTAGCTGGGTTCCGAAGGAGAGCTTTTCTAAGGTGATCTAGCTGTGTTCTGAAGGAGAGCTTTTCTGATGTGATCTAGCTGGGTTCTGAATGAGACCCTTCCTGAGGTGATCTAGCTGGGTTCTGAAGGAGAGCTTTTCTGAGGGGATCTAGCTGGGTTCTGAATGAGACCCTTCCTGAGGTGATCTAGCTGGGTTCTGAAGGAGAGCTTTTCTGAGGTGATCTAGCTGGGTTCTGAAGGAGAGCTTTCCTGAGGTGATCTAGCTGGGTTCTGAAGGAGAGCTTTTCTGAGGTGATCTAGCTGTGTTCTGAAGGAGAGCCTTCCTGAGGTGATCTAGCTGGGTTCTGAAGGAGAGCTTTTCTAAGGTGATCTAGCTGTGTTCAGAAGGAGAGCTTTTCTGATGTGATCTAGCTGGGTTCTGAATGAGACCCTTCCTGAGGTGATCTAGCTGGGTTCTGAAGGAGAGCTTTTCTGAGGTGATCTAGCTGGGTTCTGAAGGAGAGCTTTTCTGAGGTGATCTAGCTGGGTTCTGAAGGAGAGCTTTCCTGAGGTGATCTAGCTGGGTTCTGAAGGAGAGCTTTTCTGAGGTGATCTAGCTGTGTTCTGAAGGAGAGCCTTCCTGAGGTGATCTAGCTGGGTTCTGAAGGAGAGCTTTCCTAAGGTGATCTAGCTGTGTTCTGAAGGAGAGCTTTTCTGAGGGGATCTAGCTGGGTTCTGAATGAGACCCTTCCTGAGGTGATCTAGCTGGGTTCTGAAGGAGAGCTTTTCTGAGGGGATCTAGCTGGGTTCTGAATGAGACCCTTCCTGAGGTGATCTAGCTGGGTTCTGAAGGAGAGCTTTTCTGAGGGGATCTAGCTGGGTTCTGAATGAGAGCTTTTCTGAGGTGATCTAGCTGGGTATTGAAGGAGAGCTTTTCTGAGGTGATCTAGCTGCGTTCTGAATGAGACCCTTCCTGAGGTGATCTAGCTGGTTTCTGAAGGAGAGTTTTTCTGAGGGGATCTAGCTGGGTTCTGAAGGAGAGCTTTTCTGAGGTGATCTAGCCGTGTTGCTGTCCGGGCATGCTGGGAGTTGTAGTTTTGCAACATCTGGAGGTCCGCAAGTTGGAGACCACTGCTCTAGACTAATGTCATTAATAATGAGGCTCTAATGGATCTGATAATGATGAAAGTATAGCGTGTATGTTAGGCATCACAGACTCTGATTTGCATATAATTGCATTTCCTATTGGATAGCTTTTATACAGCGGTGGAGGTGGTCTTACCCCATACAACAGTATAGAAGGTCTTGTTGATAGCAAACAAAGAAAATCCAAATATACCCCATCTAAAAATACAAGGAGAAGGGCACAGGAAAGGAGGGGGCATAAAATCCAGCATTAGCTTCATAATAAAAGGCGCTGCAGCTGGTGCTCATTGACATATAAATTGTTCCTTTGGTCTTGTCATTTCTAGTAGGGGTAGCTTGTGTTGTTTTTTCTTTTTAATATATTTTTCCTTTCTGTTTCTTGTGCATAAAATTTGCGCTAATAATGTGCTGCGTGTACGAATGACTGACAGCTGGAATGAGCAAAGACTAATAATGTTCTCCAAGCCTTGCCAGTGACAGTTAAATGATCTGTCCCTGTCTGCTCCCTCCATCGCTGCATTTTTCTTTCCTTCAGAAGGAAATCTCAAAGCCATTTGAATAATAATCTTATAGCCTCCATTAAGATGACAGTGAAGGAAATCAGCAGAGACCCACGATTACTCCTTCCATCCAATAATTATTTAAATACCAGATAACTCCTTTCAGCTTAATTGAAGCCTTTCAGATCCATCTCTAAGGCCCATAGTCACTGGGTGGGTTGCTGCGCTATAGTTCCTTCAGTGAGGTCGGCACTGAGGCTAAGTACCAGTTTTATTTGCATAGTGATACTAGTTGTGCTTCTGCGTGGGGCTGGTTACGTCTAGAACGCAGCTCTCTTGGTGGAGATATGTAAAGGGGTTCTCCGGAAGTACTTACAGCCATGTAACAGCATACCGTTTACTTCATACTCCCACCTGTGGATCTATAAGGATCTATGTACTCACACTTCATCTGCAGGTGGATTACATTTACTACAACTACAAAGAATGCATCCCCACTAGCTATGGCCCCAACAAGGATCAGAACTTGCAATATGTCAGCTCCTACATGCCTCCCCATCTGATAGCAGCATGTTAGGGAAGAATGGATGCTAGCCAGGTATGTGCTTATTATACGAAAAAGGCACAAGCTAACTATGTAATTAAAGGGGTACTTCGGTGGAATTTTTTTTTAAAGGTCTTATTAAGTCAACTGGTGCCAGAAAGTTAAACTGATTTGTAAATGACTTCTATTAAAAAAATCTTAATCCTTCCAGTACTTATCAGCTGCTGTATACTAGGAGGAAATAATTTTCTTTTTCAGATTTATTTTCTGTCTGACCACAGTGCTCTCTGCTGACACCTCTATCCATGCCAGGAACTGTCCAGAGCAGGAGAAAATCCCCATAGCAAACCTATGTTGCTCTGGACAGTTCCTGGCATGGATAGAGGTGACAGCAGAGAGCACTGTGGTCAGACAGAAAATAAATTCAAAAAGAAAAGAACCTCCTCTGTAGTATACAGCTGCTAGTAAGTACTGGAAGGATTAAGATTTTTTATTAGAAGTATTTTGCTTTTTTTTTTTTTTTACTTTCTGGCACCAGTTCATTTAAAAAAAAAAAAAAAAATGTTTTCCACCGGAGTACCACTTTAAACATGAAAATACTCCCGTTCTATGCCAGTGTTTTTACCAACCAGGGTGCCTTCAGCTGTTGCAAAATTACAACTCCCAGCTTGCCCAGACAGCCAAAGGCGTTATGTGTGTGTGTGTGTGTGTGTGTGTGTGTGTGTGTGGGGGGGGGGGGAAACTGGGCAGCCAATAACTTAATTGCAGAACTGTGTTAGGCTGGGTTCACACTACGTTTTGTCCCATACGGGAGCGCATACGGCAGGGGGGAGCTAAAAGCTCGCGCTCCCGTATGTGACCGTATGCGCTCCCGTATGCCATTCACTTCAATGAGCCGACCGGAGTGAAACGTTCAGTCCGGTCGGCTCATTTTTGCGCCGTATGCGCTTTTACAACCGGACCTAAAACTGTGGTCAACCACGGTTTTAGGTCCGGTTGTAAAAGCGCATACGGCGCAAAAATGAGCCGACCGGACCGAACGTTTCACTCCGGTCGGCTCATAGAAATGAATGACATACGGGAGCGCATACGGTCACATACGGGAGCGCGAGGTTTTAGCTCCCTCCTGCCGTATGCGCTCCCGTATGGGACAAAACGTAGTGTGGACCCAGCCTTAATTTGCACACTTCTGCTGCATGTGAAGCCCCTTTAAAGGAGTTATCCAGGAAAAAACTTTTTTTTATAGATCAACTGGTTCCAGAAAGTTAGAGATTTGTAAATGACTTCTATAAAAAAAAAAAAATCTTAATCCTTTCAGTACTTATGAGCTGCTGAAGTTGAGTTGTTCTTTTCTGTCTAAGTGCTCTCTGAGGACACGTGTCTCGGGAACTGTCCAGAGTAGAAGCAAATCCCCATAGCAAACCTCTTCTACTCTGTGCAGTTCCTGAGACAAGCAGAGATGTCAGCAGAGAGCACTGTTGCCAGAAAGAAAAGAACAGCTCAACTTCAGCAGCTGATAATTATTGAAAGGGTTAAGATTTTTTAATTAGAATTAACTTACAAATCTGTTTAACTTTCTGGAGCCAGTTGATATAAAAAAAATAAAAAAAAATCCTGGAATACCCCTTTAAGATTTGCAGGTGTGTGGCAGGGAGACAGAGACAAGAAGCAAATGTATAATAAACTGTACTGAAGCAAGGTCAGTGTAAACTCCCAATATTAAACCATGTCTATCTTGCCAAGATACAGACCTATCGGAACTGCAAGCAGTACTAGCTGTGGAGCCTATGCATAGATATGGAAAGGCAAAGGTTTGGAGCACACGTATGAAAGGGTGAAGCTAGTGCAGTGCGGCAGTGTGCCTGTGTACTATTAGAGACATTTATCATGAATCGTGTGAACTTTAAAAAAATGTCCCTAGTAGCGATATTGATAGATCTGTCTTATAGGATATTAGAAATCTCAGCATGCCCTGGTGCTGTTTATTACAACTCTTTATTTCCACTTTATAAGGATCCAAACAGGTTACCTCAACAAAGCGAGAACTTATAAGGGGATTTTACATTGGACTGCCATTGTGTATATGGAGCTTTGATCATTTAAAACCCAACTTTTGAAACAAATTGGTATTGTTCAGCAGATGATGAATATATGTTTTTTATTGATGTTCACCACCAGCAATTCTCTCATATTACATTCTGTTATTCTCATATTACTGTTATTCTAATATCTCTCTTCACATAACATCCTGGCAATCCTGGTAGATTTTGCTATATACAGTTATGGCCGTAAATGTTGGCACCCCTGAAATTTTTTCTGTATTTCTCACAGAAAAGGATTGCAGTAACATATGTTTTGCTATAAACATATTTATTCCCTACAATGGAAAGAGAAAGAGGGCAGTCTGGCACTGCAGCTTCACATACCTGCAGACTATCCGATAGTCCGGCACATTACAGCACATTACAGCAAATGGAGGTACAAAGCTTGCTAGAAGAGTGTGAATGCAATATTCAATCAGAAGAAAATGAATCAAGTGCACTCACCATTCATGATGCTTCTTCCATGTTCTTTATTTCATGTCAATGTGACAAGGTGCAGGGGGGGGGGGGAGATTGCGGGAGAGGTCAAACAGGGCTACGGACCCGTCTCGTGCTACAAGTGCTTCATAAGGCCCTTCACTCAGAGACATTTTCTTCTGATTGAATATTTATTCCCTTTGTGTGTATTTGAACTAAACCAAAAAAGGGATGAAAAATAGCTAATTGGACATAATGTCACACCAAACTCCAAAAAATGGGCTGGACAAAATTATTGACACCCTTAACTTAATATTTGGTTGCACACCCTTTGGAAAAAATAACTGAAATCAGTCGCTTCCTATAACCATCAATAAGCTTCTTACACCTCTCAGCCGGAATGTTGGACCATTTTTCCTTTGCAAGCTGCTCCAGGTCTCTCTTATTGGAAGGGCGCCTTTTCCCAACAGCAATTTTAAGATCTTTCCACAGGTGGTTGATGAGATTTAGATCTGGACTCATTGCTGGCCACTTCAGAACTCTCCAGCGCTTTGTTGCCATCCATTTCTGGGGGCTTTTTGATGTATGTTTGGGGTCATTGTCCTGCTGGAAGGCCCAAGATCTCGGACGCAAACCCAGCTTTCTGACACTGGGCCGTACAGTCCTACAATCCATGGGTAATCCTCAGATTTCATGATGCCTTGCACACATTCAAGGCACCCAGTGCCAGAGTCAGCAAAACAAACCTAAAACATCATTGAACCTCCCCCATATTTCACTGTAGGTACTGTGTTCTTTTCTTTGTAGGCCTCATTCCGTTTTCGGTAAACAGTAGAATGATGTGCTTTACCAGAAAGCTCTACCAGGCTCCCGGAGCCTGCAGGACAGCTTGAATATCTTTGGAACTTGTTTGGGGCTGCTTATCCACCATCCGGACTATCCTGCATTGACACCTTTCATCAATTTTTCTCTTCTCTCCACGCCCAGGGAGATTAGCTACAGTGCCATGGGTTGCAAACCTCTTGATAATGTTGCGCACTGTGGACAAAGACAAATCTAGATCTCTGGAGATGGACTTGTAACCTTGAGATTGTTGATATTTTTCCACAGTTTTTGTTCTCAAGTCCTCAGACAGTTCTCTTCTCCTCTTTCTGTTGTCCATGCTTAGTGTGGCACACACAATGCAAAGACTAAGTGAACTTCTCTCCTTTTTATCTGCTTTCAGGTGTGATTTTTATATTGCCCACACCTGTTACTTGCCCCAGGTGAGTTTAACGGAGCATCACATGCTTGAAACAATCTTATTTCTCCACAATTTTTTTGAAAGGGTGACAATAATTTTATCCAGCCCGTATTTGGAGTTTGGAGTGACAATTATGTCCATTTTGCTTTTTTTGGTTTAGTTCCAATACACACAAAGGGAATAAACATGTGTATAGCAAAACATGTGTTACTGCAATCCTTTTCTATGAGAAATACTTCCTTTTCTAGAAAACTTTCTGGGGTGCCAACATTTACGGCCATGACTGTATCCAGTTCATCTTAAGGGGATTTTCCAGGATAGGCTATCAATCGTTGATCATCACTGTGCGGAACCCCACATCCGGTACGCCCCCCCAATCAATTATTCTGAGGCTATCCTGTGGATAGGCTAATAAACTTTTTTAATTGGACAACCTCATGAATTTACCATGTCCAATTCTTCTGCCAGAGTGTTCCTTAGTCTTACTGCTCTTACAGTAAATAATCCCCTTTTGGACGTGTAGACACCTTCTTTCCTTTAAATAGTGGTGTCATTCCAAACCAGCAAGGAAATACAGTGCTATAATGTCTGCCTGTAAAAGGAGAGATTCTAAAAATGTGTAAATAAAATAGAAGGACCCGACAGGATGTCTGCATTGCTTGATCCTGTTGTCATTTGCTTCCACTGTAAAAACACAGGCCAGCCTGCCATATTTCTCTGTCCTGTCACAGTATTCAGATGTATACGCATACTTACTGTATGGTGCACAGTTATGGCTGGTACATGTTTAAAATACCTTTTTTTTATACTGTATTAGAAAGGTTGGCACACACTTGCATAAAAACAGGCTCTTTGTGTGCTATATACAGACAGCATGCACAAGAAACGTGGTGTGAACAGAACCTAAGCTGTAAGGTAATACAGTGTATGCTGACAAGTCATACGTGAACTGTTTGGATCATCTCTACAGAGAATCCTAATATTTGTTCTTTTTTTCTAGTTCCACATGTGATGTCCAGGAAGATTATTTATTTCCAGCAAAGTGTGTTTATGTTTAACTCCAGCGCCCACTATTTACTTTCTAGGAAAGGAAACCCATGCGTCAGCATTTATTACCATTAATGGAACTGGTTCTCATGCATTCTCACCGCAGACTAATCCCTATTGTTGCCACTAGTCTGTCTTACATACTTGCTTTTGTTTATAGGATGACAAATGTCTGCCGCCTAGCCAAACTATTTAGAAATATCAATATTTTGATCTTTGGGGAACTCCAAATATACACTCACATTCTGTAGCTGCCTTGGGCATAGGTGAATGGGTTAAATAGTATGTCTGGCAGGAAAGTGCCTACATATCAGTACTTTCTATGCAGAATCTTTGTGTTTTTTCAGCTGCTTAGAATGGGAAGTGCGCTTGCAGACATAACTGTTTTTCTGTCCCTGGTGTTGTATGAGGCACATAGGGACAGCTGGCTGAGTTACTGCAGTGGGTGACTGCAAATGACAGAGATTCCCAGGCAGGTCAGCAGAGATCACACTCTTCAAGGGTCTTGTCTAGCACTGGTGGGGGAGGTGGATGTGTCTGAAACAATGTTATGACTCGTTGATACAACAAGTGTCAGGCAAGCAGGGACAGATGCATGATAATACTTGACTGCCACCTCTATGGGTCAGCTTCATTGGATAGCTTGGTATTGTTGGAGGCCTACACTCACAACAGTCTGGAATAGTCATGACAAGTCTGATTTGTATCATTACTGCATTTCTGTTGTCCTGGTTATTATCATTGCCACCAGTAAGTAGGTAATGATCATTTCTCTATATATTGGCCCCACTTTATAATAAGTTACACCTATCCCACCTCCGATTTCATTCAGCGTGTGAGAATACCGAGTTACTGTGGACTAGGGAGGGGAATTCTGCTGACCTTCCTGGCATCTGGATTGCTTTCCATTTTATAGTTGTAAGCAGACAAGTGTGAGCGTGTGTTTCAGAAGTGCAGATGTTCCCGTTCCTCTGCAGTTTATAATCATTCTTTAATGGGGTGCATCCCGCTCGGGCAGTCTGAGAGTGTTTACGAGCTGAGGAAAGCTTCACTTTTCACATCAACAAGCCCATTTCATTGGGTTGTAAATCAGCTACAAGGGTATTACTTGTATTTTCTGAATGACTACTTTCTTAGTATATTTAAGTATTTTACTCTATAGATATATGTGAGATATTAAGGTGTTATATTCATCTCTCTGTGATATTCTGTGACCTTTACCATTTGTGACTCTATATTTTCCTATGCCAGAAAGCATAGTGAAAGTGTCAGTTACAATATAGTAAGCAAGCATTTAGCTATAATGCTCTTTTTATGGTTCTTGGGTTTCCTAAAGTCCTCCAAAGAATAAAATGTTAAGAAAAAAATAATAATAATAATAATATATATATATAAATAGTGTGTAAGCACATACATGTTGTGCTTTACATAATACTGGAGAGCAGTTTATATTGTCCTTGAATATGTGGATTCCAATAAAGGTAGAACTTACCTTAAGAGGAGTGGTATCTGTGTATGGTGAATTTCTGAATTTCTGATATAATGTCTACTAGCAGAGGAAAATAAATAGCTTTTGCTTCTCTAAGATCAGATGGATTTGTTAGTTATGTGTTTCCTAGGAAGTTTAAAGGGAGCCATTACAGCTCCCAGTGTAGGTGTCCTCCAGCTGTCTTACCTGTTCACAACCAAAATCCACATGAAATCTGCTCACAATCCATTTTTGTTTAACACATTTACACACATAGGGACAAATCTGGGCATCACAAATGCAATCATCCACAAAAACAATTGGTAAGTTGTTAATTAATTTGTTGATTGATGCATGGAAAAGCCCCATTGAATGAGGTTTATCCCTTGTTGGATCCACTGGATCTTCATGAGCGGAATTCCTAAGGTCAGTCTTGGCTTTCTGGTTTCCTCTCATAAATACAAATTGGAGTTGCCATTGTTCCTTAATATGTGAACAGGGTGTTGCATTGTAAAAGGTTCCTAGTTATGCAACAATTCATGAATGGACTATATAGTTTGCGAATTTAGCAAAAATTGGCAAATAGTGTAGGTGCTGTAATGGACTCCATACTTTTTGGCTTTCCCAGAAACACATATCATTTTGACTGCCTTTTTATTAGATAAATCAGTGACCCTGGAAAATGGTCTTTAAAGGGGTACTTCATCCCTAAGACATATTATACCCCTATCCAAAGGATAGGGGATAAGATGTCTGTTCGCGGGGGTCCCACCATTGGGGACCCCGCAATCTCTCATGCAGCACCCACCTGTCTCAACTGCACGAAGCGATGATCGCTCCGTGTCTGAAGAATAACGACCACGGAGCCGGAGTATCGTGATGTCATGCCCCCTCCCATAGACTTGCATTGAGGGGGCGGGGCGTGGCGTCACACGGGGGAGGAGTTGTGACATCACGATACTCCGTCCCCGTGGTCGGGAGGCATAAGACTTGGAGCCTCCAGCGCTTCTTGCAGTGCTAACAGGTGGGTGCTGCATGCTAAATTGTGGGGGTCCCCAGCGACGGGACCCCCACGATCAGACATCTTATCCCCTATCCTTTGAATAGGGGATACGTTGTCATAGGGCTGGAGTACCCCTTTAAGCATGTTTCATTGGAAAAAATGTGTCCGCCAAATTGTGTCTGCATTTTTAACAATATTGTGTGGGTGGTTGTGCAGGCAATATGTAAAAAATACAGACACATTTTTACAGCCGATTAAATAAATGACATTTACTTGGCTGTAAAAATGCATCCTTATTTTCACCTATTGTCTGAACAACCACTTTCCCATAGACTTACATATCAGCACATGTTTAAAATGCAGACACGTTTTATCCGAGATTTTGCGGACACATTTTTGCAAATAAAATACGTCTGAAAAAAACTGTGTGAACCGAGCCTAAAGGTAATGTGACATCAGAAAATGGCCTAATGTTTAAATGGGTAGGGATTACCAGCATACACTGCCCATTCTGCTAGAGGCTGCTGCACATTCAGCGCTAGCGGTACAGTCACCCCCAGTGTATTGTATATTCTGACGCTGAAATACATTAAAATATACAGTACAGTAGGTACTGGCTTTATATCACTAGCACTGTGTGCACAGCATGGCCAGTGATGAGTAAAGGTAAGTTCACACTGAATTCCGCGAGCGGAGATTCCATCTGGCAGCTGCAGCCAAAATCCCTCTGCATTAGGACCATGTGGTCCTGCGCCGTCACCATTGATGGCAATGCAGTGAACAGGTTCATTCTTTTCGCGGATCAATTTCAGCAGCGGATTTGTCCGCGCTGAAATTCTGCAGTGGGAACGGGTCTGCAGAAGAGACATTAAAGGGGTACTCAGGCCCTAAGACATCTTATCCCCTGGAGGCTCCAAGTCTTATATCTCCCGACCACGGGGATGGAGTATCGTGACGTCATGACTCCGCCCCCGTGTGATGTCATGCCCCCTCAATGCAAGTCTATGGGAGGGGGCCTGACGGGAGGCATAAGCCTTGGAGTCTCCAGCGCTTCGTGAAGTGCTCACAGGTGGGTGCTGCATGCTAAATTGTGGAGGGTCCCCAGCGGCAGGACCCCCGTGAACAGACATCTTATCCCCTATCCTTTGGATAGGGGATAAGATGTCTAAGGGCCGGTGTACCCCTTTAACACCGATGTTTGGGGTCCACACTGCGGAATTCCATGACAAATCCTCAGTGTGAATGTACCCTGATTGTACTGGGACCAGGGCATTGGCAGCCTAGCAGTTCCCAAAACAGTCATTGGTGGCAGCAGAGAACCCATTTCAGTCATTACTCCTGCTGCTCAGTGTATAAAAAAATTAACAAAAAATATTACATGTAAAAAAAATAACATGTTTCAGTATTTGGCAATAAGCAGTAAAAAAAAAATTCTAGACAACATATTTCTTTTAAGTAGAGCTTTGTTATTGGCATTGTTAGTATGAGAGGAACTTAAATTATCTGTGAGACATAATAGGTAGAAAAGAATAACAACAATAAGTAAAGCCACAATACAAAGAACTACCAAACAGCCAACTGTGAAATAGTGTCATCTACAAACATATGGCGTGCCTATAAATAAACCTCCACCACTAAATGATCAGATCGTACTGGAGATTAGTCAGAGGCTTTATGTAGAGAAATAGAGCACTTCACCACTGCTGCCTGTCATCACAAGGCGGCCCTCCAATGTCATAAGTGAGACCATATCAATTAGTCTTATGCCTTGAAAAAGTTTACATTGTGTTATAGGTCGTGGACTTGCTGCTTCTTTAGCAGCTTTTTCAGCTGTAGGTTGCAGACCCCTTGTTTAGCTAAGCAGGTGAAAACGTTATATTTTGCTTGTGATTTATACCTCCCGTAGGACAGAGTGAAGCCTTAATCTTTGAAGTCGGAATGTTCCTATTTAAAAGGTCATTCTGTTCTGGGCCATAACTCTCTTTTATCTCTCTGGAGGATCCTCTGCCTTGAATGGTCATGAGTTCTGTCCTTAAAGGTGCTGTGAAGGTTATAGCGTCACTGGAGAGTGTGAAAGGTTAAGTGATCGCTACAACAGCTACCTGAATACATTGGGATTTCTGAACATTTTTTGGCCTTTGTTGAAAAGGGCAAGACTTTATGTACTGTATTTTATAAATATAGGTTTTATATATATATATATATATATATATATATATATATATATATATATATATATATAGCAAAATCATCGGTAGTTGCAGTATCTTGTAATACCTTTTTTATTGGACTAACAAGATTTTGTAGAGACAAGTTTTCGGGATTCCTCCCTTTATCAAGTCATAAGCATTTCTGAGCTCACAAGGAGAAAACACAGGTTCTATCTCACAAAATATGCAGGGGTTAAAACAACATATGTGGAGAATGGACATTAAGTTCGGCCATAAATTGTATAGCTATAGGACGATGGACTACAGATGAGGGGGGGGGGGGGGGGCAGGCCCGTCGCTACAGGACAGGCGAACCAAGCAATCACTTGGGGCCCCGAGCAGAGCCAGTGCTTGCCCGTCCTGTAGCGACGGGGCAATTCCACCCATCACCAGGGCCGGACAAATGCCTGACATTTTTTTTTTAAATAAACTCACTTGGAGCTTTGGAGTTCTTCTCACCTCACCACAATCACGCTCCCGGCTTTTTTTTATTAGGGTATATATATTTAAGTTAATATATTTAACGGGTAAAAATACCTAGGTAAGAGATATGGGAAAAATAATTATTCATATTCCAGTCATCACCCACTACAAGAATGGGGACATAAATATTCACTTCAACTAATGCTAACAGCTTACATAGTGAGTGAATGTGATGCTATTGTTATGTCCTGTACACATTCATCTTCCAGACAGCATTATATTGAACAGGTATGTTATTGATGACATTCTCTATACATGTATTGTATGTGTTTATGCTTAGTTACATCCTTTTTGTGCATGCCATTTTACCTGAAGAACATAATACAGTATTGTATTCTCTACCATAGCACAGGAGCGTGCTGCTATAAGATCAGTTCACATTGATGTCACTTACATAACAATATCGTTTTCTGAGTGGAACAATATCATCTTATGTCCAGTTCTTTATCCATAGACATTACAGGGGTTGTCTATTTTGGACACTATCACAAGGTGTTCAGCTTTTAAGATCCCAACAATAGGTTAGAATGTGAGGATGACCCTGGCAACAGATGTTTAGTTCTTCTGCTGCACTACCACAGGAAATGGGAACCTTTACATGGTCCCCATCGGAATCCCTGTTAGGGGTTATCCAGGTTAACAAAAACAAAAAAACAGAACAGTTTTCTTCCAGAAATAGTGCCACACCTGTTCTCAGGTTGGGTGTGACCTTACAGCTCAGCTTACTACAGTTTAATGTAACAGAGCTGCAATACCACACACAAACTGAGGGCAAGAGTGGTGCTGTTTCCCAAAGAAAGCAAGGAAGCTGCTATGTTTTATTTATTTTTTTTATCCTGAATAATTCCTTTACTCTATAGATGTGCTGAGTCCTCCAAAAAGGGAGACCCTTTTTTCTGCTTTACTTAAAACGTTACTGTCATGTATGTAACTTTTGATCTGACTTTTGGGCTCTATTGTAAGTCTCCCTAATGCATCAGTTGGACAGGGCAGCCGGCCAGGGCGTGAAGCATGTTAAAAGTTTATATAAGTAACAGTAAAGACTTAAACAAAAATGTTAGATATGTGATAAATGATGCAATTTTGTATAGATAACTTGGGACAAAATAGTGTTAGTATAAAGAGGAGGTAGTAGATTATGGGTTTGCTTGCCATCGGGAGTGGTAATCCAGAAAAGGAATGCATAAGGATGGCATAAATCCCTTAATAAAACGTGTCTGCGCTATTAATCATACTTGAGTAGAAGCTGCTTATAGTGCCAGGCAATTCTTATCTGCCAACAAGTGAATCAATTTCTATGCTTAAGTATGTGTATTAAACCTATTGGTTTCTGGCTTTCTGTCAGATTTCAATATTAATCTGGGGCAGTGCAGTTTGAGCACACGTTGCTTGACGTATGTGTGTACGGCCTCTTTCCTCTGCTTTCAGTTCACTGTCAACAATTCCAAGCAGACTGCAGAGAAATGCCTACAATTAAGACACAGACACGTCCTGTTCAGCATCCCTCTTAAGTAGTGTTTTCCTCTCCTCGTATCGCACTAGACAATCAAGAAGCGCTGGATGGCATTCACGTATCCCCCGCCAGGCCTAGGTACACAGAGATAATAGAAGCCTCCTTTGACTCGTATTTTTGTTGTTCTGGAGGCCAAGAAATGCTCACAGATAATTACATTGAAATGATAGCTCGTGGGCCCCCACTCCACACAGATGCTGATCATCTGTCTAATATTCCCTATGGGATGAGACCTTCAGGAGATCAGTACAGGATCTGCCGCTCCGTTCCGTATTTAATCTTGTGATTGCACTTGGTAATGCTGTTGCTTGTGCTTGCTGCAGGGAAGGGAGGCTTTAACTTATTATTGTTGTATTTTGCATTGCTGGGAGTGAAAAACAATTATACAAGGGATCCATAAATGGGCTACGCAGGGGAACACCTGTTCTGAACAAAAACAGCCAAGAGGGGAAAGGTTTGTCTCCTTCGGCTTTGGCACTGCGTTATAGAGCAAGCCTGTTGCCTTTTGTAGTATACTGCAGCAGTCCCTTTGTTTGCTGATGGGGACTGTTTATCCATGTGACAAGTAGAATTGTTCACTCTAAATAAAAAGTACAAATTCAATAGGTCACAAGTTGTTATCTGTATTGTTAACTAATCCTTTGATGAATGTGTTTTTGTGTCTGACTCAGTGGAAAATAAAAGGGAATCTGTCATCAGTATCACTCACACTAACTTATTGGCATAGGCTTGTAGAGCCGAGGACAGTGATGAAAATGATACTTACCAAGCCCCGATCCATGCTTCCATTGGGGGGTTGGGGGGGAGAGAGTTAACTTCATGTCTCCTGTAGATGTCTGCGCATGCAGAGGAGAGGGCTGTAGCTGCAGAATGGAGCTCCATTGTCCAGCATAAGGGGCTTAGCACAGGTGGAGAAAATACTTCCTATGAAGATTGAAGACAGACATCACCGTGTACGGGGGCATGGAAACACCCCCCATGCAACAAGCTACTCATTAGCCTAACAAGAAAAAGAACAATATTGCCAAAGTGAAGGCATGGATACAAGCCTATACCAGTAGGTTGTAAATAAAGTCTCAGCATTCAGCAAGTATGTTCAGGAACAAGGAGCTTTATTGCATATCCTTCAAATCAAACTGGATGCTTTTTGGCGGTAGCCTTCCTCTGTCACCGAAACGCATCCTATTTAATTTGAAGGAGATGCAATAAACCTCCTTGTTCCTAAATATACTTGGTGAGTGCGTGGTGAGGGACTTTATTTACTCTGTTTCTGGACCTGATCCACCATTGCACCAACCCCAACAGAAGGGCCAACCAATTTATATACTACACCAGTAGGTTAGATTCCCTTTAACATAAACACTTTGGAGAGAGAAAAACAGTACCAGTGAAAAAATGTAGCTTAAAGGAGAACTCCAGCCAAAACTAACTTGTCCCCTATCCACAGGATAGGGGATAAGTAGCTGATCGCTGGGGGTCCGCGTGGAAAAAACCCTTAATAGGGTAGAATAATTCAGGTTCACTTTAAAGATCATACCAGTCCCTCTGTTTCACTGGGTCTCTCACAATGGTTGTCCTTGCTGATTGTCGATATGTTCATTGTATTACAATTCTAATTGTAATATGTCCAACATAAGGGTGTATTACCATGCAATGTAGTGATGCTGCTTTCATTAGATCAGAGGAGGAAGACATTACATTAACTATAATAGCTTTAGGCTAGGTGGATACATAGCGTTAATCTTTTTGATAGGCTTAAGAATTTTTCTCTATGTCACAGTAGCAGGAAAGCAGTGACCCTTAGAACTGATAGTTTATTTCACTTGCAAAGGTGTCCATGCAAAGAAAATATTCTATATTTCATGATGATGTCCATGCTAGCAAAGGGGAGGAGTGCAGCGTAAACATTGTGGGCCACCTTTCTTAAAGAGGACCAATTGCTTCTTTGAAAAACACAGTACAAGACATTGGATGAAATCCAAAGACATTTCTCATAAACATGATTTTGTATAGTATTACTGGGAAACAGGTTTTTCTTTTATTGTAGCAGAGAGATCCTAATCTGGTGAGATTCTCTTCTTCCTTTAGGGTCTATTCACACGTACAGTATTCTGCGCAGATTTGATGCGCAGGATTTCAAGCTGTGTTTAGTCATTCAGTTTACATAGAAATCTGCAGCAGAAAATCCTGCGCATCAAATCTGCACATCACATCTGCGCAGAATACTGAACGTGTGAATAGACCATTAAGGTACAAAGTATAAGGTGATCTGATTCTCTTAGCCTATTCTAAAGAGGTGGACACAGCCGCTTCTAAAAGGTTAATCTGTTAGAGAAGGACGATAAAGTTGCTTGTAATGGGTTTAAGGGTTAAAAAAAATCAAAGTAAAGGTGTACTCTCTTTCCCTGCTCCCTGATCAATTTTATGGAACCTGATCTTGCAGCACTTCCCTTTGTTAAGACTAGCAAGTATTATGCTCTGGGACTGAGCTCTTTTGGAGCAGCGGGAGCAGGGCAGTTGAGTACACTACTTATTTTTTTGAATCCTGCCTAAGCACCTTTGCATATACAAGTAAGTCACTAAACATCCCTTTTAATCTAATAGAGGATAACACAGCTTCTTGTTACGGGTTCATTTGATTCTATCTCTGCAAACAAACAAAGGTAGCAAGGACAACACTGAAAAGAAAACTGTAACAAGGTTTACTTCTGTTTCTGCTGCTTCTAGCCTCCTCCCCTTGCTTCTCTAAAATACACAGGAATCCATCTGAGGCTGGGTTCACACTACGTTTTCTCCCATATGGGAGTGCATACGGCAGGGGGGAACTGAAATCTCGTGCTCCCGTATGCCTTCGTATGCGCTCCCGTATGTCATTTATTTCTATGAGCCGTCCGGAGTGAAACGTTCGGTCCAGTCGGCTCATTTTTGTGCTGTATGCGCTTTTCCCCCGGACCTAAAACTGTGGTCAACCACGGTTTTAGGACCGGTTGTAAAAGCGCATACAGCACAAAAATGAGCCGACCGGACAGAACGTTTCACTCTGGCCGGCTCATTGAAATGAATGACACACGGGAGCGCGAGGTTTCAGCTCCCCCCTGCCGTATGCGCTCCCGTATGGAAGAAAACGTAGTGTGAACCCAGCCTTACATTGCTGCATACCCAGTTCTCTAGTATCCCTTTCTTAAAAGATAAGAGTATTAGAGGGAGTTCTATTTTTCCCAGTTATATATCTCTAAGAAAGATTTAGTATTTTGTTTCCTAGGATAGAACTTATTGATCCTCTTTAAAGAACATAAGCAATCCCCTTAAAATCTATTTTCATCGAAAACAGACCTGATGCTGTTTATGAGCATTGGCTAAACTGGGTAGAAGCTATGCAATATCTAATGTAAATTCTTTATTCATTGCAGATATTAAGAGACTATCACACCTAATAATTGTACTTTTCCCTATGTCTTTCAGAACCATGTAAAGAAGACTTAAACTCTTGGAGGCATTGATAACCAAAGAGAGCTTGGGTTCCATCTCTCTTCATTCCTCTAATCCAACACCATGGAACAGCAGAGGTTACAGAGGTGGACAGAGAAACCATTTCATTTCCACAGTCAAGCAGCTTCTATGGTCTTGCTGGTTTTGGCCATGCTGTCTTTAGAAATTCCTGGTGCTTCCCTCACCAACATATTTCATGCTGAGCAAAGAGACTGGACTTTTAGTCACCTCACTGTGCATCGGAGCACAGGAGCAGTTTATGTAGGCGCAGTAAATCGCATTTATAAGCTATCAGGGAACTTAACCCTCTTGGTGTCACATAGCACTGGTCCTGGAGAGGACAACAAATCCTGCTACCCTCCTCAAAACGTTCAGCCATGTAGTGAACCTCGTACACTGACCAACAATGTGAACAAACTGTTAATCATTGACTATTCTGAAAATCGTCTGCTGGCTTGTGGTAGCTTGTACCAGGGTGTATGTAAGCTTCTACGTTTGGATGATCTTTTTATACTGGTAGAACCATCTCATAAGAAAGAGCACTACCTTTCCAGTGTCAATGAGACTGGTACAATGTACGGAGTGATTGTACATAGTGAAGGTCAGGATGGAAAGCTCTTCATTGGAACAGCAGTAGATGGCAAACAGGATTACTTTCCCACTCTGTCAAGTCGCAAGTTGCCTAGGGATCCAGAATCGTCTACCATGTTGGATTATGAGCTCTACAGTGACTTTGTGTCGTCCCTCATCAAGATTCCATCTGACACTCTTGCATTGGTCTCTCATTTTGATATTTTTTACATTTATGGTTTTGCCAGTGGCAACTATGTTTATTTCCTTACTGTGCAACCGGAGACACCTGTAGGTATTTCGAGTAATTCAGCAAATGATCTATTCTACACCTCTCGAATTGTGCGGTTATGCAAGAATGATCCAAAATTTCACTCCTATGTTTCCCTACCAATTGGATGCACAAAGAATGGAGTGGAGTACAGACTACTGCAAGCAGCCTATCTAACCAAACCAGGTGCCACATTAGCCAGGTCTCTGAAAATTTCAGTGCAGGATGATGTACTTTTTGCAATCTTCTCTAAAGGCCAAAAACAGTATCACAATCCACCTGATGACTCCACGCTTTGTGTCTTCCCGATCAAGACTATTAATGCTCTTATTAAGGAACGACTACAATCTTGTTATCAGGGAGAAGGAAATCTAGAGCTAAACTGGCTGCTAGGAAAGGATGTCCAGTGTACTAAAGCTGTAAGTGTATTCTCTTGTCTTTCTTTAAAAAGTGCCTACTATGTATATTGGCTATTTTGTGTATGAGAAAACATTTTGGGGTTTTCAGCATAGTATCGCAAGTAGGCTATAATGTTAAAGTGGAAACATGACAGCTAAAAATGTACTCACAAAGGCTCCTGTACATGCTTGGCATTTATTTTTTAATCAAAGCTTTTACCAAAGTGTCATTGTCTCAAGCTCTGTGAAGCTTTGGCAAATTATTATGCACCACTAGCAAACAAAGGGATGTCAGTCAGTGGTAAAGGATGTCATGCTTTATTGGGACCAGGTAAAAGCTGCAAGGCAAGCGGTACAGCCAAGATAAAACTGCAGCAAGCAGGAGAAAAGAGGCATGGACCCGTTTCGAGTTGTGACCCTTCGTCTATGCACTATAATACACTACTGTCTGATGGGCAACACAGTTTTGAAAGTGGCATGTTTAGGGGCGCACAACAACTTTAAGTAAGCCTTCGCTACATGGTGCAAGAATACTAAGTGTTTCTTTCTTTCCCATGTGAGCTGGAGGTCAGTTTCAGTATAAAGTACAAATAGTTTTTGGCTATGAATTGGGGTATGTGCACATAGGCAGAAACCTTGCCAGTGTGCCACGCTGCACCACTGTTTTCTCCAACAGTCATGTAGAGCGCAATAGATGCACGTGCGCATCATTCTATTGCAACCATTTATATACAAGCATGGCAAAGTTTCAACTCCCACAAAGGTTAGCTGGGTCTTCATTTCTTCAGAAACAGGTTGGGATGTCCGTCTGTTTGCATCCTTATTTGAGTCAGCATTGTGACCACCATTTCTCTAGGACAGTGGTTTTCCCCACCCAGTGGTCATTGATTTCAGTGGGAGCTTCAGAGTTGGACACAGAAAGACGTGACATGTAGTTTTTTTTTCTCACATGGTTTAGAGTGTCCCAGTGAAGTCAATGGGAAATGGATTTTTAGGTGAAACCCCATGTTTTTGATGGCAAGTTTTCTTTGCCCATGTAACCCTCATGCACAACGTACACAATCTCCAAAGCCATAATTTGATGTCCATAAAAGTCTCCAAGCTTTTTACTATAACTTAGTATGGCTGAAACATAAGGGAATATGTAGCTATAATTATGTAGGCATATAGGCCTAGATTTATCAAACTGTGTGAGAGAAAAATGAAGGGATTTTCCCACAGCAACCAATCACAGCTCAGCTAACAAGCTCTGGTAAAGTGAAACCTGAGCTGTGATTGGTTGCTGTAGGAAAATCACTCCACTTTTTCTCTCACACAGTTTGATAAATCTGGGCCATAGAGTAGAGACGGGACGGCACTACTGCTCACAAAATGATGTAGGAAACTCCAGTCACTGCTAGGAGTTATAGTACAGGGAATAGGGGTGCATGAATTAAGAGCAGACAAAGTCCATAGTGAAAATGATGGTAGAAACTGTACTTTGGCACCTATTAAAACATAACTTTTATTTAATCATCTTCATAAAAACAGCTGGCCACTGGTGGGATAGGGAAAAAGAAATTCTGCAGCCAAAGCTGAGCGGGTCATGGCGGCTACTAGCTCATTTCGCGGTTTGCCCGCTTCCTCTGGCCTCCGGTCTGCCTGCTTCCTATAGCTATAATTATGGTGCATGGCACAGCCCATGGAGGTCATGCACTAGAGAGCCACCCAGCCTCTATATGCTGCCGTAAAAGATCAGTTGGGCGCTTTATGTATGGAACTATTTTGTCAGTCAGATTCATATAGCCAAGTGCATTGGAAGCCTTCAGGGAATGGAGGTTAACCTAAAACCAAAAGAGAACATGACGTGATGCCTCTAACAAATTTTACTTCAAGTGATTATAGGATTTTATCAACATCTTCTCAAGCTTGTCAATAGAATATTCACGAGGGATGTTTTCTTAAATCAAGCACGGCACACAGTCTGTATTGTGTTAAGGGTTTTGTTTCCTTGTCTGCCATCGGTATCTTTAATTCACCGGTTCATGAACTTTGGGAGAGATATCACTCAGCTCTTATAAATATAATGATTACATTAAGCAGTTTAATGAAACCACAAGAATGTTAACTTTAGGCAACTACAGCTGGGCTGGGGAACTCAGCCAGGACATTGCTCTCATCTAACTTGTTGAGTCACTCAAGTATCCACTGTTGTTCTCAAGTGACATGTTGTAAAGCAGTAATACCTATTTATTTAACCAAGGCTGACTTTTTTAGACAGGCAACAAACAACGTTTGACTATAAAAATAGTACGTAAGAAGCAATGGAAATGTGCAGTCACAGGATCCAGAGAATTGGATGTATTTACAAGTTGGCATTTATCAACCACAGACAGGACAATTGAGGGTTTGAAAAATAGCTATGGGGATTGTATGGGCATTTACATCATGGCAAATTACGTACAAATGTTCATCATCTACTAACACTATTAAAGTACATCACAGCCACTATCACTGAGGAATGACAGCATATTCATGGCAATTCATTGTTTCTCCTGCAATCGCTGGTGAAGCTTTCCAAAAGGCCTGTTCACATTGATACCGATAAGTGGCATGTTTAAATTCCCAAAAAGGTTAATGATATAACAACAAGGTCTGAGAATGTAAAAAAAAAAATCTATAGAAAATGTCCTAAAATGTAAGTGCCACAAGCATCCTAATCCTCAGCAACCATATCACATGTGAAATAGAGATAACGTTATAGTATCACAAATATAATGTCAAGATGAACACAGACATTGTCCCATAAGAGGCCAACCCCTCTCCATTGTAAGAGTAGAGAACATGTAATAAGGAACAAAGGAAAGGGGGTGGACCATGCCACATATATCTCTTGTAACTGCTCATGGTAATATCGTCCTGGGTAGTCATCCCAATTACAGCAAGGTATGGCAAAAAAAAAAATAGTGTATAAATATAGTCTATAGTGTATCAACATTATATTTGCAAATTGCCTAGAGTGCCCTTAAGGTCTACTTGTCCCTCATGACAATCCACTTGTCCTGGTACACAAAATGATTTTAACCAAAATAGTACGTAAATAAGGTCTTTATTAGTTTATTTATTTTAGTTTTTGCACTTTTGTTTTTATTCTCCTCATCCTATAATAGAAATGACTCTTCTTTTCCCCCCTACAGACCCATATAAGGGCTTGTTTTTTGGGGGACCAATTGTACTTTGTTATGACATCTTTAATTTTTCCAGTCCTTCAATAAAATATGTGGGACAAACTGTTTTGGGTGATAGTGACGTGCTAATCGGGTGCTCTATATTCCAAGTATAGTACCAATCTTCAGAGAAATACACACACACTGTTCCTTTATGTAAATAATCTTCACTTTTAATATATTATTCATTTCAATACAGGAATCCATACATTATATTCACCCAAGTGAGTCAATCAGACCGCATGATGTGAGATAAACAGACTCTTTAGGAATCGGGGTGCTCCTGCACAAATCTTTCTTTTCCAGCCATCTCCATTTATTAACCGTCAGACCAAAAGAACGTGAGTACGTATGCAACGTTTCAGGGGCTGCTGCCCTCTTTCTCTGATGCTTAAGAAAGAGGGTGGCAGCCCTTGAAATTTAGTTGAGCCTCCACAGTGAATTGCTAACCCCAGGAATCGTGCTGCTGGGTGATCCACCCCACTAGCCCACCAGGGATGGATAAAAGGTGCCTTTAGATGCCACTGTCGGCTTTGACAGCGGTGATGTAAAGGGTTGAAGGTCGGCAGCGGCTGATTCCTGTAGTTGGGGGCCGTGGGCTCAAGTCAGAAGCCAGCTCCATACACCCTGAGTGCCGCCGGGTTGTCGGTCCGACGCTGCTAGCCCAAAGCAGAGATAAATGTCAGAGAAATTCATGTGCCCGGCGCCCAGAAGTGCATGTCCCGGGCATCGGGTGAAAGGACCCTCTAAACAGTACCAAGTGGTTGAGGTATAGTGCTTCATGACTGACTTTCTGTCATCAGCGTTCAGTAGTGAAAGGACATATCCCCCGATATTAGTATGTTACATAAATAGGGATTTCCAAACAGTGTCATTCTGTCAACAATATGTCTGTCTGTTGTTGTCCTGGAAAGTTTGTTAAACAGTGCCCTATCATCTTCTTGGCACCATAGACTTTCAGGGCAGCATGGATCCAGCTGCAATGTCTTAATACCAGCTGCCGCAGTTAGACAAATTGACATTAATGGTGCAAGGCTGAGAATTCATACAGTTAAATATCAGTATTTCAGCCTGCTTTGCTTATTATAGTAAATGAGTACATTTTGGGCAGTTTTTTCTATGGACAGATTGCGTTTTTTGCAATTGTAGTAAATGAAATCAATTATTTTAAAGGATATTTCTTAATTTGCTAATGGTTCATTCAGTTATGTTATTTTATAGAAAGCATTACTTACAAGTAAGGCAGTGTTTACCAAACAGTGTCACACCATTTGGAAAACATTGGTGTAGGGAAAACTAGTGACATAGGGAGCCCTTGGATGATGTCAGCGATGTGATATTATTGACTATACTGTGGGCATGCCAATAGATTTCTGTATAAAGTGACTAGTTGGTCCTGAATTATTAGCAATAACCTCTTGCTACTTTATTATAACCCAGGTCTTGGCTATTTAGCGAAGGACCTATTTATTGGCGATCTGGAACTAATGCTCTTCTGAGAGATAAATGAGAGCAGCTTTATATGCTAAATATATACCCAGCTTTCTTAAGGTTCAGTGCTCCCTTCCAGCTCGCACATGGCCATCTTCTGCTGCTTGTTTTTACTTTGTCCAGTTCAGCAGGCAGCGCAGAGAATTTCTTCACTCAGACTACAAAGAATCATTTGGGAGAAAGTGACTTATTCTGAGATTCTGCGATAAGGCTCATGAAGTCTAGAAATTTGAGAGGGGTTTACTGGGGAGATTAATAGCTTTGCTTCTATTTTTGCAGGAATAGGACACACAGTTTAAATAAACAGAAAACAGGAGATAGATAAAAAGAAACCAATGAAAAGTGTGTGTGATGGAGAGATCTCTACAACCAAGCTGGTAGTCCTATCACAGTTTATCTATGCAACCTTACACTGACCATACACTTTTGATATCTTGCTCAGCAAACAGCTTTTCCTTAGACATGCAGGTTCGGTTTAACCAAATACATGTGTTGTCAGTGGAGAGAGAGGGAAATAAGCAGCTGCCAGACACCTTGGGTCAACACCAGGTTAAAACTTCGCATGACCAACACCTCTTCATTCCCGAGATAGTCTGTGGGTTTGACTGAACAAAGTCTGATGTGTGCGGCCAACTTTAGGCTGGTCATAATCATTAGATACATGTTGGCTGAACCTACCAAATTCAGCAGGGCAGCTGACTACCTAATGTGCGTTGTGGCCTCCCAACTCTCCCTTATGGCAGATATCAGGGATCCTGGCAGATCAGCAGTTAAACAGATGAAACTGGCAGCTGCTTTCTACCTGGTCTCCATTGAAAAGACACATACACTTAGCCCAGTGTGTATGTATATGGCATAATTGGGTGAGATGGTTGTCAGCTGAACAAGCATTAATATATGGCCAGTTTAGGTAAGTCATGATAACAAATAATGTTTTTCTTATGAGGGACTCCAAGATCATATATAGAAGAGTTACCTAGCAATCTGACTGGTGTTCACATGTTTAAAGGGGTACTCCACTGGAAAACATTTTTTTTATTAACTGGTGCCAGAAAGTTAAACAGTTTTGTAAATTACTTCTATTAAAAAATATTAATCCTTCCAGTACTTATCAGCTGCTGTCTACTACAGAGAAAGTTCTTTTCTTTTTGAATTTCCTTTCTGCCTGACCACAGTGCTCTCTGATGACACCTCATTCCATTTTAGGAACTGTCTAGAGAAGGAGTAAATCCCCATACAAACCTCTCCTGCTCTGGACAGTTCCTGACATGGACAGAGGTGTCAGCAGAGAGCACTGTGGCCAGACAGAAAATAAATTCAAAAAGAAAAGTACTTCCTGTGGATCTTACAGCAGCTGATATATTCTGGAAGGATTAATATTTTTTAATAGAAGTAATTTACAAATCTGTTTAACTTTCTGGCACCAGTTGATTTAAAAGAAAATGTTTTCCAGTGGAGTACCCCTTTAACACTGTTGAGTATCTGGTTATTGAGAACATCAAACATTGCAAGATCTCTGCTACCAAGGGATCCTCTTTTTATTTGGAATGTGGCTCCTACTGTTGCAAATATTAATGTGAAATACTGCACATTGTAATGACCTAGAAAATAATGTAAAACCAAAAGAGTCTGTCTGGTGCTGTTAAAAACAAAGATAATATGAGCTCAAGCTACCTTAAAATAAAAAGGCTCCCTGATTCGCTACTGTTCTGATGGGGCCTTTTCTCACTGAAAAATGCCTCCTGGTCTCAACACACAGGAAATACTCGTTCACCCAATCACTGGTGACTGGCTACCTAAGTCAGCAGGCATTTCATGTCACCAGGAGGAGCTGATGAGCAAGGATCGGGCACTGTCAGACCTGGCATTGGTGGAGAGTAAGAAAAGGTAACTATGGTATTGTAACTATAGTATCTAGTTCTATTTTTTAGACTGAACCCTTTCAAATTCTTTTTCCAACACAGGACAACTTGTGTAGAATTTTGGGTGGTAATGGGGCTCTATACTACACTTTATATTGTGGCACAAAGCCGGTCTTTCTGGAGTTTGGATTTCCTAGACTTTTCCTCTCCTGCAACAATTTTTATTTATATGTATATTTTTCGAACAGTTCAATAGAGAGAGGTTCCCATATTACTCCAATAAATAAATGGGTGCTCTTTAGTGGTCTGGGTCACAGCCTTATTGGAACTGTTATGGCGGTCATATTGGTCGGCTTTCTGCTTTCACAGGAGCAGGCATAACTAAAGAACACCTGAAGTGTTGGCAGAAAAAACAACCATGTAAAACAAGTCGAAGCAGTATCAGTTAGTATTGCTAAAAATAGGAAGAATGGATAATAGTCTGCATTTTCTTATATAAAGAAGACCAAAGACTCAGACTTGGAGGCTACATGCCACAGCCAAGATGGTGCCACCACTGTGCAGCAGGAGGAGAGGAGGCAGGAGCACTGGCCAGATATGGCAGCTACACTTGGAAAGTTTGCCCACACTCCAGCACCTGCTAAATGCAGCCTGAGATCTCTAGATGTGACTCTATCAGGCTCCAGGTTTATGGCCTTGCAGCAATGGGAATCCAGTGACTAGGAAGAGATGGAAAGTGGCCTGCCGTGACCTTTAACTCAGGACTTGTGATCATGCTGAAACCAACCGATGAACAATGTTTTCTGTCTGGAATACGTATTAATACAGTTGTGGTAAATCTTTCCAATCAGATTGGTGGCCTTAAGGAAGGCTTTAACCTTATCTAACAAGGATTCTGAACACAAGGCACATTAGTAAGGTGGAGGAAGTAATGCCTCCTCTGAAGAGGGATCCACAATGTCATTCACAAGCATACGTTGCTTACGCCGTAACAGTGCGTGGTTGGTCGGCATACCAGAACAAGTGGAGGGGTCTAACCCTAATATGTTCTTTGTGAACTGGCTGCTTAAACTCTTTGTAAGAAGGCTTTAACACTACTGTTAGTGGTTTAATAGCCACATAGGTTGACCCACCAGCAGCCCCTGGGACGCTCTTCACAACCTGTGTTGCTTATGATCCTACACTATAAGGATATAGATGCTATTCTTCGTTTGGCCACAGAAAAGCTGGACATATGGATTAATGGCGTGAGTGCTGCCTTTTTTCTTGACTTTTTGTTTCATGATTTCCTCACCTAAGCTTCGAGTTGTGGCACTGAGTACAACCTCTTTCTTTGAGTCACCAATGGATGCCCTGTTCTGGCTGGAGGGGCTGGTATAAAAAGAGAGAGCTGAATGTGATGCCTAGTGTTTATTCTTAGTCGCTGAGATGGCTGGATATCATCTGTCTTCTTGCAGTTTTCTCATTCTATTGGTGACTGTTGTTCCTGTTCTCTTCTTCCTCAGCCTGATACATCATCCTCATCAAATATATATGATACACTGTTTCTTTAATTTTGGACAGGGTACGGGGGCTGTTTGGTACCTGGATACAGAAGCATCTTTAGACATGCTGGTACATTTATGGAGACAACAGGAGTATGTACAATGCTTTGCCTGTTCCATATCTTGGTTACAGTTGTTACCTTTGTATGTTTACTTTCTGTTCCTTCTCAGGAACTATTTTCTGGTGCTTGACTGGTACACTTTAGGCTAGCTGATCTTGTTTTAGCAGACCCTGCCCTAGTTTCTTATCTGTGGGGCTCCTATTTTTGTGGGATTTATAATTGTAGGATGAGCGAGCATGATCAGTGAGATTTCTATGGTATGGTGTATTTATGTTTCGAATAGTTTAGAAAGTCATCCTGTTACTCTATGATGTGGGTTAAGCCATAGCTGTCGTAGAATATCCTCGTTATGGAGGAATCCCACAAAACGGTATATTGTCTTTTATAATATTAAGAAGTTCTCTTCTATGACAGGCTTTGCAAAATCTACAGCTTACCTATAGCTGTCATGCTTTTCCCTCCGCGTATTGTTGAAGGCCGTGCAGAGGAGGGTGGTTGTTCCAGTGACATTACTGAACCGCAATGTATGTTATATAAGGACTGTTTTCTTTCTCTCTGATAATGTATGTCACTTTCATTGTTCTGATCAAAAAAAAAAAAAAGATGACCGTAGACAGATATGGAGATTTTAAAGACTGTGTGGCCTCCTTAGTTACATCCGACCAGTGAGTTGTCATTTGTATTCTTCTGGTGAGCAAAGGAATAGATTGTAATCAATACATGAATTAGTGAACGTGCAGCTTGTAGTATTTCTCCATCTGCTGACATCTAGAGAAGCTGCATAGATGACATGCACTCCCCCATATGCTTCACTATGTTAGATACATCAAACTGAGCACCTGTCGCACGCAGAAAACAGAGGCAGAGATTTAAAGTGACACTATGGCTATTTCCTCGTCGTCCTGTCAGAAACCCTGACATAATAGGTCTCATACTGACAGTTTATAGGGTTGCTGGCAGCTCTATTTATAATTCCCTTGACAGACTTTTAATGCATCCTTTTCTATAGACGACGTACTTTCTTGGGTTTAGATTTATATTGATTTATGTTTGTTTTAATCACACAATTAACATAATAGTGTTTGTGGTTTATTAATAAAATCCATTGTTTCTATAGTTTCAGAATAGAATGAACAGCTGTGAGGAGACTTTATAGATCTAAATTTGTCTCTGGAAGAGTTAACAGTCTATATTTATTTTACTTAAAAAAATAAAAGTAATGTAAATTGTTGTTTTGTTTTTTTTTTCAAAAAGATAGTTGGGATTTTTTTACAGTTCAGCATAGAGCTTAACAACAAGTAACCTTTTTGCTGGTACTGTAGTTACAAACAATCCTAAAGCTGACTAAACTGTTCACACACACTGAAGCTGGTCATACACATAGGAAAACTGCTGGCTGATACCTCTCCTCACCCCTTACACTCACATGCACACTCAGCTCAGCATGTGATCTGCATGGAGAGGTGAGGAAAAAGCTGCTCCCGGACACCTTGAACTCTAAAATGCCTAATCTCTGGTATCACCCATACACATAGATGGTCAGCCGGCCCCACCAAAATCTTATGTGTATGGCCTGCTTAAAGAGAATCTTCTAGCAGCATCACTCGCACTAACCTGTTTGTACAGAATAGTAGCGTGGGTTCCAATACATTTTACCTTTTTATTTTTAAATCTATGGTGCCCTTCCATAGTTACGGACTAAAATAAAAATGTGAATGAGATTCTTTGGTGTGCTCGGGGTATTACCTAGATCCTTATGCCTGCCTGCATCGGCCCTGTACTAACCCCCTTTATACATGCTTCTACATCACCGGTATGGATGGTCCGTACCACCTCCGCTTTCCCATTGTGTGCGCTGGTGATATGGACTGTCTTTGCAGGTGATGGTGGTGCAAAAATACAAAATGCTTTTTAAAGGTGTCCATAGCTCTTAAGAGTATAAACATGTCCAGCAGCCCAGATTTTGCTTCCATTGATATCTAGTATATGTACATTTTTGGGCATTTACTAAAAATCCATGTTGGTCATAGTGTATTCATTCTTGGTTAGTCTGGGAGTTATATTCACTAGTAGTAAGCAGAACTCCAGTGACTAGGGGGGACATTTATCAAAGCATTTAGTAGTTTTTTTTTGCTTAAAGGGGTATTCCAGGAAAAAAATAAATATATATATATATATATATATATATATATATCTCTCTCTCTCTCTATCTATCTATCTATCTATCTCTCTATATATATATATATATATATATATATGTATGTATATATATATATATATAATCGACTGGCTCCAGAAAGTTAAACAGATTTGTAAATTACTTCTATTAAAAAATCTTAATCCTTTCAGTACTTATGAGCTTCTGAAGTTAAGGTTGTTCTTTTCTGTCTAAATCCTCTCTGATGATACCTGTCTCGGGAAACGCCCAGTTTAGAAGAGGTTTGCTATGGGGATTTGCTTCTAAACTGGGCGTTTCCCGAGACAGGTGTCATCAGAGAGGATTTAGACAGAAAAGAACAACCTTAACTTCAGAAACTCATAAGTACTGAAAGGATTAAGATTTTTTAATAGAAGTAATTTACAAATCTGTTTAACTTTCTGGAGCCAGTTGATATATAAAAAAAAGTTTTTTCCTGGAATACCCCTTTAACCCCTTAAGGACCGGAGGTTTTTCCGTTTTTGCATTTTCGTTTTTTGCTCCTTGCCTTTAAAAAATCATAACTCTTTCAAATTTACACCTAAAAATCCATATGATGGCTTATTTTTTGCGCCACCAATTCTACTTTGTAATGACGTCAGTCATTTTGCCCAAAAATCTATGGTGAAGCGGGAAAAAAAATCATTGTGCGACAAAATTGAAAAAAAAACGCTGTTTTGTAACTTTTGGGGGCTTCCGTTTCTACGTAGTACATTTTTCGGTAAAAATGACACCTGATATTTATTCTGTAGGTCCATACGATTAAAATGATACCCTACTTATATAGGTTTGATTTTGTCGGACTTCTGGAAAAAATCATAACTATATGCAGGAAAATTAATACGTTTAAAATTGTCATCTTCTGACCCCTATAACTTTTTTATTTTTCCGTGTATGGGGCGGTATGAGGGCTCATTTTTTGCGCCGTGATCTGAAGTTTTTAACGGTACCATTTTTGCATTGATAGGACTTATTGATCACTTTTTCTTCATTTTTAAATGATATAAAAAGTGACCAAAAATGCACTATTTTGGACTTTGGAATTTTTTTGCGCGCACGCCATTGACCGAGTGGTTTAATTAATGATATATTTTTATAATTCGGACATTTCCGCACGCGGTGATACCACATATGTTTATTTTTATTTTTATTTACACTGTGTTTTTTTTTTTATTGGAAAAGGGGGGTGATTCAAACTTTTAATAGGGGAGGAGTTAAATGATCTTTATTCACTTTTTTTTTTCACTTTTTTTTTGCAGTGTTATAGGTCCCATAGGGACCTATAACACTGCACACACTGATCTTCTATGTTGATCACTGGTTTCTCATAAGAAACCAGTGATCAACGATTCTGCCGGATGACTGCTCATGCCTGGATCTCAGGCACTGAGCAGTCATTCGGTGATCGGACAGCGAGGAGGCAGGAAGGGGCCCTCCCGCTGTCCTGTCAGCTGTTCGGGATGCCGCGATTAGCCGCGGCTATCCCGAACAGCCCGACTGAGCTAGCCGGGAACTTTCACTTTCACTTTTAGCCGCGCGGCTCAGCTTTGAGCGTGCGGCTAAAGGGTTAATAGTGCGCGGCGCCGCGATCGGCGCTGCGCGCTATTAGAGGCGGGTCCCGGCTTCACTATGACGCCGGGCCCGCCATGATATGACGCGGGGTTACTGTGTAACCCCGCGTTATATCAGAAGAGCAGGACCAAGGACGTACCGGTACGTCCTTGGTCCTTAAGGGGTTAAAATTGTCGCAAAAAAAAAGTCGCACTACGCTCTTTTTTTCTGCGACTTTTTGATTGTGCAGTGTAATAAGCAAAAAGTAAAAATCTTGCTTACCAAAGCAAAAAGTGAGTTTTGACTTGCAGTGGTCAGAGATTTATCAAGTGCGAAAGTCGCAAAAAAGTCGCATTACATGAAAAAAAAAACTACTAAATTTACTCCAGCTCAGACTTGGAGCAGAAAAAGCTACTACCAAAGCAAAAAAAGAAAAATTGCTTACATGAAAGAAATGTATCAACAGGCTGAAAGCAGTTGATAAATAAGTCGCACATAAGCAAAAAAAATAAAGAAAAAAAATAACTAAAAAAAAGGAATACATAAACAAACATTGATAAATGTCCCCCTATATGACTATATAATAAGAAAAGATTTACTAAGGAGACTAATGACTGACGATTTGGGATGGTGGGTGAGTGGTCTTGTAGGCTGGCTCAGCAATTCAGTCTTATGTGTAGAAGAAACCTTGTTTCTGCAACGTATTAGATAGAACCCAGTCATCAGTCCCATCTAACTGTAGTATACGGGTGCTTTGTGTGAGCTTCTCTGGCCGCTCTGTGTCTGTGTGCACCCTAATGGCTGCTTTTCTGGCAATTATACGGCCATCATTATGTTATCATTACATTTAATATTTTCTATAGCACATGTTCTTATATTTAAAGGGGTAGTCCAGTGGTGAAAAACTTATCCCCTATCCTAAGGATAGGGGATAAGTTTGAGGTCGCGGGGGGTCCGACCGCTGGGGCCCCCTGCGATCTCTCTGTACGGAGCCCCGGCTCTCGGCCCAGATAGCGGGTGTCGACCCCCCGCACGAAGCGGCGGCCGACACGCCCCCTCAATACATCTCAATGGCAGAGCCAGAAATTGCCGAAGGCAGCGCTTCGGCTCTGCCATAGAGTTGTATTGAGGGGGCGTGTCGGCCGCCGCCTCGTGCGGAGGTCGACACGCCCCCTTCCCGCGGGCTGTCGGGGCTCCGTACAGGAGATCGCAGGGGGCCCCAGCGGTCGGACCCCCCGCGATCTGCAACTTATCCCCTATCCTTCGGATAGGGGATAAGTTGCTCACCTCTGAGTCACCACTGGACTACTCCTTTAATTCCACACTCTTTTCTTTCTTTGCACTTTATTGTAGTTCTTTTTATGTCCATTATGTAACAACAAAAGTAATTGGTTGTCCAATAAAATACTGTGGAACTAACTATTTGACATTTACTTCTATTCCAAAGACTCTACATTTCACAGCTAAACAAAATATATAGAAGACATTGAGAACTTTTCCATAACTAGGTAACCATAATTCCCTATAATCTTAAAGGGGTATTCCAGAATGAATTTTTTTATTTGGCTATACTACAGGGGCTGTAAAGTTAGTGTAGTTCATAATATAGTGTCTGTACCTGTGTTTGATGGTGGTCTTGCAATTCTTCTGTGATCTTTGTCCTGATGTTTGTTTTTAACAGAATACAAAATGAGAGTTGTCTCAGATTTTCCCAGGTTGCAGTGTGGCCTGAGACATTATATTACTAGCCAGGTGTTCAGAGGGAGCCGGTCTGCTTCAATGGGTGGAGCGACCGCTGGGTGGGAAGGAGATTATTCTGCAGTAACTTATTGGTTTTGCAACAGCTGGAGGCACCCTGGTTGGAAAACACTGGTTTATTGTTTACAGCACAACATGGGAGCTCAAGTATTCTTTAAAGTGTTGGGTGGCTGATGTGTGGGAGAGAGAAAGGTAACCTTATACTTACAAACAAGAAATCCTGGGACTTGTAGTTGGAGGGAGGGAACTCTAGCAGGAAATAGCACTTTCACAAAAAGAAATTAGCAGCGTTATAGTAGACTCACAACATGGCCATTTAGCTCCAATACAAGCATGATCCTTCCTAAGCATGTCCATTACTGTCTGACAGTATGGTGGATAACCCTTTTAAACTGTATATGTAACAACGTGATACTAGTTAGGTTACTTTGCTATTCTTTGTTCGGGATTACTACTGATATGACAGTGACTACAGCTAGACATATACATTAGATAAATCTTATCTGATTTGTTCTGTATTAGGACATTTGGACTTTCTACTATTGTCTGTGTATGTGTTGCGGGTTGGATCATTTGTCCCTAAATGAGATAAATGGTGTCAAATGATTCTGACAACCACAGTCAACAAAGTCACATGGCCAGTATAGAGCAGGACCACTCAAGATTTTATATCATTTATTTGGTCTTGTGTGACATTTGCCATCACCATGTATAATTTCTAAATTATTCATATGCTCTCTTTTTTTTCAGCCGGTGCCCATTGATGACAATTTTTGTGGCTTGGACATTAACCAACCGTTGGGAGGACTGAACTTGGTTGAAGGCGTAACACTTTATACGGAAAGCAGAGACAGGATGACGTCTCTGGCTTCATATGTCTACAACAACTACAGTGTGGTATTTGTTGGGACAAAAAGTGGCAGGATTAAAAAGGTAAGACCAAGTTATCTCACAGTCATAAAGGGTCTAGGATTAGAAAAAGGGAATTTATTTTTTTTCTCTCAAAAAAGTGTGCTACTGTTTTTTCTTATCCAAGTAACCCCTTTAACAGACAGAATATGCAAATATGAATCTATATTTGTCTACATTTAGTATGGATCTATAAATTATTTTATATGTGTGTTGGTGCATAAAGGAAATAGAACAAATACAAAAAGTAAAACATATCTGGGGTACATGGAAAAGACCAAGGGAAATAGTTTTAATCAACTGTCAAGGCAAAAGAAATGACAGGGTGCATCAATAGGGGCATAGATGCCCACGACAAGGAAATAATTCTACGGCTGTACAAATCACTAGTCAGACACACATAGAATACTGTGTACAGTACTGGGCACCAGTGTACAAGAAAGATATAGTGGAGCTGGAGGGGGTTCAAAGACAGGCAACCAGGGTAATACGGGGAATGGGAGGACTACAGTACCCAGAAAGATTATCAGAATCAGGGGTATTTAGTTTAGAAAAAAGGCGGCTTAGGGGCGAACTAATAACTATGTATAAATATATCAGGGGACAGTACAGCAGTACAGAGATTATCTTTAACAAGGGGGCATCCTCTACGTTTAGAGGAAAGAAGGTTTCTACACCAGCACAGATGGGGGTTCTTTACTGTAAAAGCAGTGAGACTGTGGAACTTTCTGAATTTGGTGGACTCTAGTCATTTTTTCAACCTTATGAACTATATAACTAGTGTAATTCTCTTGTAAGTTGTACCTGTATTGCATGTATGTATGTATGTATGTGAGCACTGGAACACCAATCCAGAGATGGGCATGCAGAGCTTTAGGAAAAGCAAAAGTTCCTGTAGAGCAGTATTTCCCAACCAGGGTGCCTCCAGCAGTTGCAAAACTGCATCTCCTTCGGCTGTCCAGGCATGCAACAGCTGGAGGCACACTGGTTGGGAAACACTGCTGTAGAGAAATAGTAAAAACATCAGGTAAATTATAACACAAGGCGGCTTGAGCCGCTGACCAGAAAAGCTTGAAGTCTAATTGGTATAATGGGAGGCATAGAGACATGCTAGGAGCAAAAGTGTATTTATTTTAAGTGCAAGTCAAGCGCATCTGGAGTCAATAGAAAAGACATTAATAATTTAAAGCAGGCTGGTTTTAGAAGGTGTATTTCCTTTTTTGAGTTTAAAAAAAATATGGTTAGAAAAGGATGTCAAATACTAAGTGCAAGCGAGTGTCCTAGTTGGCAGAAGTGAAGGATAAATGCTAAGTGGAGAGAGAGCTGGTGGAAAAACTTGCAAAAGGAGAATGACGTAACCCTACAGATTGAACGTCTGTGATGTAGTTTATGGCAAGATTATTAAGAACCAATCATGAAGGTCACAATTGAAAAGAAGACTTAGGAGCAAGTGAAGGCTTTGACGTGATGAATACCCCACAATATTCTTCCCTATTCCATCACCTGGCAGAGCCGCACAGCATTTCACTAAGATTTAAACTAGGGCCGTAAAAATGTTTTCATGGCAAAGTAAGGTTGAATGTGAAAGTTATTGCAACACTGTAAGTTTTGGACTTTATGGTGCCAGTCTTGGTTCAATGAATTGCCTTTCTAAAGCTTTTTTGTACCTTAATAAGGTACAGAGAAATTGTGCAATAAATACGTTTCTTCACTTTTTTTTTTCCTGTATGGTTCTCAAGATTCTGTTTGTGATGCATACCCTTCCCTCATTTTTCTTTAAAGTGAATGTGTCATGAGAAAATGAGCTATTGTTTAAAGTGGTTGTTCCACAATGTTAAAGGGGTACTCCAGAGTAAAAAAAAATATCAGTACTTATCAGCTGCTGTATGCTCCAGAGGAAGTTGTGTAGTTCTTTCCAGTCTGACCACAGTGCTCTCTGCTGACACCTCTGTCCCTGTCAGGAACTGGAGCAAATCCCCATATGACAAGTGTCAGCAAGGAGCACTGTGGTCAGACTGGAAAGAACTATACAACTTCCTCTGTAGCATACAGCAGCTGATAAGTACTGGTAGGATTAAGATCTTTAAATAGAAGTACATATACATATACATGTACATATACAGAATTTACAAATCTGTTTAACTTTCTGGTACCAACTGATTTGAATTTTTTTTTTCCAATGGAGTACCCCTTTAAAAGTCATTTGAATGCCCAAAACAGCATGCCCAATGCCCAACACAGCAAGTATCAAGCTGTGTCGCTGCATTCCCTAAAAGTGAGCCGCTAGGGAGTGAGCATTGAAGTAACTTTTAATGTCATGACACAACCCCTTTAGGCTCAACTCTTTGTATTAAACATTTTTAAAGAATTTTGGTAATGTTTTTTGTTTTTATTTTTTTCATATTCTCAAATTTACTATCTATATTATAAAGTAATCCTGAAGTCTTGAAATTTGTATTTTGGTTACTAAGCTTAATAATCAGCTGAGACTTCCTATTCTGTACAGATCACTTTCCAGAAGTGTCCTTCTTATCATTACTTACAGAAGTACTGTGCAAGGAGACACCAGTACATAGATAAGACAGGATTCTGCTATTGGTCATCACCCATGATTAGGACCACGTGATTAGGATCTTGTTGGTTCTGTTCGCACTGTGAATGTTACCGCTATGTCTGTTTGCATCTGCAATAGACTCGCTGGACTAGATCTGCAATGTAATGGGGCTCTCCATAAAGATCTCTAAATGCTGTTAAAAACTGTTCAAACAAGATGGACAAAAATAGAAAAAAAAACATGTTCAAGTATCATAGTATTTACTTAAATGCTGACTATTTCCTGTTTTTATTTCATGCTTCTTTGATATCAACAGACTTCTTTATATCTCCACTATGACTTTTTATATGAAGTAGCCCACAATGTGCTCAGTATGATGCTGTTATACCTTGGGATCTAACTGATATGGATATATTAATCCACATTGTAGCCCTATGACCTATATTGAAGGAACTGGAACTGACATGTCAGGTGATGTTAGTTTTCCTCAATCTGCCACGTATGTATGTTACATGTTGGCAGATCTTTTCTCACTCAGGGGAGATCATGCTCTGTTATGGATGTTAAGCAGATTAATTTTCAGGGGTTAAATGTAGACATCTGTACTTTTTTTTTGTATTTAGATATTGGTAAGTTAAATGTATTTTCTGACTGTTTTGGCTTTGTAAATAATGGACTGTAATAGGAATAGGAGGTAAGTGACTTGAAGGGTTAACACCTGTAAATTCAAGATGGCTGCCAGCTCATTGGATTGACTTATTAGGCTTCAGCTTCTGCATGTCCAAAACAAGGGCTTAGTAGACAGATACGTCTAAACACTAAGAGGTCAACCACTTGCCGCTCGACACTAGAGAGAGCCCCGGGGGCTACGTTACAGCGTTTGTTTGTAGCTATTACTTTGATGAATCATGAAAGGCATCATTCCTTTCTGTTGCCATCACAGAAGGGACTGATGCCGAGGGCTATGGCACATAGGACAATAATTGCCAAACAGATCCTCGCCTGTTTGCTGTGGGATTGTCTTCTCTTATGATTTTAAAGGACCTAACTCTTCACTTAAATATTTAGCGGTTTAGAGATTTTTTGTTTGTTTTTATTTGTTTGTTTTTCAACAACTGTTATGATGTGTTTTCTTTCTAAACTGTGGTAAATCTATTTATACTTTATTGTAATAATATACTTATTAAGTATATCTGACCAAGCTTATTAGGAAATAGACTAATGTGGTATGGGGGCAGTCGGAGCTGGGACCCTACCTGTTTAGCTTATCCATGTCTATGTGGATGTGACAGTTAACAAATTACTGTCAATGAGGTTTTACAAGTCAGAGTCTTTAACCGTACCATACATATTTGTGCTAGTGATCCTTTACTCAGAACATGAGACAAAAATCACTTTCAAGTCATGTGAAAATAACATGTCACTGAAATTCTTAATCCCTATGTTTACACTCTTAAGATGTTTGACACTTGTTTGTGAATTAGTCTGGGTTCATATCTGCATTGGAGGTTCTGTAAGAAGCTGTTGTCACATATTCTGCTGTAAACTGTAGGTAAAAATAGCACAGCATGCAGCACTATTTTTTTTTAGCCAATAACATGATGACACCTTGACCAAAACCTGACAGAGACCGCATTATAGTCCATATTGTCTTTCAGATCTCATGTGGCAGATGTGGCACCACTGTTAATTTTCTATTTATGTTTTTATAAGAAAACAAAAATACAAATGCAGATATGAACATAGCCGTAGGTATTGACAGTTTTCTGCACTATGCATACAAACAAGGGGGATTCTGGGAAAGAAAGTTGAGTGTTACACAGCATAGCCTCAGTTCAGAGAGAAAACCAGATCGATGCACCGAGATGTAAACTCTAAAAATGGAAAGTGACCCTCTCAAGATTCTCAAGGAAGTCTTATATTTTCAGTGGACATTCTTGCAAGGATTGACAGCTATCTGTGTATAAGTGTGTACAACCACCCACATGATAACTTAGCCCCAAATAAGCAGAAATGTACATGAGCAAATGACAACTTATCATGGGACATTTCCCCCTGCTCTATAACTTGATGCCTGCAGATTGGAATGCATTTTCAGCACGACAGGTTCACTTTAAGCCTGTGTTCTCTTCAGATGGAACCGCTTTCGGAAAGCTCTAGTGCATAGAAACTAATATGAATGGGGCAATAGGCTCATTTGAGAATTAACCGCTACTCAAGTACTTGACCTAAAGGTGAAGCCCCTAAATGCACATTGTCGCCTACTTGCAGGGTTGGTGGTCATTGTCTGACTCCACCCCTTTTATCTCTTCTTTGGCCAGTATGAGGTAGGGAGTCCTATGTCCACTATTTGAATAGAGTTGCAATGTAGCATGTGCCCTTCTGCTTAGTGCAAGGTTGATAGGAATGATGGAGATATCTTAGTACAGAGCTCAGCTAGTTTTGACAGTCTCATAGATGTAGATTTTAGTGGCTCTCTACACGGGACACCCATTTTTGTGATCAGTGGGTTACCCTGAGATTCTCTGAATGGGATAAGTAGTAATTCTAGGACAACCTTTTTAATAAGCCATTTTAACTTGTAAGTGTAAACCTTAAGAATCTGCTATACTTAAGGTGTGAAAATTGTGA
Source organism: Hyla sarda (assembly GCF_029499605.1). Classification (NCBI taxonomy): domain Eukaryota; kingdom Metazoa; phylum Chordata; class Amphibia; order Anura; family Hylidae; genus Hyla; species Hyla sarda. The sequence continues at coordinate 330,133,803 of NC_079190.1, forward strand.
AATTTCTTCTGTACATTGTCCTGAGTGTTTTCTCCTTTATTAAATATTTTAGTAGTTCAACTATTTTGAGTGACTACTATCACATATCAATAGCATAGAAGAGACACGGTTACCCGCACTCACCCCTATGCTTCAGTCGGCCGACTCCGCTTCCACTGCTCACATGGACATCACCGGTTCCAGACCTGATGCAGCTGCTCAGAGGCGACTGCCAGCGGTTTCACGCTGTGTGCACTTCTTCTGCCTCGAAGACGCGCACATAGCACAAAACCGCTGGCAGCCGCTTCTGAGCTCCATGCTCCAGTTCTGGAACTGGTGATGTCCATGTGAGCAGTGCAAGCGGAGTTGGCCGACTGAAGCATAGGGGTGAGTGCAGGTAACCGTGTCTCTTCTATGCTATTTATATTTAGCGACTCAGTTCTTTCTGGTTCCCAGCACCAGACCCACACACTCAGGACTTCAGTCTCCCACTGTGATAGAGGTACCGCAGCCCAGTGACCCTAACTACTTTATAACAATTGTGCCACTATACCTTTGAAGTTATACTATCACATATCACATGTCATATCGAATATGACTGACAGATATATATATATATATATATATATATATATATATATATATATATACGGTATATATATATATATATTCATGAAATAATAATTGGAGCTTCATTCATATTTCACCGTAGGTAAATCTACACTTCTGTATAAGGGAATAACTTTAATAACTATTCCCTAGCATGTTTATATTATTGGAATAGTTCCATAATAACAAGCTTGTTGGCTATGTGGAGCTCAGATTCCCCAATGTTCTACACTTTCATCAGCATAACAGAGGATTCATTTCAGCACAGTGCATTCTGTCTGACAGAGTAGACACAGGTTGTCATAAAACAGCCTATTGACTGACAGGAGCTGCTGATAGGTTATATTGGGAATTGTTGTGAAGCAAGCTATTTTCACATTTTCTTGGTCTCTTACACTGCATCACCTTATACTGTGACCTTTAGCAGCTAGTTGGTAATTCAGATTTCCCTACTGGAACTATACTGATCGGTTTCCAATTGGCTGCGGCAGGTGAGATTTTTGATATGCGCACCATATTATTACATTAGACTGGAAATTGTACAACTTCATTCTGTGCTTCAACAGAACTCTAAAAAATGTTGATAGCTACTTATCTTCATCTAATTAAGTGTAACTCCTGACTATTACACGTGAAGTCAAGCAGCAAAGCAAAGGAGAGATCCGCAAAGTAGCTAATAGGATCAAGTGCTGGAAGGCTGGACTCAGTGCAGTTCAGGGACAGCTCCTTGCACAGATAACCTAGAAATTCCAGCATCCTAGCAAGTTGTTTAAGGTTAAGATTTGAGTGCACGGGTAAGTCCTTTCTCAGCCACCAGTTTACCTCTTTATCCTTCCTTTGTGCCCTCTCGCCTCATTGAATGTCCTAGGCCATTGAAATGCAGCATGGTAAGCGTGCATAGGGTGAGGCTGCATTTAAAGAAGGTTAAAGCAAACAGCTTGTTGCTGCATGTTAGGTATTTAACACGAAGTGAAAATGCTCCACATTAATTATGTAGGATTATAGAAAGAACATTCTTTCCGGCACGGTTTTTAATCCCCGATGCTAGCTGTACAGCAGAGGCCTTTTAAATGCCTGGCTTTGATGTGTAGTAAATCCATTGCTTTTTCTGTCTTCTCTTCCCTTTGTAGGGAATTGAATCTCCGTAGAAGGAGCATTTTCTGATCTGTAGCTGCCAGCCTAGTGCAAGGAAATAAAGGGTACCTGAATGTGTACCTGCTCTGCCTGAAATCAATGTAGTCTATTGGGTGAAATGTTTTTCTTCTTTTACAATGAGAGGTAGTGAAGGGAGAACATCTTCACAATGGTAACTACTGATTCATGTATAAATAATATAGGATTTATTTACAGCTGGTCACTAGTGATCACTAGGGGGTTTCTGCTACCCAACCCAGTAAGTCTGCTAATGAGTCTGCATTAGGTTAACAGGGTGTCCTGGTGGGACAACCCCTTTCAAGGTGCACAGTAATAAAACATCTCTTTTGGGTTCCATCCGAAGACAAATTGTTGATATAGGCTACAGTGATAGTAAACTTAATAGCTGGTTTGCTGTATTAGTCAAAGGAAATAGTGCAAATACTGTGGGTTATGTATTTACACCCATTTACACAGACCATGGCTAATTTATAGGAATGTGTGGTGGATACGTGCAGAATATGGATGTGTTATAACAAGATATTTCGATTTCTATAGCGTAGTTGTGAGAGCCTCAATTTCCCTGATAAAAAGAGGCAATTACAATGATTATAATGTGTAAGAAGCTAGTAGGGACATGTCCTGCGTACATTGTCATCAAGATAGCATATCTCAATGTGTGTCTACTGCTCTCGCCCAGTGTCAGGCTTTCCTGACAAATCAGTTCTGTACTTTCTAGCTTTCTGTAAGCATCACCCAGCCTGGGAAAATAAGCAGAGGGGAAGTAGATGTTTAGTCATCATGAGACCGTCCCTGCTCAGCCCCTGAGCAAACACCAGAGCTCTCTCAGAGTGACACAAGAAGAGGAAGCCAGTGCCTGCCCTCTCCTGTGTTCGGATGTGGCTGCATCCGGGTAGCTGACTAACTTTTCAATGTGGAATGCTAAGCTTATTCCAGAGTCATTGAGCTGCCAGGCTTCACTTCACACTTTAGGCAACTAAGCTGAACAATGACTTGCACAGCTCCTCATGGCATCACTGCTAGCTGGCCTGCCTGTTAGTACTGTCACCCCAAACCATTACAGCTTTCTGGTCGTGTGAAGTGTAACTATTTAGTGAACTCTGAAACATTATTTACAATGTCCTCAGGCTTCGACATACAGCTCGACACTGTGGCCAACACTCCTATATTTAAACATAGGATTGAAACACCAAGCAAAGAAAATTCTGTATATCAAAGGAAAAAATCCCAGCGCTTTGAACTGAAATCCTTTTCTTTGATAAAGCAAGTTCAAAGATAAGTAGTATTGGTACTTGAATAAAAAGTTCTATTTTAGGTAGGTATTGACTCGTTATATGGGACATATGGTATGGTCAACAGATTATGCCACATCACAGTAGATGTCACATGACTTCATAAAGAACACATGGTTTTTTATCTGAGTTATAATTAATACTATATCAAGTTTGTTTTTTTTTTATTGTTACTATGAACAGGTTTTCAGAAAACTTTACTCAGTAGGGAATGAGTCTGTCCATCTCTGAGGTAGTTGAAAGGCTTGCACTTTAAGGGTGACTTTGACAATTTGTATTGCATGTTGCATAAAAGTGAATGGTAGGGGGCCTGGCAGGCCAATCAGCTGTCAGCTTGTAAAGGAAGCCACTAAATTGTGAATTTCGTAAAGCATGAGATATGCTATTGAAGTGCTAAATAAATGTACTGTATGATGCTATTTTTTTTTTTTTTGGAGCATAAACAGATACTGCGGTAGAAGTCCCATCACAGATTACGGTATTTGTCTTTGCATGTTCTTACTAAGCTAAAGATCATTGTAACTTCAGCGCTAAAATCAACGTAAAATAACATTAGAGGAATGACAGCGAAAGAAATATAATTATTTAAAAAAAATTACCAAATAATCTATTCCAGATGTGATTTTTACATGAAGAGCGCATCTTGCAATAAAAATGAAATAGTGTTGGCATAAAGAAATGTGATTCAAATTATAAAGCCTTAAGGCATTCTTCAAGTAGTAAAAATGTGCTGTCTTAGTGTATGGAACATCGCGGGCTCCAGTTTGGTTTCATCCCGATGGAAAATTGCAATAATTGCTAACTACTTTGTGTCTGACAGTTAAAGGATTATTTAGATAAATACGTGAAATTATATTTTTTCCATTGCAACACAATAAAATAAATAATAATTTAGACAGGTCTTTCTGTCAAAGGAAAGTCGGTTACTTGGGACAGAGTCTGTAGTAGCAATATAAATACATACTAGATCACCTGTTCACCAAGCTGAGCCGGTTAGTATAGGTGGTCCAGGCTTGACCAAATTTACTCTTTTGTGATTGAAACCCACAGGTTCAGCTACAGTGCCATAGGCATAGCATTTTACCGTAAATGCAATCTTGTTGCATGACTTTTTAAAAATAAAAGTTTCTGAAATTATATAAAACCCCGTCCCCTGATAAAAAAATGTCCAAACTATTCAAATATAATGTTTATGATCCTGTACTGATAAAAAATTAGCCCTCATAAATCCCTGTATATGGAAAAATAAGTTATAGGGATCAGAAAATGACAATTTTATGCATACCAATGTTGTTAAAAATAAGAGAGCATTTTTTTTCAAGTAGTTCAATAATAGAAAAACGATATAAATTGGATATCGTTTTAATCGCATTAGCCTGCAAAATAAGGATAATGTATAATCTTTGCCATAAAGTGCACTGCGTAAAAAACAACCCCCCCCCCCATTTTCACCCACAAATAATATTTTGTGGGTTGTGCTGTACGTGTTATGGTAAAATGAAAGATGTTATTTCAAAATAAAGCGTAAAAAAGAAGCCCTCATATGGGTCTGTAGGTGAAAAAAAATAAGAGTTATGGATTTTAAAAGGAGAGGAGGAAAAAAACGAAAATGCTATGTGGCACACATATGGCACAATTACTTAAATGGTGTAGCTGATACGGAGAGGAACAGTGGGTTCAAATTGAACAACTGGAGTCGCAAATCCAGCTGAAAGCCATCCCATAATGCCAGATATTGCCACAAAATCTGCAAAATCACCCGACCATAGCAGCAACACTTAGAGCATGTGCAAATTCCAACACTAGGGCAAAAATGATTCCAACAGACTCGGATGGTTTCCAATTCTGGGTAATCCACAATTTAAACCTAGCCTGGAAGACCCCGTTTTTAAATCATGGATTCAAGAAGATTTTTTTTAGGGCAGGGCAGTTGAGAATAGGAGATAATTGGCCGTCTACCCAACTATTGACGGATTATACAATCCCGGCTTCTTTAGGTATTTTTCGTTCTATACAACTTTCTTATTTTCTGAAAACGTTATCACCAACACAATGCAGAAATGATGATGCAACTTTTGAAAAGCTTTGTAGGAGTGAGGAGGTAGTTAAACATCCATTGTCTAAGATTTATGCAATATGGATAACCCCTGTAGATGATGTGCTTCCTAAATTTACTAGAAAATTGAAAAAGACTTGAATATGTCTTTATCTGGACAGGACTGGACCACAATTTTTACTTTAACGCATCACACTTCCATGTGCACTAATTTTCAGGAGGCAAGATTAAAAATTCTCTCACAATGGTACAGGTACCTGTAAAGTTTCATGCGGTCTGGTCACATATGGACCAAGATTGTTGGAGATGTGGTAAGGCCCCAGGATCATTCCTTCATATCTTTTGGTTCTGCCCTGTCCTGACCTCTTTTTGGGAAAATGAAATAGAATTGATTGGCTCTATTACACATGCTAATACTGTTTTTATGCCGCCTTTATTTTTATTGCAGCATACGGAGCTTCCGGTGTGTAGTTATAAAGGGTCATTACTTAGTTTTCTGGTTATGGTGGCCGGAGCGTGTATTCCCCTATTTTGGGGGAAAAAAATGTGCCCCCTACAGTTGCTACATGGATAGGGAAAGTAAACGATATAATGCACATGGAAGATCTAATAGCATGTCAACACCAGACGCAGACATTGTTCTTCGCTACATGGTACTCTTGGAGATTGTTTCAAGAGGGAAAGAATTATCTAGGTTTTCTAGAATCAGCACGATTGGTAGAAAATAGCTAACTTATTAGTAAAAAGGGATGAGGAGGAAGAGAAGGGAGGGAGGAGATGTTTGTTCTTTCTTATTTGTGTGTGGTTTGTTATATATAAATTTTTATTTTGTTTCCTTGTTTGATGCTGTAAAGATATGTGGAAATGAGCTGTATGCTGTATCTATTTGGAGCTATGTGAAGCTTTACTAATAAAGATTTAAATAAAAAAATTTAATAAAATGCTAAAATTTTTATTGGCCTGGTCCTTAAGGTCATAAGGTGATTTTAGTATATACCTGCCAGACAGTAATGGACATGCTTAGTAAGGATCCGCGCTTGTCTTCGGGTTAAATGGCTATGTTGTGAGTTACCATAAAGCCGTGGCTATCTTTATGTGAACTGGCTTTTTCCTGTTGGAGTTTTCTCTTTTACTACAAATACCATAATTCCACTTTCCTCCGTCTCACACATCAGCCACCCCACACATTGAACCACAAATGAGCTGAATTCCATGTAAAAGACCAGTGCTTTCTAACCAGGGTGCCTCCAGCTGTTGCAAATCCCCTGTGGTCGCACCACCCATTAAAGCAGAACAGGCTTCCTGTCATCATCTGACTAGTAAGGTAATGACTCGGCCGCACTGCATCCTAGGAATATCTGAGACAGAAGTAATTTTGTATGCTGTTAAAAATGAACATCCAGAGCAAGGATCACATAAGAATGCCAGACCAGCTGTCAGAGACAGGTACAGACACTATATTATTAACTACACTAACTTTACAGCCCCTGTAGCACAGTCAAATAAAAAATTCCTGGAATACCCCCTTAACCCCTCCAGTTCAACCAAATCCAGTTTGACCTTAACCCCATTAAGGACTCAGGGTTTTTCCGTTTTTGCATTTTCATTTTTTCCTCATCACCTTCTAAAAATCATAACGCTTTCAATTTTGCACATAAAATTCCATATGATGGCTTATTTTTTGCGCCACCAATTCTACTTTGCAGTGACATTTGTCATTTCAACGAAACGGAAAAAAAATTCATTGTGCGCCAAAATTGAAGAAAAAATTTCATTTTGTAACTTTTGGGGGCTTCCGTTTCTACGCAGTGCATTTTTCGGAAAAAATAACACCTTATCTTTATTCTGTAGGTCCATACAGTTAAAATGATACCCTACTTATATAGGTTGGATATTGTCGTACTTCGGTAAAAAATCATCATAACTACATGCAGGAAAATTTATATGTTAAAAATTCTCATCTTCTAACCCCTTTAACTTTTTTATTTTTCAGTGTACGGGCCGGTATGAGGACTCATGATATAAAAGTGACCAAAAATACGCTATTTTGGAATTTGGAATTTTTTTGCGCGTATGCCACTGACCGTGCAATTTAATTAATTATATATATATTTTTATAGTTCGGACATTTCTGCACGCGGCGATACCACATATGTTTATTTTAATTTTTATTTACACAGTTTTTTTTTTTTTTATGGGAAAAGGGGGGTGATTCAAACTTTTATTAGGGAAGGGGTTAAATTACCTTTTGTTAACTTTTTTTTCCACTTTTTTTTTGCAGTTCTATAGCTCCCATAGGGAGCTATATCAGTGCACACACTGGTCTCTTATGCTGATCCCTGCAAAGCCATAGCTTTGCATGGATCAGCGAGATAGGGGCTCGATTGCTTAAGCCTGTAGTTCAGGCTTGGAGCAATCAAACCCAGATCGGATGCGGCGGAGACAGGTAAAGGGACCTCCGCTCGCGTCCTAGCTGATCAGGACATCGCAATTTTATTGTGATATCCCGATCAGCCCAACTGAGCTACCGGGAAGCGTTTGCTTTCACTTTCAGACGCGGCGGTCAACTTTGATCGCCGCATCTGAAGGGTTAATAGCACGCGGCACAACGATCGGTGTCGCGAGCTGTTAGCCCAGGGTCCCGGCTATGAATAGCAGCCGGGACCGACCCGGTGTGATGCGGGGTCACGGTGTGACATACAGGTACGCCCTACGTCCTTAAGAGGTTAAAATGTACTCCACTGGAAAACATCTTATTTTAAATAAACTGGTGCCAGAAAGTTAAAAGTATTTGTAAATTACTTCTATTTGAAAATATTAATCCTTCCTGTATTTATCAGCTGCTGTATGATCCAGAGGAAGTTATTTTCTTTTTGAATTTCCTTTCTGCCTGACCACAGTGCTCTCTGCTGACACCTCTGTCCATGTCAGGAACTGTCCAGAGGAGGAGAGGTTTGCCATGGGGATTTGCTACTACTCTGGGCAGTTCTTAAAATGGACAGAGGTGTCAGCAGAGAGCACTGTGGTCAGACAGAAAGGAAATCCAAAAGGAAAAGAACTTCCTGTGGAGCATATAGCAACTTATAAATACTGTAAGGATTAAGATTTTTAAATAGAAGTAATTTACAAGTCTTTTTAACTTTCTGGCACCAGTTGATTTAAAAAGAAAAGTTTTCCAGGAGAGTACCTCTTTAAGGACCAGGCCAATTTTATTTTTGCGTTTTCGTTTTTTCCTCCTTGCCTTCTAGAATCCAAAACTCTTTTATTTTCATCCACAGACCCATATGAGGGCTTTTTTTTTTGTTTTTTGCATGACCAATAGTACTTTGTAATGATACCTCTCATTTTACCGTAAAATGTACGGCAAACCCAAAAAACTATTTTTTTAGTGAGGAAATTTAAATGAAAACCACAATTTTTCTAATTTTGGAGGGGTTCATTTTCAAACTGTACACTTTATGGTAAATCTGACATATTTTCTTTATTCTCTGGGTCAATACGATTAAAATGATACCATCTTTACATACTTTTCTATTATTGTACTGCTTTTAAAAAATATCAAACTTTTCTTTTACAAAATCAGTTGACTTTTACAAATCAGATGTTTAAAATCTCCCTATTTTGACCACCTATAACTTTTTAATTTTTCTGCATACAGGGCTGTATGAGGGATCATTTTTTGCACCATGACCTGTAGTTTTCTACAGTCATGTGACTTTTTGATCACTTTTTATGAATTTTTTTGTGAATGTGATGTGACTAAAAAGCAGCATTTTTTTTTTTTATAATGTTTTTTACGTTTATGCCGTTCACCGTACAGGATCATTAACATTATATTTTGATCGAACATCTACGCACGTGGCAGACCAAATATGTTTAATAATTATTTCTTATGCTTTTTTGAGTAAAATAGGGAAAAGGGGTGATTTAAATTTGTATTGGGGGGATTTTTCTTAATGTTTTGCCTTTTAAAAAAAAAAAATTTTTTAACCTTTATTTTTAACTCATCATGTCCCCATAGAGGACTATTCATAGGCATAGCACTGATCAGTATTATCGGCGATCTTCTACTCTGGTCTGCTGGAAGGCAGATTAGAGCAGAAGACACCGGGAAGGTGGCGGAGGCAGGTGAGTCGGAAGGTGACGGAGGCAGATCAGCGATTTCAAGTGCCGCATCTGTATTGATCATGGCATCTGAGGGGTTAATGGCGGATATCAGTGCGATCACTGATGTCCACCATTACTGGCGGGTCCCCGGCTGCTATCAGCCTACCGTGCATGACGTGAGCACCGCTCCGATGCTCACGTTCATGTACAGGACTTAAATGTACAGGATGTCCGTGGTTGATGAGGGGTTAGGTCCAAAATGGGCTTTGACCTTAAAAGGGTTAAAAAGATGAGCAACTGCACCACTTTTCCTCTACACAGGTTTTGATAAATCTTCCCCTATGCCCTTAAAACATATTAAAAAGGTGAATAACTGCTTTACAACATACTGTACGTCCCAGTGCGGCGCAGAGGTAGACAGAAGGGATTTCATCTTTATATTATACACGGTAGCGTGGCTTGGAGAAATAAATGCTGTTATTTTAGCATATTTTTTTTGTAATTTTCTTCTTTTTTTTTTTATTTAATAAACCATGATGGCATCACTAATAAATCTTGACATTAAGAATTGATTTTAAGCAAGAGCAAAATGAAAATGAGAACCTACATTTCCATAACGGAAAATGACTAATGTAATGAATTATTGGATTGATGATTGAGTTGCTTAGATGTCATTTTTGCATTCCGCATAACATTTAAGGGGTCATTTATGAGAAGCGATGTTGTGTGGAGCGCTGTATACCTCCATCCCAGTGGGGATTATTTTAATTACAAAGCAGTGGCCAATGTGGTAGAAAATCTACAGGCAAATTTACCGCTGTGTAGCTATATTGTAGAGATATACTATATATACTATACCGCATATAGAGCACTTTAGTAGGAATAATTTATGTGTAGTGCAGTTCTTTTAGATACTGAGAAACCATACTGATTACCTTCTATACCATATTATATGCAAGCCTATTGTAGCTGGCAGTAGCCCTATTCTTTTGTACTGGAATCTAACCTTAATCCCCTCTCCAATCATTGGCTTCTGTTTACATTGTTTTTTTTAAATTGCTTTAATAAAATCATGATTTTAATTATTAAGGTGTTGTCTGAACTCGATTGTCTTTTTGTATACACTATATATACTATGTCTACACTATACAGGGCCTGATTTTATACCATTTACATTTATATTATTTCTGTTCACGTCAGTAAAATAATTTTTTGCATATAAAACAGCAGTTAAAATAAATAAGATTTGTAATTTACACAGTAAATTATTTTTATGTTACTTACATGACCTTATAAATCTGGCCACTAGGGGTCTCCCTTCTGGTCCAAATCACATTCCATCTGTTCAAAAGCACAGACTTTGGTCTCCTGGCAGGAGACCATACTCATGAAGTGCTGTCTGGCCATAGTTAATAGGCCATAGTTTGAGCAGACAGAATGCGGTCTGGACCAGAAGGGAGACCCCTAGTGGCCAGATTTATAAGGCCATGAAAGTTACATAAAAATACCTTTTTTTACATGGAGTAGATTACAAATCTTATTTATTTCACCTGCTCTATCATTTGCAAAAAAAAAAAAAAATTATGACATTGCCCATTTAACTGAATTCCAGTTAATGCGGATAGCCTGTTCTCAGTGGGCGATGTTACTTTACAAATGTCATGGTTACTTTACTTCGTTGCCCATATATACCTAAAGAGTTGGCATGAGCCAATGACATCTGCTTTCACAATTCAGACATACAGCAAGATGACTTACCATGGGATTCATGTATATTTTGCCAGATGGAAAACAGATGAGCATGAAAGCAAATTGTCGAGTACCAGGGGCTGCTCAATCTCATAAGTAACACAAGTGGGGCAAACATATTCTGTAGACTCCTTTTGATCATCTGTCACCTCAAAATGTTTTTGGAAGAAAAAAAATTGAAAACAAATATTCCTAAAAATATTTTTGTCACAATTATATTACACAAAAAAAAAATTTATTATAAGATTGAACTGGTATCGATGTAAAAAGCCAGCGTAGTGCTTGTAAGTAGAGATGTATATTCAGTATATGTGTACTTGAGAGGGTGTAATGTGCTATACATAAAGCAAATAGCTCCCTTCTTCAGAGAAGACTCCTGGGAGCAGGCCTTTATCTTAGATTTCGGATATGGCTCTGATCTTAATATCTTAATTCATTATTTTCCCTGGTACAGTATGCTGAGTGAGCATAGCAAAGCAGGTACTTCTAGGATCGCAGCACTATCCGCAGTCGTCTTGGGAAACCTATGCTTGCATACTTATTTGCAAGCCTTATAAATAGCTGCTTTACGTAATGCGACTTTCAGTTTTATTTAGTGCTTCTTTAACCTTCACATAAAACTACTGAGACATACAAGAACACGATTTGGCCCTTAAACAGCTCAGTTGGCAGATACCCACATGGAAGAACCCTAAGTGTATATCTATGGCCTGCTTCCTTGTCTGTATCAGTAATATAGTGAAACAAGTGGGGCTTTTGTGTGTGACCATGCAGGGCACAAGTATTGATGGAACATGGGTTTGTGGGAAATAGCCTTAGCTAGCCAGCTGCCTGTGTTAATGGGTCAGCTCTGCTAAGCTGTGGAGTCTGGCTGTGATACAGCCCTAGTTTCCCCTCATTTAGGAGTCACTTCCCATTATCTTATCAGCAGGACGCTGTCCTATTATTGCTGCAGTCCTTCCAGAACAACAAACCCAAGTGCTCCAGGCACACAGATAGTAATGTCACTTTCATCAAGCCGTGCCTGCCAATAAATGATACTTTTCTCTTAAAATGTGATGCCAACATAATGAAAACATTTCCTGCATATTTCCTAATCTTTGACTATGTTGCTGATGTTTAACATGTTAATGTTTTCTATAAGCTGGACCTATGCTTCTGTTTGTTATAGCTATGACAACCATGTTATTCTCCCTGCTAATAATTTTTTCTCCACTTCAACTGCGCCCATACTAAATGGAATAATAATACGCTCCATTCAACCACTGGGGACCGTTGTTTCGGCATTAGTGTCATCTCCTGCCTGAAGGCGTGAAAGTGTGGATGGTATTCACACTATCTGTTCAGTCTGCAGTATAAGGGTGCATTCCCACCTGGCATATTTTGCTGCATATTTGCTGTGTATTTGCTGCTGCGTATTTTCCTACCCATTGAATTCAATGGGAAAATAAAATATGCAGCAGCAAATACGCCAGGTGGGAACGTACCCTAAAAGTGGACATGCTGGATAAGCACAAAACTGAACAGATTGTGTGGTCTCCTTTGTTAATTTTAAAGGGGTACTCTGGTGGAAAAAAAAATGTTTTTAATCAACTGGTGCCAGAAAGTTAAACAGATTGGTAAAATTATTTAAAAATCTTAATCCTTCCAGTATTATCAGCTGCTGTATACTGCAGAGGAAGTTCTTTGCCATTTGAATATCCTTTCTTTCTGACCACAGTGCTCTCTGCTGACACCTCTGTCCATTTTAGGAACTGTCCAGAGTAGGAGCAAATCCCCATAGCACACCTCTCCTGCTCTGGACAGTTCCTGACATGGACAGAGGTGTCAGCAGAGAGCACTGTGGTCAGACAGAAAGGAAATTCAAAAAGATAAGAACTTCCTCTGTAGTATACAGTAGCTGATAAGCACTGGAAGGATTAAGATTTGATAGAGGAAATTTACAAATCTGTTTAACTTTCTTGAACCTGTTGATTACATTTTTTTTCCAGTGGAGTACCCCTTTAAGGCTGCCTCCCAAACCTGGGCAGCAAGCACTACATTGCCCAGCATACCACTAATACCATTAAACTGGGCCTGTAAATGGAATAGGCAATGGAACATTTAGCCAGTGACTTCTCCCAGCTTTATAGGGTCAGTAGGGGCCGATTGTTTCCCAACCAGGGTGCCTCCAGCTGTTGCAAAACTACAACTTCCAGCATGCCCGGACAGCCTTTAGCTGTTCGGGCATGTTGGGAGTTGTAGTTTTGCAACAGCTGGAGGCACCCTGGTTGGGAAACACTGAACTAGTATATGCTGATGGAACTCACAGGTACCATGCTGTGTCACAATGAGAAAAGGGAGATGATAGCTGAAACTGCCCATAGTGAAGAAACATTTCCTAGTAAGGTTTGGTAACTTATACTAATGTGGTCAGATATGCCGACAAATGAATCTTATAACTATTATAATTCTTATGCTGCTTGATCACAGTGACTTTATGCAACCTCTAGTTTTATTTATTTTATTTTACAATTTTTATTTTTACAATGTTTGCAATCTATTATTAAACTAAAGTATTAAAAAGATATAGTATGCAATTTGGTTAGATCCCTACTGTGATCATTCCATGTTTTGGAATTACTTACTTAAGTAAACGATGACAAAAATAAAACACAACTTCAGTCCTATGTTGAGCCACAAATCAGATGTAAGTTTAGCACCAATTTATTGTGCACTTACCTTCTGTATAGAATCTAGCATCAGATGGCTAAAGGAAATCTGCAAATGAAGCTTGTGCGGTGCACAGATGCAGGCAGACACATTGCCCTATAGAAATTAATGAGAACAGCTTACTACACTATAAGCCACAAACAGCAACGAGCAAATAAATATCCTGATAATCCACAAGCTAGTTATAATTATGGTGAAGAGCCTGACAGACTGCCATCCAATAATTATACATCCATATAAATAATTTACCCAAAAGAGGGATTATAGGGATAATAAGGAATGAAAATACATGATGTGAGCTCATCCATGGAGATCTCCTAAGCAAGGAGTGTGCTAAAAATTATTGGGAATAGAACTCACAGTAGTTAACAGTGTACAATGACCGATCACATGATGCTTCCATCAACAGATATAAGAAATTGGCCAAACTAAATTTCTGGAGAGATCTGGTCCTCATGCCACCAATATTGATGAACTTGCTACTATTTTTAGCTTATACATATCTTATAGGTCAAAGCAGGCCAATTTTATTCATACTGAAAAACTAAATTTTTTTTAAATTCTTTTAATGGATTTATGATTACACTAATAAACTCACTTACATTTTCAGAGGAGTATCTTAATATTGAGTCCTATTAATCAATCATCACAAAATTACTTTAAGGGTGCGTTCACACGTTATTACTAGCAGCGGCTTGCCCGCTGCGGGAATCCCACTGCGGGAATCCCACTGCGTGTTACGCTACCATTAATTTAAATGGGTCCACAGACAGTCCGCAATAGTGTCAGATTTCCGGACTGTCCGTGGAAACCCGCTGCTAGTAATAGCGTGTGAACACACTCTAAATTTGCGCTGCCATCTGCAAAAATTCTGTGCACTGAAGACAAGCAGGGCTCTGTGCACTGAGGACAAGCAGGGCTCTGTGCACTGAAGACAAGCAGGGCTCTGTACACTGAGGACAAGCAGGGCTCTGGGCACTGAGGACAAGCAGGGCTCTGTACACTGAGGACAAGCAGGGCTCTGTACACTGAGGACAAGCAGGGCTCTGTACACTGAGGACAAGCAGGGCTCTGTGCACTGAAGACAAGCAGGGCTCTGTGCACTGAGGACAAGCAGGGCTCTGTGCACTGAGGACAAGCAGGGCTCTGTACACTGAGGGCAAGCAGGGCTCTGTGCACTGAGGACAAGCTGGTTCAGTGCACTGAAGACAAGGAAGGCTCTGTGCAATGGGGAACAAGCAGGGCTCTGTGCATTGAGGACAAGCAAGGCTCTGTGCACTAAGGCTCTGACATGCTGCCGGCTCACACAGCAGGCTGATTGTGCAGGCTCCTGGCTTGTCAGAGTCCTATTGTCCCATTCCCACTTTTTTGGGCACCTGCACAGACTATAGCTGCAGGGACATTTGTTTACCCCAAAATTAAAATTTTTGTTTAGCCAATGTATATTATAAAAATACATACAGTCATGGCCGTAAATGTTGGCACTCCTTTAATTTTTAATTTTTCAAGAAAATTAAGTATTTCTCACAGGAAAGTATTGCAGTAGCACATGTTTTGCTATACACATATTTATTCCCTTTGTGTGTTTTGTAACTAAACCAAAAAAAGCATTGGACATAATGTCACACCAAGCTTCAAAAATGGGCTGGACAAACTTATTGGCACCCTTAACTTAATATTTGGTTGCACACCCTTTGGAAGAGGTGTAAGCTTCTTACACCTCTCAGCCGGAATGTTGGACCACTCTTCCTTTGCAAACTGCTCCAGGTCTCTCTTATTGGAAGGCGCCTTTTCCCAACTGCAATTTTAAGATCTCTCTACAGGTGTTCAATGGGATTTAGATCTGGACTCTTTGGGGCCACTTTAGAACTTTCCAACACTTTGTTGCCATCCATTTGTGGGTGCTTTTTGACGTATGTTTGGTGTCATTGTCCTGCTGGAAGACCCAAGATCACAGACGCAAACCCAGCTTTCTGACACTGGGCTGTACAGTGCGACCCAAAATCCCTTGGTAATGTTTAAATGTTGACGGATAGTTTGCGCTGACACTGATGCTCCCTGAGCCTGCAGGACAGCTTGAATATATTTGGAACTTGTTTGGGGCTGCTTATCCACCATCTGGACTATCCTGCGTTGACACCTTTCATCAATTTTTCTCTTCCGTCCACAACCAGGGAGATTAGCTACAGTGCCATGGGTTGCAAACCTCTTGATAATGTTGCGCACTGTGGACAAAGGCAAATTTAGATCTCTGGAGTTGGACTTGTAACCTTGAGATTGTTGATATTTTTCCAAAATTTTGGTTCTCAAGTCCTCAGACAGTTCTCCTCCTTCTGCTGTCCATGCTTAGTATGGCACACACAGACATACAATGCAATGACTAAGTGAACTTCTCTTCTTTTTATCTGCTTTCAGGTGTGATTTTTATATTGCCTTCACCTGTTACTTGCCCCCGGTGAGTTTAAAGGAACACCACATGCTTGAAACAATCTTATTTATCCACAATTTTGAAAGGGTGCCAATAATTTTGTCCAGCCCATTTTTGGAGTTTGGTGTGACATTATGTTCCTCCCTTTTTTGGTTTAGTTCCAATACACACAAAGGGAATAAACATGTGTATAGCAAAATGTGTTACTGCAATCCTTTTCTGTGAGAAATACTTCATTTGCTTGAAAAATTTCAGGGGTGCCAACATTTACGGCTATGACTGTATAATATTATTATCTACATTATATAAAACTTTTTTGCAAATGACAGAGCAGATTGAAGGATGGGATGACGCTATACTGCATTTGTTCTGGTTATCGGCTATCCTTTATATCAGATCTCTGGATAAGCTATATTACATTTTATCATCCAGCAATTATTGAAAAACAACTGTATTCATTGGCTGCTATAATTGAAGACAAGATTGTGCATACTATAGAAGCAGGACATGTGGTTGCTATAAGACACTTAACCGCTTAACGACCACGGACGTAAATGTACGTCCTGGTTTGGCGGGACTTCCCGCACCAGGACGTACATTTACGTCCTGTGTATGACCGCGGGCATCGGAAGGGTGATCGCGTCATACACGGCAGGTTCCGGCTGCTAGCAGCAGCGGGGACCCGCCCGTAATGGCCGACATCCACGATCGCGCGGATGTCCGCCATTAACCCCTCCGATGCCGTGATCTATACAGATCACGGCATTGCGGCACTTTGATTGGATGATCGGATCCCTATGGGGACATAAAAAGTGTAAAAAAAATAAAAAAAATAAAAAAAAAGTTGAAAAATGTAAAAAAAAAAGTGAAAAATCCCCTCCCCCCGATAAAAATTTAAATTGGCAGTTTTTCCCATTTTACCCCCAAACAGCGTAAAAAAATATTTTTAATAAACATATTTGGTATCGCCGCGTGCGTAAATGTCTGAACTATCAAAATATAATGTTAATGATCACGTGCGGTGAATGGCGTAAACGTAAAAAATTAAAAAAGTCCACAAATGCTGCTTTTTTGTCACATTTTATTCAAAAAAAATTAAGAAATTATCTAAAAGTTTTATATATGCAAATGTGGTACCTAAAAAAAAAAGTACAGATGACTGCGCAAAAAATTAGCCATCATATAGCCCTATATATGGAAAAATGAAAAAGTTATAGGTGGTCAAAATAGGGCGATTTTGGATTACTGATTTTGTACAAAAAGTTTTAGATTTTTTTTAAGCAGTACAAAAATAGAAAAGTATCTAGCCATGGGTATCATTTTAATCATATTGACCCACAGAGTAAAGAACACCTATCATTTTTACCGTAAAGTGTACAGTGTGAAAACAAAACCCTCCGAAATGTGCAAAATTTTGTTTTTCATTTAAATTTCCTCCCTAAAAATTATTTTTTTGGGTTCGCCGTACATTTTATGGTAAAATGGTCACGCAAAAACAAGCCCTTATATGGGTCTGTAGATGGAAATATAAAGGAGTTATGGATTTTAGAAGGCGAGGAGGAAAAAACGAAAATGCTAAAATAAGGTGAATGAGGTAAAAATGGGCTTGGTCATTAAGGGGTTAAAGAAAGTGACATTGCCCTCTCTGTTCCCATCTTCTTTGCTACTAGTTGAGATAAAACTGAATTTTCTTTTGCAGGGGTTGGGGAAGAGGTCCAATAGTCTTGGAATGGAGGTGGAAGCAGCTCCCAGACCCCTCTGTCCTAAGTCACAAAACCTGGCACCATAATTAGAGGCCCTTTGCTGTGGTGCCCTCTGTTATGGGTATACAAAATATATTGTGATTGATATGGTGTAATAGTGTACACCATGAGCAGATGTGTTACTGCCCTTGGCCATAAGCCTTTAGTGTATGACGAAGCATGTGAGCCTCTTGTTAGCAATGGTTACAGAGTCCTGCTAGTTCTTTCCCTGATCTGAACTGATAACAGAGGAGACATCAGCTAAGTGACCAGAAAGATAAGGACCTGCTGTAACCTCGATCTACTAACCTAAAGATATTAAACAAAAACAGGAGTGTTTTTTTAATCTAACTGCTGGTCTGGGTCAGTTGGCATCTCAGTGACACCAGTGATCCTATCTATATTGAAATCTTTTGGTGGGAGTAACTGAACCCTACGTAATAAAGTGCTGCTATTCTATATTGTGTTTTCTTACGTCCTCTCAGATAGTCATCCTGTTTTTTATTGTCTCGTTTTACAGAAATGATTTAATTGAATAAAGTGAACAAACAGTGCAAAGTCATTGGAGACACGGCATTACGCAGTGATAAATCACTGGAGATTTTTGTCTGGAAAGAAATATTTCCGAGAATTCTTTGTTAATATTAAGAAGCTTAATTACTTATTAGACTACAATCCATGATGCTTCTTATATCTTGTTGAGTCCTGGTTGCTTGGATGAGAACTATACACAGTTAATTCACTTATCTGACTTTCCATAATTGAGTCTGCTAAGGTGATGAGCATTTACCCAGAGGTGATGAATTTGACTTTCTTATTATGTAAAATGACCTCTTGAATTTTTATAAGATTTCTGCTGTTTACATGTGGCAGATTTTGTCATTCTGCTGTGTAAAAGTGGAATGTATATGGATTGCCTTTGCTTTTACATGCCACAGAAATACAAGTAGGGTTTCTCTCAATGCTTGATAGACTGTGTAGTGTTACACAGACCTTGGACCACTTCCAATCCTGGAACCTTCAGAATGAAATGTGACTTTTAAAAGGGTCTCAGACTTTGTTACGAATTTGCCTTTCTCTTTAACACAGTTTTATTGCAGTCAGTCTAGTAGGAGGAATGGCTATATACTTAAGAACATCCACAATTTGTATTCTCCCTTAACTGGTCATGCCTTTATGATCCACAATGAAGGCCAGAAGAGTAACTCCTGCTATGTATTTTACCCGCATCCGCAATAAAGCGATGCTTTCTTTTGATTTTTTTTCCAGCGTTTTATGTGAAATATTAGATTGCCATTTATAGGCCAATAATGAAACAGTGTCTTTCCCACACATTTTCCAGGACTTTGCTTTTACACAATACACACATAATCCAAAAGGCAAGGTCACATACATATACAACATATTTACAGAGCAGTGCACATGCATCGACCAGAAGAGCCGGGAGAATTGTGTCTACTAGAATTGTATGGAGCAGCTGCCTCTTGTTGGTCTGTACAGTACACACAGGTTATTTTTTTCCAGAATATGGCAATATTCACTGAATCCCTGAGATACATTTTAGCAGGAGAGAGTGCTTGCAGTCATACTTAGTATTATTATACAATGAGGCATAGTGATGTTTTCCCCTTTCCTTCAGGAATATCAAATTACTCCTTCAATAAGCCTGGGTGTGCGATACAATGCTGTGGATACAGCAGGCAGGAGCCAGTAGCAGGTTTATAAGATTAAAGCTCAGCGCACAATAAATAATTTAGCAGCTTGCTGCAAAAAAACACACATTGTATAATCTGCTGTCTCGGACCGTGTGATATGTACACACGTTTTAAATACACATGCCTTTCATCTGTTTGACTATAAATATGTAGCCTGACAGATCGGCACAAGACTTAAAGTAAGGTAATGGGAAAATATTTAATCAAATCGTCGCAACATGCTATGGTTTTCTGCCTTTTTTCTCTTCTGCCTTTCTCTGTTTTTTTTCTATAGTCTTTTAGGAATTCTCCCTTCCTTACAAGGCATTTTATTGTACAGCTCTCTGAAGTCTGCTTAAGGGGGCTTCTGGCATATGTACAAGATATAAACATCCCTGCTTCCTTAACCAATGTGTGTATAGATAAAAAGATAGATATAATAAATACCTGCTAGCCCAAGTCCTACTAAACAATTATCTCCCTTATTAATACAGATAGCTTACTACAAGCAACAAAACAGTCTTCAAATGTTTTACACACTTAAAAATGTCCCCCTTTTGAGGTTGCACACTTCAAGACTATGACGCCATTTAGAGGTACAGGTTCCTCACAGCCTCTACCTGCAAACACACCTTGTTGTGAAACACAGTAACCAGCTGTGTTCAGCACCTGTGTTGATTTAGGCCACACTAAAAACCTTAGACCCCATTACTAACCCGCCTTTTATTCTATAAAAATCAAGGCCTAAAACTAGACTAAGTATTAAACAACTATAATCTGCTAGGGATTCAACTATTTCTGGATTCCTCGTATCTCGGATTACAAGCTTTCCCTGGATGATATACGCACTTGCTAAAACCTAATATATCACAAGTACCTTAGGGAAATATAATGATCCCCAACTACCATTCCTGTCACTGTCTCACTATAATTGTCTATTTATATACAGAATTACACAAAGCATTTAAAAGATGGGGTTCGCTATCAGTGTGTACGTCTTACCATGGGGGTTTGCTATTAGCATGTACGTCTTACTACCAGTGGGATTTTCTCTTAGCGTACAGAACTTGCTACACAAGACTGATGAAGGGCTGATGTGTACGAAACCTAGCTACATGTGCTGACTTAAAACCCCAGTGACATGAATAAAAGTGCATAATATTTTTAAAACACTTCTAATGTTTGTAGCTTCTCTTATTGTATGTGATTGACCAGCATGTGAGTTATATACAGATTTTTTATTTTACATTTAGCTCAAACTAGCTGGTAAAGCACTGGCTTGGTAGCTGCTCTTGTCTCAACATACAGAAGATGTTTGTGGTCTTCTAAAAAGCAGCCTAAATAAAATAATAAAACTACAGGTTTAGTAAAGGGTGAATTTGGGATGAGCCTATTCCTGTTTTAGGGTACGTTCCCACCTGGTGTATTTGCTGCTGCATATTTTATTTTCCCATTGAATTCAATGGGTAGGAAAATACACAGCAAAATACGCCAGGTGGGACTGCACCCTTACAGTGGTGGGTACCCTAATACATCAAGCATCAATGCAATATAAGGGAGGTTTCATAAACAGCACTTTGTGCCAGATTTTCCTTCAGTTTTTTATTTTAATTTTTTTTTTAAACTAAAGCCAGAAGTGGATCCATCAGAAGGGAGAAGAAAAGTCTTTGTTTTTTAATTTCCATTCCTTTTGAAATCACTTTTGCCATTGGCTCAAAAAAAATAAAAATAAAATAAAATAAATAAACTGAATGATTTTTTAAAGCTGTTCTGGTAGTAGAAAACAGACTTTAGGTTCATATGACACTGTCTACATTTCAAGCTCCTATAGTAATGCTAGGCTAAGACATGGTATGTCCTTAAAGGGGTTCTCCGGTGCTTTAGACATCTTATCCCCTATCCAAAGGATAGCTGTCACGCCCCCTCCCATAGGCTTGCATTAAGGGGCGGAGACGTGACGTTACACGCCGGCGGCCCTGTGGTCGCTGGTAATCAGACCCAGAGCGAACACGCTCCGGGGACTGATTACAAACGGGGTGCCGCGTGCAAGATCCCGGGGGTCCCCAGCGGCGGGACTCCCGCGATCAGGCATCTTATCCCCTATCCTTTGGATAGGGGATAAGATGTCTAAGCATCGGAGAACCCCTTTAAGATCTCATATACACATTAGAAAAAGAGACTGTCTGACTGTCTAATATGTATAGGGCCTCCTGACTTTTCCCTGACAGATGATGTCAAGGAATAGAATGGTCTGGTTTGTTGGAGTTCAACTGCCCTATCCTTGTGTTTCTGAAAACTTATGGTGCCACCAGAGGAGTCAGGCAGCAGCTTACCCTTCCTTTATACATTCAGAGAACAAGAAAACAAGCGCTTCATAGGGTAAAACCAATAAGACCAGGTGCAAGAGAGTAATAAGATAACCGCTTACCCTGGGGGGTTGTGTAAGCTCATACACAACAATGGTATAGGCACGATGCAATAGGTGGTCGTCTGTTGCCCTCCGGCTAGCATATTGAGAGGAGGACTTCAATGGATACAGCCGGCTTTGCGCAGTGTTGACGAACCCAGCAAAACGCATTGCATCTTGGTCATTAAAGTACGTCTTATCCTCCATACCGTATCCATCTGGGTTCGTCAGCACCGCGCAGAGCCGGCTGTATCCATTGAAGTCCTCCTTTATACATTCAGAACATAATAATGAGTTAATGTGTCATCATGGGACATTATGGGAGATCTTACTGCCCTATGGTAAATGGAGAAGAAATGTTGTGGAATCAGTGCTTATAACCGCAGCAAATTGCACCGTCCCGTTGAGAAACACGATTTCTCCGGTGGATATTCCATGCATATTCTCTGTAATGTGAACAGGATCTTAGATTCCTTTCTATAGTTTCGCACATGCCATTGTCTCCCGCTTCCTCCTGCAGTTTTTTAGCCACCTACTGATAACTAGGTAGTTACATTTTATACATTATGTTACTTCTAAAATTATTACTAGATTATTTGACTGACTATTCTCACAGTTTGGCAACATATTGTACTAGTACTTTGGAGACCTTGACAGAAACTAAATTTTGATTTTAAGTATATATGGTGGACATGAAGGAGTTAAGTCGGCAGACATCCGCAATGGCTAGTGCAATAACAAAGCAGGAATGTATTTCCTGTTTTGTGAGAAACTTGTGATGATTTTGTCCAGAGAAAACCAATTCAGACATGGAAATAAGTAGTTTATCACCATGTGACTATGATTCGAAACCTGGATCTAAAGCCTTAGACAGGCCATACATTATGTGTTATGTGCAAAGTTGATAACTGCTAAATTTTCATAACAATTTCAAGTTTTCTGTTGATTTATAAATTATAGTTTATTTTATTTTATTTGGAGAGCATGTAAAGAACCTCAAACCTACTGTAGGTGATTTCTTGTTGTGTGACTATATATAGTGTTGTTAAGGTGGTACTTGCGAAGAAAAGTATTTAAACTTTAAGACAATAAGGAGTTTGGCTATAGACATTTATAGTAACAATCCAACCTTTTTCATGCAATAAACAATGCAGAAAATAGAAAGACTCATGCACTCACCGCAACCAAAGATGTCTCACGGCTCCGACGGGACCTGCCTTGAGACATCTTTGGTTGTGGTGAGTGCAGGAGTCTTTCTATTTACTACATTGTTTATTGCCTTATAGTTGTATTACTGGGATTTATCCTAGCACCTCCGAGAGTCTCACTATTGTGAGAACCCGCATTACTAGTGTCTCCCCAGCTGTGGTTCATTGGATCATAGATGGCAGTGCCGCTCCGTGTCTCTACTGGGTCTCTACCAGCCTTTTTTATGTTTGACCTTTTTGCTGCCTATTAGTTTGATATGATACATTTTTTATATGAGATAACAGAAATAAATCAAATAAGAAATTGTAGCTGGCACTTGTACATTTATTGTACATGTATTGTATATAGGGGTCTTGTGTGTTAAGGTCGTTTGTATGGTGAATCGGTTTACAATGGTCAAATGAAGTATGTCCTGCGACTGCAACACTTTATGGTCTCCTTAGTGGATCATGCAGTTAGTGTGACAATAGACGATGAATGTGGTTAGTCATACATTAATGCATGGAATATTTTCGGATTACTTTTGGAAGTAAAATCCAGAATGTTTCATGCTGGTTATTAGTCAAGTGTAGAAAACTATTCAGTTTGCTAACAGTTAGGGCTTGTTCACACTGCGGACATTCCACCAGCTGAATGTCCTCTGTGGCATGTGAAGCCGAAATCATCAGCAGTAGGACATTGTGAACACGCGCCGTTCATTCTTATGGCAGACATCAATTCTCCTGGTGGAGTTTCACTGTTGCCTTTTTTTATATTGTGCACAGAACAGCAGAATCCCATTGAAAATGTGACTCTGCTACAAGCGTAATTCCACAGTGAAATTCTGTTAGCATAAGGTCCGCAGTGTGAACAAGTGTGATCTGTTTTGTTCACAGCTGATACTAAACAATACCAAAACTCATTCATTCTAAGAAAAAGATTATTTATGGGAAAAGTCACATAACTTCAGCCATGAGTACCGATCCCTCCTGCACATCACCTTGTTTATTCTTTGCTATATTTTTGACACATTAATGTATTATTTAGCCTGATCAAGAACACATATTGGCTCAGATTTATTCAGCCAAAATGTAAATGAAAAAATTGCCTAGATTTATGAATCCCTCTGAGCCAAAATGTGTCTGAATGACAGGTAAGCTTGCATTTCCCAAATTCCTCTGGTAAAATGAAAGCTGAGCTGTAATTGGTTGCTATAGGCAAATCAGATATGGGCCATTTTTCATGCTAACCTTGTTGTTTGGCCACTTCCAGAGGAACTCTTTGTGGGCACTTGATATCATCCTAGTTAGGGATACAATACCTGGACAGTCTGCAGTTTTACTTAACTGTACTTAAAGGGAGCCTGTCAAGTTTAACACGCAGTCTGATCTTCTAGTAGCGTTTTATAGAAAAATAGCAACATTTCCGCTAGAACTTGTAATTTATTCTATCTATATATATATATATATATATATATATATATATATATATATATATACACACACACACACATACTGCTTAAAAAAGGGAACACTAAGATAACACAATAGTAGCAAGGAGAGGTATACCTGGCACTGCCACTTCACACATCTACTGGAACTCTTTAAATGTGACAAAATATTGCAGCTGCTCTGTAAATGTACTAGTGGCGGTGGTGCTAAGCTTGTGAAAGATACAGTTCAATGTATATATGGGTAATTGTAGAAAGTAGACAAGCGCACTCACGCACTCGCCCGTACACACCTCCCTCCTCTGTCATCCCCCTGCACCTACATCTCTGTACCCGTGTGAATAAAAGCACAGATGAAGCAAACAACGTGGTGAGTGCGCTTATCTACTTCTGCAATTACCCATATATACTAATATAACACATCCTAGATCTGAATGAATGAAGTAATCGTATGAAATACTTTCGTCTTTACATAGTTCAATGTGCTGACAACATAAATTATCGATGGAAATCAAATTTATCAACCCATGGAGGTCTGGATATGGAGTCACACTCAAAATCAAAGAGGAAAACCACACTACAGGCTGATCCAACTTTCATGTAATGTCCTTAAAACAAGTCAAAATAAGGTTCAGTAGTGTGTGTGGCCTCCACGTGCCCGTATGACCTCCCTACAACGCCTGGGCATGCTCCTGGACAGTCTGTGGTGCAACGTGGTGTTGGTGGATGTAGCGAGACATGATGTCCCAGATGTGCTCAATCGGATTCAGGTCTGGGTAATGGGCGGGCCAGTCCATAGCATCAATGCCTTCCTCTTGCAGGAACTGCTGACACACTCCAGCCACATGAGGTCTAGCTTTGTTCTTCTTTAGGAGGAACCCAGGGCCAACCGCACCAGCATATGGTCTCACAAGGGGTCTGAGGATCTAATCTCAGTACCTAATGGCAGTCAGGCTACCTCTGGCGGGCTGTGCGGCCCCCCAAAGAAATGCCACCCTACACCATTACTGACCCACGGCCAAACCGGTCATGCTGGAGGATGTTGTAGACAGCAGAACGTTCTCCACGGCATCTCCAGACACTGTCACATTTGTCACATGTGCTCAGCGTGAACCAGCTTTCATCTGTGAAGAGTACAGGGCGCCAGTGGCAAATTTGCCAATTTTGGTGTTCTCTGGCAAATGCAAAACGTCTGTAAGCACAACCCCCAGCTGTGGACGTCGGGCCCTCATACCACCCTCATGGAGTCTGTTTCTGACCTTTTGAGTGGACACATGCACATTTGTGGCCTGCTGGCCGTCATTTTTCAGGGCTCTGGCAGTGCTCATCCGGCTCCTCCTTGCACAAAGGCGGAGGTAGTGGTCCTGCTGCTGGGTTGTTGCCCTCCTACGGCCTCCTCCACATCTCCTGATGTACTGGCCTGTCTCCTGGTAACGCCTCCATGCTCTGGACACTACACTGACAGACACAGCAAATCTTCTTGCCACAGCTCGCATTGATGTGCCATCCTGGATGAGCTGCACTTCCGGAATCACTTGTGTGGGTTGTAGACTCTGTCTCATGCTACCACTAGAGTGAAAGCACCGCCAGCATTCAAAGTGACCAAAACATCAGAAAGGAAGCATAGGAACTGAGAAGTGGTCAGTGGTCACCACCTGAAGAACCACTCCTTTATTGGGGGTGTCTTGCTAATTCCCTATAATTTCCACCTGTTGCCTGTTCCATTTGAACAACAGCATGTGAAATTGATTGTCAGTCAGTGTTGCTTCTTGAGAGAACAGTGTGATTTCTCCGGAGTACCCCTTTAAGTGTTCCCTTTATTTTTTTTGAGTTCGCTGATAAGACCTAGTGAGTGTTTAACAGTAATCTCTGTACACATATACTGAGATAGCTGCAATTCACTTACTAGCACTGCCTACTGGACTCCTAAGCGCAGAATGAACTGAGGTACAAATGAATAAATTACAACTAGAAATATTGTAATACAGCTGTATATCAGTCTTATCCTCCTGCTGCCTGCAGCGCAGATAGCAATTTCAATGTAACAGGTTCCCTTTAAATTACCATAGAATTCTGTGATGAACTAAGTTGGGTTCACTTGTACCATGGGAACTTAAAATTTATTGCTGTCCTCATATATATATATGTATGTATATATATATATATATATATACACATATATATATATATATATATATATATATATATATATATATATATATATTGATACACAACATGTATAGTATGAGATGTATTTATCAGGGCTAGGGCTTTTGAGTTGGTTTGTGAGGAAGATATAAGTCATAGCAGCTCTGTTTGTTGGAAAATAATGACACTGTTATCTGTCACAATTCAGCCAAACCAAGCATTGGCAGATGTCGAGAGTCGATGAGAGTTAGGCAGATCAGTTTCACCTGCACTAACTTGTCGATACAGACTGATGACAACAATACTTACCTGATCCCCTTTCGTGCTCTGGTTCCTCCGCTATCTTCTTCGGTATCTTATGTTATGGGGCCAACTTAGAGCATGGCCAGAGCTTGGGACGTCAACGTTTCTGCTTCTCTGCTGGGCCCCGCTGCTGGCAAACAGCAGTGGTGACGTCACTAAGCTCCACCCATACTCCAAGTCAGCCCCAGAACGGAATATACCGAAGAAGATAGCAGTAGAACAGGATCAGGTAAGTATTGTTGTCATCAGTGTCACTTGCGCTACCTGTCTGTACCGACAGGTTAGACAAGGTGAAACTGATGACAGATATCCTTTAAGTGTTATGTTATTGTAAAGAAGAGGTGAAAAACCCTCTTTCTGTGCCTTTTTTCCTCTTTACTGGATACTGTCAGTGACGGGGAGACATTTTTATCTATGCCTGCACTACCATTTGCCATCATAATGCCAATATATGACCTTGATTGTCTGTTCTAAAAAAAGGCAATTTTAGAAATTTGAATAATGATTTCTCTTCCCCCAATGCCATCACCTGTCATTTATTAGGTTAATATTATTAGAGTATGATGTAAATATTTAGAAAACCACAGAAGACATAAGTAGGAAGGATAACATAGACGTATTTCGTATGTCCGCTGTTTGGACATATATTCCTGTAGTCAGATATCAACCCAAATCTTTAAAGTCTCCTTCAACAGTCTCTTACCTACCTGGTGGGTGAAGTGTTAAGTAACCGCCGGCCATGTTGGAGGAAGTGACTTTCTGGTGTAGCTGTTGGTAATAATTACGGCTGCGCACACCGGGAACGTGATTCATTGATTCATACGCCAGCTCATGCAGCAATCAATATTCCAACAGTTAAAGCGCTATTTTCTGCTCTCAGAAATGAGGCTGTCCTGAGGCTTTTTACAGGGACCTTATTGATATTTGCTTTCCTTTGTTCAGTCCTCACATTCAGTAGCATTGTTGGCTGCCGTGTAGAAGATAATATCATTTCCATTTGCTGCACAAGAGACCAGGAACAGCAAGTTTTAATTCTTGCAATGTATGATTTATTATAGTAATCAAAAGTAATAGAGCTAGAAGTGTAGAACATTAAATCTTCCCTGTATACCATGCCATGTCCGCTGATGTGGTTTTTCCATTGGCCGGTAACACAGGGGTCTATTTTAGTGCATTTCCTCACAGTTGTATCATTACAAATAGTCCTGCAAGAATCTCAACATGGCGCGTCCTGCAAGAATCTCAACATGGCGCTCCCTGAAAGAATGGGAAGGTTAGCAGAAGGAAATGTACCAATGCACAGTTGTAAAGGCCAACAGGACAGGTTTCCTTGAAAACATAAGTACAATGCCCAGTCCTAGCTACAGTAGTGTACAAGGTTCCTCACTGTATGTAGAAAATAACATCTGTACTGGTCAGTCCATGAACATGAAGAGGGCATAGTGCTCAATAATGTGCCTGTTACCCTCTGACACTGATCAGAGATCTCTTAATGCCAGCACATTGATCTCAACTCTGCTACATGCCCAATATATGTGTCAAGACCAGCGGTAAGGTATGTTCACAAAGCTCTGCAACAAATCTGCAGCTTTGCAGTCCTGTGTGAACATACCCATAAGAAGGTACAGATGTATTGTGGGAATCAGTGTTGGCCCAGCTGATAGATCTCCCCAGTGTTAGCTTCTATCATGTCTTCACATCTCTCATATTTTTTTGGGAACCATATTTTTCTTTATTTCTATAACTGTTTTAAGGATAGGGTCAGGTGTAGTGCATACACAAGCAGAATTTCCGTAGCGGAAAATCTTCAAGTGGAACCCATGTGTAGCAACATAATCCACTTGCAGATTTTTCACTGCGGAAATTCCAGTCGCGGTTGTGGGTAATCTGGATTTGCTATGTGTGACCTAAGTATACAAAAAAGAAGGTTGCAGCAGCACTCCTAGTCAAAAAATGAAGGCTCTTAGTGCACGGAGAGCCTCAATTCTTTTTGACTAAGAGTGCTGCTGCAACCTTCTTTTTTGTATACTTTGTACTTGCCACCACAGCGTGCACCCGTGCATTAGGTAGTTGTGCTGGATATTTTTCTTTTTTTTGCCTTGCTATGTGTGACCCTACCCTAAAAGTGTTTAAATCCATGAGTTGATTTGTTAACCCTTTGTTACCACAGCGTTTCTAAATGTGATAATGGTGGAAGGGTTAATCCTTTCTTCTTACAACTCTGCTGGTGTTTAATAGATGGTAATAGGATTTATATCACTGGGGTAAAAGTAATAACTCCCTGAGAAATTCATTAATGTTGCTACTTCCAGTGTCAGGATGCTTGTGGTAGCTTTTTTTTTTTTTTTTTTTTTTTTTTTTATAATAATCTTTTCCTTCATTCACCCCCTGGGATGAGCGCATCTTTGTGAGTCGTCTGCAGTGATAGGCAGCCAGGCACGTTCCCTATTTCAGCCTTTGTGCCTGTCTACACTTATTTCACAGCCTTCCACATTTTATTCCGCTTAGGAGTGTAGGTGCATGAAAAGAGACTAGAATTCCAGTAATTTCCTGTCTTTTATTACATTTTTGTGAGAGACTGAATAAATAGATGATAGCTCCACTATATATACTATGTTCCCTTATATATAAATGTTATAGTATAATTAGTACAATACAAGGCCGGACCTAAACACAACTCAATGTCCACATCACAGACATATGGTAGCTATTTGATCGCTCACTGTACTGCAGCTTCTGTTCTAGCAGGGTACAAAGCTCGGGTTGAGTATGAAGTTACATATAAAGTGCCTGTAGTATTGTAAGTCGGTTGGGGTTACTCTATTTCAGAATGTACACATGTAAGACAGGGAGACAATTTCCTTTCTGCTTGTTCCGATCCAACAAAGATATGACCCGTCCCTGTCCCCAAAAAAAAAAAATGACCATAATGTCTATGAACCAACAAATGTGGAGGAATAAAAAAAGAGTGCACCATTCAAAGTGTACCTGTCATTAGCAAAAGCTTTTTATATAATATAAATATTTTAGAGAAAATAACATTAAATGCATATTTGTAATATATATTGGTTAAAAAATGTGTATATATTTTTTTTCTCTGCAGCTATTGCCTGTGTGTTTTTATGAGAAGAACAAATAGGGTGGACAAGCAGGGCTCTGTGCACTGAGGACAAGAAGGGCTTTGTGTACTGAGGACAAGCAGGGCTTTGTGTACTGAGGACAAGCAGGGCTCTGTACACTGAGGACCAGCAGGGCTCTGTACACTTAGGACAAGCAGGGCTCTGTACACTTAGGACAAGCAGGGCTCTGTACACTGAGGACAAGCAGGGCTCTGTTCACTGAGGACAAGAAGGGCTCTGTACACTGAGGACAAGAGGGGCTCTGTACACTGAGGGCAAGAGGGGCTCTGTACACTGAGGGCAAGCAGGGCTCTGTACACTGAGGATAAGCAGGGCTCTGTATACTGAGGACAAGCAGGGCTCTGTACACTGAGGGCAAACCGGGCTCTGTGTACTGAGGACAAGCAGGGCTCTGTACACTGAGGACAAACAGGGTTCTGTACACTGAGGACAAGCAGGGCTCCTGGACACTGAGGACAAGCTGGACTCTGTACACTGAGGACAAGCAGGGCTCTGTGAACTGAGGACAAGCAGGGCTCTGTGAACTGAGGACAAGCAGGGCTCTGTGAACTGAGGACAAGCAGGGCTCTGTACACTGAGGACAAGCAGGGCTCTGTGCACTGAGGCTCTATGACATGCTCCCGGCTAGCACAGCAGGCTGATTGACAAGCCAAATGCCTGCTTAGAGCCCGGCTTGTCCTGCCCACACTTCTTGTACTCTGTCTCCTCACAGAGACACACAGATAATAGCTACAGGGACAGTAGTTTTTTTCACCCAAAATTTATAGACATTTTTTAACCAATGTATATTACAAAAATACATGTAATAGTATTATCTACATTATAGAAAACATTTTTGCTAACTACCTGCCTGTAAAAATCATCCGTTAGGGCAGGTATTTACCCTGGGAAGGCCCAAAATCCAAATTTTTTATTACAGAGAAGTTTGACACAGAAGTGGGTAAACCATTCCATATTTTTAAAGTTTTTGCCTATATGATTTTCTGCCTGAGTTGTGGTTATTATTATTAATAAGAATGATTATAATAATATTATTTATTTTTATGTTCAACTCACGTCACCCCATGTTTCCAATGTTCACACTAGAGCCAGTTTAATAATTGACTACTTTGCCAAGTATCTTTGAACAGGTTAATATTTGTTTCCCATCCTTGCTGCCTCTGTGTTCTGGGGACCCATGACCTGGTTGGGAAACACCACATTAGGGAGTCATACATTTCCATATTTTAACCCTTAATCACATAATCCAGTTTTGTTGGTTCATATTTGGATTATTAAAGGATATTTAGATTTATTTAAAAACTAAAGTGCAGGCTGCTAGGGCTGTAAGGTAACAAAGTGCAGCAAATTCTCTGGAGCTGGTACGCTTGTCTGCCATGGTCATTCTGTTTTCTTCTCCTGATGGTGTCCTTTCTCTGCTCATTTTTTATTTAAAAACTGTGGATTAATATTGAAATAGATTTTTTTTTTATCTTCAATAACTAAAGAAACAATAACTCATCAATTGCCATAGCCAGTAAAAAAAACACATTTTAATTAAACCCAGCCAACAAAACATTACTGTGTTCTTTATTTATCTCTAGTTTGCTACTTAGCTGGAAGCAAGACACAGAAAAACAGTGAAAATTTGTCTTTGAGATCATAAAATTACAGCAATATAATAGGACAAACAAGCATATTGTATTTTGTTTAAAGTTACAGCAACTAGCATTGGAAGTCAGCATTGTAGCACTGCTGTAAAGTCTATAGTACGGCACTAGCTGTCGGCTAAAAGGCTGAACATGGTGTTTATGACTTCAAATGTAAAGAATCTCACTTGAAGTTTGGTTGCTCAGTTTGCCAAATAGAGGATGAATGATGCAGGTTTTTCAGTGATTGTTAGTACAACGTATCAGATCAGATTAAGTTGCTGGTTGCCTTTGATACTTTGGGTAAAAAGTTAAATCCAAATATTGTACAGCTATGTCCTGTCTGCTGGACACGTTTTATTTAGAATACATGTACAGAGAAATCAGAGGAAATTGTCTTGCCAAACATACATTAACCACTGTAAAATTATTTGTGCTTTAATCATATAATATTCAACATTGTATCAATGACTTAATGCATGTATGTATTACTGACTTTCTGTGTACTACAAGATAACATAATCATCTCTTCTATCCCCCCTTTCAGACCTCTAGCTTCCCTACCTTCATACACTGAATAGCTGCAGAGTTATACTACTCCACTGACTCACACTGCTTATGTCTGCTATGTGCTCTGTGCAGACTCACCTTGGTTTCCCAAAGTAATAGGAAGAAAAGGAGACAGCCTAAAGTTCACATACTTCAGTGTGTCACTGATCTATGATTTGTTTTAACACTCCATTCCCTCTGTTTCTGCAAAACCAGAGACATCAGCCCTGTTTTACTAAGAGCGTATAGTTTTCTTTGTGGGTTTTAATTCACTACAATTTTTTTTCCCATGGTATTTAATAAGGTTGCCCTACATTTTCCTTTTTTTTACACATGCCCTGATCTGTGGAGTTTTCCTCAGCTCAAATCCGCTACATTTTCTGTGAAAACCTTAGTTAATATGTTGGGTTATTGTGAAAATGTCGGACGCGCCCACTCCCCCCGATGGTCAAGCCCCCTTTTTGGGGTTTTCTCAGTAAAATGGAGAGTTGGTCAGAATCTGGCGCACAACTCGACAAGACATGTTGGGGTTGCAATAGTAAATCAGGGCCATCATGGCAAATGTCCAAGATGGGAAATGCTATACTAACAGATTATGTAACTCCCATTGACTTTAATGGGAGGTGCTGCGCTATGCTATTTTTGTAACTATTTTCGGCTTATTTGACCACCTCCGATGGCCACAAACAGGCCAGGCAGGGCCCATAATGCAAACTTAAGCCATGGGATATAAATATGGGCTATCTCCATGTTGCTCTGTTGGGCCTTACATGATCAATTGATCAACACAGGGAGATGCACCTTAAGACATCATCACCTGTGTACGTTGGTTTTACTAAATAACATATTATTGTAAATTATGCTTCCGTATCCATTGGCCCCTTATCTTCACTTGCCAAACCATCTGTTGCGTTCCTTCCAATGAATTTAATTCTGACTTTTATGGTAACTGGCTTGTTTCCCACTGCTGTAGACCACACATATTTGCTTTCTTCTCTATCAAAATGTTGCTGTCTTTGGCAAATGATCCACAAAAGACTATCATATATCCACAATAATATTTTCGATTATGGTGTGAGCAGGGACAAATGACATAACACACTATAAACAACGCTAAGTTATAAATAACCAATGACCAAAAGTGAAAACACCCTTCCCCCGCTGCCACCACAAAGCACATCATCTCTATGTGCAGGAATGTGAGGAGGGGAGCTGGAAATTAACCATGACACAGCTGTGCATCTAGTCCTACAGGATATCTTTCCAATGCTGAGAAACATTCAGGACACAGGAATTCCTGAGAACAATACTACACAATGCAATCCCAGCACGGGGACAAGAAGCTGAATATGAGCCCATCAAAATGAGCGAAGCCTACAGACCATGCCTGTTATCCTAAAGTCATTGAGGACTTAGAGATGCTCTGTCATGGGATCATTGTCTGGAATGCCCAGACCCCTTTATGGGCTAGGATGACATCATGCCTTCCCTGCCTTTACTTCATTTAGTCTACTTTTCCTTGTGCAAGTACAGTCTCTGATCATGAATAAGTCTGAGATGATAAAGTAGACTTTCCTACTGAAGAACAGTTCTTAAAGACCAGATGGTGGGTCTTTTATATAGTTTCACATCAATATGACCATTAAAGGGGTTCTCCGGTGCTTAAACATCTTATCCCCTTTAAGTAAATCTGTCCATACTTGGTGAGATGGGTCACTGGTTGGATGACATTATTGTAGATGTGTGGTATGAAGCTTTTTATTGTTTCTTTGATGGCACATCAAGTGGCAATATAAAGCAATGTTTGGCCAGCTATGCCCAGGCAGCAGTTAGTTGCCCACAGATACAGAAAATACTTTAGCAGAAGAAGGAAAATGGTGATTATTAAGTTTTGTATTTTTCTACACCTGGCACCTATCACACCAAGAATTCTCACACTGAATAAGACACCAAAGGCAATGGATACATTTGGCAACACACAGTCCATCCAATGCAATGATCAATCCAGTTATTGGACTTTGAATATATTAAAGCACATTTGATAATGTTCATGATGGGATACTTGGATTTCAGTGTACTATTGCCATAGTGCAGTTCTATAGACTAGGAGATGTCCCTTTTATTGTGAGTGTTGGTAGGATCATGCATGGCCATAACAATTACCATATTTCATATTCAGGTTACTATAAAGGGCCCTAACTCACCTACCAGTGTAAATTGCTTTGTAGAAAACAAATGACTTGCCTAGCATTTAATTCCAGCAGTAGATAGATCTTTACAACCTTGTTGTCCACTGATCGTGGTACATAAGGCCGAGTGATACATATTCAATCTGCAACTTAGAACTGTGAAGAGAATAAATATTCATAAAACTTGTTTCTCACTAAAATCATGGCTCCCATCTATATGGGAGCAATGACATTCATCTAATATGTTTGTTTTTACTTTTTAAAATAAATACTTTCCAGTCCTGATGGACCTCATTGGCTATAATCAGGACAACTATGGATTTTGTATTTCTTGTGCATTTTAGCAGCAAGAACAATGTTGCAGACTGCTCTATTCTTATCAATAATGCCAGAAACCCAGAGCATTATGGAGTCTAGAGCATTCCTTAATGAATAATTGTGCCGGGAAACTCAGTTTCCTGTCTGGAGCTCTCATAGCATCCAATAACATAGTGATGTTGAAAAGGCACGAAGTTCAACAAATTCTTGCAGTATTGATTCAGAGAAAGGCAAAACAATCCTTAAAGGGGTACTCCGGTGGAAAACAACTTTTTTTAAAATCAACTGGTTCTAGAAAGTTAAACAGATTTGTAAATGACTTCTATTAAAAAATCTTAATCCTCCCAGTACTTATCAGCTGCTGTATACTACAGAGGAAGTTGAGTAGTTATTTTCTGTCTGACCACAGTGCTCTCTGCTGACACCTCTGTCCATGTCAGGAATTGAAATAGAAAAGTAGTGCAGCTCACTCAGCTGCAATCCCGAGGTTAACTGGGAAGTCTAAATCCCACAAGACTTCGAAAATTGGGCAGCAAAAGAATACAAAAGATGTATACCAGTCCTCTAGGGATAGCAGAAAAAAAGAGAAATAAAAGAAGAAAATAGGAAAAGAGAAAGGAAAAAAGAAATAAATAGTGAAGAGAAGAGAAAAAAGAAAAAAAGGGGAAGAGGTAATGTATAAAGTATATGATATAGAAAATTAATGAATAAGAAATAATAATAAATGAAAATTAATGTATTAATGTATCATTTATTATTCATTAATTTTCTATATCATATACTTTATACATTACCTCTTCCCCTTTTTTTCTTTTTTCTCTTCTCTTCACTATTTATTTCTTTTTTCCTTTCTCTTTTCCTATTTTCTTCTTTTATTTCTCTTTTTTTCTGCTATCCCTAGAGGACTGGTATACATCTTTTGTATTCTTTTGCTGCCCATGTCAGGAATTGTCCAGAGTAGGAGCAAATCCCCATAGCAAACCTCTCCTGCTCTGGACAGTTCCTGACATGGACAGAGTTGTCAGCAGAGAGCACTGTGGTCAGACAGAAAAGAACTACTCAACTTTCTCTGTAGTATACAGCAGATTATAAGTACTGGAAGGATTAAAGGGGTATTCCAGGCCCAAATTTTTTTTTAGAGATCAACTGGCTCCGGAAAGTTAAACAGATTTGTAAATTACTTCTATTAAAAAATCTTAATCCTTCCAATAGTTTAGCTTCTGAAGTTGAGTTGTTGTTTTCTGTCTAACTGCTCAATGATGATGTCACGTCCCGGGAGCTGTGCAGTTCCTATGGGGATATTCTCCCATCATGCACAGTTCCCGGGACGTGACATCATCATTGAGCAGTTAGACAGAAAACTTCAGAAGCTAATAACTATTGGAAGGATTAAGATTTTTTTTTAATAGAAGTAATTTACAAATCTGTTTAACTTTCCGGAGCCAGTTGATATATAAAAATATTTTTTTGCCTGGAATACCCCTTTAAGATTTTTAATAGAAGTAATTTGCTGCATAGGACCCAACTGTCCATGAATTCAATTGAGAGCCATTCATTTGAATAGTTCCTATACCATACAAGGGGTCTCTACCTTGCAGGGCTTTGTGGGGACCTGCAGTGATCAGTTGATAGATATGGAGCCTTCATTTGAAGAATGGGCTGTCTTAGTTAGACAACCACTCTAAAGGAAATAATACCTTCCCCATAACAAGTGATGCAATAACATCTAACCATTTAGAGATTGTTTAAGTTATTCGGTTGGATTTATCTCCTTATATACTCCGTTACCAGATCTTATACATTTCCATAACATTCTACAGGCATAGAGTGTTATATGTTAATGCTATACAGGTTACTGCAATTATTGCTGAAACCAGTGGATGGAAATGAGCTGTCTGTCACCTGTTGTAGCATTTGTTAGACCTTACTAGTTAGGAATAGATATAAAGAGCTGCAGGGCGCCCGTATATTGAGATGCTTCACATTCATCCAGGTGGGCTCGCGCTCAGCTACTAAGCATCCTCTGTCTCATAAGCAGCAAAAGATGCTTACGGTGAAATAAACATATTAGTCCCTACGTCTGACATTCCTTTGATATCTTGTATGGTGGCTCTATTTATAAAAGCAATTATCATCATTTTACATGTGGTAGAGTGCATCGCCGGAAGCAACAGTTACCATTAGTGGTGGCTTCCTTACTGTGTATTTCCTTGTTAGAAATAGGTCACATAACATAGAAACAGTGTAATAGGATCCGCTGATTTACCAGGCTGTACCTTCAAGCTTTCATAAGTAGCATGTACTTGCATATCTGTAAGCCCCCCATGGGCTGATGACATACAGAAGCCCCATGCTCCTGGCTTAGCCAAAGTGGCATTAATGCTACCAGCTGGGAATCTACAGATTAGTGCAGGCCTGGAACTGGGTGACAGATGTAACCAAAGTATACCCTCCCTATTTCTGCTATGGCTTTCATTTTTGGGACTGTTTTTCTACAGCTGCTCTGGATGTCAGACTGTCTATGTTTATCCTCTCCTGGCACAAGTGTGCAAATAGACAATTTTTGTTACACAGCCTTACCTAAACAATACACACATAATACACAGTAATACATGCAGTTGGCATGGATAATTTGAAGACGAGAGAAAGTACGTTGTTGGCTGCTCAAAGTGCAATAGTGTGTTCAGACTGATAGTTCACAGCTATGTGCTCACACAGAATGCCAGCAGCATAAGTGACCATAATGGAAAGACGCTGTCACTTTAGCCCGTTTCTCTATACCTCCGACCTAGCAGACACATACAGGGATAAGCTGATATGAACATATTCATCAAGGGCAGCTAAGAAGTCTACCAATGTAATCTGCCCCTTCCTATGTTGTGTAAATCCTCAGATTACATTTCATTGTGGACCTTCTGTTATTAGTACATCCCAAATGTTCCCCAATCTGTTTGCAATACGCACTTTAAATTCTCATTGTATATATCTACGACATACGTTTCCTCTCAATTTACTGACCCTTTACAGATAGTATGTGATGGTTATATACAGAGAAGAACAGCTCACCGGCACTACTCATTTAGCTTGTGGTATGAGATAGTGGCAATATGCTCCAACTATGGCGGACACTACCACACCGGTAACACAACTGTCCCGTGTAGATTGTGCTTAGTCCAAAGAATACAATAGTGTGGATGCAAGCCAACAGAGACACAAGACGGCACTCACCAAAACGCTGGGTACTTTTTTCAGTTGTTTACAAAAAGCAGCAGGGAGTCACACATACAGCAGGAGACACCTCAGGCTAGAGGAGGTGCGTCATCATGCACGTAACGGTCATCACAAGGCATCTCCCGCTGTATGTCTGACTCCCTGACCTGCCACTTTTTGTAAACAACTGAAGAATAAAGTACCTCACGTTTGGTGAGTGCCGTCTTGTCTCTCTGTTTGCTTGTTATTTTAATCTTCATTGTTACTGTGTTCCAGCAGTACAACTTCAGAGGGCTCAGTGAATGGACGGTGCTAGGTAACTACCAGATATTGTGTGCTAGTGATTTTAAACTTAACATCAGGATGTGTTAATGGTCCTATTGTGTGAAAATTGAGAACAATTATACTAAGTGCAACATTATTTCATACATTTAATGCACCAGAGGTGATACCAACCTGCTGTGCAATCTAAGAAGAATATATAGAGGACCTCAGACAACCTTTCCATATCCTTAAAGAAAAATCCAAGTACCTTTAATGTACAAGCCGCCTTTTACCATTTAACTTTGAATTATAAGAGGATTTTCAGACATGCATCCATGCTGGCATTACAACATTTTACAATGCTAGACTTTCTAGACAAGCCTTTCATACCTGCATTATTTTAGAAAGTTTTCTTATAGTCCTAGAATGAATTACAGCAGAATGCACTGTTTTATTATGTCTGGGCTTAATATTAATATGATTAGATAAATAAAAAATGTAAAAACATTGAAAACCCATGTATTTGGCAGTGAGGTAAAGGGGCTGGGTGTGATCACAGCAGTCAGTGATCTGGCAAAACTGCAAAGAAATTACCTGTCAGATGCAGCAAGAAGAAAGAAGCTCTAACAGCTTGTACCATCTGCAGATCATGGGTACAGAGGGGATATGATAATCCTGTTTCAACCTGTTGCTGTAAAGGAAATTCTGTAGGGGCCCACTGTAAGATTTGCTGATATTTAGTAAACTGATACATGTAATAGAAATCTATCTGTCTGTCTGTCTGTCTATATCTATCATATGAACATGATAAATGTTCTCGATTATTATGTATGAATAGGCATATATTCATGGGCAAAGACTTTTCTTCTCAAAGAGTGTCTCCAGGGCTTTTTTTTATTGAGTTCGGTCATCAGTATCTGATTGGCGGGGGTCCAGTACTGGGCACCCTCACCCAACAGCTGTTTGCCAGAGTCACAATGCCAGCATATGCAGTACAAACAGATCAAAGTTGACTGCTCCATACATTGTGTTGGTTGACTGTAGTTCAGCTCCCATTGAAGTGAATAGAGCAAATAGCTCATCAGAGGGGGTGCCAGACCCTTACCTATCAGGCATTGATGACCTGTTCTGAAGAATAAAGAAAACCCCTTCATAAATCATATATGCATATATCATCCTGGTGTCATGGAGGATACAACCACATGCAGTGATGTGGTTCTAGAATGGTTGGCCCCTGTATGGGCAGTCTTCATCATTTGTAGCCCAAGATGGCAGTGCTTAGATTTCCGAGTATTAAGTGGGTTTAATTTGCTGCCATTACTCATGATAGTTTGCTGAATTTTTGTCCATAAAGCAGCTGCTGTCCATTTGCCCTATTAGTCAATGTCACAGAGCGTGTTCCCTGCATGGTACTCCCCTCTAGAAGTCTGACAGGCAAGCTACTTTTTTAAGCGCAGCTTCTGTTTTGGTGGCCCCCACACATCCATGTATTATTTCAGCCATTGACTGCAGGGGAAGTGAGAACCCCAGGGGTTACCTTAGACTGACCTCACATTGAGAAGCTAGACCTGTCAGTGTTTTATCTTCTATTTCTAGTGTGACAATCCTTATAAGAGTGGGATTGTGACAGTCCCCAACCGTATTATCATGCACATGACTGACGGTTTGACCATATGTATTTACAGGTTGTTGTGAAAAAGTAGGGGCCATATTTTCAAGGCATAGGCTCTTTCAGTATTTGTATATTCGTTTTGTAAGCAGTGCATGATGGGATATGATAGTTACAATAAAATGTGGTTACTGACCTTTAATACCTACTATGTAATGTCTGCACATACTTGTTAATGAGAAATCCTGCCTTATTAGATTTTCACTTGGTAGAAGTAGATATTAAAAGTCTGCAAAACATAGGGTTAAACCACTGTTATGTTAGGCCAGCACACACTAAAACAGTAAGGGGATTTTCAGCCAGTCTGAGTGGCTGCAAACCATGGTGGCACCTCATAAAAGCATATTTTTTCCACAATAAATCATGCCGGATACAACAATATGCCGAACAAATTACAAGAAGTCTAGTAAGAACCTTATAAAATCGCCATTAGTGCCTTAAGAGAGGTTTCTTGTGGTTCCTCAAGTCAGCAGAAGAGTTTGTTTAAGTTTCATATTGAGTATCATTTGATGCTTTTTGTCTGCTGATGTATAAGTGAATGCCAATGGCTGCATGTTAATAGTGCTCGTCTGAATAAAATACATACGTACTCGGAAAGCTTGTAATACAGATATGCTTAATCCTGGCTGTCAGGAAATAGAATTCACATTACAAGTAGCAGCCCTTGTGCTGGGTGGGCCATTCGAGGAGGTTCTGCCTTGGTAATCTTACAAATCTGGTTATTCCATTTTGGTTCAAAACTTAGATTTGAAACTTTATTTTTGCACAACCTCCTCTATGAGTGAGGTATATACTGTATAATGCTTTACTCTTTTGGGTTGGGAATATTTTCTGTATACTCTAGGTATGGAAGTATGGTGCAGCTGAGTTTTTTCAAAGAATCCCTATGGCTGAGTTCACACATAGCAAAGGAAATCCGTAGAGTGTGCCCCAAGTGTGGCAGCAAAAATGTGTTATGTGGTAATTGAGTTACAGATTTACCACAGATTTCACCACTATGGAAGGGGTAAAATCTGCGACCAATCCGCTATATATTTGTCATGCTTGTTTTTCTTGGAAGATAGTTTTCGTTGCACGTGGCTTCTTTGTGGAGTTTACATTCACATGTATTGTTATATGGTAATTTGCCGTAGTCTTGCGTTATGGAATCCACTCCACAAATCTGCAGCATTTCTATTACATCTGAACTCCTATAGTATGACAAAAAAAATGGAGGCTCTTTTTATTTACTTACAAATTTGTAACTCTTTAAAAATTTCTACAAAAATAGAAGATGGCGTGGGAAGAAGCTGAATAGTTTTAAAGTAGAATAGTTTTAAAGAGAGAAAACAATAGGGAGGTATCCATTTAACCCCTTAAGGACCAGACCAATTTTATTTTAGCATTTTCGTTTTTTCCCCCTCGCCTTCTAAAAATCATAACTCTCTTATATTTCCATCCACAGACCCATATGAGGGCTTGTTTTTTGTGTCAGCGATTGTACTTTGTAATGACATCACTTATGTTACCATAAAATGTACGACGCAACCAAACTAATATTATTTATGTGGGAAAATTGAAAAGAAAACCACAATTTAGCAAATTTTGGAAGGTTTTGTTTTCAGGCTGTACACTTTCCGGTAAAAATTACATGTTTTCTTTATTCTGTGGGTCAATATGATGAAAATGATACCCATGTTATATGCTTTTCAATAATTGTACTGCTTAAAAAAAAATCTCAAACCATTTTAACAAAATGAGTATGTTTGAAATTGCCCTATTTTGACCACTGATAGGTGGTCAAAATAGGGCAATTTCAAACATACTCATTTTCACTTTCAAATTTTTCCGTATATGGGGCGGTATGAGGGCTCCTTTTTTGCGCCATGATCTGTAGTTTTTATCAGTACCACTTTTTAGGTTAGGTTTAGGTTTAGCTTAGGTTTTACTTTTTATTTTGGAATAAAATATGACAAAAAAGCAGCAATTTTGGACTTATTTTTACATTTACGCCGTTCACCGTACGGGATAATCAACAACATATTTTAGTAGTTCAGACTTTTACGCACACAGCGACTTTTACGCTTTTTGGGGGGTAAAATGGGAAAAACGGAAATGTAACTTTTTTATTGGGAGAGGGGATTTTTCACATTTTTTTACTTTTTTTTTTCTTTACATTTTTTTACTTTTTTTTTTTTTTTACACTTTAATAGTCCCCATAGGGGACTATTTATAGCAATCATTTGATTGCGAATACTGTTCAGTGCTATGTATAGGACATAGCACTGATCAGTATTATCAGTGATCTTCTGCTCCGGTCTGTTCGAATTCAGACCAGAGCAGAAGACCCCGGGAGACAGCCGGAGCCAGGTGAGGGGACCTCCGGCTGCCATGCTGGATGATCGGACCCCCGCGGCAGCGCTGCGGGTGATCCGATCATCCATTCAAAGTACCGCACTGCCGCAGATGCCGTGATCTGTAGT
Source organism: Hyla sarda (assembly GCF_029499605.1). Taxonomy (NCBI): domain Eukaryota; kingdom Metazoa; phylum Chordata; class Amphibia; order Anura; family Hylidae; genus Hyla; species Hyla sarda. Next base: position 330,176,251 of record NC_079190.1, read on the forward strand.
GATCACGGAATCTGGGGGGTTAATGGCGTCCCTGGCTGCTGTTAGCAGCCGGGTCCTGCCGCGCATGATGCGAGCACTGCTCCGGTGCTCGCGGTCATGGTGGCATGTAAATGTATGTCATGGTGCGGTAAGTACCACGGCACCATGACGTACATTTACGTCCATTGTCGTTAAGGGGTTAAACGTGGACATGTCCCTAGTCAGCGTCAGCAGTGTCTTAACTGGTCCACTAAAATTAGGATTGTCACTAAAAGTAAGTATTTATTTGAAGGCTATATTGACCGATTTCTCTGTAAAATCAATCTTGATAGGATTTTTACCATTCCTACATCATCTTCTGCAGTCAGGTCTGTGGTATCAAACAATATATATTGTCTTAATAGTCCATTGTCATAGAAGCCACAAAGAAAGTTATAACAATGGGAATTCAGCTTGTAGACATAACGTAGAATTTTTATGCTAGTGCTGCTTTTTTATGGCTATAAGAACTGTTCATGCAGCACAGTGCAGTCTTTAGATGAAGCATTTGATGCTCTGTTGACCATTTGTGATAAAAACCCCTTTGCAATGTAGCTCTGCTCCTTGCTTTTTACTGATGATTCAATTCACATTTTGCTATGCATTCTCCCTAAGGCCTCTCCATGACTCTATTGCTGTGGCCAAAATTACGTTTCCAATGAACCTATTGTTGTGCATAATTTTATGTGTCAGTCCTACAATGGCATGGAAATACTATTCAAAATGGCAATGTTTCTCAAGTTGTCTTATATTTTTCACATGGCTCCACCATTGCCATCCGCACACTGCTGTTTAAGAGCAAAGCTGCAGTCATTTATTTTCTCTTTATTTCTCCTTCAGTGCTTGTAGAATCTGACTGATAAGCAGCATACACAGGGAATTGATTATTTGCGGAGGCTTTTTTTGTGACAGGAAAACGGTAACAAATTTATAACAGATTTCCCTATTATAAGCAGTTGCTCTTCGCCTCACTATCCCTTTGGTGCTAGGAATAAAAGCTTTATTAATTGTGAAGCCTTTGCCTGTCTCCGGTGACACAGAATGAGAGGAGAAGATGAAGCCCAGTGGCCTTTTGTGAACTAAATCAGTCACTTAGTTACAGGTTAATTAATCTTTTGCTTTTCCTCCCCTGAAAGCTTGGAGTGAGATTTGATGATGAAGCATCCTCGACTCCGTGCCAGATTTTGGTGCCTGATACAAGGGCCGGGTGGAGGTCATGTTCTGACTTGCATACCCTCCAGTAGCTGAGACAACTTGGAGAAATACCGTGCCCACCGGCAATAAAACTATTGTATCATCTAAGATTCCTGATGAGACAAATTTCTCAACGTCGGGAATCTTAGATGAACCATTGCCTCTACTTGTTCAATGTAGAAATATTTGGTTGTATTGTAATGTTACGTATCATGCTGTCAGTTTGAATGGATTCCATGATGCGTCTTATTAGACCATTTATTTAAAGGGGTTGTCCAGGGACATAATATTATTTTTTTACATATGACGGGGGGGGGGGTGTCGGGGGATTGTTAACTTAATCTGTTGGCAGTATCACCCGCACTAACCAGTTGTACAACTTGTAGTGTGGGTGACACTGATGACAATGATACTTTCTGGTCCTTGCTCTGTGCCTTCCTTTTGCCGCAATCCCGCCATGCCAATGACCTGTTCGGTGCACAAAGGTCACAAAGTTAATAAGAGAAGTATGGTATAGTTTTATGGTTTTTACATTTTAAAGCTTTATTCTGATACCGGAAAATTTTATTTACTGTAAATAAAACTCCAAGATAAGTAACTGTTGGAGAGGAGTGGGCTGTGATGAAGAGCTGAGGGAAAGCAATGCATTTTGGGTATTGTAGTACTGAGCTACTGCTCAACTAGGAGTTTTTCTGATAGGATAGGGGAGAGGACTACAGATGCAGAAAACAAATGGATTTTTAATGGCTTTAGAATTGGGGCAGAAAGGTATACAATGATGTATGCACATGCAGCATTTCATTTTTTTGTAACCTGATGTCAGAGTAAACTTTTAAGGATAGAAAGTCTATTTAGAAATTCATTAAATTCCCCTTTAGGGTAGGGTCACATGTAGCACATCTGGAGGGGATTTCCTGCAGCAGAAATCCCGCTTGCAAAATTCTGCAGCAGAAAATACTTAAAGGGGTACTCCCGTGGAAAACTTTTTTATTTTTATTTTTTTAAATCAACTGGTGCCAGAAAGTTAAACAGATTTGTAAATCACTTCTATTAAAAAAAAATCTTAATCCTTCCAGTACTTTTTAGGGGCTGTATACTAAAGAGAAATCCAAAAAAGAAATGCATTTCCTCTGATGTCATGACCACAGTGCTCTCTGCTGACCTCTGCTGTCCATTTTAGAAACTGTCCACAGCAGCATATGTTTACTATGGGGATTTTCTCCTGCCCTGGACAGTTCCTAAAATGGACAGCAGAGGTAAGCAGAGAGCACTGTGGTCATGACATCAGAGGAAATTCATTTTTTTTTGGATTTCTCTTTAGTATACAGCCCCTAAAAAGTAGTGGAAGGATTAAGATTTTTTTTATAGAAGTGATTTACAAATCTGTTTAACTTTCTGGCACCAGTTGATTTAAAAAAAAAAAAGTTTTCCATGGGAGTACCCTTTAAACAAGACCCACTGACTTTTTGAATTTCAGCTGCAGGAAACCTGCTGTGAATGTTCTACCTGTGTCCCTATCCTTAACCTGATTGTACAGCTGCTGTACAGCTGTGACTAATGACCGACAGGTATATAGCAACGGGTAACAGTTCATATAACAAATATAGCAAAATATGAACTTCATAATATCATTATAAACTTCAAAAATCATAAAGGTTCCTGCACTCACCGCAGCAAATCTCTTCATATATCCATATGGACAAGACCAGTATACAGCTGGGGACTACAGACGAAAAGTGATGCTCAAAAGGCGACTGCCAGCGGTTTCGTGCAACAAAGCATTTTTTCTGGCCTCGTTTACATCATGGCGCTGTACATCTAATATAGGTGAAAGGCATCCAAATAAATATTAATGACAAAATGAAAGAAAAGAAAGCATAAGTGTTTTGGATGCATTCCAAGTGACCGCTCTAGGTTGATGTCCTGCTCCAAATTAGGTAATACGTGCACGGAGAAAACGCACACTGACTCAAGACTGGGTCAAAGTAGTTTTCTAGTTTATTGTATTGTGTACACACATTATACATTCTTCAGTAGGGCGTAGCACATTGTGTAAGCATTCTAATTGGTTAGAGGACTATGTTTACATAAGGATTGCATCATATTTTCTGTGCCAAGCAGGCTGGTCACACAGGGCGTAGTACAGGATGTAACCACCATCTAAGAAGAATGATCTTCATTTTATATATCTATTATCCATAACATAGGTAAGTGTTTAAAAAATAAAGCACAATTTTTAGCATATAAATTATATGCTGAAAAATGAGCGCCACTTCTCGTCCGCAGTCCCCAGCTGTATACCAGTCTTGTCCATATGGATATATAAAGAGTTTTGTTGCGGTGAGTGCGTCATCCTCTATGATTAAGTCTTATTGTATTTACACCGAGTCCTATAGACCTAGAGGTGTGGAAGTAGAAGTCACAAATTATATTGTTTTATGTTAGTATCTCTGAGGTTATTGCATCAGACATAATTGAGTATTAAGTAACACATCATGTAGCTGTCCTGTCGTTACTTCAACGATCATGGGCAGATATAATAATCACATTTTTTATAATTCTCCTAGTACTTTCCCTGTTCTGAACCTAAATAAGAATGCTGTGCTAGGAAATTCAGCAAGTCGCTAGAGAATGTGGCGGCCGGTAAACTTGATTTCACAGATACCCAGCACCTCTTCTCTCATAAATCAGGATCTTTAATCAATCGCCGGCAGCTTCCAGACATTTCACCCAGCCTCCGGATATTTAAAAGTCTTCTGACAGGTAATTTAAGGTAGAGCGGCCCAGGGTGGCATTGAACTGATTGATTTAGTTGGCAGAATGTGGATGTCACTATAGTTGGAACTGTTCCAAACATGGGTTTACTGTGTGATTCTCTGGCAAGTTCCGAAGAGGTTTACTAGGATTCCTGTCCATCATGTTGGAAGCGTCAAGCTTTTATTTCCACTGGTATACAAAGGCCAAGGCCATATGGTCTATTCTAGCCTGGCCCCATGTAGATGCTTTCAATCTGTAGGAATTTTTTTCATACTGTCATAATATCAAAATCATACCATCATGCAGACGCATTGTTAATGCCTTTGGGGAAATTACAAAATACAATGAGTTTGTATTGAGCCTCATGTATAAACCTTGTGCAAAGAAAATGAAAAGACATTGCCCATAGTAGCCATATAATTTACCTGGAAATATGACAAGTTGCAGTATTTTGCAGCGCATGTAGTAATTTCATAGTCGGGCTCTGATCACTTCATGTGGGCTGTGTATCAAATATATAACTAAAAAGTTTCTTGACATATATGGTAACATTCCCATATATTTCTATGAGGTAAACAAACATATGCTACAAGTTTGTCCTTGAGGCTTTGGTTTGCTAGGTTTATGCTTGAATACCATTTATGAATCATGTAACATGCTTCGCTATTTAGCTTTGAAATAGCATACATGTAACTGTATTGTTTGTATGATAGGAGTCAGTGGACAGATGAAAGCTTGTGACGTTTTAGAGTGGTAGAGGCCTATACATAAACAAGTTTTCTACGGTTTAACAGGGACACATTGTAAGAGCAGCTTGAGGGAAATTGTTTGCCATTTACCTTAAGAAAAGTAGAGAATACCCAGTCTCTATTCCATATCCTAAGTGCTCGTTCAATTCAGTAATTGAAAATTGTATCCAGACGTACAGCTTTAGGAAAGGTTGTGCAGTAATAAGGCAAATGTAGTGGAGTAATTACTACAAAAAGAAATGCATAAGGGGAAGGGGGTAGCTTGATATTCCATTAGAGCACAAGAACACATGTAGGGGCCATAGAAGTGCTTGATGTTGTGCAAACTACAGTAGCATATTAAAGGGGTTATCCAGCAATGTTTTTTTTATTTCTGACCAGCTGCTGCCGGTGCCACATCCCTCAGCCCTGGTATTCTTCCTGGTTTTGGGGCCCAACATGTAACACTGCTTGCACTTAAACGCTGAATACAGCGATGTCTCGCCTTGGCTGCTGATAGGCTAAGTGGCAGGGTGATGTAATGGGCCCCGGGCACCAGGAAGAAGGCCACTCCCGGGCCTGTTACATGACACTGCCGCTTAGCCCATCACCGGTCAAGCAAGACATCAAAACCAAACCAGGAAGAAGACCAGGGCTAGAGGAAAGGAAACTGATATCGGCAGCACCTGGGAACAGCAAAAGATAAGTTAAAATTATTTTTATTGCGCCAGCCGAGGCAGAACTAAAAAAAAACAAACAAAAAATAAAATCTATTGTCTCAACAAAGGGCGAGATAGTTGACTTGATTTGAGAATCATTAAGTGCGCTGGAGGAAAAAAAGACAATATACAGTATATTTCCTTTTTTTTTTTTTTTTTTTTTAAGGCATAGAGAAAATGATTTCTGTTCCAGTGTTAGTTGATCTGCTGTTGGTGTATTACTGTATACTGAGTTACAGTAGGGCAGATCTAACCTAAATGTGTTGGGTGGGCCATATGTCATTTATAAATATGTACTTGGAGAGCTAGTAATGTAAAGAAAGAGATTTCTTGTGGCCTCAGTACAGCTTTTTAGGTCTTATAGACATACTACTATTAAGGTAGTTCTGTTCCAAATTATCTAACAGGGTTTTACTTTAGTCTTGTTCTATTCTAGAAAATATTCTGCAATGTCTTGATTGTAATTTTAGCAATAATGTTTGCACAGTAGATGTGCGGTAACCATGTACATATGTGGCAGGTTGGATTGGATGCTGTGTCTGCACCTATCTTCTGACATTTAGAGGCTAACAGACCCCGGCAGTATAATGAGCTCCAGAGTCCTGAGAGGGATCTGATAAAGATATACACTCCATTTTTTCCCACTCCTAGACGGATAAACGATGCCAAATGTCTGAGATCATATCTACAAAGTAGTTCTGTCCTTTGGTACCCTTACGTTACTGGTGGCATCTTGTAAGGCTGGCATCTAGTATGGGAGATAAAAACATTGTGATGACAAGGGACTGTAAATAGGTGGCGAGAGGCATAAAGGGTCGACTCTCTGAAATATAGATGCGAAAGGCTAAAGATGTCTAAAGTTCTGGAACTTTAAAGTACTTCTATTAATGCATTATAAGTACCAAGGTTACAGAGAAATTAAGGATATAACACAGATTGCTGTATAAAAGTAACTTGATCAAGGAATAAAAATAGTATATCCACTACCTGCTGAAAAACAGAATGTTGTGCCAGCTCTTTAAACTAATAATAAATCATTTGCATAAGTTTTCTGTTTTCACAGACTTTTATATAGGCTATTTTTAGACATATTTCACAGCGCTGTTTCTTATAAAAAGAGGCTACACACCATGGGAAAAATATGCAAATTAGCTCTTGTCAAAAAAAGAGAAAGCCTAAGCCGAGTCTCCCCCAAAAGAAAGAGCTATCTATTGGTAAATAGGTTTGTCTGTATTTACTGGCTCTTAGTTTTTTTTTGTTATTTCTATCTACTGGCTACAATAGAGGTATATAGTTTTAGTGAGACAATGAGAATAAATACGGCACTTGTGTACCACATGGCTAATTTAGTGTATTTGTAAGGGTCACTGGAGCATAAAATACACTAAATGTAGTATTTGAAATGTAAGTGCTGTCTTCAGCCTTCATGTTTTGCTATTTATATTAGTAGGTGTACTAGCGCCGTATTCATAGAGCTGTGCGGTATAACCAAATACCGTATGTGTATCATGGTATTTTTGTAACTTATGGCGCTTCCACGGTATATAACGGTATTTCTTTCACCCCCACCAAATCATGTTACCCGCCAGCGCTGTTCTGCTCCATCCCCCCCCAAATCATGTTACCCGCCAGCGCTGTTCTGCTCCCCCCACCAAATCATGTTACCCGCCAGCGCTGTTCTGCTCCATCCCCCCCCCAAATCATGTTACCCGCCATCGCTGTTCTGCTCCATCCCCCCCCCCCCAAATCATGTTACCCGCCAGCGCTGTCCTGCTCCCCCCCAATTAATTATCAGCCCAGCGGGGTACTACTCACATATGTCATCTGTAAGCACTGCCCTCCTCCTCTTAAACTTTAACTTACCTACGTCGGCCTCACGCTGTTCCTGGGGACGGGAATGTCGGACAGCCCTCAGCTTATCACCGGCCGCAGCGATGTTCCGCCCCGGCCAGTTATAGGTTAAACGCACTGTCATATAAGAAGCCGTCCAAAGCTCCTTACATGACAGTGGGCTCAGCCTATCACTGGCCGGGGCGGAACATCGCTGCGGCCGGTGATAGGCTGACGGCTGTCCAACGTTCACATCCCCAACGTAAGGCCGACGTAGGTAAGTTAAAGTTTATTTTGTTTATCTTTTGCAGCCCGGGCATAGGAATACAGCGTACAGCAGTGGTCTCCAACCTGCAGACCTCCAGCTGTTGCAAAACTACAACTCCCAGCATGCCCGGACAGCCGTTGGCTGTCCGGGCATGCTGGGAGTTGTAGTTTTGCAACAGCTGGAGGTCCGTAGGTTGGAGACCACTGGCGTACAGTATAGAGTTCCAGTGCCGGCGGCCCGCAACAAACAGGAGGAGGGCAGTGCTTTTGCGGGTGACATATGTGAGAAGTACCCCGCTGGGCTGATAATTAATTGGGGGGGAGCAGAACAGCGCTCGCGGGTCACATATGATTAGTTCCCTGATGTGGGGACAGCGCAGCGCTGGGGGGGAGGGACCCAACCGGTATTAAGGTATGGGAAAAATTCATATCGTGCTGCACAAAAATGTCGGTATTCGGTATGAACCGGTATACCGCCCAGCACTACCTATTCATAGATCAATTATCGACCGAACAGGCTAATATCTCCCTGTGTAATAGGGCCAGTGATCAACCAACGAATGAGCAAATGCTTTGTTAGCTGATCGCTTATGGGCGGCACATCTCCCCTTGTAATAGACCATGTATGGCCTACTATTGTTACCACCAGTTCATGTAGCCCTGCCTGCGCAGTACTCAAGCCTTGTAATAAGCTCTACAAGATCGGCATTTGTTTAGAACATGCCTCGGCCCATGTAATAGGGCTCTAAGAATAAGCACACTAGACAACAAGCATTATACGAACATACAAATATAGGAGTACTGTAAATTGGGATTTTCTTTCATGTCTAGTACTAAAGGCTGTTTATTGTTTAAAGTCCTGGGCTTTTGTGCTTGTGAATAGTCATTGAACTCCTTGGTGACTTCTAATAGTCTCATAAAGTACAGTAAGGGGTACCTTATACCATATAGATATTCTTCATATGGAATTGATGTGGCGATTATATACAGCATTGTGCTATTACAATGCCATCTGTCACCAAAAATGTTGACATGTAAAATAGGTTACATTTGGTAACAAATAGCAGCTTTATCCTGAGTGAACTCCATCTATTGACAAGCATTTTAGTAGTAAATGGTTTGGCATAATAGAAAAGTTTTTAGAAATATAGTTTAGAAATTATTTTATTCATATTTTGTTGGCGGTGGAACAATAGGTCATTGTAGTATTTAGTACATGTAGTGAAAACAGTGACTGACAACCACCGAATTCTATTGTATCACAAAAACAATAGAAATAAATCTTCTTTATTACATACATGACACTTTCATTGTGTTCTTTTTAGAATAGCTCAAGTTACCATGTAATCTCCTTTTATTTATCTCGTTCCTAAATACCGTATTTTTCGCTGTATAAGACGCACCTTTTCTTCCCCAAAACTGGGGGGAAAAGTTGGTACGTCTTATACGGCGAATACACACATCTGTCGCGGCAGTCCCTGCGGCCATCAACGGCCGGGACCCGCGGCTAATACAGGACATCACCGATCGCAGTGATGCCCTGTATTAACCCTTCAGACGCGGCGATCAAAACTGACCGCTGCGTCTGAAGGGAAAGTGACACTAACCGGGCTGCTCAGTCGGGCTGTTCGGGACCACCGCGGTGAAATTGCGGCGTCCCGAACAGATTACAGGACATCGGGAGGGACCTTACCTGCCTCCTTGGTGTCTGCTCCGTGCCGGGATGCCCTTCATGGCTCTCCGTCGTCGCGCACGCCGTCCCGTCATCCAATAGGAGCGGCGTGCGTAGCGACGTGATGACGGCGACGGAGAGCGTGGATCCCGGGGAGGAAGACGTCCGGAGCGTCGGGGACACCATGGGGACATGGCAGCAGTGATGGAGCGACATCCAGGGCAGCGCTGACGGGTCCGGAGTGGCGGAGACACGTGAGTACTACCTCCTATCCAGTGGTCTTCAACCTGCGGACCTCCAGATGTTGCAAAACTACAACTCCCGGCATGCCCGGACAGCCGTTGGCTGTCCGGGCATGCTGGGAGTTGTAGTTTTGCAACATCTGGAGGTCCGCAGGTTGAAGATCATTGTTGGGTTCAGAATCTTTTTTTTCTAGATTTTGCACCTTTAAAATTGGGTGCGTCTTATATGCCGGTGCGTCCTATAGGGCGGAAAATACGGTAATAAACCTGCTATACAGTTTAATCCAGATTAGTAAAAATGATCATTTTAAGCATTTGTTGTCATAACTATAAATCTAGGATTAAATGAATGCAAGGATTTACTTAATCCCTATACTAGGTGATGATTGTACTCTGTTTTAACAGTTACTTTATGTAAACATGTACAACAAATTACAAAATACTCATCCACTTTTGAGAAGCTCCTTTACCCATAAGAGAAGCTGGCAATACATTACGTATTTTATTAGTTGGTCTGTGCAGGTTGTGGCGGCTATCCAAAACTCTAATGTATGACAAGCTTTGTATGTTGGTATGAAATCCTCTTTTCTTATCTATTATAATATGTCTTGAAGTTTAGCCCTCAGCCATGAGTCAGGAATCTACTACTTTTATTGTCTAGTATAGGATTACATCTGAGAGGCTGCAGCAGGACCACATAGGGAGAGACAAGCAGTTCTGTCTGTGCCTGTATCAGGATGTACTGCTTGCCATATAGCACAGGCATGAATGATACTTTTGCTGAAAAAATCCTTAGCTTGTGGAAGAGGGACGCAGAAAGTCTTTGCAAATACATAAATCCATCTGGGAATAGTGCTAATCCAATGTACTGTGCATAAGGCAACCATGTTCAGGCACATGTGGTAAGAGTGAAGATTTGTTCCCATCATTTACACACAAAGGGGGCATTTATCAATACTGGTCTATGCTAGGTCAAGCGTTAGCTCACTTTTGTTGCGGTCATTTTGGCTTGCCTACGACAAATTCATCCAAAAGTTTCATGGCATATGATAAATTGTTGCGCGCACTTCTCACCTTAGAATTGCGCTATCTTCCACCACATTTGCCTGCCAGCATGTATGTGAAGCAGAAAGCTGGTCAAGTCAGCAAAAGCATTTAACACGTCGGAAAGTGGAAATAGGTTTGTTTCACGTGGAATGGAGTTGCTGAACTATTATGGTCTGCTTTAGATTATTTTCTAAAGCTGCTGGGAGTTGGGGTCAATTAGTGACCAAATTGGTGCTTAAACGACTAAATAGCGACTTATTAACAAAAGACGCAATTAATAAATAAAAGTCAACTACACTTGACAACAATGAAGTTCAGTTCCTTACGTGCGCTATCTGGAAAAAAAATACAAAAAAAAAACGGCTGTGACTTTTCAGACAACAAATGTAAACTACAAAACAGAGTGTAAACATGATGATAAATGTCCAAACCATCCCCCCCCCCATGTCACATTATGCCAGTTGTTACAATTGCAAAGTGTGATTGCTATAGGTAGCCATATATCTTCGCAGGTTCTAGTAGGCATAACATGTTCAATATGTTCTTTTCTAATTTTATCATGATGATAAAGCCCCCACTCCCCACCACTATGCATAAATATACCCAACCCAAGCCTATATTTATATAGTTTACATATTTGGCAAAGTGAAATAATGTGAATGTAATAGACTGTAATTAGTTTTCTGTCGTCTAGCTGCCTTTAAGCTGTTGTATGGTATATAACAGACAAGATTAAATATTTGCAGGGGAGCGAGTAGCCTCGAGCAGAGCAAAAAAAAAAAAAAAAAACGAAAACAAGAAACAAGCCCCCATGGTTCTAGCTTTTACATGTGCATTAGAGCAATTTATTTACTATTATTTGTATATGTCGCTGTTCAAAAACCAAAACTTTAATATTTCATGCGTCTGCAATAACAAGCAGGCTCCATTAACCTTATTAAACCTTGTTAAAGCTGCAAGCTGCTCAGTTGCTGCCCCCAGACCCCACAACACAAGGTCAGGGCACTAGTAATAGAGTTATCTGGAGGCAGCTGTACTGGGGGCACCGCTTTGCCCCTGCCTTTGACCTTTGTCTGCTTCTAATCTGTAATGTTGATCTAATAGAATTATTTTAATGTTATTGAAAGTAGCAGATGGAAAGATGTGAATCTAGAGGCATTGGAACAGCTGAAAATCGCGTGCCGCAAATGATCTTGTTGGAATAAAGCTGTGTAATTATTGATATAAAACTTGGTGAGGGTGTGGGCAGCAATGGAATGTTACTTACTCACTTCCCAAATGTATTATGCACGTGCTGGAAGGCTCTGACTTATCTGTATGCAGAATAGGCACACTCGTGTATTACATTGAGTTCTACACAACCAGAAGCTTACTCGTTTCCTTTTTGACTACTCTATTTTTTTTTTTTTACTATGTTTGTAACCCATTAACTTCCTTGTGTCTTTTTACGGAAGACCCTGGGTGATACTGAAAATAAATTAAAATGTTATTTATCTAGTATTTCCTTCTGATAGGCCTCGTTGTGCATTTGTGCATGGACTTGGATGCTAGGTGAAATGATCATACTTTAGTAAAGATAAAAGAGCTGAACGCTTGACAAATAAGAGCACTTACAGTTTACTAAGCTACATTTATTTTCATTAGTAACCCCATTTTTGTGTATTTTGTAATGCAGCAAATACTGATCATAATTTAAAAAATTGGCCACTTTATTGTTTTCCATAAAATCCTCATGAGAATGTTCTCTAGGAAAAATCGCATTTACTATACGGCAGCAGCTTCTTAGTGGTTTTCAGTTGCATGGATGCCAAGCAAGACCTGTGCATGCCAGCATAATTGGATAGGACTTTATCAGAGCTAGGGGGGAAAGGAGGAGCGGAAAGGGCAGATTACATTTAATGCCAGCTGAGTGATTCCTCCCACCTGCCTGATTCAGCTTTCAGACAGCTACAGTATGAAATTGAGAAAGGGAGGGGGGATATCACCTCTATAGCTGTCTTGCCAAGGAGGTGAGCAACAGTGTTTGCAGCATTGCTGACACAGGGATACAACACTGTCTAGGTTTATTTTGGGAGCTAAAGGAGTGGAAATGAATGACTACATAACTGAGGTCCATCACAAGAGGTTATAGACGGCTTCTGCCATCTGTGCCTAACAGTGTGAAGATGGAAATTAACTAAGTATGGAACAGGTTGGAGCACATGGGGTATAAATGTGCTGTGAGCCTGTGCTTGACCATCTTTACAGTAAGTGATCCTACCTTTCCTTCACATTTACAGTCACAGATGGGGACAGGTTACTGCCTGTCACAAAACTTATGTCCATCTGATCAGGCTGCTCATGTTTTTGTCTACTTAAAAGGTAGTAACAGCCATACATAGAGAATACTTTATACAACTATTATCAAATAGGATGCTTGTCAGTTCTAAAAAGGAATTAGAATACAGTACATTGTAATACATTGGACACTTTTTAAATCTGCATGCAGTAATGAAAATATAATTTTTGTTATATTATAATGATTATGCTTTGAATCAGTTGCATGAATGGGGCAGGTGGGAGGTCGACATACCCACGATCCATACTTGTCATGCATGACTTAGAGAGCATGCTTCCCCAAATGTAGCGTCCAGGTTTCGGAGCACTGATGAATGCAAAAAGATGCTGCTCTTCCTCTATGTAACGAAACAGCAAAAACGATCGATGTGAACTGTGAGTTATTCCCAAAATTGGGATTTCATTGTTGTCTAAGCTAGACCGGACTGCATAACTACCCTATACATTGTTTTATGAGACTGATTAGAGTCCAGATGGAGCTCTAACAAATAGGGTTGCATCGTACTATATGAACTATCAATAACTGGAATAGTGAAAATTGTATTTCAGGACTACAGCGAACCACCCATTCTTATGTTAACTAGTAATAAGTGTACAGTGGGGCAAAAAAATATTTAGTCAGTCACCAATTGTGCAAGTTCTTCCACTTAAAAAGAGAGAGAGGTGTGTAATTTCATCATAGGTATACCTAAACTATGAGAGACATAATGGGGAAAAAAATCCATAAAATCACATTGTCTGATTTTTAAACTATTTATTTGCAAATTATGGTAGAAAATAAGTATTTGGTCACCTACAAACAAGCAAGATTCCTGGCTCTCACAGACCTGTAACTTCTTTAAGAGTCTCCTCTGTCCTCCACTCGTTACCTGTATTAATGGCACCTGTCTGAACCTGTTATCAGTATAAAAGACACATGTCCACAACCTCAAACAGTTATACTCCAAACTTCACTATGGCAAAGACCAAAGAGCTGTCGAAGGACACCAGAAACAAAATTGTAGACCTGCACAAGGCCGGGAAGACTGAATCTGCAATAGGCAAGCAGCTTGGTGTGAAGAAATCAACTGTGGGAGCAATTATTAGAAAATGGAAGACATACAAGACCACTGATAATCCTCCTCGATCCGGGGCTTTATGCAAGATCTCACACAATGGTGTCAAAATGATCACAAGAACGGTGAGCAGAAATCCCAGAATCGCACAGGGGAACCTAGTGAATGACCTGCAGAGAGCTGTGACCAAAGTAACAAAGGCTACCATCAGTAACACAATACACCGGCAGGGACTCAAATCATGCAGTGCCACACGTTTTTCCCTGCTTAAGCCAGTACATGTCCGGGCCCGTCTGAAGTTTGCTAGAGAGCATGTGGATGACCAAGAAGAGGATTGGGAGAATGTCATATGGTCAGATGAAACCAAAGTAGAACTTTTTGGTAAAAATGCAACTTGTCGTGAAAGAATGCTGAATTGCATCCAAAGAACACAATACCTACTATGAAGCATGGGGTGGAAACATCATGCTTTGGGGCTGGTTTTCAGCAAAGGGACCAGGACGACTGATCCGTGTAAAGGAAAGAATGAATGTGAGATTTTGAATGTGAGATTTTGAGTGAAAACCTCCTTTCATCAGCAAGGGCAGTGAAGATGAAATGTGGCTGGGTCTTTCAGCATGACAATGATCCCAAACACACCGCCTGGGCAACAAAGGAGTGGCTTCGTAAGAAGCATTTCAAGGTCCTGGAGTGGCCTAGCCAGTCTCCAGATCTCAACCCCATAGAAAACCTTTGGAGGGAGTTGAAAATCTGTGTTGCCCAGCAACAGCTACAAAACATCACTGCTCTAGAGATCTGCATGGAGGAATGGGCCAAAATACTAGCAATAGTGTGTGAAAACCTTGTGAAGATTTACAGAAAACAGAGGCCGGAAGAAGCGTCATGTGACATAAAATGGACGTTGCCTTGCCCCCGATCCCATCACACTCTCCCGCAGCGTGTCACTACATTTTATGGATGTTTGTACAAAGCACCGTCCTAATAAACATTGTTATCCTGCCGTCAGTTGGTGAGGTGCCATGTCTTCCTTGACCTTCCTCTATGCATTTCTTGCTTTTGTCCGACAATGAGCTGACACACAGCTGACCGCTATTTTTTCCATTTGTGGTGGACCGTATTTTCTATTTGTGTGGACCGTATTCACACTTGCAGTGCTGTGTTTTTCTTCTTTGTGCTGATCTATATAACAAAGTATTGAGATGACCTTTTGTTACTGACCAAATACTTATTTTCCACCATCATTTGCAAATAAATTCTTTAAAAATCAGAAATGTGATTTTATGGATTTTTTTCTCATTATGTATCTCATAGTTGAGGTATACCTATGATGAACATTACAGGCATCTCTCATCTTTTACAGAGGGAAAACTTGTACACTTGGTGGCTGACTAAATACTTTTTTGCCCCACTGTATGTAGCTTACTTTCCAGGAACAACTGTCCATTGTAATCAATTATCCTAAAATCAGGATAATAGAGCTGTATATAATAATTCTGACATTCAAACTCGTAACTTATATTTTTATCCTCCACAATCCAAGACGGGGTGCATGGACAGGTTCCCATAGTATGGAATGGGAATTAGTAAAACTATATAATGTAACTAAGAAATCATAATCTTTCATATAGAAAAAGGATTTCATTACATAAACTGGAAGGTTATAATGATTTAGCAATAAGGATGTCTGATATTGGTTTTATGGTGGGGGTGATGGACTAACAAATGTACATGTACAGATCAGTGAGACACATACTGTTAACTTAGTCATTATCCCACCAATTAATATAGAATTGAACTTGAGAAATGATTACAGAGGTGTGTCGCATCCATCTGTATTATTTACTTGGTTCTGATTATTTGATTCCCAATATGTATGCGTTACTCCAAATGTACGTAGGTATAGCTCCTCCCCCCATGAGGTCAGCCCTCTCCATTCGTACATCATTAATTAACAAACACTGCAAAGTGAAAACTGAAAATTGCTTAGGCTGTTTTCTACTTTATGTGCACCCACAAAAGTCACAAAAAAAAAGTGCTTAGAGGCACGTGCAACATTTTGTGTGCCTTGAGTAAGCAAAAAATAAAACTGCTCTAATAGCAATGATAGATCTCCCCCTCGGTGATCTGTATGTCTGGCATTGGCTGATTCCAGTTCCCATTTATTGTCGGTGGTCAGAAGATTATATACAGAAATGAGTCCTAGTTGATAAACTGATGTATGTCACTGTGCTTGACACAATCATCAAGTGGACACCACACCTTATTGACGTGCTGGCACGACTGGTAGACGACCGTGTAGAGACGGCAGAACAGTGTGTTCCAGACTCTACAGAGAGATTCATAGACACCGAAGTGCCAGAAAATGTCTCTGAAGCAGCTAGGGACAAATGAACATGTATTAAACAAAATGTCCAGTTATGTGAAAATTCCCTCTTAAGGGAAAAATGATGCTGAAATGATTCACTAAAAGTAATACATAATTGAGCAAAGAAAATGGATGTTTTCTCCTGCACTTAAATATTTTAAGGGCTTTCAAGTCATCCTTCTTTCTGAAAATGATTGTAATTTAGCAATATATATATTTTTCTCGCACTTGCAGGCAGACCACATATTTCAGGCACAGCGTGGTTCAGGATCTTTGATACTTGTTTGTCATCCTTTACTTAGAGCCAAGGGGGTTTGCACTACCTACAGAGTGGCCTGTAATATGTTGCTTTTGGCAAGCAAGGCTAAAAAGTACATCTTCTCTGTTAGGAATAATTGAAAACACCATCAGCTGACATTACAGATTTTAAGCCTCATATTTTGTGGAGATGGAAACTTTGTCATAGATTTAAGGTGCAGTAAAGTAACAGAAGATGTTCTCACTCTATCAGACGTAACACAAAAAGGTAACATTACTTGGAACCAATTTCTGCTGCCTTTTATTTACTAAATGTATTCATACCTACCATCTTATCTAGTAAAGCTTCATCTCTGATACTCTCTTGTTGCATGGACTTTGTGCAAGGACTTAGAACTGGACTTAAAGGGGTACTCCCGTTGAAAACAAATGTTTTCAAATCAACTGGTGGCAGAAAGTTAAACAGATTTGTAAATTACTTCTATATAAAAATCTTAATCCTTCCAGTACTTATCAGTTGCTGTATACTACAGAGAAAGTAGTGTAGTTCTTTCCAGTCTGACCACAGTGCTCTGTGCTGCCACCTCTGTCTGTGTCAGGAACTGTCCAGAGAAGAAGCGAAGCCCCATAGCAAACCTCTCCTGCGCTGTACGGTTCCTGACATGGACAGAGGTGTCAGATTTAAGAATCTTAAATATAAGTAATTTACAAATCTGTTTTCTGTCACCAGTTACATAGTTGCATAGTATGGTTGAAAAAAGACATATGTCCATCAAGTCCAACCAAGTTGATTTGAAAATATTTTTTTTTCCACCGGAGTACCCCTTTAAAGTGAACCTATTAGGTGATTTATTCTGCCTTTGCTTTTTACTTGCTTAAAGGAGTAGTCCAGTGGTGAACCCAGTGGTGAACAACTTATCCCCTATCCTAAGGAGCCGAAGCGCTGCCTTCGGCAATCTCCGGCTCTTCCATAGAGTTGTATCGAGGAGGCGTGTCAGCCGCCGCTTCATGCAGAGGTCGACACCCGCTATCTGGCCGGAGAGCCTGGCCCCCGTACAGAGAGATTGCAGAGGGCCCCTACGGTCGGACCCCCCGCGATCTCAAACTTATCCCCTATCCTTAGGATAGGGGATACCTTTTTCACCACTGGACTACCCCTTTAATATCATATAAAGCTATGTATAATGGAACACAGTATCATATCCTTATCTTATGATGGTACAAAATAAATCCTGTCAAGACTCCTAGAATAGACTGTAAGGCCAAGTTCACATTGGCGAAAAATGTGTGGAATATCGGCATGAAAAACATGTGCAGACATTTCCCACATGCGGAATTTCACATGGACATTATGCAAAGTTTACATACCCTAAGAGTCCTCCTTACCCCACCCACAGATGACTGACAGCTCAATTTGTATACACTCAGATACAAAGTAAAACGTCAGCCTGTGTGGATGGGGCCGGCACTTACCAATAGATGAAAATATCTCTTAATTTATTAACTGCAAAATTAAATACAGGAGTCTTCAAATACATAATGGTGAATAGCAGATAAACAGTGGAGCTCAGTTTCGGTTACTTTGTCATTTACTGTTTTTAGATAGGGAAGAATAAATCACCTGATAGGTGAACATTAAAAAATGTTTAAAAAGAAGCCCTTCTAGGTTAGAAACAGAACCTCGACATGTCTGCTGGCTTGTAGAAATAAAATCAAATGAAAAATGTTACCAAACTGTACTTGTTTGATTTAAGCATTACTTTACCAGAAAACATGCAGCTGAATTGCCATACCTTAGAGAGGTATAATTATGCTTCAGATATGGATACTTTCACATTATATATAAAGAAATGATGTATTTCTTGTCTGAATATTCCATCCTCTCTCCATTATTCATCAGTATTATGCTCCAGTGTGAAGTGGAGGCTGCTGCCATGTAACCCATGACACAGAGCTACGTTGAGGTTTTTATGCATCATCTTATGCAAACAAAGATTTCATTAATTAAGCCGGGTTCTCTTGGGGGCAAATCCATTAAAATGTTTTCCTTTTGCAGCAACTTCATTTCCTTCTGATATAGATTGTATTCAGGCAAGGGGGAAAAGATGGAACGTGAAGTTTTTCCTAATACCAAGGTTATTTTCTTGTAAAAAGCTGGAGGGAGACTAGAACTCTGTACATTTTTCAGTTCTTTCTTCCAAAAAATTGCCTTTTTTCCCCATTGTTAACTGTAGCAAAATCAAGGGTTGAGACATAACTATTTGCCTAAAAATTGAGCAGATAAGATCTGTTCTGCTACTGTTAAAATAACAAAAGGTTACCTGCCAGCAGTCTCAGCAAATGTTTTTCTTTCTGCTGCAGTCCAAAGATTTGAGTACATTAAAACAGAGCAAACAAGTTGCTATAAGGAACTGCTTAATGCAAAAAATAATGAGGAATACCAGACACAGTGCGAAAGCCGATGGTTTATACAGGAACCCTCAGGGGGCTGCATTAGACAGGGTGAATGTAGGTAATGTAGGTAATGTATTCTTTGTATATGCTATTCAGGAGTACAGGAAGCAGAATTGTAGGTGGATAAGAAGAGTAGTATGAATAGAAACAGTGGCACAAGAATACAGAGAGCAAAATCCAAGGAGAGTTATGAGAATAGTATTAAAGGGGTACTCCGGTATCAACTGGTGCCAGAAAGTTGAACAGATTTGTAAATTACTTCCACTTAAAAAAAAATCTTAATCCTTCCAGTACTTATCAGCTGCTGTAGGATCCAGAGGAAGTTCTTTTCTTTTTGAATTTCTTTTCTGTGCTCTCTGCTGACACCTCTGCCCATTTTAGGAACTGTCCAGAGCAGGAGCAAATCCCCATAGCAAACCTCTCCTGCTCTGGACAGTTCCTGACATGGACAGAGGTGTCAGCAGAGAGCACTGTAGTCAGACAGAAAGGAAATTAAAAAAGAAAATAACTTCTTCTGTAGTATACAGTAGCTGATAAGTACTGGAAGGATTAATATTTTTAAATAGAAGTAATTTACAAATCTGTTTAACTTTCTGACACCAGTTACAGTAAAAAAAAATTGTGCGGAGTACCCCTGTAAAGCCAGAATCAGTATCATACACATACAGACAGCATAATGAAGGGGTACTGCAAGGTTGACTGCTGGGTCTGCTTTATTCAGCTTACTTATTAATGATATAGAGGATGGTATTAACAGGTTTGTGTCTATTTTAGCAGATAACACCAAGCTTTGTACTGTAATCCATTGAAATTGCTTATACATTAAAAGCTGTGGACACACTGAGAAATTGGTCATCCCCTTGGCAAAGGAGGGTCAGTCTGGATAAATGTAAAGTTATTAATCTGACTACTAATCACCTGCATGCATCATATGTCCCAGGGGGGAAAAAACCTGTGAATGTCCCTTGTAGCAAAGGATCTAGGAGTACTTTTAAGTCATTTAAGGTTTGATAAATTTGTTATGAATCTAGGAGCCAGCAAAAAAGTTAGGAGCCAAGATGTTGCACATAACGTAACGTGACGTCATATGATCAGTCATTTAATGTCCCTCTCTCCCTGTGTCATAGCCATTAGTGTTTCCTCATCTCTCCCTATATCACAATTATTAGTGTCTGCCTCATCTCCCCTAATATGTCACAGTCATTAGTGTCCCCTCATCTCTTCCTGTGTCAAAGTCTTTAGTGCCCCCCTCATCTCCCCTTATGTGTCACAGTTATTAGTGTCCTTTCATCTCCTCTTATGTGTCACGATCTTTAGTTTCCCCCTCACCCTTCCTCCAAGGCAACTTCATTAGTGTCTCCCTCATCTCCCTTCATGTCACGTTGATTAGTGTCCCCTCATCTTTGAAAAAGCAAACTCTTTTACTTACCTCCACCTCCTTTCCATGCTGTTCCCTCATTCTGCCTCTGGTTGGCGCTTCAGTGTTAGGTTGCATTCACACGGCTGTCTAGACCCGTCCCGTTCTTCTTCCGTCAAAATTAAAAACGGACTTTAAAAAACGGACATCAACGGATGCAAACGGATGTTTGGATCCGTTATTGCTAAGTTAATAAAGCCAAAAAAAAAAAAAAATTCTGAGCATGCTCAGAAGTAAAAACGGATCAAAAAATGGATTGAAAATGGCGGATGCAAACGGATGACATTAAAGGTTCATCCGTTTCCCATAGACTTTAAATTTACTGTATCCATTTTTTCTTCGGCTTTTGCGACGGGAGAAAAAATACTGCATGCGCCGTCTTTTCTCCCATAAAAAAAAAAAAAAACGGAAATGAGTGCAGATGGGTGCAAACGGATGTGAAAGGGTTATAAAAAAATCCCATTGACATCAATGGGATTATTTTACAACCGTTTGTAATCCGTTCACAAGCTGCAACAATGGAACCTAAATGGGGGGAAAAGACAGCCGTGTGAACGCACCCTTACATGAGCAGTAGATGTAACGTGACGTCCTCTGCAGTCACCTAATGTCCACTGCTCTTGAAACACTAGCGCTGACTGGAGGAAGAATTAGGGATCAACGCGGGAACAGAGGTAAGTAAAACAGTTGATTTTCCCCCCTTTTTTTTAAAGGTGGACAACCCCTATTGGAAAGGACTGACAAAAACTTAAAATCTTGTGCTACAACAAAATTCTTAGTCACCATGGCGACCTGGCACCTGAGATTTGTCAAGCGCTGTACGAAATAAAAGCATTCAATCAGCTTATTTGAGAACAAGACTATTTGTGCAGTCTCATATGAAATATGCTGTTCAATCAGACCCACCTATGGCATTGCAAGGGTCTATAAAGATATATGTTTTGTCGTCTCCCAAAAAAATAAAAATAAAAAAAATAATTCAAGCCAATTAGCCAATTTTCAGTGTATGATAATTTGCTTCTAAATAATAATAGTCTGCAGCGGCAGTCAGGAAGGTGATGGCACTCAAGGCTAGTTTTAGTAGCACTGGTTTCTCTCTGGTTCTCCCTCACTGACAATTGCGATAATGTCTGCCGGTGTTAAGTGGTGTCTGGTGATAATAAGAGGTGCCAGTGAAAAAGTGCCACAACTTTTGGAAGGAATGTTTTGCCCATTAAACTTGCGCGCACACCAGCGCCCCTGGCAGCTGTTTGCCTTGCCTATTCCTTGTCCTGGCCCTGACTAGAGATATAAAAAACACTTAAAGGAAGGATAAAGCTGAAAAATAATCATTAACTCTTGAGCATGGAGTGAAATAACTGGGATTAGAGAAGAGTAGAGGAGGAATTAATGCCACAGGGATAGTAGAAACTGGATAGAAGAAAACAGGTGAAGGAAAGAAGAATTCATGGCAAAGGAGTAGATGGTTCTAAAGGTTATCAGTGAAAACATAGGCAGAGGAAGGAAGCAAATCAGAAAATGTACTGTAATGAACTAAAAACCTAAAAGTACACCCGGAGACATCAGGGTTAAAATTGATGGGGCTGTTGAGATAAATTAAAGTGCAAAATATGAAGAAATGCTATTTCAGACACACAGATGCAAGGTATTAAATAGATATGCTAGCCACACATATCCACACTAATTTCTTTTAGGGCTTCTTCACAGATGGCAAATTTGACTCCCATGAGCTCCATTACGCTCCAGTACATTTGAGACAGAGAAGGACTTAAAATCTACAAGCACACAGTTGGCAAAGGCATCTCACACGTCCTTATTATTGACTGACAGCCATAATTCTTAAGTATAAGTCAATGGGAGCACACTGATGCAGAATGGACCTCACGTGAGAAATACACATGAGATCAGGACCTTAGCTATCACTAGCTACAAACAGAAATAAACAAACATTCTGCTATGCACTATTACAATCTTGTCTCTCTTTCCTGGTTTGCATACAGCACCAGTAGTACTACTAGATTATTCTGTGTTACCAGTCCATTAACAAAACCCACAGTATCACTGCTACTAGAAGGATGAACAGAAGACAAGACCAGCCTTCATACTGCAGTGTTTAGATAAGTGGTCATAGGCCAAGGAATGTAATTCAAGCTGCACACATAGGAAGAGCACTATAATGCAATATGGTACATTCACCAGTCATTGCCTCGTGCATTAAGACACCATGGGTTGCAACTGTCGTCACTATAATGCATAGCTATTCAAAGAGCATATCTATTCTTTTCAGACATTAGATATTATGTAACCTTTTACCACAAATAATGCTTTTCATAAAAAGGTAGTAGTCAAGATTGATACATGTGCTCGGCTCTGTCAGCTTAGTAAGTGAAGCCGCAGCCAAGGCATGTTCTTCCCGACAGAGTGTATGTATCTTTGCTCCCACACCTTCAGGCCTAAAGGCCTTTCTTAGCTAAACTCTTCCAAGTCTGTTATCTCAAAGTTCTCAGAAGACGGCATGTGAACTCTCTCCTGCTGGAGATAAGTCCCTTTTAAATTTCACTGACTTCAAGGTGTGTTCTCCACACAGCTCTGGCCAGTTTCTCTTCACTCACTTTGCCTTGGGAAAGCACTTTGAAGGTGGGACTGCTCCTCAGATATACATTGTCGCGCTGACTTTACTTGCAGAGATAAAGAGGTGTGTGATATTGTATCTGCTCACATTCCATCCACCATTCTCTCTCTGGGTGCCATTTGATATGGTATCTTTTAGATTATAACTCAGTTCCTAATACAACCATTGAGTTCATGAGTGAAAAGTCTGATGGATATTTCTCTTTGTTGTACGTTTGGTCATGGCCATGCTGTGCCTTCTATTTAGGTATGTGACATCTACTCCAAAACGGTAATAGCGGAAACTCCTACTGTAAAGAGTGAGTAACTACTGGAGCAATTGCTTTTCTAAAGGTCTTTAATTCCAAGGCTGGCCCCAGAAGTCCCCATGCTCCCACTCTGTGTCAGTCCCCATTTGTCACTGCTCCTAATGACCTGCGTGACGGATTAGATCATTTTGTCACAATTACAGTAGACAAAAGAGTCAGAGAAGGGAGAGTTGCTTTTTTATCTTTCACTAAATAAGTGAGTCTGAATTGAAAAGACATTTGAGTCAGATTTGCATTATGCCTAAGTGGTTATTCCAAAGAGCCTTTTTATACAAGCAGAAGGTTTCTTATTTCAATCTTCAATCCCTTAAGTTGAGAGGTAATTTTTTCCCTCTATTTTTCTAAAGCTGCTAGAACAAAGGATGGTAGATATTACTTGCTCCTTGTTATGTCTCTGTGAAGCCTTGGGGATTTTCACGCCTCTCTCTCATTAGGGAAACAAATTGTCTCCAATAAATATTGAACTGGAATGGCACAGGAGAAATGATTTTCTTTATTTGTATTATAGCCAAACAGAACAGTTTTAACCTATTTAGCCATGGTTGATGACTCTGCCAGAATTCCCTTGGACTTTCATTGGATTCGGGAAGTGTTGTTTGAAGGTATCTCTGCCTGATCATTGTACACTTTATGTCCTGCAGTTCTGAATTAAGCAATAAAGGCTCTTTGAGTGAAAAAGGGATAAAATGTAATTGTCTTTATTGAAAGTCATTCCTTTAGATGAAGCCGCATTGACAATATGAAGGGAATGACTTCCTATATGGTTTAGTTATGCAGATGTTTAAGTTGCCTTATGTGAAAGATCTGTTAGGGACATAAGTGTGTTTCAGGCACTTGTCAGAACTGAAAGAGAATCTGTCGACAAAGAATATGCTTCAGTGGGTACTGTTTTCACACTTATTGGCATACGAGTGCCTTGGCCATTACCAAGTGATTCCTCGTGGTAATGAGGAATACATTGCCTACATTTTTTACTGATTCGAGTCAGACTCTTTTTTTTTTTTTTTTTTTTTCTAATCGTTTTTGTATTTTTAGTTTAAACATTATTATGGGGACTGCAATCATGTCTGAGCTGTTTTGTAACATCATTTAAAGATACATGCTTACAGCAATATGCAAATTGACATAGGCAAAAATAGACAGGAGCGGTCCCCTTCACATGACTGGGAAAAGTGTCTGGGCGTGCTCTGTGACCTTTGAAGAGGTAATTCCACAGGATGGGAGAGGCTGAGCTTCAAGCCTTAGTTATTGCGAAGATCCTATCTTCTCTATACATTGGTGTCACCTTTCACTGTAATGCTGTACAGATCATGTTCCAGCATATTCCTCCTTATCATCACAGACAAAACAGGAAGTCTCGGCTTAGTTTTAGGCCTATTGGCCAACATGAGAATTGCAAGATTTTAGGAGTATTTTAAAATATATATAGTAAAATGGAAAATAAGAAAAAATCACAAAAATTCCTAAAAAATGTTTTATCCTTTAATGACCCAGTTAAATATCAATAAATAATAAATATAATTTCAATTACTTTTATAAGGCCAGTTAAATGGCACTGACAGCTTTGAAGATTGCTCTGTGCCAGATATTAGCAGTGGCCATGACCTGCTAAAAACCTGCCGCTAGGTATGTAACAGGCCTGAGACCTGAGCCCTCTTAACACAACCTTAATGGCCCAATGACCAAAATAAACATCATGGCTGGTTAAGGGCTTAACATATAAGCTTGAGCTAAACAATAGGTTATTTTCACTATGCCTTTAACATACAGCACATGCTTAAAGGGGTATTCCGGGCAAAAATATTTTATCCCCTATCCATGGGATAGGGGATAAGGTGTCTGATCATGGGGGGCCCGCTGCTGAAACCACCCCGCGATCTCCCTGTAGCACCCACATTTAGACATGAATGGAGGGGGCGTGGCGTGACGTCACATCCTCAGTCCCGGAAACCTGGAGGTCTCCGAAACTGGAGATTAAGCACCCGCATAGAATGCGGGTGCTACAGGGTGATCGCGGGGGGTCTCAGCAGCGGGCCCCCCACGATCAGACACCTTATTATCCCCTATCCTTTGGAAAGGGATAAAATGTTTTTGCCTGGAATACCCCTTTAAAGGTGCCTCATTTAGATGCTTTAAATTCTCTGGTAATGGAGTTGCTGTATGTTAATTTTGATGGTTTTAGTTCATTTTGACAGTTTTCTGTTGCTAAATTTTAAAAAATGTTATTGATGTGACTATTCTGAAACCAATTTTGTGGTTTGTTCACACTTCACAATTGGATTTAATCTGGCTCATTTTTACTTGAAAAATTGTACTAGTACCGGTACTTGTATTTCCGCTGTGGATTTGTACTGCCATTGGAATCCATGAAAAAAAAACTTCTGTGCTGGATTTTTTATTTTATCTTTATAGCCACTCTTCTGCTTTATGTGAATTGGGTTGCGGAAATCCCATTTAATTACATAAGATACAGATTGTCATTGCATTTAATTCTGATTTCATGCTAAAATACATGTCAAATTCGACAAGTGCGAATTGGGCCTATCATAATGTAGCTCCAACTATTTTTACAGTATGTAAGTAAATGCATCCTAAACATTGTCATGTTTGGAAAAAAAATTGTATTGAGTCTTGTCCAGCATCTGCCCCAAAAGTCCCAGAAGGACCCTGAAAATGAAAGCACCAACTAGTGATCTCTCCTGTTAGTTCCAGTGGCCGGAACCCATTTAAATTAGCTAGATAAAATATTCTAACTAAAATTCAAAACACATTTTGTCCCCTTGCTTATGCCAATAGTAGTCTTTTGACTTAAAGACACTTGGGACAATTGGGCTGGGAAGTGGCAGATGAGGTTCAACACTGATAAATGTAAGGTAATGCACATGGGGAAGAAAAATCCAGGCTGGGATTATATTTTAAATGGGAGAACACTTGAGACGACTGACATGGAAAATAATTTAGGAGTCTTAGTTAACAGTAACTTAATTTAGCTGTAGTGACCAGTGTCGGGCAGCTGCTGCCAAGGCTAATAAAATGATGGGTTGCATCAATAGGGGCATAGATGCCCACGACAAGGAAATAATTCTACCACTGTACAAATCACTAGTCAGACCACACATGGAATACTGTGTACAGTACTGGGCACCAGTGTACAAGAAAGATATAGTGGAGCTGGAGAGGGTTCAAAGACTGGCAACCAGGGTAATACGGGGAATGGGAGGACTACAGTACCCAGAAAGATTAGCAGAATTAGGGTTATTTAGTTTATAAAAAAGAAGGCTTAGGGGAGACCCAATAACTATGTATTAATATATGAGGGGACCTTACAGAGATCTCCCCCATGATCTATTTATACCCAGGGTGATATCTATAAAAAAGGGGGCATCCTCTACTAGAGGAAAGAAGGTTTCTACACCACCACAGACGGGGGTTCTTTACTGTAAGAGCAGTGAGACTGTGGAATTCTCTGCCGGAGGAGGTGGTCATGGTGAACTCTGTAGAAGAGTTCAAAAGGGGTCTGGATGCATTTCTGGAGAGTAATAACATTACAGGTTATGGATTCTAGATCTATAGGGACAGAACGTTGCTCCAGGGATCTATTCTGACTGCAATATTTGGAGTCGGGAAGGAATTTTTACCTCGAGTACGAGGTTTTTTTTTTGCCTTCCTCTGGATCAACTCAGTAGGGACTCAATAGGGTTATAGGTTGAACTTGATGAACTCTGGTGTTTTTTTTTCAACCTTATGAACTATGTTATTATGTAAGGCTGGGTGCACACCACGTTTTTGCAATACAGTTCTTGTATATGTTTTTAATTTGAAAACCGTATACATTGACTCTCCATTGAAACCTGTATGTCAAAAGATGCATCCGGATGTGTCCATTTTGCATCCTGTACGGTTTTGTCAGTTTTTTTCCCGTACCCAAAACCGTAGCTTACCACTGTTTTTGGTCCAGGTGAAAAACTGTATTGAAAAGTGTTTTTTTTTTTTTTTTTTTTAACATTGCGTACGGTTCCATCCGGTTTTCACCACACTGTTTTTGACTTTAGCACAGTTTTTTTCTTGGAATTTCAATCAAACAAGTGAAACTTTATTAATAATGGAGTGAAAAGTTAAAATGTATACTTTTTTTCTTAAAAAATTGATGCAATCGGACATTATTTTTCAAACTGTATACGGTTTTCAACCGAATTCGGATTAAAATTTGTACACATGTTTTGATACATTTTAGTCAGGTTTTGAGGAATCAATTTTTTTTATCAAAAACCTGATGGGGAACTGTATTGCAAAAACGTGGTGTGAAGCCAGCCAACTATGTAATGTAGTAATGTTTAAATTAGGGATCGACCGATATAGATTTTTTATGGTTGATACCGATAATCTGTGAACTTTGAGGCCGATAGCCGATAACCTATACCGATATTCCGGTATAAATTATCGGCTATTTCCCCACCAACCCCCCCCCCCCCCCCTGGCCCCACAGAAGCCGCTGCAGATCAATGATTTAAAGCAGGTGCTTGAAATCAATGAACTGCAGCGGCTTTTGCGGTGCCAGAGACTGCCACCGCCACCCACTTCTCTCCCCCTGCCTGTCCTGGGGTCCTCCTGAGTCCAACCGCCGCTGCCCCCCCTGCCTATCCTCTGGCCAGAGACCGCCGCCGCCCACTTCTCCCCCCCTGCCGGTCCTGAGTCCAACCACCGCCACTGCCCCACTGCCTCCCCCATCCCCGTTTTTCTAATTACCTGTTCCCGGGGTCCGAGCTACTTCTGGCTCCGGCGGCATCCTGAGGTGTCACTGTGTGCACCGACGGTGATGTCGCGTTGAGGACGTCACTCTTCAGCGCACATCAATAGCGCAGGACGCCGCAGGAGCAAGAAGTAGCGCGGACCCTGGGAACAGGTAATTATAAAACTGGGGATGGGGGAGGCAATGGGGCAGCGGCGGCGGTCTCTGGCCGGGGCTTTATCGGCATATCGGCAAGGTAATTGCCGATACCGATAATGTCCAAAATCGTGAATATCGGCCGATAATATCGGCCAAACTGATAATCTGTCCATCCCTAGTTTAAATATGCTGCACTCCATTTCAACATACTGTAGCTGTGTGGGATCCATTCAGCAGGGGAGTTTTGTGTAATGTTAGCATGCATATCTTATAGCATATCACTGTTTAGTAGGGCCACATACTCTATTTAGGGGGAGATTTATCAAAACTCGTGGAGAAGCAAAGTTGCCCAGTTGCCCATAGCAACTAATCAGCTTGCTTCTTACATTTTTAACAAGGCCTCTGCAAAATGAAAGAAGCAATCTTTCAAAATCAACTTTGCCTCTCCACTCCACCAGATTTTGAGAAATCTCCCCCTATATCTCTGCCATCTGCATTCTATATGACATCTGCCTGTGAAGTGCACAGTATAGAGGGCAGTTGTACAATGATTGCATTGACGTGCCCCACTACATGGGCATTCCTGAACTTCTGTTGCTTATTTCTGTGTTATTACCATTTCCTCTATGGTAACGGGTCTTACCATAGAACTGCATTATATCATTATTAGTTCTTTTGATCATACCATACCTGTGAAGCAGCATTATTTTGCTATGGGGACAACTGCATTGTCGTTTCCCTTTGAACACATTACTTCATCTGTTGAATTCATTGTTTCTTGCGTGTGACATCACTGTTACCAAGGTAACTGAAAGGACAGCGGTGGCAATGTAGTGAATTCAGTGCACATTATAAGCACTCGTGAACAGAAGAGACACAGGGGTCTGGGAGATCTAGGAGTTAAAACAAGGTCTTCCAATAGTAATTTCAACATCAGAAATTTTGAAGCCTCACTAATATAAGACGCTTTAGTTTTCAAAGGGTAGGCACCTTAAGCTGCCTTTTACACTTGTTTTTCGATTTGCAAAGTTCTTATCGGTGGGAGTAAGCGTTAACATCGCAGGTGCTCTCACTTGGACCCAGTCTATTTTATATCTTTTAAAAGTAAGTAAAATTTCCCGGTGGCGCTGCTGTTGGCAAAGTCATTCCACATATATGCACTATCCTTTACTTCACTCCTCAAACATGTGCTCTGTTTATCAGCATATATTGCACCCCAAATAGCCAGCTGAAGGGAAATAGCAATTGCACTGGAAAAACGTTAACTGGGTAAGCAGAGTAGGTGAAGGAGTACTATCATTTTAGAAAGTTATTCTCTAGTCACAAGATAGGCGATAACTAGTGGATCAGTAGAGATTTAATCCCTCTTAATACCAAGAATGGAGAACAAACATCCTATGAATGAATGGGCCTGCAGTGCACATGCGTGGCCAGGGCTCCATTCATTCTCTATAGACCTATCCGAACATTAACAAGCTCAGGGTTGGCAAGAGCCGCATGCAGAATGAATGGAGCGCCTGTGGATAGGGCATAACTTGAAACGAGAATCTCATTAAAGAAGCACTCTTTTTTGCCCATATCATCCTTACCATCATTAGTTTCATTTCAGCACAGCTGTATCCATGTGTTTCATTGCTGTAAGTGGGTCATGTAATCACCAGCCTGACCAACACAAAATCACAGAGTTTAATGTGTTAAAGGAAGTGTTCTGTTTTGTGTCAGCTGACTTTTTGGGAACTACAGGATGACATTTTCACCTATCAGATCTCTTCTGACTGTTCGTAGATTCATATCTACCCCTCCCAGCTCTTTCTTTATACTGCTGCTGCGATCTATATAAGATTAGGTTATAAATTTGGTAAAAAATAAATTAAATTAAAATCACGGCAGGAACATGTCCCAAACTCAGGAAAAAGACTACAAATATGCAGTAAAAATGCAACTTGCAAACATAGCCTGAAGACTTAAAATCTTCGAAAAACACGTCAGTTGTGATAATAGGGCAAAACAATTTTGCCTCATGCCAATATTTCTTTAAAAAATTACTTTGAGGGTATATTCATACGAACAGTATCTTACACATATTTGAAGCTCCAGGTTTTATGGTTTTATACTGCAGATTTATCTTGAAATCTACAGCATCAAATATGCACAGGACACTATACGTGGGGATACACCCTGAATAGGAAAATGCATCAAAGCTGCACAGAATGTGAACTGACTCCATCCCATTTCTCAGCTGTTTAGGCTGCTGACTACTGTAGTCTAACCAGGTGATTAGATCAACAGGTTCTGTGATCAGACTTCACAGTCTTCTCTCTGCAAAGCCAGAGGATTTATGAGAAATGTAGGCAGCAATAGGAAATCAGAAATTGCTATTAGCATGGCTGCAAACTCATGCCTGCTAGCTACATCAGCTTAAATAGGTTAGCACAAGGCATACACAAGAACCTCTACATCATTCTCTAATAATAGCCTATGCTGCACTTTGCAGTGAAACCTTTTTGAGATTCCAAAAGGGGATGGTCTTCTCGGAGAATGCATGACAAAGAAAAATTAAAAATCTGTCACAGAAAATTCAGTCTAGTAAAGTTCAGTCAAGTGGGTGGTCTTCTCAAAGAGGTGGTCTTTTGGAGAGGTTTTACTGGATAAGCAAAAGAAAAAAAACCCTGGAGTGTTTCTTTAATATCTAGTTCATGATCTATCTTAAGGCAGCTTATCCATTCCAACCTGTGGTGTGATCACAAAACGATGGCACAGAATACTACTGTATGGATCATCAGTGGTTATCATCCCGCTACATTCTCCATCATGTCTTACAGCAGTCTCCTAATCTTTGTGATGGAAGCATTTATGATGCATAGCACTGCATTGTATTCAAGATGAAGATTTCTAGGAAATTAAATAATACATAGCAAAAATGTAGCAATATTGACAGGACATTAACAGGCTCACAATCTTACCACATAGTTTAAATGCCAGACGGAGTTACGCTTATGGCATTTTATGTATAATCAATAAGAGAAAAGCAATGATGCTTTTATGAGGAGCTCAGAACGGGGCAGATAATTTCCTTTGCTAGCTACCAATGGTGTGGTGATGAGCAAGATGTGAACAGCAGCGAAACAAAAAAAAAAATATATATTTGCAAGTAAAAGAAGAAAATGTCAGCGAAAGGGTTAAATGAGGAATATTTGTACATGGTCGCTGCTCCTCATTCGGACAGAACACTTTAGCAGTCTCTGGCAGCTGAAGGGTTCATTAAATTAACATCAGATCTTTTAGTGGATGGGCTTCAGAGGCAGTTACCATGGCAACAGCTTTATTAAACAGCTGCCCTAACGACGCAGGGACATGGCTGGATGGGTGGGGGAAGCGAAAGTAAGAAAGACGCTCAGACTGTGAAAGTCATCGCTGTCCTTTGAAGATGGGACCCCAACCGAGGTGGACCGACTGCGGCGTCCTTCTGACAAATTCTGCTCCGCTTTTATGTGTAAGAATCAGACTTGGAGGCTGGGACACTAGTCTTTGAACAGGGATGAGCCAGTTGTTGGCTCACGTTGACCTTGTTTTAATGACCTTGGCTTTCTAACATTTTTTAAAGAGGTTTTGAGAGTGTTTGTTTTTTGGGCTCTTTTCCTAAATAGAACATTGAATGATCCAATTTGTGGCGAGTCACAGTCAAGTGTACCCGTCCCTTTTAGCACACAATAATAAGATATAAGCTGAGGATCTTTTATCATCTCTGGCTTGGCTGCATCTTTGGTCATTTTTTTTCCTCTTTTATAATTTAATAACAGAATTATATTCCCAATTTGTAGGCCAATATCTTTAGCAGTTTCCCTCTTTCATTCTGTATTCAAGACCCTCTGTATGCTGGGTGCCAGAAGGCAACGGGAAATGATTACTACCCACTTATTGTAACGGTTATTATTATTAGCAGAGATAATGGGCATTTCGCCGGCGAAGGCCAAAGTTTAATCGGCTTCATTCGGCACCGTGTAAAACCTCTGTGGAAAGTCATAAAAAATCCAGGCCAGGGTACAGTGAAAACAAGAGTCATAAATATAGAAAAGCTGTTATGTTCACAGCCTTCTTATAGTGGATATGCAGTAGTTCTTCTACCATTGGGCCTTTGAGTCAAGAAGAACCACAGGTTTTCTTTGGCTAATCTCTACTTGCATTTCTTTGCATATAGATCTGTTGTGTGCACAGTTGTTTCTCACAGCAAGTTTGATTCTATAGTAGATTCCTCTTCAGGCTTAAAGGACCGCTTTATTACAATATAATAGGCTATTTAGAATACATATTTTTGCACTAATTACAGAGCTTTTCATTTGACAAGACTTCATTAATAAATATCTGTGATTTCCTTCATTAGTTCTCCTAACTTACTCATATGTGAGTATGACTTGAGTTCATGCTAGACAACTGTGGCATCGGTGTTACATGCAAGCCCTCCTGCATATGCCTAACCCCAAGATCTTCTTAAAAGAAAAAACTTTCCTTGCATTGCTTGCCTTTTAGATTTCAATTCAGAACTTCTGAAAGAGGGCAATTGTCAGACTTTTTGGAGAGCTTGGTAAAATCTACACATATGGTTTATCATGGGTTTTCTGGTTGTGGTTACATTGTTATCTGTATTTTGGCCATTTTAAGTCATGGTCAAATTTTCCTTTAGACATAGGACATCCTACTAGATGGATTTCAGATTCAGCAGCACTGCTCTACCTACTATACAGGGCGTGGGCTATGGGAGATCTATTTTCTCCCTGTCTTATATCAGAGTTTGAACGGGAGGAGGATTTCTCAAAGGAGTGGCTACTGTCATACTGTCACTGGAGGAGGGCAGTACAGAAAGTTAAGCAGGTGATTATGATATACTTAATCTGTTGTCACGTATGGGAAGGGAAGAGTGAAGCCCTAAACTCACCCGCTCCCACTTGCCATGCCTACTTGCATACCCACCCTAGGCGACGGGTCCAAAACCATGGTGACAGTCCCTGCCTGAATACGTGCAGGGAGTCAACAAAATAAACTATAATACAGACGGAGGTCGGGACATTGTAAGGAAACACACACACTAACAGAAATAATAACTAAACAAACATACACAATAGGTCACAGTCCACAAGCCGAGTCAGTACCAAGAGATTACAGAAAAGACATCGCAGAAACAAGAGAAGAGTCAGAGAGTTTAGCCAATGGGTCAAATGTGCCCAAGATACAATACAAATGCTTCTAGGAGTATGAGCTCTTTCGCAGGCACTGGATGAATACTGAGGGTTTAAATAGGGAGCTAAGCAGGTGAAAAGCCAATGAGGTCTGCTGACCAGAGAACAGGGCGTTTCCACAGTAACCAGAATAACAAAAGACCTCAGTGCAGATTAACCCTTCGGGTTCTTACATCTGTGCCATAGGAGTTGTTATTTTAGTGACCCTATCATTTGTGTATGGCTAGCACAATATTGCGTGTCATTATTTTATTGACACTATGGGATGGTGCTGTTGCATGGACTTTATAATTGACATAAACAAAAGGACATATAATTCTATAGGCATTGTTTACTTTTACTTGTGCATGTATGAGAATATTATATAAAGAATGTGTGGGCATGTATTTGGAAAGTTTGTATGCTAAAACTATGTATTTGTCAATCTGTATAAAACAAATATAGAATAACTGTATAAAGAATAAATGCCTAGGTGCCATACTGTTCTATTGTTGCTCATGAGGCCGCTACCTTATTTTACTGTTAGTATGTAATCATCAGCCTACATTATTCAGTAATAGCTATGCCCTTCAGTGACAAGAATATTGCTATGTTTTCTGCCTAGTCATAACAGATAAGCTGTTATAAAGAATATACACAAAAAGATCATCAGTTTGTTAGACCCAAAACATAAATGTGTAATGAATGGATATTTGGCTCTAGTGGAAGGATTGTACTGTGCTGCAACCATCTGTTATCCTGCATACTGAAATACATTTTAATTACCACTCTTGACCTGTGCTGTTCTTTGCTATGATCCCCTATCTTTGCAGATAGTCTTGTCACATTTCTCTTATCAGCAAATACTGTGTTTTACAGAGCACATTCTATTACTGTGAATAACTGATGCACAGAATGCTGCTCAGGAATACAGGTCTGATACACTTCAATCAAATGTCGGCCAAACCCACCAAATTCAGCAGGATTACCAACAGCTACCCTTACACTGTCGATAGATGTAATGGTTCATCTACTGGACTGCCTTAAGCTGGACATACACTTCAGATAGTGTTCTGAAAGCTTTGTCTCCTAACCCTACCATATACAGTGGTCCCTCAAGTTACAATATTAATTGGTTCTGGGACGCCCATTGTATGTTGAAACCATTGTATGTTGAGACCACAACTCTATGAAAACCTGGTAATTGGTTCTAAAAGCACCCAAATTAGGAAAAAGTGAGAATGAAAGAAATATAAGTAGATAACTAATATAGATAAAGCAAATCCTTACATATAAAAGTAATAAGGATTTGCTGGGAGCTGTAATCACTGTTTATTTCAAGGTTTCCCAAGCAGGGAGCCTCCAGCTGATGTAAAACTACAACTCTCAGTATGCCCGGACAGCCACAGGCTGTCCGGGCATGCTAGGAGTTGTAGTTTTGCAACCGCTGGAGGCACCCTGCTTGGGAAACACTGGTCTATGTAGAGGACAGGAGCTTCTTTGGGGTCCTGTACAGTACAGGCAATGTCCTAAAAAAGTAAGATGGAGTCGCCCTCACCTGGTGTCCAAAGGAGCAGATAACCATGGTACAGGTAAAGAGTACAGAACATGTAACACCTCTCTGTACTGTAGGGGGTGCTACCAGACATCAGTCAGTGCATACGCTTCAGTAATACAGGTGTTTTACCAGTAAATTGCCCATTCTGATTGGTCAGTTCTTCCGGCCATTGACACGTTTCACAGATCTGGACTGTCCGTAACTTTGTATGTTGAGTCTGGTTTCAAGTTACAATGGTCCAGAAAAGACGATTGTATGTTGAAACTATTGTATGTTGAGGCCATTGTAAGTTGAGGGATCACTGTACTTTCTAAGCATGTATGTGTTAAGAATGGGGAGAGAGACACCTATGGTGGCAGCTTACCTTCCCTTAAAGCAAAAAAGTACACAGGGATGTTGAAATCTATCTTCCTGAGTCTTCACTTTGCCAACTATTCCTCTGAAGAAAAGTTGGGTAGCCCCATACACATGCCTCATACACTGTGGGTTTGGCCGACAATGAACATGTCTGGCCAGCTTTAGATTGAGTAGCCAGAGCTATAATCCGAGTGTCTGAGGTTATGAAAATTTCCAACTAGTGCAAGTCAACTCCAAAATTGTTCAGATGTGTGAACAAACCTGTTTCAGTCCTTAGTCATCACAGATTATGTCTTTTTTAGAAGTTTATAAACAATAATAGGAAAACTTCCTTAGTAGGGCAATCAATGAGAGTGAACAGGAGGTAATATTTAACCTACGCTGCTGAATCGTGACAAGATTTCTAACATGGAGAATCACATGTAAACATATTTAATGCTTGGACTGGTTGCTTATGTAGTGGAAGCTGCTCTCATTTCTTACATTGATGCTTTTTCCCTTCAGTCAGCCATTTATTTAACTATATCTGCACTTGAGGCTTTGCTGATTTCCAGCCTAGAAAGGGGCTGAATCTTGCAGTGTCCCAGTAGTCTTGGCTTGCTGGCCAGCATTTGACAGTATCAGTATACGAATGGGCCGCTGGGCTACTTTGAGCCTTGGGTTCGGTTGGCTGCTTTAATCTGTGTGTAGACACATGCCAGCCCCCTCCTCAGACTCTCCATGTCTCCCAGTGTGACACCATGTTACAATCAAATGGCTATTCAAAAATGCAAATCCCGCCACGTGCAGGCAGGATGCAAACTGACACCCTTCCCCCTCTAAAGGCAAGCGTTGTTTTTTTAACTATAAGCCAGAAGCTACGCAACCCGTTACAGCCTCTCTATTAGAGACAAAGCATTCTCCTATATGTACAGTGGAAATACTGTATAAAACATATGCTAAAGCACATAAAACACGTACATGATATCAATGATTGTATTAGGATGGTGAGCAGTTTAGTAGGAAATGCTTGTTTGGAAAAGCAAGGATGCTGTCTAATAAGGATGCAGAGACATAGCTCAGAGGCTGCAGTCATGTGAGCATATAACACAATAGAAACTGACATCCATATCCTCTCCCCACCCCTTTAATGTTCAACACTTGTTAGTTCTACCCATCGTACTCCCATGTCTGACTGCTGGAAGGAAAGCAAAATATCAGACAATCCTATTCCTCCTGCAGGACTGACATAAGGCACAGGGTTAGTCATTGCTAACTATCTTCAGGAAGTGGACTGCGGAACCCTGAATCCATGTTAGAGGTTGTTGCTTCCAGCCTAGTTCGTGTTTTGTTACTTGTGCCGCTGGTCCCTGCAAATAAACATTTAATTTAGTGTATATGTAAGTAAGCATATTTCATAATGTTGGGTATCTGAGTAACTATAGCTGGATCTGCAGTAGGTTGAGGTGCCAGTGTCCTAAGAGAGCGCCACTTGCAATGAAGCATCTGACAGCATCAGCAGTTAGGGAAGCCCAGTACAGCCCCCGTGTATCAGTGTTTCGAGCATGCAGTCTTTTTTTTTGGTATTTTTTACTTAGTAAAACAATAAAAATATTTATTTATATGATGCCAACATGTTCCGCAGCAGTCTATGGGGGATGATTGATACAATGGTCCAGCCATGTTTTATAAATATGGTAGATTACATAAAGGTGGGTGAGCCAGTCGCCAGCTAATCTTTGAATATCTAAAGTGCATAGAGCATAGGGGGCACTGGTGAATGACAAGGAGTGCCATATAGATAGTAGAAGAGACCAAATAGGGAATGTTATACGCCTGCCTTACCCTCCTAACGACCACGGACGTAAATGTACGTCCTGGTGCGGCGGTAATTAGCGCACCAGGACGTACATTTACGTTCTGTGTATGACCGCGAGCATTGCTCACATCATACACTGCAGGTCGCGATCGCACGGATGTCCACCATTAACTCAATGATCAATACAGATCACGGCATCGGCGGCAATACGCATGTTAAAATAGATAATCGGATCGCCCGCAGCGCTGCCGCGGGGAACCGATCATCTGTAACAGCTGCCGGAGGACCCCTCACCTGCCTCCGGCCATCTCCCGGCGTCTTCTGCTCTGGTCTGAGACCGAGCAGACCAGAGCAGAAGATAGCCAGTAATACTGATCAGTGCTATGCCCTATGCATAGCACTGAACAGTATTAGCAATCAAATGATTGCTATAAATAAAAGTGGGGACATAAAAAGTGTAAAAAATTATAAGTTGAAAAATTTAAAAATAAAAAGTAAAAAAAAAGTGAAAATTCCTCTCACCCAATAAAAATGAAAATTGTCCCTTTTTCCCATTTTATCCCCATAAAGTGTAAAAAAAATGTTTTAGAAACATATTTGGTATTGCCACATGCGTAAATGTCCGAACTATCAAAATATAATGTTAATGATCCCGTACGGTGAATGGCGTAAATGTAAAAAATAAAAGTTAAAAAAATGTAGCTTTTTTGTCATATTTTATTTAAAAAAAATGTATAAAAAGTGATCCAAAAGTTTTATATATGCACATGTGGTATCAATAAAAAAATACAGATGACGGTGCAAAAGAGGAGCCCTCATACCACCCCATATACTGAAAAATGAAAAAGTTATAGGTGGTCAAAATAGGGCGATTTTTTTTTTTTTATTACTGATTTTGTACAAAACGTTTTAGCAGTACAAAAAATAGAAAAGTATCTAGCCATGGATATCATTTTAATCATATTGACTCAGAGAATAAAGAAAACATGTAATTTTTACTGTAAAGTGTACAGTGTGAAAACAAAATCCTCCAAAGTGTGAAAAATTTTAGTTTTCATTAACATTTCCTCCCTAAAAAAATAATTATTTGAATTCGCCATACATTTTTTGGTAAAAGGACTTTTCATTGCAAAGTACAATTGCTCACGCAAAAAACAAGCCCTTATATGGGTCTGTAGATGGAAATATAATTTATGGCGTTATGGATTTTAGAAGGCGAGGAGGGAAAAACAAAAACGCAAAAATAAAAATTGGCCTGGTCTATAAAGAGGTACTCCGGTGGAAAACATTTTATTTTTTATTTTTTTAAATGAACTGGTGCCAGAAAGTTAAACAGATTTGTAGATTACTTCTATTAAAAAATCTTAATCCTTTCAGTACTTTTTAGCAGCTGTTTGCTTCAGAGGAAAAACTCTGCTGACACCTGATGCCCGTATCAGGAACTGTCCAGAGCAGGAGAAAATCCCCATAGAAAACCTATGCTACTCTGGACAGTTCCTGACAGAGGTGTCAGCACCGGAATACCCTTTTAGGGTGCGTTCACACTACGGAATTCTCACGGAATTCCACGAGCGGACGAGTGAACTTAACATTAGTGTGTGAATGGGTATCCGCGAGACCCGTTCACACTGCAGAATTTCCGCGGCGGACAATTCCGCCGCTGAAATTGTTCTGCGCAAAGAAAAAACATGTTCATTCTTTGCACGGATTCCGCGAGCACTGCATAGCCGTCAATGGTGACGGCTCAGTGCCCTGCGGCCGTAGCGCCGAAGTACCTACGGCGGCGACCGCCAGGCGGAATCTCCGCTCGCGGAGGTATGATTTTTAGAAGGCGAGGAGGAGAAAACGAAAATGCAAAAACAAAATTGGTTTATTAAATTTATAATATTTATAAATTTATTTAAAAAAAAATTTCATTTGACTATGCTGCAGGGGCTGTAAAGCCAGTGTAGTTTATAATATAGTGTCTGTACCTGTGTGTGACTGTGGTTTCACAATTCTTCTGTGATTTTCACCCAAATATTTTTAACAGCATACAAATTACTCATGTCTCGGGATTTCCCAGGTAGCAGTGCATTGAGACCTGACATCACTAGTCAGGTGTGCATAGGGATCCGGTCCTGCTTTAATGGGTGCAGCGAGCGCTGGGTGGGCGAGAGATCATATTGCAACAGCTGTAGGCACCCTGGTTAGAAAACACTGACCTTTTGAATGCAGCTCATTTGTGCTGCAATGGGTGGGGTGGGTGATGTGTGGGAGGGAGGAATGTAACTTCACACTTAGGGTGCGTTCCCACAGGGCGTATACGCAGCGTATTTGACGCTGCGCAAAATGTATGGCAGCAGCGGGAAATACGCTGCGTATCCCTTGCTCACTATACACACAGGGCTTTCCGGCGGCAGCCCTATGTGTGTAGTGAGTTTTGGAGGCGGGGCCGTGTGCCGGCGTATCTGTGACGCGCGGCTCCGCCTCCAAAACTCACTGCACACATAGGGCTGTCGCCGGAAAGCCCTGTGTGTATAGTGAGCAAGGGATACGCAGCGTATTTCCCGCTGCTGCCATACATTTTGCGCAGCGTCAAATACGCTGCGTATACGCCCTGTGGGAACGCACCCTTATAAACAGGGAACTATGGGATGTGTAGTTTAACTCCAACAGGTAATACCCAGTTCACAAAAAGATAGCCTGGCAGGTTTGTACTAAAATCAGCTTAGGGTGGATAACCCCTTTAACAGATGTGTATTTAGGGTGCATTTAAAACTGAGAATGTTGGGTATAAGTCTGAGAATTTGGGGTAATGTATTGCAGACAACTGGTGCTCAAAGTCTTGGAGAACGGGGTGAGAGGTTTGGATAATGGAAGATATTAGTTTTAGATCATCAGGCTGCTGCAGTAAAGTGCAGGACTAGAGGACCTGTGAGTGTATCCTAAAGGCTTACAGTGTCAGCATGAAGACAGACTTCCAACTTCACACTTATTTATGAAGCCGACTCTGTAATAAGTGAGTTAGAAGCTTGATAACATCCACTCTGGTTTCTGTGCATTAAATTATTATTATTATTTTTTTTATAAAATACATTTTCTACATAGCATTGGTATGTAGGATAAATAAAATATCACATATTCTAAGTGTATATTGGTATTTTATTTTAAATGGCACAAATTAAAATATATACATACATATATATATATATATATATATATATATATATATATATATATATAAAATGGTATTTTTTAACAAAGCATTTTGCCATATAATGATTATTCCATTTTTTTGTTTTTCAGATTCGGGCAGATGGTCCTCCATATGGTGGCATTCAGTATGAAGTGGTACATACAATGAGAGATGGAAGTCCAATCCTTAGAGATATGGCATTTTCCACGGACAACAAATACCTTTACATCATGTCAGAAAGACAGGTAAGGTACTGAATAGGCCTGATTAATGAACACCTTTTCCATATACACAATAAAAGTCATCTGAAATAGTTTATAGACTGTGGCCAACATTTGTAAGTACCATGGCTGTGAACGACTGACATAACTGGTCATGTTGGATATTTTTTGGGTGCTTGGTGGTTGATTATGATTATGTTTTTTGCAATTATGCCTCTGATGTGTTAATTCAGTCAGCATCTTGAAGGTCTAAACAGTTTTATTCGGAAAAAAGGCCCACTGTTTTAGACAAACAGCATCACACATGTCAATGGTTTGTGTGTGGTACTGCACCTTGAAATTATAGGGCTGATCTGCATTGCCAAACACCCGTGGACAGTTGTGTCACAGTTTTTTATAATGTTGTACAACCCTTTTAATCTGATGTGTATGGCCATTTTATCATAGACAAGCATGCAGGAAAGGAGGTTCCTGAGAAGCATATGTCACCATGAACATGGTATCCAATCTCCCGGCATCAGGTTATAGAGCAATAGGAGCTAAGCAGAATGATATAGATTTGTAAAAATGATTCTGCATGTGTAACCTATTGTTTGAAATCCCTGTTTGTTCTGGGCTTAGGAGTCTAGTGAGTGACAGCCCATAATAAGCAGAGATATACATAAAAATGCATGTTCTACTGCATAGTAGGGTTGAAAAAAGACACATGTCCATCAAGTTCAACCAATGAGGGAAGGAGATGCATTAATAGAAGGGGTGTTGTTGCATTTAGAGAAGGAGATATAATTCTATATTTTTACTTTCACATTAATGTTGTTTTGTTCTAACAGTTGGTCTAAGCCTGTTCTAAAGCTCTCAAATGTTTTTATTGTGACCAGTTCCTGAGGTAGACTGTTCCACAAATTCACAGTTATTTTGGTGAAGAATGCTTGTCATCTCTGGAGACTAAATCCAATTTTCGCCAGGTGGAGGGAGTGCCCACTTGTTTTTTGAGAGAGTTTTACCTGGAATGATTTTTCCCCATATATTTTGTATGGGCCCTTTATGTAATTATATAAGTTGATCATATCCCCCTTAAATGTCTCTTCTCAATACTAAACAAATGTAATTCTTTTAATCTTTCCTAAAAGCCTCTTATTAGTTTAGTTGTGCATCCTAGTACCTTTTTCAGCTCTAGGACTTCCTACCTTTGAATCGGTGCCCAAAACTGAACATTATATTCCAGGTGAGGCCGCATTATTGCTTTCTAAAGGTACATTAACACGCAGATCTTCTGTGAATTTCCCGCTGCACAGTAGATTTTGTAGACTTTAGTAGTATCTGCTGCAGAACATCTGCCGCTGTTAAACCCACAGTGGAAAACTCGAAAAGTGGAAGATCTCACCTGTGTGAGCATACTCTTAAAGGTGTACTCCTGCCCTAAGACATCTTATCCCCTAGCCAAAGGATAGGGGATAAGATGCCTGATCACGGGGGGTCCCCAATCTCTCATGCTGCACCCACCTGTGTGAGCTGCACACAGCGCTGGAGGCTCAGAGTCTGAAGCCTCACGACCAAGGGGCCGGAGTATCGGGACATCACGACTCCACCCCCGTGTGATGTCACTCCCCACCTCCTCAATGCAAGTCTATGGGAGGGGGCGTGACGGCCCCTCTGGACCCGTGGTCGTGAGGCTTCAGTTTCGGAGCCTTCAGCAATGCGTGCAGCTCACACAGGTGGGTGCTGCATGAGAGATTGTGGGGGTCACCAGCAGCGGGAACCCCGCGATCAGACATCTTATCCCCTATCCTTTGGATAGGGGATAAGATATCTTAGGGCCGGAGTACCCCTTTAAGCATTTCTATTATGTCCCTGTCCCAGTCCATGTTTGTTTCAATACATGGCAATATCTTTCTGGCCTCAGAAGTAGCTGTTTGATATTACACACTGTTGTGTAGTCTATGATCTACAAATAAAGCAAAGTCCTTCTCCACCAGTGACTTTCCCCATAATACTCCCTCTTGGTGCTATAATACATGCAGGTTATTAGCACCCAGATACATAACAACAATATCACTATATAGCCATTTTCTTAGTGCCTTCTGCTCCAAAACATGACACTGGCAGATCAGACGGCTTGTCCACCATGGCAGGTTCCCTTTATGTAAAATCAATCATTTACAGTAAATGCACAATGTCATAAATATATCTCACTAACAGTGCTTTGGTGGATCCCAGAAATGTTTAGTCCATACAGGAACAGGTTTATCCTTGTACTCAGTAATGTGTTCCAGACTTCCTGCTGCACATCCTGATGATGCCTGTACATTGTTACAGCATACAACAATTTATCCTGAATATTACTACCTCACTTGACATTACCCATTTTCTGTCTTGGAAGCCGTCATTCTCATGCGGTTACAATAAAACGTTAGAACGTAGTTTAATTATTCTCAGAACCATTGATATTGTAACAAGCTTCAAAACACTTACATATTTGTATCTGCCAACCGAAAGGAGTCCAGCAACAAATCTCCTCATGTACAGCAGAGAAGGGGATGTAAAAATGAAAAGATGTAGGTCTGCGTAATTTGTCCCAATCGCATTTTCCAAGGTGTCGGCTTGAGCCACCTCATATCCGAAACACGGAAGCCTTTTCTCCACACCTCGTAATTGTTTGTGTCGGGTTTATGATAATTCAGAATTAAAGTGAGAGATGTTTAATCCTTTCTCCTGCTCGCTGCGGGAAACATTAATGCACATTTTTCTTTTGCAAATTGACTTCTCCATGTAAAGATTAGAGCGCCGGAGTTCTTTCTGTTTGCATAGCAGCCTTGTAGAATTCAGATTTCATGCAAATCTTGGGAAGCGACTTAGGCTGCTGGCAGTTGGATAATAAAAGACCAGAGCGGTAACTGGGCACTAGGAACCTACATGAGCCAACAGTGAATGGCAATATATGAGATTAAAGTGACCAACTGAGATAAGATGTTACACACAGTGTTACTGCTGTCTACTACAAATACAACCTAGCACTGCGCTATTCAGGTGTTTTTTTTTACTAATACACTAGTAATAACTTCCTTGGTTATGGTGCATCCACTAAAAAACTTTAAGAAATTCATACAGTGCAATTTGCAATGTCAAAGCTTTCTTTTAAATACAGTCCACTTAGGGCTGGGCGGTATGGCCAAATATGTCTATCACGGTATTTTTGTAACCTTTGGCAGTTCCACGGTATATAGCGGTATTCTCCCCCCTCCCCCAAAATTATCAGCCCAGCGCTGTCCCCATCGGGGTACTACTCACGTCACCCGCAAGCGCTGCCTCCTCTTCCTCCTGTTTGTTGCGGCCGCCGCCGCTGACACTCTATACTGTGCGGTATCTCTATTTCCGGGCTGCAAAAGGTAAATAAAATAAACGAACGCATGTTCCGACGTCGGCCTTACGCTAGGGACGGGAACGTCGGACAGCAGTCAGCCTATCACAGGCCGCAGCAATGTTCCACCTCGGCCGGTGATAGGCTGAGCACACTGTCATGTAAGAAGCCGGCTCAGCCTATCACCGGCCTAGGCAGAACATCGCTGCGGCCGGTGATAGGCTGACGGCTCTCCGTTCCATTCCCTAGGAAGCTGATCTGGACAGACGGGGAAGGTGAGTTACAGTTTATTTTGTTTACCTTTTGCAGCCCGGCATAGGGATAGAGTATAGAGCAGTGGTTTGCAATCTGCGGACCTCCAGATGTTGCAAAACTACAACTCCCAGCATGCCCGGACAGCCAACGGCTGTCCAGGCATGCTGGGAGTTGTAGTTTTGCAACATCTGGAGGTTGAAGACCACTGGTATAGAGTGTCAGTGCCGGCGGCCGCAACAAACAGGATGACCAGGAGGGCAGTGC
This sequence comes from Hyla sarda, assembly GCF_029499605.1. Lineage (NCBI taxonomy): Eukaryota > Metazoa > Chordata > Amphibia > Anura > Hylidae > Hyla > Hyla sarda. Next base: position 330,220,640 of record NC_079190.1, read on the forward strand.
TTGCGGGTGACATATGTGAGTAGCAGCGCTGGGCTGATAATTAATTGGGGGGGGGGGGGGGGGCAGAACAGCGCTCGCGGGTCACATGTGATTAGTTCCCTGATGTGGGGACAGCGCGGTGCTGGGCTGATAATTCATTCCCGAGGGGGAGGGGCCAAACCGGTATTGCAGTATGGGTTAAAATTCATATCGTGCAGCACAATAATTTCGGTATTCGGTATGAACCGGTATACCGCCCAGCCCTAAGTCCACTGTATCGTGAAAAAATTTTAAGCAATTGGTTTACATTTACCTAAAAATCTAACATTTTCTGCGATTGTGATAACCCTGTCATATATATAATGACAGCATGCAGAGACATATGACTTCATACATCTCCATAGCAATACATTATAACCGATATATACAACACAAATCTTAGAAGTGCTACGCATATCTTTTTGCATCATTTTTTCAGCATCGTCTTTTTTGTGCCAAATAGGGTATGCTATGGACTTGACTCTTCATGGTACGTCCTGCAATCCACCTGGATAGTGTTAGTGAACTTCAAGACAGACAAGACAATTGCTTGTGTTTTTTCCATCAGAGTTGTCTCCGCTTCTGGTTTTGTAAGACTACAGAACTATTGAATGTACATACACTATAAAAATGGAGCCTATATGTGTAGGGTGAGATAAATATGTGTAGGGTTTACCATTGGTACAATTACTTTATATTTTATGTCACTGAGCTTTTTATACTGCTTTCGTCTGCTTATAGTAAGGCAGGCACGTGGTGCTACCCCAAGCATAGCAGCACAAGACAAGGGTTGTGTTAGGCCAGGTTCACACTGTGTGCATGCAATACATACTAGCAGTGTTCATGGCCCGATTGTTGTCATCCAGTAGTTCTGTTCCAGCTCTATACCTATACACTTGTTTAGCTGGGTTCAATAGTTTGGTCTGCTGTGGACACCATATAGCAGTGTATGTGTGTTCGCCCCGACAGCTGTGGGAAGTGTTAGTGGCTGACAACGTACAGCCCATAAATCTGAATGGGGCCTTCTGCAGTGTACTGTGATATACAACAGCATCCCTTTTCTGATGTGATATAGCGAGGATGTACCGAGTTTGGCCAGATTACTTTAAATTGGTGTCTTAGTGAACCAGAGGACGGCAAGGAATATTAACAAACATATCCTAAGTGACTATCATTGATCCAAAGGCCTCAAGTTCGCTGCTTCAAACTGAGAGCCAGAATTAGAGATGTTAAGAGATGGGCTTTTATTATGTTTACCAACAGATGTGTGGTAACACATAGGTCAGTGCAGAGGCATAACTTTAGGATCTTAGGCCCCAGTGCTTAAACAGTGCCCATTACCAACCATGGACCATTAATAATATTAGTGTTTTCCAATTTGCCAGTAGAGCCTTAGGTCTGGGTATAACTGCTGCCCCTTTAACTGAACTCCTAGCCCTATGAACCCACTGTCTCCACTAGAATCACATTAGCCTTCATGAATTGGATCTGTCTAAGAGGAAAAGTAACTTTGATTTTCTATTCTTGTGGTTCATTCACACGTACAGGATCTGCTGCAGATATGAAGCTGTGGAGATCATTGTAACTAAATGATTGAACACAGAATCAAATCAGTAGCAGATCCTGTACATGTAGCAGGTGAAAGAATCCTGGCACTCACGATGTATGCTTGATTCCCCTCAAGTGTTTATTCACATCAATAGCATAGATGTAACACGATGGTGACACACATGTTGCTATTGTGTTACAGCTATGCTATTGATGTGAATAAACACTTGAGGTGATTCAAGCATACTTCGTGAGTGCCAGGATTCTTTCACCTACTGTAGACAATTACCTGTCCGAGAGCACCACGCTACACTACCAATGCCGACTCCCTCTACCGATCCTGTACGTGTGACTGTTTAGGACATGACAGCTCAAGCCTGACTGCTCTGTGTGTACAGTGAATCCATTCCTTCTCTGAGACTTGGAGTGCACAGGATAGAGAAGAGTTTTGAGGGAACACCAGTACCTCTGTAGCTACAGATATGAAAGATTATTGTAACTAGAGGCCCTGCGACATGGGAACTAATCACCTTTGAGAAGTACAGACTAAATGCAGACTTACAGTATGGTAGCTTGCAGCTGTCTTTCTATAGTGAACAATTGAAGTTGTGTCTGCACGTGCACACTAAAATGTAGTGTCTTTTATATTTACAAGGACTTTTTATGACAATATATAGTAGTCATGTTATCAATTCAACATTTATGATCCCTATGCAGTGCTTAATAAAAGAAAATAACCTTTCTTATTCCTTATGTCCTAATAAGATCATGTTCCCAAATCTGGCATGCCACATGAATTAGGTTTGTAACAAATCTGGGGGTCTGTGCTGTGAGCCAGGAGCGGTGGTAATTAGCCCGGCTACTAGAACTGACAAGTAAAATTCTTAATTACTACTAATTGTTCCCCCCTCCCATCACACGACCCAAAAAGGAGCGTTCTGCCTAATTGCTACCTACTCTGCACATTGTTAATGGACACTGCTCTTCATCTGACAGATACTTAATGAGGTCAATAGCTTTCTTCTACAGTCAGTATTATTTTCTCACCTATGGACACTGCACTCAAGTAGCCAAATTCTTTAACCCGTTAAGAGTTATAAAAACAACTCTTCAGGCTGGAACAAATGACCATTATTAGTGTTTTAATCCCTACAGATTCTTATTACTTACCCCGGAGGTAATCTCAGTCTTCTATCTACATATATATATATTTAAATATGTATGTGTGAAAGGGACACCCAGATGTATCAGGCAACATTTACCATTTTATCATATTGAGTAAATATATTGTAGTAGCTGTAACTGCAATGTTTGCAGTACAACTGATAATACTGTAATCCTATAATGGGTTGAGCAGTGCCATATAGTGTACAATGATAAGCTGATATCTGACATAGCGCTTTACTAGTCTTACTATCACTTCTGGCCTTCTCTACTAAAAATGTACTAACAAAAAGGGACATTGTTGCCATAACAGCCGATCGGAATCCACATTGCCAGTTTTCTGCAGCAAGTTTTGGGGAGGGGTTTCACACAGCTTTTTTGTGCCCAGTTTTTCCATACAATTTTTCGAGCCAGAAGTGAATCCAGCAGGAAGAAGAAGTATAAGTCCAGTCTGTCCTTTATATTTCCCTTTAAATCTATTTCTGACTTTGGCTTAAAAAAAATGCCACAAAAAAAGCTACAGTATGTGTGAAACGCCCTTAAAATAGGTGCACTGATCTGATTGGTTGCTGTGGAGAGTGTGTCCTTAAAAGGGAACTCTGGTGGAAAAAAAAAATGTTTTCAAATCAACTGGTGCCAGAAAGTTAAACAGATTTGTAAACTACCGTATTTATCGGCGTATAACACGCACTTTTTAGGCTAAAATTTTTAGCCTAAAGTCTATGTGCGTGTTATACGCCGATACACCCCCAGGAAAGGCAGGAGGAGAGAGGCCGTCGCTGCCCGCTTCTCTCCCCCTGCCTTTCCTGGGGTCTAGAGCCCTGCTGCCGGCCCTTCTCTCCCCCTGGCTATCGGTGCCGCTGCCCGTTCTGTCCCCCTGACTATCGGTTCCGGCGCCCCATTGCCGGCGCCGATAGCCAGGGGGAGAGAAGCAGCGCCGACAGCCAGGGGGAGAGAAGGGACAGCGGCACCCATTGCCGGCGCCGCTGCCCCGTTGCCTCCCCCCATCCCCGGTGGCATAATTACCTGTTGCCGGGGTCGGGTCCGCGCTGCTGCAGGCCTCCGGCATGCGTCCCCTGCGTCGTTGCTATGCGCTGCACGGCACGGCGCATGACGTCAGTGCGCCGCGCCGTGCATAGCAACGACGCAGGGGACGCACGCCAGTGTCAGATTCATCCATGCCCACACAGACTGCATCACATGATTATTTCCAAATCCACTGACTGGCTGAGCAGGATGATGCAGTACATCATGAGACTATATAGATCCAGAGAGGACTAGCCTTCCAGGCCCCTTATTTTATGTTTACTGCATATTATTACACTAGTATAGCTCTGTTAGTATATCACAACATGACAGGTTGTCAGGTGATAGATATCACATTTATGTCATACATCACCAATTGGTATTTAATATGGAACTTGTTCTTCATTAGATAAGAGAGATTGCCGTTATGGTGTTTTACTGTGTGTCCCAGAGCAGGCCTATAGTTGGGACTACCAGAGCACTTCTGTTCAGTGGAGCACATTGCCAGGCTTGGCCATCTGACTATGTAAACTTCATTGGAGTAAATGACTATTCCTATTTGAACAGAAACCAGATCCTCCGTCTGAACAGAAGCTGTGGTTTCTGGTAAGATATACCATGCACTTGTGGTTTATGGTGAACTCCCCTGTGTATATGCTTTACAGAGACAGATGCCCCCACCTTTTTACCAGTCGGCTACTCATTCTGTTCTTCAGTTTTGCTTTTTGCATTTCTGTAAAGGAGGAGAAAAAAAATTCTATTTAACCAACAGTGGATAATTACAAGAAATAGAAAAATGAAAAATTTCACGATGCCCATTTTTGGAAGTGGTGAAGTGTGAAATTTGAAATCAGAGCAGAAACGCCTAGTATTCGTCTTTTCTTTCTTTTTCTTTTTTTTTTTTTTCCTTCTCTCGCCTCTTCATTATTTCAGGGTCTTTTCGATGCGGTAACACTCTAGTAAATGAGTTCCACGGTTAGTGAGCTGATCAGAAAGGGGATTGCTCACACTGAGTGCTAACACAGAGACATAACTCAGGGTGTATGCAGGAGAGTTACAGAGACGCACAAATTATTCTATTTTATACTTTAATTAGTTTGAATTAGCAACGGGAATAGAGGCAGAAAATGATCCAGCCAAGGGTGAAATGGAAAAAGGGATAGGGTGGGCCTCCCTGCTATATTAATACAGACGAAGAATGAAATCTGTCTTGCATCCCTATAGTGCCTGTTCACTTGTGTCTTGTGAATGTAATGTGGAACTACAGCCATTGAGGGAACAGAGGAATAGGTGGGATTAATAATAGGTAGCAGAAAAATGTCATTATTTGTTGATCCGTATGACGTATTGACCAAGGATTACATTGAATTTATCATTTTCATGCATTTTTTATCTTTATAGGTCCAAAATGCAATGAAAAAAAAGTGAAAGAGCTGCTTTTGTAAATCTACCCTTGCACAGAGCATTCCAGGAAAGGTTTTTGGTGTGGTAAGGTTGCCTTAGGAAATGCAGCCATAGATATCGGGAGAATTAGGCTAGATTCACACTGCGGAATTTCCGTAAAAAGGATGGAATCTGGCATTCTATGAGTTGAACTATGTTTCTAGTGATTGATGGGGAAAACTGTACTTGATCCATCACCAAAAAGGTTTATACAGACTTAAAAAATTGATGGCCTATCCTCAGAATAGTCCACCAATATTAGATTGGTAGGGGGTCTATCTCTCACAACCACTATAAAAAGCATGAAGGAAGCGAGTGTGAACAGATGTAAATAATGAAGAGGCTGCAGTGCCCGCCCAATCCCGCTGAGTGACAGGGGTGCCAAGAGTCAGACCCCCGCTGATCTAATATTGATGGTCCCCAATAGCTTCTCTCCATTCCTCTAAGCTTGACATGCTGGTTCAACAGAATAAAAGTTCAGATGGGTTTCCATTAAGTAAATCACAATCTTGAAAGCTTAGCTCCTCCCGAATATAGCATCTGTAGTGTAAGGTGCCAGGTTCCCATTGGTGCAGCAATAAGAGCTCTTTATTCATAGGTTCTTGGCTTTTCTGTGCAATTCCCACAGAGTTTTGCGTAGTATGGGGACAGATTTGTGGAAACAAATCACATGCATAGGATGTGGATTGTCATCGGAATTGATGTGGATAGTTGCAATGTAAATCAGTGTCGAATCCAAGACGTGTGAAGCGATTATATGCATTAACACTCATTTAAAGTGTGTAATGTAAAATGCTTGTAGCCTGTGCCCACGCCTGGCCTGCTTCCTTCTCCCATCACAACCATTGTCTTCTTTCAGCTTTTTAAAACAGATCCATTTGTACTTATAGCTGCAATAATCATTTATGGCTATTTTATTGATTCATTAAGGATCGCATCCAACCTCACTGTTCATGTGTAATGAATTGATCAGCCCCTGTTCATTACTGCTGTACAGATAGGTCCACTTATAATGGATGGCTGAAAATTGGAGTTCTGCAGCTAGGAGCTGGCGGACCTCAAGGGTCACCTGCCTGTAGATGCCAAATTTTAGATTCAGTTCAGGGAAGCGAGTTCAGAATAACTACGGAGAGAGAGGTGACAGGCCTTGACATTGCCAAAGATAACTTAAATCACATTATTGTAAGGCCGGAGGCTTGACAGTTAGCTACGTCCTACGGCAATTCATGCACATAGAAAGGAGGTTGAGTTACCGTGACGTAAAAATTGCTATTCTAAAGAATGAAATACTATTGATATTTTATCAGGATAGATATTAGAGCGACACTACAGATGGATCATTTATGCTGTTAATATCATTTATTACTGTTTTGCCATCATACATAGGGTATAGTTGAGAAACAATTCACTCTGTAAGCAAACTGAGTGCATGGAGCAATTGGGAATCATAGCAACACACAATATGCCAATACAATGGGAGAGGTCCCCAGTGGGGCCTATAATCTAATCCCCTGCCCCAGACACACTCATGCACTCTAACTTTAGGTATCTTTGGTACGTGTTACCTGAAAACATGATGTAAGTGGCACAATTGCCAACCATGAAATACCGTATATTTTTCTAGTTTATAGGTAGCAGCTGTAACTGGTATGTTTTAGCATTTTTGCTTTTTTATTTGTACATGTGAGCATTATTGGAAGCTGTTATTTGCCATCTGCAGGGAGAGATAGCAGAATAGATATATATGTTATATTTTCCTTCCATCACTGTAAAAAAAAACTCCTGTACTGCCAAATTAGCTCTTTTCTGTATTAGGCGGTACAATAATCCGAGGATGTTTAACTGGTTTAACAACTTTCTTAATGAATGTTTTACAGTATAGTTAACTTTATTGTCTTGGCAAAACGTATTAGGGAAAGAGGAAGTCATCATTAAAGGGGTACTCCGGTGGAAAGCTTTTTTTGTTAAAATGAACTGGTGCCAGAAAGTTAAACAGATTTGTAAATTACTTCTATTAAAAAAATTTCATCCTTCCAGTACTTATTAGCAGTTGTATGCTACAGTGGAAATTCTTTGCTTTTTAAATTTATTTTTTGTCTTGTCCACAGTGCTCTCTGCTGACACCTCTATCCGTGTCAGGAACTGTCCATATTTTCTCCTGCTCTGGACAGTTCCTGATACGGGCATCAGGTGTCAGCAGAAAGCACTTATTTATCTAGAAATATTATTACAATTATTGGACTATTCATTCTGTTTATGAGGAAGGAATGTTCTTGAATAAAAGTGTAGCATTAATGTGTCACTACTTTCTATCTACCATGTATAAAGTCTGTATACACAGTGTAGACCATGGGAGTACAGTAGGACGTAACTGCAGTATCTGACTACACACAAGATTGTTCTGTAGTCTGTAACCATGGAGACAAATAGTCTTGCACTGGAGCTGTCCACATAACTACAATCCTAGAACAATGTTTCCCATATAGGATTCTGTGAAACTCTAGTTGTCATTGGAACTTGTTCTTGGGTTCAGCAGCAGACAGAACAGTCACTTGTAGGAAATGTCTACCGTAAATTGTGAATGTTCCAGTGCTGTTTTATCTGCAGATTCTAAATAAAGAAAAAGGTCTACAGTTGCATAATTTGTTGCAGATCTGCAAGTAATCCTTAGCAAATTCAACAATGTATTTCATTGCAAATGTTTACTATATGCACACTGTATTTATTTACCTATCTATATTTATTCATTTATTTTATTCTATTGTATATGGTTAATATATATTAGTCCATAGCAAGGGCCCTGCTTGGACTATTTATACTACTTCAATAAACATTAATTGATTATACAACTAGTCTGTCACATATATTACATACATACATATATATATATATATATATATATATATATATATATATATATATATGTTGAGGTCTGTACCATATTTTGCATTTTTTCCCCTTTTTTGCCACGTGGGGTTATGTGTAACACAGATACCTCGATATATTTCCTCTGTCATGGGGCAACTGGCATCAGCCTCATGTTTTTTTTTTTGCCTTTCTCTGAATCATCCTTAAAGGGGTACTCCGCCCCTAGACATCTTATCCCCTATCCAATGGATAGAGGATAAGATGTCAGATCGCCGCGGTCCCGCTGCTGGGGAGCCACCGTGATCGCCTCTGCGGCACAGCGCTATCATTACTGCACAGAGCGAATTCGCTCTGCACGTAATGACGGGCAATACAGGGGCCGGAGCATCGTTACGTCACAGCTCCGCCCCTTGTGACATCACGGCCCGCCCCCCTCAATACAAGTCTATGGGAGGGGGCGTGGCGGTTGTCACGCCCCCTGCCATAGACTTGCATTAAGGGGACGGGCCGTGATGTCATGAGAGGCGGAGCCATGATGTCACGCTGCTCCGTCCCCTGTATCGCCCGTCATTACGCACAGAGCGAATTCGCTCTGTGCAGCAATAATAGCGCAGTGCCGCAGCGGCGATCCCGGGGCTCCCCAGCAGCAGCTTCTTCTCTGGACAGTTCCCGAGACACGTGTCATCAGAGAGCACTTAGACAGAAAAGAACAACTCAACTTCAGCAGCTCAAAAAAAAAAAAGTTTTTCCTGGATAAGCCCTTTAAATATCGTGTGAGTCCCCCGATCTACAGTTTTTTTCTAAAATCAAGTCAGTTTCTGTGTGTTTTTTTTTTCTTCTACAGCGTGTGGCTAAGATTTGCTAAAATTGAATTCACTTTGCGTTACTATAATATGCTGCAGACTTTTACCTGGAAAATGTGCAGCATACCGTGTGAACATACCCTTTACAGTAGAAGTGACATACTTGTAATAGCCTGCTCTAAGGGGTTTTTGTATTATAGGAAGAGCTGTCATCTTTAGGCCTCCTTTACATATATCAAGCATTCAGCAGCATTTCCCTCCGACGTGCACTGGAAGGAAACTGATGCTAGAACTGATCCTATACATTTGAATGGTACAGTTCACAATCATCTAGCGTCTCAGTTTGGATGGTTGAACTCGCTGTACCAGCACCGGACATTGGAACGCATCTTGCTGTGTTTCCCCATGGACACCGGATGCTATACAACTAATGACAACTTATGCATGTTGTCGTTAGTTGCTGCATCAGTTGCGTCATGATTTAGGCTGGGATTACGTATGCCGGACCCCGGACATATGTTATCCTAGCCTAACAGATGAGAGTGGGGACAACCATCCTTAGAATGAATGAGCCATGGTGTTATTTTCTTTGCATAGCAAGTATTGGGGAATAAGGTGAAGGTGTGAGAGATCAGAGCCACACCAACAGTAATGTCCTATATAAAGACCATCACATTATTTCATAGGAATACACCTTTAAAAATGCTGTGTAGTGGCAAACAGAGCAGCCAGCAACCTCCACCAGATAATAGCAATGACTACAATTTGGGAATGCTTTGCTCTCAATACAAAAAGGATTTGAGTAAGAATGCAATGGCCTGCTTAGGAGGGCGGAGAGTACTCTGTGGTAAAAATGTTAGCAACCATTGCTCTAGAATTAGGAAAAATAATACACCTAATGCAAGAAAAATAATTATTATTATTAGAACATATATATATATATATATATATATATATATATATATATAATTAGTAAAATAACACACCTAATGCAGGAAAAATAATTATATATATATATATATATATATATATATATATATATATATATATATATATATATAAATATATATATATATATATATTTGTTGATAAATTATACCTAATAAATTATAATAAATATTATTTAGGTATAAAAATGATCATGTCGTGTGAATGGTCTTAGCTGGATCCTTCAAGGACAGTTCTATGGTTTTGTGCTGAATTTTATGCCATGTCGCGGTATTTTCATTACCCAGCCCATAGCCACATTTTTGTCCCCATTCTTTGTCATTGATAGATTACTAGGTCTAGAGCATATAGAAGAATGAAGATAATGCACTCACTGCAGGTAACGATGCACTAGGTCTCCCTACCCATAAACAAGCAGATGCCACTGACAGGTGGTGCCATGTGCCCGTCATATATCCACAGTTCAGGGAGTGTTAGCCCTGTGGCATTGGGCATTAGTTTCTTTCCATAGAAGTAAATGGTACTTTTCAGAAGATAGACCTTGTAGTTAGACTTGGGGGAGATTTATCGAAACCTGTGCAAAGATAAAGTTGCCCAGTTGTCCATAGCAACCAATCAGATTGCTTCTTTCATTTTTAACAAGGCCTTTGCAAAATGAAAGAAGCAATCTGATTGGTTACTATGGGCGATTTAGCAACTTTATCTTTGCACAGGTTTTGATATATCTTCTTCATTGTCCCTATTGAATAAACTGTGTCGTTTCTATGGCTTTGTGAATTAGTGTGGAAATGGAGTATTTGCATACATAATACAAATGTCACATTATCATCCTTACATGAAAATTCCATTTTTAATTGTAGTGTGGCGTCTTTTAAGTAATAATTGAGGTTCTGAGGAAACAGCTGTTAATATAAGGGACGGGAGGTAGTTACAAGATTGATTCAGTTCACTAGTTGATGTTCAGAGCAGAAATGCACCTTTCAGCAATCTGTACCCACCAGGATTTGCTGTCTCTTCTTTATAGCAGCAGTCTCCATGGAGTCTGCATACTTGTACTCTGCCTGGTTTGTCTTTAGAACTTCAGTAGGTGGAAGCGGCTCTACTGAGGGTTTATCAAAGTGCTCAGTGGCAGCTCAGTACACTCTGCAGTCTTCGGATATTGTGGTTTCCCCACTCCCCGTTGTTAGGACTGAAGTTTGATTTCCCCCCGCATCTCTTCCAAGCATTCACAGAAAAATGCAAAAAAAAAGTCATTTTGCTGATTGACACTTCCTTTCTTAAAAAAATGTGCCAGATTGTGAAACATGAGTGGATCAGGAAAATAAATATGAATGAAGACTAAATGAAGACTAAATGAAGACATGTAACACAAATTCAACTTTTCAGCATTATAAAGTATTAACGGAACAACTGAGCCTTAAATAGTACATTTTCCAATGTTTATGCCATCGATGTTGGTTTCACTTATCACATTCAAAACTATAATGTTACAGCAGCAAGGACAACGCTTAAAGGGGTAGTTCAGTTAAGTAAAATATCATTTATTTAATTCCCTCATGTAATGATAAATATAACTTCCTAAGCAAGTAATTAAAAGTAATGCTCCATTGCAGAGCTATATGAAGCACAAAATGTGCGAAATGCAGGAAAATGAGCCATCCTGTGTCCACTTTGTCTCGGCTTTCTTCCCCTAACTGCCTCTGGCCCCCACCCTTAGAGACAGAGTCATGTGACTTTTATGCTGTCTCTGAGTCCATGTAAGCCACGTCCCCCCCAAGCAACTGCACAGAAGAAAGATCTGATAACTCTGAGGAAGTGAGGGGGTTTACAGATGGACTTTGACTTTTTGGGAATGCTGGGAGTTTTAGTTTTGCAACAGATGGAGGCACCCATTTTGGGAATCATTGCTATATAGTACAGAAATTGGAAGCAGGATGGGAATGGTTGCTTAGTAATGCTCTGAGGGTGGGGGAAGAAAATGGCAGTTAGGAGGAAGTGGACACAGAGTGGCAACAAAGGATGCTGGGACCTGTTCCCTTCCCCACATGCTGTCTTTAAACTACAAGTAGGAGGGCAGAAAGGTGTATTAGAGCCACGTACGGGAGATTTAATAGGTCACAGTTGAATAATAGATGCAAGGTTAATGTCCTAAGCTGATCTGAGTTTTTTTTTGTTTTGTTATTCTGTTCATTGGATAACCCCTTTAAGAAGAGTGTGTTAACACCGAGGCCATGTCTATTTGCAGTAATTTGAGCCACATGCACAAACATGTTTATTTTACATCTGCTTTACGGCTCTTTTTTGCCTGAAAAATATCCTGGTGATATGTTTGTATATAATTTTCAGGCCGATTTTTAAAAACTTAATACTTCCCAAAATGGCTATTTTACATCTCAAAAAATAACCATTTTTCACATTGAATTGTAGCAATAGAGTGCTGATCTTACTGACCAGTGTTATGCAGTAACGCACCTTTGATCAGTATAAGTGTGGGGTCTAAAAAAGTGCAAAAAAGCTTTACTCCTTACAAAAAATTTTAATCACACATCTTTTACCGTTTTTGAAATAAAAACAATGTAAGCAAGTGCAGAATTGTCCGAACTATTATCACATTATCCTGCGTGGTCAATGACATAAATGAAAAAAATATCAAATGGCAAAATTGATTACATCAGAAAAAAATAAAAAGTTATCAATAAGTCCCATCTAAATCAAAATGGTTAAATAAATATACAGATCATGAGGCAAAAAAAAAACCTGAAAAAAAAAAAGTTATAGGGGGCACAAATGGAGGCCTTCAGAAGGCCTCTGGCTGCCGTTGTAACTCATCGATACCCCGCAATTGTGTTTTGGGGGTGCCCATCAGACTGCTGACAGGTACAGCACCTGTCAGTTCACTCTCTATTTGCCACTATTGATCCTGGCATGCAGAGGGTTAAACTACTGGAATTGGACTAAAGTCCTATGCTATCAGTTACGACAGGTGTAAGATACAGAAAGCATCTGCATTATATAGAGTAACTTAGCTTCTGAGCCTCCTTTATATTCAATGACCACTGAACGTCATTGACAGATCCAACTAACTTCCATTGACAATCTGCAGACGAATATCATGTATAAAGCCAGCATTAGCCATTCATTAGGGATTTACAGTTACAGTTTTCTCAATCACTTATTGTTCATGGTTGGTCTGTGAAGGTCATTGTATCTTAAAACAATGAGTGACTTTAATGGTCTGTTCACACGTGTAGTATTCTGCGCAGATTTGATGTACAGGATTTTCTGCTGCAGATTTCTATGTAAACTGAATGACTGAACACCGCTTGAAATCCTGCGCATCAAATCTGTGCAGAATACTGTACGTGTGAATAAACCCTTAAGAGGTATTCTGGCCGAAGACATCTTATCCCCTCTCCAAAGCATAATATGTCTGATCGCAGGGGGCCCGTCGCTGAAACCCCCCGCGTTCTCAAGGCAGCACCCACATTCTATGCAGGGCTGCTTCTCCAGTCTCGGAAACCTCTGTGTTTCCATTCATGTCTATGGGAGGGGGTGTGGCGTGATGTCACAGGGGGGTATGACGTGACATCACATGTCCAATCCTGGAAACACAGAGGTTTCCAAGACTGGAGAAGCAGCCCCACATAGAATGCGGGTGCTGAATGGAGATTGCGGAGGGTCCCAGTGACAGGCCCCCTGTGATCAGACATCTTATCCCCTATCTTCTGGATAGGGGATAAGATGTCTTTGGCCGAAATACCCCTTTAACTAAAATATCCGACAACTACCAGAAAAATCCAAAAAGGCATTAACCACGCTCATTTGTGTCACAAAAGCTTGCGTATGGTGGACAGAAAACGGTCTTTTCAGCCATCCGAAATCTCCAGTGCATGACCAGCTTTAGTGTCAGTGGTAAATGGAAACAATGTGGTAACAGCCAGCAGCCCCGCTTAACTCTCCTTTCTTCTGTGCTTTTCTCTGTCATTTCCCCTTGCCAGCTCTGATACTTCATTTGGGTACGTTCACACGTATGCAGATTTGATGCGCAGGATTTGATGCACAGCATTTTCTGCTGCAGATTTCAATGTAAACTAAATGACTGAGCACAGCTTCTAATCTGCAGTTACAAATCCTGCGCATCAAATCTGCGCAGGCTCCTGTATGTGTAAACTCACCTTTGGCAGTTTTTTTGGATTTTCCACCTCACAATTTACGATTAAACAAGGGGTGTGGTTGCGGCAGAAGGATTTTCTGCCTGTTTAGTCCTTTCTCACATTCAGAGCTGGCATCCTTTTGAAAAAGTGACAAGTCAAATGTCAAAACACACAGCCAGACCCCCTCTCTTCCCTCCTGAATATTTATCAGCAGCCTCCACTGCCAAGCGTAGGAACATCCAAGCCTCTTACCTCAAACAGCTGGAGTACTTTGCTTTGTGAGTGCACAGCTGCTCCATAGAAATGAGCCATCAATACCTTAGGAAGCTCAGAGGCCTATCATCCGCTTATACATATTTATTGTCTCTGCGGGATGCTGAGTTGGATAGAAGCACCTTATCCAGTTCAAACACTGATAGGTAAATTTGCAGGGACAAATGGAACTCGCATTATACGACTGTGAGAGTGCGTGTATGACACTCAGATGCTATGCAAATCCTGGCCCATATTTATTCAGACAAAGTGATTGCTCCATAGTTATCAATGAAGAAATATGCTACAGTGTATATCACATCACTCTACAGTCTGAAAAAGTTTTTCTGGCTTCCAGAATCTTTCTTTAGATCTCAGTTATATGTTTGCCAGTACAATTATTTAGCTTGGAATACTCTCCGTAGTATCTAGTCTGCTTAAAGTATCGCGTCACGTTTTGTGAATCTAAAGAAATCCTGAGGATATTGCATAAATAACAGTCCAGTATATGCTGAATCCTGAGGATCCGCATTCTAATTCACAGCAGGGAAGCTGGGAGAATATCAAAGGCACAGAGTCCCAGACAAGAAGTGAAGATGGAACCTTAGCAGCCTTTCGGGTCACTTCTTTTATTCTTGAACAATGTAATCGGAATATGTTTGGGTCCCATCAGGAACTCCCCTTTAGTGCATGGTAGTTTTCAGTATGTTCTGTGTTGCAGCTCATTTTGATGTTTACAGTTTGAAACTCTTACTTATGAAATCCGTTTATATTTGGCACAGCCTACAGTAGGCACATGCCTTGTTTACATTCTCCTGCATCAGAGAATGGTGTTTGCAATTTGTGATGTTTCTAAGGCAGCAGTATGGAGCTAGCCATATACATGAGACATTAAAGGGGTATTCCAGGAATTTTTTTTATTTGACTATGCTACAGGGGCTGTAAAGTTAGTGTAGTCCATAATATAGTGTCTGTACCTGTGTGCAACAGTTTTCTCACAATTCTTCTGGGATTTTCACCCCACTATTTATTTACACCAGCATACAAAATTATTGCTGTCTCAGATTTTTTTCCAGCTTGCAATGCGGCTGAGACCTGACTCACTAGTCAGCTGATGATAGGGAGCCTGTCTGCTTCAATGGGTGGAGCGATCTCTTGGTGGGAGAGAGATCAATCTGCAACTAATGCAACAGCTGTAGGCACCCTGATTGAACACCACAAGTCTGCAGCTCATTTATGTTTCAATGGGTGGGGTGGCTGATGTGTGGGAGGAAAATGGAATTGTGGGATTTGTAAACAAAAAAAGAAAAGTCAAACAGGAAATACTAGTTCACAAAAAGCTAGCCACAGTGTTATGGTAATCTCACAACATAGCCATTTAGCGCCAAGACAAGCGCAGATCCTTCCTAAGCATGTCCATTACTGTCTGCCAGATACATACTAAAATCACCTTATGCTGGATAACCCTTTAATTGGCACAACATCTCCTATGGAATTGTTCATACAAACAGTTGAGACAAAAGCATGTCATACCAATCTGGCTGATCCCTACTGATCAGTAATTATGTTAGGTGAGAGTTCACAGTTTTTGTTTTTTTTGTTTCAGGTTTTGTGTTTTGAAATGCAGTAGAAAAAAACTGCATGTAAAAACTTTGATTTTGCTCTAAATTGTCAAACTTTTGTGATGCAATTTTTGCCAGTGCATTTTTGTTTACATTTTTTAAATATATTTCACCTGTGATTACATTAACTGACATATACTGCAGATCCATTTTTTCCACTGCAAAATCCCCAATGTATTTGATTTTTTTGTAAGATTGTAAGATTTTTTTTTTTTTTAGGGATGTCCCGATACCATTTTTTTAAGACAGAGTACGAGTACTGATACTTTAATTCTAGTACTCGCCGATACCAAGTACGAGTACTTTTATTTTAAAGGGAATCTGACACCATGGTGATGCGATTTCTGGCGCTGCTTACCGTGCTGATATGTGGTTTTCTTGTTGTGTGCAATGGAGGCAGCTGCTGTAGTATGAGCCAAGATTTCTCTCTTCTCCATTGGGCAGAAAATGGAATTTGCATTGGCGGCGAAACCGATGTCTCCAGAGCGATTGTGCTGATGATCACATGGTGAGCAGCGATAGAAACCAGGTCACCTGCACTTATAAATTCAGGTTAGTGCTGTAAGATTGCCTTTAATAGTAGGGAGTATAGATAGGTGCAGACATTAGTAGCAGCCCCCCATTGTAGCCAGCAGACCCCCCCCCCCCTTGTAGATAGCAGGCCTCCCCCTTGTAGATAGCAGGCCTCCCCCTTGTAGATAGCAGGCCTCCCCCTTGTAGATAGCAGGCCTCCCCCTTGTAGATAGCAGGCCTCCCCCTTGTAGATAGCAGGACCCCCCCCTTTGTAGATAGCAGGACCCCCCCTTTGTAGATAGCAGGACCCCCCCTTTGTAGATAGCAGGACCCCCCCCTTGTAGATAGCAGGACCCCCCCCCCCTTTTAGATAGCAGGCGTCCCCCTTGTAGATAGCAGGACCCCCCTTGTAGATAGAAGGACCCCCCTTGTAGATAGCAGGCCTCCCCCTTGTAGCCAGCAGACACCCCCACCCCTTGTAGATAGCAGGACCCCCCTTGTAGATAGCAGGGCCACTCTTGTAGTTTCTCACTTGCACCTGTCCGGTGTCGCCGCTCTGCAGCCACGTACTCATCACTGCCGCTGCTCCGTTCTGTCCGCTTCATGGCGTCTTATGGAGGAGCATGGGACATACACGTCACACTGCTTCCTCGGTAGCGTTACGCTGGGTGCAGTGGAGTGACGTGTGTGTCACATGCTCCTCCATAAGACCTCATGATGCGGACGGCAGAACAGGACAGCAGCAGTGATGCGGATGGCAGAACGGGGCAGCGGAGCAGAGCACTCCACCAGGTATCGAATTTGGTATCAGGAAGTTTAGATGAGTCCCCGATCCCATGCAAATACCTGGTATCGGCCCAGATACCGATACTAGTATCAGTATCGGGACATCCCTAATTTTTTCCCCCAGCTATGTGTGGATGAGAAATTCCACAGCATTTCTGCTACATGTTAGACCATATTCACAAGTCCGGAATGTTGCACGGAAAAATCTCCATGTGGACATTCTGGAGACTGTGTGCGCCGGTGCTAAGACCACACGGGAATGCATTCCATGCGGAGTCAGCAGATAGAATGAACAGGTTCATTCTTTATGCAGACAAGGAAATCAGAACTTCCGTGCCAGCAATATCTGGATGGCTTAGATTATTCTTTTTTTTTTTTTCTTTTTTTTTCTTCTTTTTGCTTATACAGTAATATCTCCATTAGTGGATACCTCCTAATAGTGGACAGTTTTTAATTCTCATAAGACTTAAAGGGGTTATCCACCATAAAGTGATTTTAGTGCGTACCTGCCAGACAGTAATGGACATGCTTAGAAAGGATCTGTGCTTGTCTTGTGGCTAAATGGCTATGTTGTGAGATGACCATAACACTGTGGCTAGCTTTTTGTGAACTGGTATTTCCTTTTTGAGTTTTTCTTTTTTTGCCTACAAATCCCATAATTCCATTTTTCCTCCTTCCCACACATCAGCCACCCCGCCCATTGAAACATAAATGAGCTGCATCCATTCAAAAGACCTTTGGTTTTCAATCAGGGTGCCTACTGCTATTGCATTGGTTGCAGATTGATCCCTCTCCCACCAAGTGATCGCTCCACCCATTGAAGCAGACAGGCTCCCTGTCATTAGCTGACTAGTGAGTCAGGTCTCGGCCGCATTGCAACCTGGGAAAAATCTGAGACAACAGTCATTTTGCATGCTGTTAAATATAAATATTGGGGAGAAAATGTAAACAGGTACAGACACTATATTATGAACTACACTAACTTTACAGCCCCTGTAGAATAGTCAAATAAAAGAAAATTCCTGGAATACCCCTTTTATGTACTTGCACCCTCTGAATAGGGGACATCCGCCATATTGGACGTGGACACAGCCGAAAGGGGACAAAACACTCCCAATAGGGGACAAAACAATCCCAATACCCCTCTACCACATCATTTCCTCTTGATCCCCCCCCCTTGTGCTATTTATTTCCCCATTTATTACCCTCTGTGCAAATTCATCACCCCCTCTTTACCACCCCCTGTGCCATTTCTTCGCCCCTGTGCCATTTCATAAAGAAGGGGGTAATGATTACACAGAGGGTAATAAAGGGGGAATTATATGGCACAGGGGAATCAAGGGAAATGATGTGGCACAGGTGATAATGCAGGGATAATTTGGCACAAGGCACAGGGGAATAAGGTGGCACAGGGTATAAAGGGTGATAAGATGATACGGGAGAGGGATAAGGGATGATTAAACGGCACTGGGAGATTCTACTGTAATATTGCTTTTTATCATGTTTTATAGGTAATTACACTCTATAGTGAGTACAGTACAGTATTCCGTCATTTAGAAAGATTTTTGCCCTTTTTTTCACAATAGGGGACATCTCTCAATAGCGGACACTTTTTTATTCCCTGTGAGTGTGTTGGGAGATTCTACTGTATAGTGCAACAAAGGCCATTATGAGAGAATAATGAGGATAGTCTTGTGTATGCCTTGTGCTTACCTGTTTTAGGCTGCAAATTGAAAGTGAAAGTAAAAGATCTTTACTGTGGCAACCACTAGGAAGGCCAAACTGCAACTCCCAGCATGCACAGACAGCCAAAGGCTGTGTGGGCATGCTGGGAGTTGTAGTTGTGCAACATCTGGAGGGTCACAGTTTGGAGACCATAGTTACAGTGGTGCCCAAACGGTAGCCCTCCAGATGTTGCCAAACTACAACTCTCAGTATGCCTCGACTGCCCAGGCATGCTGGGAGTTGTAGTTCTGTAACATCTGTCCCTTCAGATTTAGCAATTTTCATGAATTTTTTGAAAATTGCTGCTCTACTTTGAAGCCCTCTAATTATTTCAAAAAGCAAAAATATGTCCATTTTATGATGCCAACATAAAGTAGACATATTGTATTTGTGAAGAAAAATAAAATTTATTTGGAATATCCATTTTCCTTACAAGTAGAGAGCTTCAAAGTTAGAAAAATGCTAAACTTTCTAAATTTTCATGAAATTTGGGGATTTTTCACCAAAAAAGGATGCAAGTAGCACCGAAAATTTACCACCAAAATAAAGTAGAATATGTCACGAAAAAACAACCTCAGAATCAGAATATTCGGTAAAAGCGCTTTCGCGTTATTAATTCATAAAGCGACGGTGGTCAGAATTGCGCAGTCCTTAGGGTGAAAAAGGGCTGCGTCCTTAAGGGGTAAAGCCATGTAACTTTCTGTGTGTCAGGCTGGTGATCACATGACCAAGTTAGCGTAATTAAATGTGTAGAAGCAGCTGAAACAAATGGTGTGGTACAACTGGTGATGGTGAGTGTGCAGTGTGAGTGAGGGCAAAAAACAAACGGAGTGCTTCTTTAGAAATCTATCAAGTTGTTGCCTTAACGTGAAGACAATAACTGTAACACATATACATTTACATTATGTTAATTCTTTACTTACTGATACCAGCTGTTTGCCAACAATAGAAAGTCTATGGTTGAGTGGCATAGTGTGTGCCAGTATAAGCCTTAGGCTGTTGTGATTGGCATTAAAATGGATTGTGTTTCTTCATATTGTGACAATATATCATTTTTAGGCGATGTAAACCCTTCTTTTGTGTGTTGATAGGGCCACGTTGTGACAGATATAGGGTGCCAGGTGTGTAGTGTCTTTGGATTTGGGGAAAGTGTGTGAATGTGAATTCATATTGTATTAGTGAAAGGCTGAAAGACAATTCCTTCGAGGAAAAATAAATTTATTGCAGCCTGTTGTTTCCTGAGGCGATTAAAAATGGCTGCTATTGTGAGCATCTTTCTAATTGAGACCTAGCACAGCACATTTCAGAATCCTCAAGGGTTTGTTTCCACTGTTAGATAAAGGAAACAGATGCTATATTTTCTCCTCCAACATCAAGAGCTGTCTCTCTGTCAGCACAGAGATTGGGGCAGCAGAGGCGGGTGTAGGCAGGAGAGCAGGGTGATTCTACACAAAGGCTCTTAATGCAGGGAAATAGAGTGTGACCAGCAGCTCCTTCTATAGGTCCCGTGTTATACAGCCGGGGTTAATCAGAGGGATCAACTCAAACCAGCTTGTAAAACAAACAGCCCATGAACACTGGCGTCTCCTGTTACCAGAGGGGCTTCAGCTCGATCAGATATTGATCAGGTGTTGCCGTCTATCACTGTCATGATGTGTTAACGCCTCTGTAATATATTTCAAAGAACCCAAGTCTAATACAAAGCGAGAGTCTGGGTACTGGCTCGTAGAAAACACCTTGATGCTCTTCTGTGTCTTGAGGCCAGTATTGTTAGATATGGTGTTAATACACAAATGACTCAAAGGAAATACTCTACATTATAACAAATATTCTATTATTACTTACAATCATACATTCAATACACTGTGACAAAATTGTTAAAAAAAATGTTCTCAAGATTTTGATGGATATGTTCATTAGACCTCAGTTATAGAGCCTGTACGAAGACACACATAGTGCAGATGGCACCGTACTAAGGAGCCATATTGCACACTTTGTGGGACTGTATGGCACCATACCATGAAGTAATTATTCTCCAAGAAGCAATGTAATTCATATGGAATCCATATAGTACAGCTCCATGTACTGGAATGACCATATGCTCTATTACGCCCCATAGACGTAACCTATTTTGTGCTCTGAAACCTGTTAAAGGGGTACTCCGGTGAAAACCTTTTTTCTTCTAAATCAACTGGTGGCAGAAAGTTAAACATATTTGTAAATTACTTCTATTAAAAAAATCTTAATCCTTCCTGTACTTATTAGCTGCTGAATACTACAGAGGAAATTCTTTGCTTTTTGGAATGCTCTCTGATGACATCACGAGCACAGTTCACAGTTATAATAATAATAATGCTTTATTTATTGTTGTCCTTAATGGGATTTGAACCCAAGTCCCCAGCACTGCAAGGCAGCAGTGCTAACCACTGAGCCACCATGCTGCCCTTAGCATACATCTGCTATGCATGGTTGCTAAAATGGACAGAGATTGAAATTCCAATCAGGGAAATGCAGTTCTGGTAAAAAAAAAAAAAAATTGTAGCTGTAAGTTTAATAGTTGTTGTGGTAGTTAACTGTTTGGACCTGTGTTGCTATCTCAGCAGGTTTCTTTAATGTGTACATGCACTTTCTAAAGAGTTTTAAAAACATACATGATTTGATTACATTAATCCTTCAGAGTGGTGACAGTGTGATTTTAATGCCCTCACTGTTATTAATCCCCTGAGAGCCCCTTCCATGGTGCACAGCTATTTTTCATCCTTTCCATTTCAGCCAGTGTGACCAGAGATAAACTGTTTGCTAGCAGTACTCGCATAGGGACTTCCCTATCATTGTCTGGCCAATCCCAGGACATTAACTACTCCTCTCTGATATGCCATGACATTGTGCTGGTGTACAGGGGGATGATTAAAGTACCTTAGTAAAGATTGCATGTTGAAGAAGTAGGTTGTTGATGCACTGGGTTTGCCTGTTGCTATTTTAACAAAAAGGTAAGAAACAGCAGCAGCACAGCATGAATGAGGTTACACTAAGCACCAAACTGCTGCTACTGCTGATAATTATTGAGACAAGTATGTAGACTGAAGATGGGAGGGAGTGGGTGATTACATTCCATAGGCAGCACTGTGTACATACAGTAGTAGGAACATGCTGCCCATGACTTTATGGGTTTTCAGAGATGACAGAGAAGCCTTGGTTTACCAGACTTCCCCATTTAGAACCAGAATGCCCAGTGGAGAGGTATTTCCATTTTCTAAACTGGCCTTCCTGGCCACCTCTAGCTTTTTTGGGGCCGCCAAAGGTGGTTAGGAAAGCTGAAAGCAGCCAAAGCGGATGAGTTACTCAATTTGAGTGACTCCCATTGATTAATGGGATTTAAGCAAAAGGCGTAGTCCCCATGAGCTATGCTGTTTTTGGAATGCCCAGAGTTAGGAAGACAGCATAGCCCTGTAAGGGGCGAGGTAACTGAAAAAAAGTGTAACCCATGTATTCGGTTTTGTTTAAAAATTCCAAACACAGGGCTGAAGTGAACAGATCATGATTATCCAATATGGAGTCAATGTATGTCATTGTATGTATACATATATATATATATATATATATATATATATATATATACATATATACAGCCATGGCTGTAAATGTTGGCACCCCTGAATTTTTTCAAAAAAAATTAAGTATTTCTCACAGAAAATTATTCCAGTAACACATATTTTGCTGTACACATGTTTATTCCCTTTGTGTGTATTGAAACAAAACCAAAAAAGGGAGGAAAGAAAGCAAATTGGACAAAATGTCACACCAAACTCCAAAAATGAGCTGGACAAAATTATTGGTACCCTTAACCTCTAATATTTGTTTGCACACCCTTTGGAAAAAATTACTGAAATCCGTTGCTTCCTATAACCATCAATAAGCTTCTTACACCTCTCAGCCGGAATGTTGGACCACTCTTCCTTTGCAAACTGCTCCAGGTCTCTTATTGGAAGGGCGCCTTTTTGCAAAAGCAAATTACAAGAGCTCTCCACAGGTGTTCAATGGGATTTAGATCCTGGCTTATTGCTGGCCACTTCAGAACCCTCCAACGCTTTGTTGCTATCCATTTCTGGGTGCTTTTTGACCTATGTATGGGGTCATTGTCCTGCTGGAATACCCAAGATCCCAGACGCAAACCCAGCTTTCTGACACTGGGCTGTACAGTGCAAACCAAAATCCGTTGGCAATTTCATGATGCCTTGCACACATTCAAGGCACCCAGTGCCACAGGCAATAAAACAACCCCAAAACATAATTGAACCTCCACCATATTTCACTGTAGGTACTGTGTTTGTTTCTTTGTAGGCCTCATTCTGTTTTCGGTAAACAGTAGAATGATGTGCTTTACCAAAAAGCTCTATCTTGGTCTCATCTGTCCACAAGATGCTTTCCCGGAAGGATTTTGGCTTACTGAAGTTTATTTTGTCAAAATGTAGTCTTACTTTTGTATGTCTCTGTGTCAGCAGTGGGGTCCTCCTGGGTCTCCTACCATAGCGTTTCATTTCATATAAATGTCGATGGATAGTTCGCGCTGACACTGATGCTCCCAGAGCCTGCAGGACAGCTTGAATATCTTTGGAACTTGTTTGGGGCTGCTTATCCACCATCTGGACTTTCCTGCGTTGACACCTTTCATCAATTTTTCTCTTCTGTCCACGCCCAGGGAGATTAGCTACAGTGCCATGGGTTGCAAACTTCTTGATAATGTTGCGCACTGTGGACAAAGGCAATTCTAGATCTCTAAAGATGGACTTGTTACCTTGAGATTGTTGATATTTTTCCACAATTTTGGTTCTCAAGTCCTCAGACAGTTCTTTTCTCCTCGTTCTGTTGTCCATGCTTAGTGTGGCACACACAGACACACAATCCAACGACTAAGTGAAATTCTCTCCTTTTTATCTGCTTTCAGGTATGATTTTTATATTGCCCACACCTGTTATTTGCCCCCGGTGAGTTTAAAGAAGCATCACATGCTTGAAACAATCTTATTTTTCTACAATTTTGAAAGGGTGCCAATAATTTTATCCAGCCCGTATTTGGAGTTTGGTGTGACATTATGTCCAATTTGCTTTTTTTCCTCCTTTTTTGGTTTAGTTCCATTACACACAAAGAGAATAAACATGTGTATAGCAAAACATGTGCTACTGCAATCCATTTCTGTGAGAAATACTTAATTTTCTTGAAAAATGTCTTGAAACATTTACGGCCACGACTGTATATCCTATACTAGCATTGTAATAAGACTTGAACTTGAAAGAATTAGTTGTACAAGATGTTATGTGGGCCTTTACACAATGATATTGAGCTTGTGGTCAGACATATGATTTCAGATGTTCGTTCTGTGTAGGGTCAAATGTAAAAATGTCATAAAAATTGGGCCTTGTATTGGGCCTTGTATTGTGTATATGGGCCTTGAGGGTTTCTACCTGGAAGTATACTTGAATTTGCAACCCTGTAGTATTCCTATGCAAGCAGATGTAATATTTTATGTATCAGAGAATGCACACATAAAACCATAAAGTGTAAAACAAATGTAACAAAGCAGTGAAATGGTACAGAAAGTGATTGATAGCAGAATTGACTCTTTCATTCCCACTGTTATCTTCACCCAACATGTGATTGCACATCACTGAGGAGCGTGAGTTCCTGCTGCTCTGCCATTATGAAATACTTACGTGTTATCAGCCTTTCTATGCATTTTTCATGGCTTGCTCCATGGTCTGGCTATAAGAAAATAAAGGCTGACCAAGAAATACATTAGCTTGAAGCAATGAGATGGAGACGCGCCGAGTGTGCAAGGTTTCATTAGCTGAGGAAGGTTTGTACGTAGCTACTCTTCCGCTCCCTCACCCTGGAGCCTTTTCAATTTACACTTCCCCTGCAGTCAGTAACAGGATTCAGTGACACTTCTATCGCTCACTCTTCTATCCGTCAACTGCAGGGAGCTATATACACATCTCTCAGCTGAGCCAAGGAAAAAGTCTCATACACTCGAGATTCTGTATGTTACTAATGGGTCTTTTCCTTGTTTACAATATATGGAAAGGAGAAGGAGACATGTGCAATGTATTTCAATAGTACAACCTGGTACATTGTGACAATTCTTACTAAAAATCTTCCCAGATTCCCATTGAAACCAAGTTCAGTATAAAAACAGACAAACAAAACACATACTTACAAGTATTTAGCCTGCACCTAAATTGCAAATAATCCCAGTTATTTTGTTGGTTTATCCATAGCCACATTGTAGCCACTTTTTGATGTTGTCTCCACTATATTCACACATTATAAGTATGTATTTCTATTAAACTGACCGAGGTTGTCATAACTGCAATAATGTCCCTGACTATCTGGCTATTGCGGGGGCACAGGTGGAGTCCCCTTCCCCTGTCAATCCTATATATGCTGTGGTCAGTACTGGCCACAACATTTTTGTGGCCACTACTAAGAACGACGCATTCCCAGTCTCAGCAGCTATGGCGAGATCCCAATACACTTGACAATCTCCTGCAGTGCGTCGCACAGAGCACGAGATCATCAGGACGTATACATACGTCCAATCGCATATAGGATGCGTGCATACATCCTATAGCGGAAGAAGTTAAAGGGGTACTCCGGAAGAACATCATTATTATTTTTATTTTTTTTAAATCAACAGGTGCCAAAAATTATACAGATTTGTACACTACTTATATTAAAAAAATACTTATCAGCTGCCCCAGCATGCTCCAGAAAAAGAGAAAGTTGTGTAGTTTTTTTCCATTTTTACCACATGCTCTCTGCTGCCACCTCGGTTTATGTCAGGAAATGTCCAGAGCAGGAGAAAATCACTCCTGCTCCAGGCTCTCTGCGGACAAAAGTGGCAGTAGAGAGCACTGTGGCCAGACGGGAAGGAACTACACAACTTTACCCTGGAGCATACAATAGCTGGTTAGTACTGGGAGGCTTGTGATTTTTAAATAAAAGTATTGTACAAATCTGTATAACTTTCTGCCACCAGTTGATTTATATACCTTTTTTCCCTCTGGAGTTCCCCTTTATGCAGTACGGATAGTTTCATTAGCAGTTTCCTCAAAGGATTGGTGTACCAGTGCCAAACAGTACATGGCAAGTAGTTTTTGGTCTTCGGCACTGAGGAGGTGTTGTTAAAGTGGTTCTCCGGTGCTTAGACATCTTATCCCCTATCCAAAGGATAGGGGATAAGAGGCCTGATCGCGGCAGTCCCGCCGCTGGGGAGCCCCGTGATCTTGCACGAGGCACCCCGTTTATAATCAGTCCCCGGAGCGAACACGCTCTGACAGCTATCACGCCCCCTACCATAGGCTTGCATTGTGGGGCAGAGCGGGACGTCACACGGGGTGGAGGCGTGACGTCACACGCCGTCGGCCCTGTGGTCGCCTGTAATCAGACCCGGAGCGAACACGCTCCGGGGACTGATTATAAACGGGGTGCCGCGTGCAAGATCACGGGGGTCCCCAGCGGCGGGACTCCCGCGATCAGGCATCTTATCCCCTATTCTTTGGATAGGGTATAAGATGTCTAAGCACCGGAGAACCCCTTTAATATGCCCTCTGTTGGCTGTAGGTATTATGAGCTCTTTTAATGGTCTTACATGTGTTTCAAATTGGATGGTATTTGTGCATCTTTTGTTATATAGGAAGATATGCAGGTACCTTAAGATGTACCATTTCGGCTGTCCATGACTTATGAAATAATTTCCTGACATTCCTAGAACAAAAATATACTTGTTTGGAATCTAAATGCCATATGTCTGCAGTAATTGTATTTACAGAGCATGGCAGTTTTAATAAAATGGCAATAAAAATTAAAAATGTATCGTACGGCAGTGTTTCCAAAACGGAGCCTCCAGCTGTTTCAAAACAACTCCTCCCAGCATTTTCGGACAGCCACTGTCTGTCCAGGTATGCTGGGAGTTTAGCAACAGCTGGGGGTGCCCTGTTTGGGAATCACTGGCGTAGAATACCCCTTTGTCCACCCCTATGCAATAGTCCTCAAATGCGCATGGTGCTCTCTCAGGCCTGTCGTATTTCAAAGAAACAGTTTAGGGACACATATGGGGTATTTCCGTACTCGGGAGCAATTGAGTTACAAATTTTGGAGGGCTTTTTCTCCTTTTACCCCTTATGAAAAGGAAAAGTTGGGGTCTACACCAGCATGTTAGTGTAAAAAAAAATGTTTAGACTAACATGCTGGTGTTGCCCCATACTTTTTATTTTCACAAGAGGTAAAAGGAAAAAGACCCCCAAAATTTGTAACACAATTTCTCCTGAGTACGGAAATACCCCATATGTGGGTGTAAAATGCTCTGCAGAGCGCCCTATGTACATTTGAGGCCTAGATTGGTGATTTGCACAGGGTGGCTGATTTTACAGTGGTCCTGACATAAACGCCAAAAAAATTAATACGCACGTGTGACCCCATTTTGGAAACTACACCCCTCAGGAACATAACAAGGGGTATATATAGTGAGCCTTAACACCCCAAAGGTGTGTTACCCTAAATTTTTCTACATTTTTCTACTTTTACCCCTTGTAAAAATAAAAAAATAAAATGGCTCTACAAGAACATGCTCTACAAAAACTTGTATTGAGGGGACGGGCCGTGACGTCACGAGGTGCAGAGCCGTGACGTCACAATGCTCCGGCCCCTGTATTGCCCGTCATTGCGCGAGTTTGCTTTGTGCAGTTATGACAGGGGGGTACTGCACCGAGATTGCGGGGGTCCCCAGCAGCGAGACCCCCACGATCATACATCACGATCATACATCTTATCCCCTATCCTAGGGGCGGAGTACCCCTTTATGGTGAAAAAGGGCACAGTCCTTAAGGGGTTAAAGGTAGTGTGGCATCAGAAAAATCTCCTACATTAGACTTCCTAAACACATTGGGAGAAATTTCTAAAGCTTCTACACCTGTGTTTAGGTGTGGAAAAGTGGCAATTTTTAGCTTGTTTTGCACAAAGATTTGTGACTTTTTAACTCTCTTCCACGCTTGCCAACTCAAAGGGCTTTGTGAAAAGGGGTGTGGTCTCCCACAGCACCAATATTACAAAAAAACTTCTGCCCGCAAGCTAAATTTTACACCAGCTTCTACCTGCTCCTTCCCTGGCACACAGGGAAGGCACAGATATGCAAGATGTATTAAGAGACATGCAAATCTAAAGCTAACTGATTTTATCTTAAGACAATGGCCCTCATTTACTACTGCAAACCCGACATGTTTTGTCGGGATGTCCGCCAGATTCTGGCGCATTGCACCAGAAATTCTGTGTGTGCCAGAATTGAACAAAAACCCAACTAACTCTCCATTTTACTATGAAAACCTGAAAAAGGGGTGTGGCCGTCGGGGAAAGGAGGTGTGGTCACTGAAAAGGGGCATGTTCCTGACATTTTCACAAAAAAACAACATATTTAACTAAGGTTTCCACATAAAATGTGGTGGATTTGAGGAAAACCCGACAGATCAGAGCACGTGTAAAAAAAGCAAAATGTAGGGAAAATGGAAAATGTAGGGAAACCTTAGTAAAAACCGTGGAAAATAAATTGTAGGGAATTAAAACCCACAAAGAAAGAAATCTACACTCCAATCTTATTAAATCAGGGCCAATGTGTGGTCTTGTTAAATCCCTTCTTTGAATTTTTAATACAATAAGGTGTATTGTTAGAGTCAACAGTATAAACCTATAATGGCCACACACATTACTCTCCAATGAATACGGCTGCCTGACAGCTCTGCTGAGCTGTTGATAGCGTGTGGCCGTGCGGGTAGCAGATGACGAGAACTGCGGGATCTGTCATATGGATTTTAATGGCTACTGCCTGGACTGTAAGTATGTGCCCCCTCCACCCTGCCCATCAGTAAGATACACGGCCTGTCAAAATGTGGGGGATTGTGCATGCTGGGCACCAGTTGGACTATACAGCACATGAGAACGATCCATGTGTTGTTAACCCTATCATTTTTTACACTTATATGCAGTTGGAGATGACACAAGATCCTGCAACCGGAGTCTCCTCACCCCCCCCCCCCCCCCCAATGTAACAGCCCCCCCTCTTATCATGCCTCTTAGTGTTTTCAGCACACAAAGTATTATAATGAAGTATCCGCCTTTCTGCAGGTTCCTCGAATCATATCAATAAACTTAGGGAACCCTAAGTCATTACAAGATATTAATAACTCAATATTTTCGGGGTGACAACAGGTCCTCCTTAAGTCAAGTTTTTTTGTTTTTTTATGTTAAACACATTTTTGTGTTTTTATTTTTTTCCATTTTGCTGTCTATATTGTAAAATCCTGAAATCTTGCATTTTAAACTGACACTTTCTGATTTAGGCTGGGTTCACACTACGTTTTCTCCCATACGGGAGCGCATACGGCAGGGGGGAGCTAAAAGCTCGCGCTCCCGTATGTCACCGTATGCGCTCCCGTATGTCATTCATTTCAATGAGCCAACCGGAGTGAAACGTTCGGTCCGGTCGGCTCATTTTTGTGCCGTATGCGCTTTTACAACCGGACCTAAAACTGTGGTCAACCACGGTTTTAGGTCCGGTTGTAAAAGCGCATACGGCGCAAAAATGAGCCGACCGGACCGAACGTTTCACTCCGGCCGGCTCATTGAAATGAATGACATACGGGAGCGCATACGGTGACATATGGGAGCGCAAGCTTTTAGCTCCCTCCTGCCGTATGCGCTCCCGTATGGGAGAAAACGTAGTGTGAACCCAGCCTTATCCTGATCACTTTAGCAGCCTTCTCCTTATCATCACAGACAGGTTTATGATGAAATGTGGCACCAGTAGGCAGATAAAATGGATGGGCCATTCACATTAAATGTAGCTCATCCACTTTGCCATTCCTGCACAATGGTTTCTTTACAGGACACAGAGCATGCCTAGAAAACTCTCCGATAGGAGTCAATAGGGTCCATTCCAGTATATTGTGCCTATGTCCATGGGACTAATATAAAGCATTTCTCTAAATGCTTTGCAGAAAGCCCAGGGAATACGAAAGCACAGGCAAGCTGTGACAATGATAATAATGCATTAAAAACTAAAGAAATAAAACTAGAAACAGTAGAAAAAGAGTACATGTTTCAGTATCGGTCTCTCATCAGTAAACAATGTAGGTGATAAATTCTCTTTAAGAAGCTTTATTGTGTACAGATTTTTCTTGTAGACTGGGTATTAATTGAAAAAGTAACTTAGTGCTCAGTCCTTGGACATAAGACAGAAGATCATCAAGAAGAAACATCAAAATCAGATAATGTACTAAAAAATATAGACAAACATAGAGTGCTCCTTTAAAGGCCCCTGCTTTATAAATGTCTGTCATCTCCAGCAGCGAAAGATTTGCATTGGGTCCATTTTTCACACCTAAGAAGTTTGGTGCTTCTTATCTGTCTCTTTTTCCCTCTGGCCTTGCACGCGGAAGTATAAAGATTAGATGCTGTAAAGAGATTCATTCTTCACGCCCTTGGTCAAGATGCATAATTGAATTTGTGAGCCAAAAGCATTGGCAGGTTCCCTGGTGCTTGTTATGGATCAGTCCATTCTGCAAACCAAAGACAGCGGCATGTTTAATAGGGTGTGTAAAACACGTTGTGTTTCTTTTTAATATTTACTTTAGAGGCTGAAAATACCAAAGTCTACTTCCATACATTTTGGAGTATTTTTGGAAACTTTCTAAACTTAATTTAAAGTACATTTTGTAGTTAAATGATTGTGCAAAGTCCATTCATATAGAACAGTTTTTTTTTCCCTTAGGATACCACCCCATGTCAGTGTTTGTCTTGTCATGTTTTATAATACCAAACCCCACGCCTAGAATGAATTCCAGGTGGGGGTCAAAATCCCTTAAATGTGCACCTTCCCTATAAAACTTAGCTTTTAATGTGTAAACTTAAAATGTGACTTGTAAGGAACCTAATGATTAAAAACCCAGCAATATCACCACTGAAATTGTACACAAACTCTCACTCGAGAGTATATCACTGCCCTGTGCCTGCAGTGCTACAGGGACTCATTGGTTATTGATTGTATTGCTATTATTAAAACTGTAATTGCACTGCCTCCCCTACATGTTTTGTGACAACAGTCATGTCATCAGGGCTATCCGAGTCATATGTCTGACCTCAGTGCTCTCTGCTGACACCTCTGTTCATTTTAGGAACTGTCCAGAACAGGAGCAATCCCCATAGCAAAACTATGCTGCTCTGGATAGTTCCGGAAATGGACAGAGGTGTCAGCAGAGAGCACTGTGGTCAGACTTAAAGGAAATACAAAAAGAAAAGAACTTCCTGTCGAGCATATAGAAGCTTAGAAGTACTAGAAGGATTAAGATTTTTTAATAGAAGTAATTTACGAATCTGTTTAATTTTCTGTCATCAGTTGATTTAAAAAAATAATATTATTTCAAGTGGAGTACCTTTTAATAAACCATCTTTGAACAGAGAAATAAACTTGGCTTCCCTTTTGTAAAAGTCTTGTTGTGTTATAGGGAATCCCTCATCAGGTTCAAGGAACCCCAGGGTTCCTGGATACCCTCATTTTTTATAATGAGGAAAGGGATGTTTTACTAACTGTAAGGGACACAGAAGTGGATCTGCTAATGGATCTGTGGATGATGGCGTGGGCCTTACCAGGGAGTGGAGTCTAAGGTCCTGCTGGTATTCACCAGAGCCCGCCACAAACAGGCTGCTGAGGTGACACGTGGCACTGCTGAAGTGACACGTGGCACTAGAAGAAAGAAGCAAACTTGTGGTCAGGAAAAGCAGAAAGTCAGGGCAGGCAGCACATGGGCATATTCAGGAAGGAAGCAAGGTGGTCAGAACACAGCAAGGCAATACAGAACAGGAATGCTATCTCTTGGCAATGAGCACAAAGATCCGGCAAGGGAAAACTTACACTGACACTTATAGAGTCAGGGAGCAGCAGTAACCAATTAAGGGCGTAGAGAGCCGGTGCGCGCGCACCCTAGAGGGACAGATGCAACCGCTGCACCGCCGGCAGAGGAGAACGGGCAGGAGAGTGCTCACGGCCAGTGTTGTAACACTAGCACTTACAAGATAGTGTAAAGTAGCGATCTCTAAAAGAAAATCGTCTCCATTTAACTGGCTGATGATTTGTTTGATTTTTAATAATTCAGTTCTAACAAGTAGCTATCAAACTTGGTGTTAACACTAGTGTTGCTCGCGAATATTCGCAATTCGAATATTATTCGCGAATATCGCATATTCGCGAATTCGCGAATTTCGCGAATATAGCGCTATATATTCGTAATTACGAATATTCGTTTTTTATTTTATTTTTTTCTTCACAGTACACATCACAGTGATCACCCCTCTCTGCTTCCAGCTTGTGTGGTGTAAAGAAGGCTGTAATACTACTGTGTGAGACTGGCGTGCGGAAATTCGCATATGCGAAAATTAACATATGCTAATTTTCGCATATGCGAATTTTCACATATGTTAATTTTAGCATATGAGTATTTTCGCATACGCGAAAATAAAACTAGAATATAACGAATATGCGAATATTCGCGAATATATGACGAATATTCGTCCATATATTCGCGAATATTCGCGAATTCGAATATGGCCTATGCCGCTCAACACTAGTTAACACCTCAAAGGAACACAGCATCAGAAAATATGTAAGTATAAAGTAATTTTGGAATTCTTTGTAACAACCATATTATTTGTTGTAGTCCAATGTATTTGTTTTTTGTTCTGAGTTAAGAACCTTGTTCTTTGATGATTTATTAATTAGCAAAAAAAAAAAAAATGTTTTAGACATTCCTATTTCTTTTTAATATAGATTCTCTAATACAACTCCCTAGGCCATTCAAAAGTAAAGTCATAAAAAAATTATACATCCTTGGCATCAAACAGGCTTG
Organism: Hyla sarda; assembly: GCF_029499605.1. Taxonomy (NCBI): domain Eukaryota; kingdom Metazoa; phylum Chordata; class Amphibia; order Anura; family Hylidae; genus Hyla; species Hyla sarda. The sequence continues at coordinate 330,253,459 of NC_079190.1, forward strand.
TGGTTGTTTTAAGTGAATTACTTATAAGTAAATCATTAGTTTAATATGATTAGTAAAATGTGGTTTACCCTGGAGACGACAGTGGTAGCTTATTTACACCTAGACATTTCACTGTTATTATGCCTTGCCCATTGTTTCCTAGCCATTTTCTTTTGTGGTTGTTCTATTGGGACTGCTAAACAGGTTACTTTTCGCTTACCTATGGACCTTTCTGCATTTGTTTGGCACAGGCAACTCATATAGCAGGCTTGGGCATGTGCATCTGAGAAGTATTTAGTGTTGAGGTTCTTATTGAGTCTTTACTTTTTTAACATATATTGTTAATGCCAGACCTTGAAGTGAACGTTCCGTATAATGTATCAATACATAAACCTTGAAATAGGGTATGTAGTGTCCATTATAAGTGGTAAGCTTGATCATAAAAGTCCTACTGTGAAGAATATTTTATGAACATATAGTACCCACTGTGACTGATAGACCTTGCAATGAGCATATAATACCTAGTGAGCTGAGAAGTAAGGTAGTAGTAGATATATATATATATATATATATATATATATATATATATATATATGTGTGTGTGTGGAAGACCTCATTATAATCATACTGGGAATGATAACTACACCATGAACCTAGAGTACCCACTGAGAATGATAAAATACATTATGGAGATGTAGTATTACCCGCTGGGAATGTTAAACCTCATTGTACTGAAAAGAGAGTTTATAATTTCATAGCACCAATGAAAATGTAACAGTGTAGACACCAGAACAGAGTTTTCACAGTATTGGTAGAGCAAATTCATAGCTTATGGTCTATTCCCAATAGCTATGGACATTCCCACCTATTCATTCTCATACTTTTTCTAAACTTGTGGTGGGGTAAATCAAATTAACATGGTTTATTGAGCAAGACATCTATATGCAGGACTGAGAAGGAGCCGTGAAGCATGGAAGGCTTTTACTTACAACTCAACATCTTGACGATAATGTCAAGTACTAATAATAAATATATCATAAAAATATGTAAATACTTTACAATACACCTAGAAATGGGAAGCTATGCATGCATGTACATGGAGGTTTTGTTTTTATTTTGGTTAGTCCCCTAAAAATGGACAGTTGGATGTCTACACCAAGGTGGGGGAGGGGGTACAAAAGTCAAGGAATTCCAGTAGAGATCCTTGGATACCTTGCAAAAGACATATGGTATAAGACAGCTATATCACCTAGAGACAGTATTATCGGAAGATAATGAGTCTGAATATAAACTCTATGGCAGTTTTCTACTGCCCATTGCTTTGGTGAGATACAAAACTATTAAGGCTTTGGTGAGATACAAAACTATTAAGGCTTTGGTGAGATACAAAACTATTAAGGCTTTGGTGAGATACAAAACTATTAAGGCTTTGGTGAGATACAAAACTATTAAGGCTTTGGTGAGATACAAAACTATTAAGGCTTTGGTGAGATACAAAACTATTAAGGCTTTGGTGAGATACAAAACTATTAAGGCTTTGGTGAGATACAAAACTATTAAGGCTTTGGTGAGATACCAAACTATTAAGGCTTCGGTGAGATACCAAACTATTAAGGCTTTGGTGAGATATCAAACTATTAAGGCTTTGGTGAGGTACAAAACTATTAAGGCTTTGGTGAGATACAAAACTATTAAGGCTTTGGTGAGATACAAAGCTATTAAGGCTTTGGTGAGATATCAAACTATTAAGGCTTTGGTGAGGTACAAAACTATTAAGGCTTTGGTGAGATACAAAACTATTAAGGCTTTGGTGAGGTACAAAACTATTAAGGCTTTGGTGAGGTACAAAACTATTAAGGCTTTGGTGAGATACAAAACTATTAAGGCTTCGGTGAGATACAAAACTATTAAGGCTTCGGTGAGATACAAAACTATTAAGGCTTCGGTGAGATACAAAACTATTAAGGCTTCGGTGAGATACCAAACTATTAAGGCTTTGGTGAGATAAAAACTATTAAGGCTTTGGTGAGATACCAAACTATTAAGGCTTTGGTGAGATACCAAACTATTAAGGCTTTGGTGAGATACCAAACTATTAAGGCTTTGGTGAGATACCAAACTATTAAGGCTTTGGTGAGATACCAAACTATTAAGGCTTTGGTGAGATACCAAACTATTGAGGCTTTGGTGAGGTACAAAACTATTAAGGCTTTGGTGAGATACAAAACTATTAAGGCTTTGGTGAGATACCAAACTATTAAGGCTTTGGTGAGATACCAAACTATTAAGGCTTTGGTGAGATACCAAACTATTAAGGCTTTGGTGAGATACCAAACTATTAAGGCTTTGGTGAGATACCAAACTATTAAGGCTTTGGTGAGATACAAAACTATTCAGGCTTTGGTGAGATACCAAACTATTGAGGCTTTGGTGAGGTACAAAACTATTAAGGCTTTGGTGAGGTACCAAACTATTAAGGCTTTGGTGAGGTACAAAACTATTAAGGCTTTGGTGAGATACCAAACTATTAAGGCTTTGGTGAGATACAAAACTATTAAGGCTTTGGTGAGATACCAAACTATTAAGGCTTTGGTGAGATACAAAACTATTAAGGCTTTGGTGAGATACAAAACTATTAAGGCTTTGGTGAGATACAAAACTATTAAGGCTTTGGTGAGATACAAAACTATTAAGGCTTTGGTGAGATACCAAACTATTAAGGCTTTGGTGAGATACAAAACTATTAAGGCTTTGGTTAGATACAAAACTATTAAGGCTTTGGTTAGATACCAAACTATTAAGGCTTTGGTGAGATACAAAACTATTAAGGCTTTGGTGAGATACCAAACTATTAAGGCTTTGGTTAGATACCAAACTATTAAGGCTTTGGTGAGATACAAAACTATTAAGGCTTTGGTGAGATACAAAATTATTAAGTGTCACAGGGTTTTTCCAGACTTGGTCATAACTGAAGCAGATGTTTCTGCTTTTACAGCAAACACCAGTGTCCAAAATTCTCTCCACACTAATCCCCAGGAGGCTGATATTAACCTAAATGCGCTAACACTGTGCTCTGTGTCTGTCATATAGAAGGGAGTGAAAGCAGGCAATTGTTGGGGCTGAGTGACACAGTAACCAGTGAGACCTTCCCAGAGGGAATAGTTCTACAGTAGTAGTATCAGGACTATATGTGGACACTTCTGCAATTTCATGACTAACAACTGTGTGTGCACTGGATTTTTTCCTATGGTAAGTGAATCACATTGTGCATTGTGAATGACATTTCCCTTCATTGTAGATCTAGAATAATCACGTCCATCACTGGCAGCTGCAGCAGCATAATAATAAGCCTCAATAAATGTTTCATTTTCTAGCCTGCTAGAGGTATAGGGCTATAAATGTATTTGTCCTCAGTAGCCTTCTAGGAATCTACACGACATCATCTGCATTTCCACAAATGTAGTGTAGGTCATTTGAAATCTGTGCTTTATTTTATCACATTCCCCTCAGCCTGACTTGTCCAAATCATCATCCGACATGCACTTCCATTACATTTTAAATACCATTCCTTCTCTAAATTCAGCTTGTTTAATTTTTTACTCAGCCTTGAAATGGAGCCTTTTGCTTGACCTGGTTCTCTCAGTAAAGTCTTCCAGACATTGCCATGGGCATCTCACTCGCCCCCTGCTTTTTATATACTGTGTGATTAAAATGTGATTGCATTTCCCAGATTTCATATGGTATGCATTATTTCCATTTTTTCCTCCCAGACCAATACATTGCCATGCTTAGAGCAGTGGTCTGTTGTGCCAGGTTTATGTCATTTTGGGCCATTATAATTGGCACCGTCTGTTTTAAATTGTAAAGATGCCCAGATGAAAACATAATAACGTTACCCATTTGAATTTATATACTTAAATAACAAAGCCATTTAGCTGCAAATGCAGGTTTCAAGTTAATATGGGCATTGCGCAGTAAACATAGACAGACAATTGATGTCTACAAATCCTGAATTTTATTAGGAAGATGTCTTATAGAAGGTTTATATAAGGATTCTGATGCACACATATAGCCTTAAAAAAAATAACCCACCCTACATACTGTCTGGTTGGTTCACCAAAGTGGATCACCGAAGGGAAAGTAAATGACATTATTATTTAAATTATAATTTGGAAAACATTAAAGACTTACTACATTGCTATTACATAATTTTTGCCTTCTTTAATAATGTTAAAGACTATGTACACTTTCATATGCAAATAAAAAAAAAATTAAGCAACTTTAAAAATAGTTTTAATGAAAAAAGTCCTGCTATTTTGAGTTTACAACTCCTGTGCAGACATATACGTGTCCATGGTAACAGACTACAAACAACCCCTGTGTAGTCTGTTACTGCAGTAATATGCCATCTTTTCTTTTTAGTAAGTTGGAAGTAGGGACAAGTTACTGCTGAAACCTTAAGAGCCTGAGCTTCAAGTTTTGTCCATAGAAGACAGCTCTCACTGTGCCATAGCATTTGTAACTGGTGATTAAAATGTCATAGTGACAATATAAAGTCACATGGTATTATTTATTCACTTACGCATTATATTGCTTAATAATTTTGCCCTTTTGTAGTGTGCATGTCAGTTGTTTGTTTGTGATTGAGCTGCAAGAAGGTTGATCTTTAGATTCTGCTTTGTCTTTACTCACTGTTTAAATGCTATCACTGCAGAACATTAAAAGCATTAACACGATACTATAGAGTCATAAATCCAGACGTTCCGGAGAAGACACTTTATGATCCCTTTCCGAGCTGTCATTAACAAGCACTGCGTCTGCTGAGACAAGTGCCCTGTTGCCATAAAAAGAAAGAAGCCGGTGTCGATGTACCCAAACATATCCTCTTGTCCGTAATTTAGCAATCAGAGCGTGCGAGGGCGCCTCTATAATGAGAACTTAATTAGCAGGAGAAAAAGCTCACAAGGGCATTTGGTTTCCTCAAACTTGGTTGCTTAAAGGGGTTATCCAACGAACGTTATAAAAAATAAAAACTCAGATCAGCATAGGACATTAACCTTGCATCTACTATTCTACTGTTACCTTTGTATCTCCTGTATGTGGCTCTAATACACCTTTTTGTCCTCCTGCTTGTTCCCTTCCCTGCACGCTGTCTTTAAACTACATGTCCTAGCATTCTTTGCTGCAGCTCTGTGCTCACTTCCTCCTAACTGCCATTTTCTGCCCAGTCACCTGACCAGCCCCAGCACTAAGCAACCATTCCATCTTGCTTTCATCTACTGTACTATATAGCACCATTTTTTTTTAAAGAAGCACAACCGCTTTTTTTTTTGACCATACACGTACTCACCATCACTAGTCATACAGCGCCTTTTGTTTCATTCCAACACAGCTGCTTCTATGTATCTCATTACTCTAATTTGGATATGTGATCACCAGTTTACCCCACAGGAAGATACATGACTAAGGGTGTGTTCACACGCTAGTAACTAGCAACGGGTTTCCCGCTGCGAGTTACGCTACCATTCATTTGAATGGGTCCTTGAACAGTCCACAAATCTGACACTATTGCGGACTGTCTGTGGACCCATTTAAATCAATGGTAGCGTAACTAGCAGCGGGATTCCCGCAGCGGGCAACCCACTGCTAGTAATAGCATGTGAACGCACCCTAAATGTATGAAAGAGAAGTCAGTCCTGGGTCAGCTAGCTTCCTGTAAACTTTTAGATTGCTCCTGCTAGTTTACAGACCCCTCCTTTTTCCATCTGATCTGTGTACTACTGCTGCTATCTAAATGGGATCATTGCGTTTCTTCATCCATTAAAAATAAGCCAAAAAGGTGCTGTTTATCACAGCTGTGCAAATCACTTTAAATGTGTAATAAAAAAATTCCATAAAACACATCAATTGTGATTATAGGTTAAAGTAGTCTGGGGGAAAGCATTGCAAAAATAAAAAAAAATATGTCAAATCTGTCTAAAAAAATGGCTTTGTTACTGTTGCTCATAGTAACTTAGCAGTTTACGAAAAGAAAGCTGAGCTCTGGTTGCTATTGGCAACAAGAAGAGTTTTGATTTGAGTATTTGACTATAGACTTTAAAGCATACCCATCATATCCAACAAAAAAGCATATTTTTAATATATCACTCAGTACCTAATCCTGACCATATGTATCTAATTTTTATGTGTCTAGCACCTTTATTTATTTTTTTATTACACTTTTAATTTAGCTCACTAGTCTGAATTCCTCTCAAAGGGAGGGGGCGTGGCCTTACTGTGCAGGTCTCCGCCCCCTCCCTCAGTATGCTGTCTGCTCACATCTCCCCTAGCATTATCAAAACTACAACTCCCAGCTTGTCTTCACTGACAGTAGCGGGACACAAGGGAGGATTTTTCCTCCAGCTGTGAGCCCTGCGCTCACAGCTGTCAATCAAGGAAGTGTGTCCATGACATAGGTGATGATGCATGGACACAGCAGGACTAGTATGTGCCCAAGCAGGCAGGGGGGGCAGTTGTTTGATTGGCTTTTTCAGTATGAAATACTGAAAATTTTCTAATGAAAGCAATTGCAAAACCTGTTGGTTATACATGCAACATATCAAAAGTTTTTATATCCGACAGTGCCCATTTAAAGTAACATCTGACAACTGCCTTTTGTTTACCTGTAAAAAAAACGTAAATGAAAACACAGCAAACAAAAAGCACAACAGTACTGTGTGTGGATTCGGCCTAAGGCAGGATCATCACTTCCACAGTATTAGTGAGAAGGCCACAAAGGTTCTTATGATCACAATGAGATATCTAATGTTAAGTCCCTTAATGAATTCATCCAATTCATTTAATGTCATCCTCGTGAAAAATAAAACATTGATTACAGTAAAATTTTAATTTGTTGATCCCGGGATAATATTCGGAATCATTTAAGATAAAGCAGTGCTGTTTTTTTTCCCAATGTCAGTCACATCAGCTGCGGCCTGTGGGATTTAAGTCGTAAAGAACTAGGCAGGATTCCACCTTAAGTGTTCAAGTCATGAGAAGAGTGGCCAAGTCCTGCAGGCATTCACTGTCCTCAGGCATAGTCTGGGCACAGGTGGAGTCCCCTAGGTGGGATTTATCCAGGATAAATGACAGTGTCACTAAAATCTGTGTGTATGTTATTAATGAGTCCCCAGTGAATCGGTGCTTAAGACTCTTGCTTAATAACCATTCCACAACTGTGTAGGTGTTTGCAGAATGCTTAATTACTTCAGCTTAGACTCCCAAATTATTCCAAGTGCTATATTTGGCATGGGGGGCTGAGCCAAACACTGGGTTACAATTATTTGCTATAATTAATTTGCTAAGAGGATTGGCGGGTGTTCAGGAAGGGGATGGTGGGGCAAGAAGGCTAATCGTTACATGCCAGCACCGAACAACTCCACTAAATCTTGCTTTCTATGATCTGCGTCATGCGTTGAAAAGAAAATCTGTGTGTACTGTTATGAATATGGATAAATATTTGCATAACGTTTTAAGTTCCAGAGCAGAATTAAACATTGTATGTCCATGAAAATGCCAACCGAAGATACTGTGTATTTACTTGAGTAGCAGTGAAGGCTTAAAAAATGAATTGGTGGCTTATAAAACTAGTCATTTTTTAGCACCTGTGCCCCCTCCCCCACACCCAATAGCAACATTGGAGGGGAATTTAGTGAAACTGTCTTAGGCTGGGTTCACACCACGTTTTTCAAATACGGTTACCATATACGGTTTTGCGCTAAAAAACATATGGCAAAAACCGTATGCAACTGTATACAATGTATGACTCCAAATTAAAACGTATAAGTTTTTTCCCCGTACGGTTCTATCCGTTTGCATCAGTTTTTGCCAACGGTTTTGCTATTTTGTTGGAATTAGTTTTCCAGCAATTTAATAAAGTTACTATTGTTCTATTGAAATTCCAATCTGCACATGTGTCGACTCCAAAAACGGATTAGAAAAACCGTGTGCAACCGTATTCTGAAATTCTGTGTACAGTTCTCATAGGCAACAATGTTAAAAGAACCGCATACGGTTTTCCAACTGGAGGCAAAGACGTGGTCGACAGCGTTTTTGCCTACGGTTGAAAAATCGTCAAAACCGTATCCGAGGCAAAACGGATGCAACCGTAAACAACATATGGAATACGGTTTACAATGCATTCTCTATGCATACGGTTTTGAATACGGTTGTATACGTTTTTTTGCGGAAAACCGTATACGGTTACCGTATTTGAAAAACGTGGTGTGAACCCAGCCTTAGGCTGGGTTCACATCACGTTTTTGCCATACTGTTTTGAATCCGTTTTTCTAAAGAAAACCGTATGGCAAAAAAAAAGGATGGAACAGTATGGAAAAAGTAAACCGTATGCTTTTGTCCATTTTTAATGGGAGGGGTCTTTTGTGGGGACTTTAGGATTCAAATGCGCATGTGCAAAGTAAAAACGTATACGTTTTTCCCGTATGGAGCCGTATACATGTGCGTTTCCCATTGACGTCCATGTTTTAAAAAAAAACGTATGCGGTTGCAGTACGGTTTTTAAACCGGAGACAAAATCGTGGTCAAAACAGTATGGCAAAAACGTGATGTGATGACTAGAAGTCTGAGCAGATGACTAGACGATGATGACTAGAAGTCTGAGCAGGTCTTGTGGGGTATTTACAATATTCTATGGTTAGTACTTACCAAAAATGGTCCAAGAAAGGACAAAAACAGGGTCATAGGCGCCCAAGGCCTATCAATGCATCTAGTTAAGTGTCTCCGAAAAGTTACTTGCTGCGTTTGGGGCTGTGTCACAGACCTGGGAGAGTACATGTGCCGATCTTGGTCCTACACCAAAAGTGCATGCACTTGACCCTTTAGCATTAGAACTAAACAATGAAGCAATGAAATCAGGTTTTCATATCATGTGGATATCTGGTGTAATGGCACCAGAATATACTATGGGAACTAGGTGAGACCATGAAGGCAATATAAGGCAGGACACTAAATTATGTTCTGCTGAGAAACCTTAGGTCCTATTGCATATTTAGGTGTTATTTCAGCACATGGCACTTACCCATTTTGCAAACCAACTAGTCCTCTGCATGGCAGTGGTATAATTTGTCCGGCCACACTCCATAAAGTGTTCAGGAATGTTTGAGGACCATGACAGAAGATTCAACACGTTGACTTAGGCTTCAGATTCCCAGATCTGAATCCTATCGAGAATCAGTGAGATCAGTGCTAGGAACCAAAACTGAACCAAAATTACTGATGCTGTAGCTCATACCTAATGTATAGCTAAACATTATGTCAAATAAATTAGGTAAAATTTAGGTATCTTTATTTTTTTAGATATAAAAATGCAGTTAAGATTGTGTCTGACTCGCCCATAGGACCCTTGTGAGCGAGAAACAACAATAAGATACAAATGGCTGATAAAAACTAATAAAAATGATTATATAACACCATAAATACATTATTAAATCATTCATAAAATCTTTGTATTTTTTCTGTGACACAATAGCACAGCATAAATGAATAAATAGATATAGATACAGTCATAATCATGAATGTTACCTTAGGGACAATTATTGCTTAATATAAAGTGCCATTCCTATGGAAAGAGATTAACATTTCACTTTTTTCTATGGAGGAAAAAAGTATTTGCTATCAGCTGAAATAAATATACAATGTGTGTGTATATATATATATATATATATATATATATATATATATATATGTATATATGTTGTCTAGTCCTGTACAGCTGTTACTCTTTTAATCATTTAGTCTAGTAAAGAAAATAGTGCAAGGTCTGTGTTTTGTACACCACTTTAGTGCATATCACTCCTGTGAAGAATACTTAGGGGGAGATTCATCAAAACTGTGTAGAGTGGTGCAGTTTCCCATAGCAACCAATCAGATTGCTTTGTTTATATTTCAGAGGTCTTTTTTTTTTATGAAAGAAGCGATCTGATTGGTTGCTATGGGCAACTGCACCACTCTTCCTCTAGACAGGTTTTGATAAATCTCCCTCACAGGAGCGATATACAGTGGTCTCTCGACATGCGATGGCCCCGACATACAGCTCGAAAAATTTGAATATCGTTCAAAAGACCATTGTTTTTCATTAAGTTGCCTTAAAAGGAAAGGAAACATGAAGTGCTCCAAAATCTCCTGGTAGACGGATATGTTGATCCTAGATTTAATAAAGCACAGTGGACCAACACCAGCAGATGACATGGCTCCCCAAATCCTAGTAATTGGGGGGCAGGGGGGCAGGGGGGCTTTTGGGTTTTCATGAGCTGTAGCCATTATCATCACAATTATGACAAATCACGACTTTAACTATCTTGCTTTGCATGTAATGAGTCTCTCTCATATATTATTTTCTCCTTTTAAGTTGCATGACTGAAATAAATGAACTTTGCACAATATTAAAATTTTTTGAGTTTCACCTGTGCGATGGTTTCAACATACTGTGGGCTCTGAGAGCACATCGTACTTTGAATACCACACCGACTTATGATGCATTTGAAAGTCGGGGCAATCCTGGAAAAGGAATCTCCGGTTATGGCCATTTGATCTGCCCCGATATGCTGCGCTGGCACTCACCTGTCCCCACTGCTTAGGCTGTTAGTGTGCAGCCCCTGCATCCAATCACCAATGCCTGTGGTGCCCTCATCACTATGCCACTCACACCTCCCCTGCGTCCAGTCCCCACTGCCCTTCGCCACCCTCATCACTACGCCTGTCACCTCGCTGCCTCTGTGTCCAATAAGCCTGCAGCTTCTGCTGCAGCAGCCAATCATAGCTGCCCTGCTTATTCCTCGCACACTAGGGGTCCAAATGTACCTCTAGTGTGCGCGCAGTTGTAGGGATATCAGCAAGGCAGTAAGAGCAGTACAGTAATGTGCACAAAACACACACACATTCACAACATTGCCCCTATTCAGTTTTGCCCCTTATTCAATACAGTACTGTACAGTACTTATAGGGGCAGAGGGTAAGGTAAAAACTGTATACAGTACTGTACTGATTAAACTGTTTTAAGTTGCTCCTTCTGACTAATTAAAGTAAAGACATGGTTTATCTGTACTCTTTTTGTGGTTATTTTTACCTTTATTCTTCATATTTTCTTACATTAGGTTGAAATTTTTGGGACTCTAGAACCAATTACCAGTTTTCCATAGAGTTATGGACTCAACATACAATGGTGTCAACATACACTGGTCGTCCCGGAACCAATTAATAATATTGTATGTTGAGGGACCACTGTACACTAAAGCGGTGTACAACACACAAATCTTGCACTATTTAGTTGATATATAAGTAGCAATATTGTTGGATGAATGGATGCTACATTCCCGATACAGAGCCTCATTTTTTTGCGGTAATGCTATGGCACCAGGTAGCAATGTAAATTTTGGCAATACATATGGTGGGAGATTTAGTAAAACCTGTGCAGAGGAAAAGTTGACCAGTTGCCCATAGAAACCAATCAGATTTCTTTGAAAAATAAAAGAAGCAATCTGGTTGGTTGCTATTAGAGATGATCGGTTACAGTGATTCAGTTTGTCACGAACTTCTCGGCTCGGCAGTTGCTGACTTTAGCCTACATAAATGAGTTCAGCTTTCAGGTGCTCCGGTGGGCTGGAGACTCTCTCCTTGGACTGTATCCACCTTTTCCAGCCCACCGGAGCACCTGAAAGCTGAACTCATTTATGTAGGCTAAAGTCAGCAACCGCCGAGCCGAGAAGTTCATAACGAATCGAATCACTGTAACTTTTCTCTAGTTGCTATGGGTAACTGATCAATTTTCCTCTTTACAGATTTTGATAAATCTCCCCCATGGTCTCCAATACTGTTGTCTTTGTGATGTGCTAGAAAACCAAGTCCAATTCATGATAGCCCATCCTCCGAGCTTACAGAACCTAAAAGATGTGCTGCTATAGTCATGGTCTTATGGAGTCCATGCCTCGATGGGTCACAGGATGGATTGGCACAGTATTAGTATTAGATGGTTTTAATCTTCTGGCTGATCGGTATATCATACAGCTTCTATGAGGACTTGTGAATAGCTCTTTTATCACAATCACCGTCACTTACAGTCTTGTGTCACTACACTTGATCACTTTAATATCAAACCTTATAAACATTTTGGGGCTCGGCATCACTTTCACTTATCTAGGTAATATTGTGCAATTCCTGAGGTAGCTCGTCCAGGGCTATACTATCCGCTATATTTCCGGCGTTGCACAATTCCCCACACAGCAATCAGCAGCTCCTTTTAAGATAAAATTGCACACGAGGAGATTATGATAGCAGCGGTGGGTTCCTGCGCTCTGCAAAGATACCTGACTCTTCACTCACATCAAGCAAAATGCTCGTCCCTTTATCTCTCCCCTACGTGTCACCTCCAGAAAATCTTTTTATTCCTGTAGCACCTCTGTGTCTAAAACAAGGGAGCAAGTGCCAGCAGCTGACAAGCCTGGGAAATCAAGTCTCTTTTCTCTGTTTGTCTCCTCTTCTGCCCTGTGTCAGTCTATCCCTTGTGTCTGCATGTGTTTGCTCTTGTAGAAGAGGCACCGCATTCTACATAGCCTGAGCCTAGCATAGGCATACGGAGGGAGCTTGGCTGATCTTTTCAATTAACTCGGTTGGTATGTTGTGATAACTGTCTGAATTATGTCACATATCAAGGCCAGAAGGAACTCGGCTCTGCTACATCTCAATATTAGAATGAGGTCGGTGTGTGGTTTGTATCCTAAAACTGCATTTTACAGTGGGGTCTGCTGATATGCAAATAACGACACCGATTTTTACTGTGTTCTGCTTTTCTCGTAGAATTAGTGACAGACTAATATTAATGTTATTTACATAATCTTACTTAATTCGGATGGGCTTTTTTATTACAACAGAATGAAGATAAAAACGATTGCCGCGGTTATTATTCATCAGAGTACTGTTAGCAATTGGAGTTAAATTACCAATAAGCGGTAGTGAATTTGACTTTATTATTATTAATATTAGCATTTATTGGTCCTATGAACGTAGTAATATATGCTTACCATGCACATGCATGAAGCGGTGTGTTCCCGTTTATACACAACATGCATGTTAATGATAACATTAATAACGTGTGCATATATACATAAGAGAGTAGAGAAGACCAGTGGGTGCCTATGTGTGTATGTGCATAAATAACTGGGATCTCTATATAGCTATTAGGTCATATAGAAATATATATTGCAGTTTATATTTCCCTACATGAATTTCACAGTGTGTGATCAGATTTAGAAAATGTATTAAAGGAAAGAAAAGAAAAATGGCTAGAAAGTGTAACTGCGCCGTCAGAGGCCACATTAAAATGTGATTTTAGGAGAAGGTTTTTTTTTCTTCCATCTCCCTCTGAGGACGTTTGAGGCTGCGAGTCAGTGACTGCGAAATCCCATTGCAAAGTTCATCAGGAATCGTGTTCCAGCTGCTGGAGTGATAGATAGGTTTAATTACACTGAATTACTGCAGCAACAGCCGCTCTGCTCTCCCCGAAGTCATTAAAAAGAAAGGGTTTTTTCTGAGCTGGTCACTGGCCCAGGCTGGGCCTTTAATAAGGAAGCATAGTGCATGGTACGCAGCCAGGGCAGAGGTCAGAAAGGCCTCAAACTTGTCATCTTCTGCTGATTTCCTATGAGTTTCACTGCAGAGAGGTTAGTCTGGATCACTTGTTCATTGCCGGAATCGCTGCCCTGGCAAGAAAAATGTATAAATTTGCTAATATAATTATCATAGTATTTGTTATAAAATATTAAAGTTATTATTATTTTATTTTTTTGCTGTAATGGTATTCTCCGGGGGAACCATGGCAGAAGCATTTGTTCCAGTAACACATTTTGGTATGATGCAGTTGGCAGAATAAGACTTGATCTATCATATTCTTCTTTCTTTTAGGTAGCAAGAGTTCCTGTGGAGTCTTGTGAGCAATATTCAACATGTGCGGAGTGCCTGAGTTCTGGTGATCCGCATTGTGGATGGTGTGTGCTGCATAACATGTAAGTGGTAAAATATCGGTATAAGAACCTACATGAACACAACTTAGTTTTACATAAAACAATCTTACACTGTACAGAATGTCTAGCTCAGTTGATACCATGAGCCACATCTTTGTTATGGGTTAAATCTAACTGTAGATGGTCCTATATTGCTTTCCCACTTATAGAAGTCTAAATATAAAATATTCCAAATAATTTACTAGAATACTATGTCTGTGTGACCCTAAATCCTTAAACAACCTGTGCTCTGATCTTTGTAGTCATATGTACAAAGACAAATCCAAGCCTTTGGGATAAAAAAAAAAAATAACTCAATAAACATTCATTTAAATTTGTCACTTATGACAGATTGGACTCCAATACTTCTAATAGCCTTTTACCTATATTTCGCTATGGGCTTGGTTTTGTTCCGCCTTGGGAATACGAATCAGAGTGATGCCAGTCTATATGGAGCTTTTGATTTACCCATATTGTGTCATAGCAGTGAGAACTGTCACTGATGTAATGTCCATAAAATCCCATTGTCCCTCTCATTCTAGCGGCCTATTGCATTACCTGAGGTTTCACGTCTTCTTTAGATCTAGAAATTTTTGTCTCTCAGCTATAAACCAAGAAAAGAAGGTGATAAAAACAGGAAGAATGTTCTTATCGAGTGAGAGTAACAACCTCCACTTAGCATTTATACCTGCAATAAATAGCACAATATTACAGAGTTTCAGGAGAACATTAGGTGCACAGAATCACAAGCTTCCCCTCTTCTTATATAGCAAATAAAACTCTTACAACCGTGCCTATGGTCTGCAGACCCCATCACATATTGGTATTGTCATCGACTCTACATAAGAAAAACCATTTCCATATCCTAGCCCTGACTCCATCTGAAAATGACTTTATGGAACGGTGCCTAAGGCATCAAAATCACATTTTCAGATATGCAGGGTCAGCGACTCATTTTTCCTTCAAAATCCTGCATGCTAGCTGTACATTAGCAATGTAGAAATGAATTGTGCCCAGGAACAACATTTTTTCCAGATTTTACATTTAACGTATGGATCGCAGATGGAATTTAGAGCCCAACAAAATGTGAAATATTCTGCAGCTGCTTGTGCCTACATTATTTTATTTATACACCCTCGCTGTCCGTGCTAAATTAAAATCCTGAAGTAAAGTGGCTATAGATAACATATTTATAAAGCAATAGTTGAGTAATGTCTATTGGCTGGCGTAAATAATTGATGTTAACAGAAACTATACCAGCCGGAAACACAAAGTAAAGTGGCACTGTTGTGAAAAAGTTGGCTGAGGCATTATAATGATGAACCTTGTTTACAAAGATAGAAATGACGCTTTGGTGTTCTTATGGTCTTGGGAAAACAGCTTTTAGAATGAGTTATATTAAACTAAAGGTTTGCGTTGTTTCATTGGAATTATACATATATCTACACTGCTTAAAAAAAATAAAGGGAACACTTAAACAACACAATGTAACTCCAAGTCAATCACACTTGTGTAAAATCACACTGTCCACTCAGGAATCAACACTGATTGACAATCAATTTCGCATGCTGTTGTGCAAATGGAACAGACAACAGGTAGAAATTATACACAACTAATAAGACACCCTCAATAAAGGAGTGGTTATTCAGGTGGTGACCACAGACCACTTCTCAGTTCCTATGCTTCCTGGCTTATGTTTTGGTCACTTTTGAATGCTGGTGGTGCTTTCACTCTAGTGGTAGCATGAGACGGAGTCTACAACAAACACAAGTGGCTCAGGTAGTGCAGCTCATCCAGGATGGCACATCAATGCGAGCTGTGGCAAGAAGGTTTGCTGTGTCTGTCAGCGTAGTGTCCAGAGCATGGAGGCACTACCAAGAGACAGGCCAGTACATCAGAAGATGTGGAGGAGGCTGTAGGAGGGTAACAACCGAGCAGCAAAACCACTACCTCCACCTTTGTGCAAGGAGGAGCAGGAAGAGCACTGCAAAATGACCTCCAACAGGCCACAAATGTGCATGTGTCCACTCAAACGGTCAGAAACAGACTCCATGAGGGTGGTACGAGGGCCCGACGTACACAGGTGGGGGTTGTGCTTACAGCCTAACATCATGCAGGACATTTGATGTTTGCCAGAGAACACC
The DNA here is from genome assembly GCF_029499605.1 of Hyla sarda. Lineage (NCBI taxonomy): Eukaryota > Metazoa > Chordata > Amphibia > Anura > Hylidae > Hyla > Hyla sarda. Next base: position 330,269,633 of record NC_079190.1, read on the forward strand.
AAGATTGTCAAATTCGCCACTGGCGCCCTGTGCTCTTCACAGATGAAAGCAGGTTCACACTGAGCACATGTGACAGACGTGACAGGGTCTGGAGACACCGTGAAGAACGTTCTGCTGCCTGCAATATCCTCCAGCATGACCGGTTTGGCGGTGGGTCAGTAATGGTGTGGGGTGGCATTTCTTTGGGGTTCTCCATGTCCTTGCCAGAAGTAGCCTGACTGCCATTAGGTACCGAGATGAGATACTCAGACCCCTTGTGAGACCATATGCTGGTGCGGTTGGCCCTGGGTTCCTCCTAATGCAAGACAATGCTAGACCTCATGTGGCTGAATCCAATCAAGCACATCATGTCTCTCTCCATCCACCAATGCCACATTGTACCACAGACTGTCCAGGACTGGCCACCTCATCAAGAGCATGCCCAGGCATTGTAGGGAGGTCATACGGGCACGTGGAGGCCACACACACTAATGAGCCTCATTTTGACATGTCTTATCCCCTATCCGTCCCCTGTATCGCCCGTCATTACGCACAGAGCGAACAGTGCCGCAGCGACGATCCCGGGGCTCCCCAGCAGCGGGACCGCGGCGATCTGACATCTTATCCCCTATCCTTTGGATAGGGGATAAGATGTCTAGGGGTGGAGTACCCCTTTAAGGACATTACATCAAAGTTGGATCAGCCTGTAGTGTGGTTTTCCACTTTGATTTTGAGTGTGACTCCATATCCAGACCTCCATGGGTTGATAAATTTGATTTCCATTGATAATTTTTGTGTGATTTTGTTGTCTGCACATTCATCTATGTAAAGACGAAAGTATTTCATACAATTGGTTCATTCATTCAGATCTAGGATGTGTTATCTTAGTTTTCCCTTTATTTTTTGAGCACTGTATATATATTATGTACATTTACTACCCCCAGGTGTTCCCAAAAGGATAAGTGTGACCGCGCAGAGGAGCCATTCCGGTTTGCAAGCAATATAGATCAGTGTGTTAAGGTTGTAGTGCAGCCCAACAGCCTTCCCGTTTCTGAGCACAGCCTACCGGTAAGAGACTTATGGGTGATGTTCCGTTCATTGCTATACCTATAGCTTTATCATGTACTGACATCTCAACTGCAGTCTAAAGACAGGAGAGCTTTTTTTTTATTTATTTATTTAAACTAAGTTTAAATGTTCTAGGTATTTTCACATAGCCAGTAAAAATCCAGAATTAGAAAAATGTGACTGATTTCTTTGAGAAACAGCACCATTGGATTGTGGTCATTGGATTGTGTCTAGTATTGCAGATAATTTCAATTGATGTAAATGAGACTAAGCTGCGATACCACACACAACTTGTGGACAGGTGGGACTCCTGTCTTTAGAAGAATCCTTATACTCTTCATTTCTCATATGCTGTAGGCTCTGTGCACACTACCGTCATGTCTTTTATGTAAAAAAAAAGCCATAACATCTATGATAGATCTGTTTTCAAAGCAGTCTGACGAATCCCGAGAAATTCCATTTATTTACAATGGGGTTTATCAGGATTCTGATGGAGTTCAGGTAATTTTGATGCAAAGACTGATATGCCTTAGTGATATCCATTAGAAACGGCTCTTGCATTATAATTATTATTGTATAATACATATTTACTGTTATGTATTATATTTTCTTAGCTCACTTTACAAGTTAGTGATGTCCCAGATCTGTCTGCTGGTGTCATTTGCTCCATTGGGAACATTACTCAGGTAGAAGGACAAGTGTCTGGCAACCGGATAGTCTGTATTTCCCCAGCTGCAAAAGATGTTCCTGTTATACCTGCAGATCAAGGTGAGATTTTCCATTCATATAATTGCAATGTAAGACAGAAAGGTATGGTTCATATCCGTGATCATCCAAGCAGGGAGGAAGATACCATATGTGCAACCTGTGCATGGGGTTTAGTATTACGCTAAAAGTAGCTTCCTGCTGTCTATGACATTGCATCTAAATGACTAAACTATTCAATATCATTGCTACTAAATAATGGTGGATTGTTAGAGAAACAATAGGGTTATCCAGGTAGAAAGAGTGGTAGTCATGAAAAAGTTATACCTGTGTCTGAAAGATCTCTGCATCCCTATTAGATTTTATGAGGAACCTTTCTTCCGACACTTAGTCACCCGGAGAGTCCTCCGTTACTCCCTGTCTCAGATCCATGTGACAGTCAATCACAATGAGACATGCTTGATAGAATCTATGCCTGTAGAATATGAAAGCATTATTTGGTGTCAGTGGCCTGCCTAACACACAACTGCCTGAAAAGTAAGAGGCTGTGTAAAAGCTAACAGCCTACTGCCATCATTCCTTTTTAAGCAGTTGCACAAGCACTGTGATCAGTTACCATTCTGCCAGTTAGCAACTATTGTGATAACCTCTAAACCTGCTTAAAATGCAAGAAGAGCTAAGAACAAATACTGTGCACCAGGTAATTGTCCCTGAGATCAAATACTTTCTAGGAGACGTTTTGGTAGGAGCTGTAATGCAAATGAGGTTGTGATTTACTATAAGTAGTCCTCTGTTGTATCTCTCCCTTAGTAGATTTTAGGAAAACCTGCCGCACAGAATCAGGATATAATACCCAGAGGGTGATTTAAGTCTCAGACACTTTTAGAAATCACATAACAGAAAAATCCTGCAACTTGGAAGAGGCTTCTTCATGCTTCTGTGTAGAGGGGAGCCTGTTATTTAGAAAGAGGCTGGGATTATCTTGTTTGGGGACAAAGAAATAAAAGGATTATTTCCTGATGTTAGGAAATAGGCCCAGAGCTTACAGAAATCCCAGAGTGCACCCGTTATACATCAATTCCTGTAGTGCTGGACATACACAAAAATCCTGTTGTTAAAGCTGGCTGTCTCTATATGTGCTCGCCTGCACTAGCTAATGCGGGGCATAGTGGCAAATCTGTATATTTTGTTGAGTTTTTAACAGGGAAATAAGGACAACATGAGTGGCAACCTTCCTAAGATCTTCTCAAAATAGACCAGGCTCTAGTGTGTCAATAAGCTGCCTGAAAAACACAGAGACTTTCAATTACAGATTTGGTTTTAAGCTAAACTGTCGACAACATTTGGCAGACGTATTTATACAGGATATATATATATATATATATATATATATATATGCAGACAAGGTAGAACTGCTCACCACTCCTGCGTCTACTGCACGTCCTCGTGCTGCGGACACCGGTACCTCCCCGGCTCAGTAGGAATTACAAAAGAAAATGTCCGGCACTCAGGTAGTTGCAGGTAAAACTTGTGGATGGCTTTGTTCAGACGCTGTTAGGCAAGACACAATCTGACGCGTTTCGCACGCTCAGGTGCTTAGTCGTTGACTAAGCACCTGAGCGTGCGAAACGCGTCAGTTGTGTCCTGCCTAACAGCGTTTGAGTAAAGCCATCCACAAGTTTTACCTGCAACTACCTGAGTGCCGGACATTTTCTTTTGTAATATATATATATATATATATATATATATATATATATATATATATCAGTAAAAAAGAACTTCCAGACAGTAAATTTTTCTCTATGTAAAGTTTATCTTTTTCTGATCGTTGATGTCATTTTTCATTTTAGACTGGTTTGGGGTAGAGCTTCAGCTAATGTCCAAAGAGACTGGCAAGACCTTTGTGAGCACAGACTTCAAATTCTACAACTGCAGCGGTCACCAGCTGTAAGTACCTTCTCTAGATGTTTTGGTTCATCTAGTAGTCAGAGATGTACCCATAATCTTATGATAAGCTTGGTTCCACACAAGCATAATACAGTCATGGCCGTAAATGTTGGAAATTTGTCAAGAAAATGAAGTATTTCTCCCAGAAAAGGATTGCAGTAACACATGTTTTGCTATACACATGTTTATTCCCTTTGTGTGTATTGGAACTAAACCACAAACGGAAGGAAAAAAAGCAAATTGGACATAATGTCACACTAAACTCCAAAAATGAACTGGACAAAATTATTTGCACCCTTAACTTAATATTTGGTTGCACACCCTTTGGAAAAAATATCTGAAATCAGTGGCTTCCTATAACCATCAATAAGCTTCTTACACCTCTCAGCCGGAATGTTGGACCATTCTTTCTTTGCAAACTGCTCCAGGTCTCTCTTATTGGAAGGGTGCCTTTTCCCAATAGCAATTTTAAGATCTCTCCACAGGTGTTCAATGGGATTTAGATCTGTACTCATTGTTGGCCATTTCAGAACTCTACAGTGCTTTGTTGCCATCCATTTCTGGGTGCTTTTTGACATATGTTTGGGTTCATTGTCCTGCTGGAAGACCCAAGATCTCAGACGCAAACCCAGCTTTCTGACACTGGACTGTACAGTGCGACCCAAAATCCATGGTAATCCTCAGATTTCATGATGCCTTGCACACATTCAAGGCACCCAGTGCCAGAGGCAGCAAAACAACCCCAAAATATCATTGAACCTCCACCATATTTCACTGTAGGTACTGTGTTCTTTTCTTTGTAGGCCTCATTCCATTTTCGTTAAACAGTAGAATGATGTGCTTTACCAAAAAGCTCTATCTTGGTCTCATCTGCCCACAAAACGTTTTCCCAGAAAGTTTTTGGCTCACTCAAATTCATTTTGGCAAAATGTTGTCTTGCATTTTTATGTCTCTGTGTCATCAGTGGGGTCCTCCTGGGTCTCTTGCATTTAATTTAATTTAAATGTCGATGGATAGTTCGTACTGACACTGATGCTCCCGGAGCCTGCAGGACAGCTTGTATATCTTTGGAACTTGTTTGGGGCTGCTTATCCACCATCCGAACTATCCTGCGTTGATACCATTCATCAATTTTTCTCTTCCATCCACGCCCAGGGAGATTAGCTACAGTGCCATGGGTTGCAAACTTCTTGATAATATTGCGCACTGTGGACAAAGGCAATTCTAGATCTATGGAGATGGATTAGTAACCTTGAGATTGTTGATATTTTTCCACAATTTTGGTTCTCAAGTCCTCAGACAGTTCTCTTCTCCTCTTTCTGTTCACCATGCTTAGTGTGGCACACACAGACACACAATGCAAAGACTAAGTGAACTTCTCTCCTTTTTATCTGCTTTCAGGTATGATTTTTATATTGCCCACACCTGTTACTTGCCCCAGGTGAGTTTAAAGGAGCATCACATCACAATTTTGAAAGGGTGCCAATAATTTTGTAAAGCCCATCTTTGGAGTTTGCTGTGACATTATGTCCAATTTGCTTTTATTCCTCCCTTTTTTGGTTTAGTTCCAATACACACAAAGGAAATAAACATGTGTAACATGTGTATAGCAAAACATGTGTTACTCAAAACATGTGTTACTGCACTCCTTTTCTGTTAGAAATACTTAATTTTCTAGAAATATTTCAGGAGTGCCAACATTTACGACCATGACTGTATGTGTACATTTTTGCATCTATATTTTAGTTGCAAACCCCCAACTCAACTATAGTTCCTGTTCATCCCTATGTTTTTTGACAGTAATTTGGAATATGAAAAAATGAAATGAAATTCTATTTCTGGTATCTGATATTATTATACAGTATTTACAGTATAATATAAAACAGACATAAATGGATTAAAAGTTTAATGTGCTCGTTTTTTTTATAAATCACTAACAGAGGTTAATGCCTCATATTCAGCCATGCTTTTCCTGAGACAAAGTTATGTGACTCGATGGATAAGGCCCATTTCTCTATACAAATGAGTAAAATTAATGGAGAAAAAAAGATGTTGTTTCCTTTCTGCCAGTCCCCCACAAATATATATTTGATCCTGCGCAGATTGAACTATATCCACTGGTTAACTCTGAGTGATGACAGCTCAAAAGGAAAAATACTCATGTATCTGATGCATTAGAAAATACCATTTACACTTAACCACTGTATGCCAGGCATAGTGTCCTACACGCCATCCAGTGCTGCCCGCTGGTGAATCTGGAGAAAGCTGTTATTTGTAATAACAGGGAATTCACCCTTGAAACTACAAAATGTAACCTTGGGATGTCCTTGTCCAGTCTTCCCAGGCACAAAGTGCTCTGTCACCATGGGGAAGAAGGCTACTTTTCCTGCCTGCAGCGGCAAGAGCTCAGTGCAGCTTCTTAACTGGCATTATCGTCTCCATACGGGTAGCCTGCTTGTAAATTCAGGAATGCATAGTAGAAATAACATCCTTAATAATTCATACAGCATTGTTAACTATTACTTTCTATCAGCGCACACCCTTCATTGCTTCTTATGACGGTGATGTTTTGGGTCATGCCAGTACACCCCTTTGTGCCACCTTCGGTCCACACATGCCCCTTCAGTGATTTCATGGTCTACAGAATACTTAGAGTGATAGAATGATTGCAGGTTGGAGGGCAGAGCAGGGAAAGCGACAGTAACATGATGTATGGAAGTCAGGTGTTTAGCTATGCTCTGGTATAAATATTGAGGCTGCGTTGACTGATGGAATTTGCCACAAGTGTGTAACTGGAGATGCTAATAGCAAATATATGTATATTTAATGTATGTCAATGTGATGCAGTGTTTATGCAGCACAAGTCATATATGGCTGCAGGCAGCCTGTATTGTTTATTCCTGGCCATGTCCAGTGTATATGCAGAGGAAGCCGCTGTTTATACGAACTGGCTGCTTCTAGAGATGTCCCAGCTTTATATGCCTGAAAACCACTGCAGCTAACATGGAAAAATAAATATTAGATCTTAAAAAGAAAGCAGAGCACTAAGGAAGACCAAGCCGTGTCTTACTCTGCAATTTATTTCTGCAGCCATCCCTCAGATTGTTTTAACCTGCTTGTCACTGCTGTGTAGAGGTGCCTTTGTCCATCCAGGCCCTTTGGTGGGTTTTTAGTCTTCTCTATCATCTCCTTGTCTTTCAGTGCATTTATGTGTTTACCTCTTCAGCCTCTGAAAATAAACCTTCTCACCATGTATATTTTTTGTGCTCTATATAAATGTATATGCAGATGAGTATTTGGCTGGATTTGATCATTATTTTCATGCTATTTTTTCTCCCACTCTTCTCCCAAGCTGCTTGTCCTGCGTTAATAGTGCATTCCGCTGTCACTGGTGCAAGTACCGCAACTTGTGCACCCACGATCCAACAACCTGCTCCTTTCAAGAGGGTCGTGTTAATGTTTCTGAGGTAAGGCAAGCAATTTGAGTATTCATCCAAGACAAAAATATAATAAAAAGGCTTGTCCAATTCTGTTATAGCCACCATCTATTTTTATATACTCAGGTATACTCAAACTGAATGGCATTTCCCACAACTTACTGCTGATACTTGGGATCCCAGAAGGAGGGCACCTTGTGGTCACATAATTGTAAACAAACCCTTCCATTAAAGGGGTACTTCACCCCCAGACATCTTATCCCCTATCCAAAGGATAGGGAATAAGATGTCTGATCGCACGGGGGTGTGGTCCCAGTGATCTCTGTGCAGTCACCCGGCGTTCTAAACATTATGTTCAGAACGCTGGGTTCGGGCAGCTCTGGTCATGATGTCACGCCACACCCCCTTCATTCAGGTCTATGGGAGGGGGCATGACTGCTGATCAGGCATCTTATCCCCTATCCCTTGGATGGGGGATAAGCTGTCTAGGGGAAGAGTACCCCTTTAAGTATGGTTTGACCAAAGCAGAGAATACTTCAATTATATGATAGCGCCATATGCCATCGAGAGATCACGCTCACATCACGATTTGTGCCTCTGAGGCACCGATACATCGTCAGAATCTCAAAATCGGCTGCAGATGTATGTATGCTTATATCATCATCAGCCTCATGCAGTTCAGTGACCCAAGCGTAGTCAGCTAGTGACTACATTCAGGTCATTTTCCAAACATATGCAAGTTGCTCTTTTTAGGCCAAGCCAAAAATGGTATACGCTCAGATAATGCAGTCATTTACATTGTCTATACAGACGTTAAATACAGCATATTTTTTTTCCCTCCCAATGTTACCCCAAATATTTGTCTGCTTTGTTGTATATAAAACTCCTGCTTTTAATACCAACACCAGTCTGGCACAGTACACCTTTTTCCATCATTTTAATTTTTGCACTTTTACAATGAAAGCAGGGATTTTACTGATCTCTGAATAATTTCTTCTTATAACATAGAACCCTGACTTCTTTAAAGCATCTCTTTAGACTAAATTTAGTTGTTATTTATTGTAGTGAATGCTATGGCGAAAAAGCTAAAGCAATTCTTAGATCATACTGGAAAGTTGATGACTTAAATGCTGCATTGCCAAAGTGAGACTGTATTTCCACTCATGGTGCCCGAGACCAGTGTTTCCCAACAAGTGTACCTCCAGCTTTTGCAAAACTACATTTCCCAGCATGCCTGAACAGCCTTCGGCTGTCCGGGCATGCTGGGAACTGTAGTTTTGCAAAAGCTGGAGGCACCCTGGTTGGGAAACGCTACCCTAGACTGTTGGAAAGGAGATTTAAAAACCAGAGTGTATTTGCATAATGTGTGTTTCCTATCCCAGGGATATTGTTATTTAACTTACTAGAGGTTAGTGGCAAAAGCTGTGATGGATTGGTCCATTTCTCTGGGGTTGCTCTGCATATGAACAGCACTCCGGCAGAGTAAGTAATGAAATTTGTTTAAACACGCAGTGTATATATCCGCTACTCTCTCTGGGAGTACAGACTTGCAGAATGCCAGTTCTCACTACTGCTGTGGAGAGAAGCAGGGATAATGCATGTCTCGTGGAGCTGATTAATGGAGCAAACGCTAAGATTTGGGGACAGAAAGTTTATGATAGAATTAACGCTTTTTATAAGAATACATTCTTTTAATGCAAATTGGATTAGATCTTCTAACACAGATCATGTACAAGAGGTATAACTGTTTGGTTGAGCTACTTTCACACTCCTTTTTACATTATTCACTTGCCATATGTGTCAAAAGAGCTCCCTGCTTATATATTAAACATATCCATTGCGCCCTTTGTCACCAACCGTAGAGCTTCTATATGTTATTATACCCTTTTTTTTTATTTTTTATTTTGTTGCTGCAGACAGCATGTTTCATACAGAGGCATCCAGTAAACATATGACACTGTAGTGGATGATGGATGTTGCCTATACAGTGGGCATATAATGTGAATCCTACTGTAGTGTACCTCTGAGGGACAGTGTACAACATAGTGTAAAAAGATCCTGTATAGGAGAAGAGGGAGTCTGCCACTACAGGACTAAGGCTGAGGTTATGTGTACAGCTGATATGGCTAACACAGGGATTCCCAGGACGTAGTGTAGGATGAGGCAGTGCAAAAGTCCATAGAGATACGAGTACACAGTTATGTAAAAAAAAGAAAGGACTGCACTCACCGTCCGTACAGCTTTTATTCAAAGGTGTCAGGCATATCGGGCTGGTAAAAGAGCGGAGGTGGAGGACGTAACCGGAACAGGCTGTTTCACAACTAAGTGTGAAACAGCCTGTTCCTGTTACGTCCCCTGCCCTCCGCTCTTTTACCAGCCTGGTATGCCTGACACCTTTGAATAAAAGCTGTATGGACGGTGAGTGCAGTCCTTGCTTTCTTTACATAATAGTGTAAAAAGATCCATCTTTTGTTTATAGGCAGCACAGTTGCTCACTGCTCTAGATGGTTCAGGTCCAACGGAGGGTGACATCTGCATAGAGTTTGCATTTTCTCCCTGTGTTTGCATGAGTTCCTCCTAAGTTTACCCCGTACACTAGTTTCCTCTAACGTTCCAAAAACATACTGATAGACAAATTGACTTCCTATTAAAATGACCCAGGTGTGTATTTGAAAATCTCAGTAGATGGTAAAAAGGGCCATTAGTCAGTAGACTTTCCATTAGCAGTTATTATAGAGTGAAACATTGCTAGTTTACGGGTAAAAGTGACTGACTGGAAATGTTTTCATCAAGCCTGTGAAGACATAAATAGCATATGTTGTTTTAGAAACAGGTGTGAACATTAGACTTATGTTATTTGGGTTATGCATTAGATCAGATTTTTAATATTGGGCCCTAGAAGATAAAGAGATTTTACAGTAACCTCCAGATCATCATTGGTTCTTACCTGTGGACCCAAGAAGAACATATGTCAACCATAAACAGAAGTTCATTTTTTCAGGTACCACATTGTAATATAGTGTTTGTAAGACTCAGAACAAGGCAAAGACAGAAGCCACAATGGATGTTTCCCTTGCCAGGGAGAATTACATACCATTCTGGCATTAAAGAACTTGCTCTACTGACATTCATGATCATAAACTCTACTCATGTTGTTTATGTGTGTATAATGACACTTGTTTCTCTTGTCTTAGGATTGCCCACAGTTAATACCCACAGAAGAAATCTTGATCCCAGTTGGGGAGGTTAAGCCAATTACTCTGAAGGCAAGGAATCTGCCCCAGCCACAATCAGGCCAAAGGGGATATGAGTGTGTGTTAAATATACAGGGGGTCTTACACCGTATGCCTGCTTTACGCTTTAACAGCTCCAGTGTCCAATGCCAGAACAGCTCGGTAAGTGTATGTGCAGAAAATATGTTGTGCCACAACATAGCAGTCTGTAATGCACATTATTCTTTGTAGTCACTGACATAATGATGACTTACTTGTAAACAAAACAACAAAAAGGTGTCTAGTCTGTTATAGTAAAATTAGAATAATGCTGTTGTGCTGATGCAATGACCTGAGCTATTGTAAATTGGGATGCTGCCTAGGAAGGATGGAGCGCTTTATCTGGCCCTTCCCTGTCGCAGCCTGCGGGGGGTCATTTGGTGGAATAAGACAGCAATCTGACAAAAGGGTTGAAGCAAAAAGCTAATTTACAGCAGGCTGATAAAGCAGAACGGGGAAGTCTTATCTGCTTTTGCGAGTCCCCAGCTCACGCCGACTCGATAGAATTCCTAATACAGTTGCTTCTGGCAGTGCAGCATAGGGTCTGCAGGAGACAGACGCGCAGCCAAAGGAGTAAATAAATATATTCACTGAGCAAACAGCTGCAGGGAGTGCTCGCATTGTATAGGTGCAGCACTCTTTACAGGCCTCCCATGCTTTTGTTTCCAATTATTCCGATCATGAATTATGTGGACATTAAGCTTTTGCTATATGCTGCCTTTAATTTAGCCTTGATGGGGAATTGGAGCATATAAAGTGCCACCTGTTTACAGGCTCAGAAAATGCATAGGTTCACCCCTGAAGGGAATTTCTTGAGTATTTAAAGTACTGCGGTTGTACATTGCCTTCCCTATATTGCTATACAATCAAGTTGAATTGCAAAGCTAAAACCTGGTGACAACCTCAGTGGGAGCTGCAATACAACAATTTACTGTTGTCATCTTTGGAAAGTAGAGAAGAAATAGATATAACTAAGAAATTATTAAACAGAATTTTTAAGACTCATAGAAGAGAGCAACTCAACAACTTTTAGGTGAAACTCTTAACTATTAAAGGTGATCTGTCAGCATAGTGGCACAAAAGATTCTAAAAAGGTAACCAGCATTGCACTCAGCATCACCCATACTATTACCTTGTATAAACAAGTTACAGCAGGTTATGCTGCTGACAGATTTCCTTTAAGGCTATGTTCACACTCCGTAGGGAGCATTTCCCTACTAAAACCTCCAAAATGTGCCTCCAACATATTCCACTATATAGTTGCACAGAAGTATACTTCAGCTATTGGCCACAATGCCAAAAAGGACTGTGCAGTCTTACATGCTTTGCTATACTGTAAAAACAAATTATGATATGACAGCACATACCACCCAGACATAGGCCAGAAAACGGCTTCTTTGTCCTTTCCTGGGTCAGTGGGGCCTATGACTATATTTAGCATAGGTGCCTGGACCTTTTCTGGAACATACGCTGAACATGTTTAACCAAACACTGTGTAAGCATAGCCCAAGCAATATAGTGTTATTAGAAACACAAACTGTACCAACAGACCAATTTGACAATATCATAATTGACTACAGGAGCAGCATAGCATAATGTACCACTAATGCAATAAAACTGAAGGTGAATGTATGTGAAGAAGAGTTGCCAAAAAATAAAAGCAAAAAGAGATATAATTTACAGTCATGGCCGTAAATGTTGGCACCCCTGAAATTTTTCTAGAAAATGAAATATTTCTCACAAAAAAGGATTGCAGTAACACATGTTTTGCTATACACATGTTTATTCCCTTTGTGTGTATTGGAACTAAACCAAAAATGGGAGGAACAAGAGCAAATATATAATGTCACACCAAACTCCAAAAATGGGTTGGACAAAATTATTGGCACCCTTAACTTAATATTTGGTTTGCAACCCTTTGGAAAAAATAACTGAAATCAGTCGCTTCCTATAACCATCAATAAGCTTCTTACACCTCTCAGCCGGAATGTTGGACCACTCTTCTTTTGCAAACTGCTCCAGGCCTCTCTTATTGGAAGGCGCCTTTTCCCAACAGAAATTTTAAGATCTTTCCACAGGTGTTCAATGGGATTTAGATCTGGCCTCATTTCTGCCACTTCAGAACTCTCCAGCGCTTTGTTGCCATCCATTTCTGGGTGCTTTTTGACATATGTTTGGGGTCATTGTCCTGCTGGAAGACCCAAGATCTTGGATGCAAACCCAGCTTTCTGACACTTGGCTGTACAGTGTGACCCAAAATCCGTTGGTAATCCTCAGATTTCATGAAGCCTTGCACACATTCAAGGCACCCAGTACCAGAAGCAGCAAAACAACTCCAAAACATCATTGAACCTCCACCATATTTCACTGTAGGTACTGTGTTCTTCTCTTTGTAGGCCTCATTCCATTTTCGGTAAACAATAGAATGATTTACCAAAAAGCTCTATGTTTGGTCTCATCTGCCCACAAGACGTTTTCCCAGAAGGATTTTGGCTTACTCAAGTTAATTTTGGCAAAATGTATTCTTGCTTTTTTATGTTTCTGTGTCAGCAGTGGGATCCTCCTGGGTCTCCTGCCATAGCCTTTCATTTCATTTAAATGTCGACGGATAGTCCGCACTGACACTGATACTCCCTGAGCCTGCAGGACAGCTTGAATATCTTTGAAACTTGTTTGGGGCTGCTTATCCACCATCCGGACTATCCTGCATTGACACCTTTCATCAATTTGCCTCTTCCCTCCATGCCCAGAGAGATTAGCTACAGTGTCATGGGTTGCAAACCTCTTGATAATGTTGTGCACTGTGGACAAAGGCAAATCTAGATATCTGGAGATTGACTTGTTACCTTGAGATTGTTGATATTTTTCCACAATTTTGGTTATTAAGTCCTCAGACAGTTCTCTTCTCCTCTTTCTGTTGTCCATGCTTAGTGTGGCACACACAGACACACAATGCAAAGACTAAGTGAGCTTCTCTCCTTTTTATCTGCTTTCAGGTGTGATTTTTATGTTGCCCAAACCTGTTACTTGCCCCAGGTGAGTTTAAAGGAGCATCACATACTTGAAATAATCTTATTTTCCACAATTTTGAAAGGGTGCCAATAATTTTGTCCAGACCATTTTTGGAGTTTGGTGTGAAATTAATTTCAATTAGATTTTTCCTCCCTTATTTGGTTTAGTTCCAATACACACAAAGGGAATACACATGTGTATAGCAAAACATGTATTACTGCACAATTGTAGAAAACTGCAGGAATTTCTACTCATATGTTTTTGTCTTCTGAGTCCATGTATGTTTTGGTATTGTAACTGATTTCAATCTTTTTTCTCAGTATTTCTATGATGGAATGGATATCAGTGACCTAGCAGTGAATTTTTCTGTTGTCTGGAATGGGAATTTTATCATCGATAATCCTCAAGATATGAAAGGTATAAAACAAATCAGAAAAAAATGAAAACATATTTTACTGCAGCTGCAGCAATGTCTTACTTGTTTTGGATTATACTGACTGGTTTTATGATTTTCATCTTTAGCTGCTAAATAAAGTAATTGGGGGGTATTCAAGAAAAGTTGAGTAGGTGAACGTCTTTTTACTCCATTAATTCATGTGGTGAAAACTGTGTACCTGCACCAAATTTTTTACATGGTGCCGGGCATGTTATAAATACGGTGCTGAGCCCATTTCTTACTTCAGTACTCCACTTTGTATGATGCCTCCTCTGCTTCTTTTGTGTGACTTTTTAACCCCTGTGACAAATGTGTGACTTTCTAATAATGCTGTCCACAATCAGTTTGTAAGCCAACTGAGGAATGGTGTAGAAATGTCCCTCAGTTTGCGCAGTTGCGCCAAATGATGCGACAGACTGAAAAGTCGCAGATCATACATTCCTGACCACTGCACGATTTCAGCTGAAATCATGACTTCCACTGTCACTTTGAAAAAAATGTTTTATTTTGTTGCAAAAAACAACTGTGCCAAAAAAAAGTGACAAATAATGGAGTAAAAGATTTTATAAATATCCCCCGTTGTCTCTAAATCACATTTTGAATGACAGTTGCAACAGTGGGCACACCTGAATTCTAAAGACTTTAGGCTGTAACATTGAAATAATTTTGTTATGTGAACCCTAAACCTAGAAAAGAATGATAAAAATACAACAAGAGACCAACTTGTCAAAATATCTCAGAGGATTTTAAGATCTTGATTTATTTTTTTTTATTTTTTTTACGTTCTCAATTTCACACTGTGACATTGGTCTAATATAGACTTCACTACCTACTGGTGGTTTGTGTTTTTCTTTTTCTTTTTTTAAAGCTTACTTGCTAAAATGAAAAATTCAGGGAAAGATAGTTTTAAAACTATATTTTCTTTTAAAATTAGCATGACTTACCAGCAAACATTTATCTCTACATTTTGAATAAAGTGGACATGGCCATATACCATATTTTGTTATTGCAGTGCTCCAGGGGACACCACAAGCTGAACGATATTACACTTATGATTCTGTGGCCCATTAAAATGTTTTGTTACCTCATCAGTCATGTAAAGTGGCGTTCTGTAATAATTTATTGAGCTAGCCTCTCGTATTTTGTATACAAGCTGCTATTGCTTAAGAAGCAAAACGGCAGCCTTATAACTCACTCTGTAGCTTTCATGAAATCCCCATTGGTTTATGGTAGGTTTGAGACACTGGGCTATATTTACTCTTTTTTTTATACACATTTGTATTTATTTCATAATATATTTCCTAAATTTGGTACCATTGGTGTACAGAATTTCTAATGTAGCCCCACCAATGGGCCAGCCTTTAAAAGGACACTATCAGATACAAAAAAAAATTATATGTTGTACATCTTGGCAAAACATTAACCTTTACAATATACTTCATAAGAAAATGTTATTTCCTTTTTATAGAAACTGTGGCTTATAAAATCATGGCTTTGTCCAAGTGCAAGCACAGGCATAGACAAAGTCCAGTAAGTGAGGGTGCGCTAGCACTCCTCTGTGCTCTTTCCTGTCTGATAGGACTCCTCTGTGCTCTCCCCTGTCTGATAGCACTCCTCTGTGCTCTCTCCTGACTGATAGTACTCCCCTGTGCTCTCTCCTGACTGATAAGACTCCTCTGTGCTCTCTCCTGTCTGATAGGACTCCTCTGTGCTCTCTCCTCTCTGATAGTACTCATCTGTGCTCTCTCCTGTACTATCAGACAGGAGAGAACACAGAGGAGTGCTATCAGTCAGGAGAGAGCACAGAGGAATCCTATCAGACAGGAGAGAGCACAGAGGAGTCCTATCAGACAGGAGAGAGCACAGAGGAGTGCTATCAGTCAGGACAGAGCACAGAGGAATCCTATCAAACAGGAGAGAGCACAGAGGAGTCCTATCAGACAGGAGAGAGCACAGAGGAGTCCTATCAGACAGGAGAGAGCACAGAGGAGTCCTATCAGACAGGAGAGAGCACAGAGGAGTCCTATCAGACAGGAGAGAGCACAGAGGAGTGCTATCAGACAGGAGAGAGCACAGAGGAGTCCTATCAGACAGGAGAGAGCACAGAGGAGTCCTATCAGACAGGAGAGAGCACAGAGGAGTGCTATCAGACAGGAGAGAGCACAGAGGAGTCCTATCAGACAGGAGAGAGCACAGAGGAGCCCTATCAGAGAGGAGAGAGCACAGAGGAGTGCTATCAGAGAGGAGAGAGCACAGAGGAGTGCTATCAGACAGGAGAGAACACAGTGGAGTAATATCAGACAGGAGGAGAGAGCACAGAGGAGTGCTATCAGACAGGAGAGAACACAGTGAAGTAATATCAGACAGGAGAGAGCACAGAGGAGTAATATCAGACAGGAGAGAGCACAGAGGAGTAATATCAGACAGGAGAGAGCACAGAGGAGTGCTAGCCCACCCTCACTTACTGGACTTTGTTCATGCCTGTACTTCAGCTTGGACAAAGCCATGATTTTCTAAGCCATGATTTCTATAAAAAGGAAATAATTTTTCTTATGAAGTATATTAGAAAGATGTACACTATATAAAAAGTTTTTGAATCTGACAGTGCCCATTTAAACATCATCCTAATGTGCTGTTTGTACATTACATCTTTATGTACCGGAAAAGCAGATGGCACAAGTATTTTTCTGTATGACAGTGAGGATAATAATATTAGCCTGCCTTGTGCTGCTTTATCATGTTACCATGCTTTGCAGTCCAGAACATCAAATTATGTCACAATTTTAGTGCACGTTGTGCTATCAGAATTGTGAATATATAAAAGCCATAAATCTTATGTGCATGGATGTACTTCTGTCTGCTATTTCTACTATTCAGCTGTTTACTCTGGTTTCGGGCATTGAAATGTTAAAATCCATGGCAATGACTAACTTATTCATTAACAGTATTGCGTCTTTATTAAAATCTATAGAAAACGATAAAACTTGTGAATAAGACATTGCTGAATGTACTTCTTGTCTGATAAAATGAGAAATCCCAGAGATATCTTTATGCTGTGCATTATGGCCTGTAAGAAACCAGGTGTCTTGGGATCTGCAAAGATCAAGCCTAACATCCTTTATTTAATTGTTCCCTAGTTCACCTGTACAAGTGCGCAGCTCAGAGGGAAAGCTGTGGCCTGTGTCTGAAAGCCGATCAGAAGTTCGAGTGTGGCTGGTGCAGTGGGGAAGGGCGATGTACTTTGCACCATCACTGTCCCTCTTCACAAAACCAGTGGCTCGATTGGTCCAGCAGGAATGTCAAGTGCTCCAATCCACGTATTACAGAGGTTTGTTTGGAGTCAGGTTGTGAATGGCGCCTTGACCTTCTAATTCTGCCTGTTTCCTTAATCTGTCCATCTGTCTTATTTCATTATTATTTTGGTAATTGCCTCCATTCCTGTCCTGTCTCTCTTTCCAGTCACTGTTTAACTCCAGTCTCACACACATTATCCACAGGCTCACAGCCGTTAATTAAATAAAAGTGTGAGTAAGGCGCATGCAGGGAATCGATACGCTCAGAAAGAACATTTTCTTTCCTTACAGGGAGGGCTGGGGACACTTAGGTCAGGATGAGGGGGGCAGACATTTCCATGAAATGTCAATCAATAACCTGGCTCATTTAAATAACCCTGGGGCCTTGGGTTCCTCTTGTGTGACTTTTACCTTTAAGACCCGATCCACTGCTCTTTCAGTGATCGAAAGATGGCCAGTGCAAGTAAGAGAAATAGGGTAAATTCAAACAACATCTCATTGAAAAAGAACACTTTAAACAGGGGCTCTCAAAATCCACTTCTTCAGTCACTTAATCCCAGTCACCAAACAAGTACTTAAATCACAACGTGGAAAGGACCACACAGCTTATTTTGCTTCTATGCTGTAAATAATCTTAAACTGAAAGAAATCTAAATGGGAATAATCTAATATATTTTCCCCTCTTTTTTCCTGCACATAGCTGATCATTCACCAGGCTAACCTATTAAATTAATGTTCTCCCTGTAAAAAATAATAGCCTTTCATTTCCATAAAGCCTGTTTAATTCTGACGCTATCTGGTGTTAACTGTAATTCCACTTTATCTCTTTGCTGATGGTGGCATCGTAATACGTATAATGAGTGGAACGGTGGGGGTGCAGTATTAATAGAACTTGGAATTCATTCTGCGAAAAAGGTGTTTATGGAATAGAATGTGTTTCCATTTATCTTAAGTACTTGATTAATTAGCTTTAAATAAAGAAGAAAAAAAGGAAAATATTCAGATGCCAGGGACTGTTCTGGCTTGCTTTCTAGTAAAGTAACAATGCACCCCTAATGTAAGAAGATGTGAAAACTGCAAGCCCCTCATGTACAATCTCACCACCCCTTCTCACTCTCCAGCCAGCGGTCATTTGCTTTGGTAGCACGTAGGTGAAGTTCACATATTGCAGAAGGCAGGCCAGTTTTAGAGGAAACCAATGAAGAGCATGAAGACTTCTATAAGAATAGAAATCCTTTGTCTCGGTCAGGCTCCCATGGTCCCACAACCCTTGTGTGCCTGTGAGAGGCGCTAATCATTACAGAATCCCCCGTCGGGTCCTTTATTCTGTGTCACATCCAATGCCAAAGGTCAACCAGACGCTGGTTATGGAAATGCAGTCCCTCAGACAGGCACCGGGGAGCAGATGTGCCCATTGACAAATCGATTTGCTGGGGAGAGGAAGAGAAGGAGGGGGTTACCTAGCATGAATGCATCTGTCTACGGGATGCCCAGACAACTGTGGTGACTAGTGAAGCAGAACGGATGATTTTAAATCTGCCCAACGTTTCCAGCTGAATTGTAACTTTTTCTAAGGCGTTGATGTGGTCGTCCAGGAAACATGAGTGGCAGTGCTTCTTCTCGGCTGGGTGCAGTTAATCACACTTTGCTGTGATGTCACCAGCACCAGTTCTCCTTCTCACTGCCACATTTTGTCATTCCTAACCCATTCACTGCTGGAGCACATGCATTCTCTTGGATTTGGGGCCTTATGTCACTATTTCCTAAATGGTTTCAAGCCTTTGCATGCATTTGTTAATCTGGTGAAAGAACATTAGGCAGATGAATGCCCGGCATGAATATGGAAATGAGCCTAAAGGAATAGCTAAAATGCTTACAAATGTTTACACTGTTACACATTACACATTCTTTATTAATCTACTATCACGTATGTTAAGCATATGTATGAATCTGCGTCTGTTATTGTTACATATACGTGTGTACTGACGTATATAGATTGCTTTTATACAAATCTAGATATCCATTTCTTTATCTTTGTGTCTATCGGCCTCTCTGTCTATTTTCTATATAAATATCTAATGCGCATGTTACTATTACCATAACATGCCCTCCACACAGCAGCTTAAGGCTGTTCTGTCAGAATGAATAATCGGGTCCCTCTCTCTTGTAACAATTAGGCTGTAAATGTGATCTCTGCTAGGCAGAAAGACTCAGGCTCTTGCGGAGAGGGACTGCATCACAAAGAGCTTATGGCTCCTTCACTAATTTCTGCTGCGCAAAACCATGTTTGACCCCTTGTGAACCACATAGTTACAATGCTGGGTTCATACTGGGTGACTATATGGTGGTTCTCTATATCTCTGCTTTTACACAGACCAAAGTGTGAGCCTATAGTTTCTACTGCAAGTAGCTTATTTATTGGAGCACTAGCATATCAAATAGTGGTAGACTCTAAAGTTACAGTGTATTAGGTACCACTGTTCAATCTGACAATCACATGGCACTAATTCAGTGCATGTAGGCAGGTAGATGGGGTCAACACAATGGAGCATCAGAATGGGAAAGAAAGGGGATTCAAGTGACTTTGAGCGTGGCTTGGTTTTTGGTGCCAGATACGCTGGCCTGGGTATTTCAGAAACTGCTGATCTCTTGAGGGCATTTTCTTGGCATACTTTGGGCCCCTTAGTATCAATTGAACATCATTTAAACACTTCAGCTACCTGAGTATTGTTGCTGATCATGTTGATATCAATGGTTCAGGCAGGTGGTGGTGGTGTAATGGTTTGGGGGACATTTTCTTGGCACAAATTGAGCATCAATTACACGCAAGTATTGTTGTTGACCATGTCCATTCCTTTATGACCACAGTGTATCCATCTTCTAAAGGCTACTTCCAGCAGGATAATGCACACATCACAAATCTCACATTATCTTAAACTGGTTTCTTGAACAGGAAAAAAAACACAAAAATGGAGACAAAATTAGTCACAAAAAAAATCACATACAAGAGACCATACTTACTGGCACTGGTTACTAGTACGTATTGCCTCTTGTCTGTGATTTTTTTTTTGAGCAGAATAATAGGTTCACTGACTAAGGCCAGAAAGAAGGCTGAAATGCGTTGGTTGTTTTAATTGGTTTTTCAGTATTGCTTGTCCTATGAAATGTTTATAAAACCTTAATAAAGAATTTAAAGTTTTTTACCTGGACCCTCGTGCTGGACAACCTATATATTTGCCATAAGTTCACTGCACTCCAATGGCCTCCACAGTCACTAGATCTCAATCCAATAGAACACATTTGGAATGTGTTGGAACGGGAGATTCGCATCATGGATGTTCAGTTGACAAATCTTCAGCAGCTGCATGTCCATCATGTCCATATGGAGCAACATTTCTGAGCAATGTTTCCAGCACCCTGTAGAAAGTTCTAAAGCCAAAAAGGGGTCTAACTAACCTGGTGCTAGCAAAGTGCACCTAATAAAGTGATCAGTGAGTGAAATGCCATGCTTAACCCCTTCAGGACCAAGCCCATTTTGGCCTTAAGGACCAGAGCGTTTTTTGCACATCTGACCACTGTCACTTTAAACATTAATAACTCTGGAATGCTTTTAGTTATCATTCTGATTCCGAGATTGTTTTTTCGTGACATATTCTACTTTAACATGGTAGTACATTTTTGTGGTAACTTGCATCCTTTCCTTGTGAAAAATCCTAAAATTTGATGAAAAATTTGAAAATTTTGCATTTTTCTAACTTTGAAGCTCTCTGCTTGTAAGGAAAATGTATATTACAAATAAAAAAAATTTTTATTCACATATACAATATGTCTACTTTATGTTTGCATCATAAAAGTGACGAGTTTTTACTTTTGGAAGACACCAGAGGGCTTCAAAGTTCAGCAGCAATTTTCCAATTTTTCACAAAATTTTCAAACTCACTATTTTTCAGGGACCAGTTCAGGTTTGAAGTGGATTTGAAGGGTCTTCTTATTAGAAATACCCCACAAAAGACCCCATTATAAAAACTGCACCCCCCAAAGTATTCAAAATGACATTCAGTCATCATTTTAACCCTTTAGGTGTTTCACAGGAATAGAAGCAAAGTGAAGGAGAAAATTCACAATCTTCATTTTTTTCACTCGCATGTTCTTGTAGACCCAATTTTTAAATTTTTACAAGGGGTAAAAGGAGAAAATGTATACTTATATTTGTAGCCCAATTTCTCTCGAGTAAGCACATACCTCATATGTCTATGTAAAGTGTTCGGCGGGCGCAGTAGAGGGCTCAGAAGGGAAAGAGCGACAAGGGGATTTTGGAGAGTACGTTTTTCTGAAATGGTTTTTGGGGGCATGTTGCATTTAGGAAGCCCTTATGGTGCCAGAACAGCAAAAAACCCTCACATGGCATACCATTTTGGAAACTAGACCCCTTGAGGTACGTAACAAGGAATAAAGTGAGCCTTAATACCCCACAGGTGTTTCACGACTTTTGCATATGTAAAAAAAAATATTTTTTTTTTCACTAAAATGTGTGTTTCCCCCCAAATTTCACATTTTTCCAAGGGTTAATAGCAGGAAATACCCCCCAATATTTGTAACCCCTTCTCTTCTGAGTATGGAGGTACCCCATAAGTTGACCTGAAGTGCACTATGGGTGAACTACAATGCTCAGAAGAGAAGGAGTCATATTTGGCTTTTTGAGAGCAAATTTTGCTCGGGGGGCATGTCGCATTTAGGAAGCCCCTATGGTGCCAGAACAGCAAAAAATACCCACATGGCATACCATTTTGGAAACTAGACCCCTTGAGGAATGTAATAAGGAATAAAGTGAGCCTTATTACCCCACAGGTGTTTCATGACTTTTGCATATGTAAAAAAAATAATAATAATTTCCACTAAAATGTGTGTTTCCCCCCTAATTTCACCTTTTTGCAAGGGTTAATAGCAGAAAATACTCCCCAAAATTTGTAACCCCATCTCTTCTGAGTATGTAGGTACCCCATAAGTTGACCTGAAGTGCACTATGGGCGAACTACAATGCTCAGAAGAGAAGGAGTCATATTTGGCTTTTTGAGAGCAAATTTTGCTCGGGGAGCATGTCGCATTTAGGAAGCCCCTAAGGTGCCAGAACAGCAAAAAAAAAAACACATGGCATACCATTTTGGAAACTAGACCCCTTGAGGAACGTAACAAGGGGTACAGTGAGCATTTACCCCCCACTGGTGTCTGACAGATCTTTGGAACAGTGGGCTGTACAAGTTTTCATTTTCATGGACCACTGTTCCAAAGATCCGTCAGACACCTGTGGGGTGTAAATTCTCACTGCACCCCTCATTACATTCCGTGAGAGGTGTCGTTTCCGAAATGGGGTCACATGTGGGGTTTTGTTTTTTTTGCGTTTGTCAAAACCGCTGTAACAATCAGCCACCCCTGTGCAAATCACCTCAAATGTACATGGTGCACTCTCCCTTCTGGGCCGTGTTGTGCGCCCCCAGAGCACTTTGCGCTCACATATGGGGTATCTCTGTAGTCGGGAGAAATTGCGTTACAAATTTTGGGGGGCTTTTTTCCCTTTTACCTCTTGTGAAAATTTAAAGTATAGGGCAACATCAGCATGTTAGTGTAAAAAATAAAAAATGTTTACACTAACATTCTGGTGTAAACCCCAACATTTCCTTTTCATGAAGGGTTAAAGAAGAAAAAGCCCCCCACACCTTGTAACGCAATTTCTCCCGAGTACAGCGATACCCCATATGTCGCCCTAAACTGTTGCCCTGAAATACGACAGGGCTCCAAAGTGAGAGCGCCATGTGCATTTGAGGCCTAAATTAGGGATTTGCATAGGGGTGGACATAGGGGTATTCTACGCCAGTGATTCCCAAACAGGGTGCCTCCAGCTGTTGCAAAACTCCCAGCATGCCTGGACAGTCAACGGCTGTCCGACAATACTGGGAGTTGTTGTTTTTCAACAGCTGGAGGCTCTGCTTTGGAAACAGTGGCGTACCGGACGTTCTTATTGGGGGAGGGGGGCTGTGTAGGGGTATGTGTATATGTAGTGTTTTTAACTTTTTATTTTATTTTGTGTTAGTGTAGTGTTTTTAGGGTACAGTCACATGGGCGGGGGATTACAGCGAGTTTCCCAGCGCAAAATTTGCTGCATCTCAAGATGCGAGAAACCCACTGTAAAAGCCTCGCCCATGTGAATGTACCCTGTACATTCACAGGGGGGGGGTGCATCAGCTGTTGCAAAACCACAACTCCCAGCATGCATGGTCTGTTAGTGCATGCTGGGAGTCATAGTTTTGCAACAGCTGGAGGCACACAGGTTAGGAAACACTGAGTTAGAAACAGACAATGTTTCCCAACCAGTGTGTCTCCAGTTGTTGCAAAACTACAACTCCCAGCATGCCCAGACAGCTGAAGGGCATGCTGGGAGTTGTAGTACGGCAACATCTGAAGGGCCAGATGTTGCTGAACTAAAACTCCCAGCATGCCTGGACAGTCAGTGCATACTGGGAGTTGTAGTTTTGCAACAGCTGGAAGAGCACAGATTGGAGACCATTATACAATGGTCTCCAAACTGGGGCCCTCCAGATGTTGCAAAACTACAACTCCCAGCATGCATGGTCTTTAGTGCATGCTGGGAGTTATAGTTTTGCAACAGCTGGAGGCACACAGGTTAGGAAACACTGAGTTAGAAACAATGTTTCCCAACCAGTGTGTCTCCAGCTGTTGCAAAACTACAACTCCCAGCATGCCCAGACAGCTGAAGGGCATGCTGGGAGTTGTAGTTCGGCAACATCTGAAGGGCCAGATGTTGCTTAACTAAAACTCCCAGCATGCCTGGACAGTCAGTGCATGCTGGGAGTTGTAGTTTTGCAACAGCTGGAAGAGCACAGATTGGAGACCATTATACAATGGTCTCCAAACTGAGGCCCTCCAGATGTTGCAAAACTACAACTCCCAGCATGCCCAGACAGCCAAAGGCTGTCTAGGCATGCTGGGAGTTGTAGTTTTCAGACTCCTAGAAGCAGCAGTGAAGATCTTCACTGCTGCTTCTGAGGACCATATACTCACCCGTCGCTGCTCGTCCACGTGGCCGGTCCCGCGCTGCTCCTCGGTCCCGCCGCTGGATCAGGTAAGTCCGCCGGTCCCCTCCTGTTCCCCCCCGTGTGCCGCAGGTCCCCGCGAGCCCCCGCAGCCTTCGTCCCCCGTTCTGCCCGACTTCCAGGGGCGGGCAGTGCGGGGGATCTGAACTTTCACCCCAGATCACTGTGATTGGTCCACAGGGACCAATCACAGTGATCGCTGACCAGGACCATCAATTGATGGTCCTGGGGGTGAAGCAGAAGTTGTCCCCTGCTGGAAACAGCGGGACTTCTGCCAGTTAACCCGTGCGATGCTGCGCATCGCCGGGTTAACTGCATGTCATTTATAAACGCCGGGATGCGCGAACGCACTGCACAACCCGGCGTTTATATATGACATTCTGCGGGAAGGGGTTAAAGGGGTACTCTGGGGAAATTTTTTTATTTTTTCAAATCAACTGGTGCCAGAAAGTTAAACAGATATGCAAATTACTTCTAATAAAAAATCTTAATCCTTCCTGTACTTATTAGCTGCTGAATACTACAGCGGAAATTCTTGTCTTTTTGAAACACAGAGCTCTCTGCTGACATTATGAGCACAGTGCTCTCTGCTGACATCTCTGTCCATTTTAGGAACTGTCCAGAACAACATATGTTTGCTATGGGGATTTCCTTTTACTCTGGACAGTTCCTAAAATGGACAGAGGTGTCAGCAGAGAGCACTGTGCTCATGATGTCAGCAGACAGCTCTGTGTTTCAAACGGAAAAGAATTTCCACTGTAGTATTCAGCAGCTAATAAGTACAGGAAGAATTAATATTTGTTAATAGAAATAATTTACAAATCTGTTCAACTTTCTGGCAGCTGTTGATTTAAAAAAATAAAAAAATAGTTTTCCAGCGGAGTACCCATTTAAGTGTTGCCCACATGTAGAGAGGAAGAAAACAAACTTGTGACAATTGTGTGTTTGGCATGTGTGTTTAAATTGCCCATAGTTCTATTTATATCATGTATAGCATCGGTTTCCACCATTGATAATATAATGCCAATGTATTCTGCAGCACTGATTGTCAAAAGTCACATCAGTCCCTGTACTCTGTATCTCAGACATACACACAGCCAGTTAACTATAGGTATATTGTTGGAATCGGCCTGTCTTTCTTGATCTGTCTATCTGTTAATGGCTTATTATCTTTCTCTCCATCACTACCATTACCACCTAAGGTGCTTGTATTAGTGTAGCGTCCTCCACGTTGCAGTGCGTGTGGCGGTGTGTATTCATTGGGGGTGTATGTTTTTTTTCTTGTGCATGTCTCCAGCTGTAATTAATAAAACTCATTCTGTCCCTGCCGGGGGCTGATCTGTGACACAGTTACTTCCAAACTGCTCAATTAGCGTCCAAAGGAATGTAGGTCACCGCAAACCCTGCTCTTTGCTGCTCCTACAAAAATCAACCACTTCAGTGCCTGGAGCTTTATGCATTATATATAGTATGTCAGACTGGACTCTCTTATGGCTGCCATGTTGTACATACAGCCAACATGGACTGTCTTCATTCTGCTCTTAGACACATGCATCTTCCAAGACATTTTTAGACACTTTTCTCTTCCCTGTGCCACCATGTGGCTTACTTTACGCCAGTAAAGTAGTTTTTTCTCTAAGGCATAGGGCTGGGCAGTATGACCAAATGTCTGTATCACGGTATTTTTTAAACTTTTGGCGGTTCCACGGTATATAACGGTATTTCCTAGCCCCCCCCCATATTAATTATCAGCCCACATCCCCATCGGGGTAAATACTCACATATCACCCGCAAGCGCTGCCCTCCTCGTCCTGTTTGTTGCGGGCGCTGGCACTCTATACTGGCGGTATCCCTATGCCCGGGCTGCAAAAGGTAAACAAAATCAACTTTAACGCAACTACGTCAGCCTTACGCTGGGGACGGGAACGTCGGAGAGCTGTCAGCCTATCACCGGCCGCAGCGATGTCCCGCCTTGGCCGGTGATAGGCTGAGCCCACTGTCATGTAAGAAGCCGGCTTCTTACATGGCAGTGGGCTCAGCCTATCACCGGCTGAGGCGGAACATCTCTGCGGCCGGTGATAGGCTGACAGCTTTCCGACGTTGCCGTCCCCAGGAAACAAGGGAGGCCGGTACCAGACCAACGGGAGGTGAGTTAAAGTTTTTGTTTATTTTTTGCAGCCCGGGCATAGGGATACCGCACAGTATAGAGCAGTGGTCTCCAACCTGCGGACCTCCAGATGTTGCAAAACTACAACTCCCAGCATGCCCGGACAGCCAACGGCTGTCCGGGCATGCTGGGAGTTGTAGTTTTGCAACATCTGGAGGTCCGCAGGTTGGAGACCACTGGTATAGAGTGTCAGCGCCGTTGGCCACAACAAACAGGATGAGGAGGGCAGCGCATACGGGTGACATGTGAGTAGTACCCTGATGGGGACAGCGCTGGGCTAATAATTGGGGGGGGGGGCAGAACAGCGCTCGCAGGTCACATAGGATTAGTTCCCTGATGTGGGGACAGCGCAGCGCTGGGCTAATTCATTGATTCCCGAGGGGGGAGGGGCCAAACCGGTATTGCGATATGGGTTAAAATTCATATGTATGAACCGGTATACCGCCCAGCCCTACTAAGGCATGCCCCTTTTTTCTAGATATTGTCTAGTGAGAATCAAACAGTCTGAAGCACAAAATAAATGTGACACAAGGCATAGGCAGTAGTTTTTGGCACAAAATGACCTTTTGGAATCTCCACGCTTTGTGTTGTATATGCGTATGAGATTTGTTTGCTGAACTTGCCTGATGCCTAATGTGGGACACTTTAGCAATATATGGTAATCTTCTAGGGGAGATTTATCAAAACCTGTGTAGAGGAAGAGTGGTGCAGTTGCCCATAGTAACCAATTAGAGCTTTCATTTTTAAAGAGGCCGCTGAAAAATCAAAGAGGCAATCTGATTGGTTGCTATGGGCAACTGCACCACTCTTCCACTACACAGGTTTTGATACAGCTCCCCCTAAGTGTTTTTTCTAATATTCCCTTGTTTGCAGATAGGTTATTTCACAAAAAGGCATTTTATAAAATGATCTTCTCTATATATCTATGTATGCTCTATCGCTATATGTTAAATATATTTGGTGACATCTTTATACTTTTTAAAAATAAATAAGGTTAATATTCTCTATGCTTGCATATCTTTTATAGATACTTACTGTGTCTGGGCCCCCAGAAGGAGGCACCCGCGTCACTATTCGGGGAGTAAACCTTGGTCTAGACTTTTCTGAGATTGCCAACAATGTGCTGGTGGCCGGAGTACAGTGCACGCCTGTGGAGGAGGAGTACATCATTGCTGAACAGTAAGTCTGATATGACCATCTTTAGTATGGAAAGAAATTCCAGCCTCCTTAAGTTTTTTTTGCGAGGGGCCACTTTCATTGTACACAAGGTCTAGTTGTATCTATCTATTTCTCTTGGACTTTAATTGGACCACGTATGTCCGCAGAATTGGCCTATGTTAACCCTGCTTTGGACTCACTTGAGTGCATATGAACTTCAGAAAATTATTGGTCGATTTCCCTTTAGTTTTCTTGGTTAAAAAGATGAATCTCCCTCTACTTCTTGCTTATTCGTTCATGTCTGTGCATTGTTAAAGATAAAAGGAGTACTTGGGAGTCCAACATCTAGTGATAGGTCTCAGTCACCATCTTCCATTCACTTGCTATGAGCCATACAAAGGGATTTGGTACTACAATGCCAGATTTCTATAGGAGCGACATCATAGGTGGATCACTGATTATGAAGCATTACCGGTTAGTAATAAATCCCTGAAGTACTCCATACTGGGAAAAGCTGATATACCAGTCTAACCTTTGCAAATGAAAAAGTATAAGTTTGCGTGTTCCCTTTGTTTCCATAAATTGATATTGTAAGCAAGTAAGCAGGGAATCTTTCCTGAGCTCTGGCAATCTGATAATGGCAGGTAAAGCTTAGACCGGCAATAATTCATTTATTGCACAAAGTAAAATGTCAAACAAAAAAGGAAAGATAGAGTGGTAGGCGGAGAATGGATGGCCTCCGAGATGAACATGTGTGTGCCATAATGGTTACTTCAATCTATTTCTAGCCTGCTCTATGATGGGTGTAGAAAAGCCATACTCGGAGTAGCTTATCAAAATGGGCTGCATTATAACTGAAATAGGTGTCCACATTGTACTGCATAGGAACAGAAGAAAAATGTTACAAATAAATGGCTTATTAAAATAATAAAACCTTTCACTTACTGTCTTAAGAACCTCAATGGCTCATGTATAAGAGGTTCATCCAGGACTACTGAAAACAACATTTTATGAAAATAGGCCCTCACAGCTCCAACACTGACACCTTTCATAAGTCAAGGCTTGGCCACTAACTTACTGGCCTGGTCTGTTCTGCATGTTATATCCAGCAAATAGAAAGGGAGCGATAGAATAAAAGAAGGATCTTATTGAGCATTTGGACGATAGGCTCGAAAACAAGTGTGATCCATAGAGGCCCCACTTAACAGCTTAACCCACTGGACCCCTTTAGAGGTCTTCTGGAGTCTTAACAGCTCAAAACTGTTTTAATGGCATAAATTAAGAAACCATGCACAATATTATGCTTGTATATATATAAATATGTTGTTTTAATGTTGTGGCTGATCAGCGTGTTTGTGCATTATTTAATTCATCCTTGGCGACTGATTCTCTTTAACCTCCCTTATGTCACATAATCCTGCCAGCCATTTCATACACAGGGACCTGCATGTTTTATATACTGTAGATAATGGCTTATTTCTTGGGCAGCAGTGTAGAATACTAATGGCACAAAATGCAATGTAAAGTCTAGGAGTAAATTGACACAAGAACCAGAACTATGCAAGGGCTTTGTTGCTTTGCACTCAATAATTCCATGCAAGTCATTGATTCCCAGGAAATATTCCACAAATGACTTCTGATTTGCCGTTATGGTTGTCTCATTTTAACTATTGACTTTATAGCTTGATACATTTGGAAAGATTAAAGCATTTCTTATTTGCACCTGTCTTTGTACAGTGTGAAAAGTCTGCCTACTGCAGAGCACTCAGACATAGAAAAGAACAGCCGGACCGGGGCTTACAAGTGCAGATGTCAGGATGATCGAGTGCTCCCACTTTTGTATTAGAACACAATTGGGGATCACACAGCACTTTTTCTCATCTGTCATGGCTGACAGAGCCTGACTCCATCTGGGCTGCGAAGCACCTCTATATTTATGCTTAGAGACTGTTTCCCATAGAGACTTAAGCTTTGAGTCTGCAGTGCTTTCAGTGAGGCATTCTAGATGCACTGCAGTGTAAAATGACAGAAGGGTTAAGGTTTTGTGAGCTGCTGTTATTTCTATTGGTGTGAATCCAGGGGTTTCCATCTGGCAATCTGTGAGCTTAATGCAGATCTCTGGAGGGTTCTAATAGGAAAAAGAGGCAATCAGTTGGAGGGAGGCTGAGAAGGGTGATGGGGAACAGTGGGGGGCATGTTATATGCCAGAACAGGGGACATAGTTTAAGCGTGCAAAGCCTGAAAGAAAGACAGGTCATGTGGAAATGGAATGGTAAAACCATACGGGTGCATAACATAAAATAAATGCTAATGTTGTGAGTACAGCCTTGAATGCCCTTAAATGTCATGTACTGATGTATCTGCACTGTTCTATTCTTCTAGAATTGTATGTGAAATGGGCCCGACGCCTCCTGCATCAAGCTCAGGTCCAGTGCTTCTCTGTATTGGAGAATGTAAACCAGAGTTCATGGCCCGGTCTTTGCAACAGTATAGCTTTGTGGTGAGTAGCAAACATATATAGCATATCTATCTCGGTGTTCCTATAAAGGTGCTTCTTGTCTAACCCTTTTGTTAGCTGTACCACTCATGCTACGAACTGCGTCAATATAAAACTGAGATGATGTTGATCATTTGTCCTTTGGCGGACTGGTTTTCCCCATTTGGTAATGGAAGTGAACTCAAAGATGTGGCTTGCCTGTTACTTCATCAAACTATTAATAACCTCTATAAATATTTATTAGTGTTAGTCATGGAGAAATACAGGGACATCTATAGGTATGGTGGAGTACTGCAAGCTTCCAAATCAGATACACTGTATGTGCATAACTTGTAATGCTGCAGAAAATGGACAAGGAATCTGCAGCTTTCTCAATGCTTAATAAGCATTACCAATGTCTGCATTATATTTACATATTTCTAAATATATTCTCATATTGGAACCTGTATTAGTAAATTCACTTTTAGGAAGCAAAATATTTGAGTGGAAATGAGTACGAACAAGCTAAATGAAAGTTTTCTAAAAATATCAGGGAGAATGCTGTCTTCTATTCACTGGGTTTGCCAGCTTTAAGCCATGTCTGTTCTCACTGTTTGCCTGTAATTTACTTTGTTAGCGCACAGCTAATAGCATTGATGGAAGCAGCGGCTCTCTTCTCCAATTCGCCACGCCTAGTCTTCCCTTGCAGCAAATTATAGGTTTGCTCAAGCTCATGATAAAATGACACATTTTTCCTGAAAAATCAATGCTATGCTTTCTACGGCTCAACTGCACAAGGCTCCCCTTAATCATGTAACAAGCCATAACTGTCACTAGGTACTTTATGATGTCATTTAACAAAAGTAGCCTGGAAAGTACAGATAGGCAGAATGAGGAGCCTGAAAGGAGTTAATCCTATTAATGGTGACGTTCACATAAAAGACGCCATTATTCTCCATGCTAATTAATGACGTTTTATGATTCCATAGCCTGACGCTCTCTCAAGACAAAAATGCCTCTTGCTCATGGTGACCTTGTTTTATATCCATTTCTGCATCTCAGGTGACTGTCCCTGTCATACTCATGCACTGCCAAGAAATTCTTACATTACACACTGATTTTAACCCCTTAAGGACACAGCCCTTTTTCACCTTAAGGACTGAGCCCTTTTTCGCAATTCTGACCGCCGTCGCTTTATGAATTAATAACGCGAAAACGCTTTTACCGAATATTCTGATTCTGAGATCGTTTTTTCGGGACATATTCTACTTTATTTTGGTGGTAAATTTTCGGCGTTACTTGCATCCTTTTTTGGTGAAAAATCCCCAAATTTCATGAAAATTTTGAAAATTTAGCATTTTTCTAACTTTGAAGCTCTCTACTTGTAAGGAAAATGGATATTCAAAATACATTTTATTTTTATTCACAAATACAATATGTCCACTTTATGTTGGCATCATAAAATGGACATATTTTTGCTTTTTGAAAAAATTAGAGGGCTTCAAAGTAGAGCAGCAAATTTTAAAAATTTCATGAAAATTACTAAATCTGAAGGGACAGATGTTACAGAACTACAACTCCCAGCATGCCTGGGCAGTCTAGGCATGCTGAGAGTTGTAGTCTGGCAACATCTGGAGGGCTACCATTTGGACACCGCTCTAACAGTGGTCTCCAAACTGTGACCCTCCAGATGTTGCAAAACTACAACTCCCAGCATGCCCAGACAGCCTTTGGCAGTTTGGCCTTCCTAGTGGTTGCCACAGTAAAGATCACATTACTTTCACTTTCATTCCCACCCCCCCCCCCCCCCCACCGTAGTTTCCCTACCTGAGCCAGGATCCAGCAGTCTCCAGCGACGATCGTGGCTCCCCAGGCATCTTCTCCTCCAGGTAATGGCCTCCATCTTCTCTCCATCTTCCCCTCAACATCCAGGGGTGGGCAGAATGGGGGTTGCCATGGCAACCCACTGTGCTGCCCTGCCATTGGTCAGAATCAGTTCTGACCAATGGCAGGGGATAGGAGGAGATCGCAGCACTGCAACCTCACTCCTAGCCCTCAGGATGATCGGGGCTGTCCCTGACAGCTCCGATCATCCCATTTTTCCGGGTGACCGGGTCACCAGAGACTCAATCAGCCCTGAATAGCAGAAAATCGCATGTCTAAATTGACTTGCGTTTTCTGCGATCGCCGACATGAGGCCGACCCTAGGCGATGTGCCAGGATGCCTGTTGAATGACCGGCGGGGACCGGAATTCCCACGGGCGTATGCATACGCCCCACGTCCTTAAAGACTCGGGATGCAGGGCGTATGCATACGCCTGGCGTCATTAAGAGGTTAAAAAGAGCAGAACTGTTAGTCCATGGTCACACGACGAAACTTCCATGCCAAATTACGCAGAAGAATTTTGCACAGATATTTCGCTGCCGCAGAGTACCATTGACTTCAATTGGATTCTGCTACACTGTTCACTTGGCAGAATTTCTGGCGTGGAAATTCAGATTCTGGCATCTGCAGAAAGAATAGTCATGTCTAATCTTTCTGCAGAGTCCATAAGGAAATGCATTGCCATCTAAAAGATGATTTACAAGCAGTCCTAGCACCAGCATGTTCTGCCTGCTCCGCTGTCGGTGAAATGTCCGCACAGAGATTTTACGTGTAGACATTCCACAGTGTGAACATAGCCTTAGTATTTCCTAATAGGAACTCTCTATGTATGACCTATTTTCAATTTTAGCTTTAAAACAGAAAATTTGAACCCTAAGTTAACAGACAATGATTTCATTGCAGCCATGATAGTTTTGTATAAGTAGCCACATTGTGCATGGTCAAAGGCTACATTCACACAGCAGTATTCCGGTCAGAGTTTCTGTCAGTATATATTAGCCAAAACCAGAAGTGGGTCTACAACATGAAAAAGATCCATCTCTCAAACATTTCTCTGTGTAAGTTGACTAAAATTACTGATACAAAATACTGGCCCAAATACTGCCATGTGAAAGCGGCCAGATAATTCTACTTCAATACTAGATGAAGGGCTCTGCCATCTACTGAGGAAAACCGATAGGGCTACTTGAACAAATAGCTGATTTTATCAGTAGACAGAATTGACTACCAGTTTTCTACCATCTTCCCTTCTTTATCTTTAACTGTGATGTCCATTTACCATTTCTCCAAGCAGTGTACTCATTATTGTGACAGAAACTCGGTATTTATTGTGCTTACATTGGCCTATAAATATTGAATGTACCAATATCCTTCTTCCACTACACTACTCAAATTCCAAATAAAATCACTTAGGTTTTTATGCATTTTTTTTTTTTTTTTTATTCAAAGCCAGAAGTAGATTCAGAAGAAATGGCAAATATTAAGGGTGGACCAATGCTATGCTCCCACACAATAATTTTTATCATATACTGAATAACAGAACAGAAGCCATTTGGTAAATTTTTTCAGACTTTTTGGATTTTTTTTCTTTTCTCAAGGAACCCAATATACATTGTGTAAATGTGGCATCATGCTTCACTTTCTTGTTGAATGCACTTCTGACTTTAGCTCAAAAATATATTTTTCCCAAGAACTGTTCTGTGTGAAACCACCCAAAACATTTTTGCTGCATTAAATAATTGCTGTAGCCAGTTGTTAGTTGTAAGTCTATAGTGTTTTGTTTAATCACTTTTCTGGTTTTACTTAAATGGGCACTGTCAGATCCAAAAACTTATGTGTTTACTGATGTAAATTAAAGACCTTTTGTAATATGGTTGTTTAATTTTTTTTATTTTTTTTTATATTTAATAAAGAAAACTGCTTCTGAAAATCCCACCACTAGGGGTCCCCAAACCTTCTGGAACACTAACTAGTCCTGCAGCAGCATCAGGCTTGTCCATGAGTAATTGACAAGAGATGACTCATGGACAAGGCTGCATGAGCAGATGCACCAATCACCTCTCACCACCACAAGGGAGGGACACGCCCCCTTCCACTGAGAGGATTTTTTAACACTGCGATCTAATGAAAAGGTATTTTTATAATAAATAAAGGTGATAGAGGCATACAAATGAGGTGTACACGGTTAGGATTAGGTACTGAGTGACATATTCATTTTTTTGTAGGATTTGACAGGTACTACATACCATTAATCCAATATATTTTCCTGCTTGTTCATACTGGACATTTAAGGTCTGATCAAACTATTCATATTCATAAAAGTCAGGTATTTTTAAACCTATACAGAACAGTGATTTGACATATTGTTGACTTCAACAACGATTTACAAATTGTTGACTTCAGATGCTACATAAAGCAATCGTACTGACAATTTATTTACTCATTTACTCGAATTTAGACTTATTTTTCATATTCTACTTCATGTTAAGCTACTCTTGTAGTACTGTACAAGCTACACTGACTTGTGACCTTGTGTTCAAGGGGCCTCCAGTCTGGGTCTGGCACGCTAGGGTCGATTCTATAGGAAGCCAATTACCCTACAATTAACTCACAAATACAGGATTTGTTTTTGTCAGCATTTTCCAATAAAAACTCTTCCACTGTTTTCCTTAGATATAGGTGACCTTGACTACTGCACTGTTGGCTTGTTTTACCCCCACAATAGGATAATAATGTGATGTTATTGAAAGTGGCTTTAGAAGAATAGAGAAGGTTTTATCTCACTAAATCAGATAGCACATTTTGTATTGCAGAATAACATCTGAATGAAGGTCACATGGTCAAGGTTCTGGGGACATGAAATTAAGGTTGCCCAGATTCAAGCTGATACATAGCTCTTAATTTAGGAAAGCTTCTGTTAGAAAACCAGTGCAACATATCTGCAGCATCTAAGCCAGGTATTCAGACATCCCACTCTCCCAGGATCATGTGTATCTGCCAACAATATAATAGATTCAACCACTGCATACTTGGACCCACAAGACACAATTTCACTCATTATTTCTGATTTATGGGACCCTGGACCTGTAACAACCTTTCTGAGACCTCGGCATATTGCTCCATCTCCCTGCTCAGCAGCGAACAACATGACACATTCTAGAGGCAGTATCTCCACAGTGCCCCAAATATCTTTACATTTTCCTATCTACGTTTATCATTATTGCTTTGCATGAGAGACATAATACCCCTTATTCCAGCCATTCCATTGTCTGCTCACTGCAGGTTATTGCTGTGGGCTAGAAGAAGTATCTGAAAATAGAATAATTGCAAATACTTGAAACAATCTACATGTAGGGCTGCAAATAGCTGTATATTTTTTTATCAGCCGTTTATGAATCTGCCTATGCCCTTGGCTATCATCTATTAAGTTGTCTGTTTATCCGTAACCTATTCTTATATTCTGCTTATTTATTGGCTCTGCTTTCTTACTCTTTTTGTCAGTGTTGTCTGGCTGCTAACCTCCTATGCTATAAGAGATTTTTGCCAGGATAGCAAAAGCATTAAGTTTTATAAAAAGGTGCAATAAAAAGAATTTGTACCTTTGGTAAGCTCTTGGCTCCTTTTCTTAGTACTTGGCACAGGCAACATGAAAGCAGGATGAATCCCTTAAATGTTATCTAAGAGCACTATATGGACTGAAGAATAACACTGTGGTGCTATGCACAAATGTTTATCAACGCACTCATTTGTTTCATCTCTAGAATCCAGCTGTGTCTCACATTAGCCCATCTCGTGGTCCAGAGTCTGGAGGAACGATGATCACTATCACTGGACACAATCTGGGAGCTGGAAGCACTGTTTCAATACTTCTTGGCAACCAAACATGTGAATTTTATGGGTAAGTGTTTTTTTTTTTGATCACAGTAACAAGGCTATTCTGCATGCACAGTAGTTGAATAGAAGTGTCCATGTATAGGACAAAACTAAGGATGGAAAAGCCCCTTAAAGGGGTATTCCTTTTTCTTTTATTTGACTATTCTTCAGGGGCTGTAGAGTTAGTGTTTTTCATAATATAGTGTCTGTACGTGTGTGATGGTTTCCTCACAATTCTTTTGTGATTTTCACCCGAATATTTATTTTTAACAGCATAGCAAATGACTGTTGTCTCAAAATGACTGACTCACTAGTCAGCTGATGACAGGGAGCCTGTCTGCTTCAATGGATGGAGGGATCGCTTGGTGGGAGAGATATCAATCTGCAATTAATGCAACAGCTGTAGGCACCCTGATTGAAAACCACAGGTCTTTTGAATGGATGCAGATCATTTATGTTTCAATGGGTGGGGATGCTGATGTGTAGGAGGGAGGAAATGGAATTCTGGGATTTGTAGTCAAAGTTCACAAAAAGCTAACCACCAGTTCACAAAAAGCTAACCACAGTCTTTAGGTAATCTCACAACATAGCCATTTAGCCCCAAGGCAAGCACAGATCCTTCCTAAGCATGTCCATTACTGCCTGCCAGGTACCTACTAAAATCACCTAATGGTGGATAACCCCTTTAATTATTCCTATATCACCGAATTCACCTACAGACGGCAATAATGGGTTGAAGTGTTACTTTCATTAAAACAAATAATAATTTCCATGTCACACAGACAAGCCAAAAGTTTTGATCGGTCACAGCAGCACACTTCACTACCTGGCCTAGCGCGTATTTCAGGAGCCTGTCACATACAAAGTGACAACGTGAGCTCAGATCTGGGGAGTGAAGCGCCCTGATGTGCCCTTCTCCCAACTATGTCTAGAGATCACTGGGGATTTCAAGACCCTGACCAATCAAATCTTTTGACATGTCTGCATTTTTTAATGACGTTTTAAAATTTACTGACTTACATGTCTGACATGCCTCCATTGTATACTCTGTATAGTCATATATACTGTACACAAGACTGCCAGATTGCCTCTTACTACTGATTTATTACAATGGGAAACCTAAGTTTTATTTGAATATTTCTTTTTTATATTTAAAGGGGAAATCCAGTCAATTGTCAACAGCTTTTCTTATATGTCATTGGTACAAATCTCAGACCTCCAGTGATTTCTAGAAGAAAATACATCTATAGAGCGCTCAGCCCCTTTGCTACTATGGCTAAATCTGACATTATGCAGGCTGCCATTGGTTTGACAGGTCCTTTAATTAGAATGCTGTGTCAGATTTTCAGTAGCAGAAATCTCTGATCAGTGCCTTGGGGTTTAAGTGTTATATAGAGATTATTTATTGTGGGAGAGCACTGACAGTTTGTGATTATAGACTTCAATCATGTTATCATTTCTTTTGTCCCTTTGACATGTTGGGTGATCATTGTATCTGGGTTTCCACTTTAAAACGCTTGTCTTGTTTTTCTTACGAAGACCAACCCTGATTATTAGCTAGTTATATTTCTGCACTGAATTCTGAATGAATTTATAGCCAATACACTTCAATTGGACTCCGCTCTCCCATTCACACAGCAGAATTTCTGCTGCAGAATTTCAGTTGCAGGAATTCCATTGAAGTGAATAGGCTATAAATCCGTGCAGAAATTCATGCATACACAACGGACACTCAGCAAGCTGAATTCCGCTGGCTGAATCTCCAGTGATAGATTCAATGGTGTGCTTCAATGGTAGGACTGCAAGGACATAGCCGTCTATATAAACATGTTCATTTTATGAGCAGACATCCTTTCCACCTTCGGAATCCCACTGCTGCAATTCCACTGTCTGAACAGGGCAGCAGAATCCCATTGAAAACAATGGGACTCTGCTGCATGCTGCAGGCAGAATTCGACATCGGAATGTCCACAGTGTAACTGAGCCCTTGGGGCACCTGGCAGAGTTCAATTCCAGCAGCCCTGCCACAGTAGAAATGCAGCTCTCCACTAGTATGGCCTATTCACACTAAGGAATTTTCAAGTGAAATCCAGTAAAAAAAAAAAAAATTCTGTCCAGAAATGCAGTAGCAGCCTCCCATGGTTTTCAGTAGGATTGTCTGACCGGTCATAGCACTGACTGATTGAGATGGCGCCTGCCATGCATGGAATGCCCGCCCATAGCTTTTCTATTCAGATGGATACCTACTGACCCATGATAAAGCCGCTGCAGATACATGATATGTGATCATCTTTTGAACCCCTTTTATATTAGTTAGGAATATATGAAATAAAAAGGATTAAAGAGGAGATCTGGGATTTCTGTGAGCGTACATCCTTTATTGTCCGAATATACTTCCATGTTGCTGCCCTCTACTGGCTTGCATCTTAGGCTGTTTTCATCTGTTAAAAGATCCGTTATAAACGTCCGTTAGAAAAGCTTTAAAAACGGATGTTAAACGCCCGCTACAAAATCCCCTTCAAGTGTCTACCACATTAAAAAAAGCGTACATAGATCATAGATATGAAAAAGATTTTTTATTGACATAAATGCATGAAATATACAATACAAGAATAAAATCATGTAAAATGGTGCTGTGGTGGACACCGACAAGAATTGGGGCTATGCTTGCCAGTACTAAATAAGTAACATATAAAGTGCAGCGGGGTACAATAAACCTGCCTACAACTAGCAGCGTGAATACAGTGCACTACTTCTTTTAAGAGGAGAAATATAGCAATAACACAAGTAAAGTGCATAGAAGGGGGTACGTACACCAACCTATAATTAGTCACATTAGTGTAGCAGCTATAAAATAAGGTGCATTGTACAAAGTGAGCAAGCTAATCAATTCAAGAGTTTACATAGGTAAAGAAGCATAACATGTAAACATATAGCGGACTGGTTACCAATGGTGACAGCAAGTGCAGTGTGCAGGCCTCCAACACCCAAACGTTTTTGCTCCTAGGCTTCTTCCGGGGTGCTTTGTGATGCTGCTATATTTCTCCTCTTAAAGGGGTACTTTAAATCCACTTGTGCCAGAAAGACAGATTTGTAAATTGTATATAACAGAGCAAGCTCGGCACCACTCTCTGTATTTTGAGGACAGGAAAAGATGGGACCCTTTTTGACTTCTCCCCTTGCAACTGCTGGAGGTGCATATAGGTGCTGCTACACTGTAAGACAGTGTGAACAGGTATCCAATAGGAAAAAGAAGCAGAGCACTCACCAGACCTTGAATGCAGGTTGACTTTATTGACCGGAACGATCAAAGGCACATCAGGGGGAGGTAGTACAGACAGGGGAGTGTAGCTTAGAGACGCGGGGGTATCCTCACGAGAGGATACCCCCGCATCTCTAAGCTACACTCCCCTGTCTGTACTACCTCCCCCCGATGTGCCTTTGATCGTTCCGGTCAATAAAGTCAACCTGCATTCAAGGTCTGGTGAGTGCTCTGCTTCTTTTTCCTATTGGAGATTTGTAAATTACTTCTATTAAAAAATCTTAATCCTTCCTGTACTTATTAGCTGCTGAATACTGCAGTGCTAATTTTTTTCTTTTTGGAACACAGAGCTGTCTGCTGACATCATGAGCACAGTGCTGACATATCTGTCCATTTTAGGAACTGTCCAGAGTAAAAGGAAATCCCCATAGCAAACATATGCTGTTCTGGACAGTTCCTAAAATGGACAGAGATGTCAGCAGACAGCTCTGGGTTTCAAAAAGAAAAGAATTTCTGCTGTAGTATTCAGCAGCTAATAAGTACAGGAAGGATTAAGATTTTTTTAATAGAAGTAATTTACAAATCTGTTTAACTTTCTGGCACCAGTTGATTTAAAAAAAAAAAAAAGAAGTTTTTCACCGGAATACCCCTTTAAAGAAGTAGTGCACTGTATTCACGCTGCTAGTTGTAGGCAGGTTTATTGTACCCCGCTACACTTTATATGTTACTTATTAAGTACTGGCAAGCATAGCCCCAATTCTTGTCGGTGTCCACCACAGCACCATTTTACATGAGTTTATTCTTGTATTGTCTATTTCATGCATTTATGTCAATAAAAAATCTTTTTCATATCTATGATCTATGTACCCTGGTTTTTATGTGGTAGACTCATGGTTTTGGCATAGATCAGTTAGGCACGGGAAGTTTGTTTGTGTAAAATCCCAATTCAAGTCTATGGGATTTTTTGATTATCCTTTATAGCCTTTCATGAATACCGGATGTTAATTGTGACGGAATAAAAAATGGCACATGCACTAATTTTTCTTCCATCACAAGAAACGGGTAAATTAATGGCCGTTATTTTTAACATTGAAGTCTATGGCAAACGGATGAGCCTTTATGTCATCCGTTTGCACTCGGTTTATAATATCTGTTATTACTTCTTAGCATGCTCAGAAGAGGTGACATCAGCAGACTCCTGCAGTGCTGAGGGACTACTACTACTCCCATCATGGAACAGACTTGTTTCCTTGATGGGAGTAGTAGTTCTTGGCCGGCCAGATGTGCTGCTGTAGAATACTTTTTATTCATAGCGCTGCCAAGGCATTTGATTATAGAAGCGCTGTGAGGGCCAGGCATATGGATATGTCTGACCCCTGCAGCGCATCTATATACAGATGCCGCTGCAGCGCTATGACAAGTATTCTTTCAGCAGCGCATCCCGAGCCAGATGCGCTGCTGTAGAATACTTTTCATTCATAGCGCTGTTGGGAGCTTATGATAGCGCTGCGGGGGGAACATATATATGCGCTGCGGGGGGGGGACAATATATAAATGCGCTGCGGGGGGACAATATATATATATGTATGCGCTGTGGGCAGAACATCTATAAATGCGCTGCGGGGGACAAGATATATAGAAGCACTGGGAAGACCATATATATACCCCCCCTAGCGACTCTATATATCTTTCCTCACCGCAACTCTTCTATTTGAAAACCCCGCCGGGGGCACTGAATGGCTCCTCGGTACCGGCCATTCTGTGCTCCTGGCAGGGAATTTAAAAATGAAAGTACAGTATATATCAGAAAGAATGTAGAAGATGGATCCAGCTCCAGGAGCTGGATCCATCTTCTACATTCTTTCTGCTACTACCGGGGGAGTGCGGTCCCCTGCATCCGTGCTCCTGGATCATATATGTGGTGTCTTCATGCATGAAAAGTCGGTGAGCTGATCTATTACCCTTCCTTTTTTATTCCTACAGTATACATCGTACATCGCTGCTCCCCTGTTTAATAACTTCTAATCGCAGGGGTTCTCAGAAGTGAGACTCGTGCGATCAATCCTTCAGCCCTTGTACTACAACCCCCATCGTGGAACATAGTCTGTTCCATCATGGGGATTGTAGTAAATACACTAATGTAGCCTCCCCGGCAACCGGAAGACCCCTGCAGCTGGGGAACTACTACTCCTATCATGGATAGAAGTCTGTTCCATGATGGGAGTAGTAGTAGTCCCGGCTGTGGGAGACTGTAGGCAGAGGTTTTAAAACGGCCGTACATGAGGGATGTTATAACGGGTCTTAACAGATGAATATTTATTCACCCGTTATTTCATCCATTATTATACATCCGTTTTTACACAGAAAACAGACATTTAATAACGGATGAATGCTCATAGTGTGAAAGGAGATGTCAGTAGTCTTCCCACTGTTGGTTCAGTCATGTAATAAAACAATCAGCCTGGTTAGGATGAGGTTAATATCTTCCCATTTTCCTATTCCAGTATTAAGCCTGCATTCTTTAGGTTCTGCTCCTATATATAGCAACTATACAGGAAGGAAGAAAGAATAGCGTTAGCTCAGGGTGGACGAGCACGCTGTGCTCAGTGGCTCTTGGCCCTATTTTGAGAGTGAGTCCCCCAGTTGCTGTATAGATGGGGGGGGGGGGGGGGCTGTTAGGTGAAGCGTTTTATAAGCAGATTGGGGCTAATAACAGCTTCCTATTCGTCAGCCTGCACACCGCATTGTGGTGAGATTCTGCTTGACGGCATAATAATAGCATGGCAAGCTAATTAACTGATCACAGGGAAGGGGCAGGATCCTGCCAGCTGTAATGTATCGCTCTGGAGTGGGCTGGCAGAACGAGAGGGGCCTGATGGACTACTCTACTCTGTATACACTCCGCACCACAAGAGGCATATACTCTGTGGTCATGCCATAAAGACTACACCAGCATTCAGTCAATTCAATAAGAAAATGGCTTAATGGAGTTTAACATGACGTATATGCAGCAGAATTTTTATGTGCGGTTATTCTAGCATTAAAGTTAAAATTCACCATTTATAACTTAAGTGAAAGAAGTAGGCCTCTGGCTCTACTGTAGCGTCACATATTTCCGGTGTCACACCGTATGTATCTGTTAGAAAACTACATGCTGGGAGTTGTAGTTTGGAAAACACTGTCAGGGTACGGTCACATGTAGCATATACGCAGCATATATTACGCTGATCATTTCAGATTTGAAATACTCTGCATATTTCTGTGCTAGCAAAATCTCTGGGAGTAATAATAAACAACTTTAGACTTTGCTAGAACAGCAGTGTATATGCTACATGTGACCCTACCTGTATAAAACTTTTCTCCCACAGAAGCACTGCACCTATCACAGCATCAATCTTTCCATATCTTTGCTTTGCTTATAGCTGACCTAACGCATAAGGCTTTGTTCACACAATGGAATTTCCATGCAGAACTCTTCCGAGTCCCATTGATTTCAATGGGATTCTGCTCCACTGTTCACATGATTTGAACAACAAGAGAAAAACATGGTTTCAAATGGCAGGAAATGCTCAACCCCAAATGCGGTTGTGCATTTATACTGGGGGAGCAGATCCTGCACTTGTGGTCCGCTGCTAAGGGCGATCCCCAGCATAAAATGCATATAATGGGGGATGCCTGCAGCGGACTACAAGTGCCACAATGGCATCCTACACCCGAGGAAAAGTGTGGATGTGTTATTCTATATATTCACATATTCTATATACACATCCACACCTTTCATCGGGTGTAGGATGCCATTGTGGCTAGAGATGAGCGAACTTACAGTAAATTCGATTTGTCGCGAACTTCTCGGCTCGGCAGTTGATGACTTTTCCTGCATAAATTAGTTCAGCTTTCAGGTGCTCCGGTGGGCTGGAAAAGGTGGATACAGTCCTAGGAAAGAGTCTCCTAGGACTGTATCCACCTTTTCCAGCCCACGGGAGCACCTGAAAGCTGAACTCATTAATGCAGGATAAGTCATCAACTGCCGAGCCGAGAAGTTTGTGATGAATCGAATTTACTGTAAGTTCGCTCATCTCTAATTGTGGCACTTGTAGTCTGCTGCAGGCATCCCCCATTGTATGCATTTTATTCTGGGGATCACCCTTAGCAGTGGACCACAAGTGCAGGATCTGCTCCCCCAGCATAAAGGCACAACTGCATTTGGAGTTGAGCATTTCCTGCCATTTGAAACCATGTTTTTCTCTTGTTGTTCAAATCTTATACTTGGAGGTGTATAAACTCCAAATCTAATGAGCCTTAATCACTATTATAGGCAGCATTTTGGTGCACCTGTGAGGCCGGCAACATATCAGCCAACTTAGGTGGGGCTCATATCCTTCCTCCCTCCTCCCCCTGTATGTGTGCCCAGCCACGCTGGAAGTAACTGGGATCAGGCTGTGAGTCAGACCTAATGCTGCTGTAATTGCCCACTGGCCCCTGGTTTTGCCCATATGGCACAGGTAGGTTTAGTGTTAGGGCCTGTGCCACTTGAGAAACCTTGGCGTTGATGTGCGGGCTCAGGTATGTCCTTCATATAAGGATATACTGGCTAATATCTCACTTAACATC
Organism: Hyla sarda; assembly: GCF_029499605.1. Classification (NCBI taxonomy): domain Eukaryota; kingdom Metazoa; phylum Chordata; class Amphibia; order Anura; family Hylidae; genus Hyla; species Hyla sarda. Next base: position 330,313,323 of record NC_079190.1, read on the forward strand.
ATTTTGAGGGTTAGTCATATGTTACTGTCTACATCTACCACAGTAGTGCACCTAAATTTATGTATTATTCCATTGTTCACATGGCCGAATTTCCGCGCCTGAACCAAATTCTGATCCCGGCGCCTGCAGAAAATAAAACATGTCTATTCTTTCTGTGCGGTTTGCACAGAAATCCATTTCCATCTATGAGACCCCACATTTCCGAGCTGTCCTAGCTGAAATTTTCAGTGCAGACATTCCACCGTGTGAATATAGTCTTAGTGCTAGTGAGCTGCTTAGGCAATGTTCACACATTGCTTTTTAAGGTTGAATTTTGAGGCTGTATTATGCCTCAACATGCAAAGTACATCTCATGTTTGTTTGTTTTCGGCCATAAATATTAGACATAAAATAAAGTGAAACATAGTTATGTGATGTGGCCATTTTGTGGTGATGAATAATATGAAAATACACAAGAATTGCAAGCAAATACCCAATGTTAATGAAACGCGTTGAAAACATCAATAAAATAAGCAAGAAATGTTCCATAAAACTTGATATGTGTGTAAAAATGCTCCAAAAAGCCCAGACAAAATGCTTGAAAAAGGGTATTTTACAGTCTCTAAACACTGTGTGAACATAGCCTTATATAGGATTTCATAAGGAGGTGGTATCCATAAGGCCTCACAGTCAAGAGGTAAAATGTTTAAAAGATCTTCTATCAAGTCCTTGTGCTAAGCCTTAAGCTGTCATGTGAGGAGTTCTAATGAAATGACATTACATGGATTGTGTGGGGATGCAGTTTGGAGAGACAAAGGATGTCATTATTTTTAGCCAAACCTGGAGTGGAGCTGACATAGAGAAAGCTATATAGGAACGATTTGCACTTATTTTTGTGTTTTGGCCTCGCTCCTGGTTTTGGATAAATACAGACCAAAATCCTGCATATGCAAGAACCTTATGGTCCATTCACAATATGGAATAACCATGGGGGAAAGTTATCCTTACAAAAATCCAGTGCAGCAGCTTGCAGAACCAGACTCCTCTGATGGATTCTGCATTCTGGATGGATGGAATCTCTGCCCGGAATATCTCCATAGGTGAAGATTCCATATTGTGAATGAGCCCTGAGGGTATATTCACCCAACAGAATATCCGGGCTGAATCTGCCAGAAAAATTCAGCTCAGAAATTGCATTGCAGCAGAATCCCATTGTTTTGCTGCTGACAGTGGAAATCCCAATTCCAGACAAGTCAATTCTTTCGGCAGAAAGTGCCAACGAAACATGCTATTTGTGAAATGTCCGCCTGTTTTTTCCGGGTGGACAGTCTACAAATTTTCCGCGGTGTGAACGAGGCCTTGGGGTATCTTGCCATGTAAAATGGCTGTCGATTTCACACCATGCCATGTGAAAAAAGTGAAATCAGTTGTGAAAATCTGCTGAAAATATTGACTGGCTGCAGATTGAAAATCTGCATCATAGGTCAGTTTCTGCACTTTTTTCAGCAGCATGATGGGATTTGTTACAATCTCATTTCATGTTCTTTCGAATGGAATACAGCTTATTTGTGCTTCCATGGGTGGGGTAGCTGATGTGTGGGAGGGAGAAAAGTGACCTCAAACTTACAAACATGGAACTATGGGATGTGTAGTTTGAGAACGAAATCCAACAGGAAATATATAGCCACAGTGTTATGGTAATCTCACAACATAGCCATTCAGCCCCAAGACAAGCGCAGATCCTTCCTAAGCATGTCCATTACTGTCTGTCAGGTACGTACTAAAATCACCTTATGGTGGATAACCCCTTTAAAGTCAGTTACAGCCACACTTACAGTGTAATCCTCTGGGAAATGCATTGCTGTCTATGGAGACAGCGCATTTCCGAGCAGCCACAACACTAAGCAGAGGGAAGCATGGATGGAACACAAGCTCAGGAGATACTGCTTAGATATGCAGGCTAGCAGGTTCATCACAATGCACATGCATTAGCATCATAGCGTTCTTACTACTGTATGCAGCCTGTGCCTAGCAGAAGAAATCTACTTATTAAATCATCCTTATTTTAATGGTTTAATACAACTGTGTAGATGAATTCTTTTTTAAGAGAACTATTCATTATAATGCATATGCTGCGAAGGAGAAATCATACCCATGTAATAGGATTGTTTGCACATTTCATCACAGCACAGTTGTTTAGTGTTCTGTGAGTCACATATTAGTTCCTGACTTGTAAAAGAATAATAGTCATTGGAGTGCTGCCTGATCATGTGGTATGGTGAACGATGGCGGAATTTGACACTTGCTTGAATACTAATTTGTTACTAAATAGCATCTACATTTTTCAGAAAGGTTCAGTAACGGTCATTTACAAAGAACAAATCTGTTGTCAGCAGAGATTCTTGTGTTTGCAAGTGTTCCAGCTGAAATCTCAGGAGCATTGCACCATCAAGATATGTGTCACAGTTTGTCATTTACACTACGCCAAGTATTGTAAATTCTTCATTGATTCCATGTTTACTCTTTGTAATACCGCCCTTGCTAAAGCACCATTTCTAATTGTTAAAGAGAAAGCAAAAGTATAGTTAACCCTATAAGTGCACATACAATTTTGGCTTGAAAGGGATAGCCTTATTAAAACCATACCAGTTATAATACTGGGTAATATGCTTCTGTTTCCTCCATGTGGCAGTTTGTAATGCACGAGACCCACATGGAAGTGCTGTAGTGCTAGTCCTTTTATTTTACTGTTGTCTCTGACCTTTCCCAGCATTCCATGCAGGCATGAATAATATGCCACTAGTCACATGGGGGAGATTTATCAAAACCTGTCCAAAGGAAATGTTGCTGAGTTGCCCATAACACCAATCAGATTGCTTCTTTCATTTTTGAAAATGCCTCTAAAAAATGAAAGAAGCGATCTGATTGGTTGTTATGGGCAACTCAGCAATATTTCCTCTGGACAGGTTTTGATAAATCTCCCCCATGGTCTTCAGGATGTATGGCTATGCTGCAGTGGGGGGAAGAGATTTACTGAAGTAATGCTATTGGCACGGAGGTAATAGAAGCACATTACACTGTATTATGTTGAAATATCTGCAATGCACACACCATTTTTTTTCAATTGGAATACATGCTGCAATGCACATTGTGAATTGCTGCATGTATTTTTGAGCCTTTGTCCCTAATATGCCAGAATGAGTGATGTGCCTTATTCCAAACTTACTGCTCAGGAAGCCACTGGCCACTGATAAGCCCCATTAACTGTGAGTGATCTGCAGCCATGAGAGAAACAGTAAAATACATGACAGAAATCCAAGGCTGAACTCAGGGACAATACGCTGTATGAACATAGTCTAAGTACGAGATGGGAGAAACAAATAGCTAACAGATAGCTCAGTGGCCACGGTAGGGAAAATGCATATTCAATGGCAACGCCACGTTTAAAAAGCATAACAAAACTGTGTGTGTGAAACACCCCTAAGACTAGGTTTCCACACAGGTTTTACTGGCATTTTTTTTTCTTTTTCTTTTTTTTTTTTAATACTGGCACTGCAATTTTTAAGTTAAAGGGGTACTCAAAGGGGTACCATTTTTTTTTTAAATCAATTTAATCAATCTATTTAAAAATCTTTAATCTTCCATTACTTATCAGCTGCTGTATACTACAGAGAAAGTTGTGTAGTTCTTTCCAGTCTGACCACAGTGCTCTCTGCTGACACCTCTGTCCATATCGGGAACTGTCCAGTGAAGGAACAAATCCCTATAACAAACTTCCCCTGCTCTGATCTGTTTCTGACATGGATAGAGGTGTCAGCAAAGAGCACTGTGGCCAGACAGAAAAGAACTACTTCCTCTGGAGCAGAAAACAACTTCCACTGGGACATACAACAGCTGATAAGTACTGGAAGGATTAAGATTTTTTTTATAGAAGTAATTTACAAATCTGTTAAACTTTCTGGCACCAGTTGATTAGAAAAAAATTATTTTTCCCTGGAGTACCCCTTTAAAGTCAGAAGTGGATCCTGTAGAAAGTAGAAGTATAAATCCTTTCTTTATATTTCCCATTTGTTTTGAATACACTTCTGACTTTGGCTCAAAAACTGCAGTGGCAGTTATCCAAAAACACCAGAGAAAAAAACCTGTGTGGAAACCTAGCCTAAGGCTATGTTCACACTACGGAATGTTCGTACGGAGAATCTCTTTTGGACATTCCGCAAATTGTGGTCGCCGGCATAAATGAATTACGTGCTGAGCCCGGAATTTGGAATTTCCATGCCGTAAACATTGGGCATGGAAATTCCGCCATGTGCACAGTGCAGCAGAATCTCCATGCTGAATTCCAATGCTGAATCTGGCACGGAAATTGCCTAAAACATGGCCTAATACAACGTGCACAGAGCCTAATAGTGATGATGATTCAGTGACAGGATATAGGATTTAGGAATCAGCCGAGTCTGGCATTTTCTGGAACAGCTTTTAAATCAGTATATATAATACGGAACTATAGTATATAAAGCACACTCGACACTGGGGCTAACTATAATCCTCGTGCAGCTGGAGGGACCACAAACTCTGGGACCATGTGGCAGTGCACTCGTATTTTGAAATAAGAACTATATGTAGACAGCCAAGAGAAAAATTGCAAAGGTAGCACTCTCCCTTCCTTGGTCATAGAAGCTTTATTTGGCAGGTTTCATAACTGTACACGGATCCACATCACAGATAGAGATAAGACAGACAGCCCCCTGCGAACAGGGGAGTAACAACGGCTCCCTTTCGCGGGTTTACCGCTTGGTCACGCCTATGCCACTGTGCACACCGCACCAGGTAGAAATATCCTTGGTTTCCATGGTAGACAAGACACCTGAGGATTCGGAGAGATAATGGGCAATACGTTGTGATTAGTAATGTACGCCGGCTAAGTAGCCTGCTATTGGGCAATCAGCAGTAAGGGGATACATACACAAAAATATGAATTATCACTCATGAGGATTGCGGAGTGTTCTTACCTATGAAGGAAAAAAGAAAGAAATGCAAAGCAACATGGCATATCAAATTAGAAGAAGACACTTAGTTCATTTCTTTCATCCAGGCCGATCGGTCCCGTGGCCTGTAACTTTGAAATCCATTGCGCCTCTCTCCTCAGAAGGTAAGTGTGGGAATCTAATCCTGGGGGAGGTTTTTTTGATGGCTTCGATCCCAAAGCAACAGAGGACCTCTGGTGAACCTCTGTGTGACTCACTTATGTGCATAGTCACTCTTGGGACGCCTTGTCCTAATCGTGTGAGCTGGGCATGTTCCCTCAACCTGTGGAAGAGCAGTCTGGTTGTGGATCCAATATAATAAAACCCGCAAGGACAGGTAAGGCAGTACACTACTTACGGTGCACGACATGTAATGAATTCTTTCACAGTGATGTCCTCACTTCCAATGTGGTAATTCTTTCCGGTGTTAAGGAATTTACAGTGATTGCATCTTTCGCATTTAATATTGCCCACGGGGGCGGTTTTATTAAGCCAGGTGTCCATTCTAGCAGGCAGTGGTGACCTAAATTTGCTGCGCACTAGTGTGTTTTTAATTGTGGTGCTGCGTCTATATGAGATTAAGGGTTTGTTAACAGCAACCTTATTCAAGACTGGGTCTTTGCCTTGATTTTTCGAGAGCAACCTGTAAAATGTCATCTGGGTATCCTCTACTCTTCAGATGCTTACATAATTCATCTGACTGAACTGCAAAATCAGATGGACTACTGGTCACCTTTTTCACATGGAGCAATTGACTATATGGAATTGCCTCCTTGGAATGGGACGGATGGAATGAATCATAGTGGAGGTACAGCAGGGGGGGGGCAGATGGTTTTCTAAAGCCTTTTGTTTCTAATGCGCCATCGTTTACTTGGATGGCGCTGATGTGAAAAGCATATTCATCCCATTAGACTCATTTAAATAGGTGACAAAGCTCAGGAACTATGTCTCTGTGCCTCTCCATATTACGAAAACATCATCCACAAGCCATTATTGCACTTTATGGACCTCAAAAAGGGGTTGCTGGTATTGTAAATCAGTTTTGCTTCCAAAAACACCAGATATATATTGGCAAAAGTGCATGATACTAGTGTTCCCATAGCAGTGCCATTGTACTGTTTATACCAGCTGCCATTGAATTGAAAAAAAAAGAAATTATACAAAAAAAACTGAGCTTCAGTGACAAAATTGCAATAGCTTTTAGACTTTCCTTCAGCTACCAAGAACTCACGCACCACTTTTACTTCCATATCATGGGGTATTCTGGTATACAATGATTCGACGTCAACTGAACCAAGACTGTCGCCTTCCTCTAAAACGATGTCTTCAAGACAGGACAGGAAATCATCAGTGTCCTTTATATATGACAGTATGTCTTTCAACAAAGGGCGCAATAACCACTCCAGATATTGTGAAATGTACTCTGTCACCCACCCCATCCCTGATACTAAAGGGTGACTGGGTGGGTTGAGCAGAGATTTGTGCATCTTTGGGAGATGTTACCACTGTGGTTTGTTGGGATTAGATGGAAGGAGCTTTTCTGCCTTTTTTTTTTTTTTTTAAAGCAAACCCTGTTCTACTTGTTGCCTTAAAAAGTATTGTAGATTAGAGGACACTTTAGATGTGGGGTCCTGTTTCACTAGCACATATGTGCACTCATCATTCAGTTGTTGGACATTACGACTACACTACTGCCTTTGTCGGCTCTCTTTATTGTTAAGTCTGTACAGCTTTTTAGCCACTCCAGTGCCCTTTTTTCTTTGGATAGAGGTTAGGTCTTGGTTCAGAATAAATCGGTGCTCTAATTTTTAACTGCAGTGCTGAATTGTTCCAAGCTACTGCCACTTGCGATAAGGAGAAGAAGAAGGATTTATTTCCACCCTTGAAGGCAGGTACCTCTACTTCAACTGATGCCATATTTTCAATCTCAGGGCATTCTAGACTTCTAAATTCCGTGTATCAAAGGGTGGTTTGGCAAAATGGGCACTGAACCCAAGGTCTTCTAATATGGCTGGCATTTCTCCTTCAAGCACTGCTTGTTTGGATGGCATCTTTGTTTCAAAGAACTTATGCAAGTTCATTTTGCGGATTCCTTTATATAAATCCCCTTTAAAAGTGGTCCAATTGAAATTTTTCGGCTAAGCAATAATTGAGTCCCTTGCTTAGTACTGAAATGCAGTCCTTATGTTGTTATCTTGTTCCTCTAGTCTGTCCAAGTCACTGTTTTCCTCTTTATGCTTAGTTTTTTCCTCTTCCTCTTATTTTTCTGACTAGGTCCTGGTGTCTCTTCAGAGGAACTGGACTATGATTCAGTTGTCCAGTAGTCGTGGCTAATTTTTTTAGTTTTTATTTTGAGTTCTCTTCTTGCGCTGAGACGCTCTCACCCTGTTTTTCCACATGAAGACCTTCCCGATCTCGAAGTCTAAACGGTCTCTAATGAACTATGCTCCATTTTCTGTCTTTTATTTCCCTTTGTTGTTCAGCTATTTTTGTTGAAAAAAGCATCTGCTTTTACGTGGCCCAGACGGCTGCGGAGTTCTGTTTTGCACTTGCACAAATCCACAGTTACTGACTCGTACTCCTGTTAATTTCTTTTCAACACTAGTCTCAGTACGTTTAGGGAGTGTTGTAGATGGAGCTCATCCCATTTGGATTTAAAATCCTCATCACCTTGGAACTGAGAGATCTCTTTATAAATTCTACGTTTATTAGATATGATTAGAGTGACTTCGTAGTCCAAAATAACCTCAACTCCTGTTCTGCTATATTGTCACTTTCGCTAATACATATCTGGCGTTTTTGGAAGCAAAACTGATTTACAATACCAGCAACCCTTTTTTGAGGTCCATAAAATACTATAAACGGTTTGTGGACGATGTTTTTGTAGTAAGGAGAGGCACAGAGACAGAGTTCCTGAGCTTTGTCACCTATTTAAATGAGACTAATGAGATGAATATGCTTTTCACATCAGTTTATAGCACCTCAGAATTGACTCTTCTAGACACAGTGGTCCAAATAAAGGATGGTGCAATAGAAACAAAAGGCTTTAGAAAACCATCTGCCCCCCTGCTGTACCTCCACTCCATGATTCATTCCATACGTCCCATTCCAAGGAGGCAATTCCATAAAGTCAATTGCTCCATGTGAAAAAGGTGACCAGTAGTCCATCTGATTTTGCAGTTCAGTCAGATGAATTATGTAAGCATCTGAAGAGTAGAGGATACCCAGATGACATTCAACAGTTTGCTCTTGAAAAAATAAGCCAAGTGTCTAGAAGTGATCTCATCAGAAAAACAAAAAAGAACAGTCCACCCAGGAATAGACGCTTTGCTTTTTCCTTTAAATACAATAGCCAGGCATCAGAAATTCGGAGAGCGATTTTCCGCCCTTGGCATCTAATTGAAGAAGACCCCGTCTTGAATAAGGTTGCTGTTAACAAACCCTTAATCTAATATAGATGCAGCACCACAATTAAAAACACACTAGTGCGCAGCAAATTTAGGTCACCACTGCCTGCTAGAATAGACACCTGGCTTAATATAACCGTCCCTGAGGGCAATAATAAATGCGGAAGATGCAATCACTGTAAATTCCTTAACACCGGAAAGAATTACCACATTGGAAGTGAGGACATCACTGTGAAAGATTTCATCACATGTCGTACACCGTACGTATGTGTACTGCCTTACCTGTCCTTGCGGGTTTTATTATATTGGATCCACAACCAGACTGCTCTTCCACAGGTTGAGGGAACATGTCCGGCTCACCAGATTAGGACAAAGCGTCCCAAGAGTGACTATGCACATAAGTGAGTCACACAGAGGTTCACCAGAGGTCCTCCGTTGCTTCGGGATCGAAGCCATCAAAAAACCTCCCCAGGATTGGATTCCCACACTTACCTTCTGGAGAGAGGCGCAATGGATTTCAAAGTTACAGGCCACGGGACCGATCGGCCTGGATGAAAGAAATGAACTATAATGTCTTCGTCTAATTTGTTCCTTTAGCTTGTTCTGCTGATATGCCATGTTGCTTTGCGTTTTCTTTTTTTTTCCTTTATAGGTAAGAACACTCCGCAAACCTCATGAGTGATAATTCATATTTTTGTGTGTGTATCCCCTTACTGCTGATTGCCCAATAGCAGGCTACTTAGCCGGAGTACATCACTGATCACAGCGCACTGCCCCATTACCTCTCCGAATCCTCAGGTGTCTTGTCTCCCATGGCAACCAAGCTTATTTCTACCTGGTGCCGTGTGCCCAGTGGCATAGGCCTGACCAAGCGGTAAACCTGCGAAACGGAGCCATCACGGCTTCCCTGTTCACAGGGGGCTGTCTGTCTTTTCTCTATCCGTGCTGTGGATCCGTGTACAGTTATGAAACCTGCCAAATAAAGCTTCTATGACCAAAGAAGGGTGTTTGCAATTTTTCTCTTGGCTGTCAGTATATATAATACAATCCCATAATTTCACTTCTATGTAGATGGTTCACTAAACATTTATTTTAGAATTGTGAAAATATTCTTTTGCTGATACAGGTCACAGAAAGTTGAATGCCTGCTACAATTCTTCATATATTCTATAAAGGTTATTTTTATGTTACATACCAATTCCAAGGTATCTTCCTGAACGGAAAAAAAGAAGTTTGCTATTGGAGAACAAGAAAAAAATAATTGCAGGATGTGACATTTCCATGCATGAGCCGGGAAAATGTAGCACTAGACATTTTGCAGGGAGCTGTGCTATATTAAGTAGAGAGGCAGCACGATATATAAAGGACGTAATTGTGATTCAGCCGCTCTCTCCATTCTACCCTGTAACGTTTATTTTATTGCTTGGTGAGCAGGTGCTTGATTCTTACAATCTGTCGGAGTTCATTAAATACTGCCCCAAACACACTGCTCCCATCACAGCGGCTGTAAGGTCACTCTCAGATTCCTTTATCTTATCTGTAATGTGCTGCCTAAAATACAGCGCTTTGTGCAAATGTGTCACCCACATACAAAACAACAATAGTGGAGGATAGTGGAGATTACATGAAGGGGAGGACGACGTGTGCCTGGTACAATTAATATATTTAGGAACAAAATGTAAGACACTTTCACATAACTTCTATGGGTATGTTCACAGTAAAGTGCTATATGCTGCACATATACGTAGAATATACTATTAATATCTTCCAAATAAAATGTACAATGTATTAAAGAATACCAAATGTAGACACAAATGCTTTCTTGCTGGTTCTTCAGATGTATATGCATGGCGTATGGCATTTACTGATGTGAACATAGCCTTACATAACATACATTTTTAACACTATTGTAGCAAATCCTTTATAAGTATGTAATCTATCTAAATAAAAACAATGCGTTAGTTGTAACATACTGTGATATTAATATACTCCATGTTGCAATTCTTCATATCTGCTTGTTCAGGATCTTCTCAGTTACCAAAGGAGAAGGCCTAAGGCTGGGTTCACACATTGGGGGAGATTCATCAATCTATATAGAGTAATTTTAGGTGTATTTTCTTGCGCAAAATCTTGCGCAAGGGTATTTCCTGCGTTCTTTTTGTGCGTTTTTTTGGGTGGAATTTTTTCTAAAGATGTCACCATTCAGGTGTACCGTAGAGCCATTTTTCCTGTAGACACGAATTTACTAACTGCGTCTTTTTTTGGGGGGGGCACAAAAAGAACGCAAGTGTCATTGTTTTGCGCAAATATACACCAGATCAGAGCACACGTAGAAGTCTTCCTTATATTTTTTCAAGAGCTGAGATGGGCTGTATTCTATTACTGCACATGATTCACAGAGACCCGTGTGCAAGTTTAGTAAATTTTGCACAGCTAAATGACAAATACACGCAGCAGAAAGGGGTAAAAAAAAAGCTCTACCATACACTGATGTTGATGAATCCCCCCCCAATTGTACATTTTTCTGCTCGTATTTTATTTTACAAGCGGACTTACCACAAAATGTGGCCACAATTTAAATATCCCAGGCACATCTTCCTGGAAAATTGGTGCATGAATTATAATATGCACGGAACTTTATGCAATGTGAACCCAGCATAAAGATTTTTTTCTTTTCTGCAAAGAAAACATAAACAAATCAACAAAGAATCAATTGTGTGTTTTTGTCAATTGATTAGAGTTAGGCTGATTGCATTCTGTGTCTTACAGTGTCCATTGGAGATATAAGTTGGGGTATTGACTGTATGACTAAGTGGGGAATCTGTTAGCTCTGTATCTCTAACAAAACTCATGTGTCAAGAAGGTGGTGCAAGGACACAGCATGCATGCCTTCGCCCTCCCCAACCCAGCCTGCCCTGCACAATTGATCTATAGCTTCGCCGTTCAGCACTGGGCCTGTACATCAATCAGCCATGGTAGGGAGAGGTGGGGGAGGGAAGAGGCTTGCATCTTGTGTCTCAGCACTATCTCCTTGACACTTGAGATGTGAGCATAATATAGAAAAGACAGATTCCCTTTTATTGCATACAGTAAATGGGGGCACTGTGAGACATAGTGTGTGTGTGTGTGTGTGTGTGTGTGTGTGTGTAGAAGGAATATTGAGCACTATAACTACAGTTGTGACCATTAATGGTGGCACCCCTGAAGCTTTGATAGAAAATGAAGTATTTCTCACATAAAAGGATTGCAGTAACACATGTTTTGTTATACACATGTTTATTCCTTTTGTGTGTATTGGATCTAAACCAAAAAAGGGAGAGTAAGAAGCAAATTGGACATATTGTCATACCAAACTCCAAAAATGGGCTGGACAAAATTATTGGCACCCTTAACTTAATATTTGGTTGCACATCCTTTGGAAAAAATAACTGAAATCAATAACTTCCTATAACCATCAAAACTTCTTGTATTGGACCACTCTTCCTTTGCAAACTGCTCGGGTTCCTTTTCCCAACAGCAATTTTAAGATCTCTCCACTGGTGTTCAATGGGATGTAGATCTGGACTCATTGCTGGCCACTTCATAACTCTCCAGCGCTTTGTTGCCATCCATTTCTGGGTGCTTTTTGACGTATGTTTAGGGTCATTGTCCTGCCGGAAGACCCAAGGTCTCGGACGCAAAGCCAGCTTTCTGACACTGGGCTGTACAGTGCGACCCAAAATCCATTGGTAATCCTCAGATTTAATGATGCCTTGCTCACATTCAAGGCACCCAGTGCCAGAGGCAGCAAAACAACCCCAAAACATCATTCAACCTCCACCATATTTCACTGTAGGTACTGTGTTCTTTTCTTTGTAGGCCTCATTCCATTTTTGGTAAACAGTAGAATGATGTGCTTTACCAAAAAGCTCTATTTTGGTCTCATCTGTCCACGTCACGTTTTCCCAGAAGAATTTTGGCTTACTTAAGTTCATTTTGGCAAAATGTAGTCTTGCTTTTTTAGGTCTCTGTGTCAGCAGTGATGTGCTCCCGGGTCTCCTGCCATAGCATTTCATTTAGATGTTGACGGATAGTTTGTGCTGACACTGATGCTCACTGATCTTGCAGGACAGCTTGAATATCTTTGGAACTTGTTTGGGGCTGCTTATCCACCATCCGGACTATCCTGCGTTGACACCTTTCATCAATTTTTCTCTTCCGTCCACGCAGGGAGATTAGCTATGGTGCCATGGGTTACAAACTTCTTGATAATGTTGCGCACTGTGGACAAAAACAAATGTAGATCTCTGGAGATGGACTAGTACCCTTAAGATTGTTGATATTTTTCCACAATTTTGGTTATCAAGTGGTCAGTTATCTTCTCCTCTTTCTGTTGTCCATGCTTAGTGTGGCACATACAGACACACAATGCAAAGTGAACTTCTCTCCTTTTTATCTGCTTTCAGGTGTGATTTTTATATTGCCCACACATGTTACTTGCCCCAGGCGAGTTTAAAGGAGCATCGCATGCTTGAAACCATCTTATTTTTCCACAATTTTGAAAGGGTGCCAATATGTTTGTCCAGCCCATTTTTGGAGTTTGGTGTGACATTATGTCCAATTTGCTTTTTTCCTCCCTCTTTTGGTTTAGTTCCAATACACGCAAAGGGAATAAACCTGCGTATAGCAAAGCATGTGTTATTGCAATCCTTTTCTGTGAGAAATACTTCATTCTCTAGAAAAATGTCAGGGGTGCCAACATTCACGGCCATGATTGTATACAGTGTTCCATGATTTACAATATTAATTGGTTCCAGGACGAACATTGTATATTAAATCCATTTTATCCTGGGACCATAACCATAAATTGGTAATTTTATCCAAATGCCCTAAAATGTAATTCAAAAATAAAATAAAATGAAGATTAAAGAAAGTTGACAAGTTAACCATTACAAATCAAGCCAGTCGTTACATATAAAGTCTGCATATACCACTCTAATTGGTCAGGTCTTCCAGCCATTCATATGAGTCACTGATCTGCACTATTTCTGGCATTGGATGTTGAGTATGGTTTTCTATGTTGAAAATATGATAACCTGAGGCCATTGTAACTCAATGGATCACTGTATTTGGAAAAATTCTTAATATAGCAAACAGATATAGTTTTAATTTTGCAAGATTTGTATCACCTGTGCATCTGTGGGGTATATGAAGCCCAAAGATGTTGCTGATAATCTAGACAACTGCCACTATTGGAACACTTACATTGTGCTCAAGGCAAATACAGTCTAAACGGATTCCTACGGAACTGCACAAAACAGAAATTGTCTGCCATGCATACAAGCATGATGCAGGTATGACCTATTGACATGTGTATGCTTTATTCAGCAGTTTATTCATCTTGCACCACAGAGGCATGGAAACATGAAGGTATTTTTTGTTGTTGCAGGAGGTCTCTGAATGAAATCGTCTGTGTGTCCGCTCCTTCCTTGCATGGCTTAGGGCCGGTTCCTGTTTCAGTGAGTGTGGACAAAGCTAAGTTGGAGAGCAGCCTGCAGTTTGAGTACATTGATGACCCCAAGGTACTGCGCATCGACCCTGAATGGAGCATTGCAAGGTAGGATATGAATGTTCCTATTAAGCATTTTAAGTTAATACTTTGTTTTAGGTACACAATTTTATGTATTGTATTGTCACACTGATCTTAAATAGCAGCAGTCACTTCAACAGATAATGAATTATGTGTTTCTGGGGCAGTCTTCTATTGAACCCCTTTCATTCAACTGAACAGGAATGATTTTGTTGTACAACAATTTTGTCTAGGCCTTATTAGAACCTTTTCAGGCCTTGCATCTTGTTCATGGATTGGTTGGTTGTCATGTACCTGCAGTGTTGAGTTAAATGCCATCTAGATTTGCCAGTTCCAAATACAAATTATTTGATCTATCGAAGTGTACTCAAAATTGTTATTTATTTGTAATTATTTTTTTACAAAACCAAAAAGCTAAATGACCGCCAAACATATAAAGAATCAGAAATTGTTTGGAGCAAAGCCAAATGTCACTGTAAGTGCAACCATAAAGCAAAAATGGGAGCTATTAACAGATGAAAAAAATTGCTGCGCTACTTCATCTGTATAGAGTAGCAAAGTGATTCATTTAGGACACTGCAATATGTCATGGCACAAGCCTAATAAATGAGGCAGGTTAAGTCACAAGTATTGCATCTAAGTGATTTTAGAGCTTTGCAAAGATAACAAGCACACATTTGTAAGTTTCCACTGCTAATACTAAAATATTTTCTAGCGCAATAGAAGACTGTCTAGTCACATGCAAACTGAATTTTTCAAAACATCTTCAAATAGTATGCTAACTGTGGAATACAATGACATTGCTGTTCTAAGTCACATTTGTTTGTTTTACTCGCTACATGTATTAGTTGCTACATACATGTATTGTACAGTAATTCTTGTTATTCTTCCCAGAATGGTAATATGGGCCATTGTGCCCCCATAGAATGCAAAGGTACAAGAAATCTCAACAGATTTGGGATCAGCTTTGCAGGTGACCATTTGGCCTGCACCTGACTTATCATTCCTAGCATGTGTATTGCCTGTTAAGCTAAAGGATAGCTTATTCACTATAGCTAATATGCTAATTGAAGGCATTGTAATAGTGCACATAGTTTATTGTCAGACTGCTACAATAGAAGGACCCCCACCATCTGCTATGAATCTCGGCAGACCCAGCTCAGGTTTTACTTTGTTGTCCACAGACTTTAAAGCTAACTTTCCACTTTTTTTTGTTTGTGAAGGTGCCCAAAAGACACCACAACAACTGCACTGTGTTTTTCTCTTTAAAAAAAACAAAACTGCATGGCCAGTCAATGAAAGTCAATATGGAATTATGAAATGTCAAACCCACTTGGCTCTTTTTCTTTTGGCGTTTTTGGGTTTTGGGTTCAGTGACAGGTTTTTAAAAAATGGTGGCATTACAAACTTCTGTTTGTATAATATTTTTAAAATACCAAGTCCCATAGCTGAATAAAACAACTTTAATATTTTCATGATTCAATATCTGGATCTATAAGCCTTGAAAGAGAATGGGGTCTAGTTATCTCATGGCATCTTGTAGCCTTAACCCAGGGGAACTGCAATTACATAGTGACCTTTACATTGCAAGCAGTAGCCTTTGGAGAAGGTTTGCAGCGACATTTATGTGGTCCCTGAATGTTTTCCATCATAAGCCTTAACTAAATACAACGTCATAACATATAAGGTCCCCTCACAGTGTCTTAATAAATAGGGAATTTATAGATTTTCACATATTACAATGAAACCCAGTGCAATGCTATGGAATGCATTTTAAGCATCATACACTATGAATAGAAGAACTGAAAATGAGAATTAAAGGTTAAACTTGCATCATCTATGACTGAAATGTTCTAAGCACTCTAAGCATCACATATAGTTCATATCGGAGATCTATAGATATATAGATATATATATATATATATATATATATATATATATATATAATATTTGTGGCAGTGTGGCAAGGAAAGGGTGTATTTCCCTTGCTAACTCTGGAGAATCCACCTGTGGCCTAATTAATGAGGTATCAGGAAGGGGAAGTGTGTTTAAAAGTAAAGGAAACAGAATAGTTGGGGATCTCCCTGGGAAACAGTATGCTGGCTGTTAGAGGGGGAGACACACGGACCCTGTTTAGGTAACACGCAGAAGGCGCTGCGAGTGGTCCAAGAAGTGGTGTGAACTGTGAGTAACAGGTTGCAGGAGTCATATGTTTAACTGGCTGAGGGTAGCTCACCAGTTCGTAGTCAGGGCATGCTGATATGTGTAGTCAGTGACCAGACGGTCTAGGACTTTATTTTGTTCCTGTTTATGTTTTGTTTTACCTGCAACCTGTGGAACTAAAGCTGGCGAGGAGCCAGGCTTGTATGTGGAACTGTGGTCTGTGGTGTTATTGTGAGGAACGTGTCCCGTGGCAAGTGACCAGGACGATCCCAGAGCTAATCCCCAAGACGGGTCGTCACATTTTGGTGGCGGATGCGGGCATCGATCCCGCTACCTCTCGCAGGACAAAAGAAAGCCTGTGTGAGCTGGAAATAGAAGGTAAAAAGATGATGGTTTTGTTAGATCCAAAATGTGTAATAAGTCTGGTAAAGACCAGCTGCAGAAAGCCAGACCCTGCTGTAGTGTCTATACAAGCCGGTATCTTGGGTTATAAAACAGTTAATGTGTGTATGTCTACTCCCTATGGTACCATAAGTCGCAAGGTTGCAATTGAGCCTACCTTAGAGTATGAAGTAGTGCTGGGGAAGGATTTTCCATTTTTTCAGCAGTTGTGGGAAGATAGTCAGGTGACTAGAGCAGGAACACCTGATAGGCTCACAACAATTGATTTACACCACATAGCAGGGGACAGTAACTCTGCGGAGGCTGAGGATGGGGAGTGTCAGCAGACACTAGGTATATGTCAGGTGGGAGTGTGCCAGACCACTAGGGGAGCTGAAGAACAGTCTGCGAGTCAAGTTAAAGAGGTGACTGGAATAGAAGCAACAGAGATGGCTGTGGAAAAACCAAAACTCCGGAAAAGAGTACCGGTGGAGCTGGGGGCTGCGCTTACGGTCAGACAGAGTCCTAAGTGAAGAAGATGTGGTGTCTGAACTAGAGAGAGGTCGTAACCAGGAAGGTCGAACCGCTGGACCACCTATTGTTGCAGACCCAGGAACCCTAGTAGTTTTTTCCAGTCCATGGAGAGACTGTGACAAGACAAAAGAAAAGTCTGCCAAGGAGCCGAGAGACAGTTCAGAGGAACTGTTTGGGAATCACCCGGATTCGCTGGTGCCCAGAGCCATTGAAGTTGTTGCTAGGGGCAACAAACTTACCGCCAAGGGATTGCCGGTCCGACGGGAGTGTTTAGCAAGAGTCTCCAGAGTTGCCAACGTGGTGGGAGAGGAAGAGTGCCAGGTGTCAGTGGCACCTGTTGTTGATGATAATAATGAGGCACAAGTGGCCGCAACCCCGAAAAAGGGGAGTAGAGCTGGGTCGAGTGTTTGACAGAGGACCAGAGGATGTCTCAAGGTCTAACAGCGAGAGTGAGGAGACCGCTGTCAGTAAAAGGTCTCAGAAAAGACAAGCTGGCCTTGGAAAAAAACTGGAGCAGATCCAGAATCTGGAAGAATCCCTGCAGATGGTTTCTGTGAAGTTGATGGAGAAAGAAAAAGAGGTACATCGCTTGACAGAGAAGGACAAATCACTTGCTGACTTTAAGAAAGAGCAAGAAGCGAGGCTTCAGCTGGAAAAAGTCATGGAGCATCACAAAAGGGAGTTTGTGGCTCTGCAGGATGAACTGTCCCACTCCCAGGGTCTTGTGATCAGCAAGGAGAGGGAAGTGGAGAGTCTGGCCTAGCGGATGTCATTCCAGGAAGAAGAAGTGAGTCTTCTACATGGTGCATATCAGGCTCTGCGGAGTGATTACAAGGCTAGGCTGGTAGCCATGGAAAAAATAGAAAAAGAGAAGAATGAAATGAAGATTGAAGTTGAGGCTCTTGCCAGCAATCTGGAGAGAGTCTCTAAAGCTAAGAGACAACTTGAGGAGGAAGTCAAGGCGAAGAATGCCCTTGCACATGCTCTTCAATCTGCTCATCATGGCAATGACTTGCTCCGTGAGCAGTATGAGGAGGCCCTGGAACAAGTTGAGACTCTGAAACATGAAAACAAGAACTTGCAACAGGAGATCTCAGATCTATCTGAACAGATTGGTGAGAGTGGAAAATTTATCAATGAGTTAGAGAAGACCAAGAAACAGTTGCTGGACAGTGAGAAGATGATCTCTGCACAACTCAAGAGTGAGCAGCTAAAATATATAAAGCTGGAAGATGACATGAAGATCTTAAAAGAGAGCCTGGAAGCGCAGAACGAAATGCGCAGAAGGTCCCACGTAGCTGCCTTGGTTTTGCTGGGAGCACCACTCTACGAGCAGGTGGCTGTTCTGGCGGACAATGAACAGTTGAGGAAACAATTGCTGTCTTCGGAAGATACTGTCAGGGACTTGACAGTGAGAGGATGAAGCCCGCTAAGCTCCAGTGTAAGCAGCGAAAATGTGAGAAAACGGAAGATAACCAGGAAGTTATAAAAGAGAGCAGAGACCAAGCTATGGGGGAATTGGCTCAAGAAAGGCTTCTTGTGCAGAAGTTACGGGATACAGGGATGCTTTCTCTGAAGCCCGGTAAAAAATCCTCTAATGCTAAGATTTAGGTGAAGCCCTGTAAGTAGTCCTCTGAAGCTAGGACTGAGCTGAAACCTGGTGTGAAATTCTCTGAAGTGGAGAGTGGAGACTAAGGAGGAGTCAGGCGGGAAATCCTCTGAACCTGAGCAGACCAAAAATTCTGAAAGTAATGCTGAGGCAGAGAAATCCCCTGAAGCAGAAGCTAAACCAGAGTCAACCTCAAAAGCTATGAGTAAAGAGAATGGCACAACTGAAGCTACAGGTGAAGAGAAGAGTAAGCCTGAAGAAGCTGCAGAGAAGAGCCAAACAGTAGGAGAAGCTGATTCTACACAAGAATCTGAAGGAGCCAAAGACTCTGAAGCCAAACCTGAGGAAGCTGGTTCCCCTGAAGAGAAAGCTGGAAGGGATGAGGTGAAACCATGTGAGAAATGCACTGAAGTCAAAACTGTGGTGAAACCAGGTGGGAAGTCCTCTAAAGTTGAAACTGAGATGGACTCGGGTCGGAGGTCCTCTGAAGCTACAGAGAACAAGACAGTAGTTGGTGAAGCCACTGAGGCCGAAAGATTCTCTGAAGCAGAGGCAGAGGTCCGGCAAGCCAGAAGAAGACAAAGGTTCGAAGCATCGGTCCTCTCTCTCCTTAATTTCAAGAACCCTGCCCACACCAGGGTGAAGAACCTGGTACTGGAGAGGTGTGACCGAGAGACTTGCAATTGGTGGCTGGTAAAAGTCTGGAAGAAAAAAGTAAAGGACTTCAGAGACTATGGGACAAAAGTTGTCCAAGGAAAAGGAAAGGCAGTTGGACTCTGCCTTTTGAATAAAAATGCTCCTTCCCGGTGGTCTGAGCAGAGGGGGGGGGGGAGATATGTGGCAGTGTGGCAAGGAAAGGGTGTATTTCCCTTGCTAACTCTGGAGAATCCACCTGTGGCCTGATTAATGAGATATCAGGAAGGGGAAGTGTGTTTAAAAGGAAAGGAAACAGAATAGTTGGGGATCTCCCTGGGAAACAGTATGCTGGCTGTTAGAGGGGGAGACACACGGACCCTGTTTAGGTAACACGCAGAAGGCGCTGCGAGTGGTCCAAGAAGTGGTGTGAACTGTGAGTAACAGGTTGCAGGAGACACATGTTTAACTGGCTGAGGGTAGCTCACCAGTTCGTAGTCAGGGCATGCTGATATGTGTAGTCAGTGACCAGACGGTCTAGGACTTTATTTTGTTCCTGTTTAAGTTTTGTTTTACCTGCAACCTGTGGAAATAAAGCTGGCGAGGAGCCAGACTTGTATGCAAAACTGTGGTCTGTGGTGTTATTGTGAGGAACGTGTCCCGTGGCAAGTGACCAGGACGATCCCAGAGGTAATCCCCAAGACGGGTCGTCACAATATATATATATATATATATATATATATATATATATATATATATATATATTATATATATATATTTATAGATGAATAGAGATGACTGCAGCACACCACAGTAGCAAAAATGAAGCTTTTAATCTAGCTAAAAAGTGGACCTTTCTCAAGTCACAGTGCAAGTGATCCAAATAAGTTTAAATAGACATATGCATGTGATCAAATCATTAACATACATGATACATAATTAAAGTGACAAGTGCATAATCATAATACATAAGTGTATAATAAGGGATACTACAAAAGTATCCAACTGTGACATCATAGTAAAACTTAGTGCATAGTGACAGAGTGATAAAAAACTGGAAAAACATTCATAATATAGATAACTATAGCAGCTGACAATAATCAAACACTAATGCAAATGGAAGGATAGGAGTCGTGGCATATTGTTCTTACCAGCCTATGTTTGTAAACAAAGTCGCATGCAGGAGATCTTCCGCATGGTGCCATGATCGGTGCTACCGTGTATGATCCAGCGAGCCAATAGCGAATCATGATGCATGTACATCACCGGTCACGAGGCCCATGGTCACATGATCGAGACGGCAACGTCATCCACCATGTGACAGTCACATGACCAGAACGGCACCCAGCGCATCACAGGGAATGCAGGTCTCCCCAACCATGCACATCGCTGTCCAAGAAAATTTGTAATAAATAGATATTCAGATACACAATACATTAATCTTAGTCAGTCCGGAGCAAAGATAGGAATAGCAGTAACATAATGGCCTAGACATTGTATATCTGAGAAGTCACAGTAAAGTCAACATTGAGGCCCTTGGGCTTTAAAGACTGTAAATCGTAAATCCATTTAAGTTCCCTCCGCTTAAGAATACTAATGCATTCACCTCCACGTTTTAAGGGGGGAATGTGATCCACGAGGGTAAATCTCAAATCCCTTTCTGTATGGCCAGCATACGAAAAATGTTTGGCAACCCGTAAATCGGTGCATTTTCTCGGGAATGCTGTACCGGTGTTGATTCATCCTGCTCTTAAGGTCCCATCTGGTCTCCCCCACATAGAGGAGACCACATGGGCAGGTCAAGACGTATATGAAAAAGTTGGACGTGCACGTTAGGTAATGTTTCAGAGCATGTTGTCTACCAGATTGTGGATGTATGAACACAGGTCCCTTGTCCATATATCCACAATTTACACATTTGCAACAAAGGTAGGAGCCCCTACCCCTGACAGTAAGATATCTCTGTGGAGCAATTTTCAAAGAAACATCTGCTTTTACAAGGTTGTCCTTCAGACTAGGAGGATGTCTGTAGGACAGCAAAAGACGCTCCTGGAATTCCGGAATACTCTGAAAGCATGTTTTCAAAAGATTCCAATGTTTAAGTGCGCTCCCTATTACCTTAGAGTGCTCATTGAAAGTAGAGACAAACGGAATATGGGCACTCAATTACATTTTTTTGGGGGGGATACAGAAGTTTCTGGCGATCCAGAGTCATCACCCTAGACTTTTCTTGTCTGAGTAATTCTCTAGGGTAGCCACGTTTTGGAGAGTTTATCCTCCGAGTCGACCATACGTTGCACCCTCAGCATCTGACTGCCAGGGAGCGAACCTTTCATCGGCCGCAGGTGAAAACTTTCTGTGAAGTACCGAATTACTGTCTGTCTCTTTAACTGCTTGATCATTTTCAACTAGAACGGGTGTATCAAAAAAAGGAACTGAAGTTGTAGAGGCATTTGAGGTAAATTTAATGTGCACATTCACAGAATTTAGCTATGTATGGAAAGCATGGAGTTGGGTCATGTCTCCTCCATCCCCACCCCCCAAGACGAGGAACAAATATATATTCCAACCTTTTTACTCCAAGAATTTTGTAGGCCTTTAAGTACCTGTCATTATCAAAAACTTTTATTATAATGTAGAAAATAACATTATATGTATATTTGTGATATACATTGGTTAAAAAATGTGTATATTTTTTGTCCCTGCAGCTATTGCCTGTGTGTCTGTGTGCAAGCCCTGCTCTGTGCACTGAGGACAATCAGGGCTCTGTGCACTGAGGACAAGCAGGGCTCTGTGCACTGAGGACAAGCAGGGCTCTGTGCACTGAGGACAAGCAGGGCTCTGTGCACTGAGGACAAGCAGGGCTCTGGGCACTGAGGACAAGCAGGGCTCTGGGCACTGAGGACAAGCAGGGCTCTGGGCACTGAGGACAAGCAGGGATCTGTGCACTGAGGACAAGCAGGGCTCTGTGCACTGAGGACAAGCAGGGCTCTGTGCACTGAGGACAAGCAGGGCTCTGTGCACTGGGGACAAGCAGGGTTCTGTGCACTGGGACAAGCAGGGCTCTGTGCACTGGGGACAAGCAGGGCTCTGTGCACTGAGGACAAGCAAGGCTCTGTGCACTGAGGACAAGCAAGGCTCTGGGCACTGAGGACAAGCAGGGCACTGAGGACAAGCAGGGCTCTGGGCACTGAGGACAAGCAGGGCTCTGGGCACTGAGGACAAGCAGGGCTCTGGGCACTGAGGACAATTTAATGTGCACATTCACAGAATTTAGCTATGTATGGAAAGCATGGAGTTGGGTCATGTCTCCTCCATCCCCACCCCCCAAGACGAGGAACAAATATATATTCCAACCTTTTTACTCCAAGAATTTTGTAGGCCTTTAAGTACCTGTCATTATCAAAAACTTTTATTATAATGTAGAAAATAACATTATATGTATATTTGTGATATACATTGGTTAAAAAATGTGTATATTTTTTGTCCCTGCAGCTATTGCCTGTGTGTCTGTGTGCAAGCCCTGCTCTGTGCACTGAGGACAATCAGGGCTCTGTGCACTGAGGACAAGCAGGGCTCTGTGCACTGAGGACAAGCAGGGCTCTGTGCACTGAGGACAAGCAGGGCTCTGTGCACTGAGGACAAGCAGGGCTCTGGGCACTGAGGACAAGCAGGGCTCTGGGCACTGAGGACAAGCAGGGCTCTGGGCACTGAGGACAAGCAGGGATCTGTGCACTGAGGACAAGCAGGGCTCTGTGCACTGAGGACAAGCAGGGCTCTGTGCACTGAGGACAAGCAGGGCTCTGTGCACTGGGGACAAGCAGGGTTCTGTGCACTGGGACAAGCAGGGCTCTGTGCACTGGGGACAAGCAGGGCTCTGTGCACTGAGGACAAGCAAGGCTCTGTGCACTGAGGACAAGCAAGGCTCTGGGCACTGAGGACAAGCAGGGCACTGAGGACAAGCAGGGCTCTGGGCACTGAGGACAAGCAGGGCTCTGGGCACTGAGGACAAGCAGGGCTCTGGGCACTGAGGACAAGCAGGGCTCTGGGCACTGAGGACAAGCAGGGCTCTGTGCACTGAGGACAAGCAGGGCTCTGTGCACTGAGGACAAGCAGGGCTCTGGGCACTGAGGAAAAGCAGGGCTCTGTGCACTGAGGACAAGCAGGGCTCTGTGCACTAAGGACAAGCAGGGCTCTGTGCACTGGGGACAAGCAGGGCTCTGTGCACTGGGGACAAGCAGGGCTCTGTGCACTGGGGACAAGCAGGGCTCTGTGCACTGAGGACAAGCAGGGCTCTGTGCACTGAGGACAAGCAGGGCTCTGTGCACTGGGGACAAGCAGGCCTCTGTGCACTGGGACAAGCAAGGCTCTGTGCACTGAGGACAAGCAAGGCTCTGTGCACTGAGGACAAGCAGGGCACTGAGGACAAGCAGGGCTCTTGGCACTGAGGACAAGCAGGGCTCTGGGCACTGAGGACAAGCAGGGCTCTGGGCACTGAGGACAAGCAGGGCTCTGTGCACTGAGGACAAGCAGGGCTCTGGGCACTGAGGACAAGCAGGGCTCTGGGCACTGAGGACAAGCAGGGCTCTGGGCACTGAGGACAAGCAGGGCTCTGGGCACTGAGGACAAGCAGGGCTCTGGGCACTGAGGACAAGCAGGGCTCTGGGCACTGAGGACAAGCAGGGCTCTGTGCAGCTAGGCTCTGTGACATGCTCCGGGCTCACACATCAGGATGATTGACAAGCCTGGAGTCTGCACAGAGCCCTGCTTGTCCTGCCCAAACTTCCTGTATGTGGTCTTCTCACAGAGAAACACAGGCAACTGCTGCAGGGACAGCATTTTTTTCACCCCAAAATATACACATTTTTTTAAATCCATTTATATTACAAATATACATAAATTCATGTTCCACCATCACACAGATTTTCCATAATATGGTATCTGATTAAACAGTAAATTTTTACTGAATCTCAAAGAAAGAACCTATGTATGAAGTCTTTGGATGCTCCATATTCTGGGGTATGGCGCCCTAATGCAGTCATGTACATGGGGCTTCAAGCTGTGTATAGGTACAAAGGTTATGAAATACAATTCACATCCAGAACTAGTGATCATTATGTCTATAGTGTTAAAAAGATGAGGTCCGGCCTATAGACGTTTGTCGCATCTTTAAAAGTACTTAAAGGAGAGCTCCGGTCGAAACCAATTTTTTTCAAATCAACTGTTGGCAGAAAGTTAAACAGATTTAAAAATTACTTTTGTTAAAAAATCTTAACCCTTCCAGGAGCAGGATAGGTTTGCTGTGGGGATTTGCTCCTGCTCTGGACAGTTCCTGACATGGACAGAGGTGTCCGCAGAGAGCACTGTGGACAGACAGAAAAGAACCACTCAACTCCCAACTGATAAGTACTGGAAAGATTAAGATTTTTTAATAGACATAATATACAAATCTGTTTAACTTTCCAGTTTATATGAAAAAAAAGTGTTTTTCACCGGAGTACCCCTTTATCAGACATTCTGAAAAGTTAGATGGAAAATACTATGATTGCAGATGTTTTCTTAAAGGGGTTATCCAGGAAAAAACTTTTTTTTTATATATCAACTGGCTCCAGAAAGACAGATTAGTAAATTACTTTTATTAAAAAAAATCTTAATTCTTTCAGTACTTATGAGCTGATGAAGTTGAGTTGTTCTTTTCTTTTCTCGGGAACCCTCCAGTTTAGGAGCAAATCCCTATGCAAACCTCTTCTACTCTTTGCAGTTCCCGAGACAAGCAGAGATGTCAGCAGAGAGCACTGTTGCCAGAGAGAAAACAACAACTCAACTTCAGCAGCTGATAATTATTGGAAGGATTAAGATTTTTTTAATAGAAGTCATTTACAAATCTGTTTAACTTTCTGGAGCCAGTTATATAAAAAAAAGTTTTTTCCTGGAATACCCCTTTAATCTTCATTAAAAAAAATCCAATATTATTGCCAAGGAAACAATTTGGAACATTTAAAAGATCCAGGGAGAATGAATCTGTGTTTGTATACATCAATGTTATCATGCAATGGTTTTGTAAATGGCTTATCCTCCCAAGTGAATATAAAAGATCTGTATTAGACAAGGCCAGTCAGCACTGCTGGTTTTCGGTCATATGGTTCTTAGATAAGGGAAGAGAAGGTCACGTTTTGATATACTATGACACCGCTTATGGCAGCATGATATTGCATTACACAAAAGAATTAGTATCAGTGGCCAGTTACCAGATGTCTTCTTCCTCTCGCTTTATGTACCCCTGTGAGTAAATCAAAATAATGGCCTCATAAAGTGTACAAATAAATATCAGCAAATATACATTCTCGTGTCAAAATTCTATTGATCTCAAGTGTTTGCATTGATTCTGGCCAGCGATTATATGGATCTGGAGCTACCGAGCCATCATTCTGCACAGTAATGTTATTGATTTGTATGGACTCCTTCATGGTTAAGGCGTCGTCATATTCTTCTTGGGTTTTTGATATGACACTTTTTATAGGATAAAGAATAGAATTCATACGTGAAGTCATATTTTACTGCATTTTCTGTTAACACACAGTAACACAAGCATTTCTAACATAAAAGGGTAACTGAGAAATCTCATAAAGTGTTGTTGAATCTTGTATGAAAAAAAGTGGACTGGACTTTATACAAGCAGATAGCATAGCTCAGTGTTTCCCAACCAGGGTGCCTCCAGATGTTGCAAAACTACAACTCCCAGCATGCCTGGACTGCCTTCGGCTGTCCAGGCATGCTGGGAGTTGTAGTTTTGCAACATCTGGAGGCACCCTGGCTGGGAAACACTGGCTTAGCCACACTACGTGCATAACATCAACTGTGGTGGGTATATATACTGTAAGTATAATAAAGAGCAGGAAGGAAGCAAGCCACAACCGAGGACGTGCCTGCTTTAACCTACCCATTGACTTCTAATCATTCTTGACACGAGTTTTAGTGATTCTGCCATGTGTTGACAGGTAATGCTGGTTAACATTATATATTGTAGTAATAAAATGTAGTAACTCACGTACAATACATCATTTGTGCTGAGTCAGCTCAAATGCAATAATGGGCATCTCACAGTCTTAGGAAGCTCCAGTAGGATACTATTCAAGGTTGGCAGACATCATTACTTTTGACGTTGAACTTATGGTTTCCAGTTGATCTTTTGGATTTTAAAAAGGAGAAGTATTTTACATTGGGGACAGGCTGAATTGTGACACCATTTCTGGAACCTGAGCCAGAGAAAGCAGGCAATTCCTGCGTAGAATATTACAGTAAATAACAAACAAAAAAGAGGGAGATGCGGCTGAAGCTTAGTGAAACAGCATGTGGGGGGGGGGGCAGCATTTGGGAGCATCAGATTAGATCAGAGCACACAGCTCTTCTAGCACAATAGATAGGAGAGAGAAATGCCAATTTAATAGAGAAAAGACCCAAAAAGGCATGGCCATGATTTATTACTTCTTATCACTCTGTAATATTTACTATGACCATGCTTCACAATGCTGATCCCTACCGATGGCCACATACCGGTAACTAGTCAATTTTTATCCCAACAATTCTGACATTGTACACGCAAATATTACCTAATGCAAGATAAAAAATAATAATCATCATCTCTGGAGAAAGCGTTCTACAGTGTAACATCCCATCAGACGTGATGTTTCATGCCATAAACTTCAGGTCACCGGGACCACTGTAGTAACAATAGCATCTAACACAGCAGATCAGATTAGTAGCACTTTAGTTGACTGTAATGGGCGATGCATATCTAACATCTCTAGCGTTACAGCCATCAGCCATGCATAGCAATAGGGAGCGATTGAAGAAGACATACGGTACATGTGCCTGGAGATACTATGTATTGTTTCTGTTTTTATACCAGTTTTTGTCTAAAAAAAAATAATAATCGTCTGCTTTTTTTTCTTTTCTCTTCCACAGTGGTCACACTTCTCTGACTGTCATTGGTACCAACCTTGACATCATACAGGAACCAAGAATACGTGTGAAGTATAACGGCAAGGAATCAGTAAATGTATGTGCCTGGCAGGCAAACAACTCTTTCTTATAGCAAAAAGACTTATGTTTTTCCTTGCTAGAATTACATGAAAACATCAAGAAAATATGATCTGAAAACTGCTGAAAAGAAAATAATTTGTAAAGAAAACGGGACACCTTTGATCATGTTTATTGTTCTCTGACAAGGTCACTCCTGTTAGGTCATTGCCTTGGTTTTTGTGTAGGTTTTAGAGAGCATAGCACCACCTAGTGTCCATGAGCAGTACTGATGGAAATTGAATTTTTACTTTTTCATTCTGTTTATTCAAAAGGAGGATTGATGCGAAGCTCACAGATCAAGATTGAGTTAGACCGAGCTGGCCAAATGTTACACCAATACCCTAAATGCAATAAGGTTAAACAGAAAAAAGAGAAGGATTTGGAGCTCAAGGTATAAAAATATATGAAGGTGAAGAGGAGTTAAAAATGTATTAATTAATTTATATTGAATAAAAGAAACAATCAAATGCATATGCACAGTCCACCCACAGGGCCCTTGAGGGTGGTTATAGCAAGATGAATGTACAAATAATGCAAAGTTGAATGTACAAATAAAAATATATATATATTTTTTCTTTGCATTATCTGTACATTCATCTTGCCATAACCACCCACAAGGACCATGTGGGTGGACTGTGTATATGCATTTGATTGTTTCTTTTATTCTATATAATGAATTTATTTTTAACTCCTCTTCACTCATATATTTTTTAGTCCTTGAGCTGCAAATTCTTCTCTTCCTTCTGCTTATTGTTGGGGCACATGTGAAAACTATTGCAGATACTAGCAATACCGGTCATCTAGAAGTCTGTATTGTGTGAGGTGTATTTTTTGTGGTATTTACTATTTGGTGATTAGTAAGTCCTTGTCCAGATGCAACATGCACAGTCATTTATGCTTCTGCTTTTATTGTACAGCTTGCTACAAATATTGTGCCAGAAATTAGCCTTTTTATTAGTATACATCCCTCTAGCCATGCCATCTTTTCATGAATTAAACTAAGCAAAACCTAACCTTACCTGGTGCATTGGAGCACAAAAATGTAGAGCATGTAGCTAGGTATTTATTTATTGTATTCTTCATTTATTTTGGCTTAAAGACAACTGCACGTTTTATTCCATCAGGTGTGTAAGAATGTAAATGCTACATGTCTGACATGCTGGGCCCCTGCCCTAACACCGGAGTATCGCCCGGGGCTGGATGCTGTGGAGAGACCAGACGAGTTTGGCTTTATCTTCAATAATGTGCAGTCTCTATTGATCTTCAATAACACCAAATTCATCTATTACCCCAACCCAACTTTTGAACTCCTTAGCACCACAGGTGTCCTTGAACAGAAGCCTGGTTCTCCTATAATACTGAAGGTAAGAGGCAAAGTACATAAGAGGTATGGTATTAGTAGACAGTACAGAGTCATCAACCAGGCTCAGTGTGGTTATGATTCATATAGGGTAACACTACAGCTTATGTCACCATATGTTATCTGTTCTTTCTCTATAGGGGAAAAACATTTGTCCACCTGCTGCAGGAGGGGTGAAGCTGAATTACACTGTGTTGATTGGTGATATTTCATGTGCAGTCACTGTATCTGAGACACAGCTCCTTTGCGAATCACCTAACCTCACTGGACAACACAAAGTGACTGTAAGTTGCTTCTTCCAACATATTTAAAGAGTTTGTCTGATATAAAAAATGGTTTTCTTGCAGGTAGATTATTCACATACTAATGTACTGTCTGTAGCTGGAATGATCACTTGACCATGATTTTGTTGGTGTCTGCTTGTGTGATGTCCTGTACTCTTCACACTGGTTACTTCCCCTCTCCTCCTCGCTGTAGTAGTGAGTCTAATCTCCATTGCTCCTTGTCTCACTCCCTCCTTCTCTTGGGGAGTGTCTTTTCCATGTTGGGCTGCCGTGCCATTAGCTGTACCCTTTTGCCCTGATAAGCCACTAAGGGCCTAGATAGGGCAGAAAGCACTGGGGTGACCTCCTCCTAAGATATCTGGGCCAAAACTGCTTCCTAGGGGGTGGATTCTGTAGAAAGCCACAAGAAAATCTGCAGTGGCATATTCGAACTATTAAAGAACAGCAAATCATGTAAAATAATAAAATGTACTTCCCTTACAAGTACCCTGATACTCCTTTTCTGGGCCTTCGCTGGTCCGCTGCCTGTATTTTTCTAATAGTATCAGTAATAGTGTTCTGACACATGACCACTGCAGTAGTCATGTCATTACAATGTTCCATCTCTGGAGGCTTATAAACAGTAATCTACAGAGCCACACATCATACACAGCAAAAATGTGCAAGTTGTTTGAAGATTTTGACCAATCTATTTTGAAAAGTCAGTAGGGAAAATCCACAACAGATAATCTTTCTACAGCAGAAATTGACGTTTCCCATTTAAAAATCCACAGGTTTTCTGTGGGAAACTTGAACTTCCACATGGAAAATGTCCAGTGTGTGTGCATGAGATTGATCTGCATCAGCTACAGATTTTCCGTGTGGGAATCTGCATAGAAAATTAATAGAAAATCCACCCCTTATGCAGTTACTATAAGGCTATGTTCACACGGCAGAATTTTTAAGCCGAATTCTGCGGAAATATTTAGGTCGGAATTTCCAATTCAGCTCGGAAATTTCTATGGGATTTTTCCGGACCGTGCACACGGCGGAATGGTGGAAACGTCTGCCTCAGAAATCCTGATTTTGCCGTCCACATAATTGATAAAAATGCATTGTTTTCCAAACGGTCCTAAAATCGGCAGAATATCCATTGTTTTCCGGGCAGGTATTCCGCACATTTTCCGCTGTGTAAACATCGCTTTAGTCTTCATTGAGATATTTGGAAAGGCACATTCCCTCCCATCTTTCAATCATGTTCTTTTTTATGAAAATGCTCTTTGACTCACCTATAAGCTAGGTAATCAGGGCATTGCTGTTTTGTATAATGATAGCGTATATGCAACAGTTACAAAATAGAATCTGGAATTATACAGGATAGTGTATTATAAATCATAAACTGTATTGGACATCAGAAAACAGTGTTACCTGAGGCATTGTCTACTCTAGATTTACCTGCAAGGCCACTTACCCTACCTTCCTGCTCACCTTTTAAGCCGTAACAGAATAAGCAAACAAGTAGGAGGCTAAATCAGACGAGTTTTAGCACTGCAAAACATTTACACAGTTGGGAGATTCCTTCACATACGGACATTTTTGGATATTCAAAGAATTTTCTGTCTTACTAGGTTCATGTCGGAGGAATGGTATTCTCGCCTGGATCTGTCAATGTGATTTCAGACAGCCTCCTAACACTTCCCGCCATTGTCAGCATAGCCGCTGGTGGAAGCCTTCTTCTGATCATTGTCATTATTGTGCTCATTGCATACAAACGCAAATCCAGAGAAAATGACCTTACTCTGAAGAGGTTACAGATGCAGATGGACAACCTGGAGTCTCGGGTGGCCCTTGAATGTAAAGAAGGTAAAAATTTAAAGTACTGACGAATTTCAGGTGTCCACAACCACTGTTCCATTTAAGCAATGAGCCCTAGAAAAGGTTAAACATTCCAAATCCTACAGACAGGTAGAGTTATTGATCTCGTTGATCCTCATTATTATGTAGTTTGACTTTATATTCCGGAGCTCACAGCTTAGAAGAAACACTGTCTATGGCACATTCCATCACCAGATTCTGAGCCAAGGTCATAGGTTTATGTTTCCTCTAATACGGAAAGAGACTTTCTGTCCCAACGTTTAATGTATTATTGATTTTGTTCCTACAGATTGGATCACTGTATTAAATGTGTCTTCTTTTGTTTTTGCACATGTTCTGTTGAGCTGAACAACAATCAAACATGTAAAAGGGTTTTGTTTCAGCAGCTGATCACTGATCTGGGATCTCTATACATTTCACTGGACAGCGAGCAAGTGGATAAATAGCTGCCATCTGCTGTCTGTGACTTTAACTAGCTGAACAATAATACGGTTGACCTTATACTAGTGCAGAGTGGACAAAGGTTAGGTAAAGATGGCAACACATGTACGAGAATGTATCATGTGTTACTACAAAATATTAAGCAGCTGGAATACTTAGCGAATTAGTGACAGAGATCAAACAGGAGAGTCCCTCTATGCATTTCTATGAATTGAGATAAGCGTTTTAAGTTGGAATATGCCTTTAAATTATCATTGGGATTATTAAATAAATAGACTCTTAAAGGGGTACTCCGGTGCTTACACATCTTATCCTCTATCCAAAGGATAGGGGATAAGATGCCTGATTGCGGGATCATGCACGCGGCACCCCGTTTGTAATCAGTGCCCGGAGCGTGTTCGCTCCGGGTCTGATTACAGTCGACCGCAAGGCCGGCGGCGTGTGACGTCACGCCTTTGCCCCGTGTGACGTCACGCTTCGCCCCTCAATGCAAGCCTACGGGAGGGGGCGTGACAGCTATCCACCCCTATGCACCCCTAGACATCTTATTCCCTATCTAAAGGATATGGAATAAGAAGTCTTATTGCGGGGGTCCAGCTGCTGGGGACCCCCGCGATCTCCCTGCTGCACCCCGCGTTTGTTTAGAGCGTCGGGTGCAGCGCCAGAGGCTCGTGACATCACTGCCACGCCCCCTTAATACAAGTCACGGCCGTCACGCCCCCTCCCATACACTTGCATTGTGGGGGCATCACAAGTGGGCTAGCCTCCGCATCTCCAGTCATCCGGCAGGGAGCAAAGTGCACGGAATGTCTGGGGTGCTGCAGCCTATCCTTTGAATAGGAGATAAGATGTCTAGGGGAGGAATACCCCTTTAAGGGCCACATCTACAACTATTGCTCTTTATTGCTACAATATATCTAAACATGATGTACAGATATATTCATGGTCACAGACTGCAACCAACCCTTGTGTAGTCTGGCCATGGTGTTTGTTTTCAGTGATTATTCTAGTCAAAGTTATCATTCATGTCAATCTTTAATGTTATATTGTACAATTTTATTTTATTAATATATGCCCATCATCATATTGGTATCCATACGTTTTAGTAATGGCGAAGCCATTCTAGGAGTATAATTCTAGGTTCTTGTATATGATTGAAATGATTGGTTGATCCTGCAGCTGCTATACTCTGCTATAGAACATCCCATGCAACCTGTGCAGACCTTTGGAATTAAGTATTTGTCTCCTTTATTTCCAGCTTTTGCAGAATTACAGACTGATATCAATGAATTAACTAGTGATCTGGATCGCTCTGGTATCCCTTACCTGGATTATCGTACCTACGCCATGAGAGTGCTATTTCCTGGAATAGAGGATCATCCTGTGCTTCGAGAGTTAGAGGTTAGACATGCTATTTTCTTTATTTTAGGATGAACATACTTATTGCACATTCTCATGAGCTGCCACCTAATTATATCTTTAAATCCTCCTTTCCCCCACCAGGTAGCAGTCCAAATGTGTCTAGTTTTGGGTGCCCAGCTAAACATTAGGTTTACTTTACCCTCCCTTGACCTACAGCGCTATCTGTAATAGCACAACTGCATCCATAAGTTTCATTACTGTAACTGGGTCATGAGATCACCAGTCTCACCCACAGCTTTATGTGTCAGAGGATCCTGGGTCACTTGACTTCCTCTGACATGGAATGACATTATGACCTATCAGACTGCTACAGCTAGCCACTATCCCCCTTTGAGGTCAATTGGAGGTGGAATGTGCACTCACTTTTTTGTGAGGGCTTGGGAGATGAACATAATGCATCTCATTTACCCTACCAGGAAGTGGCTGGGGGTACTACACAAAAGAAAGGTACTACACATATGTGGTCACTACTGGTTGTACTTAGTGACAACAAGGAATAACATATAAACCGCTTAAAGGGGACATACAGTTGCGGTCAACATTATTGACACTCCTGAATATTAAGTGCACCTTATGAAATATTTCTGAAACATATTTTCATGAAAATGCTTGAGTGTGTGTATGTATGCAGATATATATATATATATTATACTTACGGCGTCTGGAAGCGCCCAGCCCCTCCGCCGTTATTGCTCATATTATGAGTATGCAAATTAGGTCCTTGTGGCATGGGCAGAGCTTGGACCCGAGCTCCGGGCACTCTGATGTAATCTTCGGCCGGGCAGGCGCTCCGCAAAATATGCATCAGCAAATACACAGCAAATTATGGCACGTGTGACTGTACCCTTACAGGTGAACTTTTCATGGAATGTATTTGGACATGCTATTACTTATTTCTGAAGAGATTGGCTTTATTATAATAGGCCAAAAAAATCAAAAAATAGGTCTAAAAGGTGGCAGTTTTTTAAATCTTGTGTTCTGTTAAAGGGGTACTCCGCCCATAGACATCTTATCCCCTATCCAAAGGATAGGGGATAAGATGTCAGATCGCCACGGTCCCGCTGCTAGCGACCCCCCGGATCGCCGCTGCGGCACTGCGCTATCATTACTGCACAGAGCGAGTTCACTCTGTGCGTAATGACGGGCAATACAGGGGACGGAGCAGCGTGACGTCATGACATCACGATGCAAGTCTATGGCGGGGGCCAAAGGCTGTCCAGGCATGCTGGGAGTTGTAGTCTTGCAACATCTGGAGGCACCCTGGTTGGGAAACACTGTTTTAGGGCTTGGGCAACTTACCGGCTTCCATAGGATCCAGCGCCGCACGACACTGCCGCCCGACGATCTCCGTCACCGATCGTCGCTGGAACCTCGGAAGGGTAAGTGAACGTCTTCGCCGGTCCCCTTCAGCTGTTTCGTTTTGCAACAGCTGGAGGACTACAGTTTACAGACCACAAACCAGTGGTCTGCAAACTGTGGCCCTCCAGCTGTTGCAAAATTACAACACCCAGCATGCCCTGACAGCCAAAGCCTTTGGCTGTCAGGGCAAGAGCCCGGGCTCCTCATACTGCCTCCCCCCTACCCTCACTTATGGGGACACTGATATACATCCCCCCCCTTGTCTCCCGCCCGCGCCGCTCAGCTCCCGCTGCTACAAGACTACAACTCCCAGCGTGTCCTCACTGTAAGGGCATGCTGGGATTTGTAGTCTTGCAACAGTTAGCAGACAGATGGTAGTTGTGTGGCGCTGGCAGGTGAGGGGGGGGGGGGGGGGGAGATGTAAATCACTGCAGTGTCCCTGTAGCGAAGTGAGGGTAGCGGGGAGAAAGTATGTCAGAGCCCGGGCGGCAGTAGCTTTTCCTGCTCCATGTTGGAGCTGGAATAAATTTAGTCAATTTTTACGGATGTTGCGACTGTTTATTGCGCAGCTGCGACTGTCGCAGTTAATAAATACCTGGCCACTACAAGTCAAAAATGCAAATCAAGCGGGAAAAAAAAATTAGACTTTCTAGCTCTTGCTAGAGAAAGTCACACGAAAAATAGGGTAGGCGCAATTGCGACAATTTAGCTCCAAAAATAGTCAGAAAAAAATTACTAAACCCCTTAGTAAATGCCCCTCTATAAGATAAAAAAAATGCCACATTTTATACCTATTTTACTGCCATTTTTTGTTTTCATTTTACACTTTGTGAACCCAGCCTCAAGGGTGCCAGTAGTGATGACCACCGCGGTAGCTAATGTACTGTGCCTTTTCAAAGCTAAGAGTCATTTTTATTTTGCCTTTTTCTGTTACATAAGACCTTCAAGATGTAATACCAATTTTACAGCAGAGGTTTTTTTTAGGTGTCATACTTAGTTATAGGTTGTTTTAGCAAAGTGTAGGGTGTCATAGTGAGCTGGCCTAGACTATCATAAACGTAATTATGTATGTTAAATCCTTTTCAGACGATTCTTTGCTTGAAAAAGCTTTTTGACTTGAGGCTGAGGCTGCTGTACCTAGTGTACTAGAGCTGCTTACAAATCCCATTCAAAGACATGTCTCCTTATAATATTGTATATAACACAGAGTACATTTAAAGAGTACAGGGTGGGCCATTTATATGGACACACCTTAATAAAATGGGAATGGTTGGTGATATTAACTTCCTGTTTGTGGCACATTAGTATATGTGAGGGGGGAAACTTTTCAAGATGGGCGGTGACCATGGCGGCCATTTTGAAGTCAGCCATTTTGAATCCAACATTTGTTTTTTCAATAGGAAGAGGGTCATGTGACACATCAAACTTATTGGGAATGTTTTAACGTAACATTATTTACATGTTTCTGACCACTTATAAAATGTGGTCAATGTGCTGCCCATTGTGTTGGATTGTCAATGCAACCCTCTTCTCCCACTCTTCACTTACTGATGGCAACACCGCAGGAGAAATGCTAGCACAGGCTTCCAGTGCCCGTAGTTTCAGGTGCTTCACATCTCGTATCTTCACAGCATAGACAATTGCCCTCAGATGACCCCAAAGATGAAAGTCTACGGGGGTCAGATCGGGAGACCTTGGGGGCCATTCAGCTGGCCCACAACGACCAATCCACTTTCCAGGAAACTGTTCATCTAGGAATGCTCGGACCTGACACCCATAATGTGGTGGTGCACCATCTTGCTGGAAAAACTCAGGGAACGATCCAGCTTCAGTGCATAAAGAGGGAAACACATCATCATGTAGCAATTTCGCATATCCAGTGGCCTTGAGGTTTCCATTGATGAAGAATGGCCCCACTATCTGTGTACCCCATATACCACACCATACCATCAATTTTTGTGTCCCAACAGTCTTGGAGGGATCTATCCAATGTGGGTTAGTGTCATACCAATAGCAGTGGTTTTGTTTGTTAACTTCACCATTCACATAGAAGTTTGCCTCATCACTGAACAAAATTTTCTGCGTTCCAATTTTTGTTTTGCCCATTCTGCAGCACCTGAAACTGCGGATACTGGAAGCCTGTGCTAGCATTTCTCCTGCGGTGTTGCTATCAGTGTGTGAAGAGTGGGAGAAGAGGGTTCCATTGACAATCCAACACAATGGGCAGCACATTGAACACATTTTATAAGTGGTCAGAAACTTGTAAATAACTCATGGAAGAATAAATTAATTAAAACCAAGCACATCATTGTTTTTCTTGTGAAATTCCCAATAAGTTTGATTTGTCACATGACCCTCTTCCTATTGAAAAAAAAAAGTTGGATTCAAAATGGCCGACTTCAAAATGGCTGCCATGGTCACCACCCATCTTGAAAAGTTTCCCCCCTCACATATACTAATGTGCCGCAAACAGGAAGTTAATATCACCAACTATTCCCATTTCATAAAGGTGTATACATATAAATGGCCCACCCTGTAGTATAAATACCCTGCACAAAAAAAAATAAGGGAACACTAGGATAACACATCCTAGATTGGAATGAACTAATCATATGAAATACTTTCGTCTTTACATAGTTGAATGTGCTTACAACAAAATCACACAAAAAATTATCAATGGAAATCAAATCTATCAACCCATGGTGGTCTGGATATGGAGTCACACTCAAAATCAAAGAGGAAAAACCACACTACAGGCGGATCCAACTTTGATGTAATGTCCTTAAAACAAATCTAAATGAGGCTCAGTAGTGTGTGTGGCCTCCACGTGCCCATATGACCTCCCTACAATGCCTAGGCATGCTCCTGATGAGGTGGCCTCCTGGGGGATGTCCTCCCAGACCTGGACTAAAGCATCTGCCGACTCCTGGACAGTCTGTGGTGCAACTTGGCGTTGGTGGATGGAGCGTGAGGTCTAGCATTGTCTTGCATTAGGAGGAACCCAGGGCCAACCGCACCAGCATGTAGTATCACATGGGGACTGAGGATCTCATCTCGGTACCTAATGGCAGTCAATCTACCTCTGGCAAGCACATGGAGGGCTGTGAGGTCCCCCAAAGAAATGCCAGCCCACACTATTACTGACCCACCGTCAAACCGGTCATGCTGGAGGATGTTCCAGGCAGCAGAACGTTCTCCACGGCGTCTCCAGACTCTCTCACGTCTGTCACATGTGCTCAGTATGAACCTGCTTTAATTTGTCAAGAGTACAGGTGGCGCCAGTGGCGAATTTGACAATCTTGGTGTTCTCTGGCAAATGCCAAACGTCCTGCACGATGTTGGGCTGTAAGCACAACCCCCACCTGGGGACATCGGGCCCTCATACCACCCTCATGGAGTCTGTTTCTGACCATTTGAGTGGACACATGCACATTTGTGGCCTGCTGGAGGTCATTTTGCAGGGCTCTGGCAGTGCTCCTCGTTGCAAAAAGGCAGAGGTAGCAGTCCTGCTTCTGGGTTGTTACCCTCCTACGGCCTCCTCCACGTCTCCTGATGTACTGGCCTGTCTCCTGGTAGCACCTCCATGGCCTGAACACTACGTTGACAGACACAGCGAAAGCACTGCCAGCATTCAAAAGTGACCAAAACATCAGCCAGGAAGCATAGGAACTGAGAAGTGGTCTGTGGTCACCACCTGCAGAACCACTCCTTTTAGGGGGTGTCTTGCTAATTGCCTATAATTTCCACCTGTTGGTTGTCTGTTCCATTTGCACAACATCATGTGAAATTGATTGTCAATCAGTGTTGCTTCCTGAGTGGACAGTGTGATTTCACAGAAGTGTGATTGACTTTGAGTTACATTGTGTTGTTTAAGTGTTCCCTTTATTTTTTTGAGCAGTGTATGTATCGTAATGTCATTATATTGAAGATGGGTATGCATGCCTTGCTGTGTTGTGTGAGATGTACCATCCATCTGCTTCATTATTGAAATGCACATACACTGCTTGAATTACTAGGCAGCTTGGCAAACCCAGGAGGTAGCGTATTTCAGACAGAATCTTTCTGGCTACTGGCACAGGCTGTTTTCTGTTAACTCTCTGTCTCAGAGCAGCTATGGGTCATTGACCCACTGTGATGGACTGCAGCCGAGCTAGGAGTCGGTGCAAAGATGCCGGTAATGAATTCCAGGGAAGGTAATGGCCTCATATTAAATCTGTCTCAAGGGAGGTAGAGATAAGAGGGGGCTAGATATTCACATGGGAAAGGCAGAGTGGTGGCAGCAGGGAGACAGGTTGGATTGTGCATGGAGAAAATGTTGCAGAGGTAGAAATGGCACTTTTATTGCAGTACATTGGAGATGTCTTCAATTGCACACGGCAAGGTGTATGCATAGTATTGCTGAAGGCAGCTATAGTGCATCATTCCACATCTTTTTTGAAATGATAAATTTCATTCTATATCACCATTCATACAGCTGGTGTTCATTAAAAAAAAATGTGGTTTCTCTGCCGATGGACTAGTTATACTTTTCCATTTGAACTTCTAAATAGCATTTTACCCCATACACACCAGACTGCTGTTGTGACAATTACTGCACGCTTTCAGCAAGCAATTAGTTAACAGTAGTCTTAAAAGTCTCTTCCTCTCTACTACTATTTCTTTAGGTTCAGGGCAATGGACAGCAGAGTGTGGAGAAAGCCTTGAAGCTCTTTGCACAGCTGATCAACAACAAGGTTTTCCTACTGACTTTCATCCGCACCCTGGAGATGCAGCGTAGTTTCTCCATGCGTGACAGAGGAAACGTGGCTTCGCTCATCATGACGGCTCTGCAAGGGAAACTTGAATTTGCCACAGATGTCTTGAAACAGCTGCTTTCAGACCTGATTGAGAAGAACCTAGAGAACAAAAATCACCCCAAGCTGCTATTACGCAGGTGAGGATTGGGACCATGTAAGCTATTATACAACAAATACTGGTAGAGCTTCCTCGTATTCCAACTTCTCACAGTAGATGCGCGTTCTGTGCCCATGGCAGAGGTCACAGAATAGAAAATCAGATACTCATCTGGCGCTCGCAGGATCCGTCCAGGTGGTCAATAAGGTAAAAGACTACAGGTGTGGTAAAGAGTTCAGTCTTTATTTCTTCATAAAGGACAGACAACGCGTTTCGAGGGATCGCCCCTCTTCCTCAGGTCATGGGTCCTGGGTCTTTTACCTTATTGACCACCTGGACGGATCCTGCGAGCGCCAGATGAGTATCTGATTTTCTATTCTGTGACCTCTGCCATGGGCACAGAAAGCGCATCTTGACAAAACCGCCTCGGCCATCTCGAGAAACGGAAGGATACAGGCTGCCACGGATCGCACTATTTCGATACCAAGCCCACAACGGTGTCGCGCTCGCAGCGCGACGCAATAAGGTGAGCAACTTCCCACCCCCATTTTTTCTCTTGTCCCCACGAGGTAACGGCACAGGGTGCGCTGGTCTTTTGTTCCCTTTTTCTCCTCCCTTTCTAAAACTTCTCACAGTAGTTCCTGTAGAGAACATGTATGTTTTTAAAAGCTAAATCAGATTATTGCACATTTAATAAATATAGCTTTACTTTTATTGCTATGCGACAAATTTGATGTATAAAATGTATAATTTATGGATTAACTAAATGCACCTTTATAGATAGTCTGATGCTTCATGGCTGGTGAGAGTTCATTCTTTGAAGCGCCTTGTGTGATCATTTGTATGTTTGTGAAGCATTAGCATAGATTGGAGTTCTAGAGTTCAAGTGCAAAAAGTGCACCAAGGCTCCTTAAATTATTATTATTATTTTTTTTATTTTATTTTATTATTTGTAAATTACTTCTATTTAAAAATCTTAATCCTTTAACCACTTAAGGACCGGAGGTTTTTCCGTTTTTGCATTTTCGTTTTTTGCTCCTTGCCTTCAAAAAATCATAACTCTTTCAAATTTACACCTAAAAATCCATATGATGGCTTATTTTTTGCGCCACCAATTCTACTTTGTAATGACGTCAGTCATTTTGCCCAAAAATCTATGCTGAAGCGGGAAAAAAAATCATTGTGCGACAAAATTGAAAAAAAAAAACGCTGTTTTGTAACTTTTGGGGGCTTCCGTTTCTACGTAGTAC
The DNA here is from genome assembly GCF_029499605.1 of Hyla sarda. Lineage (NCBI taxonomy): Eukaryota > Metazoa > Chordata > Amphibia > Anura > Hylidae > Hyla > Hyla sarda. The sequence goes on from NC_079190.1 coordinate 330,353,570, forward strand.
ATTTTTCGGTAAAAATGACACCTGATATTTATTCTGTAGGTCCATACAATTAAAATGATACCCTTCTTATATAGGTTTGATTTTGTCGGACTTCTGGAAAAAATCATAACTACATGCAGGAAAATTAATACGTTTAAAATTGTCATCTTCTGACCCCTATAACTTTTTTATTTTTCCGTGTATGGGGCAGTATGAGCGCTCATTTTTTGCGCCGTGATCTGAAGTTTTTAACGGTACCATTTTTGCATTGATAGGACTTATGGATCACTTTTTATTCATTTTTAAATGATATAAAAAGTGACCAAAAATGCACTATTTTGGACTTTGGAATTTTTTTGCGCGCACGCCATTGACCGAGCGGTTTAATTAATGATATATTTTTATAATTCGGACATTTCCGCACGCGGTGATACCACATATGTTTATTTTTATTTTTATTTACACTGTGTTTTTTTTTTTATTGGAAAAGGGGGGTGATTCAAACTTTTAATAGGGGAGGAGTAAAATGATCTTTATTCACTTTTTTTTTTCACTTTTTTTTTGCAGTGTTATAGGTCCCATAGGGACCTATAACACTGCACACACTGATCTTCTATGTTGATCACTGGTTTCTCATAAGAAACCAGTGATCAACGATTCTGCCGGATGACTGCTCATGCCTGGATCTCAGGCACTGAGCAGTCATTCGGCGATCGGACAGCGAGGAGGCAGGAAGGGGCCCTCCCGCTGTCCTGTCAGCTGTTCGGGATGCCGCGATTAGCCGCGGCTATCCCGAACAGCCCGACTGAGCTAGCCGGGAACTTTCACTTTCACTTTTAGCCGCGCGGCTCAGCTTTGAGCGCGCGGCTAAAGGGTTAATAGCGCGCGGCGCCGCGATCGGCGCTGCGCGCTATTAGAGGCGGGTCCCGGCTTCACTATGACGCCGGGCCCGCCATGATATGACGCGGGGTTACTGTGTAACCCCGCGTTATATCAGAAGAGCAGGACCAAGGACGTACCGGTACGTCCTTGGTCCTTAAGGGGTTAAGGACTCATCAGCTGTTGTATTATCCAAAGAAAGTTTGTTTCTTTTTGAATTTCCTTTCTGTCTAACCACAGTGCTTGTTGCTTTCACACTCTGAGCATTCATCCGTTATTAAACGTCTGTTTTCTGTGTGAAAACGGATGAAATAACGGGTGCTAACGGCTGAATAAATATTCATCCGTTAAGACCCGTTAAAACATCCCTGATGTATGGCCGAAACACCTCTGCCTACAGACTTCCACAGCCGGACTACTGCTACTCCCATCATGGAACAGACTACTTTCCATGATGGGAGTAGTGTTTCCCTGGCTGCGGGAGTCTGCAGACAGCTGGAGAGGCTACATTAGTGATTGTACTACTACCCCCATCATGGAACAGAGGGATTGATCGCACCAGGTTTCACTTATGAGACCCGATGCGATCCGAAGTTATTAAGCAGGGGAGCGGGCGGCATGGTCCGCTCCCCTGCGATGTATCCTGTGTTTTAACTTTCATTTTTGAATCCCCCACGGGGAGCCCTGAATGGCCGGTGCTGAGGAGCCAATCAGGGCTCTCAGCCGGAGATTTAAAAATGAACATTGTGAGTAGCAGAGCATTTATAATATGCCCCCTGCAGTGCATTTTATATATATATATACACCCCTGCCGGCGCACTAATAAATATATACCCCCCGCAGCGCAAGTATAATGTGGCCATCTATATACATATGCCACCGCTGCGCTATGAATGAAAAGCATTTTAGCAGACGTCTGGTGACACTATGCGCTGCCAATAGAAATAGTTTTTCATAGCACTGCAGGGGTATATGTATATAGATGGCTGCGCTGCAAGGGCACATTATACATGCGCTGCGGGGGGTATATTTATTAATGCACCGGCGGGGGGTATACATTTGTTAATGCGCCGGCGGGGGGTATATTTCTATTAATGTGCCGGTGGAGGGTATGTTTATTAATGCGCTGGCGGGGGGTATATATATAAATGCAGGGGTCATATTATAAATGTGCAGGGGGGCTAGATATATAGGCTATATGCCTGCCCTCTCCCTGCAGCGCTATATATATTGCCCCCACATCGCTTTTAATATACATATGGCCCCCTGCTACTCACAATGTTCATTTTAAAAAAATGACAGTTGTTTGACTGGGTTTTTCAGTATGAAATACAGAAAAATTTCTAATGAAAGCAATTGCAAAGCCAATTGGTTATACATGCTTTACAACATATCAAAAGTTTTTGTATCTGACAGTGCCCATTTAATGTTATGGCTGCTTCATGTAAATCACCTGACTTTTAGTGCAGTGTCCGCTTCAATTAGACTTGTCTGTATGCATACTTTTTTCTTGCAGTTCATCTGCTTTAACAGATCATTGGTAAGGATAGATTATAAAACATGGTCGTATAAGATTGACAGAGGCTTAGAATCTGGCATGATTATCAAAACATTGTTTAGATTCCTTTTTATTATGCTGTCATTGGTGTCCCCATGGTCAGGTGGTGCAGTGACAGCTCGCACAAGTATATATTGAGAGTAGAAGTCAGCTGAAGATCGCCTGTGACAAGCAATGTGAACATCTCAAGGTCAAGGCCACTGACTGCTTACAATTGTTACACACCTAAGCCCTTAACTGGCAGGGAAAATAGCAATTGTAAGATAAACAATTGTTATTAATTATTATCTGGGATAAATGGGTCAAGATGCTCTAGTTGTTGTGTATGTTACTGACCCTGCCCCAGTATGAACAGGTAGGTTATTAGTGTCTCAAATTGACTTTATAAGCAGCCGAATGCTTCTCAGCAAGAATGCAATCTTAACAAAGGCTTCCTCCACTCACGGTAATACTTATTGTAGCGCTTTCATGTTCTAATTTAAATTTTTACAATTAAAGTGCCAATGATAACCTTTTGGCATCCCTCCAGCTTTGTCAGTGATGTGCAGATAACATAGCTTTCAGAGCGACTCCTGCTTGGCTACTGATTATGCATTTCCAGTGTCATACCTCCCTTCATTTCAAGTAGCCAAAGAGGCAAACTTAACAGATCAGCATAGGCAGACACGTTTCTAGCAGCAGTTCTGAATGTATAAAAGCCAGCCCACACATGAAGCAAACTCCACAGACGGCTGAAGCATTAGGCATGCATTATATCTTTAATATATTGTTATAGGGATTGGGGCTCTGTTTCTCCAATCCACAGCTCTGAACTCTTTGCTCACTGTACATTGACTGCTGTGATAAATGGAAAGATTCTACAAAGAGCCTACTGAAAACCAGGTTTTTATCAATTCTATTGATGCAAACATTGAAAATCTATGTTGTGTTTTTACCCTTTAGTGGCAGAATATTTTTTCAGAGGTAACTATGGACCATATGCAAGGTGTTCATTGTTCCATAAAACATTACTTACAGGTACTTACAGATCCCATTGTACTGTCCAATACGGGGCACTACTGTAGCCAGTGATTAGCTGAGTGGGCAGGTCCTGCTGAGACATCTCATCTTAGAAGCAGGAAGAAGAAACAGGCAGTAGGTGACCTGAAGATGCTTCAGCGGAAGCTGTATAGGACTAGAGTACTCAAATATACCTGTTTTTTCTTATTTTTTTACACCGGCCCCAGCATAATATAACAAATAAATAAATAGTAACAACATATGTCATATTTAACTCTACTACATTTGTATCTAAAGCACAAGACTTGGTATTACCACATATTAGATGTTGAAAGTTAAACATAGGCTATTTGAATTTTCATGATCATTTTACATCTCACACTGTAATCGATATAATTTATCGTATAGTAATGCATTGCATAGGAGACAGCTTATTGTTCATCCAGTGATAGTTGCATTCTGCCCCACGATCAGCCTCTTTATCCAAACATATCTGTACCATTATCATGGTTGCTCCCTGCTGTATCAATTGTGCCATCTCCTGGGAAAGCAGCAGACATGCCTCTACATCTGGCATTATGTGCACAGATGCTGTAGTGTAGCCTGGATATCTGCATTGTAAAACAAAGGATTCTCCGAAGGGGTTTGTAGATTTAGGCTAAATACATAATAGAAAATGTTTGGGAGAAATGAAGATATATTTTGCTATATATTTACTATATATGGGCTTTCTGTTAAGATATCTCAATGCTCTTATTAGTCGCTAGGATGTAGTGATTTAGCCATATATTGCTGTTGGTTCCCTGTTGGGAGACGAAGGCTCAAAAATACAGCATATGGTGAGAAAAAGTGGAGAGGCTGTCAAAACACTCCATGTAGCAGTACAGTTTGCAATGAAAAATTACGAATAAAATACAATTTTTGGGGCAAATGTAGAGTAGCAGTGCTCTGAAAGACTGGGAAGGCTGTGTTGTCCAGGCAAAGTTATGTTTTTGTTTTTTGAGCTAGAAATATATGCAATGCATCTAACACTTGGATGCACCTATAGGTACATACTGTGTACATACACCAAACCTATCACCTGACAGATATTGTGTCACCCCACCTGGTGTGAAAATGTTAGTAGCAGATCCTTCAAGTTATTTGAAAGCTGGGGCCTATATGGCTTTTTTTTCCCTCTCGCATCCTACATATAATTGATCAGAGTAAGATATGGAGACTTAAAGGCCATGTCAAAACCTTGAACATATTGTTATGCTTCTCAAACCATTCCTGAACAAGTTTTGCAGTGTAGTAGGGGTTGAATGGGGTGTACTTGGTCTTCAGCAATGTGTAAGTAGGTGGTACATGCCAAAGGTTATGTTCATATCACATATGCGGCTTCCTTTTAAAATAGACACAAGGACATATAGAGTCATGGCCGTAAATGTTGGCACCCCTGAAATTTTTCGAGAAAATTAAGTATTTCTCACAGATAAGGATTGCAGTAACACATGTTTTGCTATACACATGCACATGTTATTCCCTTTGTGTGTATTTGAACTAAACCAAAAAAAGGAGGGGGAAAAAAGCAAATTGGACATAATGTCACACTAAAATCCAAGAATGGGCTGGACAAAATTATTGGTACCCTTAACTTAATATTTAATTGCACACCCTTTGGAAAAAATAACTGAAATCAGTCACTCCCTATAACCATCAATAAACTTCTTACACCTCTCAGCCGGAGTTGGACCACTCTTCCTTTGCAAACTGCTCCAGGTCTCTCTTATTGGAAGGGCGCTTTTTCCCAATAGCAATTTTAAGATCTCTCCACAGGTGTTCAATGGGATTTAGATCTGGACTCATTGCTGGCCACTTCAGAACTCTCCAGCGCTTTGTTGCCATCCATTTCTGGGTTCTTTTTGACGTGTGTTTGGGGTCATTGTCCTGCTGGAAGACCCAAGATCTCAGAATCAAACCCAGCTTTCTGACACTGGACTGTACAGTGCGACCCAAAATCCGTTGGTAACCCTCAGATTTCATGATGCCTTGCACACATTCAAGGCACCCAGTGCCAGAGGCAGCAAAACAACCCCAAAAAATCATTGAACCTCCACCATATTACACTGTAGGCACTGTGTTCTTTTCTTTGTAGACCTAATTTCGTTTTCGGTAAATAGTAGAATGATGTGCTTTACCAAAAAGCTCTATCTTGGTCTCATCTTTCCACAAGACGTTTTCCCAGAAGGATTTTGGCAAAATGTAGTCTTGATTTTTTATGTCTCTGTGTCAGCAGTGAGGTCCTCCTGGGTCTCCTACCATAGCGTTTCATTTCATTTAAATGTCGTCGGATAGTTCGCGCTGACACTGATGCTCCCTAAGCCTGCAGGACAGCTTGAATATCTTTGGAACTTGTTTAGGGCTGCTTATCCACCATCCGGATTATCCTGCGTTGATACCTTTCATCAATTTTTATCTTCTGGCCATGCCCAGGGAGATTAGCTACAGTGCCATGGGTTGAAAACTTCTTGATAATATTGCGCACTGCGGACAAAGGCAATTCTAGATCTCTGGAGATGGACTTGTAACCTTGAGATTGTTGATATTTTTCCACAATTTTGGTTCTCAAGTCCTCAGACAGTTCTCTTCTCCTCTTTCTATTGTCCATGCTTAGTGTGGCACACACAGACTAAGTGGACGTCTCTCCTTTTTATCTGCTTTCAGGTGGGATTTTTATATTACCCGCACTTGATACTTGCCCCAGGTTAGTTAAAAGGAGCATCACATGCTTGAAACCATCTTATTTTTCCACAATTTTGAAAGGGTCCCAATAATTTTGTCCAGCCTATTTTTGGAGTTTGGTGTGACATTATGTCCAATTTGATTTTTTCCTCCCTTTTTTGGTTTAGTTCCAATACACACAAAGGAAATAAACATGTTTATAGCAAAACATATGTTACTGCAATCCTTTTCTATGAGAAATACTTAATTTTCTTGAAAAATTTCAGGGGTGCCAACATTTACGACCATGACTGTCAAATAGATTATTAGAATAAATAGAATAATCTAATGTATACTGGTCCTTCTGGCCTCAGTCAGGCTAATGTAACCCTATGGAACTTATATATGTAACATCCACATGAATGCTAGGGCCATAGGTTTCCCAGCAGAGCATTGCCCAGAGCACCACACTGCCATCAACTTGCCTTCTTCCCATAGAGCATCCTGGTGCCATCTCTTACCTAATAAAGCAATGCACCTGGCCATTCACATGCTCATGAGAGCATTCAATTCCAGTATTAAAGATTGACTATTAGACAGGCTGTCTAAGCTTGTACTTGGATTTAGTAATTTGGTGACAAAAAAGTGTCCAACTCTCTAAAAGTGTGTTAACATTTTTACACCAAATGTTTATTGGCTTATAATGTGCAACTGTAAATGTAGGCCTCTCTGTTCTAACTCCTTTCCTTCCTAGATAGCATTTACCATTCCATCCATTTATACTACACCAGTTCTTCTGTGGGAACATACCAGTTGGACTAGTCTTTAAAGGGTTACTATCATTCTGGCTGGCGGCAGTATGCTGTAAAAGTGCAGTCTCACTCCCTGAGACTAGCACTGATACTCACATAATCAAACAAACTCCCAGACGTCCCATCCCGACAGTTACGTAGACTTGAGTGGGACTTCTGTGATGGAACGTCAGGCAGTCCATGTAAACACATGAGTTTTGGCAATGGGATTGCATTTTCACAGTATCCTGCAGTCGGTAAGAATGATAGTAACCTGTCTACAAGCACCTAGTTGTGATGGCTCAGATGCTTACACTTGCCTATTTTTCCTGCTTCTGAGGCTGTGTTTAGACTATAGAATTTCTGAGCAAAATTCCTCTGTCAATGGAAATCCCTTGCACAGTGCACACTATGGAATTTCACCACCCAAAGAATTATCTTGCGCACACTTTTGGTGGAAAACTTTGCGGTCTATGGGGACTAGCAATAGCAGATTCAGTCAGTGCCGCCTGCCCTTGGAATCTCCGGATTGCATACTTCTGGCCACAGATTTCGTAGTCAGAACCCAGCCTAACACCTCACCTTTAAGAACTGACTGTTTGCTGCCTTGCCAGGAGTCATTATCACAGGATAATCCATGTTATTCCTTTCACCTGTCAGGGCTTTATTGCTATGATGATCGGTGTACACCACTTTTCATGTACATTGTAATTCCATATAAAAATTCTAATTGACATCTTTTGAAGACCTTCTAGTTACTGATTCCATCTTCTGTGTGGCATGTGTGTGAAATATTTATACACGTAATATATATTATCACTATGAGAGTTGTAGACCAACAGCACCTGGAAAGCAGTAGGTTGTTTGTGTGTGAGAACATGCCTTTTGGTTTGTGGTACCTAGGTTTTGGTTAATGTTATCATACATGGTGGCCACTTTTAATAGAACCACCTTTGCCCCCCAGTTGTGTAAAGATTTGCCTGTAGGCACAGGTTTCCTTTCCAAAGACAACAAGTGTGGTTTTGTGCACAGGAAATTGCTATAGATTCTCGTGTGTCCGTTAACACAGAAACTGTCCCACAAGACACAATAATGGAATCCTTGTTAATTTCCCCTGGGGATTGTGGGAGAGGAGAAAGGAGGGGGTGTCTGTGCTTCACTGCCAGCTCTTAATATTAGTTCATCATTCTTACTGAGAAGACTAAAAATAGGCCTAGAATGAGAAATATTAACCATTGAGCCACACGTATTTCTCCTGCCCATCTGTCTTCATGTGTTTAACCTGTTCAGAACCAGCAATGCTAGTTGGTGAGTTACTGGTGCAGACCTTTTGTCTTGCAGTAACAATAGAGTGAAATTCAGTAATGGTGCATAGAAAAGCATTTATCAGAGCTCGAATGTGTTTATAGAGGACTGTGGCAGAACTGGAGACCAGATCCACTAGTAACTTAAATGAGTGTGGTTAGTCAATGTTTGCAGCTACAGCATCCCTGAGGCTTATTTTATGCCACTTTAGTTAAGCCCATATCCTAAGCAAATCATCTTCATCCTCTCTGCCATTAATAAGAAATGTTTTCATTGACGTTTCCAGTGCTAGGATATCAAGTTGGGGGGGGGGGGGGGGGGGGGAAATAAAGAGATAGATTAACCCTGTTATGACCGTAGGGATTTGCAGTACATCAGTGCAGAGACTCAAATAGTGCCGCCCCCCTGAGGCCTTGCGGCAAGGACACATCCATTATTTTTGGGAAACGGTAAATATTAATGTGGAGCAGGAAAGATCAGCCATGGCCTGAGGGAGAATACACAGTGAAGGGAGAGAGAGAGAGAATAAAAACCCAGAGTCGTATTCCGGCAATTTAATTACATGCTTGGTTGTTTCAAAATGAAATTTGTTTGGTGACGGGATACAGAGGCAGACAGTTTTCTTGAATAAGGTGGTGGGGTGAAGTCCTTAGAGGATTAGGGAAAGACAGGGGTGAGGGGCTGCTGACGCTGGTGTGCGTGATCAGGGGGAATAAGCAGTGCAGGGTTAGGAAGCCAAAGCAAGTGACGAAAAACTAAATGCCACTTCCGAGGAAATGTTTGTGTGTTGATGCAATGTCATTATTCTTTATAATTAAGGTGACCAGGTTTTCCTTTAAAGTATGTGCAGCGCTGAGGAACACCGTGCAATATTCAGACACAGCAACCAATAGGTCAGCTTTTATACAATGAGGCATGGAAGGGAACAGTACTATAAATTGTACTTCAGTTTATTGTACTTATGCTTTTTTCTACTGCCCCAAACGCAGGGTAAAATATCATACTAGAGGTGAATTTGGTACTGTTTTTGAATCATTGCTGTCCTCCAGACCTGTGCTTTAGTTATTTTAATTACATGTCTACATTGAAATGTTATTCCCTTAGACCTCCTGTTTTCTCTCACCTATCAAACATGCATATTTTGCTTCTGAAGGTTCTACAGCATCTTGAATTGTATTTCATATAAGAAATAATGCACTACAGCCCTTTTATCCAACAAATAACAGTCCATTATCAATTCCTATCACCTGAAACCGTTTACAGTTAAAAGAGTTAAAAATCACAGACCACAGTATTAAATACTGCACCTCTCCTCCTTTTCAGTGGCTACACGCTCTGTGGGGCGCGTTCCTTTTTCGTTAAGACGAGAAAAGAAATGTAATAATTACGGCTGCTGTGCCGAGAAGAATATAAAAAAGCAGAGATTTGTTGGAATAATCTCTGGGGTTTTGAAAATCACGCAGCTCAGGAAAAAAAATTACAGCCACTTTTTGAAAGGCAGATTTGTTCTTCCTTTTGTGAAGCTTAACATGAAGTATGAACGGCTTGCACAGGATTAACAACATGAGAAGAAGGACAAAGCCCACTTATTGTATGCATTGTAAGCCACCTTCCGAGCACTAGGGGAGCCTCATCCAGTTCCATTCATTTAAAAGAGCGGTGATCATCTCTGAAAAGGGGACACCAATCAGCCATAACATTAAATCCTCCGACAGGTAATGTGAAAACATGGATCATCTGGTTACAATAGCACCTGTCAAAGGAGCAATATATGAGGCAGTAAATGGGCAGTCACTTCTTAAAGGTGATGTGGAAGCAGGAAGGTGTTAGAACCTGAGCAACCTTGACAAGGGCCAGATTGTGATGGCAAGAATAGTGGGTCAGAGCATCTCTGGTTCTGTAGGGTATTTCTAGCACCTGAACAACAGAAGTGGAACATAGAGTAATAACCTTATAAATCACATTTACTTTTATATTGTGTGGACAGCTGGGGGCATGTAAATCACTTACCTGGGGAAAATTTGGCATTAGGATGCAATATGGTAAAAAGGCAAGCCAGTGGAGGCCATGTGATGTCTGGGCAATGTTCTGCTGAGATGCCTTGAATACTGGCATTGATTTTAGTGTTACTGTGACAAATTAATCCTACCTAAACATTGTTTCTTGGCTTAGTGCATCTCTCTATGGTAACTATATTCCCCCTTTCAGTAGGAAAATGCCCCTGCTACACTACAAAACATGTTTATCATTGGTGTGAAGAAGATAAAAAGAAATGATCCAGATCTTAGGGCAATAGAGCATCTGTGAAATATTCCATAAAAACAGTTCAAATCCATGAAGGCACCGTGCAATATACAGGACTAAAAGGCGGGGTTCACATGGCGGGGAAAACATGGGGATATTCTGCACATTTCCTGATCCGGCAGACTCCAGGACTGCTTGGAAATGCGCTCTTCCATAGACGGCAATGCATTTACATACAGAATCCGCAGAAAGAATAGACATGTTTTATTCTTTCTTGGGATGCCAGAATCTGAATTTGAATGGCAGAAATATCTGGTGCGGAAATTCTGTCGGGAACAGTGCAGAAGAATCCCATAGAATTCAATGGGACTCTGCTGCAGTGGAATGTCCGTGCAGATTGTTCCATGCGAACATTTAGCACAAATTCTGCCATGTAAACATACCAAACAGTCTGCAGCTAACTTTGGTGCCATGGGACATCTTCTGAGGTCTCGTGTAGTTGAAGCTTTGAGGAGTTAGAACCCTTTTTATTGGTGCAAGGGTACCTACATGGTATTAGGCAGGTGGTTTTAATGTGACGGCTGATTGGCCACATCCTTTTTATCAAAAAGATATTATAATTATAAAATCAGCTGCTTCTGTCTGCTTGTTCCATTGATGTTATCAAACTGATCATATGTTTTTGCAGGTGACTTTACATCATAGACAAAGGAGGGAGAAGGGGTGGACAGTACAAATTTCAAATCATTATTGCAGTTAGAGGGGCATCCATCAAGACTTTTAATGATAGCCCATGGGGCTCTAAACCAGTTATTTCCATGTTCACTGCTATCACTATGCCAGGTCACACAGAACCCTTTTATATTAGACCCACATCAAGGGCCTATCTGCAAGTAATTATCCTGCTCTGTTAAGATGAAGTAGCAAAAAAAAAAAGAAGTCTATAGATGGGTACTTCTCTTTGTGGTGTAAATTCTGGTTTATCTGATAATCCCATCATGTTTTAAGACTCCTTAAAGGAGAACTCCGGTATGGAAAAAAAACAAACGTATCCCCTATACTAAGCATAGGGGATAAGTGTTAGATCGCGGGGGGTCCGACAGCTGGGGCCCCCTGCGATCTCCTGTACGGGGACCCGGCTCGCTCCTGCTCAACGCAGGAGCCGAGCATTTTCGACCACAGCCGAAGCTGATTGCCGAAGCCAGCACTCCAGCCCTGCCATAGAAGTGAATGGAGGGGGCGTGTTGGCCGCAGCTTCGGCTGTGGTCGAAAACGCTCGGCTCCTGCATTGAGCAGGAGTGAGCAGGGTCCCCGTACAGGAGATCGCAGGGGGCCCCAGCTGTCGGACCCCCCGTGATCTAACACTTATCCCCTATTCTTAGGATAAGGGGATAAGTTGTTTTTTCCCACTCATACCGGAGTTCTCCTTTAAAGAAGATGTCCAGCCATCTGCAGGATAGGGGTTAAGGGTCTGATCGCAGAGTGCCCAGCCTCGGTACGGGCCCTGGCTCTGCTGTGCTAATGCATTTTTCATACCCAGCACATCAGCTGGTCGAAACACACCCCCTCCATTCATTTCTATGGGAGAGGCGGAGACACCCGTATTAATCTGAATATACAGGTTAATATCGCAGGTGATTGAAATGCACTTTACCTGGAAAAAATCTGTTCAGCCGCTCCTGAGCAATCTGTATTTTTTCTTATATTCAAATTTCATTTTCTGAGCAATGGAGGCGGTCTCCAGCCGTCTTAGTCTCCTTACTTTTGAGCAATGCTGGAGTATTGCTGTCTTTATTGCTCAGATAATAAAAATTTGCATATATGAAAATGCAGATTGCTCTGGAAAAGGTAAAGTACATTTTAATCAGCATCCCCTGCACTATTATCCTGTATATTTGGGCTAGTGCGGATGATCCTGCTGTCAGTTTTCCGTTATGGAATCGAGCATTGATTTACAGAGAAGCTACCTCCAATAGGTTGCCTTATACACAGTCACATTACATGGTGAGAGGAATCATTGTGCTCCCAAGCAAAAGGGTAAACATTGTTATTTCCCCCTTGCAAAGTGAGTCTTTTGCAGCCTCATGTTTGAATGACTAACCTCGATCTGTGGATTACAGTGTCATTTTATATTTATCCTATATTTTTCTGTATTTCATACCTTTAGTCAGTTCTTGAAACTTCTCTGCATTTTCTCTGTGCTACACTTCTAACAGACGACAGAGTGAAGAGCTGCAGGTGGGCAAGGAAATCACAAACCACCTCCTGTCTCGGCCATGTTTGGACTGTCTGCAATGTTCTTTTTCCTATTGTCAGTGTGAATTCTGCTTATCTTAGCCCAAGCAGTACAAGAGAACTGTCATTCTGTCAGGAACCTACCACCCACTAGTGATAAAGAGGCAATAGGCTGTTAAACAGGTTTTTCTTTCTTGGTTACAAACTTGGGAAGCTACAATCCTCTTCTGCTGACATCTAGTGTCAGATGTAAAATGTTTAATATTTCATTATTTAATTTTACATGAATAGACATGACTAAGAATGCAGCCAAAATTGACTTGCCCAAAAATCATTACAGGAATATGTCACTCTTTAATGATAATCGGATTTAGGCAACAAGTCCACAATTGCATTTATTATACACATGTGAATAAAGCTTTGCTGGCTCTTAAAGGTAACTAAAACAACAGTAAAACTTCCAAGACTCAGGTTCTGTCATGTTTCATTTGAATGCTAGAAGTGTGTTTACTATGGCAGCACAGTGTAAACAGGCAGTTATTGTCTCCCTAGGACCGAGTCGGTGGCAGAGAAGATGCTGACTAACTGGTTTGCTTTCCTGCTGCACAAATTCCTTAAGGTAAAACCTTCAATGTTATATATCATAGTATGTATTGGTCTCAGATCCTACCAGTATATATTCAATAAAAATATCATTTTTTGTGCTAGGAATATAAATCTTTTAGGAGGATATGTGGATTGTAGAAATATGAATATTTGAATGTGACAAGCAGTTAGACTGAGAGCTGGTAATTGTAGCTGCACTTACCATTTTCATTGCAGCCTTCAACTGAGAAAAAAAAAATATATATATATATATATATATCCATCCCCTGTACCATTTTGGAGGGAATTTTTATGTGTATTTTTTTTCCTTTTTTTTCTTTTAGGAATGTGCTGGGGAGCCTCTCTTCATGTTGCATTGTGCCATTAAGCAGCAGATGGAGAAAGGACCTATAGATTCTATCACCGGAGAAGCCCGCTATTCATTGAGTGAAGATAAACTGATTCGACAGCAGATTGAGTACAAAACACTGGTAAGTAAAACAGTGTCCACAAGGTAGAGCAGTTTTGTTATACAGAACAGTGCACTGCTGCCCTCTGGGGTGCGTTCTGCAAACTACCAATTGCCATCTGTTTCTACAATCCAGACCATGCCAAGTACAATTCTTATAATATGAAGAATATATAGTAAGAATTGTAGGGTTCAGATGCCTTTTTGGTAGGCATGACTGCAGGAGGAAAATGCAGGCTGACTACTGAAATCAGGGTATGGCAAAAGCTGTTTTAGGGTACATTTACCCAACAGATTTTTTTACAGAAATTTCTGGAACTGAAAAATGCCTTCCATAAATCTGAATGTAGTTGTTCTGGCAGGAAGGACACAGAGAAGGACAAACTCAATGTCTGCAACAAATCTGCTGCATGTGAATACTGTATACCCTAAGTAAAATGTAACATGGCAAACGATTTCGGCAACAGTGTCACATGTATGTGAGCAGTGTACACGTGATATCAGCCACATTTCCAAGTATTTTAATAACTTCTCTCATTGTTTCATTGCAGATCCTTAACTGTGTAAATCCTGACAATGAAAATAGTCCAGAGATACCAGTAAAGGCATTAAACTGTGACACCATCACTCAGGTCAAGGAAAAGATCTTGGATGCTGTATATAAGAACGTGCCCTATTCTCAGAGGCCAAGAGCTGTGGACATGGACTTAGGTATGTATATTCACTCGTTATAGTTCCACAGCAGCAGGGAATGGATGGATTTTTATTAATATTACTAAGCAGGCACATCATGTCTGAACATATTCTCCTTTTTGTGTTGTTTGTGCTACCTTGAAGATTACAGTCTTTCATTTCAAGATTTAAATCTTTATAAGATAAAGAATTGGGAAACAATTTCAGTTTCAGAAATCTCTTGCAATCCTTTACTTTCTTTGCTTCAAAGTAATGCCTTGCCCATATTAAAGGTGCATTATTTCCTGCATAGCCAAGACTGGGGCCCTGCTGTTCTAAGATTTGATTTCATAGCCTTATCTTTATTAGCTCAGACAACTAGCAGAGCTAGTCAGACATTTCATTATATAAAAACCTATGTGCGCACATCAAACAATTACTGCCTTTTTTAATTCTATCATAAGTTTTAAAAAAATTGAAAAAAAAAGAATTTCCACCCTTCAATTTTTGTTTTGTTTGAACAGAGTGGAGACAAGGACGCATAGCAAGGGTTGTTTTGCAAGACGAAGACATCACTACCAAGATAGAAGGAGACTGGAAAAGGCTCAACACACTTATGCACTACCAGGTATCTTATCTACAGATAAATGCTGAGCGCTGCAACTAATGATTATTTGCAAAATTCATTAGGTGGCCGATTATTGGTTGGATTAATCTGATAAAAAAAAGTAGGTTAGATAAAATTTGATTAGGAAACCAGGGATTGGATAACAGAAGGAAGTGGAAACTGCATTGTGAAGAGTTAACAGGGGAGAAAAGAGAGGGGACAGCACCTGATGGGTTAACCTATGAGCCTCACTGCAGCGG
Source organism: Hyla sarda (assembly GCF_029499605.1). Classification (NCBI taxonomy): domain Eukaryota; kingdom Metazoa; phylum Chordata; class Amphibia; order Anura; family Hylidae; genus Hyla; species Hyla sarda. The sequence goes on from NC_079190.1 coordinate 330,368,856, forward strand.
AGAAGGAGCAGTACACAGACCTTAGTGATGGCCACCCCCCCTGCACCAGGAACATCTGTCACTTTATGGAGAATGGAGCTTCTGTCTGGACAGGAGGCTCCTGCGATGTCAGAACCGTAGGCGTCTTGTCACCAAGGACAAGGAGGCGGCGAAGACCTCCGGACTGCACTTCAGGCTGCGGTCTCAGAGCTGGAAGTAGGCCGCAGATGTTGCAGACCAGCAGCATCTTCAGAAAGGCACCGGAGGGTAAAGGGAGACAGAGGGGACATTTAAGGGCAGACTGAGGGGCTAAAAGTAGTAGCTATAGTAGGGAAAGTAGTAACAATAGTAGGTATACAATGTTACTAGGTCACACACAAAAACACCGAACACGGAGGCCAAAAGTGTGGTATAAAAATAACAATTCTTTATTATTCATTCACTAAAAACATAGATAAGTGGTATATACAAGCAGAATACACATACAAAAAGAACAAAAAGGTGAGTATATCATAGGTTAAATAAAGTACATTAGAATGCGAGGATAGGTGTCAGCATAGTAATGAGACACACACAATGTGCAAGCATTAAGTGTATCAAGCACACTGCATGTAACTGTTGCATGCAGCCCTAGTACCAAGTAAGGAATACTTGGGGTTTTGGTCTCACTACAGCTGGAGAACATTAGGTTGAAGACTTCTGATGTACAAAATGACCAGATGAAGTTTAAAAGCAACTTGTATTGTTCCTGGCTAAGAAGGTAATAAAGTCTCACAGCAGTGCCATGCACCTTTTTTTAACACAATGATCATCCATACTGTACAATAATAGAAATAGAAACTTAATAGAAATGTAAATGCTAGCAATAAAGTTAATTTAAAGCAGTAACATACATAAGATTTCACTAAGGCAGTGAGTCAAACTGTGGCCCTCAGAAAGTTGCGATACTTCACCCCCCAGCATGCCCGGGCATGCTGGGAGTTGAAGTTTTGCAACATCTCGAAAGCCACAGTTTGTAAACTTCATTACTTTAGAATATTTACAGTTATTACTACTATGAATCCATTGTAAGGCTTTGTTTAATACATTTTTTTATCTTGTTGTTATTTTTTTCCAAGATTAGATTAAAGGTACCATATATTTAAAGGGGTTTCCTTGGCCTTTATGATTGTTTGGTGCCAGCACCCAGATCTCCCGACAAGTTACTGCACCTGATGTAAACAGAGCTGAAAGGGAACTGCTCCTCTCATTGTGCAGTGACCATGCTGGGTGATTGCAGCTCAGCTCCTATTGAAGACTGGCCTGTGGATAGCCCACCAATCTAGACATGGGATGGGAATAGGTCATTAAAGGGGTACTCCGCTGGAAAACATTTTCTTTTAAATCAACTGGCGCCAGAAAGTTAGATTTGTAAATGACTTCTATTTAAAAATCTTAATCCTTCCAGTACTTATAAGCTGCTGGATGCTCCACAGGAAGTTGTATTTCTTTCTGGAGTTCTTTTCTGTCTGACCACAGGTCTCTCTGCTGACACCTCTGTCCATGTCAGGAACTGTCCAGAGCAGGAGAGGTTTCCTATGGGGATTTGCTCCTACTTTGGACAGTTCCTAAAGGACAGAGGTGTCAGCAGAGAGCACTGTGGTCAGGCAGAAAGGAAATTCAAAAAGAAGAGAACTTCCTCTGGAGCATACAGCAGCTGATAAGTACTGGAAGGATAAAGATTTTTAAATAGAAGTAATTTACAATTCTGTTTAACTTTCTGGCACCAGTTGATTTAAAAGAAAATGTTTTCCAGTGGAGTGCACCTTTAATGTCCCAGAAAACTCCTTTAAACCAGGAGATTCGCCTGTCACTTTATGTTGGTATAGATTTCTGTTGTACAAAAATTAGGGATCACTTTTTCAACAGCATATATTATTTTACTCTGTTGCTTGCTGCTTTAACAGTAAATTGGTTTGTTTGTTCATAATAAAAAAAACAGTACCATTCAACAGGTTGCAAAAATGTCTATAGATACACCAACATGGTCTGCATAATGTATGAAATGCTCATGTTATTGCCTTTAGGATGGGCTATGGGCAGATGTGAACAGATAGGTATACAATCTGTTGCTGTTCATTTTTCAGCATGACTGTAAGCACTTGAATTTCCGCCATTTATAATGCAATGCACTTTGGACATAATCTATAATGGATAGAGACCCAGGAAGTGCATTGATTCCTGCTGAAAGGGCACTAGAGTTAGACTTAATTCTGTTACAGACTTATTGCTTCAAGTGTGAGATCAGCAAAATGAAGCATCATTGCCACTTAGCTGAGGTTTCTCATCACTACATTCAATACTCTATAAAATTAATTGATTTGTGATGAATTTGATGACTTTCTGTTGGGAGATTTGGCCATTGCTTCTAAAAGGATTGCTAGTGGAATGCTCTTGTTCAAAATGGACACTTCTGGGAGAAATCTGTCCTATAATATGTAATTCTGAGGTGAAGAACATATTTGTGCATGGCCTCAGGTAATTGTGTGGAGCCCATTACTTGGAATATAACATACATAAAGAAAACCTTTAGGCCTCATCTTCCTGTACAGCAGCACATGGATATACATGCATATTACACCTCCATACAGCTCAGAGATATAAGGAGGTACAGGGAGGGCCCTGTACACCTTTTGGGGCGCTGTATTATGCCTCTGTCTGACTTGTCAATTTATGGATCAATAATTTGACTTTGTGCATGATGCCCAAATTAGAGTTCCACAAAATTTCTTACACCTACACCCAAAGCATTAAAATAGAATAAAACATTCCCTTGTACTCCAGGGAAGCTAAGAAAAATAAAAATGCCCCAAAGCGCACAATATATGTTCTGTGTCCCTTGTAGTTATCCATGTGGTTTTTGCAGCTCCTTTGGCCCCTGATGTCTCCTAAATTCTTTTTCCTTGTTTGCAGCACAGACTACAACTCCCAGAAGTCAGTGCAACTCTGTGTAATGGCTGCCAGCCAACTGCTTTCACTTCAGCTCACACACACTGTACACCTATTTTCTTTCAGACTATCCTTCCTCCAGCAATAAATCATGTTGTGCTCTGAATAGTAGAAGTCAGTGATTAGATATTCAACAGAAAAACAGCAGCTGTGTGCTTAGTTGTGACTAAGAATCTTCACTGCTTTTCTCTCACTGCACAAAAGCTCTCACACAGGGATGGGAGGGGGTGGCTGTACAGCCAGAGCTCTAGACCAAACAGAAAGCAGGCAGAAATCAGGTGGTGTTGTCCTGAAGGGTGGGGGCTAGTCTCAGTAAGGGGTTTACATCAAGACAAGGTGGATTTGAGAATTACATATTTCTCTCATTGCATGCCTGTACATGACAGCTGAAAGAGGGAAACTGCTGTACTGTATATAGCTAATGAATGATATTGAGACAAGTACATGAGTGAGAGGGAAAGGATGAGCTATGGGTTTAGTTCCCCGGAGTACCCCTTTAGAGTATATTCACACGTACAGTATTCTGCGCAGATTTGATGTGCAAGATTTGAAGCTGTGTTCAGTCATTCAGTTTACATTGAAATCTGTAGCAGAAAACCCTGCGCATCAAATGTGCGCAGAATACTGTACGTATGAATAGACTATTAAGGTATGAAATCTCAGTTAAAGGTCACCTTTAGTGTATCTTCACCTGTTTTTGCTAATTTGCCTTTACAAGTGCAGCTACGTGATTTATTCTTCACTCCTGGGCACAGAATTCTTAAATGTTACAAAGTATTGCCCATTTTATCACTGGCAATTAGCCCTATGAAAATGTAATGACCAAAGTGTCAACCATTTTAAAGTTTAGAAAAAATGAGCAGAATCCCTCCAATGTGCAGAGGAAGCCCTAGTCTATATGTTCCGCTCAGCTTTTGTATCCATGAGGGCGATGTGAGGAGGATGAAGAGTGAAGCTTCCTATAAGACAGTCTGGTTAGCGCTAATATTCATCTACAGTAGGACTTTTGCCTAATTAATCCTCCGGATGTAATCGAGGGACAGGCAATTTAAGGCTCTGAAAGATGGCTTTATTGCTTGTCTTACCATAAATCACATTTTTATAAAGTTCATAAAACCGGTTAGAATAAAAAATGGTTTAATAAGAATGCTTTATGGTCCATAACATTATGATAGCTGCTTATTCTCTTTGTGCTTCAGCTTTAATTAAATCAGCGGCATTCTCCATCTTTAAAATGGGACTGGAAATGAGAGAGGCTAAAATGTGCTTAAAAAACTGCGGTGCTTACACGTCATTAGCCACTCGCATGAAATATCTCTGAACACTTCTTGTTTGGGTTCTGGGCTGGGTTATATGGAAACACTCCTAATACAAACAATGCTTGATGTGAGGAAATGAGTCACATTATCTCGATAGGCAAGATCACTCACAGCTATGCTATTGTTTGGTAAAAAAATAAGTCCAACGTGTATCGGAAACTACAATCAGTGAGACTTTCCAACAGTAAAAGGTTAAGATCATAGCACAAGTCATGTAAATGTTGTTGAGCGAGGGTATGAACCCATAATATACCACTCAATCCTTCACCGCTGACAGGCCTGCATGTTCTGATGATGCTGATATTAGGATACACCCTATATTAGCAAACTTAAGCCTTTCATGCCTTAAGCCCATTTTTCTTATTGTCTGCTTACATTACCAGGCAAATGTCATTTTTTATACAGTGGATATTATTTGGCCTCTGTTTTGGCTTAAAATAGAACTCCTGCAAAAATGTACTATCCACAGGATAGGGGATAAGTAGCTGATTGCGGGAAGGTCCGACCACTGGGAAATAAGGACATGCGCTCCATTCATTTCTGTGGGAGCGCTGATGATGCCCGAGTGCTGTACTCAGGTCTTTTCTGTGTTCCCATATAGAAATTAAAGGGGTTATCCGGGAAAAAAAATGTTATTTTATATTTCAACTGGCTGCAGAAAGTTAAACAGATTTGTAAATTACTTCTATTAACAAATCTTAATCCTTTCAGTACTTATGAGCTGCTGAAGTTGAGTTGTTCTTTTCTGTCTAAGTGCTCTCTGATGACACCTATCTCGGGAACCACCCAGTTTAGAAGCAAATCCCCATAGCAAACCTCTTCTACTCTGTGCAGTTCCCGAGACAAGCAGAGATGTCAGCAGAGAGCACTGTTGCCAGACAGAAAACAACAACTCAACTTCAGCAGCTGATAATTAGGATTAAGATTTTTTAATAGAAGTAATTTACAAATCTGTTTAACTTTCTGGAGCCAGTTGATATAAAAAAAAAGTTTTTCCCTGGAATACCCCTTTAATGAAGCGCATGCCAGCTGCAGCACGCGCTCCTCACTGAGTTCCGGGTCAAGTCCCTATTTATGTCACTAAATAGTTTTTTTTCACTTTAGTTTTACTTTAATAAAAGCAAATACTGTATTTTGGGTGATTTTAGATGACTTGCACCTTATTTATTGGACGTATTTTTAAAACTTTGTTGTTTAACCTTATAAAAGGAGTCAGGAATGCTCTTCTTCTAACTGCGTTACCTTTATTTTGCAGGTCTCTGATCGTTCTGTAGTAGCCCTTGTCCCAAAACAAACCTCATCATATAACATCCCTGCTTCTGCAAGCATATCCCGGACATCCATCAGCAGATATGGTGAGAAACTGCACATCAATGCATCAATGTTTAGTACACTGTAAACATAATTTTTTCTTAGCCAAAGCCGGTTTGGGCTCAAACAAGAAGATGTACAAATCTCTCCATTATACTGTTCTCTTTGCTTAGGTCCCATTTTTAGTCTTGTAGTGCCAATTTTACACAATGATTTCAGCACACATACAGATATAGCAGCTGCCAATATGATTATTTAGCACAACTTGGAATGTATGTAGAGGATCTTCTGTTCCCCCCCCCCGATTTCCCCTTGTACACAGTGAATGGCAGTGCATACAGTACTATATGCATTGCCGCTCACTTCACATTCATCTAGTCCAAAGAAGTTTTCCGTGCCAGTACTGGGTTAACTAGATGTCACTCTGACGTGCGATACATCTACATTACAGCTGTAAATGCAGGCCCAACTGTGGTTCTGATTAATTTGCAGGTCTGAACACCCCTAACAGCATCAAAGGTTCTTCTTACTCTGATGTGAATCTGACCTAATACAGATGCAAAATACTGACCATGAAGGTGGTCTAAAACTAAGAATTTAGGAGATTTTCAAAGATTGGGGTTTCACATGCCAGTCTTGGTGGTCGTAGCATTTGGCTGATTTATTAAGAGGCGGGGGCTATGCTACAAACTGGCATTTCTTGCGAAGAAATGGTGATTTTGCTCAAAATCGCAATTCCTTTCAAAAAATCAGCGAATCTGCTATTTAGAGTGTATGTCGCAGGCACGGCGTCATAAATGACCCCCTTAGTGCATAATGTAAGGCAAACAGTTTATTGCATATAGAGAACAAAGAACATCCAAGGCAGCACATCCAAGTGAGTTGTTCCTTTTAATACCATCTCTGTTGAGTCCTGCTTCGCTGGTACTTTCCGCTATATAACAATGTTTGCAGACACCTTGCCACTTACCGAATGCTAATTTTGCGTCTTTAGTAAAAGTGACAGGAAAGATGAGGAAATAGCAATTTAAATACATGTGTGTTTTCTCTGAATAAATGTGAGGGTGCTTTAATATTACAAGTACTCTGTGACAAATTCCTATTGAAAGAAATATTTTTACTCAATTTTTCTAAATAGACTAAGAGAAAAAGCTGTCTTTTTGCCCATACCAACCAATCATAGCTCACCTATAATTTGTCCACAGCAGTTCAGCAAATAAAAGATGGTCTGTGATCGGTTGCCATGGATCAGATTTTCTCAGACAGTTTTGATAAATAATGTCCTATAGTTATTTTCAACAATGTCATGCGTTTTATAAAAAACATGGGTGTCATGCATGAAAGCTAGTATGGAGACAAAAACCGTGCTCCTTTTGTGGTATCCTCATGTGAGCTGTAGCTTCCATGGACAACCTATGCATTCTAATTACAGTGGCTGTACAGCCATTTGGTATAATTTAGCAATTATAGAATAATCACAATAGTAAAATTAGACAGACACCTGAGCAAAATGGATATAAACTAACATCAGCAAGAAATCTCCAGGGCTCATAGGGTTACTGTTTTCAGCCAAGATTCACAGGAGCCGTTTCTATGCAGATCACGGCATAAACTACATAAATCTTCAGCCGCTAACTGTCTGCGAAGGCGGCAGTATCAGTAACATTTGTCTCTCTCGTTCATTAACATGTAAATTATGAAAATTGGAGCAAACATGATTACAGTGGAAAGAAAAAGCATCACAACATATTATTGGGAATCAACAATACTGCTGATCGCTGGTTTGAGGCATCGTGCTCAGGAAAAGACACCATAAAACCTGTTTTTTTTTTGGCTCCTGCAAGTCTCTGACATTAGCAGCAATATAAATGGTGACATTGGAAATGTTAACAGGGATTCTGTATTGTCTTGAGCTGATGGGGATGTTCATGGAGCAAAGGAAAATAGCAAGAATAATTTCATGACAGAAACACTAGCGCCTGCTCAGTCTCTTTGTCAGGTAGTGACTGCAGTAACGTGTCATGCTTTTGCATCCACACTTACTTACACAGCATAATTGTATCTGCTTTAGCCTGACAACAGAGACAATCAAAATTAAACCTCCGCTGCCTTCTAATTTGACGGCATTTTTATTGCTAAATAGTGCTTCTATGCTAAGCTGTGCTAAGCCTTTTGCTGTTTCTTTGGATAAACTGCAAGGGGACTTATGGTTCATTAACACTGGCAGCATTTGACTGACGGCCAAAGTCATTTCACTTTCCACCCGCAACACCTACTAGGTGGGTGTAGGCATGAACAAGGATCTTTAAATCGATTAGAAAAAAACTGCTACATGCTATCTTGTACTGCACAGGCAGATATATGACCAATATGTGTCCATTTTATTATCACCTAGGATAGAAATGTCATAAAAATGACTGTATTATCCCTCTTGTAGACTCCACATTCCGCTACACTGGCAGCCCTGATAGCCTTCGTTCTCGTGCCCCCATGATCACACCAGATCTCGAAAGCGGTGTTAAAGTTTGGCACCTTGTAAAGAATCATGAACATGGAGACCAGAAAGAAGGTGACCGGGGAAGCAAGATGGTTTCAGAAATCTACTTGACAAGGCTGCTAGCAACCAAGGTAACCTTACCAGTATGACTATGTATCTGTCATCTCTTTACATCTTTTTTTTTCAGTTGCTCAAGAATGAGACCGAACACATTTTTTAGCTGGACCTTCATTGATGAATTTTAGACTAACTTTGTAAACCTAGTGAAATTGTCATAGTCAAGCCTCTTGAGATTAACTGACAGTATATAGAGTAGATAGACAAGTTTTTCCACAGTGTAGTCCATCATTTGAAGATGACCCCACATGGCAGACAGCTCAAAACAGATATTCCAAGTTATGTTACCAATGGATTTGTGCATGGAGGAATTGCCTGTGGACATTTAAAATTATGTATTTTTATAGGAACAGTTTTTTTCTCCACCAGCAAAGAGACTTAGGCCAAACTAATGCTGGGCATCCATGTAAGGTATGTATTTTGCTGCATATTTGCTGCTGGTTTTCTACAGCTGATTTTGTTAACCATTGTCTGTAAATCCGCAGCATAACATGCAGAAAAATATACACATGTCAACATACACTAAATGAAAGGGATTTATCTACATGTCTTAAGGATCTGAGAGGGGGTTTTGCATTAATCTTCTAAACAATGTTGGAATTTTAAAGTCAACTACATTGTGTTAAGCTGTAGTATATGCCCGATTTATAATACTTATTAGTTTGTTTTTGTCTTAATAGGGAACACTACAAAAGTTTGTAGATGACCTTTTTGAAACATTGTTCAGTACAGTGCACCGTGGCAGTGCCCTACCTCTTGCTATTAAGTACATGTTTGACTTCTTGGATGAACAGGCAGACAGGCATAGTATCTATGACACAGATGTCCGGCACACGTGGAAAAGTAACTGGTAAGTTGATTGGGGAGAGGTATATTGGCTGTGATTAGGAGTGGTACTGAGGGCCCTATTCTACAGATAGATGCACTGTGTCAATAAACTTAAAATTGGCACATACTTACAGAGACTATTACAAGGCTTAAGGATAGTACAAATGATCCCTGAATCATTCATGTGGCCCCCTGCTTCGTTCATTTGTCAGACGCACATTCCCTATTAGACCAGGAGATGTGCGGCCAATGAATATAAGCAGGGCAAAACAAAGCGATCAGCTGATGGACAAGCCACATTACTCAGGGCAGTATTGACCTGTTTGAATACTCAGTTTAATAGGGCCATTAGAAGCTTAAAATAAAGAGATGCATGCCAAAGCAGTACTGGTGTGTGTATGTGTGAAAGGAGGGAGGAGGTAAGATCATATCAAGCTTTATTCATTCTTTATCTTTCCTTCACAGTCTACCGCTTCGGTTTTGGGTGAATGTCATTAAGAATCCTCAGTTCGTATTTGACATCCATAAAGGCAGTATTACAGATGCCTGCTTGTCTGTTGTGGCTCAGACCTTTATGGACTCTTGTTCCACCTCAGAGCATCGGCTCGGAAAGGATTCTCCCAGCAACAAGTTGCTCTATGCCAAGGACATCCCCAACTACAAGAACTGGGTGGAGAGGTTAGTGTAAAGTATCAGCACTAATAACTGATGTATTTCATGCACACAGAGGAGTCATGTTTTTAGTTTATTGAAAATAATATTTACGGCTAACCCTCTAAAATAATGAGAGTAAAAAAAATGTAACTTTTAAATGAGTAATATGCCATGCTGTGTTTTACAGGTATTATGCTGACATTGCAAAGCTCCCAGCCATCAGCGACCAGGACATGAACGCCTACCTCGCAGAGCAATCTCGTATGCATGCATCAGAGTTTAATATGCTAAGTGCACTGAATGAGATCTACTCATATGTCAGTAAATACAGTGTGGAGGTAAGGAGTGACAAATAGGCCTGAAAAGTAGAATGTGCAGGGAGCTTGCACAGTCAAGTGGACTAAGTATGGACTAACTGGAAATACCCTGTTGTTTATAAATGCATGTGAGATTCTAGAAAGTTTTCTCCTCTTTACAGTAATCTGAATATTCAAAAAAAGACATACAACATGAGGGTTTTTTTGTCCGGCCTTTCCATGAAAAGGCCAAGAAAACCCCATAAAGTTTTGTCCGTTGACTATTGGTATTTCATCTAAGCTGTATTCACGTAAATGAGCTGAGCTGACATAACATACTACTCCTATGGAAAAGAGTGGTGTTGTTCTTGAAGAAAAGCAGACCCTTTTGTTACATTTCACACAACCCCTTTAAACTTTTAAGTCTTTGTTTACATTGTTAAAATATATTTATGGTTAATTCAGGAACCTATTGCAAAGTAAACAGTCACCCATCTAAATGTCACTGACAAACTGTAGCATTGTTCAGAAAGGAGATTTAATTTTCAAGCTTTAACCAGCTTTACATGCCCATATGTTGTAAATAAAATTCAGGAGCAAACCAGGGGTCCATGTTTTACAGATGTAGGAAGCAACAAATGTTTACCTCATAAACACCACTGACCTAACTATTGATTTGTACAGTGCATGTTAAAGGAGTACTGCAGTGCTAGACACTTATCCCCTAAGTGTCTGATTGTGGGGGGTCCGACCGTTGGGACCCCCCGTGATCTTCGGTACGGGGACCCGGCTAATATGTGGGTGACAACCCCCCCATACAACTCTATGGGCATGAACGCTGTATCTCTGCCTCTCCCATGGAGGGGGTGTGCCGGCTGTGCCCAGCCTGGGCCCCATACAGGAGTTCATGGGGGGTCCCAGTGTACGGACCCAGTGTGATCAGACACTTAGGTGCAGATCAGAACTGCATATCTCCTTTTAATCTATGAATGGCGCTTTATGCAAATAGCTTAGATGTGCTATTCTTTTGCTGTAGGGAACCACAGTTATTCCAGTAATGGCTGCTACATTTGATTGGGGCAGCCATATAAGGGAAATGCAAATAAAGGAAAGAAAAAAGAATGGAGAGGACAGCGCCTCACGTAATTCCGTGGGTATTACGTCCCACATGACCCCCCGGGTGTGATATGCGCTCACCTGGGGGTAAGTCTTGGTAAAAGCGTGTCACCCCTCCGTGTGGGGTCAGACAAGTGATCTCAGGCTGCAGCCTGCGGAGTCTGGCCGAAACACTTACAGAGGTCGGCAGAAGGAGGAGAAGGTATTGGAAGTAAAATGTGATCTGCAGTGGCGCTGCCTTTCCGAGACCAAATACAATTCCAGTCCGGTTTTAAAAAAAATATTCACATTTATTGGTGCAAACATGTGGTGGACAGTCATGCCAGACACGTTTCGGGGTTAAGTTCCCCCTTTCCTAATTGCAGAATAAAAAATGTCTGTTTTTATTCTGCAATTGAGAAAGGGGGAACTTAACCCCAAAATGCATCTTGCATGACTGTCCACCACATGTTTGCACCAATAAATGTGAATAATTTTTTTTAAACCGGACTGGAATTCAATTTGTTCTCTGAAAGACAGCGCCACTGCAGATCACATTTTACCTCCAATACCTTCTCATATAAGGGAAATGTGATGCTGGCCTTAAGCCATTTTTTATGTTATAGTATATCTAGATATAATGAAACAATATGGGCCACCCAAGGAGCAGGTTTTATTGTAGATTTTGAAAAAAAAAATCTCTTCGCATCATGTAAATGTTAATGTACAGTGAATAAAGCCTTTAATGTCTTTTCTTTACAGCTAATTACAGCCTTGGAACAGGATGAACAGGGGCGTCGACACCGCTTAGCCTACAAAGTGGAGCAGTTGATAGCGGCCATGAGTTTTGACAGCTGAATTTCAACACAGCTCTTTAACCATGGAAAGGGGACAGAGCCCTGGCAAAGACTCTAATGACAGAGAGCTGCAGGGCTCCCTGGACATTCCTTCCAACTGTGAAAAATCACATCAAGCATCAGAAGGTCTTACAGTAGATTGCCTCGCACAATGAGGAGAGCAGCCAAACCAGCTCATATTCATCTGAGACCCTGAAGACGTCACTGGAGTTTCCACAATCCCAGCAGGCTGCTGATTGCATGTTGTACGTAAATTAAGAGACTGCATAACAAGAGAAGACTCAACTGCTCTGTTTGTTGGTTTGGTTGTACGTTTCGCTCGTTTTCTCTTCAGAAGACTCCTATTTTTATTATTATTTATTGCTTTTTTTTTGGGAAGGGTGTAAAATGGGGGAAGAGTACATTATTTTTCATCCCTAAAAGAAAAACACAAAGGGAATTTTCATAGATTTAAATTCTTAAGCGGCCACACTTGGCATATTTTGCACTGGTTCAAGGGATGACTTTAAAGATTTGAAAACAATAGGAGAACTGTGGATTTTTGTAACATGCATCCACTACCAGCTGATCTACCAGAGGACTTGCACCCTATCACCTGTCTACGTAGGAACTGTACTTAAGGTCACTCACTCCAAACTCACCAGCTAATCCAACTGCTGTTGTTTCATAGCAAGAGGCTTGTGTCCATTAACCAAGTGGAATTACTATTTCATGTCGGTATAAATCTGTACTAAGTTTCATTGCTTTGTGTACTAAAACCATTGCTTACAGCTTTTCTCATAGAGATCTTTCATATTGAACCCCATAGAATAACCTGGCCTTTAGCAGTATGTTACAAATGTCATAAAGTCATACCAAATATGATAGATAAAAACCAGAATACAGTTTTATACCAGTCCATAGCCTCCATATCTACCTAAACTATTGTACTACTAGTAACTTACCCACTCCTATTGCTTATTGTCTCTGAATAGAAAAGCAGTACATCTAGAAGGTCAATACATAATAATCTAATATGCTTGTTATGTATACATGTTCTGTTATGTACAGAAGCCTGCACATTGTACAATTATCTTTATTCATCATCTTGTTTACATGATCATTATTCCTATAAGGGAACTTTTTTTAAGTGGAATATAATTAGGCTTCTAACTCCCTAAGACCCTGTTCACACTTGAGTCAGCTTTTTTCATCATTTTCATAATTGCTTTTTGATCGGTAAAATAGTGTGGTATGCTGCAGTATTGTATCCAGCAAAAACGAAAAAACAAAAACATGTATACCTGACAGAAAGTTGACTTATCTAAGATTAAAATGTCAAAACCATCAAAAGGATCAAAATGGATCTATCATATGGCACTAGTGTGCGCAGAGCCTAAGATAAAGTAATTCAGTGATGTACAGATTCCACCTAAAAATGGTACTTCTCTTTAGGACTTAAAAAGGGGTTGTCCTGAGAAAAATGGTGTTTGTTTTGTTAAATCTGGTCAGGGAAGGGGTAAGTAAAAAAAAAAAAAAAAAAAAAAAGGATCTTACATTCCTAACTCCAGTATGGAAGGTAAGAGGTATAGCAGAGCTCCTTTCACTGTTCTCTGGCCCTTTTGGGTTTGAGGACATGATGTCACACGCCCCGCTCAACCAATAAGTGGCTGTGGTGAGACACGGCTGCAGCCTCAAATTGGATGAGCTAGCGAGTCATATCACCTCCCCAATCACAGAAGTGCCGGCCAGCAGGGAATGGAGCCTTTGTAATATCGGTGATGGCGGGGAAAGAAGGAAAGTAATTAATGGCTCCTTTTTTTTTTTTTTTTTTTTTTTACTTCACCTCCTTGACCTAATTTAATTTCCCCTTAAAAATACATGACTACTAAGTATTTTATTGTGGTGTAGGCTTTTGTATTTATGATACTTATCAGTAAAGACATATCCATCACCTTTCTAGATATCGCAGCTACGAAATTTTCACTAAAACGTTACTGACATTGTGCCAGATTTATTGTTATTTCACCCAGGTTCTGCATTTCACATACAGTTACTATAAGGGGTTATCGAAGGATAGAAACACAGAGCAAATTTCTTCCAAAAATAGCACCAGCACCCCTGTGGTACCCCTGGAACCAAGCTGCAAAACCACACACAACCTGAGGACAGAGGCAGTTTTTTAGGAGGAATTAGTCTGTGTTTCTATCCCTGGATAACCCCTTTTATATTTATACTCTTACATCTCTATGCAGTACTAAGCCTTGACTGTAATTCTGGAAAAATTCCAAGTATTTTTTTATCATATAGATAGCAACATTTTTCATATTTTAACAGCGAATGCCCAGAGTTTTCTATTTCTCACAATAAAATAGTGGCTGGCTCATTTCATGGTAGTTGTATAATGCAAATGTGTTTTAAGATCATTGCAATATTTTTCATTTAGCCTAAACACAATGACAACTTCATGGTGTTTGTTTCGTATTGCTTGCTAATGTCATAAAACAGCTGGCAGCACAAAGCCATAGCTTTTAGGATGTGACTGAGACAAGTCCAATAACGATTGCCGAGATCTGGAAATACATTTCAATCTATTCTACTTTAACATCTAGGTCCCATTGGCAGATCTCTGAATTGTCACTGTTCGCAAACTTTGGCCACATGTGTTTGGACACAGCTAGTGAAGCTGGCCTTTCGGCTGATGCCAGGGCCTTTAAACATGACAAAGAGTGATCAAAATTGACAGTTTTTTTGTTGTGAATGTTTCTATGAATATTGACAACCAATGACCTCTATATGCAAATGTGTGCACTTATCTGACCACAATAATACATGACCTGTCTTTTTGACCTTAACTTTATGTCGGTGTACTGGTTCGTCCCATTGCGGCCAAATCTTAGTGTATGTACAGAGTTAAAGTGGGGCCAATTGAGATCGCAAAGTGAAACACTCAGGCAGACCTTTCTATATCTAAGGATTTATTTGAATGAAGAACATGCTCGACTTCTCAGAATGATGGTTTTCATTGATATCCAGAACTATTTCAGACACTACAGAAAACATTTTCTTACCCTACAGCAAACGCAACATTGGTCAATGGTCATTTTTCTTTTTTGTGTCTCTGCTCACATATTGCACGACCTATGGACATCTTCTCACACAGGAGGAGGATGCATCTCTGTTGAGCTGCCACCTGGGTCATCTGCTAGTCAGGTTACCATATGTTCATTATAGTCAGACACATTACCCACCAGGTCACTTCCTAATGAAAATATGTTTACAGCAGCCATTACTTGAAATAGCATTAGATATTTATTTTTTATCTTCGTGTAATACTTTTGCTCTTGGAACACCTGCCTCTTGTAATTTGATTGGTGGTTTCAGTAAATCTTTCGCAACATTCCTTAGCTTACTAATTTGTACAGTGGTAAATTTGGTGTTGCTTGTAAGTAGTTTCAGGGGATCCCTTAATCTTTCATATAAATTTAATAAAAATCATTAGTATGTTCCAGGAATTGCTTTAGCCAGCATATATTTATGTATAGGGTACACTATGTGCCACCAGGAGAATGTGACTTAATGGCGCCCACTTTCTAATGCAGCTTGCCAACTCCACACCTGCATACCAAAGCCCCCTCAACCTTCTGTTCATCAGACCCATGTAGAGTTGGGAGATCTAGTAATGTATTGCTGGGCAGTACCTTACTGGCCTCCAAAATATTCGAAGACTTGTCTATATGTGATGTTTGCAAATGTTGACCTGTACTTCAGCCTGTGCTAAACCACGTTGTCTCTCGCTTTCCAGAGTGTGTTAAACCATATGCCTTCTTGCCAAACACTTATAAAAGTGCCGCAAATAGTTAATGTATTTTTGGTAGTTGAATGAAAGCTATACTGTATTGTTTATAATCCATTTTTGTCTGTTTGCCAAGATCTGTAGGTCTGTTCTATTTATGGTGTTATCTCCTCTTCAGAATTATATGCAGGTCGGAATGATAGTTGACAAAAATTAAAGGAAACAAACAATGTTCAATTGTGCCAAAATCACGATGGTTCCTAATTCCGTCAATGCTGTAACTTCCCCTTTAACAATACTTTTCTTTCCCAACGTGTCACCTAATGAACCAAACCACCCAATCAGATTGCAGAATGTTGGGGTGCTCAGCTTTCTAGTTCCACTGCACTTCTGTATGATAATTGTGTCTTTGTTTCTCCCTGATTCCTTTTATTATGTCTGCCTTGCTTTTTTTCCTGTCATTTTTACAGTTGTTGTGAAAAAAAATGTAAGAAAGTTTTAATTATTTAAAAATGTTCGGAGACAAAAAAGTTTTGTTATTATTTTAATATATTATTGTGTACCTATTGTAAATATGAAACACTCCTATTTTGCAAGCCAAGGACCCACTTTGTACTATTGTTATATATAAATAAAGTTTACTGGAAAAAAAATGTGTTATTTTAAATAAGAGAAATAATAAAGCACTAATTGACGGCAGCGTCAGATGTTTCAAATACAATTAATTTTACCTTTAATTCTGTGAAAATGGATGAATAGGTCAAACTTAACAGCAGATCAAATAACATTATAACACTGCTCCAAAATATAGGCCCTGATTTACTAAGAGTGCAGTGTAGGTTTTTTGTGTTTTTTTGCTGTTACGACTTTTTTTTTTTTTTCCATGGTATTTACCAATGTACTCCGCTTTCAGAAACTTTATACATGCTTAAAAGTGTAGGGTTTTCTTCCCAGAGAATTGACATGATTTTCAGAGTGGTTTTCAGAAAAGACAAGTGATTGTGGATGAAATCTAAGGAATACGCCTCTTTTCCCGAAAACCACACCCAGTCAGTGTTTCTGATTCTGTCGGGTATTTTTCTGTCGCACATTCAGAATTTACACAGAATTTAAGCGAACAACCTGACAAAGAGTCGGAATGCTGTTAGTAAATGAGGGCCATAGTCTTGCTATCTCAATAATTTAAACATCCCATTCAGAGTAACAAATTAAAACATTAGCATTATTTTACCCTTTTCTGAGACTGGAAAAGAAAAAAAGTTGGTTGCCCAGTAACAAAGATAGATATGAAATATTAGTTCTTAATTGGAGCGGTATTGAAAATGTTTTATCCTTTATGCTCAGGCTGCCGGAATAAAAATAATAAACAACTTACCTTCCACTGCTTTCCCGATGCTGCTGATATTGCCGTCCTGTTCTCTGGCCCATGGAACATATTTTTGCACATAACTTCTGAAATGATGGAAATGCACCCCAAGATTTCTCACGTGTTTTTTTCTGTGTTGACCACATTGTAGGATCCAAAAGAAAAGGAACTTTTCCCATTGGCTTTTAGTACATCATCATGTGAGTTATATGAATATGATTGGAGCTGGTTGATGTACCCCTAAAAGTGACCCCATTTTTAAAACCACACCCCTAAAGTGGGCATTAGTGAGTATTTTGAGTAAGTAGAAGGAAGCTAACGGTAAGACATACTTTATTCGGTATTCAAGGTAAAACACTTGGCAGTGGGATCAGACGTAAGACATCAGACAGAGTATTTTAAGTCCTTACTGTTTGGGATTATTACACTATTTGGGGGGGGAAATAAAAATTACTGTATTTATCAGGGTATACCACGCACCGGCCTATAACATGCATCCTCAAAAGTTTTTCTACCCAAATATCCTTGTTAAAATGAGGGTGCATGTGTAAAAAAAAAATGTATCTAAATGAAATTATCAAGCAGACTAAGACATTAGTCCTCCTTGGAGCCGGGCATATATTTAACTGCAGATGCCAAATATTGTATGATATGTTCTAACTATTCTTCCAGTGAGTATCTAGGAGTCCGTCACTTGTGATTATCAGATTTACTGCTGCTTCTCTCATTTCAGCATAGAAGTGGTTTTAACCTAAGACCACCACTCTCCAATTTATCACATATATCATAAAGTAGCATATTTGTAAGATACAAAGGCAGAGTTTCACATTAAAAAACTAAGTTGTCCATTTCTGCACTTCCACAGAGTAGTCAGAAAAAAGACAATAATAATGGCAGGTTGGGTCTGAGTAACTTTTAAGAATGGCATCTCTAGCACTAAGGTAATAAGCTGATCATGCCTAAAAGGCTAGGTTCACACTACAGAATCCCATTGCTGCCAATGGTATTGCGCTGCACAGTCCACGCTGCAGAATTTCAGCTGTTAAAATTCCTCCACTGACATTCCACCAACAAAAGAATGATCTCGTTATTCTTTATAACGAATTGTGGAATCTCCCTGACGGATGTTTGAACCTAGCCTAAAGGTGCCTTCTTATCTTCTGTCGCACTTTTATCCACTGCTGAAGTGTTTTGGTTATCTTTTTGTTTCACATAATTGACAAGTATTGGTGAAGCATAGGCAGAGTTGCACTTTGTAACCGCTAAAAATACATCTTTCAGAGTTTCCTATTTGGTTGAATGTATAGATATTAATACCACAGTAGACATGTTATTTCTTTCTGCCACTTAGCTGTACCACCCACCAAAGCACACCAGCCCACATGTAAGGGAAATAAGAGACCCTTGAATGCACTAAAATATATGATTATTTTTTATGTATGTATTCCCATAACAAGGTCTATTTTTAGCCAGAGCCTTCAAACTATGCTACCTTTTTGGGCCACCATCTTCCAGACTTGGACTGGACCAGTGGGCCATGCTGCCAGATGACACAGTGGGCCGCCCATGCTGTCCCTGTTTAATTCCATATTATTGAAATTTACACAACTTCCTGGGCTGCCTGTGATTGGGTTCTGCGGGTTCTCCACACTGTGCTCAAAGTTGTCTTTACTTTGCTATGATGCTCTCTCTTTCACATACCCCCAATTAGGATGGGATTAAGGCCATATATACTGGGGGTAAAAAATCCAATGAGATGCAGAGTTTGGTAGCTGAAAGGAAATACTGATTCATAGTTGTGTTCACACAGCAGAAGTTCCTCCCCTGCAGAACCAGCAAGTATGACAGAAAGCAGAGAAGGGGATCCTGTCATTACAGCAGGTAAGCTTTGCTGGCAGGTTCTATCCTTAAGCATTGTATAAAATGGGGAGGGGGTGCTGCTAGGGGCTGCCTGTGTTTCTCTGTTGTTTCTGCTCTAATGTTTTTATGTGTTCTGCTTTCCATCCTGTGCTCGCTTTAACTCTATGTCCTGTATTTCCCCTTTTCATATCCTCTGCTCCTCCTATTCTTTTCCCCTGCTCCCCCCCCCTTCCCTGTTTTCTGATCCTTTAATTTACATCCTATGCTTCCTCTTTTCATGCCCCCTGCTCCTTCTATTCATGTCCTATACTCTCCCTTTTCATGTCCCCTTCTACTCCTATTCATGTCTCCTGGTCCTCCTATTTATGTCCCCTCTTCCCCTTTTCATGTCCGCTGCCTCCCCTTTTCATGTCCATTACTTCACCTATTCATGTCCCCTGCTTTTTCTATTCAAGTCCTGTGCTTTCCCTTTTCATGTCCCTGCTCCTCCTATTCATGTTCTATCCTTCCTCTTTCCATGTCTTGTGCTCCCCCTTCTCATGTCCCCTGCTTTCCCTTTTATGAGACAACATTTTATTATATCTATTTTATAAAACCCCTATATGGAAATATCTGAACTAGCCTTTTTTTTTCTCCCCAATGTTGTGTGACTCTACAGGCTGTAGAAACCCTGTAGGGTTTCCAGTGGTCCCCCCCCCCCCCCCCCCTGCAATCAGATACTCCCTGTGGACAACCTCTTTAACACCAAACTGGCTAAATTGGATAAATCCGCATTGTGTAAATAAGGACTGGGTGTGCAAAACTATTATTTTCCTAAAGTAGTTAAGCATCTTGTCAGTTTTACCAGTGAATGGCATTAGAACGAGAACCTTAAAAAAGTTGCAAAATTGCATGTTATTTTCGATTTTATCCCACAAATAATTAATTTTTGGTGTTTCATTGCAATTAGAATATTCATTTTCTTCAACTCCTAGTGACGTGGAGTTATGGGTAACGTGAGTGCTGCTGCTCTGTCACAGAGCGCATGCGCTGGAGGATTACATACAGCTCTCACGTTCTGATGATGTGAGAGCTCTGCCTGCTCCGAGCGCTCTGCACAGTGTCAGTGAGAGCTGTATGTAATTAATATTCATTAATATGCTAATTGTGGGGGGCAGTATAATAAGCTGATGGACGGAGGCAGGGGTGGATAGTCAGCAGAGTCCCGCCTCCTATGCGCAATTCAGTGAAATGAGCAGCGGAACTTCTGCAGCCTATATCTCGGCAAGCAGTGGACAGAATTTAGTAAGTGACGCTTCTGTTGACTCCTGGTCACCACTCTATAACCCAGTGTTTTGGATTTAGGGTGGGTGATCATGCTGGCAGTTTTCCTTTGAAGGGTTTATTAAATAAATACAAAAAACATTAAAGCTTGGCAAATGCTGGCTGGCCACATCTTTATTGGTGACTTAATGAGGAAAATACAGTGATCCTTTAAGAACTTATTTTTTTTATATTCGCTGCGTAGGAATGTCACCAGAATGCTGGCCTCTGTGACCACAGCATGCATGTGATATGTAGTGCTCCAGTACAGCTGTTCCAGCTGCCACGCTCTAGTGAGTTGTCAGGTGGCAATGGTTTCCTGGATGTGTAATGTATATATTTGTTACTGTAGGGTTGTGTAAATGTGTTTTTCTGCACCTCACCTTAACAAGTGCTAAGGGTTAATATTTCTTACATTGCTGCATTAAATTTATAGCTAACTAGAAGTTTGCCAACATGCACCTCCTAAACAATCATTCCAGGAGAAAGTCCATAGTCCAACCTTTCTCTCCTGGAGGAAAAGGAGGACCTAAAATGGTTAAAACTAGTTAGCTCTAACTTGGGTTTTGCCAGAGCCACATGTGGGTCATCACCTCTGTTCTTGCTGAGGAGATAAGTAAACTGGTCTTAGGGCTGGTTCACATCACGTTTTCTCCCATACAGGAGCGCATACAGCAGGGGGAGCTGAAACCTCGCGCTCCCGTATGCCTTTCTATGCGCTCCCGTATGTAATTCATTTCAATGAGCCGACCGTAGTGAAACGTTCGGTCCGTTTGGCTCATTTTTGCGCTGTATGCGCTATTTCACCGGACCTAAAACTGTTGTAAAAGCGCATACGGCACAAAAATGAGCCGACCGGACCGAACGTTTCACTACGGCCGTCTCATTGAAATGAATTATATACGGGAGCGCATAGAAAGGCATACAGGAGCACAAGGTTTCAGCTCCCCCCTGCCGGATGCGCTCCCGTATGGGAGAAAACGTAATGTGAACCCAGTTTTACACATGGAACACATGTCATATGTCTAAGGCTGGGTTCACACCACGTTTTTTGCAATACAGTTCGTTTTTGATGAAAAACGTGTGTACAAATTATAACCCGTATACGGTTGAAAACCTTATACAATTTGAAAAAATTATGTCCGGTTGCATTAATTTTTAAGAAAAAAAAACTGAATGCGTTTTTACCTTTTCACTCCATTATGAATAAAGTTTCACTTGTTTGATTGAAATTCCAAGAAAAAAAACTTTTGGTGTCAAAAACCATATGGTGACAAACCGGATGGAACCGTACACACATACGGTTCTGTACGGTCCCATTGACTCCCATGTTAAAAAAAAAAAACGTATACAATTTCTATTCGTTTTTTTACCCGGACCAAAAACTGTGGTAGGCTACGGGAAATTTAAAAAAAAAAATCATATAAGATGCAAAACGGACACAACCGGATGCATCGTTTGGGATAAGGTTTTCAATGGAGAGTCAAATCACACGGTTTTCAATACGGTTCCATACGGTTTTCACGTTGAAAACTTATACGGGAACTGTATTGCAAATATGTGGTGTGAACCCAGCCTAAGACTACAATCAAGTTGCTGTTTCTGATTCCTGTTTCCATCCCTGCTATGAGGATGTCATCTTAACCCCTTAAGGACTCAGGGTTTTTCCGTTTTTGCACTTTCGTTTTTTCCTCCTTACCTTTTAAAAATCATAACCCTTTCAATTTTCCACCTAAAAATCCATATTATGGCTTATTTTTTGCGTCGCCAATTCTACTTTGCAGTGACATTAGTCATTTTACCCAAAAATGCACGGCGAAACGGAAAAAAAAATAATTGTACGACAAAATCGGAAAAAAAAACGCCATTTTGTAACTTTTGGGGGCTTCCGTTTCTACGCAGTGCATATCTCGTTAAAAATTACACGTTATCATTATTCTGTAGGTCCATACGGTTAAAATGATACCCTACTTATATAGGTTTGATTTTGTCGCACTTCTGGAAAAAATCATAACTACATGCAGGAAAATGTATACGTTTAAAAATGTCATCTTCTGACTCCTATAACTTTTTTATTTTTCCACGTACAGGGCAGTATGAGGACTCATTTTTTGCGTCATGATCTGAAGTTTTTATCGGTATGATTTTTGTTTTGATCGGACTTTTTGATCACTTTTTATTCATTTTTTAATGGTATAAAAAGTGACCAAAATACGCTTTTTTGGACTTTGGAATTTTTTTGCGCATACGCCATTGACCGTGCGGTTTAATTAATGATATATTTTTATAGTTCGGACATTTACGCACGTGGCGATACCACATATGTTTATTTATTTATTTTTTTACACTGTTATTTTTTTTATGGGAAAAGGGGGGTGATTCAAACTTTTATTAGGGAAGGGGTTAAATGACCTTTATTAACACTTTTTTTTTACATTTTTTTTTGCAATGTTATAGGTCCCATAGGGACCTATAACACTGCACACACTGATCTCTCATCCTGATCACAGGCATGTATTAACACACCTGTGATCAGTGTTATCGGCGCTTAACTGCTCCTGCCTGGATCTCAGGCACGGAGCAGTCATTCGTCAATCGGACACCGAGGAGGCAGGTAAGGGCCCTCCCGGTGTCCAGTCAGCTGTTCGGGATGCCGCGATTTCACCGCGGCAGTCCCGAACAGCCCGACTGAGCAGCCGGGTTACTTTCACTTTCACTTTAGAAGCGGTAGAAGCGCTTCTAAAGGGTTAATACCGTACATCGCCGCGATCGGCGATGTGTGGTATTAGCCGCGGGTCCCGGTCGTTGATGAGTGCCGGGACCGACGCGATATGATGCGGGATCGCGGTGCGATCCCGCTTCATATCGCGGGAGCCGTCGCAGGACGTAAATATACGTCCTGCGTCGTTAGGGGGTTAAAGGGGTACTCAGACCCCCGCGATCTCTGCAGTGCCCCCCCACCGTCATCACTACCGAGCAAACTGACTCTGTGCGAGATGTCGGGGCAATGCAGGGGACGGAGCATCGTGATGTCACAGTTCTGCCCTGCGATCAGACATCTTATCCCCTATCCTTTGGATAGTGGATAAGATGTCTGGGGGGAGTACCCCTTTAAGTGTCTAGTCTCCAAGAGAGAGAGAGATTTAATTTAGAGAGGAGAAGTTGTACAAGGACCTCTCTGTCTAAGGGTGCATGCACACCACGTTTTTGCTATACAGTTCCCGGATACGGTTTCAAGTTAAAAACCGTATGGAACCGTATAGAAAATCGTATGCATTGACTTAACATTGTGAACCGTATGTCAAACGCATCATCCGGTTTAGTCCATTTTGCGTCTTTTATACGGTTGTGTCCGTTTTTTTTTCCCGGACCCAAAACCGCAGTCTACCACGTTTTTTGGTCCGGGTGAAAAACTATATTAAACTGTATACAATTTTTAACATGGGAGTCAATGGGAACCGTACAGAACTGTATGTGTGTACAGTTCCATCCGGTTTTCACCATACGGTTTTTTACTTTGCCCAGTTTTTTTCTTAGAATTTCAATCAAACAAGTGAAACTTTATTCAAAATGGAGTGAAAAGTTTAAAACGTATACGTTTTTTTCTTAAAAAACTGATGCAACCAGACATAATTTTTCAAACCGTATACGGTTTTCAACCGTATATGGGTCAAAATTTGTACACACGTTTTGATACAGTTTAGTCAGATTCTGAGGAATCAGTTTTTCATCCAAAAACCTGATACGGGAACTGTATTGCAAAACCGTGGTGTGCACGCACCCTAATACTGATCTATTCGAGGACTGTGGTCAGGTCAGTGTTACCTGTCTGCCACATCAGAAAGACTTCCATGGATGCGCCTGTCCGACGTGTTGTTCCACAGATTGCCACCAAAGAGTCAGTAAGGTAAACTTTATATTTGCACCTTGTACCACAGTGAACCAACCCATGAAAATCCTCATCTGGCAGTTTTTGTACTTTAGTACTGAATACTTGAGTACTAGAGAGCACGTATACCTGCACATATAATTGGTAATGTTTCCAAAATTCAGCTAAGCTGTTGAAAAAACACTAATTAAATGGACAGTGGCAAAATATCTATTCTCCTGACTCCAAAGTAACCAGAAAGGCTATACAACCGTATTTCATATGCATTGCAAAGTTTACAAGTTGTTTCACAGAATCATGGAGAAGCTGCTTCACTGTCAAAAAAATTAAAACTTGTGGGGTTCACAGGGGATCACTGCCACATACATTGAGGATCACTACACCCAGCATAACCTTCCTTGCTCTCCATAGTTACCAAAACAGATGTTCAACTGAATTTGTCTCTTTGAGGCCCCAGGTTATTCCAGCTGCCAGCTGTGACATCTATACAAGGTAATAAACATAAACAAAAGTGGAAATGAGCAATCGGAATAAGTACGGTACAATGAGAAAACTGTTTTTACCAGAGGGTGACAGATTCCTCCTGGGGAATTCAAAATGCAAGGCGAGAGGTAGGAAAAAAGCTAAGAGAAGGCAGTATTCTTATAGTGTACCTGCCATTAACAAAAACTTTTTATATACTGTAGATAATACCATTATATGTATATATGTAATATTACATTGGTAAAAAAAAATTCTGTGTGTCGACCAAATACAGGAAGTGAGGGTGGGACAAGCATATATATATAATGGTATTAGCTATATTATATAAAAAGTTTTTGTTAACAACAGGTACACTTAAGGACGTAGGGCGTACATATACGCCCTGCACCCGCTTCCCTTCTATGACGCGGGCTCAGGAGCTGAGCCCGCGTCATAGCGAGGTGGTCCGGCGGCTATTGGACACCTGGACCCGTGTCTAATGCTGGACAGCACTGATTTTGGTGATGCCTGGCATTAACCCCTTAGACACCGTATCAAAGTTCTAAAAAGGTTCAAAAATGTAAAAAAAAATACACTCCCAGCAGCTCAGCAGAGCTGATCGGGACCATCGCGGTGATTGCGTGAGCGCGATGTCCCGATCAGCTGAGAGGACGGCGGGAGGGCCCTTACCTGCCTTCTCACTGTCCGACTGGTGGCTCATTGATCTAGGATGCCTCAGCAGCTTGGAGTAATCAAGCACCGAGAAAAATAAACACACAGTATGTGGTATCACCGCGTGCGTAAATGTCCAAACTATAAAATATAATGTTAATTAAACCGCATGGACAATGGCATATACGTAAAAAAAATTCTGAAGTCCAGAATTGCGTATGTTTGGTCACTCTGTATACACTTAAAAAAAAATGTATAAAAAGCGATCTAAAAGTCTCATCAAAACAAATGGTACATATATAAACTAGAGATCACAGCACAAAAAAATAAGCCCTAACACAAATAAAAAAGTTATAGGGGTCAGAAGAAGACAATTTTAAACTTGCAAATTTTCGTACAAAAATTTTTAAAAAGAAGTAAAACAAAGTAAATACCTTTATAAGTTGGGTATCATTTCAATCATATGGACTGAATACAGATAAGGTGTCATTTATACCGAAAAGTGTGCACTGTGTAAAAGCGAAAGCCTCCAAAATAAGTAAATGGTGTTTGTTTTTTTCAAAATTTTTTGTTTCGCTGTAGATTTTGTGGTGAAATGATTGATTTAATTACAAAATAATTGATGGCACAAAAAACAAGCCCTCATATAGGTCTGTAGGTAGAAAACAGAAAACTTTATAATTTTTTGAAGGTGAGGAGGAAAAATCGAAAGTGCAAAAATGAAGAGGTTAAAGAGGAACTCCAGGAGAAAGTTTCTGGTCACTGTGTTAATCAGCTAGTCATTTTGAGAGAGGACTCAGCGTCTTTTCAGAAGAACAAAAGACCAGTAAGCAGGAGACAAGGATGGTTGTTTACTTTCATCATAATAATCCCAGCAGGTTACTTTTCTGGATAGGGCCTTATATATAGGCTTCATTTCTAGCTTGCAGATGCCTCTGACCTAGTAGGTGAAACCAAGCCTTTATTATGGATCCCATTCACTGCAAACACAAAGGAAAGCAGATCCTGCTCTCTGTATATAGCATATGCCTAGATACAGTAGAAGCATGGGTGACATTATAGAGAAGTAACAATCAGTGTGAGCTGTGAATTACTTCCTTTAGTGAGATCTAATATGCACTGGCAGCTTCTGCAGTTTCTGTCTCTCTTCAGCCTTTCCCCCTCCTCCCCATCCTTCCCCCTCTTCATGGACTTTTATTGGCAGGTGTAACCTGATACTTTAGCATTCTAATCCATATGGCCATGAGCTGTTTTTCAGAGTGAATAATATGTTTTGAAGAGAGAGGAGAGCAGCAAAGTAACCAGATAAGTGGAGAAATAAAGCTTCACTTTTACTATTGATTTAAGCCAGGGGTTCTCAACTGGTGGTACATGTACCCCTAGGGGTACGCCGATGCACTGACAAATTAACGGCCATGCGCAGAACCAGGGAATGGCCATGCAGAGCAGGGAATGGCCACGGCAGCTCTCTGTAAAGTACCTCGGCCGCGGCTACTTTACGGGAGCTGCGTTGTGGGACATCCCCTGATGTTGCGCTGAGGACACTACCAATCAGTGCGGCCCGCCAAACGGGACTCTGGGAACGGGATGCACTGTTTACCTGAACAGGAGGGGTAATGTAAAAAAAAAAAGTAAAAACTAAGTGTATGGGAGTGAGGGATGTTATTGTATGTATTATATGTATATATTAGCCGGGGGGGATCTGGGGGGAGAGAAATAATGATACAAGGGCATTAAGATGGAGGGGGGAGGGATAATGGCAAAAGGGGATCAGTGGGAGGCAGGAATAATGGCACAGGGGGATTAAGATGGAGGGGGCAATGATTATCGCCCCCATCTTAATCCCTCTGTGCCTTTATTCTCCCCTCCCTCTGATCCCCTTTTGCCATTATCCCTCCCCCCCTCCATCTTAATTCCCTTGTGCCATTATTCCCCCCTCCCTCTGATCCACTTTTGCCATTATCCCTCCCCCCTCCATCTTAATTCCCTTGTGCCATTATTCCCCCCTCCCTCTGATCCCCTTTTGCCATTATCTCTCCCCCCTCCATCTTAATGCCCTTGTGCCATTATTCCCCCCTCCCTCTGATCCCATTTTGCCATTATCTGTTAGTGGCAAAAGAGGATCAGAGGGAAGGGGGAATAATGGCAAAAGGGGATCAGAGGGAGGGGGGAATAATGGCACAAGGGGATTAAGTATTGCATTAGTATACAGGTAAGCACACGCCATTATGAAAACAAGTCATTTTATGACTTATTTTGTTTGCGGGTACCCCTCACGCGTAAGTTCCACGTGAATTTACACACAAGGGGTACCCGCAGACATACTTTCACCCTTTGGGGGTACGGTCGCGAAAAAGGTTGAGAACCACTGATTTAAGCAAACTTTGGTGAATTATCTATGTAAATGGAAACTGTTATAATCAAAAACTTTTTAAATGTTGTACATCTTGGCAAAACCTTAACTTTTCTTATATCGTTCATAAAATCTCCTTTTTACAGAAATCGTGGCTTATTAAAAAAAAAAAAAAATGATGGGTCACCAAACGATCCAGAAACTTAACCTTATCATTTTTGTCCCAGCTGAAGCAAAGGCTGGGACAAAGTCCAGTAAGTGGGGGCGGGACTAGCACTCCTCTGTGCTCACTCCTGTCCTGTCTGAAAACAGAGAGGAGGGGTTACAGAGCAACCTGCAGTAGATGGATAAAGAGGCCCAGCACAGCACAGCAGACTCAGGAATTAAGTGAATGCATGGTAAGTGAGAGCGGGCTCAGTGCTTGTCTTGGATAAACTTCCTGAGCAGTGAATGTGAGAATGAGTGAACAGCATAATGAAGATTTCATTTGTGAGTCAATTACAGAAGCTAGACACATAAAAGAGACATGTAATGCATCTGCATGACCTAGTGAGTAACATATATAAGCATTACTTTTTTTCTGTAATATGACAGGTTTGCTTTAAGGCCAATAGAGTTGAGCATGCAGAAATACTATAAGAATAGCTGTTCATATATTTTTTTAGTTTTTATAAATATATTCTTAATCACCCCACAAAACTGAACCCTGAAATATGGTCTCACTCACCCATTTAAATTGCACATGTAGAAAATTAGAATGGCTAGAAGCATTTTGATTGTCTTAGGCATAATCTGGCATCAATTCACAACACATAGCAGTATTTGCAACTAACAAACATTGTACTGTGGCTATTCCCCCTTGTAATTTGTTTTTACAATGCTTACTTGTGGTTTTCAACCTTTAACTGCAAAACTCTTTAAAAATGTATTGTGACTCTGGGCAAGATGCTAAAATATTTATTTAGTCACAGTCCCAGCCTACTGATCTCATGTGCATCGAAATAAGAATTACTGAAGTTGTTTTCAAAGCTTGTACACAAAAATTATTTCTATTGTATTTAATTTGATCATTTCTAACATGACATTATATTCCAATAACCTTTCATAAGGACGTTATTGAAACATGTCTGAAAAATCAAGCCGCAGCGTTAAATTAATATCAACATGTACTTACTCCAAAAGAAAAAAGGCAAAAAGCCTGAGCTTGGAAAACACCAAATTAAAATGGAAAGAAATTAAAATATAATTTTGTTATTTCTTATGTTATTTTGGTTCTTGTAATAGAGTGCCCTATAATTCCTGCTTGGCACCCTATTTACCCATTGGCGCTGCAATACCTAACAAGAGGATCCTCATCTTTTAACCGCTTGGAGGATGCAGGGGAATGGCAGACTTGTTTTGGATAATTAAAAATGTCATTGGCATTTGAGGGTTGGAATGAGGATAAATTATTCTCTCTAGTAGGGCCTAATCAAATCTCATGGGACACCCTTCACTGCTATTCAATTTAATATCTGTGCCAAGGTATTCTTTCTAATTATTATTATTATCACAACTGCTGTATAGTAAAGACTTGTAACCCTTTCACCATCCCCAAACAGTCATTTTAGATCCAACATTGCCGCCTCTTCATTTAACCATTTTGACACTGCAGAATGCCACCTCAGGCTTGTGCCATGCATTTTACATAAGCTTCATAAAGTGATGTTTGACCTAGCCATCAGAGATAAAACTTGTTCCGATCACACAGCAGTGAAAAATGTTATTTTAATTAAGTTGAGCCGTACACAGGAAGATCCAGGCTGAATATAAATGACTCAGGCTACCGCAGGTGTCAGAGCTATTATGGAAGAACTACAAAGAGAATGTTTGGGAATTATACAAATGCTTGTTAAATTGGGAATGGCGATGTAGGACTATCACAGATAAACAAGCAATAAACGCTCACATGCTCGAATTAATAGCACTACATCCAATACCAATGCATGCATCTGATACCATTATTGGACAGTTCCAATGAGAATGATACAAGCATGAAATGTATTTAACAACCAGGCAAACAATGGGACAATGTGGAGTCGGCAACTACTTGTATGGCATGGAAAATGGTTAGTAAGATGCAGATATAGAGGCTGGATAAAGACTGCTGATCGGGGGTGCTCTGCTCTGGCCAATAGATTACGGGTCCTAGATTAGTATCTTGGAATCACGAATGTGCAACGAACAAAAGAGAATGTGAAGGAGCGGCAACTCACCGATTTTGATGCATAAAATCTTCAATACTTTATTTCCTTCATGTTAAAATCATAACCATGATGGCATGGTGGGGAGAGGGAGGACAGTAGAGGACGGCTGTAGCTACTTCGCGCACACCTGGGGCTTCGTGAGCCTAACAAAGCGCCAGGTGTTCATGAAGTAGCTACAGCCAACCTCTACTGTCCTCCCTCTCCCCACCATGCCATCATGGTTATGATTTTAACATGAAGGAAATAAAGTATTGAAGATTTTATGCAGCAAAATCGGCGAGTTGCCGCTCCTTCACACTCTCTTTTGTTCGATGAAATGTATTTAAGACAATATTATAAGTAGTATACCTGTGACAAATACAATATTGTGTTTGTTGGAGGTCTAACTAAAACCTTTTGGGCAAGTTTTGTACCTTTATTAGAACTTTGGGTTACACCACTCAGCTATGTGACATATACTTTACTTTAGAAACTACTACCCTCATAATAACCCACAACATCATCCCAGTGATCACATTGTTTTAGCATAAAAATACATTATCATCTTTTGCTACCTTGTGTCCCACTTGTACTTTTGCTAATCTGTGTTGTCTTTACTGTCTGGACAACAAACATATTTCAAATATATTTAAGTAACCATGTTGTCTACATTGTATATGTGTTTTTTTATTTTCTGTTATAACATGCATACCCAGTTTACAGCATTTTCCAGGGGGAGAGGGTTGATTCTTGCTAAACTTGTCTCACATTGAACTCCATTTTGTTGTTCTCTTGTTAATTTATTAATTGTGGTGTGTGTATCTTTAAGGTCATAGACAGGATCCTTATGTCTAGATAGTATATAGAACCTTTGGAGGACTCAAAGACCTGTGAGTAAGCCTGTCACATGTTATGTTATGCAGTTATATCATTTGTTACAACATGTACTCCCAGAGAGCACCAGCTTTAACCTATGACCCACAGCTTGACCAATGGGTTTTAGTCCATCCCCCTCACTATATAAAGGAGAAGCCATCTCAATTCACTCTCTTAGCTACCAGCTCTCTTTGAGTTATGTGCCCATAGCTGGAACATCAAAGTCTTTGCTGAAGTAGCTACCAGAGGCTTTAGAGACAAGTGTTCAGCATCTGGAGTACCACAAAGCTACAACTCTCCAGTAAGTCTACAAGTCTAAGTCTGCTGTCACTACATCTAGTCAAGCCCTGCACATAGTACAAGTCAAGTCTAAGTGCAAGTCAAGTTTATTACAAGTATTGGTCCAGCAAGCTGCGAGGTCCTCTGGGTACTGGTCACCTCTCTGGGAATTCTGGCCATTGCTGTGAAGATAATTACACCTGTAGAAAAAAGTAGAAAAAGGCCAGCACGGCTGAATGAAATCTTCAAAGCTTTATTCACGAATCCTCGTTAAAAACCTTCATGGTGGCAGAAAGACACGGACATATACAAAAATAGAAATATTGCACATGGAAAAACAGTCCCGAACAAGGCTGACGCGTTTCAGGTTGCTATACCCTTACTCATAGCTTGCCAATACTCAAATGAGAATGCCTTATGTACTGCAAGGCCATCCCTTCCATTAGGAAGGGGAGGGACATCTTATGTCAGTGTGCAATCCAACACAAGTAAAACCAGGAAAATACATGTATCATTAAAAAATTCACATATAAAATCCAATAGGACTATATACCAGCTATGAGAAACAAAACCAGTGGTGGACTTTTTAGTAATGTAGTATTAAGTCCGTCTTATTATTCAGGCCATGCGGATATGTACAATTCAACAAGTAAATCCACATAATCTCTCTATTATGAAGAATACGTATAAGATCACCTCCTCTTTTACTTCTTTTGATTTTTTCAATGCCATAAAAGCGCAAGGACGATATGTCTGAATTATGTTTGAGAAAGAAGTGTTTTGAGACATTAGACATGCTAGGTGTCAAAGGACCTGCAGCATGCCTGATATGCTCCTGCATTCTCTTTTTTAAGGTGCGTTTAGTGCTACCTACATAATCCATTTTGCAAGTAGTGCAGGTGACTCTATATATAATGAAGGTACTATCGCAGTTAATAAACTCGCGAATCATATGGATTTTACCATCTGTTGTGCCTTCTATTTTATTGCCCTTTGTTGCATAGGGGCACACCACACACCTTGCATTACCGCACTTATGGAAACCTTTAATTTTCAGCCAGGTAGACTGCTCCTCCTCTACACAAACCATACTAGGAACAAGCAGGCTTGATAGAGTTGGAGCACGTCGGGTGGAAAACCGGATCCCTCGTTTAATGATTTCCCCTACTACTGGATCTACTGCCAGTAGAGGTAGATGTTTGTTCACAATTCTTTTGATTTCATTGAATTCCATACTATAAGTGGTGACAAAAGTCACCTGATCATGAGTACTGGAATGTTTCCTACCTGTTAACAGGTTATTGCGGTCCATATGATCGACCCGAGCCCGGGCTTTGTTCAGGAGCCAAGGTGGATATCCACGCGCTGTCAAGCGGGTGCAGACCCTTTCGGCTTCCCTCTGATACACTTGTAATGAGGAACTGTTCCGTTTCATACGGATCAATTCCCCCACTGGTATGGCAGAAATAGTATGCTTAGCATGGCAAGAATCAGCTCTTAAGATAGTATTGCCCGTAATATCTTTACGGTAAGGTTCTACTTCTACTTTTCTTGTTATGGAGTTACCCCGCAACAATAAATCCAAAAAGGGAACCTCCTGTTTACTGTATGTGTACGTAAATTTTAGATTGCAGTGATTATCATTCATATATTGTATGAATGCAAATGCCTCCTTTGGATCGGATTTCCAAACCATAATCACGTCGTCCACATACCTCCCGTACCATGAGAGGCATGTGGAAAACCGATTCTGGTCACAAAAAATGAAGTGCTCCTCCCACCAAAAAACATAAAGGTTGGCTAACGCAGGTGATGATTTGGCCCCCATTGAGGCACCTGTGCGCTGTAAATAAAAATCCTTGCCAAACAAAAAGTAATTGTGCTTCAAAACATAATCCACCACCTCTATAATAAATTGTTTTAGATCAAAGGAATAATCTGAAAAACGATCCAAGATTTCCAAAATGGCAACCAGAGCCAAATTTTGGGGGATGCATGAATAGAGCGACTCAATGTCGCAGGTAATCCACGACAGAGAGTCGCTCCATGTGAATCCATCCATAATACCTAAAAGATGTTTCGTGTCTTTGATATAGCTTGGACAGAGGTTTACAATGGGTTGGAGAACAGAATCCAACCACTCACACACATGTTCATTTAGAGAGCCGATCCCCGCTACGATGGGACGCATCGGCGGCGGGAATCGGTTCTTGTGCAATTTTGGTAGTGAGTGGAAGATCGGCAAAATTGGCGTCGGCACAAACATATAGTCCACTTCCTTCTGTGTTAAAATGGATCTTGACCTTCCCTCCTCCAGGAGCACTTTCAAATCCTTTTTAAATGCATCGGTGGGATCCCCACGAAGTTTGAGGTAAGTGTCTTCATCTGACAAAAGATTCTTATTTAATTCCATGTAAAGTCCAGTATTAAGACATACAATTGACCCGCCTTTATCGGCGGATCGAATAGTTAAGTCCTTATTTTCTTTTAATTTTTTAATTGCGTTAGTTTGTTTCTTGGAAAGATTGTTGTGTTTTACTTCAGCTGATGCTTTTGCTTGTAACGTTATTAAATCCTTCATAATTAAATCCTGGAACCGGTCAAAAATAGGAGGTCTAGTTTGTACTGGATAAAAATCACTGTTTTTTGTGGAAAAATTCTTTGCGCTGCAGGTTTCTTCTTGTATTGTAAGACCACTACTTGCTAACGTGCATAAATCCCTGTATGCCATTTGATCAGAAAGGGTCCGCATAATTGGTAACTCTGTATTACTTTGTATAGGTAGCTGTTCCACAATGTTTGAAGATTCATTATCCTGAAAAATATTATCTTCTATTTCACCTTTGAAAAAATGTTTTTTCACCGTTAGCTGTCTTACAAATTTGTTTACATCCAAAATAGTTTTGTATACATCAAAGTGGTGTGTGGGAGAAAAGCCTAGCCCTTTTGAAAGCACAGAGATTTCATCTGCTGATATGATGTATGATGAAATGTTGATTACTTGATAGTCATTTATTAGTTGTTTTTCCACTTCGTTTTGTTGCGTTCTGACGCTCTTCGTCCTATGCTTTCTGCCACCACGCCTACCCCGTTTTTTGACTGTTTTTTGTCCTTGCGATTTTTATTTTTGTTGTTCACATTTTGCGTTTCTGAATCTCCACTAGTGTCAGTGGTGTCTGATATTTCCGATGCATCGGACGTTTCATAATCCGATGAACCAAAAGTAACGCGTTGGGAAGTCTGATTTCTTTTGCCACGTTTATTGTGTTTTTTTAGGATCGATCTCGGAGTTTTAAAAACGTTTTCCCAATGTCCCCAATTATATTGATTATTTGTTTGAAAATCATGCACATCACGTTGGAATTTGACTTTTTTAGTTTGTTTGATAATGTCCTCCAATGTTTTTATCTTTTCTTTTAATCGTTTGTCAAACTCTTCAAATTGAGTGGTATTAGCATACGGTTGTAATTTCTCTTGGGTTGTTTTTATATTGGTTTTTACTTCTATTAATTCAATTTCTTCAAACTCCACAATGAGATCGATCAACTTTAGGGAGCTGTCTGTTAAAATTAGGTTCCATCTGGTTTGAAAATTCTCATTGAAGATAGAGGTAGGTATCTTTTTCAATCTTAGACCGCGTGGCACTAGTTGTTTTTCAATATATGTTTTAAGCGTAGTAATATCCCACCAAAGTTTTGTCTCTTTAGTCTGTAGTTTTTCCAAAAGGTGCATTAAACAATTTAAATCAATGTCCATCTTGACACTATCACTATTAAATAAGTCTTTTGCGGCATGAATACGTTCAGTACAATCATCCACATTCCTAAGAGCTTGTGTAGATAGTGCGATATTGTCCAATACTGCCTCTTGAGACGACATATTTAGTCAAAAAGTTTCACCCAGGGAGCACGAGGTGCTGAGGTGTGCACAAGTGAATAATAATCAAAAAAAGGAAAGAGTCTCAGCTCACCTGGGGCGTGCACGGCTACCTCCAACCAAAGTAGAAAAAAGTAGAAAAAGGCCAGCACGGCTGAATGAAATCTTCAAAGCTTTATTCACGAATCCTCGTTAAAAACCTTCATGGTGGCAGAAAGACACGGACATATACAAAAATAGAAATATTGCACATGGAAAAACAGTCCCGAACAAGGCTGACGCGTTTCAGGTTGCTATACCCTTACTCATAGCTTGCCAATACTCAAATGAGAATGCCTTATGTACTGCAAGGCCATCCCTTCCATTAGGAAGGGGAGGGACATCTTATGTCAGTGTGCAATCCAACACAAGTAAAACCAGGAAAATACATGTATCATTAAAAAATTCACATATAAAATCCAATAGGACTATATACCAGCTATGAGAAACAAAACCAGTGGTGGACTTTTTAGTAATGTAGTATTAAGTCCGTCTTATTATTCAGGCCATGCGGATATGTACAATTCAACAAGTAAATCCACATAATCTCTCTATTATGAAGAATACGTATAAGATCACCTCCTCTTTTACTTCTTTTGATTTTTTCAATGCCATAAAAGCGCAAGGACGATATGTCTGAATTATGTTTGAGAAAGAAGTGTTTTGAGACATTAGACATGCTAGGTGTCAAAGGACCTGCAGCATGCCTGATATGCTCCTGCATTCTCTTTTTTAAGGTGCGTTTAGTGCTACCTACATAATCCATTTTGCAAGTAGTGCAGGTGACTCTATATATAATGAAGGTACTATCGCAGTTAATAAACTCGCGAATCATATGGATTTTACCATCTGTTGTGCCTTCTATTTTATTGCCCTTTGTTGCATAGGGGCACACCACACACCTTGCATTACCGCACTTATGGAAACCTTTAATTTTCAGCCAGGTAGACTGCTCCTCCTCTACACAAACCATACTAGGAACAAGCAGGCTTGATAGAGTTGGAGCACGTCGGGTGGAAAACCGGATCCCTCGTTTAATGATTTCCCCTACTACTGGATCTACTGCCAGTAGAGGTAGATGTTTGTTCACAATTCTTTTGATTTCATTGAATTCCACCTGTCTTCTATTCAGTAAGGCCTCCGTTTTCCCATAACTGGTTGTGGTCTCTTTATTCCCTACAAGCCCATGGGATAGCGGAGAATCTGGATGTGTGGTATTCCAAAACCCGAAAACCACACTGGCGTCACAAATACATAGGGGTTAATAACATCTGATCCCACCACTTACACCGCAACACCCGTGGTTGCGCCATTCACCACAGTGGTGCACCACAATAAAAACAGCACACTTTGAGCCCCTGGGCACCATTTCAATGCGTCCTCCTACCTTAGTAGTGTTGCTGACCATGTGACCCCAGTGTACCTATCTTCTGATGGCTACTTCCAGCAATATAATGCTCCATGTTACAAAGCTCATATCATTTCAAACTGGTTAATTGAACAGGACAGTGAGTTCACTGCACTCCAATGGCCTCCACAGTCACTAGATCTCAATCCAATAGAACACCATTGGGATGTGGTGGAACGGGAGATTCGCATCATGGATGTTCAGCTGACAATTCTGCTATGAAGAAACAAGGCAGTTCTGAAAGCAAAAGAGGGTCCAACCAGGTACTAGCAAGGTGTACTGAAGAAAGTGAACAGTGAGTATATATCCACCCAAAGGGCTACAATAAATTTTATAGCTTGATATAGGGTACTCTGTACAGCAAGCTTTAGATCCCCAAGGATACCTTCAAGATATCCAAGAACACCTTAATGGTGTAGAGGAACATGGACATTCAAAACCCTAGATATATAAGAAATCACTCTAAAGAACAACGTGCCCAAAACATATGGAGGAGACCTGCAGGAGCAAACTGCCATTTAGGCCATTCCAAAGCAGTTCTCACTCTGGGGTCCAATAAACCCTATGAAGAAGAAACACCTGGGATATATAATGTTACTCACTAAGGGAGAGACTGGGTATCATCGTCAGAATTCTTCTTCTGTAATTTGACCTACACCCTGTTCCCACTTGTCCTTTATATGCAGTATATGATTTTTAACCCCTTAAGGACGCAGGACGTACTCAAACGGCCCCTTTTCCGAGTCCTTAAGGACTCAGGACGTTTGAGTACGTCCTGTCAAATCCCGGCTCCCCGCCGCTAGCTGGAGGGGAGCCGGTGCCCGATGCCTGCTGAAATCGTTCAGCAGGCATCGGGGCATATCGCCCAGGGGGGTCATTATGCCCCCCATGTCGGCGATGGCTGCAGATCGCTGGACAATTCAGTCCAGCGATCTGCGGCAGATTCCGGGTCAATCGGGTCTCCAGTGGCCCGGTGACCCGGAACTACAGGCTGTTCGGGGCCGTCTCCGACAGCCCCGAACAGCCAGAGCCTGCAGGGGTGAGGTGGCACTGGTGCCACCTCACGATCGCCCTGATTTGTCGTCCGGTTTCCCGACCGACCAATCAGAGCGCCTGCTGCGGGTGTCACTCCCGCAACCCGCTCCGCCCCTCTTCCGGAGGACGTGAGCGGGTGCGGGACGTGCACCCCAGGTGCTGGGGACCCCGATCCCTGGCATCAATGTTGGGATCGGGGCCCCAGGAGCGACGGCCGCGGCGGCGACGACGAGGGACTGACCTCATGCGGCTGGATCGTTGGAGGTGAGTGACAGCCTCCTGCTGTTGCTTAGCAACAGCTTCCAGCATGCAAAAAGGGCATGCTGGGAGCTGTAGTTATGCAACAGCAGGAGGCAGACCACCACAACTCCCAGCATGCCCTTATGGGCATGCTGGGACTTGTAGTTTTGCAACAGCTGGAGGCACATTTTTTCTATGGAAAAGTGTACCTTCAGCTGTTGTGTAACTACAACTCCCAGCTTGCACAAACAGCTAAAGTGCATGCTGGGACTTGTAGTAGTGCATCTGCTGGTTGCATAACTACAACTCCCAGCATGCCCGTTGGCTGTCGGTGACTGCTGGGAGTTGTAGTTTTGCAACAGCTGAAGGCACACTGAGTTATGTAGCAAACCAGTGTGTCTCCAGCTGTTGCATAACTTCAGTCCCCAACATCCCCAGCCAAAGTAGTATGCCTCCAGCTGTTGCATAACTACAAGACCCAGCATGCCCTTCCGCTGTCCGGACATGCTTGGGGTTGTAGCTTTTGCAACAGCTGAAGGCACACTGGTTGCAAAACACTGAGTTTGTTACCAAACTCGGTGTTTCACAACCAGTGTGCCTCCAGCTGTTGCAAAACTCCCAGCATGCACTGATAGACCGTACATGCTGGGAGTTGTAGTTTTGCAACAGCTGGATGTTTCTCCCCCCCCCCCCCCCAATGTGAACGTACAGGGTACACTCACATGGGCGGAGGATTACAGTAAGTATCCGGCTGCAAGTTTGAGCTGCAGCAAATTTTCTGCCGCAGCTCAAACTGCCAGCGAGAAACTATTGTGAATCCCCGCCTGTGCGACTGTACCCTAAAAACACTACACTACACTAACACACAATAAAATAAAAAGTAAAAAACACTACATATACACATACCCCTGAACAGCCCCCCTCCCCAATAAAAATGAAAAACGTCTGGTACGCCACTGTTTCCAAAACGGAGCCTCCAGCTGTTGCAAAACAACTACTCCCAGTATTGCTAGATAGCCACGGACTGTCTAGGCATGCTGGGAGTTTTACAACAGCTGGAGGCACCCTGTTTGGGAATCACTGGCGTAGAATACCCCTATGTCCACCCCTATGCAAGTCCCTAATTTAGGCCTCAAATGCGCATGGCGCTCTCACTTTGGAGCCCTGTCGTATTTCAAGGCAACAGTTTAGGGCCACATATGGGGTATTGCCGTACTCGGGAGAAATTGTGTTACAAATTTTGGGGGTATTTTCTGCTTTTACCCTTTTTAAAAATGTAAAATTTTTGGGAAAAGAGGCATTTTAGGTAAAAAATAAAAAAAATTTTTACATATGCAAAAGTCGTGAAACACCTGTGGGGTATTAAGGTTCACTTAACCCCTTGTTACGTTCCCCGAGGGGTCTAGTTTCCAAAATGGTATGCCATGTGTTTTTTTTTTTGCTGTTCTGGCACCATGGGGGCTTCCTAAATGCAGCATGCCCCCAGAGCAAAATTTGTTTTCAAAAAGCCAAATGTGACTCCTTCTCTTCTGAGACCTGTAGTGCGCCAGCAGAGCACTTTTTACCCCCATATGGGGTGTTTTCTGAATTGGGAGAAATTGGGCTTCAAATTTTGGGGGGTATTTTCTGCTTTAACCCTTTGTAAAAATGTAAATTTTTGGGGAAACCAAGCATTTTAGGTAATTATTTTTTTTTTTTACATATGCAAAAGTTGTGAAACCCCTGTGGGGTATTAAGGTTCACATTACCCCTTGTTACATTCCCCAAGGGGTCTAGTTTCCAAAATGGTATGCCATGTGGTTTTTTTTGCTGTCCTGGCACCATAGGGGCTTCCTAAATGCGGCATGCCCCCAGAGCAAAATTTCCTTCAAAAAAGCCAAATGTGACTCCTTCTCTTCTGAGACCTGTAGTGCGCCAGCAGAGCACTTTTCACCCCCATATGGGGTGTTTTCTGAATCGGGAGAAATTGGGCTTCAAATTTTGGGGGGTATTTTCTGCTATTACCCTTTTTAAAAATGTAAAACCTTTGGGAAACCAAGCATTTTAGGGAAAAAATATATATATTTTTTTTTACATATGCAAAAGTCGTGAATCACCTGTAGGGTATTAAGGTTCACTTTACCCCTTGTTATGTTCCCCGAGGGGTCTAGTTTCCAAAATGGTATGCCATGGGTTTTTTTTTTGCTGTTCTGGCACCATAGGGGCTTCCTAAATGTGACATGCCCCCCAAAAACCATTTGTCGCTCCTTCCCTTCTGAGCCCTCTACTGCGCCCGCCGAACAATTAACATAGACATATGAGGTATGTCCTTACTCGAGAAAAATTGGGTTTCAAATACAAGTAAAAATTTTCTCCTTTTTACCCCTTGCAAAAATTCAAAAATTGGGTCTACAAAAACATGCGAGTGTAAAAAATGAAGATTGTGAATTTTCTCCTTCACTTTGCTGCTATTCCTGTGAAACACCTAAAGGGTTAAAACGCTGACTGAATGTCATTTTGAATACTTTGGGGGGGTGCAGTTTTTATAATGGGGTCTTTTATGGGGTATTTCTAATATGAAAGCGAGTTTCAAAATTTTGTGAAAAATTTGAAAATTGCTGCTGAACTTTGAAGCCCTCTGATGTATTCCAAAAGTAAAAACACGTCAATTTTAGGATGCAAACATAAAGTAGAAATATTGTATATGTGAATAAAAAAAATAATATTTGGAATATCCATTTTCCTTACAAGCAGAGAGCTTCAAAGTTAGAAAAATGCAAAATTTTCAAATTTTTCATCAAATTTGGGGATTTTTCACCAAGAAAGGATGCAAGTTACCATAAAATTTTACCACTATGTTAAAGTAAAATATGTCACCAAAAAACAATCTCGGAATCAGAATGATAACTAAAAGCATTCCAGAGTTATTAATGTTTAAAGTGACAGTGGTCAGAATTGCAAAAAATGGCTGAGTCCTTAAGGTGAAAAAGGGCTCAGTCCTTAAGGGGTTAAAGAATTTAGACTATAGAACTGCATAAAGCAGTAAACACTATGGGGGAGATTTATCGAAACTTGTGTGGAAGAAAACTTGACCAGTTGCCCATAGTAACCAATCTGAATGTTTCTTTATTTTTTCGAGGCCCTTTAAAAAATTATAGAATGAATTTGATTGGTTGCTATTGGCAAGTGGTCATCTTTTCCTCTGTAAAGGTTTTAATAAATCTCCCCCTATAGTTAGACAGTAAGGTGCACTGCGCGCGCCTGTATATCCTATGCATGTCTGAACTGTAAATAATGGAAGAACCAAACTACAAATGCACAAAATTCCTCTTGGGGCAGCTTTACAATCCTAACAAACTGACAGTCTTCTCAGCTATACTGTCATGATACTGCAGAGGCCCTGGTCTTTCCCAGATTTCCAGTCATGATTTCTGTTAATGGCTAACTGCAAAATTTGAGTTATATTAATAAACTTATAAAACTGAGGTATTGTGGTACTGAAAAATAAAACTAAACTTTTATTATTTAATAGCAATCATAATCTAGAAAATCATCTCTCTAGAAATCTCCCGCATAAGGGATAAACCAGGGGCGGACATATCACTTGTTCAGCCGGTTCGGCTGCACAGGGGCCCAGCGTGTTAGGGGGCCCACCTAGTAGCCCAGGTCACAGCCTGGGCCTCACAGTTTGGGCCCCTGTAGGGCCCCCTGCCAGTACTTCATACTAAATGCTGCAGCACCAGGTCTCGGACCTGCCGCTGACAGCAGTAATTTACCTTTAAACCGGCCAGGCGAGACGGACAGGCCAGGGGCTGATGGGAACAGACGTGCCCCGCGCAGGCACACACGTCTGTTCCAAGCCCCTGACGTCACGTGTCATGGCCTCTGACCCCGGCAGTAGCGACAGGAGCAGCAAACCCTCCCGCCTCACATGGCCGCATCGCTGAGCAGATAAGGTCAGGAGAGTGACAATTGGGTGCAGGGCGGTGGGTGGGGGGAGGGGATTGTAATGATGATGAAGAGGACAGGAGGGGTGTTGAAGAGTTTGGTGGTGTAATGATAAGGAGGATTGGGGGTCTGGGAGAGCGTAGTGTTGATAAGGAGGACCAGAAGGGGGGTCAGGGGTGTTGTAATTAGGGGGTTTAATGTTGATGAGAAGGACTGGGGGGTGTCAGCTGTGTAATACTGATGAGGTGCTTAAGGTGTATGAGGTGATGAGGAGGCTGAGGATGGAGTACGTGGGTTGTATGGGGGTGATGAGGAGACTGAGGATGGAGTACGTGGGGTGTATGGGGTGATGAGGAGACTGAGGATGGAGTGCATGGGGTATAGGGGGTGATGAGGAGACTGAGGATGGAGTGCATGGGGTGATGAGGAGACTGATGATGGGGTGTATGCGGTGATGAGGAGACTGAGGATTGGGTGTATGCGGTGATGAGGAGACTGAGGATTGGGTGTATGGGGTGATGAGGAGACTGAGGATGGAGTGCATGGGGTGTATGGGGTGATGAGGATGGAGTGCATGGGGTGTATGGGGTGATGAGGATGGAGTGCATGGGGTGTATGGGGTGATGAGGATGGAGTGCATGGGGTGTATGGGGTGATGAGGATGGAGTGCATGGGGTGTATGGGGTGATGAGGATGGGGTGTATGGGGTGATGAGGAGACTGAGGATGGAGTGCATGGGGTGCATAGGGTGATGAGGAGACTGAGAATGGGGTGCGTGGGGTGTATGGGGTGATGAGGAGACTGAAGATGGGGTGTATGGGGTGATGAGGAGACTGAGGATGGGTTGTGTGGGGTGTATGGGGTGATGAGACTGAAGATGGGGTGCGTGGGGTGTATGGGGGTGATGAGACTGAGGATGGGGTGTATGGGGTGATGAGGAGACTGAGGATGGGTTGTGTGGGGTGTATGGGGTGATGAGACTGAAGATGGGGTGCGTGGGGTGTATGGGGGTGATGAGACTGAAGATGGGGTGCGTGGGGTGTATGGGGTGATGAGACTGAAGATGGGGTGCGTGGGGTGTATGGGGGTGATGAGACTGAGGATGGGGTGCGTGGGGTGTATGGGGTGATGAGGAGACTGAGGATGGAGTGCATGGGGTGTATGGGGTGATGAGGATGGGGTGTATGGGGTGATGAGGAGACTGAGGATGGAGTGCATGGGGTGTATGGGGTGATGAGGATGGGGTGTATGGGGTGATGAGGAGACTGAGGATGGAGTGCATGGGGTGTATGGGGTGATGAGGATGGAGTGCGTGGGGTGTATGGGGTGATGAGGATGGAGTGCATGGGGTGTATGGGGTGATGAGGAGACTGAGCATGGAGTACATGGGGTGATGAGACTGAGGATGGAGTGCATGGGGTGTATGGGGTGATGAGGATGGAGTGCGTGGGGTGTATGGGGTGATGAGGATGGAGTGCATGGGGTGTATGGGGTGATGAGGAGACTGAGGATGGAATGCATGGGGTGATGAGGAGACTGAGGATGGAGTGCATGGGGTGTATGGGGGTGATGAGGAGACTGAGGATGGAGTGCATGGGGTGTAT
The DNA here is from genome assembly GCF_029499605.1 of Hyla sarda. Lineage (NCBI taxonomy): Eukaryota > Metazoa > Chordata > Amphibia > Anura > Hylidae > Hyla > Hyla sarda. Next base: position 330,411,985 of record NC_079190.1, read on the forward strand.
GGGGGTGATGAGGAGACTGAGGAAGGAGTGCATGGGGTGTATGGGGTGATGAGGAGACTGAGGATGGAGTGCATGGGTTGTATGGGGTGATGAGACTGAAGATGGGGTGTGTGGGGTGTATGGGGTGATGAGGAGACTGAGGATGGGGTGCGTGGGGTGTATGGGGTGATGAGGAGACTGAGGATGGAGTGCATGGGGTGTATGGGGTGATGAGGATGGGGTGTATGGGGTGATGAGGAGACTGAGGATGGAGTGCGTTGGGTGTATGGGGTGATGAGGATGGAGTGCGTGGGGTGTATGGGGTGATGAGGATGGAGTGCGTGGGGTGTATGGGGTGATGAGGAGACTGAGGATGGAGTGCATGGGGTGATGAGGAGACTGAGGATGGAGTGCATGGGGTGATGAGACTGAGGATGGAGTGCGTGGGGTGTATGGGCTGATGAGGATGGAGTGCGTGGGGTGTATGGGGTGATGAGGATGGAGTGCATGGGGTGTATTGGGTGATGAGGAGACTGAGGATGGAGTGCATGGGGTGTATTGGGTGATGAGGAGACTGAGGATGGAGTGCATGGGGTGATGAGGAGACTGAGGATGGAGTGCATGGGGTGATGAGGAGACTGAGGATGGAGTGCATGGGGTGATGAGGAGACTGAGGATGGAGTGCATGGGGTGTATGGGGGTGATGAGGAGACTGAGGATGGAGGGCATGGGGTGTATGGGGGTGATGAGGAGACTGAGGATGGAGTGCATGGGGTGTATGGGGGTGATGAGGAGACTGAGGATGGAGTGCATGGGGTGATGAGGAGACTGAGGATGGAGTGCATGGGGTGTATGGGGGTGATGAGGAGACTGAGGATGGAGGGCATGGGGTGTATGGGGGTGATGAGGAGACTGAGGATGGAGTGCATGGGGTGTATGGGGGTGATGAGGAGACTGAGGATGGAGTGCATGGGGTGTATGGGGGTGATGAGGAGACTGAGGATGGAGTGCATGGGGTGATGAGGAGACTGAGGATGGAGTGCATGGGGTGTATGGGGGTGATGAGGAGCCTGAGGATGGAGTGTATGGGGTGTATGGGGTGATGAGGAGACTGAGGATGGAATGCATGGGGTGATGAGGAGACTGAGGATGGAGTGCATGGGGTGATGAGGAGACTGAGGATGGAGTGCATGGGGTGATGAGGAGACTGAGGATGGAGTGCATGGGGTGATGAGGAGACTGAAGATGGAATGCATGGGGTGATGAGGAGACTGAGGATGGAGTGCATGGGGTGTATGGGGGTGATGAGGAGACTGAGGATGGAGTGCATGGGGTGATGAGGAGACTGAGGATGGAGTGCATGGGGTGATGAGGAGACTGAAGATGGAATGCATGGGGTGATGAGGAGACTGAGGATGGAGTGCATGGGGTGTATGGGGGTGATGAGGAGACTGAGGATGGAGTGCATGGGGTGTATGCGGTGATGAGGAGACTGAGGATGGAGTGCATGGGGTGTATGCGGTGATGAGGAGACTGAGGATGGAGTGCATGGGGTGTATGGGGTGATGAGGAGACTGAGGATGGAGTGCCTGGGGTGATGAGGAGACTGAGGATGGAGTGCATGGGGTGTATGGGGTGATGAGGAGACTGAGGATGGGGTGCATGGGGTGATGAGGAGACTGAGGATGGGGTGCGTGGGGTGTATGGGGTGATGAGGAGACTGAAGATGGGGTGTGTGGGGTGTATGGGGAGATGAGGAGACTGAAGATGGGGTGTGTGGGGTGTATGGGGTGATGAGGAGACTGAGGATGGGTTGTGTGGGGTGTATGGGGTGATGAGGAGACTGAAGATGGGGTGTGTGGGGTGTATGGGTTGATGAGGAGACTGAAGATGGGGTGTGTGGGGTGTATGGGGTGATGAGGAGACTGAGGATGGGTTGTGTGGGGTGTATGGGGTGATGAGACTGAAGATGGGGTGCGTGGGGTGTGTGGGGGTGATGAGACTGAGGATGGGGTGTATGGGGTGATGAGGAGACTGAGGATGGGGTATATGGGGGTGATGAGGAGACCGAGGATGGGTTGTGTGGGGTGTATGGGGGGATGAGACTGAGGATGGGGTGTGTGGGGTGTATGGGGGAGATAAGGAGACTGAGGATGGGGTGCGTGGGGTGTATGGGGGAGATAAGGAGACTGAGGATGGAGTGCGTGGGGTGTATGGGGTGATTCAGTGGTGTATCGTGGTTGGCAGTATTATATTGATAGAGTACAGTGGGTGGCAGTATTATATTCAGGGGTACAGTATTTGGCAGTATTATATTCGGGGGTACAGTGGTTGGCAGTATTATATTCAGGGGTAAAGTGGTTGGCAGTATTCAGGGGGTACAGTGGTTGGAGTATTATATTCAGGGGTACAGTATTTGGCAGTATTATATTCGGGGGTACAGTGGTTGGCAGTATTATATTAATAGAGTACAGTGGTTGGCAGTATTATATTCGGAGGTACAGTGGTTGGCAGTATTATATTCGGGGGTACAGTGGTTGGCAGTATTCAGGGGGTACAGTGGTTGGCAGTATTATATTCAGGGGTACAGTATTTGGCAGTATTATATTCAGGGGTACAGTGGTTGGCAGTATTCAGGGGTACAGTGGTTGGCAGTATTATATTCAGGGGGTACAGTGGTTGGCAGTATTATATTCAGGGGTACAGGGGTTGGCAGTGTTATATTCATGGAGTACAGTATTTGGCAGTATTATATTCGGGGGTACAGTGGTTGGCAGTATTATATTCAGGGGTTCAGTGGTTGGCAGTATT